>NC_137901.1:77682878-78882878 GCF_963455335.1 Martes martes
CCACTATAAGTGTGTCACAATATTATTGACTAACTTCCCTATCCTATACTTGGTATCTCTGTGGATTATTTACTGTATAACCAGAAGTTTGTACCTTTTAATCTCCTTCATTCATTTTGTCCATTCAGAGGAGTTTAAAGATTTTATTTTTAGGTCATCTCTATACCCAACGTAGGGCTTGAACTCACAACCTTGAGATCAAGAGTCATGTGCTCTACTGACCAAGTCGGCTGGCACCCCCAATACAAAGGAGTTTTCAAGGAAGAAGGGAGAGGGGAAAGAGCATGAAAGAAAAAACCACCCCCCCACACCACCCTCCTCACTCCGGCCTGTTCTGGGGAAGGGGAAAGCGAAGTATTAGATGGGACTGTGGGAACTTGAGGAAACTGGAAAACTAAGGTTTGCTAGGTTCATCTTTGAAGGCTGCAAAAAGGAGGTTGGCTAGAGAAAGACTGAAGGAAGAGACTGGTAGAAAATTCAATTACTTCTTTTTTGGAAAGCTTGTTCAACAAACCAGTTGCATTTAAAATGTCGGTTGCATTTCTATTATTTCTATTTTAGGAAGGGGTCCAATTAAGAGGACACTGGAAAAGGACTTCTTGTTTGGGGTGAAAGCCTTGCTATATAGTCTTTGGGAAAATGTCGCTTTCTGAATCGGATTTGGATTTCACTTTTCGTGGCGTGGATTGGCATCACCTGGAAAATAAAATACAATCAAGGATTCTGTATCAGCAAAGGCGTGATTGAAAAGGGGGCTGTACCTGCAGTTACCTGATTGGGCCACTAGATAGCGCCTCGGCTTCGGTGAGGCAAAATGCAAAACAAGGCGAGGTGCTTTAGGCGCTGGAAAGATAAGGAAGCCACTCACTGAGTGAAGTAATTTTGCAGCAGGAGCCTAAAGCCTATTGGAAGTGAAGTATAGGTGTTTATTAGGCAGTGTGCTATGAGCGTGACCTGGAGAAATGCCTGCATTTCATAGAAAAGATTCATTTGCTTAAGCAAAGAAAATGCAAATAAACAGGCACAATGAGACGCTGCTTGATACCCGTTAACATGGCTGTTATAGAAAAACAAGCACAGAAAATAACAAGCATTGGTGAAGGTATGGAGAAATTGGAACCCCGGTGCCTCGCTAAAATGGTGTAAAATGATGTGTTCTGGCAGGTTTGGCAGTTCTTCGAAAAGTGAAATGTAGTATTACCTTGTGATGGTGCAATTTCATTCCACCCCTAAGATGTCCCCAGGACTTGAAAGCAGGGACTCAAACAGATGCTTGGAAGCCGATGTTCACAGCAGCGTTATTCCAAAACAGTCAAGAGGTGGAAACAACCCAGGGGTCCACCAACAGGTGCAGGGATGAACAAAATAGGCATACCATGGAATGTCTGTCAGAACAAGGGATGGAATTCTGATACATTCCACAATGTGGATGAGCCCTAAAAACATCGTGTTATATGAAATAAACCAGACACACAAAAACAAATATTGTACAGTCTCACTTGCATGAGTTACCAAGAATAGGTAAATTTGTAGAGCTGGGGAGAATAGAGGGTACCAGGGACTTGGAGGAGTGGAGAATGGGGAGTTAGGGTTTAATGGGTGCAGAGTTTCAGTTTTGCAAGGTGATGAGTTCTAGAGATGGATGGTGGCCCACCACTATGGAAGTACCTAATGCCACTGAACTGTGCAGTTAAAAATAGTGAAGAAGGTAAGTTTTATGTTCTCTGTAGTTTATCAAAACCAAAAAAATAAATGAAAAAAAAATAGAACTCTGCAAGACTGGCCAGTGTCTTCCCCGATACACACGAGCCCCCAAATAGAGATCTTGAGTTTTTCTACAAAGTGATCCTAATGACCAACAAAATACACTCTTTTCTTCCTGCTCCATGTTTTGTGTGTTCTTTCTTTCCAAGGTTCTCTCGGCTAGGTCTGCTTTTGGGGATTGGACAGCCTGTCTCAGCATCCACATATACAGAGCTGAGATAATTCATGCTGTAGTCTCTCCAAGGGTTTTAACTTTATTAGACAACGCTGAAGAAGAGAACATCACAAAGGCAGTCCGAGAGCGGAAGGAGCAGAAAAGTGCAACTTAATGTAATTGACTGTGGAAAGGGCCAACCCCGTTAGTTTCAAAGGATGAAATTGCAAAGACAATTCTTTTTAATGAGTACATTTTTAGTCATTAAAAAGGAGTATCTTTGACCTTATCTCCCACTATTCTTGTCTGCATTGACTCTTCTTCAACCTTGCTGGTTGTGGTAGAGCCAACAGTGCCCCCCCGCCACCCACAAAGATGCCCATATCCTAAACCTCCCCCACCGTGCACATTTGTTACAACTGATGGACTTACATGGACAGGTCATCAGTATCCAAAGTTCACAGTTCTCATTACTGCTCATTCTGGGGGCTGTACATTCTGTGGGTTTGGACAAATGCACAATGGCATGTACCCATCATTACGGTATCAAACAGAACAGTTGTGCTCCCCTTAAAATCCTCTGTGCTCCGCCTACTCAGCCCTCCCTCCCAACCGGAGGCAATCACTGCCCTTTTTTTTTTTTTTTAAACTGTCTCCATAGTTTTGGCTTTTCCAGAATGTCATATGGTTGGAATCATAGTGTGTAGCCTTTGCAGATTGGCTTCTTTGCCTTACTGAGACAACCTTTAAGTTTCCTCCATGTCTTTTCATGGCTTCATAGCTCATTTCTTTCCGGCACTGAATAATACTCCGTCTTCTGGAATGTTCCGTGGTTTTGACAGTTGTGAATGAAGCAGTTTTCAATTCCTTTGGGTAAATACCAAGGAGGGTAATTGCTGGGTTTGTACGGTAAGAGTGTTTAGTTTTATAAGCAACTGCCAAACTCCCAAAGTGGCCGTACTGTTTTGCATTTTCACCAGGAATGAGCAAGAGTTCCTGCCACTCTACATGGTTTTGGTGGTGTCTGTGCTTGAATTTTGGTCATTCCAATAGGTATGTAGTGGTATATCACTGTTCTTTTGATTTGTACGTCCCTGATGACATAGGATGGAGAGCCTCTTTTCATTTGCTTTTTTGCCATCTGTATATCTTCTTTCTTTTTTCCAAGATTTTATTTATTTATTTATTTATTTGACACAGAGAGAGAGAGAGAGCACAAGTAGGCAGAGAGGCAGGCGGGGGGCAGGTGGGGAAGCAGGCTCCCCGCTGAGCAGAAAGCCCGATGCGGGGCTCGATCCCAGGACCCCGGGATCATGACCTGAGCCGAAGGCAGAGGCTTTAACCCACTGAGCCACCCAAGCGCCTCTCTTTTTTTTTAAAAAGATTTTATTTATTTATTTATTTGACAGAGAGAGAGATCGAGAGAGAGATCATAAGTAGGCAGAGAGGCAGGTGGGGGCGGGGGGGCGGGGAGCAGGCTCCCTGCTGAGCAGAGAGCCTGATGCAGGCCTGGATCCCAGGACCCTGAGATCATGACCTGAGCTGAAGGCAGAGGCTTAACCCACTGAGCCACCCAGGTGCCCCCTGTATATCTTCTTTACTGGGGTGTCCTTAGGGTCTTTGGCCTATTTTTTACATTGGATTGTTTTCTTATTGTTGAGTTTTAACTGTTCTTTGTATGTTTTGGATCTTTATCACATGTGTATTCTGTAAATGTTTTCTCCCAGTCTGCAGCTTCTGTTTTCATTCTCTTGAACTCTGTAGGGACTTGATGGCATTTCCCCCCTAGCTGTTCTTAGGGAACAGTTGTGAATTAGGTGCCTGCCTTTCTTGCATTATATATGGACTGGAGATTATAAAACACTCCTGAAATAGTGGGCTGAGGAATGAGAGGTATGTTTAGAAGTTTATAACATTTTTGATGAAACACAATTAACTAACATGCCCAAGCATCATAGAAAAATTGTCTAGAATCAAATGGCAGGAAGTCCAATAGACAATTAATAGAACTTTGAAAACTATCTTTGCTTGTTAGAAGTTCTAAGGTCAAAGAAGGAAAACATAAATAGAAAATCACTCATTCAAAAAAAAAAAAACGACCCTCATTCAAACTCAGAGAAAACATCTGGAAAGCAACGGTGTCAGGATGAAATTTCTAACAATCTGTTAACATTTTCATGATATATAAAAATCTGGAAAACTTATTTTTGATATGTTTGTGAGTTCTGTTGGTATAAATAAAATGTATTTAATGGATTCACTGGAAATTTTCACATCATGCAGTTTTAAAGGTGGATCTCTATCCAGGGCTGTCCCTCCCCCTGCCAGGGGACATTTGGCAATGTCTGGGGACATTTTTGGTGGTCACCACTGGGAATGCATGCTGGTGGGTGGGAGACCTCTTGGTCGGAGGCCAAGATACTGCTAAACATCCTATAACACCTGGTTTCATGAACCAGTTGCTGTTGTTCCCAACATAGTAAAATGTCTACTTAAAACAAATAAGTGACATTTGAATGTGACTTGAAAGTGTCCCTTATACCAGCGGTGGGGACACATCTCTGGGAAACAGGCAACACCTTGGCTATGGCTTCTTAGAAAGCACTCAGTTAATGGTAGTTGGTTATCTGTGGCTAAAATAGCTTGAGGAACTCTTCCTTGCCAAAGGAACCAGAATAGATTTATCTCTTTATATCTAGAATGGGGTTAGCTCCTCAGATTCTTTTTCTGTCCTTTGGGGGAGGGTTACGCATCATTCTTAAGTTACCACTAAGTCTGGTTTGAGTCTTGCAAGCCTTTCCTTCCAGGGGCCTTGGAGGATCTCCACTTGTGTCATCTCTTAGTGGCCTGCGTGGAGGGCCATCACATTCCTTCCATTTTTAAGTTTTGTCTATTTGCTGCCACATACCTCCTGCCCTCCCCTGTTGGGATTGTCCCCACGCTCTGTACTTCCCACTGCTACAGAAACTTCTCACAGTGTTTCACAATTGTCTGCCCACAGCCCCACGTCCCCACCATACTCAGCCTTTGAAAATCAGACGAGAAGGGTGTCTTTTTCATTTTGGTACCCCCAGTGCTCGGCACCAGAGATGTTTTTTGGATGAATGAGTGGCTGAATGCAGGAATGTCATAGGGCTCTTCATTCCGGCTTAGTTATGATGGTGTTCTGCCCGAGTCCTCATTATGATAATCATGGATTCATGTTCAGCATAGAAATGCTCATGGTTTCATTTTGTACAAGAACAAACATACAGTCTCTGTTTTCCTGTTTTTTTTTTTTTTAAGATTTATTTATTTGAGAGAGAGAGACAAAAGGAGCAGAGGGAGAGGGAGAGAGAGAATCCTCAACCAGACTCCCTGCTGAGCACAGAGCCTGACGTGGGGCTTGATCCCAGGACCTGAGATCATGACCTGAGCCCAAATCAGGAGTCTGCTGCTTAACAGACTGAGCCACACAGGCACCCCTGTCTGTCTAATTTTAATGACAGTTCTTTTTTTTTTTTTTTAAAGATTATTCATTTATTTATTTGACACAGAGAGAGAGAGAGAGAGAGAGAGAGACAGCGAGAGAGGGAACACAAGCAGGGGGAGTAGGAGAGGGAGAAGCAGGCTTCCACCTGAGCAGAGAGCCTGATGTGGGGCTTGATCCCAAGACTCTGGGATCATGACCTGAGCCGAAGGCAGATGCTTAACAACCGAGCCACCCAGGAGCCCCTTTTATGACAGTTCTATTTGGCAGTGTCTTATCCTTTTATTTCCTGCATATCCACTCTTGGTCCCTTCTTATTTGCTCTCCCCATGTACTTTCTGTGCAGCTACTTCTCCTGAAAGAAAATTGGTAGAGTTAATGTGGTTTTTGGCTGTAGGTTTCTGTATTCATTTTATTTGTTCTTTATTCCCTGTCTTGTTTCACAAGGGATTTGCAGAGGCCGGTAATTGTTCTAACGGGAAATTAGGATATCTAGGCAGGATTCGGGGCAGTGCAAAACAGTGCTGCTAACACTGCATTCTAATTTAGGATGAACAAGTCCCAAGATTCTGGTAAAGGCTTCTATTTCTGATGTCAGGAAACTAACAGGTTTGGCTGGACTAGAAAAATCAGAATCCACCTTCAGACATTGCTGAAAGCCCTTATATCAAGTCAACAGCTGGCTACAACCCACTTTGCATCCCCCCTCACCTTGCCATCCCCGACATGTCATTCAAAAACGTTTCCTAGTTTTGCTTGACGTCTTCGCGTACTGGGTCAGCCCTTGCAACATAACAAATGCAGAGGCTAGGAGAATTTCTAACGTCTTCTTGAGAAGCAGGTTTTGCGTAAGACCAAAGGATTTGGAGTCAGTCCAGGAGTTCTAAATGCCATTCCACCACATAAAGTTGAATGCCCCCAGATGAGCCACTCTATTTCTCTCAGTTTCAGTTTTTCCATTCGTAAAATGTGGATTATAGTTCCTTGGGTTGTGATAAGGACTAAATGAGATAAAGTGCTTGGGAGGGGAGGGGACTTAATAAACAGTAGCTCTCATTATCGTCACAGGGAGGAAGAGCAAGTTTATATTTGGGGGGAAAAATTGTATTCAGCAAGTCTGTCACTTTTTGTACCGATGCACACATGTCTATGTGCATGGGTGCATGTGACAACACATCTCCAGTTCTATCTAGTATAGGAATTAGAAGAGAACAGGAAAGACCTTCTCCTTTAAATTTTTTATATACATAAACAGAACGTGTGTATAAATACATGCACACCCAATTTAATAATTATGAAACAAACATCCATATTATTATCATAATATGGTCACCTGACACCTTGAATGGTCTCCATTTTAACCCCCTGGGGAACCACTCTCCTGACTTTTGCTTTCTTTATGGTTTTACCACCTGTACATACATTCCTCTCTTTACATGTTTTTGATCTGCTTTTGAAATTTATATTAGTGAAATCATACTTTATTCTGTCATTTCTTTCATTCAACATTGTTTCTTTTCTTTCTTTCTTTCTTTTAAAGATTTGAGAGAGAGAGAGAGAGAGAGTACAAGCAGGGGGAGAGGCAGAGGGAGAGGGAGAAGCAGACCCAATGCTGAGCTGGGAGCGGGAGGTGGAGGTAGAGGTGGAGGTGGGATTTGATCCCAGGACCTGGAGATCATGACCTAAGCTGAAAGCAGACGCTTAACCACCTGAGCCACCCAGGTGCCCCTTTCCAGCATTGTTTCAAAACTCATATGTCATTGTGTTTAGCTGTATTTATTATCATTACTGTATGAAAACACCGCAGTATTAAAAAAATGATACGTTGTTCTGCTGATAGACATTTGCGTTGCTTCCAGGCTTTTTTTTTTTTTTTTGCCCTTATGTCGTACAATACTGTTTGTACATTCTTTTACATGTGAGCCATAGAATGTGTTTATCTTCAGTTTTACCAAATAGAGCCAAACTTTTTTCAAGACTGTACTGATTTATAGTCCCATCAGCTATGTATGAATGACTGAGGCTCCACATCTCTGAAAAACAGACCTTCCCCACCCCTTTTTGGGGGGGAGGGGGCGGTGAGCATTATATCTCGTTGCGGTTTTATTTTTCTCATTTCTCATTTTCTCATTTCGTGATTATGTGAGGTTGAGCACCTTTGTATACGTTTGTGGGTCATTTCGATCTCCTCTTTAGTGAAGTGCCCATTTAAATCTCCTGCGTTTAGTTGATTTTAAAATGTACTTGCAGACAATCTCAATACGTTCACCTACGGGTGGTTGGGCAATCAGCCCGCCGTTGCAGTAACCGAGGCAGGTTGGCAGTTCGGGCTCGAAACATTTCCTGCCCCAGCTGTAGCAGAGAACGAGCCGATTTCCCCCCAATAACGAGTGCTTCGATTTTAGCCCGGTTTAAGGAGCAAGAAGACCAGGGCGGCCTGGCTGCCTTCCTCCTCGCAGGTGGCCATGAAAGCAGAGGACAGCGCCCTGCGGTCCCCAGGGATCCTGGACACCAACAGACGCGTCCTTAAGCGGAGCGTTCTGCTTAACCGCCAATTTCAAACTTCCAGGAGCTGCCCTCCGGGGTTTGTCCCTCCCCGTTTTCCATTGGTCACGAGTCAGAGGAAGAAACAATCTGATTGGTTCTCCCTTTCACTTCCTCTATCCCTTTAAGGACTTGGGTGGGGCTCGGTTCCGACGCGGCGGGTCATTTTAAGAGCGGGCACTCTGATTGGTCTGGACACGCCTGAGCCCCGCCCATGCTGTTCGCCGGGTTCAAACGCCGCGGCGGGAGGCGCGGGGTGGAGCGGAGCGCGGACGGGCCGGGTCGGCGGAGCGTGAGTCTAAACCCCCCGCACGCGCATTTCTCCCTCACCCCCTTCTGCAAGGCCCGGGGCAGGGCCGCCTCCACCCACAGCAGTCCCGGCTTTCCCTCCCGTTGCGGGGAGGGCGGTGTTGCAGCCCCCAAGGTTGCGGGGGGTCCGAGGGTCTTCCCAGGTCCTCCTCCGAGAGAGCCTCAAGGTCTGTAGGTGGTGTCCGGGGCAGGAGAAATTGTTCCTTCTTAAACCTGGAGGGGGCCCCCTGTGTGTTCCGCCTTCCCTCTTTGCCTGTCAGCATTACCTGCATTATTCCGCCTGGTGGAGGGCGGCAGCTCCCTATTATCCGTGTTGTGTGACTTCACACTCTCGGTACCGTCAGTCACCTCCCGCTTCCCGCGTCGTTCCCTCTGCTCCAGCCCCTCTCGTCTCCCTGCTATTGTCCGAGAAGGCCAGGTCCTGCCTCAGAGCCCCAGCCCTGGCTGTTCCCTCTGCGCGGCACACTTTTCCTGCCTCCCCCGCCCATCAGCAAGCTGTTTACCTCAGATCTGGCTTCAAATGTTACCTTCTCAGTGAAGTCTACTCCGACTACGCTGTTAAAAACAGCGCACACACACCAATTGCCCCTACCATGCTTTCTCTTTTTAAACGTTGTAGTACATATTACTTTCCAACATACTATGTAATTCTCTTTTTTCAATCATTCATTCAGTAAGTATTAGCACCGCCTGTGTGGCGGGCTGGGTCTCCGCCCTTGTGGAGCTTACAGTATCGGTGGAGCAGATAATAAACAAATTGATTTGTAAGAGAATATGTCAGATAAGTGTATGACCTCTTGTTGCAGTGAGTAAAAATCTGTTTTTTAATGTCCATTGCCAGCCTGAACTTCCCAAGTTCCGTTTTGTGGCGGCTGGTTTTCACCTCCCTATCCCTGACACCTTTGAGGAAGATCGGGATCTTTCAAGTGCTTCCTCCTCAGTTTGGCAGCACACACTTGACCTTCTCCTGTATCTCTTCATCACTGGAGAGATGCTGAAGTTCAAATATGGAGCACGGAATCTGCTGGACGCTGGTGCTGCTGAACCCATTGCCACCCGGGCCTCCAGGCTGAATCATTTCTTCCAGGTAACAGGCTGTCAACTCTGTTCACCTGTGTTTGTTTCCTTGGAACCTCCTTGTCACTTTTATTCTTTTTTTTTTTTTAAGATTTTATTTATTTATTTGACAGAGATCACAAGTAGACAGAGAGAGAGGAGGAAGCAGGCTCCCTGCTGAGCAGAGAGGCCGATGCAGGACTCGATCCCAGGACCCTGGGATCATGACCTGAGCCAAGGGCAGAGGCTTTAACCCACTGAGCCACCCAGGCGCCCCGTCACTTTTATTCTTATTATAGGACTGAGGCTAATCTTCTAGGGGAAATCCCATTTGGTGTTTTATACTTGCTGATAGTATTGGAAAAAGGAGCCACTGTACAGACAGAGGAATAGATAGCCAACCTTGTCCTTGAAAGGAGATCTTTTTTTTTTTTTTAATCATTTCTCCCATTTTACTTATCTGTACTACGGTTTGCCCTTTGTTAAAGAAAAACAGACAAAGGCATTCTTTTGGCTAAAATTGCTATAGGTATAATCCTATTTCTTTTGGTTGAAGAGATTTTTTTTTAAAGATTTTTAATTTATTCATTTGACTGGGGGGTGCGGGGGAGAAGGGGTAGGCAGAGGGAGAGGCAGGCTCCCTGCTGACCAGCGAGTCCGAACTGGGACTCCATCCTGGACCTTGGGATCATGACCTGAGTTGAAGGTAGACTCTTAACTGACTGAGACACTTGGGCGCCCTCTTCAAGAGATCTTTATTTAAAACAAAACAAAACCCCCCCCCCCCAAAAATTTGGTAAATACCCACACCTGTGAAACCCATATTCCGCTCAAGATAAAGAACCTTTCTATTTCTATGGCTGTAGAAGTGTTTCAGTTCAGGGAGTAGTTTCCAAGCAGATTTCTAATTCTTTTGTTTTTGATGTAGATGAAACATTGTTGATGTAGAGATCCTTGTTTGACTTATGTAACCACAAGTCAGGGGAACAATCCAGATAGTGGTAAGGATTTGGGTTTGAATCCTGGCCCCAGCACTTGTTGGTTGTGTTACTTTGGGTGACTCAGTTGCCTTCTCTGCATCCATTTACCACTCTTTCAAATAGGGGTTATAGCACCAAATTCACAGGGTTATCATGAGAATGAAATGAGCTACTTTATATAAAACGCTTAGATTCTTGCTTAGCTCTTGGTAAACCATTAGTTATAAATGGTAACTATTATTAATGCTAAGTGTAGAAATAATACTAGTTATAATAATGATAAATTTAGGGGCACCTGGGTGGCTCAGTGGGTTAAAGCCTCTGCCTTCAGCTCAGGTCATGATACCAGGGTTCTGGGATCAGGTCCCACATCAGGCTCTCTGCAGGGAGCCTGCTTCCCTCTTTCTCTCTGCCTGCCTCTCTGCCTACTTGTGATCTCTCTCTCTCTCTCTCAAATGAATAAATAAAATCTTTTAAAAAAATGATAAATTTATGTTGCCTTAGCAGTAATTATATTTAGGAAGGTATTTATGCAAGGATACCTGTATGATAAATACTGATACTTTCTTGTAACACCCCCCCCCCCAAATACTGGTATTGAGGAATGTTCAAACAGATCAGAATGGAAACAGATTGAAAGCTTAGGTTGTTTGTTCTGTGGGACCACTTCTGTCGCCCTTTTAAGTCATGAGACATTTTTCACAAATGAATAATTTGTTCCTAACGCTAGCTAGCTGACCGGAGTGCTGCCTTGTTTTATTCCCTTTAGGTT
Source organism: Martes martes (assembly GCF_963455335.1). Lineage (NCBI taxonomy): Eukaryota > Metazoa > Chordata > Mammalia > Carnivora > Mustelidae > Martes > Martes martes. The sequence continues at coordinate 77,693,927 of NC_137901.1, forward strand.
TTATTCCAAAACTTTTTTGACTTATTACAAAATTGGCTAAAGGCATATGATGTGCTCCTTATGTAATAATTGTGGCTTCCAATGTGCTGGGTACAGAGCCAGCATGCTCCTGATTATCTCACTTCAGCTCCGTAACAGATGTGAGGACTTTTCTTATTTACATTTTAAAAAGGAAGAGAAAGGGGCGCCTGGGTGGCTCAGAGGGTTAAAGCCTCTGCCTTCAGTTCAGGTCATGATCCCAGAGTCCTGGGATCAAGTCCCCCAGCCGGGTGCTCTGCTCAGCGGGGAGCCTGCTTCCCCCTCTCTCTCTGCTTGCCTCTCTATTTGTGATCTCTGTCTGTCAAATAAATAAATAAAATCTTAAAAAAAAAAAAAAAGGGAAGAGACAGATGTTGAGGGAAGCAAGGACTTGCCCAGGATCACGTAGCTTATAAATGACAGAGCCAGGCTCCAATTTTTTTTTTTTTTTTTTTTTTACAGATTTTATTTATTTATTTGACAGAGAGAGAGATCACAAGTAGGCAGAGAGGCAGGCAGAGAGAGGGGGAGAAGCAGGCTCCCCGCTGGGCAGAGAGCCCGATGCGGGGCTTGATCCCAGGACTCTGAGATCATGATCTGAGCCGAAAACAGAGGCTTTAACCCACTGAGCCACCCAGGTGCCCCCCAGGCTCCAATTTTATTCTGACAACAGAGGCCGGGCATGTAACCATTGGCAAGACTGCCAGTGTGTGTCAGAATTTATTAAGTGTGTATTATATTTAAATGTCATTATACAGCAAGAGTTGTGGGTAAATCCCCAGTTCATCTTTTTTGCATGATGAGTTCTTCCCTGTCCCCAGGAAAGCTATTATGTGCAAGTGTAGCATATACCTAACATTTGCCTAACCAGGTATGGATACTGGTCTTTCCCTGTATAATACTGTTATTTATTTATTTATTTTAAAAAAGATTTTATTTATTTATTTGACAGATCACAAGCAGGCAGAGAGGCAGGCAGAGGGTGGGGGAGGCAGGCTCCCTGCTGAGCAGAGAGCCTGATGTGGGGCTCGATCCCAAATCCCTGGGATCATGACCTGAGCTGAAGGCAGAGGCTTTAACCCACTGAGCCACCCAGGCGCCCCTGTAATACTGTTTTAATGAGGTTTAGATAGAGTAGTGATTTTGTTTTCCATGCAGGGAAGTACTTTGGACGGGATCTTAATTTTTACTTAACATTGATTGTACTTGACTTCCCAACGAGTTTTGTGTCAATGGTCAGAAGACATTTAGATTTTTTTTTTTTTTTTAAAGGTTTTATTTATTTATTTGACAGACAGAGATCACAAGTAGGCAGAGAGGCAGACAGAGCGAGAGAGGAGGAAGCAGGCTCCCCGCCGAGCAGAGAGCCCGATGTAGGGCTCGATCCCAAGACCCTGGGGTCATGACCCGAGCCGAAGGCAGAGGCTTTAACCCACTGAGCCACCCAGGCGCCCCGACATTTAGATTTTTTTTTTTTTTTTTTTACTTTTTTTTTTTTTTTTTTTAAATTTATTTATTTGTTAGAGAGAGAGTGCAAGGGAGCACAGACAGACAGAGTGGCAGGCAGAGGCAGAGGGAGAAGCAGGCTCCCCGCCGAGCAAGGAGCCCGATGTGGGACTCGATCCCAGGACGCTGGGATCATGACCTGAGCCGAAGGCAGCCGCTTAACCAACTGAGCCACCCAGGCGTCCCACATTTAGATTTTTTGAGCCAGGAAAATTTCACAAATTTGTTAGGCCAACATAGGCTTTTTTTTTTTTTTTGCCAAGTAAGGGATGTAAGAAGGATGTAACAAAACCGATATAGAGAAAAGCCCATTATTTTCTGGTCCTTTCATTTCATAAAGAAGGGACATTTTTAAGAAACACCAACAGAGGAAGGACATGATTTTAGAATAAAATATCACTTTATTTATTTTTTTTAATATTTTATTTATTTATTTGACACAGAGACAGCAAGAGAGGGAATACAAAGCAGGGGGAGTGGGAGAGGGAGAAGCAGGCTTCCCACTGAGCAGAGAGCTGGATGCAGGGTTCCATGCCAGGACCCTGAGATCATGACTGAGCCGAAGGCAGCCACTTAACCTTAACCACTGAGCCACCAGGCACCCCTACAGATCACTTTAAATTTGAATGTATTTATCTTTATAGACCAGTCATCACGTGGTGTTTAATTTTTCTCATTTTGTGGCAGACTTGAGCACTTGGTGAAGTGTCAGTACTGTATGTGGGAACTGTTGCTTTAGTTAGTCTGAACTCAGTAAAGATCAAATGAACAAAGACTTACTATTTTTCAGAATTTGTTGCAGAACTATAACTAAAGGGAAAGGTATGGTGGCTTGTGACCCAATGCCTCGCATACCTGGCTGAGGCTTAAATATCTTGGTGAGCTTGTTAAGAAAACAGATTCTCAGTGACAAACTGGAAAGTTCTAGTTCAGTAGGTCAGGGATAGCACCGGAGACTTGTTTTTCAGCTAAGATCTTTAGGTGATTCAAATGTAGCCAGTCGGTTCAGTTCTCGTATCTGGGGCTGTGTACAAAACCACTCAGAAAGTTGAAAGCAGCAGTGATTTATTTTTTCTTATGATTCTGTGGGTTGTTTGGATTCAGCTATGTAGTTCTTTTGTTCCACCTTGTGATATCAGCTGGGGTCACTGAAGGGGCCATATTGTGTTGGGAGCTTGGCTGGGGCTGGAACATCTGACAGTGCTGACTGCTGGCTGGGGCATCTCAGTGTTCCTCCAGCTGACTTCTCTATGAGGTCTTTCTTTCTTGTTTTTTTTTTTTTAAGATTTTATTTATTTATTTGACAGACAGAGATCACAGTAGGCGGAGAGATAGGCAGAGAGAGAGAGGAGGAAGCAGGCTCCCCGCTGAGCAGAGAGCCCGATGCGGGGTTCGATCCCAGGACCCTGGGATCATGACCTGAGCCGAAGGCAGAGGCTTTAACCCACTGAGCCACCCAGGCGCCCCTCTATGAGGTCTTTCATTAGCCGGTAGTCTAATCCAGGCCTTGTAACTTTCTTCTCTAAATAATAAATATTTTTAGGCTTTGGGGGTAGCTGCAGCTATTCATCTCCGCCATCATAGCACAAAAGCAGCCACAAACAATATGTCAATGAATGGACATGGCTGTGTTCCAATAAAACTTTATTTATAAAAACGAACAGGGGGGCCACAGTGGCCAATGGGCTACAGTTTGCTGACCCCCGGTCTAACCTGGGCTTTTTTACATGGTGACTGGCTTCCCAAAAGAGCAAAGGCAGAAGCTGCTACGTTCCTTTAGAGCTCTGCCCTCACAGTGTCACTCGTGCCACCTGTTGCTTGAAGCAAGTCACGGAGACAGCACAGATTCAAGGGGATGGGAAACAGACGCCGGCTGTTGACGGGAGTGGTGGCAAGCACCTACAGAGTCACGGGCCTTTGCAGAGATACCTCAACACAGTCCATAGCCTGGCACATAGCCTAGCACATTGTGCTAGACCAGAGGTAGCAAACTCATGTCTTTGGGGGTCAGGCCGTGACTATGATTGAGTCACATGGGCCAGATAGAAGACGGGGAGTCACGTCTGCAATGAACTGCAGACCACATTTACTACTCAGAGGGCCAGCCTCACTAGCCACAGCTCAGCATCACCAGGCAGGAATGTGGGGCAATGTGGCTCCATCCTCCAGTGTTTCAGGAGAACTCCCAAACTCCACCCCCTCTTTTGGGTGAAATTTCCTGATTTTTCAATGTTGGCAGATAATTCAAATTCTTTAAAATGCTGCAGGCCCGACAAAACCTGTCTGTGGGTTAGATATAATCTGCCAGTCCAGATCATGAATCAATTCAGCTTTAGTATGGTCACTCCGTCCATACTGTTCTAGATTGTTCGAGTGAATGGAAGAAACCATGGTTATATTAACAAGCCTCTGGGCACACTCGAAACAAGTAGCAGTCACAGTGTCATGTTGTAGAAACATGGAAATATTTCAGAACAAGCAGGGTCCAGAGTTAATGTTCCCTTGAGCCTCAGACTGTTAAGAAAGAAGGACCCTGGGCACCTGGGTGGCTCAGTCAGTTAAGTGTCTGCCTTTGGCACAGGTCATGATCCCAGGGTGCTGGGATCTAGTCCCACATTGTGGTGGGGGGGGCACGGTTCCTGCTCATCGGGCCATCTGCTTCTCCTTCTGACCCTCCCTTCCCCCCGACCCTGGCTCATTCTCTCTCTCTCTCCCTCTCAAAAATTGAAAAAAAGAAAAGAAAAGAAAAAAAGGCCTTTTCTTAATGGCATGCTTGTGAAGTTTCCTCCCCAGGTGCTGGTGGAAGGAACCTACAGTAATGGACTCTTAGGAGCGATAACATAATGACTCTCAATTGATGTTGCTTTAAAGAACAAAGCCCCAGAATTGTGCTGTTAGCATGTGTCGTGAGCAGTTAGAGTTGGTGGCTTGTAATTTACTCTGTGTGGATGTTATTGATCAAAGCTTTTCATTATTGACAGTGTCTCCATCTGCTGTTTGCTGTTTTTAGGGGAAACCACCCTTTCTGACTCAACAGCAGATGTCTCCGCTTTCCCGAGAAGGGATATTAGATGCCCTCTTCGTTCTCTTCGGAGAATGCAGTCAGCCTGCTCTGATGAAGATCAAGAACGTGAGCAACTTTGTCCGGAAGTGTAAGTGTGGAGAACTTTTTCTTGAGAACTCTTCTGCTAGACAAAACTGCAGAGATGCAGGAGGCCGAATGAGTTAGTGGTCGGTGGTCTGCTCGGAGGAAGACAGACCCAGTTTCAAGGTCAGTTCCCACCTGCTGCAGTTGGGAGCCAGGTAAGTCAGGTCTCCCGGTTGCAGGTGACAGACACTCAACTCTAGTTTAGGCCAAAAAGTGAACTTATGGCTCAGTAAAACTGAGAAATCCAGGGTTGGTTAAGTCTTAAATGATGTCCTCTGGTTCCATCCTTATACCCACTCAGAGCTGATAATCTAGCTGGCATAACAAACACAGTGCTTAGGACCCACAGTATTTAATTTTAATAAATTGAACTTTTCATTAGTTTAATTTAATTTTATTTTGAGATAAAAATATGATTGTAATAATGTATAATGATTTAGGGTTACAGACGTCTTTATGTCAGTGTCACCGTATAATTTTTGACTTCTTCTTTAAGTAGTTTTTTTTTTTTTCCTTAAGTAGGCTCCATACCTAGCATGGAGCCCTACCCAGGGCTTGAACTCATAATCCTGAGATTAAGACCTGAGCTGAGATCAAGAGTCAGATGCTTACCTGACTGAGCCACCCCGGAGCCCCTTGATTTTTTTTTTTTTTTTTTAGTGGAGGAAGGGGCTGATGAAGGCAGACATACCTAGGGCCTATGAAAGGTATAGATCGGCTCTGCCCTGTGGGGGGCAGTTAGCTGCTAATGTCTGTGTCCCAGTTTTGTATTTGATTACCTTACATCAGTGTTTTTCAACCAGTGGTGATTTTGCTCCCCTCTGGACTCTTGGCAACGTCTGGAGATATTTTTGGTTGTCACAGCTTGGGGGGAGGGGAAGGGTGCTACTGGCATCTAAAGGGTGAAGCCAGAGATAATGCTAACACTTCCTGCAATGACAGAATAGCCACCACAGCATAGAAATATCTGGCCCCAAATTTCAGTAATGCCAAGTGTGAGAAACCCTCCCTTATATGACCTTGATGTGTAACCAAGCTGCCGGAACTATAGTGGCCTCGAACAGTAATCACTGTATTACCTCTCATGAATCTGTGGGTTGATGGGGCTCAGCTGAGGACTTTTCCTCTCCATGTGACTCTGGCTAAGATTGCAGGCACCCGGGACTCTCCTGGTCTAGAACGTCCAAGACGGCCACTCTGTGTCTGGCAGGTTGCCTGGAAGACCGGACTCAGCGGGGGCTCTGGGATGACTGGGCCTCTCCTTGTCTCTGTGAAGTCTCAGGGCCTCCTGCCCTCCACATGGCTTCTCCTTGTGGTCTCTCCATCAAGGGTCAGCCAACAACAGCCTGGGATACCTGTTCTGTAAACAAAGTTTTAATGGACCGTGTTAGATATGCCCATTTGTTTATGTTATGGCCGCTTTCTCATGACGTGGCCTTGGAGTCGTGGTGTCTGTGACCGCGTGGCCTACAAAGCCTAAAATATTTACTCTCTGGCCCTTCAAGCAAAAACTTGCTCACCTCTGATCTACCTGGTCCCTTTACCAGAGACGTCGACATCTTACGTGGCAGCTCAGGGTTTCCAAAAACACTAAAGTGGAAGCTGCCAGGACTTCTTAGGGCTGAAGCGTGGAAGGGACGGAGGATCTCTTTGGCTGCATTCTGTTGTTTGAAGCGAGTCATAGGGCCGCCCAGATTCCTTGTGCCCCAGAACTACACAAGTGAATTCTAGGAGGTGTATGATTCATTGGGCACCATCTTTGGGAGACTGGCTACCACGCCCTGTGCAACGTTTCTCTAAATAGGTCTGCTCAGGGTCATCTGCATACCCCTTGAGCAGGCATTGGGCCAGGATGATGGGCCTCCTCTGGGTACCCAGGGGTTCAGGGCACCCTGATCACCTGGGTCTCATTGAATGGGGGAATGTGCAAGTATCCAAAGGAACTGGGAGTTTTGAGTAGCTTAAATTATCATATGGCCACCACAATGACCTTTGGGATTTACCTGTACCTTGTCTCTTCTGTGTCCTTATCTGCAAGATGGGGAAAATAATATTTAAGAAGGCTGTGCAGGGATTGAATGAATTAGGGCTCAGACCAGGCTTATGTTGCCTGACACATAAGAGATAATAAATGTTAACCCAATAATGGTAGCTGTCAACCTCAACATATATTTAATATGTTGGGTGTCTTTAATTTTAAAATGTACTTGAGTCCTTTTCTTTATTCCATATCTGTTTGAATAAACTCCCACCTTATTTTCTTGAATATTTAAATTTTGAAGTAGGGAGTGGTAAGGGAGGGGAAATAGGGAGACAGACTAATTTATCAAGCCATCTACAGGCACCTTCATCAGTCTGGAGTCTGCCCCCTGATTATTTTATTTTTTTATTTTTAATTTTTACTCTTTAAAACATTTTATGTATTTATTTAGAGAGAATGTGAGCACAAGAAGATGCAGAGAGAATCACAAGCAAACTCCCACTGAGCAAGGAGCCCGACAGGGGGCTCGATCCCATGACCTGGAGATCATGACCTGAGCTGAAATCCAGAGTGCAATGTTTAATCAACTGAGCCACCCAGGCGCCCCTGCCCTCTGGTTACTTTAAAGTAGTGGATCTTCTAAATTCCTTCAGTAATCCGGGCACTTAGGCTTAGTGAAATGTAGGTTTTCCTAATAGAATTCTCTTGCAAGGAATTGTTTTGTATTTTTGAAGAGGCTTCCTGGCGAGTAAGGCCGAGAGGCTGTGATTGTAAAAGGGTAATTATGTTAGTATGGCTGGTTGTGTGTGTGTGTGTGTGTGTGTTTTCCCTCTTTTGGGTTTCTGTTTTAGAATGTAAGCTTCACTTTCACATGGGAAGAAGAGCCCAACAGCTGCTACTGCAGGAGTTTCTTGCATCTTGTCATAGAGATGGAGATTTTCTTTGGGGACTGTTGGGGACAACCAGGCGGAAAGTATAGCCCTGAAGAGGTGTCCCAACCTTGAGCCAAAGGAGGGTGGGGAGCAGGGAACCTGGATCTGGGAACCAGGGAAGAGATTTTTGTTTCTTAATTCTTGCTCTATTCCCAGTGCTTAAAACCATGTCTGGCACATGGTAGATGTTTAGTAAATATTGGTCAAATGACTGTATTGCCAAGCGAACCAAGTGGGAAAACCTTAAGCATTGTATTATAGAATTTGCATAAAAAATAAACTGATATTAAACATGCAAAGTGTTAATAACTGTTGAAATTGGACTCTTCTTTGGTTTGATAGTAGCTGCGATCCTATGCGCTTTCAGCGACATTAACTGTGGGCAAGAGCTTCTGTATGTTCTCAACTGTAGTACTTACAGGTGAATTCTAACATTAAGAATTTTTTTCTTCCTAATTATAAACAGGACACAAAGTTTAAAAAGGTCAGAATGAGAGACTATCCCTCAAAATCTCTTCTGTCTGTGATAACCACTGTTACCAGTTTGGTGCATAATATTGCAATTTTTGGGGGTCCTTATAAAATATTTATTATAGAAATTCTCAAGCGTGTCCCAAGGTAAAGAGAATACCATGTAATGAACTCCTGTGCACCAGGCAACCTGCTGCAGCGATCAGTCAGCCCTTTCCATGTATGTTCTAACATCACTCTAGTTTCATTTTACACAAAACGGGTCATATGTCTGTAATATTTTGCTACTAGCTTTGCTCACTCAGCAATATATTTACTCAACAAATATTTATGGAGCACTTGCTTTGTGCCAGGTTCTGTTTTGGGGACTGGGTTTACAGTGGTGATCAAAACAGAAGAAAATCCCTGTCCTTAAAAAATATTCTCACGGAGATGGAGCTACTTTATGTGCCTAATATTCTTCTATGCGGGTGGACTTTAGGTTGATTCCACTTTCCTGTTGATGGATCTTTAGGTCATTTCTTTCTCCTTCCCTTCCTCTCTCCCTCCCTTTCTTCCTTCCTTAGATTTCAGTTACTTGAGAGAGAGAGCATGAGTTGGGGGTAGATGCAGAAGGAGAGGGACAAGCAGACTCCATGCTGAGCCCGACATGGGGCTCGATCCCAGGACCCTGGGATTATGACCCAAGCTGAAGGCAGACACCTAACCGACTGAGCCACCCTGGAGCCCCTGGACCTTTAGGTCATTTCTGGTTATTTTTCTGTTGCAAGCAGTGCTCGTGATGAGCATACTTCTGTGTGTTGTTTTCTAGCACATCTGCTAGCATTTCTGTGAAGGACAAATTCCTAGAAATTTGAAATGTTGAATTGACTGAGTTTCAGGAGAGGAAGGGTTGTACTTAGCTGGGTTGTCTTCTGCCCCTGGGTCCAAATGTTTATCTGACAAGGCCGTGCTTTGATTGCATTTTCATTACAGTGCTTTGGGTCTCCGTTTCCACCTCAGTATTCAGTCCTTAAATGCTGTAATTAACAGGGTGCAGGGCTGAAGTGGGATGTGGTTTTGGAGTCACAGAAGCTGCTGGGATGAAGGGACATGGTGAGGGTGGTTTTTTGTTTGTTTGTTTGTGTGTTTTTAATTGTCCTACACTTGAGTTTAGTATCTGACCTGTTCGCCTTAATAATCCACAGCCTTTGGAAAAAGACATAGGCATATGGAATGTTTTCTCAGAATTCTGAGTATCCTTGTGGTTTTGCCTGGAGCAGTTTGTCTGCTTACATGATTGAAATGCCTGGTGGTTTCCAGCCACAGATCCAGAGTTAAGTTAGACAAATGCTATAAGCAACCTAGGGACCCAAGGCCCAGCAGAGAATTGAGAGAGGTTGGCTTTGAGTGCAAGCAATAATAAAATCAGGTTCAGCCCAGAAAGTTGCAAGCCAGCATATTTGGGGAATTATCATTCAAAACTACCTGATCTGAAAGAAACTTGGAAAAAGGGCAGGGAAGAAAGACAGGACTTGGTACAAGGATGTCAGGGCAAAAGGAAAATATTGTGTAGCTTTCAGCTCATGGAATTCTCCACGAAGGCATTTTAGATTTATTTTTTACTATGGTCATGGTGAATTTCTTTGGATCTACCCAGCACTCTTGCTTGATTCCCCCAGGGACCAAAAGGAGGTGTTTTCAGGGTGACTGGCTGAAGAGAGAGGTGTGGTCTGTGGGTGGGAGTGTTCCCAGTGCAGTAGAGTTCATCATTTGTGCCTTTGATCCAAGTGAATTCAGATCTACCCATGTCACAAAGAAAGGGGATGGGTAGCAATTAAAACTGCATTGGTTAATTTATCAATATGCTTGATGCCCAACAACTATAGGTATGAAATGGTTTTCCCTTTCATTGGGCTCATTTCCTCTCATTATGTGAATAACTTGCCAAGCTGAGTGTAACTCTAGAACGTAGCCTCCTGGCTGTATCTGGTGCCCAACCATGGACATGGCAACCCACTCTAGTGCCCGAACGACTTTCGTGTCCATGTGGGAGTTCAAGAGTCTCTTGGTCTTCAACATGGCACCTTTCTGAGGTATTCTCCAGGATAATATTATTATGTGTTCCTCTTGTCTTCTTTCGGAGGGTAACCCCCATTTCTCTATAATGTGAAGGATTGAATTTTCCAGTCAGATATGGCTATTCCGCTCCATTCTTTCAGACCCTTAGAGTCATTGCATATCCAGTGATGTCCCCGCTTTGTGTTCTTAGAGCACAATAAATATAACATCGATTCCAAATCTGCCATCCATTTAATCCCTACTATGTGGTGGATCTCTACCTGTTAGGGACTGAATGTTCGTGTCCCCCTGCAAATTCAAATGTTGAGACTCTAATTTCCAATATGGTGGCATTTGAAGGTGGAGCCTTTGGGAAGGAATTAGATTTAGATGAAGTCATAAAACTGGGGCCTTTGTGATGGAACTATTGTCCTTCGAAGAAGAAGAGAGACCAGGGTTCCCTCCCTCTCCATCTTGTGAGGATATAGTGAGAAGATGGCTCTCTGTAAGCTAGGAAGTGGGTTCCCCCTCAAGATATGGGTTCCCCCTCAAGACCAGGAAGTGGGTTCCCCCTCAAGATCTGCCAGCACCTTGATCTCAGACTTCCCACACTCCAGAACCATACGAAATAAATGCCTGTTGTTTAAGCCACCTCTTCTGTGGGATTTTGTTGTAATAGCCTGAGCAGACTGAGATACCGACTGAGAGACTGCACTTGGAAAAGGAGGAAGACTATATGCTAAGAAAAAGATAGTTGTAAACCCTTCTAGGTGTGTGACCTGCCAACTCTGCAGAGCAAATGTCAGGGCTTTATTTTGTTGGTTGGTTGGTTGATTTTGTTTTCTTGTTTTTGTTTTTTTGGTAGCACTGCTATATATTAATGAAGAGGAGGTAGTTCTGATACCACCCAAGGGAGATGGGATAGTGGGATAAAACCTGGGTTACTACGATAAAACTGCAGAATGCACCGAGCATGGAATGATCTGGAAGTCAGCTCCAAAGTGGATTGAGATGGGAATCGTGTTGCCTGTTTCACATTATAAGCCAGTCTAAGTGCTGATAAACATGTTTGACCGAACACTGCCCTGCAGCCTTCAGAGAGGAGGAAGGAAAGCATGATTTATGTTCTCCTCCTATTTTCTGAGTCTACAGGATTCAAATTATAGCTACCATGGAAACTGCTTTGGAATTTCTGGAGCCCTTAATTTTAACTTAACATATAAAAACACTTTTGTGCTGATTTTATAATTATTCATGACGGATGAGAAAGTGACTAAATGTCTTTTGACAGTGAGGGAACACATAGGAACACTTTTTCCTTTCTTTCTTTCTTTCTTCTTCTTTTTTTTTTTTTTTTTTTTTTGCTTTCATAAAGATGCGTGTATTTGAAATGCTTTCCTTACCTGGGAGCAACTCTTCCATCTCTTGCAGATTCCGACACCATAGCTGAGTTACAGGAGCTCCAGCCTTCAGCCAAGGACTTTGAAGTCCTAAGTCTTGTGGGTTGTGGTCACTTTGCTGAAGTGCAGGTGGTAAGGGAGCGAGCCACCGGGGACATCTATGCCATGAAAGTCATGAAGAAGAAGACCTTGTTGGCCCAAGAGCAGGTAGGAGCATTTTAACACCATGCCCTTTCCCCTTTCTGTGCCAGAATGTTCACTGCAGAGGTGATGATCTGCGAAATCGGCATCTGGGATCCCCCAAGATTTCCCCGGTGACTCTCTGGTTAATGACGGTTGCAGAAAGCTCTCTCACATTCTCAGCTTTTCTTCTTGAACGGATATTGACTCATTTTGAAGGCTCACAAGCTCCCCTTGATTTCTTTATCACGTTTCTCTTGTTGTCTTTTGTTCAGAATCAACATGGCCTTTTAACTAATAAATTTAAGATGACCTTTCATGATCGTCTGCTGGGGATTTTGAGATATGCATCTTGTGGGGTTAGCCAGCTTTCGCTTTGGGACACATTTTCTTTATTTGTGTTGTGGGCATATGTATTTGATTTTTAAACAGGCTTTTGAAGAAATGAAATACAATTACTCTGTGGCTAGGGTGTTGCTTGTTTAAAGGCAGGTGGGAACTTCTCTTTCTGGTTGTGGTATTTTTCTTCCTTTAAACAAGGCTTCTGCTCCAGACATATTGATTCATTTGCCGAGTTGCTAGAGAGACAGTCATCAGCCTTGGTGTTCAGAGCAGTTTATTAGTTACAGACGTCCGAGCGCACATCGTGGGTCCGATAATGTACCCAGCTCCGTGGGAAGCCTGCAGAAGGAATTGGAGCTCCGTGGCTGTTAGTTACAGGCTTTAAAAACAACTTTGGAAAGTGGAGGAAAAATGCAGATGTATAAAGCAGGCACTCAGCAGCCAAAGCATCACAGAAGGGAGAGCAGGGAGCAAATTCACCAACTGTGGAGTGAGGAGAGATGTGGGTGAGCCAGGGACAGTCAGGGGAGGTTCACACCACTGAGAGGGAATGTAGATTCTGGGCAGAGAGGCATGACGGGAGTGTGGCAGGTGGAAGTGTGTGTGTGTGTATGTGTGTGTGTGTGATTTGGAGGAATGAGTACTAGAATTCTATACAGATGTGTGTGTGCGTGTGCACACGTGCATGTCTTTTTTTCCCCCCCTTCTTAGTGGTTTAGAACAGATGGACTAAGAAATGGGGAGAAATGAGACATTTGGTTGGGGAGGGGGTCATTGTGGGAAATCGGAAGAACCTTTTTTTAATTGTGACAAAATATACATAGCATAACATTTACTGTTTTAATCCTTTTTAAGGTACAATTCCCTGGTCTTAAGTGCATTTACAATGTTGCCTGCAACCATACCTCATAACTGCTCTCTCTTTCTAGAACTTTCTCATCATCCCACATAGAAGCTCTGTACCTATTACATGGTAACTCCCCATTCCCCCAAGAACTGTTTTTTGGAATGGCTGTTCACTTTGTGAGGCGGTTGGGGATCGGTGTTATACTTTTGGAAGGAGGAGGTTGGGATTGGAGTCTGAGGACTTGGTGACTTTGTGCGGCCTCCAGTCAAAGGAGCAGTGGAGGGCAGGAGGCTGCTTGTCAGTCCAGGAATGATGTAGCCTGTGTTTAGCAGTGAAATGTGAGCGACTTCACCTAAAGCAGAAATGACAGGACGTTGCAAATCATTTGGAAGGGGGGAATGGAAGATGCTCACTCAAAGTCCCAATACCTAAGCCAACACTTATCATCAGGATGCACTGACTGAGCACCTGTTCTGTGTGCTGTGCTTCTAGGTCCTTGAGAAGAGGCATTAAATGTAGCCCTGACCTTGCAGTGTTGGTGGTAGATGGGAAGTGGTGCATGTAAAAAGAAAACAATCCGATCTATTGTACTGCAGGCAAGCAATAGAGATGTTCTAGGTGTTCCTTCCTTCAGGTGAATGACTTCCAATGCCCCTGTGTGAGGTGTGGGCTGGGGGTTTTTAATTTTTAATTTTTAAATTTTATTATTTTTGTTTGTTTGTTTATTTATTTATTTAAAAAAATTTTTTTAAGTAGGTTCCATGCCAGGCATGGAGCCCAGGGCGGGGCTTGAACCCCCAACCCTGAGATCAAGACCTGAGAGGCAGAGGCTTAACCAACTGAGCCACCCAGGTGCCCTGTATGGGCTGGGGGTTTTAAAAATCAGATACACACAGGAGCTACTGAAAGCTACCCAACCATTCCTTAAGAGAGTGAATATGAAGGAAAGTAGATTCTTTCACTGAGCCATGGCAAGGTTTTGGAATTTAGGGCACAAGAAGAGAAAAACCAGCGCAGGGAGTGAGGGAAAGGAGATGCCAAAGAAGGAGACAGAAGAGGTAACATCCTGTAAGGAAGATCACTTAGGAGAGCCAGCATAGCTGCCCAGGGCTTGGTGAGAACCAGAAGAGTTCTCCGAGACCACTTATTTTAATGGAATCCTCAGGGATCAGACGAAGAGTCTGTGGCAAGCAAGTAAAGATGTAGGCTTTTCAGTCCGGCCAACCTTCACTGTACACCATCTTTTTTTTTTTTTTTTAAGATTTTATTTATTTATTTGACAAACAGAGATCACAAGTAGGCAGAGAGGCAGGCAGGCAGAGAGAGAGGGAAGCAGGCTCCCTGCTGAGCAGAGAGCCCAATGCAGGGCTCCATCCCAGGACCCTGAGATCATGACCTGAGCTGAAGGCAGAGGCTTTAACCCTCTGAGCCACCCAGGCGCCCCTCTGTAAGCCTTTTATGTGCCAGAAAAGGAGAAGGGCTACAGGTCAGGTGCAGGAGATTATAGGAGTTGGGTTGTTGTTCCCCAGGAACACCTAGGTTCGTGTTTGATTGAATAGCTGGGTGTTAGCCCAGCCAAGTTGACCTGGAAAACTAACAGAAAGTACGAACAACCTTTTTCTTCCTGAGCCGTTTGAAAATCCGTTGCCAACTCAATGCCCCATTACCTCCGAAGACTTCAGTGTGCATTTCCTACAGTAAGGATGCTCTCCTGTGAACCACGATACAGCCATCAATATCAGGAAAGAAACTACATTACCACTGTCTAATACATTACCACTGTCTAATACATTACCATGTGCATTACCACTGTCTAATCCTCAGACCCCGTTCATGCTCCACTGGCCATTCCATGTTCCTCTAGAACAAAAGGGTCCAGCTCAGGATCCCACACAGCATTTAGTTGTCCTGCCTTTTTAGTCTTTTTCAATCTGGACCAGCTTCTCAGTTTTCCCTGGACTCTCATGACCTTGGCGATTCTGAAGATCGCAGACCCAGTTATTTTGTAAAATATAGATATGTCCAATGTTGCTCAGGTTCAGGTACTAGGTCTTTGGCAGCAATGCCACAGACGAGATGCTCTGTTCTTCTCATTGCCTCCCAATGGGTGACTTTGTTTCAGTTTGTCACGTTCATGTTGACGTTCACTTAGGTATCTGCCATGCTTCACTGTGGGGTCACCCCCTTCTGCTTTGTCATTATGTTAGTATTCCATAGGGAGGTGCTTTCAGACTGTGGAGGTACCTGTTCCTCATATAACTTTCAATTTTTTTTTTTTAAAGATTTTATTTATTTATTTGACAGAGATCATGAGTAGGCAGAGAGGCAGAGAGAGAGAGGAGGAAGCAGGCTCCCTGCTGAGCAGAGAGCCCGATGCGGGACTCGATCCCAGGACCCTGAGATCATGACCTGGGCCGGCGGCAGAGGCTTTAACCCACTGAGCCACCCAGGCACCCCAACTTTCAATTTATTAATTTATAGCTACGTGGATTTGCATTTTCCTGCTTAAGTCAATGAGTCACAAGTCATTATTGTCATTATGTATTTTTATACTCCACCTGTCCCCTAAGTTGGGCCATGAGAGTCTCTTTAGGTTGGTTTTTGCGTCTTTTGACACATCCCCATCTTTGAGTTGTCTCTTGCTTTCTGGTACAACAAGAGGTTCAGGCTCTTGCCTGCCCCACCCTTGGAATGAGTTACTTCTCAAAGACAAGCAATAACTTTCAGTGTAAGAGGGTATTTAGAAGCCAAGATCTGGGCATTAGGTGGCCTTATTGCTGTTGGGTTGCCACTGCTTCCAGACCCCTTTCAGTGGACAGAGCCAGGGAATACACGTACATGTACTAAATATACCTACCTCCTTGTGTGTGCACACGCACATGCATATACACACATTTACATTTATATTTATTTCTCTGTTTCAGCTGTGTGTTCACACCAATATCTCCAAGTTCCATCCAACTTCCCTGTGTTTATTCTAGTGTTCACCCTTTCTGTGTGTGTAGCTCTCTTCTCTTCCCCTAATATTTAGCTTATTTTATGCATCTGCGTGCATTCAGTCTCCTGTCTTTGTTGCTGTTTCTCCCATTGGTGGGCTCAGATGCCCTGTTCCAGGCCATTTCCTACACATGGATGCCTTCCTCACCCTCTGTGGGCCCGATATTGGATTGCCCCCATACATGGTCACTGCCCTCCTCACCCTGTTTGGGCCTGGTACCCTGTTCTGGGCCACCGTGGCCCTCTGTCCCTTCCACCTGTCATGGATGCTTACCCTGTTCTGCTCCATCTAATGGCTTTAGGACTGAGTTGTTCAGGGAGCGGAGGTGAAGAAGAAGAGGAGAAAGAGAAAGATATTTAGATTTAAAAGAAGTGAGTTGACTTTTAGAAGAGGCATTAAATCAATAATTGGGCAGATAAGATACAGATCTGGCAAAAATGGTGAGCAAAGTAGGCAAATGAATGAAATTTGTCGAGTGCTGGGCTGAAGGAAGGTTTTTCTTTTTTTAAGCTAGAGACATCAGTTTTGGCTTATAGAGTGAGGATAGGGCATTCTCCCTACCCTACCCCAATGCTATTATAATTGTCTAAAGAGTTTCTTTTTCCTCTAGGTTTCATTTTTTGAGGAAGAACGGAACATATTATCTCGGAGCACAAGCCCTTGGATCCCCCAGTTACAGTACGCCTTTCAGGACAAAAATAACCTCTATCTGGTGAGTCTTTCCATCCATCTCTTTAGAATTAGTCCAATGCAGACACTCAGATATCGCAGATGTAGAACTGGATGTGGGTCTTGCCCATACGGCCCATCCAGTTGCTTTCCTGACTTTGAGGTATCTTACTTTGAGGTATCTTCTTGTTCTCTTTGTCCTAAAGATTAAAGGCCAGTCCATTTAGAGATGGCCCCATCTTTTGTTGGGTATTATAGTCGTGGCTTAAAGGGCAATAATGAGAAGTCAATTATTTGAGAATAATCTGATTTGACCTTTAATAGTCTAGAATCTTACTTTAATTTTTTGGGGGGTCATAATTGACATACAATATCATATTAGTTTTAGGTGTACAACATAATGATTCAGTATTTGTCTATGTTGTGAGATGATCACCACTAAACCTAGTAAAAGTCATTAAATTTTTTAATTTTTAAAAACTGAGTACATTGTGATTTTTTTTTTCCGATTTTATTTATTTATTTGACAGACAGAGATCACAAGTAGGCAGAGAGGCAGGCAGAGAGAGAGGGAAGCAGTCTCCCAACTGAGCAGAGAGCCCGATGTGGAGCTTGATCCCAGGGCCCTGAGATCATGACCTGAGCCGAAGGCAGAGGCTTTAACCCACTGAGCCACCCAGGCTCCCCAGTACGTTGTGATTTTAAGAAAATGCAAACATGGCAGAATGTATAAAATAGAAGAGAATGTTCTTTACCTTTTCTTTCCAATCCTTTTCCCTTAAGGAAACGTATTGATGGTTATGTATGTTTTTCCTGACCCTAATGGAAAAAATATTTCTACGTCTGCATTTATAACACATGTATGTAGTTTGTTTTACGAAATTGGTATATTACTCCCTACTCTGCTGTTCAGCTTGCTTTTTGCCCTCAGCAATTTACCCCCAACATCTTTCCATGTCAGCACATACACATCTGCCTCATTCTTTTTTTTTTTTTTTTGGATTCTTTTAAAATTAGTACTTTGTTACCTCTGACATTTATTTTTGCCTTTGTCTGTGGCAGTGTGACACATGGAGTCACGTCACACCTTGTTTTGTTTATTCCGTGCTTTGGCATCGTTAAACATTTGAGTGTTAGATGTGATTCAGATGGTAGTTATAGAATTTTGCAATTACTTGTAAATGAATTTGGAAAGGGAAAGTGTGCTCCCTTCCACAGCTTTCTTTTTTTTTAAATTTTTAATTTACATTCAATTAATTAACATACAATGTGTTATTAGTTTCAGAGGTAGAGGTCAGTGATTCATCATTTGCATATAACACCCAGTGCTCATTACATCACATGCTCTCCTTAATGTCCAACACCCAGTTCCCCCATCCCCCTACCCACCTCCCCCAGAACTGCCTCATTCTTTTGAACAATGCCATAGTATTTCTGATGTATGTGTAACATAACGTATACAAGGCTAAAATTCATTTTGGGGCCTTGTTTAGGTTCTTGGGAGTTTAGATTCCTAAAGGAAAAAAAATGTATCCCAGAAACAAGTTTTGTTCCTGATTCAGCCCTTCAAACAAGACTATCCTATTACGTTGAATGGAGAGAAACTTTTATAGAGGCTCACATAAGAGAGAAGGGTATTTATCTCGAACTTCCATGGGATAGTTTTGGGGGACTTTATTGCGTTTATTTCTGACCTGTAATAAATAGTGATTAGTGTGGTTTCATATCAGTTGAGAACCCAGTGCTGGGTAGAGAAGACCCCTCCCCCCCAAGCTCTACCCAGCCTTCTGAGCAGGATGTTTTCATACAGATGTGTTGGGAGACTGGCCTTGCACTAACCACACACTTCTTGAGGACCAACACTGTGCCTGTTGTTTAGGGCCTGAAGCTTCCTTTCCTTGAATATTGTCTTTGAACCTTTCCTTCCTTGAGATATGGAGCTTGGATCTTTGACCTTCATAACTGACTTTGGGGTGTTTTAGGCTCATTGACATTCTAGAGTATTTCTTGCATACACAACATTTGCCTTGCGCTCTCTGTGTCATCTAGAGTCCCTCATGTTTGGGTGTATTAACAGACTTCTTCATTAGCTCTCAGAAAAGAAGATCCTTGAAACAGCAGGGATTTATTTGTATATTAGTGTTGTTTTGGATGTTTCATTTTTTTTTTTAAAGATTATTTATTTATTTATTTGATAGAGAGATCACAAGTAGGCAAAGAGGCAGGCAGAGAGAGTGAGAGGGAAGAAGGCTTCCTGCCAAGCAGAGAGCCAGATGCGGGGCTCGATCCCAGGACCCCGAGATCATGACCTGAGCCAAAGGCAGTGGCTTAACCTACTGAGCCACCCAGGCACCCCATTTTGGATGTTTTAACTTCAGCTCTGCAAACAATCCTTTTTGTGTTCAAGACAACACAGAACATGGGCAGTCCCGGAACTAGCAAGGGCCCCGATTTTTGGCAAAAGTTGAGAGTCCACGGTTTTCTGGTTTGCCTCGCACCGACCTATAAGCTTGTGTTCCTCTTCATCTGGGTTGAAGGCCTCATCTTTGTAAGGCCCAGGCTCATGCCTTCTCTTCAAAGTCAGTATTGTTGAGATGCCTTGGGACTCTAAGTCAGTTTTGGTAGAGGTGATGACCATTTCTGAGCGTTCTGTGTAACTGATGACAACTGTTGGTCAAGCCACTGCCCAGTGGCTTCAAGGAACTCACTGTTTGTCTCCGTGGTGGCCAATGAGGATGACCGGAGGGGCCCTGGTAGTGTTACTGACTCATAGTTTCCTTCATGTTGACTAGTAGTTTTTGTGTCTATTTTTGTTCTTCACGGCACAACACTTTTCAAAGTGCATCTTCAAGAGGGTAATACTGGGTCATTTCAAAAATTTTAATATCTTTGGGGCAGCCATTTTTATCCTTGCCAATTGGCTTTGTCCCAGTGGTGGAACTTCCCTTTTTTTTTAATTGTGGAATTCGCAGCTGTGGACTTCCTCTTGGATACAACCTTGTTGGACTACCTCGTGGATTGGGAGTGTCAGCTGCTCCTCTGCTAAGACATCTCCCAGGGGCAGGAAGCTTCCTTTTTTGGGCCTTTTGGCTGTGGGGTCTCCATCTGGATTTCACCATTGACATCAGCATTTTGAGCTTAATGCCCATCTTCACTGGTTTTCCAGCCGCCATCTTACAAGATAGGAATGCTCTTAAAACAGCTGTTTTCTAGAATTCCAGTTGCCTCAGCACATTGATACCTGGCTATAATGATACTTTTACACACCTTTCTTTAGTAGTTCTGTTGGGTATCGCAGCTGGGATCTTGTAATTGTTTCCTTGTCTCCATTCTCTTTTCAAGTACGTTGGTAATTTGGAGTAAAATGCTTGCTAAGGGCACAGTTTTCTCATAAATATCCAAACTCAGCATAGGAACTAAGATACGGTTATAGATCCACCATGCCTTATCTACAATTCCGAAATACCCAGAGTTCTGAATCTGAATAACCTCAAGTTCTTTTGTTACTACTTGGCAGCAAAACGACGTGAACTCTGTAGCAAAACCTGACCTGAATCTCATCTTCATTCCACTTAGTGTGACTTTTCATACATTTTGCCTCAAAATTGTGAATGCATTTGATCACAGGGTGATATCCCAAACCCTACCCTAGGGTGTTACGTAATATAAAGTATACATACCATTTTTTCTTTCTAAAATCTCAACATCTCTAAGTCTGGAAGTACATTCTGTCACAAGAGGACTGTAGGTCTATATCGGCATCATGAAGTTCTGGAATCCCACTGTACCTATTGACCCCTTACAGATCACCAAACCTTTGAAATTTGGGGAAGCATACAAATCATCCTAAACTCCCTGGCAGTTAACCATTCATTTGTAATGCAAATGCAGTGTAATTGAAGATACATTTAAAAATCAATGAATAAAAGAAATAGGATGTGGTGTCCTATGTGTTTCTCAAAGCTATCTCTTCTCTCCATTCTTGCTTCTCCCCCCTGAGTTCTGGCCGCCATCTTCTTTTGTCTGCATTACTGCAGTAACCTCCTAAGTGTTCTCCCTGCCATCTGTCTTGCCCTTCCCCCAGGTCTTCTACACACTGCAGCCAAGTCATCCGCTGTTAAAACCCTTTAAGACTCCCTGCTGCCCTCTGGATGAAATCCAGACTCTTCCATGCGGTTTACAAGGCCTTTTTCATATATATCGCTAGGCTTGTTGCTTACCTTTCCTCTCCTTTGATTTTAATTAATTAACCTTTATATTTTAAGAGATTGTGAGAGGTGGGGGCAGGAGGAGGGACAGAGGAGGAGGAAGAGAGAATATATATATTTTTTAATTTTTAAAGATTTATTTATTTATTTTGCTGGGGGTAGGGCTGGGGGAGAAGGAGGGGAGAGAGAGAGTCTCAAGCACACTCCCCACTGGGCACAGAGCCCATTGTGGGCCTTGATCCCACAACCCCGAGCTCATGACCTGAGCCAAAATCAAGATTCAGATGCCTAACTGACTGAGCCACACAGGCACCCCAGGGAAGAGAAAATCTTAAGCAGCTCAATGCTCAGTGTGGAGCCCGTGGAGCCTGATATTGGGCTTGATCCCCCAACCCTGAGATCACGATGTGAATCCAAGAGCCAGATACTCAACTGACTGAACCACGTCGGCACCCCTCTCCTTGCACTTTACATTCCATTCATCTTGAACTTCCTTTGGTCCTTTGAACTGGCCTCTGACCTTTCTCCATGCCATTCTCTCTTTCCCTATTTCCCTGGCTAACTCCTTTTTCTCCTTCTGAGCTTGGACCAGATGTCACTTCTTCCAGAAACTCTTCCTGATCCCTCTACTTGTGGGAGGGATGCCCTTCTGGCTGTGGACTCGTAGCACCCTGTACCTCCTCTTCATGGCTGGCTGTTGGGCTCCCCCACCGGGCTACTCCCTCCACGAAGGGAGGGATTATGTTTCCCTTGCTTCCAGTAGGCTTCTCCAAGTAAATGCTTAAGAAGCATTTATTGGAAGAACGTATGATTAATTTCATAGAAATTGATTTACATACAGATTAACTTATTGTGTTATGGAAATGACACATTAAGAGTGTAAATTTTATTCTCTAAAGTATGTAATTCAAGTTAGATCCAGTGGGATTTTCAAAATTGGGAGTGCAATGCAAGGAAATTGAACTTGGATCCCTTTGAAATTTGATGGTTAAAAATTTCCTATTTGTCATTACATAGCAATGAAACTGGCTTGCCAATTTCTGGTATATAGAAAATTGTAATGAAGCCCATTGTATTGTTAATGTCTGGTTCTATATAACAAGGCTAGTTCTGTATTCTGGCAGGCAGCCCATAGAAACAGCGCTTTGTTGATCTGGTTCATGATGAAATCTGTTCAGTTCCATATAACAGATGCCTTCACCAGTGTCCTTCCAGGAAGGAGCT
This sequence comes from Martes martes, assembly GCF_963455335.1. NCBI lineage: Eukaryota > Metazoa > Chordata > Mammalia > Carnivora > Mustelidae > Martes > Martes martes. The sequence goes on from NC_137901.1 coordinate 77,715,891, forward strand.
GATCTTTACAAAGAAAACATTGTTTTGCAACTCATTATATGTAGTATTGTTGCATCTAAATGCTTTGTGAGATTCTTAAAGGTTGCTGGCTTTGTACTGATGTTTTTCATGCTGTAGGTCTTTTTTTTTTTTTTTTTGCTTTTTAAAAAAAAATTAACATATAATGTATTATTTGCCCCAGTACAGGTCTGTGTATTGTCAGGCTTACACACTTCACAGCACTCACCATAGCATATACCCTCCCCAGTGTCCATAATGCAACCACCCTCTCCATACCCACCTCCCCCCAGCAACCCTCAATTTGTTTTGTGAGATTAAGAGTCTCTTATGGTTTGTCTCCCTCCCGATCCCATCTTATTTCATTTTTTTTACTTTCCTTCCCCCCCAAACCCCCCACTTTGCCTCTCAAATTCCTCATATCAGGGAGATCATATGATAATTGTCTTTCTCTGATTGCCTTATTTTGCTCTCATGCTGTGGGTCTTTTCAGGCTGCCCTTGCTCTGATCCTATAACTAACCTATGAATCTTCTTTCCTTACAGTGGCCTTATATTAACTTCTCTCTGTTCACTCCAGATTTTTCTTCCTCAGTTGCACATAGGATGTATTAATTAAGGTATAGGCTAAGCTACTATAGCAAAAAGAACAAAAACCCAGTCCAGACCGATGGAGCAGGTCTGTTGTATGTGATAATTCAGGGACCCAGGTTCCTTCTATCTTATGGTTCCTTATCCCTTAGGATGTTGTCCCCTTGACATGGTTGGAGTTGGGCATTTGATGTTCTTGTTTCCCCTGGCTGGCAGGAGAAAGGGGTGGAGAGCACAACAAGAAAACTCCTTTTACATAGCATGGTGTGGAATTGGGACACATCATTTCCTCTCCTATTTTGTTGACCAGAACTTCATCACATGCCCTCATATCTGTGCCAGCTAGCTGCATGGCCAATGGAATCCATGAAAGAGTGGACTTGGGGGGCAAGTTATAGTCTGTTTTGCAGGTAATAAAAGATAGATCTGGGTTTTGAAGCCAGGCCCCCTAGATCCATCTCCTGTACCCATTATATGACACTGTTACACCCCAGAGCACTGCCAGTCTGACCCTGGCCCTGAGGTCCTACTTGGCATCAGTTCTTTATATTTCCTGTCTCGCTTTCCACCGAAGGTCATGCAGTCGCGTGCGGGGTATTTCCTTCCGGTATAGGAACAATCTGGAGGTTAGTGCTTTCTAGGCAGTGACCTCGTGGCCTGCATAAACAGCAGCCCGTGCTGTGACTGGGAGCCCGGAGAGAGTTAACAAATAGAACCTCATTGTTTATTTTAGTGAAATGTGGCAGCTTATGATAGTTTTGACAGTGAGACATGTGCTGTTTTGATCTCTCGAATAAGATTATCCAGTTTTCAGGCACGTCTCAAAACTCACCAGCATGTTCACATGTTGTTGCTTGGGAAGCCAGGGATTGGGAGCTGGCTGCCCGTCCGAAGGAAGCTGTTACTAGAATATAGGTTCTTGTTTTATTACTATTCCTTGGTATTTTTATTACTGTTCCTGGTCTCTCCGGAGTCATCGGCCTTTTCGGTTTCAACGTTCTCATTAACAAAGTGAGATATTGATGCCTCTGATTGACCCCAGGTCATTTGCCGAATGTGTTATTGTCCTGGGGGGGGCGGTCCTTTGCGCCTTCAAAACAGTTGTTTTTTGTGTCCTGCTCTTTGGAGGCATATTTCAAGTGAATGTGTTTAGAGTTTTAAGAGTCACAATTCCATTCTATTGTCCCAGTTCACTTGGTTCCACGATCACAGTTTCTGGTTTAGTAAGTCTAGGGTGAGGCCCAAGATTTTGCAACCAGGTCCCAGCTGCTGGTGCCGGTCTGGGGAACCCCACATAGAAAACACTGGTCCTGTGGCTATAGCTACAGCTCATTTCTGGGTACCGCTTCTTCCTTTCGTTCCTTCCGCAGTAGTGAAGATCCTGAGATCCTGTTTCTTGCCCTTGACTCTTTGAGGTCAAGGAGTGCTACCTATTCCCCTGCTGTTAACTGGCCCAGGGATTCATCACCAGTGCAGGGTACTTCATTAACCCTGTCCTCAATTGCCTGGTTTGAGTGTGCTATCTGTGTCTCTCGCCAAGGCTCTGGATGATTCCGCACTCAGTGAGGATCTTTTGAATAGACGGATGAGTCAGGCTGGGATTTGTATTTTCTGAAACAAAGGGTCTTCTCTCCTTTTCTCTTGGTGACCTTGTCCTTCAAGAGGAATAATTTAGGGTCTCTTCCAGGGACCACTCCGCTTCGAGGATCCCTTCCTTCCTCCCCAGTGCCAAAGATCAGGAACATGGTACAGGGCAGAGAATGATGCCAATAGTATTGTTACATTTCCATGGTACTTTCAGGCATGCTGATTGTAGTGCAAGCATTTCAAGGGCACGCTGCTAAAGGGGTGGCCAGCACAGCGGGTCTCTAATGACACCCCGTGCAAATTGGAGTAGAGTACAAGAACTATTAGCTACTCACCCCCTCCCCACATATGGATATGTGTGCATGCAAGTCTGTATGGATGTGCATGTGGTACACACACACACACACACACACACACACATACAACCTTGTCCTTTGTTTCGAATGCCACACAACTGATGGGCACTGGCGTCCCTGTTCTTGGGGGCGTAGATACGAACACCCGCAGAGAAGCCGCCGCTCCTTCCAAAACTGAACCCGTGTAAGATTTGCCCTTTAATTAGCATCTGCAGCTGTGCCATTAGCAGGGTTTGTCTCTGTTGGCCTGAATGCCTTTGCTTTAAAAGAGCAAGTCCGTTATAGCTCCAAGCCAGGCCTGTCTGTCAGCTGCTGGGCCTTCTCCACCATCTGCAGGGTGATCGCATTGTTTAGGACTGTTTCACTGTAGGGCTCTTTCCTCCTCCTGGCTCCCCGGCCTTTGATTACTGTGCCTCGGTGATTGCTGTTCGGGTGACCTGCAGCTGCTCGATGTGGGCAGGGACCCCGCGCATCCTTCTGTGCGGGATGGTTGCCTCTATGCTGATGGGCCAATGGACTGGTTCCTTTCCGGCCCTTTGTTGCCGGTGATCCTGGCGTGGTAGGCAGATCCTGTCGTGCCCAGGTAGTTACTGAAGAGAACCGCAAGCAGCAGGAGTGTCGGCTGGATTCAGGGCTCCTCTGCTTTAGAAACTTTTCATCTGGTGGATGGACTCCGGGAACTGCATTGTCTCTACACCTTCATCAGCACTGTGCTGGCCGCCTCAGAATCACCCGGAGGGCTCCCTAAAAATGCACATTTCTGTACCTCACCCAGGGTCCCTGGAATTTTTAACAAGCTCCCTGAATGGTTGGGATGGGAGTGAGACACACTTTACCCTTTCAGTCTGTTTCATGTTTACTCTTGTTGATGCCACTAGAATTCCAGCCCCATGAAGGCCAGAGATTTGTTTGTTATAGTCTCTGCTGTTTTCCTAGTATCTAGAACAGTGCCTGACACATAGCAGGCACTCAATTTTTTTTTTTTCTGAATGTGTTTTATTTTATTTTAAGGATTTTATTTATTTAACAGAGAGAGACACAGCGAAAGAGGGAACACAAGCAGGGGGAGTGGGAGAGGGAGAAGCAGGCTTCTTGCTGAGCAGGGAGCCCAATGTGGGGCTTGAACCCAGGACCCTGGGATCATTACCTGAGCTGAAGGCAGACACTTAACGACTGAGCCACCCAGGCTGCCCTAGATGAATATGTTTATTTGAAAAAAAAAAACACAAACAGTTCCGTAGGTAATTCAGATGGGCAGGCAGGTTTGATAAGCCCTGTCCTGGAGGACTTACCAGGTTCATTAGGTAAGAAGCCACATTTTGGGGGGACAGCGCCTCACCAGGCACCTCTGAGTAGCTAAAGTCCAGGACAGAGTCATGCTTTTGGACAAAACCAGGGGCTGTAAATGAATTGTCTGGCATAGCCTGAGTGGTGACTTGGGCCTTAAATTGTTTATAGTGTTCTGCTGACCCTGGTGTTTTGTTCATAGCAAGTCATCATATGGAGACTTGAAGACTCTTGGTTTTTGACCTTTGATGATGTTTTTGGAACCTCTTGACTTGGTACCATTTTCTGAAAGTGTCCAAGTCCTGTTCTTCACTGTATGTCTAAGCTCAACAGCAAGATGATGGTGTCATCTTGGGTTGGCCACACACAAGCCTTATTCCCCGTGGGCTCCATTCATAACAGAATGAGCAACTCTACCCAGTAGGATGGTTTTAGAGTAGAGGTGACATCTTGGAACAGCCAAATTTGCTCAGTAAATTTCCAGATTAAGTTCTCAAATGGCAGGCACTTGGAATTTTTAGTATGGTAATGTGGAATCGTGTCGACGGGTCAAGTTTGATTAGTCTTTGATAAGGACCCAGTCTATTTAGAGGTTTGTCATTTCGTGTCTATTTTGTCCCATGTTGTGGAGCCTGCTGCCTAGCAGCTGTTGTAATTTTTGTCGCTTGTCTTCTCAATCAACCCTGGTTTTGAAGAAATGAAAAGTTGTTTGACTCAGAAAAGACTAATCTACTTTTGGCGGGGGTTTTTAGCTCAGGAAATTGGACCTTCTGAATAGGAGCAAAGAATACGTATCTTTTGCCTTTTAAGAGATGGTTAAGAGATTTCTGAACTATTTTACTGGTCACTTCAAAATAGAATCTTCAGGAATAGTTGCGAAGTATTAAACAGCGGTTTGTGAGCTCTTAAATGTTGCCAGTGGTGCTGTTTGACTTTGTCATCCTCAAACTTACAAGGCATTTCTATTTCACACATCTTTAATAGAGTCAGGTTAGAATATTTATAACTGCGATGTGTCGTCATAAATATGCATTGTTCTTATTTTAAGATGTTTCCGTTCTAAAAGCACGAGTACTTCTGTTGTTATCGGTGAAATTTTTTTTTTATATTTAAGACGTTTTTAATGGCAATATATATTTAAAACAGACGTAAAAATTGGCATTCACCCACATATCCAGGGCCTATGAAGAACCAGGTTGGGATGAGTGGGTGAGCTTTAAGGCAGCCAGGTGGCTCCTGTGGGCTCTTCTAGGGCTGGGACTGGTAGCTTTCAATCTGCTGTGAATTTGGGGGGAAATAAAGTCTGTATTTTAGCAGCTACCCCTTCTCAGTGTGGCTCTTCTTGTGGGTTCATAAAAATTTTTCCAGCGATTACAGTGGAAATGGAACCTTACTCTTCAAATTGTCCAGTATCTGGTTGACTCTCCGCTCCTTGCAAGATGTCATGTGAATGGGGGAGACTCTCAGATGATACAGAGCCCTTCGGGAGGACATGTGGGTCCCTGGCTCCCCCAAGGGTCTCTGATGTGGGGTTCACTTGGTGCTGGGCAGAACCTTTACTGGGCCAGCCTGTGGCCTCTGTGGATATGTGCAGATGCTCAGTGTCTCACTTGACTGGAGCTTTCTTCTAATTCTGGACCAAAAGCAAACAGGAGTTTGGAGGAGGATGGAGAGAATTCACATCCCAAAATTGGCTTCTGGAATGCAGTAGTTGGAGAGATTTAGTATTTTTTTTTTTTTAAGATGTTTATTTGGATCTTGCCACTTTCCAGAAAGGATTTGAGACAACTTAAAACAAAAGATATTTATAGTATCGCTCACAAAATGGGAAATCAGAGCAAAGGACAGGAAGAGAATTGAGTAAGGGTTGACATGACTGCAAAGATGATCGAAACGTGTCCCACCTTCTCCCAGCCAGAGAGGGAAGGATCATGCAGCCAAGGGTGAGAAAGGAAGGTTCTTGACCAGCAGTGGAGAAACTCCTTGGTGCCAGGCACAGTATTGCAAGACAATTAATCCCATCCCATTCTACAGCCAGTGAAACTGAAGGGCAGAGAGCTGAAGTCACCAGGCTGTGGTTTGAAGCCTCCTGGGCAAATTGGCCTCAACGCCGTGTGTCGACTCAAAATATCACACTCAGTTATCATCAGAAGGAGGAAGGATTTCACTTCCTTGGAGTGGAAGAAATTTTTTGCTAATCGAACATTTTCCTTGAGGCTGTACTTTATATTCTTTTTTCCCAATATTTTATTTATTTATTAGAGTGAGCGTTGGACGTGGGGGAGGGGGAGCAGAGGAAGAGGCACAAGTAGACCCCTTCACTGAGCGCAGAGCCGGAAGGCAGGACTCAGTCTCATGACCCTGAGATCATGACCTGAGCTGAAATCAAGAGTAGGAAACTCAACGGACTGAGCCACCCAGGCGTCCCTATATTCTTTTTCCAGACTTTTCCCCTATGTATGTATTTAACAAATGTAATATTTTTTTTTTGTCATGAAAAGGACGTTGTACTTTATCCCGTATAGGATGTTGCTTTATATTATCCTGGGCAGCTTTCCATGGCTGTATGAATAGATTGATTCTGTTCATTTTTGATATCTACAACGTCTCCCATTATTAAGATATACCATATTTCAGCAGTTTCTTAATGATGGATGTTTGGGTGATTCCCAGGCTTTTCTTCCTCTGTGTTATAAACAGTGCTACGGTGAATCTATGTATCTATCGATCTACAAACTACTATAAGTTCCTGTAAAACAAATTGTCAGAAGTGGAATTATGAGGTCAGAGAGTGGATGCTCACATTTAAATTTTTAATAAAAATGGCCAGATGACTGTTGTAGGAAAAGATCGTATCATATTTATTGCACGTCTTCTCTAGTCTGCTGGGTGCTGAGAGAAATGCAAAAAGGATACTGGAGGGTTTGTTGCCCTCTAGCAATTTCCATCTACACTGTGTACCTAATCCTAGGGAATGTCTGGGGTGTCGACTTGGGTGGGTGGGTGGGTGAGTGGGTGGATTTAATTCAACTTTTCAAGCTTGCCTTGCAAACATTGTGCATGGTGTCTGGGACTAGTTTTTCATTATATTGATTCTCTTGGGTATCATATGTAATTTCCTTAGGGCAGGGACCTCATCCTACAAGGCTTACAGTATGTCTCCCACATCTTAGTAGCTTTGTGGAGACATTGTAATTATAATGCGTCAAGCAGCATTTGAGGCTCTAATTGAGATGTTCTGTTTTTTGGGGTGTATGAAGAATTAATAACTTTGGCATTTTCTACAGGTCATGGAATATCAGCCTGGAGGCGACTTGCTGTCACTTTTGAATAGATATGAGGACCAATTAGATGAAAATATGATTCAGTTTTACCTAGCTGAACTGATTTTGGCTGTTCACAGCGTTCATCAGATGGGATATGTACATCGGTAAGTGAGACTCGCTGGTAAGTGTACTGAGAATTTATCTGTATCACCTAAGAATTCCCACAATGGAGTGAATAGATGAATAATTTCAACTTCAAAATGATGCTCCATCCAAATTTTAACCAGTCTTAACTGCAACTGGCTGAAAGTATATTTTCCAGAGTGGCAGACATTTCAGCTTTACCCATTCAACAGTGAAATAGATCTAGAATCACAACGTACTCAAGTTTGCTAATAAGATCTGTGAATGTGGCTGATAAGACTGAGAACTCTTGCATGGGTTCCTTGAGTTATATGGTGGAAAAACCGAATTTGATTTGCAGAAGGACCCTGCAAACCGAGGAGTGGAAGACCATGCAGCAGTACTTCTGACCTCACTCATTAGTAATTTACAAAGGTGTTCCGTCAGATTCTCAGTCAAAAAGTGTCTCTTTACATCCTCACTCATGGGATGTTTTCTGTGCACCCGAGAATGTTTCCTTTCCCTCCCTCCCTCCTGTTTGTTTTCCTTCTCCTTCCCTTTCTCTTCCTCCCTCTCCTCCTCCTTTTTCTTAAAATTTTTTTTTTGCAGAATGTTTGCTTATTATTTATATCTATCAATAGGGAGGTCTATATAGCAGAATCTAGGCACTGAGATGGTTGGCTGAATCAATATCCGAGGTTAGCAGTTGCTTGCTGATTTGCATGGAGAAGACAACACTAATTTGTGGCCCTGATTTTCTTAGAGACATCAAACCCGAGAATATTCTCATTGACCGAACAGGACACATCAAGCTTGTGGATTTCGGATCAGCGGCTAAAATGAACTCAAATAAGATGGTAACAAAATGGACTAAGATAGCTTAATAGGGCTTGTGCTATAAAGGGTTCTGTGGCCCTCATAAGTTTGGGAAATAGGGGATAACTTTGAGTGATGTTTTGGAATCTTCAACTGCCAGTGTATGACATGATTTCTCCAGGGGTGGAGGTGGGGATGGGGACATAGAGCTATTTCCCAGACTTGCTTGACCTTGGCACCCTATTTTTAGAAGCATCCTTATGGTTTGGTTAAAACATAAAGGGAAAAATGCTCACTTTTGTTTTTCTTTTCATTTTCCTTATTATAGATTGTCTTCTGTAATCTTGTTTATTTCACATCTCTATTTTCTATTCAGCAAAGTTGAAAGAAATCACTGGCACATTTGAACCAAATATTCTTAAGCATTAAGAACTAACTGCTCAAAATGTCATTTTGAAGTCCTGGATCTCTGGTAAAAATTAAGCTGTATTTCCCATGCTGAATAAGAAGGCAAGAGGGTACCTGCTGAGATCAAGAGCAAGAATACTTGAGGGAAAAGATGACAAAGTAAAAAAAATACATAGATTTAAAAACAAACCCTAATGAAATTGGTACATACTGAAGTGAATTGTCATGTCATCTGTTCAAAAAACTGGTAGGTCTAAGAGAAAATCAACTTAGATTTTAAAACTTATTTTTCAACTGACCCATTTGGTCAAATTTTTAGGAACATGGCTTTTCATTCTTTCTCAATAAAATACTGATTCTAGTTAAAATGCACAAATTAAGTGGTTAGGGAGGTTACTCTGTAAAATGCCCCTCTTCCCAACCTCTGAAAATTCAGTCCTTATAAAGGGAAATATGTAAAATTGCTTTTTTTCTCAAGTTCCTTGGAGGAAAGGTAGGTATTATCAGGTTGATATTAGGAAAAGGTTTGGGGTTATGTTAACTCTTTGCACTCCAGGCTCTGGCTTCCCTGTTTGGCAGACCTGAGGCCTACTTGAGAAACATTTACTTGGTGTTCAGATCCTTGGAAAAACAGTCTCTCTAGGCACTGTTTCTCCCCCCCCCCCATTATGTTCTTGTAGTCGATTCCACTTGATCATTACAATGAGAATTAGATTATAGGATCAAAACATTTTATGTCTTAAAAATGGGCAATGCAGAAACAGGCATGAAAACTTGGTTGTTGAATCTAGTGGAATAAAGCACAGGAAAAAAGTTAAGTAATAGAAAGGGTTTTCATCTAGGATTCAAAAACTTTACGTTTCGTGAGTGACCTTAATAAACTCGTGCATCTAGAAATAAACTGAAGCATAGATACATGGTCTAATAATTGAAGCATAGATACATGGTCAGCTCTGGATGCCATTGACACTGACCATTGATATTTTGCCCTGGATAGTTCTTTATTGTGGGGGGCTATCCTGTGTATTACAGGATATTTAGCTACATTCCTGGCCAATATCTACTAGATGCCAATAACACCCACACCTCCAGTTGTAAAAACCAGAAACGTCTCCAGGCATGGCAGAGTGTTCCATGGGAGACAAAATCACCCCTGGTTGAGAACCATCCCAAGTCGATTGAGAAACATCAGACAGCTTATTAATGAGAGCCAGCTGTAGGTATTCACAATAAGAATACCTACTTGGAAAACTAGATTAAGATCCAAAGTCTCTGCTTGTTAAACAAATGGGAATAAGGAGTAAGTCCCATCCCTGCGTCTGAAATCACTCACTCTTCTGAGCCCGAAGTGGAGAGAGTGGACTTTCATTCATTTCAGGTTTCTGTTTTTCAGTGCTTCAGACTATCCCTTTTCAGTTCTTCTAATTGGAACAACCTTCACTTCAGGCGCAGAGCCCTCCAGAGTCACTCAGGTTTATTTGCAGCTCATTGCTCAACCCCTGATTATTCCGGTGAAGGAGAAAAGCCACTCAGTCCTGCATCCTTGGGAGGCGTGCACCTCCTCTTCTCTTGGAGGAAGAATCGGCTGTCCAGAAATTTGTGCTTTTAGGGCCAAAATGTGACAAGCACATAGCAAGGAATTCTTAGCGTTGTTTTAAGTGAAAAGGCCTTTTGATTAATCTACAGTTTAGATGAAATCAAGTATGGATATAGAATTATACTTTTTTTTTTTATATTTTTGATCAATGGAGGTGGGTTAAACTTTTCTTTTTAAAGATTTTATTTGAGAGAGAGTGTGTCCGGGGGAAGAAGAGAGGGGGAGAGAGAAGGAAGGGGAAGGAACCTCAGGCAGACTCTTCAGTGAGCATGGAGCCCGTTGCCCCTTGTGGGGCTCAGTATCACCACCCTGAGATCATGACCTGAGCCAAAACCAAGACTCAGACGCTCAACTGGCTGAGTCACCCAGGCATCCCAACATGTGTCAATCTCTCTCTCTCTCTCTTTTTTGTTAAAAGATTTTATTTATTTATTTGCCAGAGAGAGAGAGAGAGCACAAGTAGGTAGAGCAGTAGGCAGAAGTAAAGGGAGAAGCAGGCTCTCCGCTGAGCAGAGAGCCTGATGTGGGACTCGATCCCAGGACCCTGGGGATCATGACCTGAACTGAAGGCAGACATTTAACTGACTGAACCACCCAGGCGTCCCCAACATGTGTCTCTTTTAAGTAGGATGTTTTATAGGCCTAAAGGAGGTTCTGAATGTTTTTTTGTACTCAAAATATATGAAATATAATCTACATTTACTGAAACTCATGTATGTTACTCACCCAAAATCAATCTTTTCCCCTACCACTCTCAAACATTACCTGCGAATTTAGCCATTTGGGACTTGGGGATTGTTGGGTTTTCCATTTTCTTTCTTTCTTTTCTTTTTTTTTTTAAGATTTAAAAAATTATTTATTTATTTGACAACAGAGATCACAAGTAGGCAGAGAGAGAGAGAGAGAGAGAGGAGAAGCAGGTTCCCCGCTGAGCAGAGAGCCTGATGCGGGGCTCATCGCAGGACCCCGGGATCATGACCTGAGCCGAAGGCAGAGGCTTTAACCCACTGAGCCACCCAGGCGCCCCGGGTTTTCCATTTTCCATTGTCATTATTTCAGGCTTCTTAGCATGTTGCCTTGAAGCATTCTTACAAACAGTGGGGAACTGTACTGCCCAGATGTTGGGGGGCGAGCTGAAGCGTGCCATCCACCTGCTCTGTGCCCTGAGGCTACCCATTTCACCTTAGTAGACTCTTAATGAGTGGCAAATAGCAAAATCTTCCAACCTGTCTCATTCAGCTCTCACACAAACCCTTGGAAGGAGATTGTCAATAAAGAGCCATATAGCAATGGCACCTCGCTGGCTCAGTAGGTAGAGCATGTGAGTCCTGATCTCAGGGTCATGAGTTCGAACTCTGTGCTAGGGGTAGAGATTACTTAAAAAATAATAATTTATAAAAAAGGGGGGGCGCCTGGGTGGCTCAGTGGGTTAAAGCCTCTTCCTTCAGCTCAGGTCATGATCTCAGGGTCCTGGGATCGAGCCCCACTTCGGGCTCTCTGCTCAGGAGGGAGCCTGCTTCCCCCCGCTCTCTGCCTGCCTCTCTGCCTACTAGTGATCTCTGTCTGTCAAATAAATAAATAAAAATCTTTAAAAAAAAAAAAAGAGCCATATAGCATGTTAAGTGTTAATCAGCCTCCTTGGGCAGTTGAAAGTCCATAGGAGATAGCCTTTTTTGACATTTACTAGAAGTGAGAAGATTTAATCCTTTACCCCCAAGAGGAACAACATAATGAGTTACCATTCCCCTCCCCAACTCTCCATTCCACCCCCTGCTTCTGCAGGTGATTGTTTCTGCCCTGCGTAGCCGCATAGGGAAAGTTAGGTTGAAATAGTTTTATGTTTAAGCATTTTATGGGAAGAGGATTAGGAGGAAACAGTAGATTTCTTACTTTCTTCTCATCTGCTTGTGAAGGAATCCGTTAATCCTTTTCTGTTTCTTTTCTTAACCTCTCTGTCTCCTGAAATAGGACTTCATCTTCTGTCTCCTAGTCATTTTCTTATTGCCTCCTGCTGAATTGGTGTATTTTCATCCCTGTTGATACGTAAAAATTAACTAAAGTTTAGTAAAACTTGTCAGATGGTGCCCTGTGCATGGCTCCATGTTTAATATCTTACCCAGGTGCGCTGGCTGTGATTTGCCACCAGAGGAGAGCAAAAGCATCTTGCAAAATCCTTGTCAGGATGTGTGACATTAAGTGTTCAATGGGTTGAAGGTGCATGGAGGTCAATAACTAATGGAAATTTAGCAGTCATTAAATTGTCATTAAAAACCTTTGTAGCGGGGTGCTTGGGTGGCTCAGTGGGTTAAAGCCTCTGCTTTCAGCTCGGGTCATGATCCCGGGGTCCTGGGATTGAGCCCCGCATCAGGCTCTCTGCATCGGTCTCTCTGCTCGGCGGGGAGCCTGCTTCCTCCTCTGTCTCTGCCTGCCTCTCTGCCTACTTGTGATCTCAGTCTGTCAAATAAATGAATAAATAAATCTTTAAAAACAAAACAAAACAAAACCTTTGTAGGGGCGCCAAGGTGGCTCAGTGGGTTAAGCCTATGCCTTCGGCTCAGGTCATGATCCCAGGGTCCTGGGATCGAGCCCCAAATCCGGCTCTCTGCTCAGCGGGGAGCCTGCTTCCCACTCTCTCTCTGCCTGCCTCTCTGCCTACTTGTGATCTCTCTCTCTGTCAAATAAATAAATAAAATCTTAAAACAAAACAAAACCTTTGTAAATTGCTATTAAGCACCTAATGTACTTTATGCAGGAGATGTGCATGAAGGAAACTAGGGATATTTTCCCTTAAAATTTAGAAAATTACAAAGTGGCTAGACCTAAATGTGTATAATCACATGCCTGTTGTGGGACAGGAATTAGGGAGTTAACCTGACTCTCTTGGATAAATCTCATCATGAGTTTGAAAATGAGGCATTGATGACTTATACCCCTTGCTGGGTCATGCTGCTAAACACAACCCAGTTGAGCTCCTTTTGATCTGTGCACTGCAAACAAGGAGAACTGAGTATTCTCAAACAATCCAATGTATTGATAAAATAAAACCCAACAAGTGTGAAGATGTGTATTTGAGGATTGCATAGTAACAGTTCTGCAAGGTAATTAGGCAGAGAGGGTAAGCATTTAATGGTGACATTAGTTTTTCTTCTCTTGTTTTCATATTAAAAAAAATTATGGTCAGTATTGAGGGTTTTTACCAAAACCCTGTAGTTTAATCCTAATCCCGTGCTGAGCTCATTAATATTTACACACACATTAAAAGATAGAAGTTTTAGCGCTGGCTGCCCAGCATCAAGGCTTTCCCATGGCTTAAGGTGCTTTCAGTTTCTCCTGCTTAAGCTGCCCTGAGACCAGATATTGTCTCCTTTCTCCCCACTTTTGTCTATCAGCACTGGCTTGTGGCTTTCTTGTGCAGTGTGACCATCTAGGTTTTCCCAGTGTGTACTTGCAATGAAAAAAAATTTTTTTGTAAAGATTTAATTTTATTTTTAAAGTAATTTCTATACCCACTATGGGGCTCGAACTCACAACCCCTGAGATCAAGAGTTGCATGCTCCACTGAGCCGGCCAGGGACCCCTCAGTGGAAATTCTGTTGCCCAAAGCAATGGATGACTGGTGTCAAGAATACCAGTATCACACTGCTGTCCAGATTTAGGGTTTGGAAAAACCTATGGTGGGCTTGAGAGAAGGGGTGAAAAGAGAAAGAGTAGGGAGAATGGGTCTGTTTCCTACAACTGTGGGTCATTGGGGCAGAGGGATGGGCAAGATTAAAGTTACAGGCTGGAAGAGCTTGAGTGTCCATCCCTAGGGAAGGGATATAAAACCCAGCCTTGAAGATGCGTGGCCATACCTATAAAATCTGTAACGTCTCTCAGGGGCACTCAACATCCTTTAACGGGGAGAAGGTTCTTGTGTGCCCATGTAACTGCTCATGTGAGAGAAGCCTTTCAAAAGGCAGGATTATTGGACAACTGTAGGATTATTGGTTAACACAGATACGACTAACATCAGGCCCTTTCTGTTTGATGGAGAAGAAGTCAGAGAGGTGATTCTTAGCCTTTAAATTTCATGGGTCAATAAGACTTCAAAACAATTTTCAAAGCTGAAAGGGTTGCCGGCTGACTCTGTTGTCTAGGAAGGGGTGGGGGGGCGGGTAGAAAACCTTTCATCAGCATCATTTCGAGAAACAAAGGACATATAAAAACTAAAACAGAAGGACAAATTCTTAGAAAAAAGGACAGTTCTTCAAATGGGATATATTTAGCTTTAGGAAAAGACCTACTACATTGTCCTAGACTTTCTTTGCCAAGGTCAGGTGCTTCGAGTGCCATTGGATTGGAGGGCTCTGGATTTCTGAGCATTAGGAAGGTAACCATAGGACCAGGAGTTGGGGGTGAGGAAAATGAACTCATTAACATTGGACTTCTGGTGGAAGATATTTATCATGTCTTTCCCTGTGGGTGGCTCGAAGTAGGATTGTTGATTCCAGATATTTAAGCTTGAGATACAACGAGTTTGCAAATATTGTTTTGCCCCAGCTAGCTGCCAGGTTTTCAATAACGGCTAGATTGATCTTATAGATTCATCTTTAGGATTTATTATCATTTTGCTGTTTTCATAAGAGAAGCTCTGGGTAATGTGTATCAGGAAAGACATCTTCCGTCCTAGTTATATACCGGACTCTTATTTGTGTAACCAAAGGGTGTATATCATCAACAACTCTTGCCCTTTTGCCTTTGGATTATATCATGTTCTTTTTTTTTAAAATTTAATTAGTAAATCGTTTGCATTTCCTGAAGGCATGCCACTTGACAGAAGGTTTAAGTGCCTGGGAGAATAGTAATCAGTGGCAAATCAGCCTGTAGCCTGAAATGTGGCTGTTTGGCAGTCTATTTGAGAATAATTGAAAGTTTGCCGTGTTCATTTTATTTATGGGTTTCCAGGTGAACGCCAAGCTCCCGATTGGGACTCCAGATTACATGGCCCCTGAAGTGTTGACTGTGCTGAATGGGGATGGGAAAGGCGCCTACAGTCTCGACTGTGACTGGTGGTCAGTGGGCGTGATCGCCTACGAGATGGTTTACGGAAGGTCCCCGTTCACTGAGGGGACCTCAGCCAGAACCTTCAATAACATCATGAATTTCCAGGTAAAGAGCCATTCGTAGATTCCAAGGTAATACGGAGAGCTGTCATTTAAAAATGTGTGAGTGAACATTTGTAATATAAATCAGCAGTGCTGGATAATAACAATAGCAAATGCTTATAAAGCACTTCGTGTTAAAAGCTGCTCTAAACGCTTTAGAAATTGTGTTTCATTGACTCCCAGGTGCCAGTCATTGTAAGCCTATGCCATTCTTTTAGATACCGTTAAAAAAAGAAAAACTCTTGCTAATTAATCTATCATATTTCATTGATTATAAAATGCATTTTGATTTCAGTGCTATTAAGGGAATAACTGAGTCTTACACTTGAAATACAGCTCATTAACTTGGCTGATCCTCTAACAGTGTGAGAGGTAGATATTCTTTCCCTTTTACAGATGAGGAGACCAAAGTCCAAAATGGTTAATTTGCCTAGAGTAGCAGGCAGTCTGGCTTCGAGGCCTTTCCTTGGATAGTCAGTCTGCTGTGCTCTTTCTCAGTACTCTTAGCTGTCAGCTATGGTGGTAAAATCAAATGGGGCTAGGAATTAGAATTATAGGAATATATATGAAGTAGCATAAAGACCATTTTCTAATAACTGTACGTTCCAGTATGTTCAATCCATTTCTTAAGGATACGATAAATATGTATGTCTTAGTTTCAACTGAAAGGAGAGAAGAGAGACCTCACAGGGTTTTTAACTGAATCTCCTCTTTCTGGAATGCTTAATACATATTTTCATATGTATAATACATATTTCATGTGCTTAATACATACATATATTACTTGTTATTCTTGAGTCTCTTCTGGAGTGGAAGTTTTCCCTTAGATGATTCTTGGGTCCAATTTACCTCCTTCATTTCAGTCTGCTCGTTCAGTAATGAGTGAATTACGCTAGGCCCGGTTAGGTCCTGGGTTTCCGGTGATGAGCAAGGAGGCTCTCTCTGTCCTCTCTCCCTGTTATCACACAGAAATCACAGTGCACTGTGTTTGTGCAGAAGTAGATTACAGAGGGAATGGGGGGGGGCAGCGATCGGGTGGAAGAGGGGCGCGGGATGGGGAGGGCGTTCTAGGCAGAGAGAACAGCATGATTTGTTCAGGCAGCTTTAAATAGCTCATCATTGTTGGACAGCAAAGAGCGAGATGGGGAGTACAGCTACAAGAGACAGAGAGGAGCAGGGTCAAATCATGAAGGATATTGAACCCTTGTAAAGGAACGAGGTCTATTGATGTGAACGGGCCATTTATTTTGGGAACATGCCTTTGGTCCAAAGTTAAAAGGGCACAAAACTTCCTTCTTTAAAAAAGAAAAAAAAAAAGAGAGAAACTTGCATATATGAGAACTACTTTAACTTTGGAACATGAGAAGCTGAATCGGCTAAGGAAATGCTTATTTTATTTTTTTGGAATAGCGGTTTTTGAAGTTTCCTGATGACCCCAAAGTTAGCCGTGAATTACTTGATCTGATTCAGAGTTTGCTGTGTGGCCAGAAAGAGAGACTGAAGTTTGAAGGCCTTTGCTGCCACCCTTTCTTCTCTAAAATTGACTGGGATAACATCCGTAACTGTAAGTAGAGCCGCAGTCCTTCACTTCTGGGGCTGGAATTCAGTGTAAACACTTAAGAATGATCGGAAATTATTCTGGCCCACAGAAGGTGGTGTAAATTATATAAATAAGGGCCTTAATTATCCACAGGGGGTAGAAAAGGCTAATGGCGGAGCTGTCGGTAAGTGGTAATTCTTCTTTAAAATTGTTTGCACAGAAGAGGGTCATTTGTCAAACTCTGGGCTTATGTGGCCTTCCGAACATCATCCCTCAGTAAATTAGAGGTACGGATTGATGGGGGTTCAGAGGTTGTCTCTTGCTTTGACAGAGTTTCTTCTCAGAGGAAAAGCAGACCTAGGTATATCCTTCACAGATGAGGAAAAAAGACTCAAATGAGGCAAAGCGTCAGCTTGCTCTGCAAATGGCCAAGCCTGCACAGAAACCAGAAATGTCTCTGTGGGTTCGTTCGTTCTCCTCTAGAATGTTTGTCTTTGCTCACAAGCTTGTAAAATCTACACCGTAGGTGCACAGTGGAGTCATTCTTTCATACATATGTCACTCTGGGGTCAGTTAGTGCAATTGGAATTCATTAAAAACGGAGACCTGATTTATTATCAACAAAATCCAAAATGCTTGTTTTTTTTGGTGGTTTTGTTTTGTTTTGTTTTTAACAAATTGGTGATTTTGTTGTTGTGGTTAAGACTCTTTTATTTTTGGACGCGTTGTTGATTGAATGGGACCCAGTGATTAGCACAGAGGAGAGCCAGTAGGAAAGCAGTTAGTCTGTGTGAGTGAGGGGAGGTGGGGAGTGGAATCCATTTCTAAGGTGTCAGCACCAGGCTTCTAGCCGGAGCCATGTTGTCATAATATACGAGTTGGGTTATGATCTAATGTTGTTCAGTTGAAAGCCATTGTGATGGTTTCTCTAACCTGCCCAAATATTTAAATAGGCTACCTTTTTGTAAATATTTCTTAGCAATTTTTTTTTTCTCCTGGAAGGGACATCACTTACTTTTTCTAACCTTCAGGCATCAACCCCCAAATCTCCAAGGTTTGGGACTTTTAATCAACAGTGTATTTTCAGGGCTATCTTCTTTATTTGCTTTTAGAAAGATTTGATACAGTTTCCGATAGATGCTATTTACATACTCAGTCTTTTCTTGCCTTGCCTTTGTATCTCTGTTGTCTCCTTGAATGAACAGTTAATTTTTCTATTTGTGCACTTGTCAATTTTATCTTAACAACCTCATTCAAGTGAGCCAATGAGTGGTGATGAATTACCTGAGTAACTTTATTTTGAGTCTTGGTATACCTTGATGTTGTTTTGGTATGGCTGTTTTGGTATGGTGTCAGAATTCCGATTTTGTCCTAGTCTTTTTCTTCCAGGCTGTTTTTTAGGCTCTAGCTTATTGGGCTTACAACTGTAACTCCTGTTCTGTAAATTACATTGTGCCCATAGAGGATACATGTGAGTGTAGATTGTGGCCATGCTGTCCATCACAAGGCCCATCTTTTAGGGGTGCCTGGCTGGTGCAGTTGGTTAAGTGTCTGACTCAAGGTCTCAGCTCAGGTCTGATCTCAGGGTCATGAGATCGAGCTCCACCTTGGGCTCTGTGCTCATTGTGGGGTCTACTTGGGTTTTTCTCTCCCTCTCTCTCTCCTCCTCCCCCTGCCATCTCTCTCTAAAATAAAATAAATAAAATATTTAAACAAACAAACAAAACAAGGACCATCTTTTAGAAGGTCCTGGTTTTCTTTGGGATGCGATGATTTCGTAATGGGTCACCAGAGTTTTGGTCATCATCTTCACATTTGCTGCCCCCGTATTTGACTCACCCTGCCTCCATATTTGACTCACCCTGCCTCCTGTGGCTATCTACTTAAATTTTCCATGTCCTAACACATACCCACTTAGTTTCTCCTTATTTTTTTTTTTTTTTGAGATTTTTTTTTTAAGCAATCTTGACACCTAGTGCAGGACTCGAACTCACAACTTGGAGACCAAGAACCAAGAATTGCACACTCCACTGACTGAGCCAGCTAGGTGCCCAATTTTTCCTTATTTTTAACACATGTGCATGTGTTGTTCTCCCCCCTCCCCCCTGCCCCTTTTAACGTCAGGGAATTCTCATCCACCTGAAGCCTGAGTTTTGTTTTTTTTTTTTGAAAGTTATTTTTTTAAAGTAAAAATTGTAGGGTGCCTGGGTGGCTCAGTTGGTTAAGCGTCTGCCTTCAGCTCAGGTCATGATCCCAGCGTCCTGGGATCGAGCCCCACATCAGGCTCCCTGCTCAGCGGGGAGTCTGCTTCTCCCTTTGCCCCTCCCCCTGACTTGTCCTTGTGTGTGTGTTCTCTCCCTCTCTCTTTCAAAGATTAAAAAAAAAAATCTTAAAAAAACTTAAAAAAAAGTAAAAATTATATTTAAGATGCACAATGTGATGATTAGATGTACATATACGTGGTGAAATGATTACTGTAGTCAAACTAATGATCATATCCATCTCCTCACATAGTTACCATTTTTTCCTTTTCTGTGTTGAGAGCACCTGTAATCTACTCTCTTTAGCAAATTGCCCGTATTCAATATGGTGTTATTAGTATTCAATACAGTGTAATTAATTATAGTCATCGTGTTGTGTTTTCTATTTACTTATTCATCCTACATAACTCCCGCTTTGTACCCTTTGACCACTACCTCCCCATTCTCCACTCCCCCACCCTGCACCTATCTGGTAGCCATGCCGCTCTCTACTTCCATGCATTTAACTCTTAGATTTCTTTCTTTCTTTTTTTTAAAAATTTTATTTATTTGAGAGAGAAAGAGAATGAGAGAGAACGTGAGAGAGGAGAGGTCAGAGGGAGAAGCAGACTCCCTGCTGAGCAGGGAGCCCAACATGGGACTTGATCCTGGGACTCCAGGATCATGACCTGAGCTGAAGGCAGTTGCTTAACCATCTGAGCCACCCAGGCTCCCACTAACTCTTATTTTTCACAGAAAAGTGAGATCATGCATTTTTTTCTCTTTCTGTGCCTATATTATTTCCCTTAGCATAATGTCCTCCAGGTTCATCCATGTTGTTGCAAATGGCAGGATTTCCTTCTTATTACCTTTGTGTGTGTGTGCGTGTTTGTGTGCCACAACTTCTTTATCCATTCATCCATTGATGGGCATTTAGATTGTATCCCTATCTTGGTTGTTGTGAATAATGCTGCCATGAACATGAGAGCACAGATATTTCTTCAAGGTACTGACCTCATTTTCCTTGGGCGTACAACCAGGAGGGATCACTGGATTGAGTGGTAGTTCTATTTTTAGTTTTTGAGCAACCTCCATACTGTTTTCCATACTGGTTGTAACAATTAACATTCCTACCAACAGTGTACAAGGATTCCCTTTTCTCCACATCCTTGCCAACACTTGTCTCTGGCTTTTTTTTTTTTCGGTCTCCATGGTCTCCATGGTCTCCATGCTGGACGTGGTGCCCATGCTGGACGTGGTGCCCAGTGTGGGGCCCAAACCTATGACCCTGAGATTAAGACCTGAGCTGAGATCGAGTCTGATGCTCACTCAACCAACTGAGCCACCTAGGTGCCCTTCTCTTGTCTTTTGGATACTAGCCATCCCAGTGGGTGTGAAGTGGTGGTGGTTTTGACTTGCATTTCTCTGATGATGAGTGATGTTCAGTACCTTTTCAGACACCTGTTGGCCATCTATGTCTTCTTTAGAAACTGTCTTTTCATGTCTTTTGCCTTAAATCTTGATTCTTAAAAATCTTAGTGATTTTTAGGGACTTCCAATACCTAGTACAGAGGCTCCAAACTGTTATGAAATATGTTTGCTTTAAAAAATGGCTTTTAATTTTAATAAACTTTTTACTTTGGAATAATAATAGATTTATAGAGAAGTTGCAAAGATAGTACAGAGAGTTCCCACATACCCTGCTCCCAGTTTGCCCTAATATTTTAACATCTTACATAACTATGCCACATTTGTCAAAACTAAGATTAATATTTGCACATTACTATTAATTAAACTTGAGACTTTATTCCAATTTCACCAGTTTCTCCATTCATGTCTCTGTTCCATTCCCGGAATCAGTCCAAGGTGCCATATTGCAGTGAGAGCGTTTGCAGTTATGGAACTACGCCTGACTGAGTAGCTCAGGCAGTGGGTAGGATCATCATGTCCACTGAAGACTAGTAATGCCTTTTCCCGGAGGTTCCGTTGGCATCCCTGACTATGCAGAGGGCCACTGTACACATTAAGGTTCTCCTAGCAGATTTCCCAGTTTTTCACCAACCTCCGATCGCTGTGTATTTGTAATCAACTCAGGGTTGTGTGATTGAAAACATTGCTGGACCCCATGCTGTTTGAGCTACTTTCTAACTATATAACTCTAACAGAAATTATGCCTTTGTCCAGACCTATTTTCCATAAATGCACGTTGAGTGATTTTTATCAACCAAAACACTTGTAGCCACTGGATTTCCTGAGTTTATGGTTGCTGCTCCAATGCCTTATGGCTCCAACATATTAAATATTTCCACTTTCCACACACAAGATTGTCCCTTGGTGAAAGCAACATTAGCCTCTCTGTTGCCTCACCCCTAATTCTCCTTTTTCTTGTTGTAACCAATGAAAGGAAGTACTGCTTAACACAGCAGGTAATAATCTTCTAAAACTCATTATCTCAAGAGGTGGTCCTGGCAAGATACATAAATGCAGCTTAAGAAGAGTCTGGGCAAATTTCTGAATGACAGAATTGGGAGTGGCTGCTGAGGGGGAACTAGGACATGCCTTGGCTTTGACACTGAGGTCAGACAGAACATCTGCGTCCTCCTGGATCCAGCCTCTTAGGGTTGCTCTGGGCAACACCATGCAAACTGGGAACCTGACCCAGTTCCGGAATGCTTAGTCTCCCAGCAAGTCAAAAGCTTTGTGATGAGTTACTCCTCCACAAAGGTCACCAGGCACCCATTACCTTGCTGTTCCGTTCCCAGTTTCACACGATCAGATGTCAGCTTGCGTTTTCAACTGCTTATTATTATCATTATTTCAAGGCTGCTTTCCAGGTTCCAATAGGAGGCTTCTTAAGCATCCTGGCTGCCCTGGGCTCTGCAGTCCCAGTGATGTTTCCGATGTTGGGCAAGAGTCTGCTTGTCCCCGGCCTGATTTTCTGAACTTCTGGAGAGCTGAGGCCAATTGGAGCGCCTCTTTCATTCATGCTTTCGTGGTTATGCTCCCACCTCCTGGCATCACACACCTGCTCCTGTCAGCGGGGAAATTTTGCTGCCTGGTGCGCTTTTCTAGTCACATCTGTTAAAATATCTTCCTTGCACAGGCATAGTGATGTCAACAGAACCAGCATGCCTGTCCCTTTCATTCAAGACAGCCATGTCCCAACAGCGAACAAGGCAACATGCGAGTATGGATTGTGGAAGTATCTTGGATGGTCTGTGGCGAATGCTCTAGAGCCCTCGCATTGTCTCTTAGGACACAGGCTGCCTCTCCTGATTTGTGTTCCTTTCACTGTTCTCAGAAAGACACAGTTCTTGTGAAATTACTGTGAGTTTTCAGGTCCTTAAGTGTTTGTTAGCAGAGAGTGCATTTCATTTCCATTCGTAGCGAGTGACCTGGGGGTGCTCCCTTCCTGATGAACACTGTGGTGTTGCCCTGCTAAGTCTCCGTTTTATCATCGATGATCACTGCGCACTACCAGGCCCCAAATGGCCTCATGAAACTACAGGTGTTCAGTCCTGTGGTTGCTCAACCTGAGGGATGAAAGGAAGAGGATTTTGTGGCTCCCTAGCGTCAGGTGAGCTCCTTACATATTGTTGTGTACAGAAGTAAGCAGTATGTGACTCACTGGGCTTCTACCCTGGTCCGTAATATGGTAGGAGATATTGGTTAAGTAGACCCTGTTGTGCGCTAACTACTAGGTGTTTAAATACAGCCCACTGTATTACTTCAAAACAATTCCGTCAGAGGTCAGGATTATTATACCCATTTTACAGATGTGGGCACTGCACTCTGCTCACTTGTCTCAGGTCACATAATACATGAGTCAGAACCCAGGTTTGGGTTGAGGTCTGTGTGACTCTAGAGCCCATGCTCTTTCTACAAAACCATGCCTGCCTTAGCATAGATCATTGTTAGTAATAATGTCTGTGGTGACAACAAGGAATAAGCCATGTCACACGAGTGAGTAGTTTAATCTCTGTGTCTGTTTAGCATATAGGGAATTGCACTAATTTTTGAATCCTCAGAGCTCCTCACGATGTCTGAGTATCTCCCTTCCTCCTCATTGCGCTAGATTAGCTGTGGCTCTGTTGATGGACATATTCGGATATAGCCCTGCCCTCAGGGAACTTACGGTCTAAACTTTGGGTCCTCTTCTTACCTAGAGCTGTGTTCCTCTTAAATTGCTCGAAACCATAGAAAGGTGAATGCTTAGTAGGTCATTCACCGGCTTACTGAACCACATACGCTTGATTTTTTTTTTTTTCAGATTTATTTATTTATTAGAGAGAGAGAGAAAGAGTATGGGTGCATGAATTGGGGGAGGGGCAGACGGAGAGGGAGAGAGAATCTCAGGCAGACTCCCTGCTGAGTGTGGAGCCTGTCATGGGACTCGATCTCACGACTTTAAGATCGTGACGTGAGCTGAAATCGAGAGTCAGACACTTAACCGACTGAACCACCCACACGCCCCCACACAGGCTTAATTTTAAACAAAATATGGACTATGACCTGGTGACCCCTTCCCCACATACAGCATCCAGTTCTCCTCGCTAATCTGTTTCCCTCCCCGGGCCTCAGTCCTAGCCTGAGGAAGAACAATGTTGGATTGAAGATGCACTTCCAAAACTGGGGTTTATATAGTCTTGGGGTGAATTGACAGATCTCACTTCATATTTTCCCCATCTCTGCACTGTCGGCATGTGGGACCAGATCATTCCTTGTGGTGTGAGCTGGTGTGTGAATTGCAGGATATTAGCAGCTCCCCGGCCTTTACTGTAGGTGCCAGCGGTACCTTCCCCTGTGCAACTTGGCAACCAAATATGTCTCTGCCCATTGCCCAGTTTCTGTCGGGGGCCACCTCCACCCCTGATGGAGAACCACTGATTTGGAAGAATCAGCCTGGTTGCTATCAGGAGAGAGAATATTGCAGTCATTAGAATCACTCGAGATTGCTATTGCTAACGAGCAATGGAACCACAGTTTGGGGTCAGGAGGACTTTGTTGTGCAGAGTGTGGGTGGCGGACCAGCAGCATCGGCATCCTTGACATCACCTGGGAGCTTGTTAGAGATGCAGAGACTCAGGCCCCCCTAGACCTGCTGAGTCAGAAGCTGTACTTTAATAAGATCCCCAGAAATAAGATTCCTGGGCATATTAGCATTTGCAAAGCCCTGGAAGAGGAGAAAATTCATTCTGTCAGCCTTAGACTTTCCTGCTCATCTCTGTAGGGTCCTTCTTCCTCATTTTGTTCTCTCGCCCCAGGATAAGGGGAGACTGCTTTTTGGCTGAGGACTTCTATCGGTAGATGGAACTGCTTAGAAATGCTGGATTTGAGGCTCTGCTTTTGAGGAATTGAAAGCTTTTTTTCTCAGATGGGCTTTACAACCTTTCTATCTTTCAAGATGGTGGCTTAACTGGATCTCCATCTGCTGATAGCAAATAGATGGTTGTAAGAAGGCATCGATATGTCTTCCAATCCCCATCGCTGCCCCCAACCCCCAGCTTACTGTTGTGTCCCATATTTGGTTTCAGTTAAGGATGGATTCAGTTTTCTTCATTAACTTTTTAGGCGTGTATTATATTGCCATTCCATTTATCGAGCACCTACTATGTGCCAAGGGTTCTGCAAAGTCCTTTATGTGTATTATTGTCCCATTTACTCACTGCAGCTCTGTGAGTTGGGTGCTATCATTAGTCTCATGGTACAGGTGAGGATATTGAGGCCTAAGGAGATGAAGCCTCTTGGCAAAGGTCTCGGAGCCAGTACTTGGCAGTGGCAGAAGTCAAATTCAGGTCTCTCCAAATCCAACTTCTCTTTGCTTTTATTTAGTTGAAAAGTTAGTACAGTCCATGGTAAAAAAAAAAAAAAGTCAAATGACACAGAAGGTTAAATAGTGAAAATTGTCTCTTTCTCACCCTATGCCCAGGGCTTCTCCCTAAAGCGATCCACCATTGTCAGTTATATAACTTTCCAGAATATTCTATGCCAATATAGACACCAGTAAGGCCTGTACTCTTCACAACATAGTTATATTGCCTCCCAAGAAATCAGGAGTTTTTATGGTCAGCTGATTTTCCTGAGTTATTGATATAAATGAAGAAATCTTTGTATGCCCTACCATATTTATCCTTTGAATAGGCCACTCTGACATTGATTTCTAGTGAGCAGTGTTCTCTTCTTTGCAAACGAAAACCCCTTATGGTTTTAACTTGAGTTATTTCATTCATTTATTTCAGCGTTCTGCTTTTAGTAGAATAGCATTATCTCAATGGCTTGTGAAGCGTGTGTGTGTGTGTGTGTGTGTGTGTGTGTGTGTTGGCTTGTTTGGACCTTTTTCAGGTCTGCTTGTTTTGGGTTTCTCTCATTCAAGCAGGTGTCTGTCCATGCTTTGTTTTCTATGCTGGTTCCTGGAGGTTGGTAGATGTGCTTCTCTGTTCACCTTTGTTGGCCCTGATATGTATCTCTCTGTTGGATAACCACCTAGTGACTTCAGGGGCAGGAGGAAGTGAGGAAGAGGAGCTGGGCTGTGGGGGGGATCAGCATGAGAGAGAGGAAGGTAGAAGGGGGGGGGATGCTGTAGTAGTGATGGCAGGAATTCAACTTACTAGCCCAGGAGCATGTGGGCACCCCTCTGCTCCAACATAAACAAGGAATAATGAAGACATGTAGTCAGTAGTTCTCACAGGCTTACAGGGCTATACAGGCGAGTATATATATGTATCTCTGGGGGATTGTTCTGTTTTTAGAAAGTAAGTTATTGATAGGAGAAAATGGCCTGTGAAGAGCTAAATGCTTATAAATTAGGATTATGGGATTTCCCTGCTCTAGTCTGCATTTAGCAGCTACATCCAGAGATGTTAAAAATATGCAGTATTTCATTTTATTCCAAGATAAATCGAGATGGCTTATTTTAGAGATAATTGCAATATCAAAAGGATAAAAATAAATAAGTGTAGGAATCTGGTTGAAGGGGGTATCCCAGTAAAGAAATATAAGTCAGGGTTAAAGGTAAAAACAAAGAAGTGCTGGTCAAGTTGCTGGACAAGGACAGATTTGGGACTCTTAGCCTCCTAGTGGCCAAAGCAAAAAGGAAAATATGAACAGTGACAGATGACCCTTGATCAACATGGGGGTTAGGGGCACTGACCCCTGCATAGTCAAAAATCTGCGCATTAACTTTTGACTCCCCCAAAGCTTCTAACAGCCTACCAGGAGCCTTACTGATGATGTAAACAGTTGAGTAACATATGTTGCATGCTACATGTATTATATACTGTATTCTTACGATAAAGTAAAATAGAGAAAAGAAAATGTTACTAAGAACATCCTTAGGAAGGGAAAGTACATTTGCAGTACTGCTCTGAATTACTGAAAAAAATCATGTGTAAGTAGACCCCTACAGTTCAAACCCATGTTGTTCAAGGGTCAACTGTAAGAGAGCCTCAGTCCCATGAGAAAAAAAAATCCGGAATGGTTTGATCAGAAAAGACTTGATTTTCTGGATACCAAGCCCTGAGGAATTTCATCACTGGGTTCCCCATAAATGAGACCTCCTTGTGACATTGTGGACCTCATTCCTCCCATATGTATTCTGGGGATTTCCGTATGACTGCTGCTACTGCTGCTGCTGCTGCTGCTACTTCTGCTTCTTCTTTTTTTTTTTTTTTTAAAGATTTATTTATTTATTTTAGAGAGAGCGTTGCGGGGGAGGGGCAAAGGGAGAGGGAGAGAATCTCAAGAAAACTCCCCTCTGAGCATGGAGCCTGACATGGGGCTCGATCCCACAACTCTGAGATCATGACCTGGGGTAATCAGTACTGGTTGTACTGATTCCGTACTGGTCAGTGGTCGGATGCTCAACTGACTGAGCCACCCTTTTGCACTTCCCCTATGACTGCTTCCTATAGTGCCTCTTAGCGTAAGCCGACAGTGCAATGCTAAATTTTAGTTTAGTAAAATCAGTTCTATATGAGATAAATTAATACCTTTCCTGGGGGAAGGTGGGGAATAGGTTTTTCTGGAAAGCCCATAAATTGGAGTCCTTGACCCTTAGATTCCCACTTTTCCCAAAACCTTTTATAACCAAGCAAACACAGGAAATGATTTGGCTAAAGATTCAGAATTATATTAAACATCTGGAACTATATTCAGGACCCAGCTTTCCAGTCAATTCTATGAAGTGTGGCGATTGCATTTACGCTCATCTTCTGAGTGTGAAGCTTGGATAGGACTAAGAAGGTGGCTGGCAGGAGTTGAAAGAGATTAAGAAGCCAAAGGACAAAGAGCAGGATGTCCAGGTGGTTCACAACCAAGGGTCTGGAAACAATTTCCAGCGTCTCACTTCAGAGAAAATAAATGTGACCAACTCTGTTGCTCCCTGGTGATAGAAAGAAAAAAGATTCATTGTACAGCATTGGCAGTTGGGGGTGTAAGGCCCACTCTTCCTGTCCTTCAGACTTCTGACAAACAAAGGATACGCACAAGGAACTGATAGCCAGATGTGGATGAAAATATCTGCTTTATTCCCGGTGAGGCAAGTACTCAGTAACCCTTGATGCGGGGCTCCAGGACATTTACCCACCCTCCCAGAAAAGAACGGAGGGTCTTCCCTCATGGGCAGAGCTGCTTTGTCACAGTGGGACAGAGGAAGGAAAAAAAAGAAGGACGAAAGCTGTCAGTTAGCTGAGTGCCTGCCAAGTCTAGACATAGGTGGTGAAACAGGAAGTGTTAAGCTTGGTTCTTTGCTTTCCAGGCACAGTAACCCTGCCTTCTAATAAAACCTAGCCCGGTGATGGCCAGCTCTGATGAGTCACATTAACTCCTTCTTCTTGGGGAAGGAGTGAGCAGATGGGTGAGGCTTGGTGTGTTCGGTCAGCGCTTTCACATCATGGGGCAAAGGAGCCTGCCTGGAGCCTCCGCAGACCAGGGAAGGAGTGGGGACAAAATTTTCACACTTCCCAATGGTTGGAAAGAGCTTTATTGAGGAATAATAGATGTATAGTGAGCACATGTATTTTAAGTGTACAGTTTAAGTGTTGATACATGTATACACCCGTGAAGCCATCATGACACTTAAGAGCATGGACATGTCCGTCATCCCCAGAAGTTTCTTCATGCCCCTTTGAAGCCCTTTCTCGACACCCTTCCCCATTCCTTCCTTTGTCCCCAGGCAATGACTGATCGGCCTTTTGTCTGTAGTTTAGCTTGTATTTTCTAAATTTTATATAAATTAAGTCATGCAAGGGGTACTTACTTCGCCCAGCTCTCATTCAGCGTAATCAATCGGATTCTTTCCATGTCGTGGCATGTGTGCTAGTCTGTTCCTTTTTATTGCTAAGTAGTAGTTCATTGTGTGGCTATACCACAGTTTGTCCAGTCCTCTGCTGATAGACGTCTTGGTTGTTTCCAGTT
This sequence comes from Martes martes, assembly GCF_963455335.1. Classification (NCBI taxonomy): domain Eukaryota; kingdom Metazoa; phylum Chordata; class Mammalia; order Carnivora; family Mustelidae; genus Martes; species Martes martes. The sequence continues at coordinate 77,744,256 of NC_137901.1, forward strand.
TTTGGTTATTTGAAATAAAGCTTCTATGAACATTTGTGTACGAGTCTACAGACATATGCATTCCTTTCTCTTGGGTAAGTACCTTGGAGTGGAATGGCTGGATGGTATGATAGGGGTATGCTTCCCTTTTTGAGAGATTGCCAGACTTTTTCAGAGTGGTTGTACCATTTTATATTTTCACCAACAATGAATGAGCGATCCAGTTCCTCCACATCTTGCCAATTCCCCTAGTAGTTGGATTCAAAGTCACTCAAAGCTTGGATATAGTCAGCAATGGAGTTAAGGTTAAATTTTTTAAATTAAAAATATATGTGTATACACACACACAAACATATATATGCACATATCTACATGTATATTGTTTTTTTCTGTGCCATTGGCTTGATGGGGAAGTGCGGTCATTGGCTTACAGAATACCCCCATGTTTGTCTCTTCACTTCCTCAGTAGGGGATGATGGTGGTGCTTGTTCTTCTGGCCCTTGTAAACTGGAAGGTAGTTCCAAAATCTAAAAATAGATTCTGATTTGACTTTTCTGGCAAGAACATCTAGTATAGAGGGGTTTCTCGTTGTCTGAGATGGGACAGTATGAACCCAAAAAGACTGCAGGAGCTTGAAAAACAACAAATATCCAACAACTTATGAGTTCTTAATGATAACTCAAAAAGAAATCTCACTGGTCATTTCTGCCAGTTCTAAGGGCCCCCAGTCATTACTCTGAATGTTGCTAAATATAGGGAAAGAAAAAGCTTTTGTTTTGCCTTCCTATTTGAACTGTATTTCAGGGTAGCCAAATTGTCGATGTGCTAATAAATGTAGAAGGAATGGTGAAATGAGAAAACCACCATTTTGCAGCCCTTCATGAAGTAATGGCCCTTGACAATGCTCATCAATGGTTGTAAACCTTTAAGTGAAAGACAGGGGAACTTTATGGTGGAAGGATCAGTCTGATGTCATTGGAACCCATGGATCATTCTGAACATCACAGGACGGGAGACAAGCAGACATGTCATGCATTAAGGAGACAACACACCCAGAATACTGGGAAGTATTCTTGCCAAAAGACTGGAACGTGAATGTAAGGAACGCCCTTGCCGAACTGCTGGTTAGTTAATAGGAAACATGGGGGACAGAGAAACATGTTAAATGATGTCACGAGAATACACTCACCCAAGTCCATAATGTGGGAAGTTCTACAGACATGTGATCCAGTTTCTTAGGCCAATAAATGACTTTTTTTTTTAAATCTTTTTTTTTTTTTTTTAAAGATTTTATTTTGACACAGAGAGAGAGACTGTGAGAGAGGGAATACAAGCAGGGGGAGCGCGAGAGGGAGAAGCAGGCTTCCCGCGGAGCAGGGAGCCTGATGTGGGGCTGGATCCCAGGACCCTGAGATCATGACTGGAGCTGAAGGCAGAGGCTTAACCCACTGAGCCACCCAGTTGCCCCCCCAATAAAAGAAATCATTGTCACAGATTAAGAGACACACCAACCAAATCAGCTTGTAAACCTTGGTTGGATCCTGATTGAGATGAAATCAAATGTAAAGAGACATTTTTGGGACCACTGGAGAAATCAAACACAAATACGGCGTTAGATAATGTTCGGAGTTATTACTAATTTTGTTGGATGTGATGAAGGTATGGTAACAGTGTTTTGGAAGATCTTATCTGTTAGAGCATCGATTCTCAACTGGGAGTGATTTTGCCTCCCCATGGGACATTTAGCAATGTCTGGAGACATTTTTGGTTGTCATGACTTGAGGTATTATTGGCGTCTGGTGGGGAGAGGTCAATGATACTGCTGAATGACCTACAAGACCCATGACAGCCCCCTACAGCAAAGCACTCTCCCCTCCTACATGTCCCTGGTGCCACAGCTGAGAAATGCTGCTTACAGTTATCTCCTGCAGTAGTTATGGGTGAAACGATACGAGCGCTGGGGTTTGCTTTTAATAATCAACAAACACGTGAACAAGACAGGGATGGAGTGGAATGGGATGGGAGTCGCTTTTTGTTGAAGCTGGTGAAGGGGCGTGTGGGAGTTCATTTTACTACCTCAGTACTTTTGTGCGTGTGGAGATTTTTATAATATTTAAAAATACATTTGAAAATGTTGGAGAAAAGGATGCTACAACGTTCCTGAGGGCAGCAAAGAACGAGTGTAATGTGATGTGTTCTTGGGTGGAGGTAATTCAAGGGGGAAGGCGCTAGAGCAATCCCGTCCTAGGGAATGCACGCTGAGGAACTAGCTTCTTCACTGTCGTTTAAGTATGTTCTGGGGGCCTCCACCTGGGCCCCACACTGGCTAGATCCAGACCTAACCTGGCCGTCATGACTAGTTGTGGTTTGAAAGGATTCTCTCTTTGGAGTGTTTCCAGCTCATGTAGGTGTTTTGCAGCTATGCTGAGGACCCAGACCCGGAGGGAGGGGGGCAGACAAAGTAAAGCTACAGTATTAGAAGTCTGGTTCAAGTACGAGGCAGAATTGAGAAGAAAGCTCATCTCAAAGTATAAATCCATGCAAAAATGTCAGTCATTTGCCGAAGACTTGATGCCAAGCCGCCTGGTAGGAGGAACATGGCTTTTGAGAATGGCGAGATTCAGACAGAGCACACAACTCCACTGAGATCTCGAATCTGCCACCAGAGAGGGAAGGTACCTGCTTTTATCCATTGGCAGCCAGACCCTAGCGTCCTTGAGATTGATTGATTAAAGCGTACTTGAGTGACGCTAACTTCCTTATTCCTCTCCTTTGAAGACACCATTGTAAAAATTGATCACAGGCCAAATCAGCATTACCTTAAAGTCTCTTTATGACTCTTTTGGGAAGCAAAGGCATGGGAGAATATTTTATTTACTTAAGTCTATCAGAAACTGGATCTACGGCGCCTGGGTGGGTCAGTGGGTTAAAGCCTCTGCCTTCGGCTCAGGTCGTGATCCCAGGGTCCTGGGATCGAGACCCGCATCGGGCTCTCTGCTCAGCAGAGAGCCTGCTTCCTCCTCTCTCTCTCTGCCTGCCTCTCTGCCTACTTGTGATCTCTGTCAAATAAATAAATAAAATCTTAAAAAAAAAACTGGGTCTAGTTTGTCTTCTTTTTGTATTTCTTATACAACATGTTGTTTGGAGGAGCTATACCTGATCACTTCCTACCCAGAGGGAGAAAGTAAGGAACTTGCCTGAGGCTCTTGGGAATAGAATCTGTTCCGATGGCCTGGATTATTTACGTATATTTAGTAACTAGCTGTATTTGCCTATCCCCTAACTTATTCTATTGGTTCATTCCCACGATCTCTCTGATCCTGGATCTTTTGCTCTTCCTACAATTGCAACCTCTTTCTCTCGGAGCTGTTCCCATCCTGAGAGCTGGTCACTTATCTTCCTAAAAACTCTGCTCTTGTGTCAGTTGTCACAATTTGCCCCTTCTTTCTGTAGCCTGCCTCCTGTTGATCCACATCCTCTCTGTTTCCATTATCGCTTCCTTACTGTAGAATTTGTCGCGTTGACTATCGTAGACCTGTCCTTTAGAGGTCTCTAGCATTGACTTCTTCCAACCATCACTCCTGCAGCGGTGGTATCGGTCTCCAGCACTGACACCAACCCAGGGCTCTAAAACTCTGTCTAATAATTCCTTCCAACAATTCAATCCAGGGATCCCCCCACTTCAAGGGCCAGCCAGGATTTCTCTTTCGCTTCCTTCCCAGCCTCATTACCCACGGCTCTCTTGGGCCGTTGCTCTGTGGCTTTCCTAAAGTGGTACTCTTCCCCACTCCAGCCGGCCAAGATACCTTTTATCCAACTCTTGACATTCAATCACCTCTGTGACACTTTCCCGCAGGAACACACAAAACTCACCGTGTCCTCTTCGGCAGGACTTACTGGCACCCCATTGATGTGTCTCTGCTTTTCACATCCACACCTTGACCTCTAGATGATGTAAATAGCCTCCTCTTCACCTACTTTGCAGTCCTACCTTTGTACCACGGATAAGTGCGATCACATTGGTTGCTTCAGAGTTTAAGGAACTGGAGGACGCTACTTTTCTGGCTGTCTTTTTGGTTTGAACATGACACTGGATTAAGTAAATTTTTTTTTTTTTTTTAAGGTACAGGACATCATGGTAGACAGAATGAAGCCGAAAATGTTTTTGATTTAATATCGGATGCCCACTGTGTTCCAGGCACAGTCCCGATTCATTATATCATTACACAATATTTATTTATGTGCCTTTGTCCTTTATGACACTGTGTTGGCTTTTATTCATCTTGCGTTTCTGCCACACGCGACTCAGCACCGGTGTCTGTAACTCACAGTGATGATTAAAAATCATAGGGGTTTTATGAGCTATATCTAGGCTCAGCTTTTTGTTGTCGTACTTGTGTTTTAATGTGCCAATTCCTCATGACTAAATCGGGTACTCTAGGTCTCCTAAAGTGGCACATTGCACGAAATAGCCCATTAGGTTTAAGAAATTATCACACATCCAAGGTTCTTGTTATTCATTCATTCCTTTAACAGAACAGATACTAAACATTGACTAAGGACAGTCAGGCGTTAGGGGTGTAATGGTGAACACGGCATCATCTTCCCCCTCACGGACTTCGTGTTCCAGTGGGGAAGGCGGGCGATAAACACTATACCAAAATTAGAAAATCTTTTATGTTTGTAATATTAACATTTGTGTGGTATGCTGAAAAATTAAGAGTGGGATGGGGTAAATGGAACATGTCAGTGGAACATGTCAGAGATAAGTAGGGCCAAGACGACAAATCCAGTTGGTTCTCCTTTCCTTGTTTTTTTGCCATTGTTGTTTTGTTTTGTTTTTTTAATTTGAAGGCAGTGTGTTTTTCCCCCAAAAAGCTTCTAATGAATGTCAGAATTAAAGAAAAGAGAGAATTTATAGGAGAGAGATTAACTAAAGCTCCTAAAATAGCTCTTTGTTTCCGAAAACCTTGTTCTGCCATCTATCTTATAATTGGGGATATTGGGGGGGAGGGGCAGGAAACACTCCAGAACTTGTTTGCATAGCCCTTGACACTATGGGGAATGTGCCCTAGTGTGACCTCAAGCACAGGCTGATTTATTTTTAAAAATACATAGGAAAAGATTTTCTTGTTTTTCTTTTTTCTTTTTTTTTTATTTTCTTGTTTTTCTTAATGGTTTTTGCCAATGAACAGTAGATCTTAATATATGACTTCTGATTTGTCATTATTGAACGTGGTGGGTATAGGGGATGAGATGATTTCATAATACTGTATCAGAAAATATTAATATAGGCACTCATTAACATACTTTTCAGACAGAACAATCACTTTTAAAGCCTCTTCATTTAACTCAAACATCGAGCAATTTCTTCATGGCCTTTATTATGCTAGGTGCTCTCTTTTCAAGAGTCATTTTCTACACATCTGTTCAGCAAATATTTATTGTGTGCTTGGCACTGTGCTATGTTCCCAAGTATATCGTGTATCTCCATCAACATAGACTGAAATCCAACGACCTACTAATACCTTTTGTAAAGAAGAAAAATTACGTTTTTTAAAAGATTTTATTTATTTGAGAGAGAAAGAGAGATTGAGCAGGAGGGAGATGAAAAGAGAATTTGAAGCAGACTCCACGCTGAATACAGAGCCCGATGTGGAGCTCGATCCACAGTTGTGAGATCATGACCTGAGCCAAAACCAAGAGTCGGATCCTCAGCTGACTGGGCCATCCAAGCTGTCCCAGAAAAATTACATTTTGTGAGGGTCAGAAAAGGAACATTTTCCATAAGTTATAAGAAGGAGGAGAATTAGCCCCCAAAGATAGATGTGGTCACATACTTCATAGTCTTGATTTGACCAAGTTTCACATAATCCTTTCAAAATATGGCATCCAGATCTTAAGCTAGTTTACTCTCTCTTTCTGGTGCACCTGTTAAGATATGTATTGAACCTTCTCATTCTGTTTCCCGACCTCTCATGTCTTGTCTCTTTGTCTCTATGCTGCATTCCATGTGAGCACTTCTCCAACTGCTCATCTCATTGTAATGCAGGTTCTGATTCAGTGGATGTGGGACAGAGCCAGATTTCTGTATTTCTTTCTTTCTTTTTTTTTGAATTGTATTTATTTGAGAGCGAGCACAGGTGGGGAGAGGGGCAGAGAGAGAGGGAGAAGCAGACTTTCCACTGAGCAGGGAGCCCAAAGCCAGGCTGGAGCCCAAAGCCAGGCTTGATCTCAGGACCCTGGGATCACGACCTGAGCTGGAGGCAGATGCTTAACCCACTGAGCCATTCAGGTGCCCCAGAGATTCAGTATTTCTAACCAACTCCCAGGTGATGCTGATGCTGCCAGTCTACAGATCACACTTTGAGAAGTATGGTTCTATGTGATTTCTTCAGATCTAACTGCTGCTTCACTAATTTTCTCTTTGGCTGTGTCTAATATTCTATTTAATGTACCCAGTGAGTTTTAAACTTCAAATTCAATAACAATACTTTTCATTTTTAAAGTTCTGTTTGGTTCCTTTCAAATGTGTGTGGTCCTTTTCCCAGAGTATTCTATTCTTTTATTAGAGTTTCTACTCATTTACCTTGATACTAAATTAAATTATTTTATGGCCCATTTTAGATTGTTCTTTTATCTGCAGATTTTTGTTTTTGTTTTTAAAGATTTTATTTATTTATTTGACACAGAGAGAGATCACAAGTAGGCAGAGAGGCAGGCAGAGAGAGAGGCAGGGAAGCAGGCTCCCTCCTGAGCAGAGAGCCTGATGCGGGGCTCGATCCTAGGACCCTGAGGTCATGACCTGAGCTGAAGGCAGAGGCGCTTAACCCACTGAGCCAATGAGGTGCCCCTTATCTGCAGTTTTTGGAAGGCTCATTTTCCCATTTCTTTTATGTGATGATGGTCCTCCGTGTAGTTTGGGTGGTTTCTTTTTCCTTGTTATATATAGTTGCTGGTTTTTACTTTTTTTTTTGGTGAACTGATTTCTGGTAGGGAGTGTGTGTGTGTGTGTGTGTGTGTGTGTGTGTGTTGCTTTGTCTGTCCTGTGTGTCCTGGATTGTGAAAATGCTTCCATAAGATGTTCTCCTTTTGTGTCTGCCAGGGCCCTAAGGGCTCAGTGATCCTGGGCCAGTATTGATGTTAATTTCTTGTTTTGTAGTTCCTACCCTATACAGGATACTATAAATACAGACATGCTAGCTGGGATTATAGTCTTAATCGCTGGTCTTTTTCTTTCCCCCTAAAGGGTCCTGGCCAAATGTGAGCATCCTTGTCATTTTCTGGTGGTAGAGAGTTTCCAGTTTGCCCATTTCTTTTTGGCTTGAGGCTATGACTCTTTTCCTGCCCAAATATGGCCCTTATAAGTCCTTTTTTTTTTTTTTTTTGGTAAAGATTGATTTATTTCAGAGAGAAAGAGAGAGATTGTGAGCAGGGAGACGGGCTGAAGAAGATACTTTTAAGCAGACTTCTGACTGAGTGTGGAGCCCAATGCCGGGCTCAATCTCATAACCCTGAAATCAGGACCTGAGCCGATTGAATCAGACGCTTAACTGACTGAGCCACCCAGGTGTTCCCATAAGCGCTTCTTTTCAGACTTTCCTGTTGTACTCAACTGACACTTATCTAGAGGTTTACATCCCTGGCTTTTGTTCCATCCTGTGACTATCTCACCTGATACCTGCTGGTGTATTTCATGTTGATTTCTCCTTCCTTCTATTGAAGATTGTCTGGCCTTTTTTCTAATCTTGACCATATGGGCTAGCTTTCAGTGTGATGGAGTTTTCAAGAGAAATCTTATTTTATAGTACAGAATTTCTAAATCATAATTCTTTCACAGAGAGTGGTTCCTACCCCTATATTAATCATACTCCTCACTCAGAAATGGGATTCTATTTTAGTCTTCCAAAGATAAATTAGTATATAGTGGAAAGAGAATTAAACTTCTGCTAGAAAGAAGATGATATGATAAATACAAACATCCACAGGAGTGTGTGCATGCTTTGAGCAGGAAAGAAGAATATTCAACAGATTGGGCTGTATCTCACTAGTCTTCACTAACTGCAGGATCAGTCAGAAACATGGATCTCATGTGAGGAATAACAATAATAGGTGATTTTTACACAGTGTTTACTGTGTACTAAGGAATATGCTAAGCCCTTTGTATAGATTTTTTTTTAAACCTCCCAACAGCCCTTTGAGGAAGTTATCTCTATGTTGAAAATGAGGCTCAGAGAGGTTAAGTGACTTTCCTGAAGTCACAGAGCTGATGGTAAGTGGTAGAGTTGGGATTTGAACCCACTCAGATTCCAAAGTAATGTGCTGTCAGTCATAATGCTTCCATATTTGTATCATCTGTGAATTTCCATACATTTCCTCAGTCTTTATCTGAGTTTTTTGAGATGGAAATCTTCTCTTTCTGATTCTTATAAAATATAATTTCCATTAATTTTTTTTTCCTTGAAGAAAGTATTGGATAATTGAAATCAGATTGGATTTGAAGCTATGTTGATGGAAGTACACATGGGATGTGGGCTGAAGCATTCAATGTAATTTTTCTTTCCATCAGCTAATTTTTAAAGTATTAAGCAAGTAGATTCTGATACTACCAGGGAAGATTTAAATTCTCTTGAGAGCTTGGAGGTGTTAAATGATTTTCTGGTAGTGCATTTTACGTTTTCAGTCTCTCACCTCATCTCCATGTACCTGAAGCTCTGTGAATGCTCCTTTGCACCTCCCAGGAGCAGCCAGACCTCCTCCTTGTGCCTTCCTTCCCCCCTGCCCCCACACCACCCCTTCACCTCTCCATTCACTCCCCAGTGTGGCCACTTGGATGTGGTTGTCACCGGGGTACTTTGCAAACAGCCAGATTCTTTTGAGTCTGTAAGCAGAGACCAGACTGCTGCTCCTATCTGGTGCACAGCTTGGTTCAGAAAACAAAGAGTTAAAAAGGAAGCCTGGACTGTGACCGGCTGCGACAACGGTCCTAGGGGGCGCTGTAGCGAGCTCCGGCAGTGACTCATGCTGCTCTGTCACTTGGCTCAGCAGTGGCCCCTGCCACGCAGGCGGCCAGGTGGGGTTACAGCCAGAACACGCACAGAGTGGGGAGCATGAAGCCTGCACTGCGGGGGCTGTGATGCCCGGCTTGCCAACTCCACTGGCCGGCTCGCCACAGACGGACGCCTCAGCCTGCAGCCATGGCAACGCTTCTGGCCCACTACGCCCCCCGGAGCCCACCACAATGGGCAGCCTCCTGGTGACTGATGGCCGAGTGTCCTCCTCCCTGACCGAGAGAGTGTAGTAGGTCTGCAGAAAGTGGAGAAGATGTAAGATGCTCCTAGCCCGGAGTCATGCCTTAATGAGGTAGGACGCAGACGGCCATCGGTGCATTTACACCATCAGTGCGCTGGGATGCTGTAAATCATCGGGAAGAACTTTATTTGGCTGGTGTTTCATTATGCTGATTAAACTGCGGTGGATTTGGACAGCATGATTGAGGTGGGGAGGAGGGATAATGAACTAAAAAAAAAAAAAAAAGTGGTTGGTAAGAGCTCTGAGCACACTCCTCGGTCTATGAATGAGCCAGACTGCAGTGCTATCCTAACATGAGTTACATACCTCCCAGGTCCTCTTTCCTGCTCCTTCCTCTCATCCCAGTTAATCCATGAAATGCAGACATGCCATCTTATTTCAGTGACTAACATTAAATATTAATGATTTGGAGCTGTCCAGAGGAGGAAACACATAGGTGTGCGTTGGTTGGCACTCCGGCACCAGCCAGCCTGATGCTCTGTCGAAGTGTTCTGGAAATATCAGGAAGGAGCAGCTGGCTCCCACGAGTTCCCCAAAGTGCTTTCGTTCCATCAAGTGACCTGTTTGAGTTTCTCCTTCAGTTTACCCCAACGGGGAAGGCAGCCTGTCTGCCAGTTGGTGGCCATGTTGGCAGAGAAGGGGTTAATCTCTTGTTGCTGTAAGAGCCGAGGCTGGGTCTGCCTGTGTGAGCTAGATTGAAAGCAGGCGCTGCAGTGCCATCGCGAAGGCTGAAGGAGTAGGACGATTTTCTCCGCAACAGTGTTGAATCCGTCTGAAATTTTCTCTCCCTCTCTTCTTGTTTTTCTCCAACCAGCTCCTCCCCCCTTCGTTCCCACCCTCAAGTCTGATGATGACACCTCCAATTTTGATGAACCAGAGAAGAATTCGTGGGTTTCATCCTCTCCGTGCCAGCTGAACCTCTCAGGTTTCTCGGGCGAAGAACTGCCGTTTGTGGGGTTTTCGTATAGCAAGGCACTGGGGATTCTTGGTAGATCTGAGTAAGTGAAGATTTGACTTTCTAAGGACCTGTATTGATGTGAGGCATAGAGAGCCCAAAGGTGGTGGTGGTGGTGGTGGTGGGTGGGTGGTGGTGGTGGGGAGTGCAGTGAAGGGAAGCTGTTAATCAACCTGCATTTGGGAAGCAATTTACCTGTTTAGGCTTTGGTGGGGTAGATGGTTCATATTCTCATTTTGCTGTGTTTGAGGTTCCTCTTCCTGTCCCCAGCATCATAATCGTCCATTGGGTACTTTGGGTTAGTTTTTCAGTGTTTGGTGTTCTTTCGAGGGGAGGAAAGAGTGGGGGATATCTGGCAGTGCAGATCCTTGGTGGAAGGAGAAACGTGCAGGGTTCAAAGGAGCCGTCCGTCTATTTATCCCTCTGTTTCCATCTCGCAGGTGGGTGGGTGGAGGTTGCTGTCTTGGCTGTATTGAACAAGATCTCATAAGCTAAAGGTTTCCTGACGGGCTTCGCCGAGCTGCAAGTGGCTCTGTCAGCGCTCTAACAGATAGATGGTGCTCGGCTCCGCTTGAAGTCTGCTGTGAGATCGGGGATCTGGCAGCTGAGCTTCTCTGAGCTGGCGGAGCGCTGGCGGCCAGAGAGAGCCCCGTTACCGAGAGCCACTGAGAGGGAGTGCGATGTAGCCGAGCCATTGATTCCCAGAAACTGGGCTTCACAGGGAAAACAAACAAACCAACCAGGAGCCTAGAAAATGGAAGTAGAAACATCACTGTAAACCTCTCAACATGACAGGTCTTTTCTCCATTCTTGAAAAAGCTCATGAAAAACGCATTCACACCGCACCCGGGACTGGAGGGTCCTGGCTTCCAGCCTCTGGGCATTTCTATAAAATGCAGTAGCTTCTGTGGATATAGGAGCTCCGTGTCTTGCTTCGTTTTGTGATCCCGTGACATTCGGCGTTCAGAGGCATGAGTTCCCCGGGAAGGTCTTGGACCAGCTGTGTTTTTCCCCCCGATGCCCTGGCTTTCTCACTTGGAGGCTCTGGGGGTAGCGTTAGGTAATTAGTTGCTGCCCACTTAGGAGACAAGCAGAATTTGATTTTCTCCTTGGCAGCATCCATTCCCGATTTGTTGTGCCTGTAGTTCAGAGATCGATTTGAAGGCATGCGTTGGTTCTTGGATGGTGTCTCCCCATGGGTGCTATTTTGACACCGATGTTCCTCAAAAGATTTCAGGCCATCGTCGGGGGACTGGGCACTTGAGATGAAATAGGGTAGTGGACTGTGATTGAATGGGAGAGAGATTTTTGTATTGAAAGATGCTGAGGTGGTCCAACTTTTCTTCTCCCCTGGGCTCTGGGTTTAACATCCGGGTTTGGATTTTGGTAGCATTGGCTGTGCCTTTCTGGCTTATTTGCTCTGCAACTCCAAAAACAGTCTGGATGGTAGGAGAGCAGGCAGAGAGCTAACTAGCTGTTGAATGTGCCATCAGATGGATTTGAAATGGCCCAGCAGGGCATTTGAAGAGCAGGGCAGAAGTGGGGGCCTGATGCTAAAGGACGCGTGGTTGGTGGGCAACTTAACGTGGACACACGCAGCACCCTGAAGGTCACACACTGGACTGGAGGGAGGTGTGCGAGGAGTTCCAGTTCTGGTTAGCAGTGGGCTGGCTGGCTCAGAATGAAAGCTTGCTTGGGGTGCTACTGATCTGAAAAACTAGGGAGGATTTGAGGGAATTCGATTTTCAGGGCAAAGGCAGAATGCTGTGGGGGATCTTAGCCATTGCAATCAATCTGAAGCAGTGTGTGATGAATGGCTTATCACTCGGGAAGCCTGGAACTGCTTCTGCCCTTCACAGAAAGCTCAGTTAAGGGAGCTCTCTGACAGGGGGGACATCTCAGTCTTCAGGCCCAGGCACTCAATAAATATTTGTTGATTTAATTTGCTCATGATCCTTTCCCCCAGATTGTGTTTATACTGCTCATTGTATTTGAAGATAGGCTATTTCACCTTTGATAGTTCACAATACATCTCTAGAGCACAACACGAGCGTCTGCTCGTGCCCCAACAGAATGCTGAATGAGATTCTCATAAAAAAGGAAAAAAAAAAGTCCACGCAAACAAAAGCACGTATTTCTTACCTGGAAGATGGGACTGGAGTATCCCTGGTTTTGGGGAACTTTAATGTCTTTGCCCTGGCAGTTTGGGGTTGGAATCAGAATGATATTCTTTCATCCCGTGTCTTTGAATGTGATCTTGCTGTCGGATTTGGCTCTTCGGCCATGGGCAGCCCTGCGGGTAAAAGCCTACCGCGTCCTTGTAGAAATCCACTCCACCTGTTGGATGTAGGTGACCCTGGACCAATGGCATTATCATTATTTAGAAATTCAATAAAAGAGGCAGTGGTGAAATTAATCAGAAGCCTCCGCAGTTCTGCGGACGTATAGACAAAATTCATTTAGAGGTGGGAGGAGGCATTTTCTGGGGGTGCCACTGGGGACCTGCTGCGTCTTCCCAAACATCTCCTTCTCCCCTCCCCACTCTCAGCATCACAGGTTTTTATTTACACACAGGGATTACCTGTGCCGTTACTCACTCTTCACACCGCCGAGGAGATGGCAGATGCTGGGTGCTGCGCTGGGGAAATTGACCCCAGATCTGTTAACAGCGAACTGAATGAAATGTTCAGAGGTGGAGCTGAATGAATGGGGAGTTTTCACAGAGGCTCTGGTCGTGAGAATGATTTTAATTGTTTTGATTGTTGGTTGCTTTTTAGGATCCTTTTTTGGGACCCCAGACAGTTTTTAAGCCCGCCATGGAGCACATCATTATTTTAAGCTTAGCAAGAATCTTGATCTCAGCATTCTGTGTCTGAAGTATCGTGGGCGTTGCTCGCAGCTTGAGTTGGAGGGAGCAGGAGAGATTCGACAAGACCGGTTTTGGTTGTCTTTGGGGTGGGATTCTGGCGAAGCTGGTGCTGGAGTGAGGGAGTTTCTGTCTCGTGCCTCTTTTTCTTTTTAACTGCCAATTACCCAGGCCACATCCCCAAGCTCTGGATGCCTGGGTGTTTCTCTGAGCCTCTGTTTGCTTGAATTTTACAATATGTTAAAGGTTTAAAAATAAAATGGATCCCAGCTCCCTTCCCTCCCCTGTCAGCAGGGGTACATTTCTTTAGGTCCCTTCTTCTTCCTGGATTGGAGATATTGTCTCATTTAAGCCCTGGCTGAAACCGTGCCTTTCTGCAAACCTTCAGTATAAACTCTAGAAGGGAAAAACCAGTCGGTTTTATATTTTGTGCTAGTTTTACACATGCTGGTTTGATGCTTTTGGAGAACTTGGAAATCTTGGAGGAGCAAAGAGATCTCGATGAGGTTGGAATACGTGGGATGCCAGTGTCTGAATAGGCTGTTTTTAGGAAGGGGGGCTCTCTCTTCCTTTTGGCTCAGGGCTCTTTCCTTTCCTTCTGGGTGATCGGAAGTTTCATTTGGGAGCCAACCATCTAGACACGGTGGAGGAACAAAAAATGACTTCCACCATTGCTTCCCAGATTTTCAGGGAATCAGTTTTTGGTACCTCTTCCTTGCTTTGTCGGCGCTTCTTTGCATGCCCATTTCCTCAACTGCAAAGTGAGGGCGGAGGGGAATGATCCCTTCCTCTTAGGGCTTTTGGGAGGATTATATGAAACCCATAAAGCACTTGATCTAGTACTTGGGACATGGAAAATTCTCAGTAAATGTTCACTGTCGTTATTTTGGTTATTGCTAGTTTGCTGGTCTGTATGTGCCTAGTGTCCCTCTGTTTATACCAAGAGGCTATGGAAGGACCCCAGCAGTAATTAAGTAGTCCAGTTGTGCCAGAGCAGAAACCCAACCTCCCAGATCCCAGGAATTTTCTGCTAGAGAAGCTTAAACATCCTGACCGACCACAAGCTCATATGCAGTGGCCAGATAGCTGCAGGTAAAAGGCGGTTGTGGGGACGGAGTGGATTGGGGGCCAGAATTAGAAGGCCCAGTCCTAGAACGGGTGCCTTTCCATCAAATTGAACAAGTCAAGGCATATATGTGTGAAACAGTCCAGAGGACACAGGGCAAACAATTTTCCTGAAGAACATCATGGTACAAATGGGGTATCTGACTGCTTGAGGAGTCAGGAGAGGAAGGCAGACTTCCTTGTGGGGTCACTTAATGGGTAATGTTAGCTCACAGTTCTTGCCAAGTTACAGTGATGATCTTCACTGCAGAGTCTTTCCATTTCCCCAAGTCAGCCATGATCTCAAGAGCTGGGCTGGGTCTGATTCATCCTGGTTCCCTTGGAGCGTAGGACATGGTAGACCATCAGTAAATACCTGTATTGGAGACTGAGTGTGTTTGCACACTAATTGGAGGTAAAATATTACGCTTTTTAGAAGACAGTGGATTTGGATGAGGGGAGAGAAACGTAGGGAGCATTTCAGGTAGGTTCAAGTGGTAACAACAGCCCATCCATACAGGGCACCAACCCTGTACCAGGCTCTTTTCTAAGCACTTTACACTGATGAACTCATTTAAATTGCACAATGACCCACAAAGAAGATAGTGTCATTATTCCCATCTTACATGTAAGGAAACTGAGACATGGAGAGGTTAAGCAACTTCCCCAGGATCGTGCAGCCCTGACCCTCTCAGCTAGAAGTTGAACCCAGACGCTGTGGCAGCTCGAGTCTGTTAGCCACCGTTCTTTGCTGCCAGGTATCAATGCTGCCGACAGGAAAAATTAGGGAATTTGTGTGGGGTCCCCAGGTTTACATGCTTGTCGGAAGTGGAGGCCCATTGTGGGGAAGGATGAGCAGTGGGGTAGGGGCAGGGTGGAATGAGAGCTGAGAGGCAGTCTAATTGCTGAGTTTTGTTTTCAATCTCTGTAAGTTTTTTGAGTAGGTAGATGACGTAGCTCTTGCATTTTTAAAAAAATTTCTGCCTCCTCTCATTTGGAGTCTCTTCCCTGGGGTGTGTGTGTGCTCACATAAACACATGAGTAGATATTCTCTCCTGGAAATTTCTTTGCTTGAGTGTAAGCTTGGTGAGCTGGGGGGAACTGTGTTGACCTTGCTCTCTACCGTGGCTTTGGGCTGATCATATGCAAAGCACTCAATAAGCATTTGGTGAACTGGTCCAAATCATTTTTATGGCTGCAGCTTTCAATTTGTTGATGACTCTATGATCCGTGTCTATGCAAATCTATGTTTTATACTCCCAGCAGCCTTCTGTCATTTATCCTGAGGATGGCTTATTCCAGCAGAAGATGGCCTGAATTCTCCAAGCAGTCCTACTTCCCTTTTACTGAAATACTTGGGAGTCTGTCTTCCTTTCCCTGTCCAGCCCAGGGCTGTCTGTCACTGTGCCTGCTACTGCCAGATCCCTGTTGCAAAGAGCCTCATCTGTCTTTTGAGTTGTTGTTGTTTTTTTTTAAATAGTCAGCAACTGTAAACAGAATGTGCTCTAGTACACAAAGGTATGCATCTTCTGTACTTCCTAAATAGGTTAAAACAACAACAACAACAACAGCAACAACTGTAACTAGCTCTGGCCTGTGGTTCCTGTCCTCCAGGGCTCTGTTTCTTCCATTTCCACCATCATCCAGACTAGATATCGGATCTTTGCCTCTTTCTGTTTTGTTGGGTTCTCTCTTCTCATTCAATTTCTTCTTTCCCTTAGTCAAGCACATCTTGTTCTACTTGCCTTATTCTGTTCTCTATTTAGACTGTACGTGCTTGCCTCGCGGGCCTGGCAGGACCATTCTGCCGCCTTCTTGTTTGTCTTAAAGATACCTTTAGGAAATCTAATCCAAACGAGCCTAGCCCAATCCTGAAGATTAGGCTCCAAAAGATCTGTCAAGTGCGTTTTTTGCTGGCCTACACATGCTAATTTGCATGGTTGCCTCGGCTCCCTTAAGAAGACAGTAATTGACTAAGTGGTGCTATGTGTTCCCAAGCTCTGCGCCAGTTTGGCACCTCTTCCTTCGCCTAAGTGAATTTCTCGCCATTCTCTCTGTTTTACTTGTCTTTTGTCTCCTGACCTCCGTCACCTTCCTGTCTCTGACCAGCTTCGTCAAAGAATAGCCTTCACTCCATGCCTCTTTTCCAATCTCTCCAACCTTATGGAAACTGCTGTTTGAGAAGCCACTGATTCCACCCCAACTCCAAAGCCAGTGATCCCCACCTTGCCACGTGATACCGTCATTTACCACGTGTGTCTTGAAACTTTTTGCTTGCTTCTCTTCTGCGTTGTGGAAGCTCGGTCTTCCCTCCCACCTCCCTGCCTGTCAGTCTCACTGCTTCCTGGCTGTTGTCTTCTGTTCTGGGTTCTTGAAATGCTGCACCATCTCCTCAGGTTCCAGCAATTGCCTTTTTAGCCTGGTCTTCCTTATATGACTTACACTTTCACTTCCTCTTGGCTTTCCTCCCTGTGTGCCCTGTGTTCATTATGGCCAGGATGTTCTACCAGTTTCTCAATGTCCCTGTCCTCTGTTTCCTCCCAACACAGACAGGCTTCTCTGCTCACTCAGTGAGCCAGTAGGTGCCAATTTGGTTTCCTTGTTTCATTTAACAGACTACTACTCTCCCTACCCTTTTAGACAAGAAAACAGAGTCATCTGAAGCTACTTTCCATCTCCCCCTTCAGCCCATCATTTGCCAGGTCCTCTCTCTAAGCTGGACCTCTAGGATGACACTTGCATTTATGCCTTTCTTTCTGTTCCTTACTGCCACCCCTCATAGAGCTTTGCTTGGACTGGTGCAGTAGCCTCCTAACCAATTTCCCTGCCTCCAGTTTTCCCAGCTTTGATCCGTTCTCCACAGAGGGTGGAATTCTTCCAAAGTACAAATTGGATGATGTCATTCTCCTACTCAGACCTTCAATGGCATCACAGTGTGCGCAGAATTAATGGCTGCTCCTGAACTTGGTATTCAAGCCTGGTATGCCAAGACCCCAGCCTTCCTTTTCATTCATACCTCCTCCTCCCACCCTGTGTCTGGGCAC
The DNA here is from genome assembly GCF_963455335.1 of Martes martes. Lineage (NCBI taxonomy): Eukaryota > Metazoa > Chordata > Mammalia > Carnivora > Mustelidae > Martes > Martes martes. The sequence continues at coordinate 77,761,516 of NC_137901.1, forward strand.
ACTGCTCAATACTCACTGACAACAGGGACCATCATGTCTTCCACCTCTTGCCTGAAACAGTGCGTTGCCCTTGGCAGGTCTTCAAAGAACATTTGTCAAATTGAAGTACACTAAAGTGGCCAGGGATTATGCCAGTTCCTTCTCCACAAGTGCTAATGGAAGCTGTCCTCTAGCGAGCACTTCTTGTGTGCCTAGAGCTGTGCTGAGTGCCTTACATGCATTATCTCACTCGGTCTTCCCAGTCCGGCCATCACTCTGTGCGGTAGTAGGTATTAACCCTGTTTCCAGAGGAGGACACTGAGCCTCAGGCGGACCGAGTTCTTTTCCTGACTTCTTGCAGGTAGTAACACATCGAAGACTTAGACCCATCCCTGGCTGCCTCCAGGAGCACTGTGCTGTCCTGCCTCTAACAGTTGTGACTTGGCTGGATTGTGCGGGACCTACGGGCTAGCCTAATAATAAGGGTGAAAGAGTGGCTCCTGCTGAGAATTCACTACAGCACTGTTCCAAGTGCTTGACATTCTTGCTTAATCCCAGCAGCACCCATTGTTTTACGGATAAGGAAACTAATCATGAAGCTTGGGTTTTTTAAGATTTATTTATTATTTGGGGGAGAAGCCAGGGAAGGGCAGAGGCAGAGAGAGGGAGACAATCCCAAGCAATCTCCACGCTGAGTGCAGAGCCCGATGCAGGGCTTGATCTCATGACCCTGAGATCACAACCTGAGCCAAAATCAAGAATTGAATCTCAACCAACTGAGCCACCCAGACGCCCCAAAGCTTGAGTTACTTCTTGAAGTTCATGCACCTTGCATGTGGCAGAAAATGGCCAACTTTTCGAACTTTTAACTTTAGAGTTGACATAAGTCTTCTTTGTTCTGGGGCACAAACTGTGGTACACTCCTTAAAAGACCAGGCTTTGGAATCGAAGATGTGGGTTCCCATCTAGGCTCTGCCGCTCACCGCCTGTGTGAATGAGGCATTTAGTTTCTCCCAGCATCAATCCCGTCATGTATAAAGTAGGGGTTGTTACAGCGCTTACCTGCTAGGTTTGTTGGGGGGAACACACAGAGTATGTGGTGTTAGCACCTGGAGCAGAGTGAGTGTCCGTTTCATATTCTTGTTATTTTGGGGTAAGGATGGGCCAGGGGATGCTTTCAATTCTCCCTTCGTCCCTGCTTGAGTTTATAAAGACATCTTGCTGGTTTCTGCCCATTGAGACAATCAGGCTCCACGTGGGGTTCCTGACAGATGTCCTAATATCTCCATCCAATTTTTTATTCTGAATGGAGCCCGTGATGTGTTAGCTAAACTGGTTCCTTCCATAAAACATGCTCGAGGCTTCTGGTGGGATCTAGTTCCAGTGGGATCTAGTTCCAGTGGGGTCTGGAACTTGGTGCTGGGGAAATGGCCTATGCCCAACCTGGGTGGCTCGTACTCCCACCCATCCCCCAGTGCTTGAGTGTCCCCTGGAGGGGACAGTGCGCGTGTCATCATGACACTGCTGTCCTAGAACCAGTGTATCTGGGCACCTCCCAGGCAAGGGCCAGAAAGCTTTATCGTGCCAGCGTGCCAGCACTGATTCCTGATTCCGCATACTTCTTGTTTTGGATTCCTTTGTCCACTGTGAACTTTCACTGAGGCTGCCTGGGGCACAGAAATATTTGGCATACCATTCATTCACCCGTTCAGTCACTCCGCAGAGACGCTGCTCTAGGCCTTGCGGGATAACTGAAAAAGACAGACAGGGTCCCTGCCCTCAAGAAGCTAGCATTCTGTTGGGGGAGACAGAGGATAAATAAGTTCATAAATAAGAGATTTGCAGATGATGGTGAGGGCTGCGAAGAAATTAGAACCTGGGGTGGGGAATGACCACCTAGATCCCCGAGTCCGGGACAAGCCTGCGGGTGTCCAGTGAGCACAGAGCCCGGAGGGTGGAGCTTTTGAGGTTGGATGGGCTTTCAGGTTTGGATTCTGAGTGGGGACGTGGTACTTGTGGTTGTCATTGACCAAGTGTGGTGGATGGAAAAGCAGTAAGAACTGGACTCAATGAGATAAGTTAGGCCCCTGCGGCCATCCAGGAAGGAGGCGGAAGTATGGCATTAACCCACAGAGCGGGACACTGGCTTAGAGGTGGGGACTGTGTGAGAAGTCTCACCAGTAGCTATATTTTCATTAATTATGTGACTTTAAATAAATGCTTCTAGAGTTACATATTAATCATTCCAAGCAAATGCTCTAATTCAGCCGGAGACCACTGCTGTGTGTGTGTTTGGGAGAGAGTGGTGTAGATGGGTAGGTAAGGGTGCCCCAAAGCTAGCTAGACTCTGAAAATTTAGTAGAGCCGTATTTTTAATATTTCCAAGTGTTCATGATGGACACCACTTGTATATTTTTAAATGGGCTTATAAAGTTAGTTCATAAATTTCAGAATGCTCAATCTTAAAAGCCAATATATTTTTGGAACAGAATGCTGATGAGTGTTTTATTTTTTGCACCATATTACATCTTGCTGTTGCATGTATTTTTAGTGCTGTTGGCCACAATTAAGGTAGGGCCCTCAGCTGAGCTAATTTTGATTCCCTGGGTTTAGACTCAAGTATCTGTTCTTGGTTATCTCGAGAAGATCTGTGATTTGTGATCTGGGTCCTCTGGGATCTGGTGGTATCTTCTGCAGTCTCAGGTTCCTCTTCCCAAGGGAATAAATGGTTGGCTTGATGGCTTAAGCATGATTTTCATTATTATAGCAGTGACCAGAGATACTCAACGCATAGGCTTCCTTGAAGATGGAAGTACGGATTGTCTCCTCTTTGGCTAGGAAGCATTCTCGTGGTAGCCTTATTAAAGAATTTTTTTGAGTCATGTGGATTATTATAGACACCGGGAAAACTACATTTTATCATTTGTACTTAAATGTTGAAGTTACATGGAAAGCAATTTTTAGGTCACATCTAACACATTTTAAGCAAATATTCTTTCCGCTGCAGCAGAACCCACCGAACCCGACCTTCCCTCAGTGTGTTATATACCATTACCTCTATTAATACTTGGTGGGCCCCTGTAATTATAAAGCAGATGTGTATATCAGGAAGAGATGTTGATTTCAGAGTAAATTTTTCTAGAAAATAGAAGCTGGAAAAAAAGAGGAAAACCCAAACTTGGCTTCGTGCTCGAAGAGACAGCACTGCTGTGTGTGGGTGGCTGGCTGCATGCTCCCGCTGCTCAGAAGTGCCTTTTCTCTCCATGGGTATAACTGGCTGTGTATCAGAGATGTGGCCAGGAGGAGTAGGCAAGCAATGTGTGGGCAGGCTGCATGTTCTTTTATTAGCATCCTTATTGTACTGCATCTCATCGAGCCCCGAGCATGAACCAGCTTGGGCCCCTGAAGTCTGTACTGTTTCCTATTTAATTACCCCCCCTCGAGCCACCAAATGAAGGAGGAAGAGTTGCTCTTGTGTGTGCATTGAGCTGTTCCTGGAGGTGGCTATGGACTGATCTGGATGGAAGTTCTTGGGCACCCGGGCTGCCCTGGACTCAGCCTTGGAGCTGCCCTCCCAGCATTGCCCTCAGCCAGTCACGAATAGAGGTTACCTTCCCTTGAGTGATCCATTTCCCTTTCTCCTGTAAGCTCGCTCCTCTGGGTCTCTGCGGCGCTGTTCTTGGGTTGCTTCTCTTGGGTTTGTCCAAGGCTGACTGGCTGAGAAGTAGCAGAGTCAGGATTTGAACCTATGGCCGTTGGGTTGCAGAGCCCAACTTTGAAGCAAAACCAGTTCTGTCCCACACCAGCGCCCACATCATTGTATTGGGTAGGAGCATGTAGAGGCCATAGGGTAAGCCATTCCCTTAGCTTCAGTGCCATCCTATAGGATTGTTGAGTGAGTTCAGTGATGTAACTTGTAACTCATAAAGTTTCAAGTATAGTGTCTGATACGTAGTTAAGTCTCAACGAATGGACACTATTATTGATGACAAAGGTAGTGACATTAATTCTCTCTCCTACGTTGCTGCTTGTCTGAGGATGGCTTTCTTAACTAGGCTTTCTTAACTAGGAATCTACATGAAAAATAAATAGAATACAAATATGTTGAGCTATAGCTGTCTCTAGTATGTTTCTCTTACAGAAGTAATTCATGGAAATGGCATAGTGACGTATTAAAAATAAGGGTAAGAATAGTCTTTAATCACTGTCTGAAATCTTCACATTGTCTTGAAATTCATAGCCCACCATGATGAACTTCAAAATTATGTCCCCACTCAAGGAGTGACCAAAAGACACCAATACCAAGTGGCCTGGCCAAAATGGCACCTCGAGCCAAATGCTAGGGATGGTCATACTATTAGTTTTAAATCCCTAGACCTGAAATCGCAGGTGCTTTCTTCTAATTAGCATCCTGCTTCTCAATCCTCTTTGTACGTTAGAATCACCCAAGAGCTTAATAAAATGGCGCTGCCCAGCCCCCTCTTCCAGTCATTCTCTGGTGTAATTGGTCTAGTTGGGTCCTGTATATCAGGGTCTTTTGTTGTTGTTGTTTTGTTTTTTATAAGACTTTATATTTTTGAGAGCAGTTTTAGGTTCCCAGAGATAGTAGCAAGAGGTGCAGAGGTTTCCTATTTATTCCCAAATGGGCACAGCCTCTCCCATCATCAACATCTCCCACCAAGAGGGTATTCTCATTATAGTTGCTGAACCTACAGGCACACGTCATCATCCCACAGTTGACCTTAGAGCTCACTCTTAGTGTTGTATGTATTATGGGTTTGGACAAATGTGTAAGGACCCAGACCCACCATCATAGTATCCCATGGAATATTTTCACTGCCTTACATCAGTATTTTATAAAATCTTCCCAGGCGATTCTAATATGCAGCAAGGTTGAAGACCAGGGAAGTTCCAGAAAGCTGTGAGGACCTTTACCCCTACTCCATTCCTCCAGCCTTAGGTACAGTCTGGGTTCAGTACCAGCATTCTTACCATAGCTTTTTTTTAGGTGTCATTTTTATTTATTCTTAAAAAAAAAAAAAAAGAGAGAGATTTCTTTAGCACCTTTATTCTGAAGAGCTCTTAATTGCTGTACTTAGAACTTCTAAACACTGAACATTTGTCAAGCATCAAAATAGCTATCAAAATAAAAAGAGGGACCTGGATCTCAGGTGGCGAGGAGGGCTGTCTGACGGTCTCCCATGAGTGCAGTTGGGTGGGGGGTGCATATCCCTTTGATTCTGGGCCTCATTAATGAGTGACCTAGAAATGCTTTTTTTTTTTTTTTTTTTGAGTAAGCAATCAGCTTTTATACCTACAGCAACGCACTGCTGGATCCTGTCCTCCATTTGTTATCAAGTTTTGGGACCACTTCCCACCCCAACATCAGGCACCCCCTGTAATCGTTCTTTTAGAAGGGGCTGTGATCAGGCACAAAGAGCTATGGCCTCTGCTATCGTCCCTGACCCAGGTCAGGGTGTAACTTAGTGACATGTGGGTGTTTCCTGATTACTAAAGGACCGGGGACCCCGTGTGTGGATCATCCCTCCCTCCTTGGGGTGTTTGGGTCTCCTTCTCTAGCCTACTCACCACAGTGAAGTCAGGAATATGGGAAGTAGCAAAGGCAGCCCAAGGTCATGCCAAGCAACGCATTTCATTTCAGATTAAAAAGCAAAAGTGTGCATGTGTGTGGGTTTTGGCTAGATTTTAGATAGAAAATAGGCTAGTGAGAGCTCTAGAACTAGATTAAAATTTTTTGCCCAAAGTGATGTCAAAAAATTTGTTTCTGGATTTCAGTCCCTGTTGCCCATTTCTGTGAACAATCAACATTTGTTTTAATGTGAATAATAACACGGAATACTTTTAGCCCCCCAAGTTTTACTATCTCAAACAACTGTTCTAGGCCTGCAAGGCATGTATTTATTTATACCGTTGCATGGGTTGTGATGATAGAAATGACAATGACGGTAGCCATGGTTGACATTTATTGAGCCCTTGTAATGTGCCAGGTGCTGTGCCAAGGGTGATATCTGGCTGATCTCATTTAACCCTCACAAGAACTCTTTGGAGTAGGTTGAGAATTATCTCCATTTCAAAGATGAGGAGACTGAGGCTCCCTGAGTGGCAGAGTCAGATTTTGAACAGAGCAGCATGCCTCTGGGTGTCCACTGCAGCGTGGTTGTAGGGAGCTGTCACTGGGGTACAGCCAGCCAGCCAGCCCTGCCGTGCCAGCCCTTGCCACTGGGCCAGGGAGAGAGGGCTAAGTTGCTGCAGGAAACAGACCTCATGTAGGCCAGGAAGTAGTTTGGGGCATCAGAAAGCAGAATTTCACTCGCTGGTAAGAAGTGGGTGCTCACCGATGACCGGCTCCTGCAACGCTGTTACCAAGGCAACAAAGATGGGCACGTGGGGCGGTGGTGGGCTCTGTCACATGTCCCTCTGAGCCCAAGAACCTCTGCTGGCTGTTCCTCTCTCCTTACCCTTCACCCATCCCAGGGTTCATGCCGAGGGTGCCAATCCCTGAGGGCAGCTGCCCTGAGTGAGAGGTGGCCTCTCCACCCATAACTCACTGCTTCTCAGGACGAGGCAGAGTGCGTGAGTGACATATACATGTATGGGTAAGCGCCTCCTTTCTGTGGAGAGGGCCTCCTTCTAGCCCCCTCTTGGGAGGCCATGCTGCATTCTTTTCATGATGCCGTCCTGGGCACTCTGTCTGGTGCGCCTGTCAGTCCTGACCTCCAGCTCTCCATAGAGACCAGCAGAGATCATTTGCGACTTGGCAGCTCGCCTCCTAGAATGATAGAGGATAAAGAGTTAAGACCCAGCTAGCTTCAGGCCGGAGCCCTGTGTGTAGTCCGTGCTCAAGAAGCGTACCAGTCTCCTATTGCTGCTGTAACACGTTGTCTCAAATAAGTGGCTTAAAACAGCATGAACTATCACCTTGGAGTTCTGGATGCCAGGAATCCAAGATGGGTTTTTCTGGGATGAAACCAGGGCATAGACAGGGCTGTGCTCTGTGGAGCCTCTAGGAGAGAATCGGTTTCCTTACCTTTCCCAGCTTCTAGAGGCCACCCAGGTTCTTTGGCTCCGGGCCCCTTCCTCCGCCTTCAAAGCTAGCAGCATAGCATCTTTGACTCTCTCTCTCTGACCCTGACCTGACTTCTGCTGTCACATTGCCTTCCCTCCTCTACTTTTGTCTCTGAAGGACCCTTGTGATAATATCACATCTGCCTAGAAATCCAAGATAATCTCCCCATCTCAGAACTCTTACCTTAGTCCCTCTGCAAAGTCCCTTTTGAGTCCCTTGACTCAATGCCAAGTAATGGATTCACAGGTTCCGGGGATCAGGACACAGACAAGTTGGGGGTGGGGGACTTACTTGGCTCACAATAATAAGCATTAGCTGGGGTTTTTGGTCTTTTTTTTTTTCTTTTTTAATTTTTTATTTGAGAGAGAGAGAGCAGAACGAGCGAGAACACGAGTTGGGAGAGGGAGAAGCAGACTCCCTGCGGAGAAGGGAGCCCGACGTGGGGCTCTATCCCAGGACCCTGAGATCATGACGTGAGCCGAAGCCAGACATTTAACCGACTGAGCCACCCAGGCACCCGCTTTAGCTGTTTTTATAAAACAGAACAGAACCAAATTGGCTAGCTTGGGGCTAGAAGAACCAGTAACTTGATCAGTATTGTTACTGATGATGTTTGTTAGGCACTTGCTGTGTAAGCTCACTCTTGCCTCAGGGCCTTTGCATCTTAGTCCCCTTCCCTGGAGCATGTTTCCTTCCAGAACTTGGATGGCCAGGACCTTCTTATCCTTCAGGTCCCAGCTCAGATGTCACCACTCAGAGAGGCCCTTTCTGGTGACCCTTGCTTAGACCAAGTCCCTGACCCATTTCCTTCTCTCACACCATAGCCCCCTGTGTCCTTCTTTGGCATCATCTGTAACTTTTTGTTTGTGGGTGTACCTGATGCATGCTGTCTGCCCTCTGCTCCGGGAGGGCCGGGGCCCTGGCTGTCTTGTTCATAGCTGTTCTAGTACCTGGAACAGAGCAGGGGCACAGTGCGTATCTGTTCCATGAGTAGGTGAAAGAAGCCAGGTAGGCACAACGCCATGCGTTTAATGCTCACGCTCCCCTCTGTGAGAAGTCCCTTCATCGTCCCATCTCACAGATACGGCAACCAGGGCCCAGAGAGGTTGAATCATTGCCTCAGGTCCACGGCGACTGAGTTTACACCCAGGTTGGCCAGAGTTCTTGCTTCTGTCCACCTCTCTGCCTCGTGGCCTTGAGGTCATCAGAAGCTTCTCGAACCAGCTCTGTGGACGGCCGCAGAACCCTGGCAGGTCCCTTATCTCTGCTGCAGATTCTGAAAGCAGCTTTTCCGAACCACCTGCTGGCCGCTTTGACGCTGGCTTTCTTCTTATCTAGGTCTGTCGTGTCAAGTCTGGACTCCCCTGCCAAGACTAGCTCCATGGAAAAGAAACTTCTCATCAAAAGCAAAGAGCTGCAAGACTCCCAGGACAAGTGTCACAAGGTATTTATTTCCGCAGCCGGCCTCCCTCCTTGCTCCAGGATCCTCCCGTCAATGTATGCCAAGGGAGCCGCCCGGGGCCGCTGCTGGCACTGAGCCACCTGATCCATACCGAGCGGGCGAGGCGCTCCCTCCCTCGCTGAAGTCTCGCCTCCAGCAGCTCAGAGGGAGATGAATTCAGGCCTTGACGTTGCCGTCAATCCTTTAAATCTTAACCAGAGGAGGCCCTGGATTTAGAACGGCCCGTTCCTCAGCATGACCCAGCCCGATGTCTGCTTCTTCCGGCAGGTGGTGTGGGTCCTCACCTGTGGCCGCGATGCCTCCCATCTGCTTTGAGTGATGCGAAGTCTCTCTTCTTAGTCCTTTAAGCCTCCTGCTTATGTAACTGCGGCCACTGTGTTGACTATGCTCAACGTCTCTTAACGCTCACTGTTCCTGCCCCAGGGCAGCTCTCTGGAAGCTCCTAAAACCCACTCCTTGCCTGGGACTCCTCTAAGAGTGCAGACGAATACATATCTCCTTGCCCTGTCCGGGATTGGTCCTCTAGATCTTTGCAAGGAGATGGGGGGGATCAAGATGGATTTGGGATAAAATTAAAGTGACGCTTGCCAAAAACCCAACCAAACCCAAAAAGCATACAGGTGAAAAATGGTGATTGTGGCTTCCTTGCTCACTGGGCTAGAGAAGTGACCAAGTGTGAACCGAGTCTTGGATGAGAGGAGTGACTTAGCATTGGTGACTGTCCTTACGAAGAACTGTGCACCCCCCCGGGCGAAGAAGCAATGGTATTTCCTTCCCAACCTTTGGCGCGTTAGTGCCAGCCCAAGCCACCAGGTGGTTTCGGAGGCTGCTTGAGATTTGATTGCTCCTAACGGACCTCCACGGGCCCTTTTAACCTGTCGATGTGTCTGTTTCAGATGGAGCAGGAAATGACCCGGTTACATCGGAGAGTGTCAGAGGTGGAGGCTGTTCTTAGTCAGAAGGAGGTGGAGCTGAAGGCCTCTGAGACTCAGAGATCCCTCCTGGAGCAGGACCTTGCCACCTACATCACAGAATGCAGTGTGAGCCTTCCCCAAAGCCCCCTTCCCTTGGAGGCGGCCTTGCTGTTGTGTGTGTCTCATCCTGTTTCGTGACGGCTTCATGAGGCACATCACAGCCGATGGCAGAGCGTAGAGACAGAGAGAGAGAGAGGGAGGGAGTGTTCCAAGGCAAGCTGTGTGATTGGCAGGGTAGCCAGAGCCAGGCGGGAGGTCCCAGAACAGTGAGGACTGGGCTCCAGCAGTCCAGGTGCGGAGTCCAGTCCAGTGCGGAGCCTGGACACGGGCCTCAACGTCACTGTGGTGAGCAGCCAAGGGGCCGAGCGCCTCTCATCCCAGCCTCTCTGGCCTGTATCCCGTCCACCACCCGCAGCCTTAAGAGCCCGACTCCTAAATGAGCACAGGAACATGTATTTTGAATCTGCCCGAGATCTCTTTTCCATTGCTTAGAACCAGTGCAGTAACGAGAAAACTCAGCCTGTAAAAAACAAAAGAAAAAAAAAAAACCAAAAAACAAAAACCCAGGCCCTCTCTCATTATTTACCATATGACTTTTTTTGGTTTTGTTTTGTTTTGGTTTTTTTTCCTTTCCCTCACAAGAGTAGACTGTCTTCTCCATTGTCTCGTTCAATTTTTCATTCAGGTGTTTTTTTAATGTGGCCAATTAAACAGTCTTAAGAAATTGAATCACACATTTTTCCAGTTTTTTTCACAAGGGAGAGGAAATCTATAGAACGTGGCTGATTAAGAATAACTGCTATGTTTCCATTCCAGATTTGGCTGCCTTTCAGTGGTGGGTGAAGTTATTCAGATATGTGTTTCAGATCTGTATTTCAGTGCCACTGAAGCGTTGAGGGAACCTTATGGATAAAAGGTGTCCAGAAAACGTAAGCCAGGAGGTGGAATTAGACTCCTTGGGGTCTTAAATGGCAATTAGGCGAGAAGGAAGTCATTGCTACTTTGAAAGAGGGATCTATACCGGGGAGTGCTCTAATCCCCGATATTCCAGAAAAGTCTTCGTAGCCCTCCCAGTGGTGGTTTAACGAAAGGCTAAGGGATCCTGCTGGTTTTCAGTCCCAAACACACAAGTAAGTATCTGCCAGGAGAGGTAGACAGAGGTAGGAGGCAGGTTGTGATGCTGGTTTGCAGTTTCAGGCCGGACCCGAGAGAACACAAAGGTTGAGATGATGTTTCTTGAACCCGAGGGGTTTTACAGGATGAAAAAAGCCGGAGCCAGCAACCAACTGGAAGTTGTCAACTTTGCTCCGTCACCTGAAAGCGTCTTGGTGTCTGCGAAGCAGCTTGCAAGCTCCCTTAATGAATCTTTTCAAACCGAGCAGGAACCACAGGGCACCCCTATTAAAATTTTTGCTTTCCTCAGAGCTTAAAGCGAAGTTTGGAGCAAGCACGGATGGAGGTGTCCCAGGAGGATGACAAAGCACTGCAGCTTCTCCATGATATCCGAGAGCAGAGCCGGAAGCTCCAGGAAATCAAAGAGCAGGTATGACGGCTGCTGGGCCATGGGCCGGCACCTCGGACCTCTAATTCCAGGGGAGGTGTGTTTCGGGAGGGGCGGGGGAGGGAAGAAGGGTGGGGGCGGAGAGAGAGCTATGTAGGTCATTTGGAAACTGTGGATTCTCCATGGTTTATATAAATGGTGGAGCGCTTGTTCTAGCTCCTTTTGAAGTCTGCAGCCCATCATGGCCACTCTTTTCAATTAAAGGTGTAGCTTTAGAACAGAAGTGGCCAAACTGTGGCCCATGGGGCGAATCTGGCTCACCCCCCGTTTTCCACGGCCACGAGCTAAGAATGGCTTTTGCATTTTTAACTGGTTGGGGGAAAAAAAAGCGAAGGAATATTTCATGACGTGTGAAAATTATATGGAATTCAAATTCCAGCATCCATAAATAAAGTTTGATTGGAACACAGCCATGCCCATTCATTTATGTAGTGTCCATGGCTGCTTGTCATGCTACAGTGGCAAGGGTGGGTAGTTGTGACAAAGACCATATGGCCTACAAAGCAGAAGTTACTTGCTATCTAGCTTTTTACAGAAAAAGTTTGCCAATCTATGCTTTAGACCATCAAAAAAATTAATATTTTTATAGCTTTTCGGGGGCACTTTAAGTTTTTGAGGGAAGCCAGGTTATTTCTTTTCTTCCTTTCTTTCCCTTTTTTTTTTTTTTTTTAAAGATTTTATTTCTTTATTTGAGAGAGAGCTAGAGAGAGAGCAGGAATGAGAAGAGGAGCAGAGGGAAAGGGAGAAGCACACTCCCTGAGGCGTCTCAGACCCAGGACCCTGGAATCGTGACCTGAGCCGAAGGCAGAGGCTTAACCTACTGAGCCACCCAGGCGCCCCGAAGCCAGGATGTTTCATAGTTTAACTTGTATCAAGATAGAGAAGAAGTGTTTATTAGCAAAGGCCGCATCAGAATTAACCTGGGAAATCTGAGTGCAGAAAGCCATCCCCTGAGTGTTCAGAAAAGAGAATCAAGATGTTTAAAAAGCCTACTTACTCTCTGTCTGTCTGTCTCTCTCTCTCTTTTTTTTCCTTTCTAAAAGGATTTTCTTTCTGGATGGTTCATTTTTATTTTGCTTTATTGTTTCCTTTTTAGCATGGATTTTTTGGTCCTTTGAAGAAACTGTAAATAGGAACTTTAATGAAGAGATGGCAATGAACGATTGGGAGAGCTGAATTATCAGCTGCCAGGCAACTCTCATTCATTTCAGAACATCTAATGGAAGCAGTGGTGGGAAGGAACATTTTTGTCCCCGAGTAGCACAGACTTAGCCTTCGTGGGGAGGGAGGTGGGAGAGGGCTAATGCAAGAGACTCCCACAAATCATTTGATCCATTAACTTTTCCTTAAAGAAAGAATGAATGTTTTGGGGTTTTTGTTGGCACAATCTGTGTACCACCTTACTATTTGAAACTGATCAGTTAATATCCTCTTGCTCGATCAAGACATTATAAACAAACCTGCAAAGGTAATGTTGGCAATCTGTTCTGGACACGGATATTAATCTTAGAGATTTTTGAAGGTTACACATAGAATTTGAAAAATCTGCTCTGACAGTTGACTCATTGCGCCTTTTATCAACATAGGTTTTCATCCTAAAAGTTTCAAGGGACAGAATTCTTTTTCTCCCATTAGTTCAATGTGTTTGGAGATTTGCTTTTGGGGACATCCTGGGGGAAATGAAAGCCGCATTTGGCCACCAGAGGGAGCAGCTGGTGGCCACGACTTCCATAGAAACTGAATTTTCAGGACATTTTGAAAAGGTACATGCTGGTGGTTGAGTTCAAAGAGATGTCTTTGATGATTCATACCACAGTTGGCATACATGTGGAGTTTTAGATTTAATGACTGCTGAAAGTTCCACTGGGGCAGAAAACTTCTGCGCTTCTGATTTTCTTTCTCATTGGAAGATGGATTTATTAAATTGGCTTTTGTGAGTTTTGGGAGACCAGGATGTCTGGAGTCTAGGAAAAAGCATTTCCTGCTTCTCAGCAGACTCCTAGGGTTCGGTTTGCGATTTGTCGATTCCTCCCAGAGTTGGCATTTATTCCCCCCACGTTTTCTCTCCAGAGCTAATTTCTGCACAGCTATTCATTTTTTAATTTCTGAACATTGTGCTTCTGCTTAGCCACCCCCTGTAGAGTGTTTGCATTTGGTTCACGATAAAAACACCTAAGAGTCTCATGCGATTGCTCGATTCATGTACCATTACTAGGATTGCTGATGCGCCTTGACCCTTCTTCAGGAAGGAAAACGGAAGTTTGAGTAACGCAGAAGGTGTTGGCGTTTTGGGGTTTCTGATGGAGTAAGAGTATGTCTTTCTTCCCACAAAACTCCATTCAGAAGACATACTTTAGGGCAGACCTCGAAAGTTGTCCACGGTTCCCCATCTTGATCCCACTCAGCACTGACTGACAGTCCATCCCATGCCAAGATGCGGCGCTGTCTCTCAGCTCTCCTTGGAAACAGACCCAGTCATTTTCTCTCAGACTTTTCCTGAAGCAGGGATTTGGTCAGCTGTTGGATTTAAAGGATTTCCGTGAAGGAGGCAGCATTATAACAGTGACTCAACAGACGAGGTAGAATTCCTTTTGCTGCTTGTAGCAAGCTGGGCACCCCAAGAGCTCAGATGGCTGATAGAGATGTTGTCTGGTTCTGGCCTTCCTCCCCGTGGGCACCGACAGCTCAGGAAAGAGAAATGTTGAGGGGAAGGAACAACACTCTGTCCTTGCTCTTGACAAAACACAAAAATCACTTACCCCTCTTGCCGACAGAAGTTCCAGACAGAAAAAGGAGCTTGAGGGTAAAAGATGCCCAAGATTTTCTCTCAGCTCTTTGCTTCCTCTAGAGCTTAGGGTTTGTTCCTGTGAGCAAGCCAGCAGTACTTTAAGGCACCCATAAAAGGCTTACACGTTTTTTGTTCTTGTTTTTAGTGAGAAGAAAAACAGTGAGCTTTTAGGTCAAAGAAACTGTTTTTGCAGATAATACTCATGTTTTTGTCTCTATATGAATGCCATTGTAAAATATAACTTTTTAAAAAAGATTTTATTTATTTGATAGAGCATGAGCAGGGGGTGGGGCAGAGGGAGCAGCAGACTTCCCCACTGAGCAGGGAACCTGATGTAGGGCTCGATCCCAGGACCCTGGGATCATGACCTGAGCTGAAGGCAGACGCTTAATGGACTGAGCCACCCAGGCGCCCCATAAAATATGATTTTTAATGCTTTTTTTTTTTTTTAATGGAGGAGGGGGTCCAGGGAGGCACAGTGCCCAGAGCCACAAAAGTCATAATCCGACCCTGGCCAAAGGGGCCAGAAAGTAAAGGATGCAAATAAAGGAGTGTCATTTCACATAACCTGGCTCATGTTCCACTCTCTCAGTTCAGATAACTGTAAGCAGGTTGTGAAGACCTTTGGTTCTGGAACCCAGCATTAGCCACTTTGTGTGCACTCCACAGACAGCCTGGTGCCCCACAACTTCTGGGATTGACCTTCAATAATAGTATGCTTATGGGTGGGCACAGTGAAATGAGACCGTGCTTCACTCAGGGCTCATTATTTTCATCTCCCAATTATACAGAGAGGTGTGCTTGCATGAAAACTATCCAGTTTTCTTTAAGAACATTACCTCCGCTTTAGTGTGCTCCTGAGGGGATTGCCTGCTACAGTTGGATGAAAGGTTTGCTTTAGATCCTATTATTTAAAAAATCCATTATTATTTTTACCGGTTAAAAACATGTCCTTGCTTAATTGGTATCTCTTCAATGATTTCCTGGGAGAACAGATCTTAGAGATTTTCACTGTATATTGTGAATATCAAAGATGGTCTTGACTCAATTCTTTTATTCTTTTCATTTTAAGTCCTTCCCCCTACACTGAGTCACCTTGGATTGGATACATGTTCATTCATAATCCCCATATGCATATGCTTTTGATTTTGCTAACAGAGTATTTTTATACTTTGCCCCAAAGTTTTCAGAATCATTTCTCTTGGTAAATCCAATTTTGAAAAACCGATTCAAATGTTCTGTTTTGATTTTAGAAATTCATTTTGGAAAAGGTCAGGCTGTTTGGATCACTTTAAAGGTTTGCTCGAAGGAACAAGATAATTCTTTCTCTGGAGTTTTGCTCACAAGTTATTTTGACCAGAGCCAGCATTTCTGACTCTTCCAAATTTCAGGGTGACTTGCATTCAAGAGCAATGTTAAGTCCATCATTCAGTTTTGGTCCCAGAGAAATTAATGGTGAGAAACCGACATGATGAGTTTCACCTTCCAAGATTCTTTCCACCCAGATTTCCAATTACCCCCTTGCGCCATCTGAAAGGTTAATTTTAAAACTAGTACCATGTCTAATTGTGTTAGGAGCACATGACTTCTAAAGGACAAATCTATATAAATGATTACCCTTGGAAGAAAGCTACATGTAAGCAATTTATCCTGGTTGTTTAAAGAACATCCCTTTCAGCTCTCCTGGGTTGCAAACGCCTTCAGGTTCTGTGCTGCTTGTGTGGTATTTTTGCTCAAAGGCTCTTATTAGATACAGGTACACATGTTCCAAATGGTGTCACTAATGATACATGATCTACATTAAAATAGTTTAAAGATTTTTATTGATTTATTTGAGAGAGCAGGAGAGTACGTGAGGGGAGGGGTAGAGGGTGAGGGAGAGAAAGAGAGAGAATCCCAAGCAGACTCTATGCTGAGTGTGGAGCCCGACGTGGGACTCGATCTCACGACCCTGAGATGATAACCTGAGCTGAAACCAAGAGTCGGACACTCAACCGACTGAACCAACCAGGTGGCCCACCTACATTAAGTTAGTTTAAAGACTTAATATACTTCATCTCCCTCCTTGCCCTCCCTACACCTCTCCCTTCTGCCCGTTTTGATCCATATCTTCTCTAGGACCGTGCACTGCCAATCTGTCTTCAACGTGCGTCTTCCCTCCCATGATCCATGGTCTTCTGTCTTCACTGCTTGCCCTTTTTTTTTTTTTTTTTTAAGGAGTTCTAAAGTTTGCCTTTCTTCCCTTGCCTGCTCTTTAGGAGTACCAGGCTCAAGTGGAAGAAATGAGGTTGATGATGAATCAGTTGGAAGAGGACCTTGTTTCGGCAAGGAGACGGAGTGATCTCTATGAATCGGAGTTGAGAGAGTCTCGGCTCGCTGCTGAAGAGTTCAAGCGGAAAGCGACAGAATGTCAGCATAAACTAATGAAGGTAGCCAAGCCACCTATCAGAAGGCTGTTTTTGGGGTAGAACTCCTGGCTGATCTTAGTAAGAATCAAGGGAATACTAGCTTAATGAGTGTATGTTTGGGGAATAAGGGAGTACTCTGCAAAGTTCCTGGTCTTTTTTTTTTTTTTTTTTTTTTTATAGAAGGTAATGTAGTTATCATCATCATCATCATCATTTGGCTGTAGAGATCAAGAAAATATGTTTTATCTCTTAAATTACAGGCTAAGGATCAAGGGAAGCCTGAAGTGGGGGATTATTCCAAACTGGAGAAGGTATTTTCCATTACTGGTCTTGCTATATTTGGTAGACAATCTGTAAACTTTTTTTTTTTTTAAGATTTTATTTATTTGAGAGAGAGAGCTCACACATGTGGGAATGGGGGTTGGCTGGGGCAGAGGAGCAGAAGGAGAGGGACAGGCAGACTCGGGCTGAGTGTGGAGACCAGTGCAGGGCTCCATCTCAGAACCGATCACGAGCCGAAATCAAGAGTAGGATACTCAACTGACTGAGCCACACAGAGGCCTGATAATCTTTTAAATGTTACTCTTTACTGCCAGACATTGGTTCACAATACTCTTGCAATGGATAGAGAACTCTCTAGCAGGTTTATTTTGACTGTCAATCTCTGGGCAACCACCTTTAGCTTCAACTGTTGTTCTAACAGGGATAAAAGATACCTCATTTTTTATCATGTCTGATCACAGTAACATACAAACCGAGACACCTAATAAAACATAGGTGAAAATTTCTGTAATCTTAAGGCACTGGGCAACTTTGATTCTCTTGCCATTTGTGTATTGTTGGCTCTAGGAAAGTAGCATGGAGGTTTTCATGGGGACATTCAAAGACTTCTCTGATAGGTCTCTATTCTTTCTCTCCATTAGTGGGGGCTGGAAAACAGAACAGAAAGACCCCACAGAAACCTTCAGACAATAGCACTGCACTAAATGTAGCCAACCATTCATGCCACCTTACCTTTTGCTTTATTTCCCGGAATTTTAATTATAGATCAATGCTGAGCAACAGCTCAAAATTCAGGAGCTCCAAGAGAAGCTGGAAAAGGTAAGCCCTTGGGAACTTACCCCTCATTTCCAAATACTTTTCTGTGCCTTGTCCTGGAGCCCAAAAGATGAAAAAGACAGAATTAGTCAGCCAGCACCGAGGAAAATGAAGGGGGAGTGAGCTATTACCTGAAAATATCAGAGTTCTGAATATAGTTTTTCCTTTTGACACATGTCAGCAGTGTTTATTTTTAAAAACCCAAGCTGCGTGAGACTCTCAAGTAAAAGTTCTAATTATGCTATGACAGAACCCAAGAGGCCAAGAGGCCAGCTTCTCTCCCTTCAGGGGGCCAGGCTCCCTGTTTTGCACATTTGTAAGAGAAGCAGGTGTTGTTCATGGCCCAGACGGCTTTCAGTGAGAAACTGTGGGCAGCCTTCCTGCCCACCCGAAGACTGGGAGAGCCGGGGAGTCATCTCCAGGTGGGGGAGGGGGTGGGTTTGGTTTAAGGCATCCTGTATAGTTGGGGCTAATGACCCTCCTCTTGGCTGAACGCTGGAAATGCTAATACATGGCCCAGCTGGATGTGGTTCTGAGACATGCCTGTCCCAGCAAAGACGGCCCCGTGTTTCCTAGCCTGGTTTAATAGAGCCTCTTCTTACTCTTTTTTGTTGTTGTTGTTATTGTTTTAAAGTTGTGGTGAAAAACATACAACATTAAATTCACTATCCTAACCATTTTTTTTAAAAAAAGATTTATTTATTTGAGAGAGAAAGAGCACGTGCATCTGTGCTGCACGTGCAAGTTGGGGGAGGGGCAGAGGGAGAGAATCTTTAAGCAGACTCCTGCTGAGCATGGATCCTGACTCAGGGTTCGATCTCACGACCCATGAGGTTATGATCTGAGCTGAAACCAAGAGTCGGATGCTTAACCGACTGAGCCACAGAGGCGCCCTGGCCTTTTTAACCATTTTAGGTATAGAGTTTGGTCATGTTAAGCGTATTCACGTTGCTGCGCAGTGGATCTCTAGAACCTTTTCATCTGGCAAAGCTGAAACCCTTGACCTGCTGATTCTCCTTCCTCCCTCCCCTTAGCCCTTGGTCAACCACCGTTCTGCGTTCTCTTTCTGTGATTTGGACTGCTCTAGAGCCTTCAGAGGAGTAGCGTCATAGAGCATTAGGTCTTCCATGACTGGCTCATTTCGTTTCGCATCATGTCCTAGAGGTTCATCCACGTTGTAATGTGCGGCAGGGTTTCCTTCTCTTTAGAGACTGTATGATATTCCATTGTGTGGATAGACCACATTTTGATCGTCATCCGTTCATCCGCCTCCTTCTCACCTGTCCTGGAGATGGCCGATGAAAGCCTTCATGGCCCTCTTTCAGCTAGATGTTTGTATGGGGATTCCCGTTTCTATCTAGAACTGTGTTCTCCATCAGGAGTATGATGCAAGCCACAAGTGTCAGCTACTGGTGTAATTTTAAATCTTCTAGTAGCCACCTTAAACAGGCAGAAAGAAACAGGTGAATTTATTTGAATAATACAGTTTATTTAATCTGATAGAGCCAAAATACCATTGCAGCATGTATCCGATATTAAAATATTTACACTGTTTCAGTTTTTAAAGGAATCAAACATAAGTTACATTAAAAATGAATTTTCCAGTCACATTGCAAGTGTTCCCTGGGGCCAGTGGCTCCCATGTTGGACAGTGCTAGTCTCAAAGATGAAATTTTCTTGAAGTTCGACTTTTTAAAATTATAATTCAAAGCCAGTAAGTGTGAGACTGTTGGTTTCCACTCTCAGATCTTTGCTATGATGCTGTAAGAGCGGCAGTGTCATTAGGATCCAAACGAAAATTAACTTCAAAAGGTGTAGCTTTTTTTTTGTTTTCTTTTTAAGCAAAGATTTGTGAATTACCAGTGAACTCTATGGTTGTTACAGACTTTGATAGGTTGAAGACAAGCTTACAGTTTTTAATCCTGTTTTTAAATAAAAGTAGTACAGATTCCCCATAGGAAAGTTAGCAAATGAGATAATTAAATAAGGAGAAACTTTTAAAAAAAATTTTATTTATTTGACAGACAGAGATCGCAAGTAGGCAGAGAGGCAGGCAGAGAGAGAGGGGGAAGCAGGCTCCCTGCTGAGCAGAGAGCCCAATGTGGGGCTCAATCCCAGGACCCTGGGATCATGACCTGAGCCGAAGGCAAAGGCTTTAACCCACTGAGCCACCCAGGCACCCCTAAATAAGGAGAAACTTAATGCTCTGAGGGTAAATACATTCACACCTGGGTAGGTAAGTCCTGCTAGGCCTTTCTGTTTGCATTTACTATGTTGCATTGAATCGAAGATACTAATGATTATCAGACACACTCTATCTGTGCACCCCAAGAAGGAAAAATTGCTGTCCATTTTAACTGTATGATGCATTCTAAATTCAGTGATGTTTTTATATATATACACACATATATAAATAATATTTATTATATTATTATATTATATTATATATATAATATATATTATATATATTATATTATTACAATATGTATTATATTATATATATATTCTAAATTCAGTGATGTTTATATATCATATATATGATATATATACATATATGATATATGTATATATAAAATATATAAATACATATAATATATAATATATAAAAATATAATATCTATAATATATAATATATAAATATAATATCATATATATGATATATAAACATCACTGAATTTAGAATATAATATATATATGATGCATATAAACATCACAGAATTTAGAATGCATTATATACAATACATATTATATAATATTATATATGTGTGTATATATACACTTATGCATATATATGTGTATATATATGTATATGCATATAAAGTGCATATATATATATATATATATATGCACTTTAGTGGAGAGGAAATGCAGAATAAAGTGAATGTAAATGGGTTTTGAAAATCGATCTGGTACGTATAAACTCAGTATTGCCTGACTTTTCCCATTGAGGAGATCGCCAGCATCTTTTTCTGTGAATGACTTTGGCCGTCTTTCTCCTGTTCCTTTGCCCCGGGTAGGCTGTAAAAGCCAGCACAGAGGCCACCGAGCTGCTGCAGAATATCCGCCAGGCCAAGGAGCGGGCCGAGCGTGAGCTGGAGAAGCTGCAGAACCGGGAGGACTCCTCCGAAGGCATAAAAAAGAAGCTGGTGGAGGCCGAGGTGAGCAGGGGTCCTCAGCCCGTGCTGGACTGAGTCTGGGTCCCGGCGTGGCCGCCCGTGAGCAGCCGACCAGCTTTGGGCTGTGCCGAGAAGACGACACTGCGGAACCACTTTCCCTTCTGCCAGTCCCTTTGGAACCTGAGAGGCTTGGCAGCGTTTTCCCCAACGGGGAAGAAAAGACTGGTCACAGCAGCTTCAAGTAGAAAGATGTCCTGATAAGAACACTGCCTTTCTGTTCCGTTTCCTCTGGCCTCACGAACCGGCGGGGGGATTCACGTTTCAGTCCGTGAACTGTAACACTCTCCCTCAGTTTCTCTTTCTCTTCCCTCCGCAGGCCCGTTTTTCCTTGCCTCTTCCCCGCAGACTTAATAACGTTACCTTCCAAGGCTTCAGATGTTACCTGTGTGTCGATGGCCCCCCCAGGGCCCATGTTTTGGGCCTCTTCTCCCCCTCCAATTCTTTGTTGTTGTTGTTGTTGTTGCTGAAATATTTGATATAATTATACAGGAAACACATGAGTGTCTTCTTGTTGTAGAAAACTTGAACAGAACTGAAGAACAGAGAATAAAAAGTAACACTTCCCCCTGACTCCCCTCCACCTCCCCCACCGCTTTGGGGATTGTCACAGAGAACAGATCGTCGTTGATTTAAGCGTCTCCCCTGCCCCCCAACATTGCCGGGCCCTCTGCCTTCCCCTGCCCTGGTGCTGGCGGGTGCATCAAATCTAGAGTGAACTCACTATCTTCCCCCATGAGTGGGGCTCCCTTCTTAATCTCCTCACGCCAGTCAGGACCACTGTCACTCATCTGGTCACCCCAGGCTTGAAACCTTGACATCGTCTTTTCCTCCTTGCTCCCTGCCATTCGGTCCTATAAATTCAGCCACACTGTCTCCCCCATTCACCCCTACTTGCCATTTCTGTGGGCTTCCTCACAGTCCAGGCCTTCCTCCCCTTAGCTGAGCACACTTAGTCATTTTGGGGCCCTCTACTTTCCATCTTCCCTTCCTCCCCGCTGGCTCATTTGACATAAGACTCACTGGCCTCAACCGGAGACTCATCAGCATCCCCTGCCCCATTCCAGAGCTTTCAGAGCTTCCCTGTGTCCTGTGTGCACCTCTGAACTTGGTACGAGAAACTCGGCGCCATTCGACCCACTAGTGCTCCCTTTTACCTTCTCTCCTCTGTCCCATAACTCATCTTATGCTCTAGCTACTGGAGGCGTCTCCTACGGCCTCACCAGCTCCCTACCTCCTCCATATTTGTGCTAATGCATCTGCCTTTGTCTGAAGGGTCTTCCACCCTCCCCTCCTGCCCTCCCCAGTCCAGCCTGGGTATCCCAGCACCCTCCAAAGCTCACATCTATGTGACTTCTCCCTTTGGCTTGTGCGGCGAAAAGGCCTTTCTCCCGTCTGCAACCTCCCACCGCCCTCTGACCCTGATTTTCTGTACGGCCCTTCCCCATCTTAACCTCTATTATGTTTCTTTGTGTTTGTCTTATCTTTCCCAAGGGCAGGAATTCTGTCGGCTCCCTCTCCGTATTTTCCATGATGCCTAGTGTGATACTTTGCAGATAGTAGGTGCTTGGTAAATATTTGAATGAATGAATGCACTCTTGTAACCCAACACAACCAAGTACTTGGATTCTAGAATCTTCTTTTCCTCACCATTGCTTCGGGCGCCCAAGACTTCTCTTCCTGCCTTGCGCGTATGCTTCTCGAGGGTGCTCTCCTTCGGTGCAGGCGCTGTGCCCATAGCGGTTACTCCATTAAAACTCTCTGATTGATTCATGATCTACAGGAACGCCGCCATTCTCTGGAGAACAAGGTAAAGAGGCTAGAGACCATGGAGCGTAGAGAAAACAGACTGAAGGATGACATCCAGACAAAATCCCAACAGATCCAGCAGATGGCTGATAAAATTCTGGTGAGCAGGAACAAAAGCTGAAAAGTTAAAAGACAACAGGTTAGAGGTCACAGAGGGAAGGGGGTGAAAAGAGGAATGGAACGCTGTCACCCAGGGGAGGTATCACCGAGTAGGTGAATGGAGAGAAGCGGCTTCAGTGTCGGCCCCATGCTAGGATAGCACGAGTAACCAAATGCTGGACGTCTCGGCACCGGTAACAGATCCGTAAATATTACTTTTCCGCTCTGTTTGCTACCGCCTGACATTTTAAAATGTGAACGTGCATCCTCTGTCATTTCCAATACATTTTTATAGGAGCATTGATGTACTTCTGTCGGCAGAGTTTTGTATGGCTGTTAACTTTGCGATGGCAATTTGCAAAACGGTGGGGCTTTAGACCTTTAAAACCCAAACCCAGATTTTTGCTTTTGGAGAAGACAGAAATTAGTCACGCAGGGCTGTTTTTCTCACAGTAGTATTTGTCATAGATCTGTGTTCACCCACTCACTCTCTCTGCTACAGTTGGTTATTAGTATTATTTTCCCCCCTTAATTTCCTTAGATGTAGCAGGTCTTTTTTTAGGTTTGTAAAGCCTCATGATTCTGTTTTCGGCTCTGGTGACCAAATTAACTTCATCAAGGAAGCCCGGCTCGGGTGCTGCTTGCGGATGTGGTGAGGTTTTTGTCCTAGGCAGGTGAACTTTTAAAGGACTGTCCTTGGATCTCAGTCCCAAAGCCAGGAATGTGTGCCACGCGTGGGAGTCTTAGCGATGACATGGAATCTTTTCATAGCCCCCTTCTCCCTGCCCCTAGGAGAGACCTTGGAGTGGTCGGTTGTTCCTTTCCACCATAAGGAGGCGAGGTGGTGCGCAGGCCAGTGCATCTCTCTCTGTGTCTCTCTGTACCACTTCTGGGAAGTGGGTCACCTGCAACTATATGAACTCAAGAATGGCCAACTTATAGACCTATCCTTAATACCAAAAAAAAAAAAAAAAAACCCCGCAAAAAATCCCAAACCCTTCAAAACTTTACCTATCTGTGTTTGCATATATTCACGAAGATATGGATGCTCTTGAGTGAACAGGTGAAAGAGAAATTGGTTGAATTGTTTTGCTTTAACACACAGTCTTTGTATATACGTCTGCACACAAAGGCAAATGTGACTGTTAGTCTACCCTTTCTGTTCTCTTGTTCCATCATCGAAGTTTCTCTTGGCGACTGTCAAGTGTGTGAATTTTACCGTGAGTAAAATTAGATCCTACTGAGATCCCACCACCGCTGTCCCTTGCTTGGTGCAAACGAAGTGGTTAAGTCTCTTGTGGTTGCAAAGTGTTTCTCTGTTTAATGGTGATGTGTTCATTCATTCATTCAACAAATATTTAATGAGCTTCTACTATGTGCCAAGCACTGTTCTAGGAGCTGGAAATGTAGCAACGAAGAACCTTGTTTGCATAACAGGACTAAAGAGTTTGATCCGATACATAGAGAAAAGATAACGTTTTACAAAAATGACAACAACAACAAAAAATGCCAAACCACCAAGAAGTCAGATTTAGAATATCTGCTTTTCCAAAAATTCGCTTGCAATTAAAATGTAGGAGTAGAGTGTTCTCCCTTCTTGGATTCTGTGTTGTTAACTTCCATTCACATATAGACCAGAAATTGGGTCTTCAAGTCGTCAGGTCCAGGGATCTGAGTGTTTTTTTTTTTAACCTGTTTTTAGACTCTGCTTTCCATTCCTGTGCTCTCTTAGGAGGACCAAAACTCAGACAAGATGATTATCAAGTGATTTCTAACCTAAAGAAAAAGTAAACAGATTTCTTTGTTTGAAGGGTATCTTGCCACCTGCCTGACTACCTTTTTTTTTTTATCGGAAAGTGCCTTTTGCTCAAGAAACCTGTGCTTAGACTGTGAAGTACCCAGGACGTGGGCAGAAGGGGGTCCTTACTACTGCCATATGATGATGGTGCTTGGAAACAGATCCCAAAATGTCATTTGCTTTAAAATATTTGCTATTCTGATAAGACCTTTTCAAAACAGGTAATTGGCATTCTCATTATGGCAAAGTCTTTTGCTTTAATGAAAGAAGTTATTGCAGGAGATCCTTTAGTGCACATAAAGCTCTTAAAGTATGTTTTTATTAATTAAAATCCTGTTTACATTCAACTTTTCAAGATCACATCTGTTAGATTGCAATAGATCTTGTGCACCTGGTCTTAAAATTGAACACTTTACTGGCCCCCAAAGCAAAGTCAATGCTTGTAGGCTTTAGAATTTCAAAAGCTTAATCAGTAACATTTTATGTGCGTGTGAATCTGAAACTATTTTTTCCCCCCGTTTTACGGACATATCCTGTATAATTTCCTCATTCTTCAAAATTCTCATAATTACTTCCACTTCAAGGAAAAATTTCATAACTGTGAAGAGATGAAAACTTGGGATAATGACTTTTGATATTAGTAATTAACTAATGGGAACCAGATTCATAAGAATTAATGTGGATGCAGAGGTCTGCATTTAGAGAACGTTTCAGTAGATTGAATGCTGCCTTTTATAAGATCAGTTTATAATACATTGGCAAATGAATTGGTATAATTTTCAAATGAATAACGATTTTGTTTAAAAGCAGAAATCTTAGAACAAAGGGAATGTTAAATCTGAACTATTTATATCACTCCAAATTCTCTTCCCGTCTTTAATATATATGCATACATATTTAGGTCATTATTATCAGTGTATTTTATGTTCTACTTTGCTCCCATTAGCACTGTAGCCTATAAACATGATACCATAGGAGCATCTCCAGATACTCACTTTCTCCACATACCAGTCAGTTAAAGCAAAAATCATTCAACCCTCAAAGTGTTTGAATTGTAACATTTCTTTTCTTTCCATAGCTAGGGTGAGCAATCATGTTGCTAATCAGGAAAATACAATTTTTTAAAATCATAATAAAATAACTCGCAATCTAAAGGAAATTGAAATTACTTATTTTCATTTAAGGCTGTTATGACAGTGAAAATGGCCTGAGGCTCAAGGCAGTGGACAGGGGCTTTGTGCTGCACTAAACTTTCAAATGTTGCCTTGTGACTGTCCATTCTCTGTGCACAGATGAAGATCTGCCTTTGTTTGACCTGTCACACTGACAGTGTTCTGATCCCAGCCCCCCAGCTGTGTGTGTATGTGTTTGAATACTTGGACCCGGAAACCCCAGGGCCAAGGATCGGTGGTGGTTTCCTTCCCAAGAGCCTTAGGGCTAGTCATGAAGGAACATGTGCCTGTTGCTTGTGGTGCCAGTGCCAAAGTCATGTTTCCCGTGAATGTCAAACACACTTGAACTATGTCTTTCCCTCTGCACACCTGACCGTCTGTTCCTTTGTATCCAGGAGCTGGAGGAGAAGCACCGCGAGGCCCAGGTCTCCGCCCAGCACCTAGAGGTGCACCTGAAACAGAAAGAACAGCACTACGAGGAAAAAATTAAAGTAAACACACTTTTTGATTTTTCCTGGCATTCTCCCTCTGGCATGACCTAGCTTCTCTTTCTTCCGGGACACTTTGAGCTCCTTCTTGCTAGACCCAAGGCCTGTTTGGGGTAAATGCTGTCCTCAGGCCATGGTGGGAGGTGTTGAGGTATTAACCCATGTGGGGGATGTTCAAAAATACATACATATATATTTTAATTATTAATCTCTGTTCTATTTTTAATGTATTTTTCACTTCACTGTCATTCAGTCCATGATAATTTAGAGTTAGCCACAGACTCACCATTCTTTGCTTTAATTTCCTTTCTGCATCTCAGACCTGAACCTTTTCCTTTGGTTTGAAGTATATCCCTGAGGACTTTCTTTAGTGAAGACCTGCTGGTGACAAGGTCCCGGTTCTGTGGGTCTAAAAGTGTATTTATTTCACGCTCATTTTTGAAAGATGTTCTGCCTGGGGATAAAATTCTGGGTTGGCACTTATTTTTTAGGACACCCTTTGAAGGTGTCACTCCATTGTCTTTTGACTTTTTATTTCTAATGAGAAGTTAGCTGTCAGTCGAACTTTCTTTGACAGTCATTGCTCTTTTTTTGTTTGGCTGCTTTTAAAAATTTCCCCAGTCTTTAATTTTCCAAAATTTTACTGTGATATATCTAAATGCAGATTGATTATTTATCTTGCTTGAGATATATAGGACTTTAAAATATATTAGTATCTTTTATCAATTCTGGATAATTATTGGTCACTGTATCTCAAATATTGTCCCTTCTCCTTCCTTCTTCCTTTTTGAGAGTTTGAATGGGTATCACATATGATTTTTTTTTTCATAGTTTCCATTTCTTTATCTCTCGATGCACACTGGGGCTAAGTTCTGGCTGATTTTCTACTTTACTAATTCTTACCTGTCAAATCTGCTATTAAACCCATCCACTGAGTTTTAAATTTCAGTCACTGTATTTTTGGTTTCTAGACATTTTATTTGGCTCCTTCCCAAGTTTACTAGATTATTTAAGACAATAATTTCCTATTCCCTGCATTCATTTTTAAGCTTGTCTTACTTCTTTAGACACATCAGCATGGTTGTTTTATGTTCTTTATTTGATAATTCCAATATCTGATGTATCTGAAGGTCTGATTCTGCTCTGTTGTTTCTCTTGTTTTTCATGGTGCCTGTCTTCTTGTGTGCTTGGTCAGTTGCTCATTTTCCTTAGAAAATTATTGTTGGGAATTCTTTGAGGCTTTGAATGGAAATGTGTGCCCCCTTTGAGGGTGGCCTTGGCCTCTCTCTTCTTACCCTTTACAGCTATTAAAAGTGAAGTTCAAGTTTATTTGGTTCAGCAAATACCTCAAGTTAAAAAGTTTTGTGCCCATCTAAACTCTCTAGGTTTCTGCCTTCACTTAGAATTTTAGTCTCTAATTTCTTTCTTTCTTTTCCTTTCTTTCTTTCTTTCTTTCTTTCTTTCTTTCTTTCTTTCTTTCTTTCTTCTTAAAGATTTTATTTATTTACTTGACACAAAGAGAGAGAGAGAGCGAGGCCGTGAGAGAGGGAACACAAGCAGGGGAAGCTGGAGAAGGAGAAGCAGGCTTCCGGCTGAGCAGGGAGCCTGATGTGGGGCTTGATCCCAGGATGCTGGGATCATGACCTGAGCCAAAGGCAGACACTTAATGACTGAGTCACCCAGGCGCCCCCTGTCTCTAATTTCTTACTGTCTTGCCAGTTTTGGGAAAAATGTTTTCTACATTTTATCTAGCATTTTAAATCATTTTCCATAGAAAAGCTGGCCTAAAAAATCTAGCCCACTGTATAAAGTACTAAATTCAGTTATTATTCCAATTATTGAAATTACTTCAATAATTAAAATTATTTCAATTCAGTTATTATTAATAAATTCAGTGATCAGAAAAAATGCCAACTTATCTTCTTCCTTTTAAAATCCATCACATTTTCATTATGACTTTGGACCAAGCCTTTAATCAATTCTCTTGTTCCCAAGAGTCAGACATTGGTCATTACATCTTAAGTATGTCTTCCCCTTCCCCTAAATATTAATAGGAGGCTTTTAATTTTTGTGATGATCCTGTTTTAGATTTTTTTGGTATCCTCTGTTCCTTTTTTAGAGAACCAAACATATATATGCCCACACAGCATTATGATCATCACCCACCTGGGACCTTTGTGGGGTTTTTTTTGTTTGTTTTGTTTTTGACCCCTGGTGTTACTTCTGGTTATTTTTCATTAAAAAAAAAAAAAAACCCACAGAAAAATAACCCAGAAGTGACTTCAAAGTGTTGTAATGTGACCCCCTACTCAGTATATTTTTAAACTTTATATACTGATCCTTTGAATTCTTACTGGCTTCCCAACTTTGATCTTTAGAATAAACCAACTTCCAGAATGTTACAAGAATATATGCAGTAGTCCAGTGACAATTTTGCATGATGAAAATAGCCATGCATAAAATTCGTTCTGTAATTTGGGTGAATATATTGACTTTCCTGTCCATAAGCTGTGTTCCTTCTTAAATTGGTATATAAATGTCTACAGTGGTTCTCTCATTTCAAGTTCCTTGCTTCCCTCTCACTCATCTTTCTTCTTGTTCGTTCTTCTGCCAGTTGAGCCCTATCAAAGCTGAGGTGTGTGCGTTGTTGATAGAGGTCTGTTCCTCTCTCACTCCTGTTGGTATCCATCACGGCCCAAAGTTGAGGTTTTATTTTGAGCACGAGTCACCCTGAAAATGTGCTTCGTTGCTTTAGCATCCCATAAAAAGGAGCATACCTGGTCCAGGTACTGTGTGGTTTCCATAGCCTTCTAGATGGAAAGAACTTGGTTTTATAGATCCTAGGGAATGCTACGGAAAGCCTTGTTTTCTTCCGTCTTCCCTACTGGAATCTTTATGAAACCATTGCTTTTTAACCTGTCCTGCCTTGTGCTTCCTGTTCCAGCCTCCCTGAGGCCATTTTAGTAATAATCATGGTCATACCCTAGATTCTGCCCTTTTCTTGTTTGTAATTTTAGAATCACGCCCCAACATCCTAGAGAATAGGCCACTTATCCCATTGAGCTTCTCCCCTCCTCCCTTGACCTGTCCTCCACCTTTTGTTCTTCTCCACAGACTCTCAATCTATTTTTTTCATCAGTCAGTTCTAGTTTAAAGCCCTCTTTGAAATCTGTTCTTTCCTCTCTCTCTCTCATGTGAACCCCCTCCCTGCTGACTGGCTCCTTTTAGGAGCTCATGTCCCCATGAGCCACGAAGGTCCCTTCACAATAGACATTGTGGGAAAGGCAGATTTCAGTCCCCTCTGTGACCCTAATTCTTTCAGTGTCTTCCCAGTATCGGAAGCAGCTGGTGCCATTCAGAAAAGGCAGAGTAGATTCTCTGTGATGAGAAACACAGGTCTGCGGTCAAAGGCTTGGGCAAGTTATGATGTTGTCTTCCTCTTCAACCCCCCTTGTCTGTCTTTCTCACTTGTTGTTTTGGCAGCTGGGAGGGTTGTGTGTGCCTCACAGAACACTAGATCAAGCTGGTGGTTGGTGACACCATTACTGTTTTATTTTTTCCCCTTGGGAACAGTAGGTGCTTGCAGTGGTGTTCTCAACCCCGAGAACACATGATTTCTCTTCCCCTGGGAGAAGGTTTCTCTCTCCAGTGCCTTTTTTTTTTTTTTTTTTTTTTTGGTTTCCCAGCTGGATCAGAGGAAAGAACGGAGGAGGAAAGGGACACTTTTTTCTCTCTCTCTCTCTCTCTCTTTTATGTTGTTTTTTTCAAACTATTGACTCTCCACCTACTTTATTGGTGGGCAGAAGCCTCTCATCCCTGTCTGTTTCTGAACATCAGCCTTGGTTGCGCAGACGTCCTCGGTCTTCAGCTTTCTGTCCCTCCGTACACAGCCTTAGAGATATCTAGATTAATTCTGTACAGATTAAGAGTGAGCAGGGTTCTGAAAACTGGTGCATTGACTACAAGAAGGTTGTCCCCAGGTAACATCTGCACATTGTAAGATCTGGGGACAGATCTTTTTTCTCTCATTATGGAGTCTACTTGCACTGAGGATATATACCTCTTGAGTCTTTTTGGCTGCCGATTTTAAAATAAGCTCTTAGTTCAAGTCCTCTGGTTCCTTGCCATTTGATGGTCATGCTTGACTTCTTGCCTTTGTCCTGGCTCATAAGCAGATTCCCAGTCCCTCTCTTTGCCCCAGACTTTTCTTGGCCTCTTCACTGCTTCTCCTGCTTTTCCCAAGAGCCCCCAGTTAGCCTTCCCCGCTCAGCTTTGCTACTCAGAACACTAACTTCTTTTGTTTCTCATAGGTGTTGGACAACCAGATAAAGAAAGACCTGGCCGATAAAGAGACTCTGGAGAATCTGATGCAGAGACACGAAGAGGAGGCCCACGAGAAGGGCAAAATTCTCAGTGAGCAGAAGGCGGTAGGTATAAGGAATCCCAAAGCCAGTTTTCCAAGGAGGGCTTGTGAAACATGCCCAGAATCACACACCCAAGGAGAGTCCGTTCCTGCTGATGAATTATTCTTCCTGTTTAATCCTGCGGAGTTTGTTGCCTACAGCAAGCCCTCTGCAACTCCTCATCTCCTAGAATCAGCAGGGATGGTGGCTCAGGGTGGCCGACTTTGCCTTTTGTGCTCTTCTTTAAGGACTCGTGCTGGTCTGCCATCAGCGTTGTCCTTCACAATGCCACCTGACAAGACGGCCAGTGGCCCTACATCTTCCTTACGGGCCTCCTTTCTCTGCACTCGCTTCTTGCCTTTCTAACCTGGGTAGGCCCAGGAACTTTCTGCTCATAAGGTTCACCTGGGGTTTTCTTTCATCCACCCGTGGTCTCAGACCCCACAGGGACTCTGCGCCTCAGAATCTCGAAGGGAGGGTCCTGGGAAGTTAGAATTTTTAATCAGCACCCCCCCTTCCTCCCCGATTCTTATAACTTATTAGGTTGAGAAAACTTTGATGTAGAGAATCTAGGACAGTAGTGAAATGAGAGCCCCACGGGTGATGAGAAACACGAGTTAGCAGATTCAAGTTAGAGGCTCGGGCAGGCCCAGGCCACATGCACATGACGCAGGCCTGCTTACTCGCAGAATGTTCAGTTCCCAAGTTGGTGCTTCCGTGTGGTTTTCATGCAGGCCACTTAGGTAGTGTGGGGATGTGTAATCTCTGAGAAAACAACTGAGCGCCACTGTCTGAGCGGTAAGGCCTGTGACCCTCAGGCTACAGAGCAGTTGACTCCCCTGGTACCTCTAGTCAGACAGCCTGCGTTTCAAGGGGAGCCTTTGACCCTGGCCCCACGGCCCCCGTTACTCTCGTTCTGGTAAAACTGTCTGTGTGTGAGGTTTCAAAGGCCCTCCCTGTGTTTCAGATGATCAATGCTATGGATTCCAAGATCAGATCCCTGGAACAGAGGATTGTAGAACTCTCAGAAGCCAACAAACTTGCGGCGAACAGCAGTCTTTTTACCCAGAGGAACATGTAAGTACTCACGTGCCATCTGCGTGCATGATTGCACATCGGTCTTTTCTCTGGGGGCAGAAATTTCATTCTTCTGTCTGATGAAGCCAGAGCAGATTTAATTACTTTCGTAGTTTGTTCCAGAACCCTGTTCTACCTATGTAATTTTGCCCTCTCTTAAGTGGTCTCATTCTGTCGTGCCCTTTCTTTGGAGCTGGGTTTTCTCAAATGCTTCCAATTGCCATCAGATGACAGAGTGCTTTGCTCTCTCTAATGAGGGCTATTTATAGTTCACTTTTGGAGAGCTGCGGGCCTTGTTCCCCAGACTTGCCTCCTGTGATTAGCCAGAGGTGATCTTGTGTGTGTCTGGTTGGGCCATCCGTCCTGCTGTTGTTAAGTTAGGCCCAGGGACATGAGGTTTGTAAGGGCTCCCTGTGATCTAGGAGTGCTTGGGCCTTAATCTTCTCCCCCAAAGAATTACCATCTCTGGGAATCCCCCCCTCAAATTAGGTATCTCTCTTCAGAGATCTTCTAAAATATTCCCATTTTTACTTAAACCAACTCAGTGGGCCGCTTTTTGGTCTTTGATTCATTTCCAGTTTCTGATACTTGTGAACAGTCTGGTGGTGCTTGGAATAAGGTCTATGGAGAAGTGGAAGGAACAGCATTCCTTCCCCTCATTGCCCTTTTTCCCCCAGGGACCCACCTCCGTGAGTGTTTGGGGCACTCTTGTACTCTGTAGAGGCCCCTTTCTGCCCCTAGACAGACTGAAAAAAGAGGGGAGTGGTCTACCTTAGGAAGGAAATATTATTGTCTCTTGCATTCCCCTTGACCTTCCTGAATCCCATAGAGGAGGGCCTCTGAACAGTGAGGGCTACGTGGGTCCCAGGTCCCCGTGCTGGGATCAGGCACACGAGGCCAGGTCAGGACAGAGCCCACCTGGGAATGACCGTGCCCACTAACAGAGACACTCCTCTCACCCTGTTCCTGTCCGGCCCGCTGAGGGAACATGCTCACCTCTAATGAGACTGTGATTTTGCTTGGCTCCTCCACCACCCCCACCAGGAAGGCCCAGGAAGAGATGATTTCAGAACTCAGGCAACAGAAGTTCTACCTGGAGACACAGGCAGGGAAGCTGGAGGCCCAGAACCGAAAGCTGGAGGAGCAGCTGGAGAAAATCAGCCACCAAGACCACAGTGACAAGAATCGGCTGCTGGAGCTGGAGACAAGGTTGAGGGAGGTGAGAGTGAGGGGCCCTTGCCCAGGAGGATTCGCTGGGGGTCGGGGGCCCCGAAACCAGCCAGGTGTCAAGCATCCGTCAGCATATACCCAAGAGGCACTGCGTGGTGGTGAAGAGTGCAGATGGGGCCACCCTGATCTGGGGGAGGATTCCACTTCTAATTCTTGCGAGTTCCATGACCTTGGGCAGCCTACCGTCTCTCCGTGCTTCCGTGTCCTCATTGGCCAAATGGCTGTGATGAGGGAACTCCCTCTGAGGGTCACGTGAGGATTATGTGCATCGGTGCCTTTGTCAAACTGGGGGGGCAGAGTGATTCCTCCCTCATCCGGATTTAGCGCGGGCCACGTGCCTGAGTCCACGCTTGGGCTTTAGTGCCTGGGGTCCATCGGGTGGCCTGCTGACAGTGGCAGTGGTCTCCTAGTGGAAGAAGAAGAGACAATTCACAATTTTTTTTTTTAAGATTTTATTTGTTTATTTGACAGACAGAGATCACAAGTAGCCAGAGAGGCAGGCAGAGAGAGAGGAGGAAGCAGGCTTCCTGCTGAGCAGAAAGCCCGATGCGGGGCTCGATCCCAGGACCCTGGGATCATGACCTGAGCCGAAGGCAGAAGCTTTAACCCACTGAGCCACCCAGGCACCCTGAGACAAATCACAATTTTAATGGAAGGCGGTTCTCTTCAGAGACTTAAGGAAGCTGGGAAGGGTAGCCAAGTTCTGGGGAGGAAAATTTTGCACATTTGGTCGCAGACATGTAGAGGGTGATTGAAGCTGTGCCGGCAGGTGTACTCACTGAGTATTCGTTAAATGCCTGCCATGTGCCAGGCACTAGCCTGGCTCCGTGGTGGCGTGGTGGCGATGACAGACCCCATCCCTGATGCTGGGGGCTGTCGCCTAGCGCGCAGGGTTAGCTGGCTGGACAGAGGAGATTGGGAGAGCGGTTGCCAGAAGTGCGACATCCCAGCTAGGCAGGAAGACAGTGCCTGCAGCTAGTGGGTGCTGGTCAGGGATTTGTGACGGCTTTCTTCAAAGAGCACATGGTCTCTCGTAAAGGAAGAGACTGAAGCACACAGAGGTCTGAGGGCTAAACTTGGTTTAGCCCGTGGTTCTTGTGCTGAACTGTGAAAATGAGGGCAGTCCTCCAAAGGACAGGAAAAAGCCAAAACACCTGCATTGTTTAATGTGTTTCAGGGCTGGTCCAGGTATAGACCCCTCTGTTAGGATCATCTGGTGTGTCTGTTGAAAGGCAGATTCCTGGGCCTCTTCCTCTCTTAGCATTTTTGAATAAACTAGGATGTGGGGGGATGAGGGGAGCAGGGATCTGCCTTTTGAAAAATCTCCGGGTGGTTCTCATACTCCCACAACAGTGGCTCTGTTCTGGGTTGTCCAAAGCCTTAGGTGGTGGTTTCAGTTTTATTATCCAGGCTATATTTTTACTGTTCAGTAAGTTTAACAACATTTCCCTGTAGTGTCAGCCTTAAGAGTGTGAGTGTAAATAACTGATTTCTTTGAGCGTGGGAACACCGACTAGCTATTTTGCCTTCCCTTCCCACTAACGTCTCTCTTATCTTGGCACCTGCCCTGCATCTATCGCTCATCTGGGCAGCTAAAATGCCCCTGGGGGAGCAAGTTGTTTTTTTTTTTTCCCTTGAATCTGTACAGCTTGTGTCCCCACCACCGAGGAAGGTGGCAGAAAGTTAGAATGCTGGTAAGAGGCTCAGGACCATCATTTTCCCGGGGAGTTCTGGAGCTCAACTTTAAATATAACAAGGCAGGTCCACCTTCTCTTTGCTGCCTGCTGCTCCCGAGACTGGGAACAGAGGCTCAAGCCTCCGGTTTGATCCCCCTTTGAGGCTTTCTGTACCCTGTGCGTGCAGCATGAGCTCTTCCTTAACCGGGGGTGTGGAGTTGCGCAGGTGCAGGGCTCTGGGACCCTCCTGTCATTGCACAGCATCGTGCTTGCCCGCCCCCACACGACTCACCGTCCCCTGCCACCCCTGGTTCTGCCAAGTGGCCTCAGGGGAGCTTTTTGGCTCACTGGCAGAGTCGCAGCCTACTCTGACTGCTGGCATTTTTAAAAGACAAACAGCAAGCTGTGGACTCTCAAGCCGGATTTCCTGGGTTCGAAGCCAGCCCTGCCACCGTGAAGCTGTGT
This sequence comes from Martes martes, assembly GCF_963455335.1. Classification (NCBI taxonomy): domain Eukaryota; kingdom Metazoa; phylum Chordata; class Mammalia; order Carnivora; family Mustelidae; genus Martes; species Martes martes. Next base: position 77,796,263 of record NC_137901.1, read on the forward strand.
GACATTTGCTCAGTCATGTACCCTGTTGGTGCCACAGAGTGCCGCTGTGTAGGGTGGCAGTGACAGTGGCGCCTCCCTCTCTGGCTTGTTATGAAGGTGGAATGAGCTGAAAGAGTGCCTGGCGCCTTGGGAGCGAGGACTGCCTTGGCAGTTGTCGTGTCGCCGCCATTGTCGCTAGTGGGAGAGTGCAGCCTTGGCTTCAGCTGCCACTGATTGGCCAAGGGCTCCCAGAGATTGCCAGCCCAGACCTTTCTCGTGGGTCCTGACCCATTTTCCCAGTAGACGTTAGACACCTCCACCTGGATGTCTCCCTTGCTGCTCAAGTTCAGTATGTCAGCGGAATTTCTTACCTTTCTTCTTAGACTGGCTCTTCCTCTCGTGTTCCCTGGCATAGCAGAAGTCTCCCTGCGCAGTTCGCCCGGCCAGAAGCTCAGGTGTCACCTTCTGTCCTTTGTCTCTTGCCCCACCTCAAATTAATCCCAAATCCTGTTGGCTCTCTAGGCTTAATCTTTTGTTTTTTATAAGTCCTTGTTCTCTTCACCCTTATAGCTTTTGGGACTTGGGTGTCACCTTTTCCAGGGACCCTTCTCTGACCCTCCAAAACAGGATGGAACATCTCCTTTGTGTCCCCAGGGCCTTGTATATTAGGTCATCACGTTGTGTACCTGTCAGCAGCCCCTGTTCGACAGTGAGCTTTCTGAGGGCAGCAGGTACCTCTTATTTGCTTGATATCCCCAAGGGCTGGCACAGAGTCCGGTCGCCAGAACAGCCTTGTCAGTGTTGGTTACGTCAACAGGGTCTCCCTCATCTCCATGCCTTTGGATGTCTTGGTTCCTCTGCTTGGAATTTTCTTTCCTATTTGCTGGTTTGGCTCCTAGAAATTCTTCAATAAACACATGCAGTGTCGTTCCCTCCTTTACCCTCTACCGTCTTCCCACTACATCCCCACATTTTCTGACTCTTACACTTGACCACGTATATGGTAATGGTTGGTTTTCACTTTTCCTCCAGCTCAAGGGCAGAAACTGTCTTTCATCTTCAAATTCCTTTTTATATGGAAGTTGCTGAGTACATTTTTCTTGAATGGATGAAACATCGAGTAGATAGAAGGACAGATGGGCAGATGGAGGGAAGAATGATTCCCTCATAATGTGACATTAATGTGGGCTACCTAATTAGAACAAATCAGAGCAGAAGTATATATGTATGTATGTATTTAAAGATTTATTTGACACATAGAGAGAGAGAGAGAGAGAGAGAAGTGCATGCTCAAGGAGAGGGGCAAAAGAAGAGAATCTTCAAGGAGACTCCCCATTGAGCACAGGGCCTGACCCAGGGTTAGAGCCTATGACCCATGAGATCATGACATGAGCCAAAACCAAGAGTCAGATGCTTAACCGACTGAGCCACCCGGGTACTCCAGAGCAGGAACATTTAAAATAAATTAGAATTTTCATCCCAATCTTAAAGAGTTCCCTGTTACCAATATGATGTCAATTATAGCCATTTACTTTTAAATGCTTTTCTAATAAGAGTAATTGGCACAATTTTCACTCGGGATTCTTGGGTGGTTTTTCCTCTGAAGCCTCCCCAGACCTTTGAAAGTTCGGTTTGTACAGCCATTCTCTTACACGTTCTTGCTCCCGGTCACTTCTGAGACTCCTAAAGTCAGATCGGTTTTACATCAGATCCGCTTTTCTCTGTGGCAGCTGGGCGCTGGGAATTTGAATCCATGATCACACTGAAGATGCGAGTTGAACAGCCCGTCGTGTCTCAGCTAACCAGGATCAGCTCGTCAGACTATTGGGCTGCATTGTCTCTAGCTGGGGTCCACTGAGCATTTGTGTGTCTCTCCCTGCCCCTCTCAGGTCAGTCTGGAGCACGAGGAGCAGAAGCTGGAGCTAAAGCGCCAGCTCACGGAACTGCAGCTCTCGCTGCAGGAGCGCGAGTCCCAGCTGACGGCCCTGCAGGCGGCCCGGGCAGCCCTAGAGAGCCAACTGCGCCAGGCCAAGACGGAACTGGAAGAGACGACGGCGGAAGCGGAAGAGGAGATCCAGGCGCTCACGGTAGGTCTGTGGACAGGTCCCTCTAGGCTCCTCCAGACCTCAGTTGGGATGAGTGTGGCACTGAGATGTGCTCACTCAGAGAAATCCCAAGACAGAAAATATCCCCAGAGATGCTTACGGGCCAGAAAACTGGCTTCCATAATTCCCCTTCATGAGAATTAGTGTTAACTTTTGACCTTTCCTTAGCCTGTTGGAAAAGTCCCTCCTTTCTTTAGGTATCTTCCCTCTTTGAAAAATAATTGTCATTAAATTTAAAATTTTAGTTTGAGCTGGAGGTCATTTACCTGAATCTTCTGCTTAGTTTTCAGCGATCATTAAAAAAAAAATAGTCTTATATCTTTGAGTCTTCTTCCTGCCACATTTCTATTTTTGTACTGGTTAACCTCGTTTGCATTACTTTTTTTTTTTTTAAGCTGTAAATTCTCCTTCAAGTCTTATGTATGCATCTAGTATGTTCTGGATGGAAACGATTGTTCTGAATGAGAGATTCTTTTCTCTAAGAAGGACCTGGCCTCTTTTCTGTTTCTGAGACCATAGTTTGAAGAAGTAGAACTTGGCGGGTAGGCGAGGGTGTCACTGGGTTTAGACCTTGGTTCCTTCTGGAAGTCTAAAAATATGACTTTGTCAGTTTCCCATAGTTGATCCTTCTCATGGGGACCGACCCAGGCTAACAAAACTGACAAGAATCTTACATATAAAATGACAACTTAACAACTCACAGTGGAAAATACAACCACCAAGTTGACTGGGATGCTCTTGGTGGCTCATCTTCCCATTTTTTTTGTCCTTCAGAGATGTCTCCTTAAAAACCTCATTTCTCTTGGAAGGCTGCTTGGTGGACCTGGACTCGGCACAGAAAACCGAATGAGTTTAATGGCTAGTAGCAGCCAAGCAGATCCATTGCTAATAGTAACACAGTGTACTTGCCAAGTGGATAGGCACAGTCATGCCTGCTGGTCAGGGTACCCTCTTCTGCGGTCAGGGCACAATGCAGCTGATTGGGTTTTGTGTTTTCTAAAATCAGGTACCTAGGTGGGGACCTTACTCACTCTGATTCATCTTGGATATGGTCCTCATTTCCATCAGTGAACGTCTCTAAGCCTGTAGAGTGGGGTTACTTCTACAGATGGCCATGAACAGTCGTTGCTTATGATTTATCCTGTTCAAAAGTAATGCATATGTATGTGTGTTTTAAAAACGGTCTTATTCTTAGAAGTTACCTCCCAGTGTTGGTTTCGGGAAGCCCATTATCTGAACCGACTGGGAGCATGATCTCAGTGCCAGGGTCTTTATGGACTAGTCTAGAACACGGAGACTTCCAGGATTCTGGGATACAGGGTAATTCCGAAGGCACAAGTGCATCTCTGATTTTCCAGGACTTATACCAAGGTCTGATATTGATCGCAACCTTAATTCCTCAGTGAGAACACTCACTGTGTGCTATGCCATGAGCCCCCAATACATGGTTTGGAAAAGAATCAGTCACGATATCTCTTTATTTATCCTCTGCCTTGTATCTTTCCAAACTGTTCTGAATCCATTTCGAAACAAAACAGTATAACAAGATAAAATAAGAAGGAAAAGGCCAAGAGAAAATAAGTCTAGAGAAGAAAATACGGAGGTAGGAATGAAATGAATATAAAAGAATGCATGCCAAGAAGGCGTATGTGCTTTCTGGAATTGGGTGGATGGGGAGAGGGACAGCCAGATAGCATTTCTGCTTAAGGAGGCATCTAAAATCCAGCCACTATTAAACTGAATGCACTATATACTAATATCTTCTCCCCCTGTCCAAACCAGCCACGCTCTGAAAGGAGGAGGAGACATCACTAATCTTATCCATACTTAATGAGTCCTTGCCATGTGCCTAGTGCTGTGTCTTTAGCCTTTTCTCCCCTGGGGTTTGGCCTGTAATCCCTCAAATCCTTTTACTTCCGAGCAGAAGAGAAGGACACATTTATCTCACTGCTCTGTTGGAGTTGGGAGGGAGGGCGGTCGGCATGCATCTTATCCTGCCCATTCAGAAGGAGGAGGATATAAAATAGAGCATGTGTCACCGCTGTTTATCTGTGGGGAAATTAGTCTTTAAATCCTGTCTTGCTGCTGGTTGGAATGTGCTGTGTCTAATGGCTGCTGGAAGCCTTCACAGCAGCAAGTCACGACTTAATTTAGTCCGATGAGATCACTGCCTCAGAGCATCTTCTTATGAAAAAAAAAAAGAAACAAACCTCCCTGAGTCTAGAAACTAGGGCCCTACCACTCTTGCGGATGAAGATGCCTGGGAAAATAGGGCTTTTTCAAAGGGATGGCAGGAAAAAAAAAACCTCACTGCTGTTTTGTAACTTGTCATGCAAGAATCCAAATCCCATATCAACTTGCCTCAGCCCAGTTTTGCCCAGCTTCAGTTTTGAGGCTGTGGGTTTTCCTCTCCCCTCCCTTTGATTCTGTCTCATAAACCTGGTTATGGACTGCATGCGGCTGAATGGCTTTGTTGAATTTGTGCTGGAGACTTTATTTTGCCGAGTGAAAGAGGACATGGCCACAGGTGTGGTACCCTGACTCTGTCTCATTGTTCAGGCCCCACAGAAGCATCTGCCGTATTAAATCAGGTGGATCTAAAATGATCGAGGAGGTTTGCGAACTTCGTAGCAGGATGATTTATCATTTAAAAGGAATGAATAGTCAAATGGACTATTACTGCTGAATTTTAAGAGGCTGCCATCTCCTAGCCAGGGGAGGGAACACTTACTCTGGCCTCTGCCCCTGGAGCAATTAGATGGAGCACAGTTCAGTCAGTGGTCTTCATTGGAGAAGGGTGCCCGGGCCCGCTGGCAAGCCGCTTGTGGTCTCCTTGATGTTTTCTTGCTACCCACTCCTGTCTGTTGTATTTGCCTGGAGAGTCACTGGCCATCAAAAGCTGCGAATGAATCAAGGTGGAGGCCAACAGGAGAGTCGTATTGAAACAAAACGCCAGGCCTCTACGGTGCTTCATTGCTTCTTGGTGGAAGAAAGGATTTTAAGACTCCACCCCTTTACCTAAGGAAGAGAATCTGAGTCTGCACGCTGTAAGGCAGACAGATGTGTGATATGATACATCACTCTGGATGGGGGCCATAGGGTAGAGGCCCTGGGCGTAGGCGCTGTGTACACCAGGATGGCCCCAGGACAGACTCTTCGTGTCTGGGTCCCTGCTGTCATGTTCTTTTACTGATTTGGTTAAATGATTAATGTTGAGTAACCAAGAGTCTAAAGCTAGAGACACCAACGAAAGGAACCCTCCCAGCATGGTGTGGCCGTGGGTTCACAACGTTGTCCTCTGATTTGTTAAAATCATGAGTCATGCATACTCTCATTTGTTTTACATAACTATCAATGTCTATATTTAATTAAGCAAGCCATTGGCACAATGAGCAAGATCTAAAATTAAGGCATAGGAGGTGACAGTCTTGCTTGGTACCCGCATTCACAGGGAAAGGGATGGATGTGTGGAAGCCCGAGTGTCCTAGAACCCTGATCATGAATCCCAGAAGATGGTCAGGCGTCTAAACATTAGTTTCCTTTCTCTGGTTCTGCAGGTTCTACTCTCTCCTCAAGACTGCATTATAATCCTCCTTTCTTTCTTCCTCTTGTAACTCTTTTAACATTAATAAAGACATAAGTACTCCTCAAAAAACAGTGCCTTTCCAGTGTTCAGGATGCAGCTTGTGCATTCTCCCTGATTGCCTCCCAACCCTGAGGTCAGCGGTTCTCAAAGTGAGATTGGTGGATCCCTGGAGGGTTCCCCAAATTCAGATCATTTTCATAATAATACTAAGCTGTCATTTGGCATTTTTCATTGTGTTAGCCTTTGCACTGATGGTGCAAAAACAGTGTGATTTTAAAAGAAATAAAGAGTAAATATTTGGGGAAAAAATCTCCATTTTAATTTCTAAAGTGGTAAATATAGATAAATGTAACGCACATAAACAAAAGCTCTTCGGGATCCTTTGAAAGTGTAAATATTTATTCTCTGTAGCACCTGATACCTAGTGAACACTCAGATATTTCATTGAGAGAATCTAAAGACTATCTTATGCATTTTACTATCTTTATACACACTATTGTGTAAACTTTAGCTTTTTTGTGCACTTGTTTCACAACGTATTTCAAAGAAACATAAAACATGTTTCTTGACATTTTCTTGCTCAAATCAGTTCAGTAATTGTTACTGCTTATAGAATCTCCAGCAGTCATAACAGGATCCGTTCTACATTTTGTCCTTATAATTCACAGTCAGTAATAAATCAAAAGCCAAAATGATGGTACTCCATTACATTTTACCTTCAAAGAGGATTGCCATTTGATTTCAGCGGTAGTGTGATGTTCCTACTTTGGATAAATGGTGTTCATGCCCCATTAAATCAATAAATCTCTTATATTATTTTTTTTTTAAGATTATTTATTTATTTATTTGACAGAGAGAGATCACAAGTAGGCAGAGAGAGAGAGAGGAGGAAGCAGGTTCCCCGCAGAGCGGAGAGCCTGATGCGGGACTCAATCCCAGGACCCTGGGATCATGACCTGAGCCGAAGGCAGAGGCTTAACCCACTGAGCCACCCAGGAGCCCTCTCATATTTTTCTTGAGCATACAGCAGATTGATTTGGGTGGGGGGGGAAATAAGAGTCTGATAAGTTAGTCCATAAAAATATAGGCTGATGATGTGGGGAGTTGATTCTTGCTGATAACTTTTTATTTATGAGTCTGTGAGTCTGTTTTTGTAACTTTTTTTTTTTTAACCATTTTCCCAGTGTTCTTCATTCTTTTGTGTGGATTTATATTTCTGGTTGTCACTCTTCTTCAGCCTGAAGGACTTCCTTTACCATTTATTACAGTGTGGGTGACAAATGCCTTCTGCTTTTGTATATCTGAAAAAGTCTTCTACTTCATCTTCATTTTTGAAGGATATTGTTGCTAGGTATAGAATTTAGGTTGACAGGTTTTGGGGTTTTTTGTTGTTGTTTTTCCATTCAGCACTTTAAAGATGTAATTCTATGGATAAAGAAGATGTGGTATACATACACAGTGGAATACTACGCAGCCATCAAAAGAAATGAAATCTTGCCATTTGCGATGACGTGGATGGAACTAGAGGGTATCATGCTTAGTGAAATAAGTCAATCAGAGAAAGACAACTATTGTATGAACTCCCTGATATGAGGAAGTGGAGCTGCGACATGGAGGGTTTTGGGGGTAGGAAAATAATAAACGAAACAAGATGGGATTGGGAGGGAGACAAACCATAAGTGACTCTAAATCTCACAAAACAAACTGAGGGTTGCTGGGGGGAGGGGGGTCGGGAAAGGGAGGTGGGGTTATGGACATTGGGGAGGGTATGTGCTATGGTGAATGCTGTGAAGTGTGTAAACCTGGCAATTCACAGACCTGTACCCCTGGGGATAAAAATACATTATATGTTTATAAAAAATAATAATAATAATAAAATAAAATAAAATAAAAAAGATGTTATTCTACTGTCTTCTAACTTGCTTTGCCCCCTCCCCTCCCCTTCCTCCACCCACCCCCTGGTGAGGAATCTGTCTTCTCTTTGTTTCTCTATATAACTTGTCTTTTTTCTCTGACGGGCTTTAAGCTTTTTCTCTTATTACTGGTTTTAAGCAGTTTGATAATGTGGTTTAGCTTAATTTTGTGTTTCTTGTGCTTGGGGTTCCTTGAGCTTTTTGCATTGGTGGGTTTATGGTGGCCATTATTTCTTCAAATGTCTTTTCTGTCTGACCCCTATCCTCCTCCAGGGACTCCAATTACATGCATATTAGGCAGTTCAAAGTTATCTCACAGCACATTGATACTCTGTTCATTTTTTAAAGTCTTTCTTTCTATGTTTCATTTTGGGTAGTTTCTGTTGCTGTGTCTTCAAGCTCAGTAATCTTTTTTTCTGCAGCATCTATCTGCTGTTATAAATTTATAATATTTATGGCAAAATAGATATATTAGAGGATACATCACTGCTCTAACATTTTTGACTTTAGTTGTCTTATAGACCCAACAGAGACTATTTTTTTGTTTTTGTTTTTGTTTTATTAAAGAGAAAAACCACTTTTTCCCATGCCTCAAATTAGATTCTTCTTTGGACTTTCATAGCTAAGATGTGGTGCCACAACCCACCCTGTTATTCAAGTCACAAATGTTTTCAAGGGCATCATTTTCCCTTCCTTTTCCAATATGTGTAGCAAGTCTTATTACCTGTGCTTCCAAAAGAGATCTCACTTCCATCCACTTCTCTCCATCCTACTCTAAGCCACCATCATCTCCTCCTTGAATGGCAGCAACAACCTCCTCAGTAGTTTCCCTGTTCCTTTCTACCTTTGGTCCTATTTTGATCTGTTCTTCTTACAGTATTCAAAAAACGACAATCAGCTCATTTCACTCTACTTCTCAGAATCTCCTTTGGCTTCCAATTAATGGTATTTTGCTTGAAACCCAAACTCCATTCTGGGCATTTAAGATTCTTGGTCCCTGCCTGCCTCTCCACCATCATCTTGGGCGACTTTTTCCTTCTCTTGCTGTGCTTTAGCCAAAAATTGTTTGACCACTACCCACCAAAAATACGTTTACCTTACAATGTAATACAGGGGAGCATTATATATACTCTACTTCATTGATTCTAAGGTATCTAAAATCAGGATGCATCTTATAGTCATAGCTGGTATATGGCTCTCTAGTCATGTGGACATAAAGACATGTGGACATGTCATAGTTTGGTCAACAGCACCTTGCTTTACTTAATGTCACATAAAAATGCCATGGCTTACAATTGACAGCATCCTAAATCTGATGAATTATGGTATTTGAAACAAAAGTTTCCTATAACAGTACTTCACTATCCAAGGCACATCTACATCCCAGTGTTTTCTGTTCTATTCTTTTTATTCCATTTCATTGAATAAACCAAAACAAAACAAAAAAGAAAAAAAACCAACCCATTTGTCACCCTTGCTCTTGGGTCATGGCTTGAAGTTTGAAAGTTCTGCTGTAGCCATTCAGGCCTTTTTTTTTTTTTTCCATCAAATTACAAAACCCTTTCTTGCTTCAAGACATTTGCCCTCTGCCTTTTCCTGTTCTTTTTATAGCTGACTCCTTATCATATTATGGGTGTCAGTTTAAGTGTCACCTCTTCAGAGAAGCCCTCCTAGATTACCCGTGAGGTCCTTTCTATCCCTCTTATCCTTTTTTCTTGCACCTTGTTTGTTTCTTTCATAGCATTTGTCACTGTTTGTAATCATGCGCTCGTTAACTTTCTCTCATTCCCCAGTGGATGATGGTAACTCCAACTATGCTGTATGGCACCACAGGGTCTGGCCTATCAGGTACACTCAGAAAATCCTTGAATGTCAGCTGAACATTCTGAAATGCTGCTGTTTTAGAGAAGCTTTGCCTTGGAGAAGGCCTTCTTCTTACTTGAAGGTCAATGTCGGGTTTCTGAATCTCAGCAGCTTTTGATTAACAACAAAAAAGTCCCTGTTTGTCTTGGCTCTTGTCCTGTGTATGTGTGTGTGTGTGTGTGTGTGTCTGCGTGTATGTGTGTGTCTCTCAAGGAATAGGCTAGGGAGGGGCTAACTGGAAGGAAGAGGGAAAGGTTAAGAATGGGGAGTAAAAAAAGGAACAAGAGTAAAAACTAACTCCTTGAAATTTTTCTTCTTTTTTTTCTACAAAGCCCCAGGGCATTAATATGAATGTTAAGATATTTGTACAGGGTATGCATGTGTGGTCTAAGTAGTCAAGTGTTATCAACACAACATCATGTATTTCTGCAACTTTAATTTCTGATGTTGGACATGACTTAATTAATTAGTTCTTTGAAAACCAGATGTTTGGGCAGCTGCAATAACCTTCTTGGCTTTCTAGGTAAATTGCTCTTTTCTTTATATAACCCAAGCATGTAGAATTGTATCCTACACTACGAAAAATTTCTAATCAACTCCTTACCTTTTAGGCACATAGAGATGAAATCCAACGCAAATTTGATGCCCTTCGTAACAGCTGTACTGTAAGTATTAAATCTAAAGATGGTTAAAATAACATGAGACTAAAAACCAAGAGGGAAGAATGAGCATCCCTTATAACATCAACTGACTGTTACAGACTTTCAGCCTGAAGCACATAATGGGGTCAAACTGATTTGGAGTTCCTGAGCCCCAGCTAATGCCAGTTTCTTGGGTTCCTGCCAGTTTAAAAAATTCTAAACCATTCTTTATGTTTGGGGAAGGATGGTTGAAAAGGTGGAAATGGTTTTCACTGCATAGGCTTCAGTAGCTGCAACAAAAGTCCCAAGGCAGCTCCCGCCCCCACCCCAGTGTAGAAGGTTCCAAGGCTGGTCCCAGCTAGACGCTGTGCAGACGCTGGGGGTGGTTGCCTTGCAAGGCTTCTCCAGCCTGCAGCTGGAGAAGTTCTGTGGACCTAGAAATTTTAACTTCCTACCGGGCAAAATGAAACTCTATGGCTCTTTGGGAGATGTCGTTTACATGGAGAGAATTAAATTCTGTGAGCAGAGAAGCGTCATACACAGATTATATGATGGGGTAGGGTCAGCGGAAGCTCACTGTGTTTCCCATCAGAACAAAGGACTGAAATAGGCCCCCTTTCAGAAGACAGGTTGTTACCCTATTCATGGTTCCACCTCCTTTCTTTGGTACTTTCATGGCTTTATTACCTTCTTAGTCCTCAGTGAACTTGTCTCCATTTGTGTTATTTGCATCTGTGAATTTCCAGAAACAACCCCACCATACTCCCCACATAAGTCTTTTATTGTCTTGTAATGAACTCTTTTCTTTCCTCTTCACCTCTTACAAATGGGACGTTAAGTCTTAAGAGTGTATGCTTTCCCCCCTTAATTTAGTTACAAAATCCACACTATAAAATGCATAAAGTGCACTAATCTTATGGGTACAATTCAATGAAGTTCTTACACCATATAGACAACTGCGTAGCCACCACTAGATCAAGATCCAGAACATTTTCATGTCCCCTTCTTATCAGCATCCTTTGCCCAAAGGGTGACCACAGTTCTGACCTCTGATACCAGAGATCAGTTTGGCCTGTTCTTGAACTTCAGACAAATGACATCATGGAGGGTATGCTCTCTTGGGCTTAGCTTTTTTTGACTTGAGTTGTCTGTGGCGTTTGTCCATGTGGTTGAGTCTGTCAAGAATCTGTTTCTTTTCATAATTAGGATGTAGTGTTGCCCCTGGACACATAGAACTGGAGTTTGTTTATCAGTTCTACTGCTGGTGGGATTCAAATTGCTGCTGTAAGGAACACAGCTGTCAGGAAGCACTGTTGCATGAGTCCTTTGGTGGCCATAAGCACCTGTTTCTGATGAGCATATACCCAAGAGTGGGTTAGCTAGTAGGTCACGAGATATGCCTCTGTCTGACTCTAGCAGGTACCCAGCAAATGGATTTTTGGTTGGTATTTCCCAGTGCCAATGGCTGCCTCAGTGGTAGGCTCGCCTTACAAGTGTCTCCCAGTTTCCTCCATTCTGCCTCTCTTCCTTAAGAAGCTGATGCGTTCTGTTCCTATACTCTTGGGCCCCCACTTTTTCAGTATCTTACTGTCTCCGCTTTTTTTTTTTTTAATGCACAAGTTATTTGCTTATATTACTTACATGCTCATAAATGATCACTGAATAAAACATAGTTCATTTTATGACCGTGATTTTTTTTTGTATTACTATTTTTTCCTAAAATAAACTTGGATACGTTTTAAATGTGTACATCGTTAATCCTTCATCTGGAGTTTTCTCTTTTTTTAGTCTTTGGCATAACATTTTTTTTTAATTGAAGTATAGTTGATATACAATATTACATTAGTTTTTGGTCTATAACATAGTGATTCAACAACTCTATGTATTATGCTAGGCTCACCACAAGTATAGTTACCATCTGTCACCATACGATGCTGTGATAATCCCATTGACTATATTCCCTATGCTGTACTTCTCATCCCTGTGACTTAATCATCCCAGAACTGGAAGTCTGTATCTTCCGCTCCCTTTTGCCTATTTTACCCACCCCTCCACCCCCCTTCCCTTTCTGGCAACCATCAGTTCTCTGTATTTGTGGGTCTGCTTCTGCTTTTGGTTGTTCGTTTGTTCATTTGTTTTGTTTTTTAGATTCCACATGTAAGTGAAATCATGTGGTACTTGTCTATCTCTGTCTGACTTACTTCGCTTAGCATAATACCCTCGAGGTCAATCCATGTTGTCACAAATGGCACAATCTCATCCTTTCTACATGGCTGAGTAATATTCCGAGTGTGTGTGTGTGTGTGTGAATGCCTCATTTTCATAAGAGCTTTTTTAAGAAATATTTTTATAGCTTTATTGAGGTTATACTTGAAGTACAGTAACTTCAAGAGTTTTGAAATGTGTACACAGTTGTGAAACCAGTAAGACAATCAAAATAATGAACATATCTGTTACACTCAAATGTTTCCATCTGCCTCTTGGTAATCCTCCCTCCCCCAGATTTTAAAAATTAGAGGTTTGTTTTTTAATAGAATATGCCAATATGTAGAATGAATTTAGTTACTTTCTTATGTAACTTTTATATTCTCTCGATCCCTCACATTTGCTTTTTTGAGGGGGGAGCGGTGACTTCTAATCCTTGCTTTACTTACTTCTGGCATTCTGTGGAGAAGACTTGGGACCTCTCCCAGGGGAAGGGAGAACCCGAAACAGTGACCGCCCCCCCCCCCCCCCGGCCAATACTTCAGCTAGCGCTGCTGGGTTGCTTGTGGTCCAGCCATGCACTCTGGAGTCAGATTGAGTTCTGATTCGAAACTGGCATCTTTGTAACCTCTGTAATGTTAAACATCCACACCTCCATCTGTTCACCTGTAAAATGGCACTGACATTGTATATTCCCCATTCCAATATATCATCAATTATAAGATGCATAATTCATTTAATAACTAGTCTATAGGGTCTTGGTGAGGGCAGAGACGCAGCTGCTTAGTTCCGATATATGTTCACATTTCAGAAACAGTAAAACTTAGGAGACACTAATTCACAGAATCAGAAATTTGGTGCTAATGCCTACGTCATGGGGGTCCTGCAAGAATTAGATGAAGCATCCAAGTGATTACACAGGGTCTGGTCCATAACAGTATGGGTTACTATTAATATTTTATTATATTGGGTTTATGACATTCTTTTGTTTAGAAAATGGTCTGCCCCTTTAAAAAGTTTGAAAACCACTGCCTTAGGACAGCATTTGGCAGCAAAAGAGACCTCTGTTACAGTTTTTCAACTTCAAAGGCCCTTAAAGACACTTCTGAAGGGCTTGATGGGTGTTTCTTTCTTACTGGCTCAATCTGAGATTGTCTCTGCATGGAGACGTCATCTTTGTCGCTGGTGGGAACTCCTGTAATAACTCAACGATAGGAGCTCCCAGTTAGCAGCTTTTAAAAAGCTCATGAGCAGTAAGATTTTCCAGCTCAGACCATTTCTATATTTTGACGAGATGTAAAAAAAGGATTTGATCCAATCTGGCACCTAAAACCCTACCTAAGTCTGTTTTGGAGGGGAGTTGGTGGGCAAACATATGACACAGTTTTAATTATGAATCAATCTGTCAGCTATAAGATTAAAAATAAATAATATGCAAATAGCTGCCTTCAAGAAGGAACTAGACATTCCGGTAGGACTTCAGCCCTGTGTCTTTTTAGCCTGATGCTCCACATCTGGCTGGTTTCTTCACCCCCCAGAGTGCTATTGAACATTTACCTGGTAACCTTCTCTCTACTGGTCTTCCCATCAGGTGTGAGAGGTAAAGAGTTCTTGTTCAGAACTGTCAGGTTTCCTTGAAAAGCAACAGATAACCCCAAATAGATCTCTCTCTCTCTCTCTCTCTTTTTTGGACACTGACAGTAGATCATTTTTTATATCCTTATTTCCTCTTAGAACTGCATCACGATCTCTTATCTGCAAAAACAGCATAGAAGAGAGCTCTGTTGGCCCTGCATTAGGAAGCTGTCTCCCTCCTCTTCTCACTGCTCAGATGGAGTCAGCCTCCCAGTTTCTCTTCTTTACCCTGTATCCTTGGGGTTGGAAGGTTAACAAACTCATAATAGAGTGAACATATCATTTGCCCTTGTGGTAGAGAGGATATACCCACGGACACATGGGAGACCTAAGAATTCTCCTTGCACATTCCCTGGTTCAGCATCACAGATCGCCTATCACAATACTTAAAAAAATTTTTTTGAATCGTGGAGACCATTAATTTTCTGCCTGTGTCCCAAGTCAGTTCAATATCTGTAAACCCAATAATGTGTGTGTGTGGATGTGTGTGGGGGTGTCTAATGCTAATACTTAATACCCCAACTCCAGCACCTCAAAATAGAATCACAAGCTAAACATATTATGGCTTGGGCAGAAGGAATATATAAGAAGTCTGGATGAGTTAAAATGCTTTAATGAGTGTTTGGGTGCTTCAAACAAACATGTAAGCCTCCTCTTGACAAACAGGCAAAATAGAGAGGGTAAAATATAGAACCAACAGCCACAGACTGTAAGTAGAAATCAGAGATGTGAGACCCCTTGAAAACTGGATGACAATAGGGGACTAGAAGGATGCCTCCCACTCCAGTGGGCCCATCGCAGATGAAGTGAGAATCATAATCTTGGCACTTCATTGAGCTTTTCAAGCATTTCTTCCTTAGCACTTTATAATCTGTTTTGAAGGGAGAAGAGTTAGCAGAAATGGGCTAATAATAAATTGCAATTTTTTCCCCATAAATCAGAGAAACGGAGTGAGAACCCAAAGGCTCAGATATATCTTTGAGTGGCGAGTAAATTATTTTGGCCACGTGTATATTATGTGAGCAGATTTTCTGTGGTCTCTTTGCTCTGCAAAAGGCACCATGATAATCTTTAAAATGAAGCATTGTCTTGGTCATTAATTTTTATCCCTTGTATCCTTGTATTCCACAGGCTACATTAAGGTAGAGCAGTATGAAAGAACATTCAAAACATTAAAAAAAAAAAAAAAGAAAGAAATAGGAGGTGGTAAATACAGTATTTACATCCATATCACAAATGAAGACCCCAGCCCTGCAAAGTTCAGGATTTAGGGCTTCAGACTCCAGGCCAGCTTGCCTCTGTTTTTTTTTGGTCGGGGGCAGGGAGGGACATTAGAAGGAAGCATAATAGTTAAATGGAGGCATTTACAGTCCAGGATGAAAACTATCTTAAGGAATGGCTTTATTACATATAAGATGGAGACTAGTTGAACTATTGGGCATCGTTTATTCCTTGTTTCTGCTTTTAGGAGATTTAACCATGTCACCCAAAAGGGTGATCCAAGGGTCCCTCTGAGCCATAACTGCCCACTAGGAATGACAAACTTACAGTTTTTCACCCCCATTTTCCATGATAAAGAAGGAGTCCTAGCTAAGGACCCAACCAGATAACCTTCATTCCCCATATTGTAACCAACGGTGCACCTCAAACCAATACATTAGGAGTTAACAGAGCTTTTGACATTAAAATACAAATTACTAGACCACTTAACTACATTAAAAGCTTATCAGCTCAGTTAACAAAATGAAAAGCTCTGTTTTCTGAACCACATTGCACAAATGTCCTTAATTGATGTTCTTTAATTCTATGTGCCTGGGAAGATTTTTTAAAAATTGATAATCAAAGGGGGTTAAAATAGGGAATTAGTCATGGAAAGAGTGGCAACATTTCCTAAACTAAGTCTACTCTAGGTTTGGAAATTGGAAACAATTAATAAACTGTAGGCTTCAAGGCATTTCCTTTTAATTTACTTCTTTTTGTTATATAAAATTTAATTTACTGCCTGTGTGCCTCATTCCAACTATTATTAGAAAATTGCCCTTAAACTTCGAAAGTCTTACATACAATAGCTCTCTGCAAGCCTGATACTGAACCTTGGAAAAGAGAATAGGGAAGCTAAATGCACTGAAATCAAAGTCATTCTGCCATTGAGCAGGGAAATAATTTAGCAAAGCCAGATTAAATCTCTCAATAAAATGACAATTTCATATACATGCCTTCCCATTTTTTGATAGCTAACTGTATAATAAAAACCATTAAAGTGATGCCATGGTACAATGTTTTCAGGATTATTCTGAGCTTCCCTTAAATTTTTCCCTTTTGTTGCATGAAATTAAATTTATTGCCGAGGTATTAAAATAACTCTCAGTGTCCTTCTTAGTCAGTCCTCCTCGATAAGAACTTCATTTTGCTTTCTAAGACTATCTCCGGTTCTAATGTCCTGTGGATGGTGCCGTCTGTTTAATTAGCTGATTGTGATGCTATCTCTTAGACGCCTCGTCCTTGGCTTGCATTTTCCACATTATATTATCGTCCATTAACTTGATCTCATTTCAAATTGCCACTTCCATACGACAGTCACTTTTGACTGATCTGCTTTTGCCATGTCTTCCAGATGGTTCCTGAGTGAGAAAGAATCAGAGACTTCTTTTTCCGCCACAGCATATGTGTGGTAGTGCTAAGTGGGCGGGCATGGGAGCTCAGCTTTGGCAGCCGGGGTTGGCTGAGCAAACGGAAGTGGCACGTGCATTGCTAGTGTCACGTAGGTTCTAAAATCAATGGCTCTAGTAGCAGTTCTCATTTCAAATGGACTTTCTCGATGCAGAACTGGGTTCCTTTCCTCTTTAGGTAATCACAGACCTGGAGGAACAGCTAAACCAGCTCACCGAGGACAATGCTGAGCTCAACAACCAAAATTTCTACTTGTCCAAACAACTCGACGAGGCTTCCGGCGCCAACGATGAGATAGCCCAGCTACGAAGCGAAGTGGATCATCTTCGCCGTGAGATCACGGAGAGGGAGATGCAGCTCACCAGCCAGAAGCAGGTAAGGGCAGTAAGCAGTGTCAGGGATCCCTGGCACACTTGGATCCTGTTAGTGCGGGCACCTGGTATACCTCTCGCAAGGGATCCGAGACTGATCCATGTCTATTAAATGGGCTCTTTTTCATCACCATGTCTGTTTTGAGGGCTTGGGGGTTTGGAAAGAGTAGCTTTTAGAAGTGTGTTGTCCTCTTCATTTGGATTTTTAAAAAAGTAAAAATAAGATAGAATGTTCTGGGAGGCTAGTGCGAGTCCCTTGATTTTTAAGCGTAGTCTCTTCCCCCTTGGCTTGCTTTGGGTTCTGTCTTCAAGATGGTGGCGGAAATGGCCCTTTATCCAATCCTGTCTGGTCCCCTGGGTTTATAGAAGAAAAAGATACACTGTGTTTCAGACTATAGTTAGAAACTTGTGCTTTTCTGACACTGATCCAACAAAAGTAACATCCAGGAAATCCTCATTTGATACAAGGCACAACTCAGTGGTACTGATTTGCAGACGATGGAGGCTCTGAAGACCACTTGCACGATGCTGGAAGAACAGGTCATGGACCTGGAGGCCCTGAATGACGAGCTGCTGGAAAAAGAGCGGCAGTGGGAGGCGTGGAGGAGTGTCCTTGGCGACGAGAAGTCCCAGTTTGAGTGTCGGGTTCGAGAGTTACAGAGGATGCTGGACACCGAAAAGCAGAGCAGGTGGGACTACCTATTTGTAGAAAGCCATTTGTGGGATCACCTGAGCATTAGGAACAGGGTGACCAACAGTCCCAGCTTGCCCAGGACTGAGAGAAGTTTCTAGCATACAAGACTTTCAGTGCTGAAGCTGGGAGACTCTTGGGCAAACCAAGGGGTCAGTCATCGTAGTTGGAAATATGGCCAGTGTCCCTTGGATTCTGTGTTGAAAGCTGGTGTCCTTTTACTCCATGTGGGGGCCTGGGAGCCAGCAGGGCAAATAGCTCAGTGCTTCCTTGGCAGAAACTCTTACCTTGCATTTGTTATAATTGTGACCATGTAGCAAGACCATCTCCATTCTAACCCCGGTCCTGTGTAAAGCTAGTCACCCGTCTACACCAGGGTTTCTCAACCTCATCACTATTGACTGTTTGGGCTAGATAATCCCTTGTTGTGGGGGCCGTCGTGTGACTCGTAAAATGTGAGTCTCATCCCTGCTTTTACCCACTAGATGCCAGTAACAACCCCTTCCTCACGTTGTGACACCAAAAATGTCTCCAGACATTGTCCGATGCCCCAGGGGGGCAGCATCAACCTTGGTTGAGAACAACTTCTCTACAAGAATAGTTGAGTTTTTTTCTTTCGTGGTAGGAAATAATAAGTTCAAGCAGGATCTTTCCTCTGCTTTCCCACTTTCATTTCCAAAGTCAGAATCCTCTTCCTACTGGGATCATGATAGTGCAGGTCACATACTTCCTACCCCTGGGGGGTGCCTTTCACACTGCAGACATGGCCAATGGGAAGATTGGTTATGACAGCTTTACAGCTGCAAAGTGTTTGGTTCTAACAAAATGGGTCTATTATGACAGTTTACCAGCAGATAGAAATAAATGGTCTTGAAGAATAGGTCTCATTTTCCAGTGTGCACACAAGAGTTAGCTCATGACTTCATGTGTGCACAAATGAATTGTATCCTTCCTTCCTAGCCTCACTCATACCACCGTCCTCTGAAACTGACCTTCCTGGGATACTCTGAACTCCTTAACCGAGATAAACTATGCCTAGAAACGCCTCTCACAAAACATTTAGTTGGATACCATCGGACTCATTTTGGCATTTCCCACATTGACTTGACCACAGTACAGTAGACTCAGCCAAATGTGTTGGATGTTTAATGTGTGCTAAGTCACTTACACTAGAAAAGATTGGAGGCAAAAGATGAGACTCCTTCCATTTCAAGAGACACCGGTAGACCTACTCATATTTTGGATATCCTCCCACGCGGTATTTGCTCAGGTGACGGGCTGCCGGTTTAAGACCTCCTGTTCCTCTTTCCCCTGAGCCTTCATGGTATATTCCAGTCGCTTTCACGCAGACCCCCTCCCTTCTGCCCTCAAGTGCAGCTCCTCTCCGAGCTGTTTCTAGAATCCCTCAGAGACCAATTTGAGGGTCGGAAGCTGACTTCAGCATCAAGAAACACACAACTCCACATGGAAGGTATAATTATGGGCTGTGCTTAGGAAGACATTTCATGTATACTTTCAGGGACAGTTGTGAAAGATCTTGGCTTTTCTTCTCTCCCCCCACCCCCCCGCCCCTCTATTTTGGTGTTACGTGGGATACCGAGATGAGTAAAATATAATTCTTAATTCTTCTACTCAAGAGGCAAGTCTCATGGAGAAGATGAATTATGCATTCGGGTATTTACCACCTCAAATAGAGAGTGGGGTGTGCCAGGAGAGGAGTACGTTTATGCTTTGGATCTAGAGCAAGGAGAGCTTCCTTGCAAGAGGAGAAATTGAGCAAGGTTTTACGGAGAATGTGGCCTTTTGAGTTCATCCCTGAAGGCTGAGTAAGATTTGGGTTTGCAGGGAAGGGGAGGTAGGGGAGGTAGGGGAGGAGAGCGCTGGCCAGTAGAGGAGTCTATAATAAGCCCAGGTATGGAAGGACCAAAACACAAGACTTAAATGGGGAACGGCAGCAGTTTTTCTAGCTTAGGTCTTGTTTTTTTCTATTTTCTAACCTTATTTATAGATACATTCATCAGATTCGAGTTTCAGTTTCCTAATGAGCACCCCAAACATGTAACTTATTGCTTAGACTTTAATCAGAGGAAATGTTTCCTTGATTGAGTTTTCCTGTGGTCCCTCGGGGGACCTCATTCCATTTCTGCTCCCAGGGGAGGCTCTGACAGTCTAGCTACATCCCATTCAGTCCAATTGTTTTTGGAAAATTGCCTTTTCCCTTTCAGCCTTTCCAAGTGAGTACTCATAGGAACTTTAACTATTAAGAGTATTTTTACCCAAGGTCTAAAGTGGGTCAGATCTTCACTCTGTAAGCAGTCAGAAAGCAAGACATAATTTGGAACTGGGAATCTGGGTTGGGCCTCTCTCCAGCCGGTAGCCTGTTTGGTTGCTTATTGAGATCAGAGATGGGCTCACTTCCTCCTTCTGGACTGGTGACTGGGGGGGCTTCTGAAATGGGCCTGTGCTGTCCCGGCAGGGCGCGGGCCGACCAGCGGATCACCGAGTCCCGCCAGGTGGTGGAGCTGGCGGTGAAGGAGCACAAGGCTGAGATCCTCGCCCTGCAGCAGGCCCTCAAAGAGCAGAAGCTGAAAGCTGAGAGCCTCTCTGACAAGGTCAGCGCCCATCCCTTCTGCTTTTAGGAGGACATCTTCATCTCTCTCTTATATTTATTTGTTATTTTTTAAAGATTTATTTATTTATTTGACAGACAGATCACAAGTAGTCAGAAAGGCAGGCAGGGAGAGAGGGGGAAGCAGGCTCTCCGCTGAGCAGAGAGCCCAACTCACGGCTTAATCCCAGGACCCTGGGATCATGACCCGAGCTGAAGGCAGACGCTTTAACCCACTGAGCCACCCAGGCGCCCCCATCTCCCTCTTTTAGACGGCATAGTTGACCCATGCGCAGGTACAATCCACGGTCTGCATATTTCACGAATGTACATTTACTCTGTCCTGTCAAGTCGCAGGGTCAGGCTCCACATGGGACCTCCTGGGTTGGCGAGAGCGTGGGAGGCGTGGTGGGGACTGGTTTGTCACAGTCTGTCAGTGACTCTCCAGGCCCCTGAGGTCTGGATTCTGATCTGGCCACACTGCTTTCTCGTTTTCTGGCACCTGATTTGAGATTTAATCTCTGGGTTGGTTGTAGGCTTTAATGTCGAGCATTCTTGGGAAGTGCTCAGTGGCAAGGACTAATGCTCCTTCCGTTGCTGCCACAGTGGGCAGCCTGGCCTCTCTCTGTTCCGAGGCCAGGGGCACGAGAGAATCTAATGGCCGTGTGAGTCCCCAGTATTCTACGTTGGAAATAGGCACGTGCCGTGTTCTGGAGGTTTATCTAAGTCTTGAAAGAGATTTCAAATAGATGCTCCAGCATTCCAGATAACAAGAATGCAGATCAAAGAAATTTCATGTACAGATCCACGCTCACAAACACACATGCTTTTTCACAAACACAAACACATAAAATAAAACACATAAAATAAAGCAAGAATCTGAATTTAGTATTTTGTGTACCTCTTTGTTATTTCATGATTATAAAAGTAACTATTTGGGGTCGTTGTGGCAGATCTAGAAACCAGGGAGAAATAAAGGAAAAGATGACTGGCAATCCACCACTGATCTATCAGAATAAATTTAGATTCTTATTATGTAAACAACTTTATAGCTTTAAAAAAAAAAACACCGTAGAACTAGGGGCTTTTCCTCAGTTACTGACTGTGTTTTGAATGTGTAGTTCTAAAAAAAACCTCAACAACACAGAAATATCTGTTTAATCATTTAATCATTCTACTTGTGTTGGAACTTTGAGCTTCTTTCAATTTTCTGCTGTGGTGTTATAAATCTTTATGGATAGCCATGATTATTTTCTTACAAAAGTAAAATTTCACAGAAATAAAATTATTGGATTTAAGGCTAGAGCTTGCCACTCAGGAGCACGCTGGAGTTCCTTGATACTGGCTTACTTTTTTTTTTTTTAAACCCATGAGGAAATTAGTGTATTATTTAGAGGTAAAGGAACCCTTTTGTGATTGAACTTGAGTATTTTTTTCTATTTGATTGTTCTTAGAGTGTCTATAGCAAAGTTCTGCCCATCCTTTAAGATTCCAGACATTGAATGGGCACCTGGGTGGCTCATTCGGTTAAGTGTCCAGCTCTTGATCTCAGCTCAGGTCTTGATCTCAGAGTTGTAAGTTCAGGCCCCAAGTTGGGTTCCACCCTGGGTACAGAACTCACTTTAAATAAAAAACAAACTGGACTCCAGACATTGATGTAATCTTTTCTAGACAACTGGTAATTCAGGAAGACTTTCTCTTCTCCATACCCCTTTTATCAAAAATATTATGTGACAAAGCAATCCTTATTTGTGTACATGTCTAGTTATGGGCTGCTCTCTGCCTTTGGACTTTATATAAGATTCTTAAGAGAGTTTGTCCATTTTTTCATCCCCAAGAGCCCTGATATAATGCTGTGCAAATAGTAAGCATTCAGCATTTGATTACTTAATTAATTTCAGTCAAAGTGATCATCCTTGTCTTAGAAGTTGTCATAGCTCTATGTGACCCATGCCTTAGAAATAACCCTATCCCCATATAAGGCTTAGCTGTGACATGGACCTTTGTGTTATACTTTTAGAAAACAATATTTATTTATTTATTCATTCATTTATTTTTTGAAAGATTTTATCTATTCGAGAGAGAGAGAGAGAGCATGGGCATGTGAGAATCAGCATGAGTGGGGGGAGGGGCATAGGCAGAGGGAGAGGGAGAAGCAGACTCCTTGTTGAACGTGGGGGCCAATCCCAAGACCCTGAGATCGTGACGTGAGCCGAAGGCAGGCGCTCAACCCACTGAGCCACCTAGGCGCTCCTAGAAAACAATATTTATACTCTGATCTTCAGAACCCGATTCTTTACATTTGAAAATTTGTGGGTATTTGCAAAAGTCATCAGCATCTAGCATTCCTAAATATGATATTGTGGCCAATTTTTCCAAATGCCCAGCTCAATGACCTGGAGAAGAAACATGCCATGCTTGAAATGAACGCCCGCAGTTTACAGCAGAAACTGGAGACTGAACGGGAGCTCAAACAGAGGCTTCTGGAAGAGGTGAGTCTGTGACACCTGAGAAAAAGGGCCAGGTGGAATTCGGAAGGTGGAAATTTGTTGTGTTAAGTGGTCAGATCCAGATCAGACATCTAAGTTCTGAAGTTTGAATTTTCAAGAAAGAGTAAGGTGGTCACTTAATACTTTTTTGAAGGCATTTACCATGTTCAAAGAATGTGTCACGAAGGCCAGAGGGTCTTTGTCACTTGTATCTGCTCATGTGGTGCTTAAAAGAATGTTGAGCACCAATGAGTATGTGCCAAATGGAAGATTGTTAAATATATGGGTGACTGAATACTGAATGAAATTGTGCTTTTAGAGTTAATATCTAAAGTATATTCAGTTTTCGGGCTGATAAACATCTGTGCACATTGGCTTCACGCACAGGGCAGGGACTTGGCCAGATTTATGCTACATACTAAATGTCATGAAGACTTTTGATCATCCATTTAATTCAGTTAAAAAAAGTTAGGCCCTGCCTTTGAGACATAGAATGGAAAGCTCCTGAACCCATCCCTTATATTATTTCCTGGACCTTTTAACCGAAGTCTGAAAGTCTCTCTTTAAGTTGATGACTACTTCCCACTCCCAACCAAAGCCCTCCCTTATATGTTGAATCACTAATGATTCTGCTCTGTTCATTAGAACAGACCAACCAGGACAAATATACTTTCTAAAGACATTTAATGAGAAACAGGACTCCAAGAGTGTTCTGTTTAGCCCATAGTGAACCTGATAGTTCAATTAACCACGTCACCTATTCTGGTTAGTTGAGGTTTTACTATATGATGCCTCCCGAAGGACCCTGCTGATAGAAATAATATTGCTAAGCTATTAACTTTGAAAACTGTGGTGAAAATTTCGCAGGTGCGTATGAAGTATTTTACAGAATGAGACTTTAAAAAAAATGCGTGGGAGTTTGGGAGAGTTCTGGAGATAGATGACTGTGACGGTTGCCTAACACCGAGCATGTCCTTGGTGCTGGGGAACTGTCCAGTTAAAAATGGTTAAAATGGCAATTTTTATGTATATTGTATCACAATAAAGATTTTACAACAAAATTAATCAATACACACAGGGAAGTTCACCAAAGGCAGGGTTAAGAACGCTGTCATAAAAATTCAAAGATCTACCTGGTGGTCAAGTAAAGAACGATGGTCTTTTATCTGGAATGAGTAGACAACGCCCCCACTTAGGCACATGTTGGAAACAGAACAGAAATAATCAGTGATGTTGCCTGGTCCTATTTTCCTTCTGAAGGAAGAGAGTTGGTTCTGACAACTCGACACTTTGGTCCAAGGTTACATGGTGACTCAGTGACAAGTCTTGGAATAGCAGGCTGGGATCCTGATTCAGTCCCCTCCTTCTCACTTCCAAACGACACGAGAACATTTCCAGCTTCCCAGTCTGTACCTCGCAGATAGAGTTTTGAGCACAGACATCTGGCTGACACTGAGTTTGAGGCAGATTTCACTGACAGTTGAAACCATTACGAAACAAAGAATGATATTTATCGTTCAGGATGTGGCTAGGACCTGGGCCTGCTGTGCACTTTATAACCATGTGACCAAGGGCTTAACCTGAGTATTTTTTTTTTTTTTTGGATACTTTTTTTTAAGGTGGGGACACCTGATTAATCATCATCACAGTGAAAATATAAAACATTTCATCATCCAAAAAAGTTCCCTATGCCTCTTCTAGTCAAAACCTTCTCACCCTGGCCCCAGGAACCCACTGATCTGCTTGCTCTTTGTCACTACTGATAGCTTTTCTTTTCTAGAATTTCCTAGAAGTGGAGTCATACTATATATACTCCTTGTATCTGAATACTTTATTATTTTTTTTTAATTTTTAAAGATTATTTTAGAGAGAGAGTGTGTGTGAGTTGGGTAGGGACAGGGGGAAACAGAGAGAGAGAATCTCTAACAGACTCCCCATTGAGGATGGAGCCCAACTTGGGGCTCCATTTTGTGACCCTGAGCTTATGACCTGAGCTGAAACCAAGAGTCAGACGCTTAACTGACTGAGCCACCCAGGCGCCCTTCGATTCTTTGGTTTAGTTGAGCATGTTTATGGGGATGTATCTGTTTTGGTGAATGCACTAGCAGTTCATTGCTTTTTATTTCTAAGCAGTAATTCATTGTATGGGTATACCATAATTTATCCGCTCCCCTGTTGATGATCCTTTGAATAGTTTCCAGTGTTTAGTTATTATACATAAATCTGCTGTGAAAACTTGTGGGCAAATCTTTGTGTGGATATGTTTTCATTCCTCTAGAAGGAGCATTGCTGGATCCCACGTATAGGTTGATAACAAGTGTTGTTCAAGTTTGCATGCCCAACGGCAGTTCCAATCTGTAATGCTTGGCATTGTTTAGTCTTTCTAGTGTGTCAATTACAATATCACATTGTGGTTTGTTTTTTTTTTTTAAAGATTTTATTTATTTATTTGTCAGAGAGAGAGAGAGTGAGCACAGGCAGACAGAGTGGCAGAGGGAGAAGCAGGCTCCCTGCGGAGCAAGGAGCCCGATGAGGGACTCGATCCCAGGACGCCGGGATCATGACCTGAGCCGAAGGCAGCCGCTTAACCAACTGAGCCACCCAGGCATCCCTCACATTGTGGTTTTAATTTGCATTTTTTTTTAATAATGAAAGATGATAAGCATCTTTTCATGTCTTTGTCATTCATATATCTTCTTTTGGGAAGTGTAAGTTCAAATCTCTTGGGTAGTTACTTCTGAGTAAAGTTGTTAAAGATTTTTTTTAATTTATTTTTTATAAAGATTTTTATTTATTTATTTGACAGGCAGAGATCACAAGTAGGCAGAGAGACAGGCAGAGAGAGAAGGAGGGGAAGCAGGCTCCCCGTGGAGCAGAGAACCTGATGTGGGGCTCGATCCCAGGACCCTGGGATCATGACCTGAGCCGGTGGCAGAGGCTTTAACCCACTGAGCCACCCAGGCGCCCCAAAGAGTTTTTGATATTAACTCTTTGCCAAATGTATGGATGGTAAATCTTTCACCCAGTCTGTAGCTTGCGTTGTCTTTTAAAACAGTATCTTTCAAAGTGCAAACATTCTTAATTTTTATGAAGTCAGACTTATCAGTTTTTAAAAATGGTTTGTGTTTTCTGTGTTCTAGTTAAGAAATCTATGCTTACCCTAAAGTTGAAGATATTTTCTTCTCTCTGTACTCCTAGAAGTTTTATAGTTTTAGCTTTCATATGGAGATCTAGGATGTATTTTGAGTTAATTTTTATGTATGGTATGAGAGGACAGGTTCACTGTTTTCCATAGAACTATCTCGTTACTCCAGTACCATTTGTTAAAGACTCTTTTCCTCGTTAAATTTTCTTTCTTTTTTTTTTTTTTTAAGATTTTATTTATTTATTTGACAGAGAGAAAGAGAGCACAAGCAGGGGGAGAAGCAGAGGCAGAGGAGAAGCAGGCTCCCTGCAGAGCAGGGGAAGCCCGATATGGGACTCGATCCCAGGACTCAGGGATCATGACCTGAGCCGAAGGCAATGGGTTAACCAACTGAGCCACCCGGGTGTCCCCCTCATTAAGTTTTCTTGTTACAAAGTCATCTACATGTCTATCCTTATTCTGTTACCAGACCATCTGATTATAACACATCTTGAAATCAAGAGATATTGGTGTGTGTGTGTGTTATCTGATAAGTGTCCTCTTTAATCCCCATCCCCTATGTCTCCCATCCTCCCACTCACCTCCCCTCTGGTAACCATCAGTTTGTTCTCCATAGATAAAGAGTCTGTTTCTTGTTTGTCTCTCTTCCCTTTTTTGTATTTGCTCGTTTGTCTTCTTTCTTAGGTTAACCCAAGTGTTCTCTTCATGAGGTACAGAGACCTGTAAAGGGGGCCAGAATCATTGCCTCAGAATTGGGAAGAGTTTTTTATGTCCTGCAACCCAAATTCCCAGCCCTTGTTCCATTGTCCTCTTCATCCCTGCCCCTGGCAGATTTTGCTAATGGATATTTCTTCTAAATCTTTCCTCTTGGGCCCCAGATGGCTTCAGAACCTTTTTTGCCATGGCACTTGACAGCCACTCTCAGTCCATTAGAAGTAATGACCAAGATGAAAATCCATTTGCTAATTCTGGTCAAATTAACCTGTCTAAGGCAGAGAATCCCTTCCCCAACATTTCCCACCAGTGCACCTGGTTGGACCTTGGCCTGAGTGCACAGTGTTTTTGGATATGTCAACCCACTTTTTCCAGTAAATTTAATTCTCAGGAAGTCCTGTCTTATTTTGAATTAAAGCCTGTAACTTCCAGCCACTGGTTCTATTTCATTGAAACATTTGAAAATAGAGCAGTCTGATATTTCCAACCAAAATAAAGAGATTAATGCTGATTAGTGATCAAATTACTTAATGAATAATTTAAAAAATAATGTTTCCTTAACAACTGCTATGTGCCAGGTGCCCTTCTGCATACTTTCCATGAATTGGCTCCTATGTGACAGTTCTATGAGAAAACTACTTCTTTTATCTCTGTGACGGTCACTTAGATATCTAATTTGCTCTCCCATTCCAGACTGCCCTGCCTTTCCTAAGAGAAACATTTCAAGTCCCTCCAAACATTTCAAGTTTGAAATGTTCTTTTCTGGTAGATTTATCTTTCCAAAGAGACTTTCTAGAAGTCCACATTGTCTGAACAACAAGGAGTACTGTGGGACATCTCCAGCTCCATTCCAGGCTCTGAAAACCTCTGCCAATTACCCTGGGCTCTTTAGGTACCTTTGTTGCACCATTGACACCCACTGACCTGTTACATGGCCACCAACCCTTCCATAGGTTTGGGTTTTTTTTTTTTAATAAACATCTTTATATTCTATGTTTATCAGTCAGTGTTTTGTTTTTTTGTTTTTTTAAGATTTTATTTATTTGAGAGAGAGCATGAGCAGAGCAGGGAGGAGCAGAGGCAGATGGAGAAACAGACTCCCCACTGAGTAGGGAGCCCGACACACACCGGGCTGGATCCCAGGACACCGCGATCATGACCTGAGCTGAAGGCAGACGCTTCACCACCGACGGAGCCACCCAGGCTCCCCTATCAGTCAGTGTTTTTAAAAATACTGTCCTTTTGAACTTTCTCCAGTTGGTTTTGAACCATCCTTTCAGCCACCAGGGTTGTCTGGTGCTCTGGTTCTGTGATCCAGCTCCTTCGTGCATCCTGCCAGTCTCCTGTCCCCCTTGTGAAACTGTCGGACAGATGAAAGCACAGAGCTAACGCTCTCCTTTCAGTCCGACACTGACCCGTGAATAGCCCCCATTT
The DNA here is from genome assembly GCF_963455335.1 of Martes martes. Classification (NCBI taxonomy): domain Eukaryota; kingdom Metazoa; phylum Chordata; class Mammalia; order Carnivora; family Mustelidae; genus Martes; species Martes martes. Next base: position 77,824,312 of record NC_137901.1, read on the forward strand.
GCTTCTCTCTGGGAAGCAGATAAATGGTTTTGAAAAGACATTCCGCTGAGCACCAACCTGCCACTCTTACTTGTTTTTTATTATAGTAAATAAGCAGCCTGTTTCTTGGAAAGCTAACGGACAGTTGATGCATTTGTTCTAGAGAAATATTTTGGGCCCGGCTGTCACCAAACCGATTCTTGTCCCCAGCTCCTGTTTCTCTGCTTCCTGCCTAGTAATTAATGTTGTCCTAAAATAGTGGGAAGAAACTAAAGAGGGTAATTTGCGGAAATCACTTGCACTGTCGGGGACTGATAGCTCCCTTTAAGAGGTAATCTTAGCTGTTTTCTCTGCTCCCCCCCCCCCAATATTTTAGGGGTTTCTGTGGTTTGAGTCAGAAATTCCAGGTTGGTATACAGGCCACGTGATCTCTAGTTGATGACAGTATCTCTTGCTTTATGGAGGACTGATGAGGGGAGGCTGGTGGAGGAGGTCTGCACAAGGAAGACAGTGGGGTAGGGAGAGGGGAGTCTGAACCGGATGGAGGGAAGGGAAGAGAGAGAGAGACCGCTAAAATTCCTTGAGCATCTATGGTACACTGGGCATGGTGCTCAGTACATCGCCAAGTTCGGGGGGGGGGTCATTATACCCACTTTCAGATGAAGACACTGAGGCTTCTAGAGCCAATTTGAGCTGCCCTATGGTTCTATGACTGGTACATGTTAGAGTCCTCATTCATACTAGCGTCTGTAGCATTCCAAAGCCCACGTTCGTCCCACCACACTGTGATGCCTCAAGGAATCCACTTCCCCTCAAGAGGAAGGGCCATTGAGGAGTAGAGCTGGAAAGAGAAACAAAACATAGGTTGAGGGAAGCGAATGGGATGAAGAGGGTCAGCAAGTTCTGAAGTTGGTGGTGGCCCTTGGCCTTCCAGGGCTGAGGACGCAAAGATTTGCTATGGCCTGTTGGAAAATGCCCGTGGCCGTGTTTACTCTCCTCGGGAGCTCTGTCCTAGAGTCTGCAGAGATTCTAGGCCACCACGGGAGGGGGTAATAGGACCGCCTACACGGTGGCTAGATTGTCACTCTGGGGTCAGATGACATCAGGTGGTGTCTCATCAGGGTAGCTGCTCTCTCCTGCTTTTTTAGAAACAGAAGCATTTTAGGAAAGAGAGCCATAAAACCAGCATCTTTATAGCCTGCCTTATTTTCTGGTTGACTTCCATTATAAAAATTGGAGAGATTTTCAGCACAGAACTATTTCCAAAACACTAAAGTGATCCCCCCCCCGCCTCCACGGGCCCCCTGGGTTTTTACTGATTCTTGTGCTGAATCTGGGCTCTTCCTCTTCCTTCCTCCCCATACTGCAGAAGCATCTCCTGTGATTGTGGCTATTTGTGTCCTGGTTGGGGGTCCCTCACCCAACCCTTAAGGAGCACCTTTAAGGAGGTGGTCCTTAAAGTTAGAGGTGACGTGATTCCCCTTTGCGCATCCACACTGCCTGAACAAAGCGATCTCTCACAAGGCATCTGAGACCTTACAAAGCAAAGCTAAGGCAGATTGGAGCTTAGCTGTCATGGCAGTAATTCACAGCATCTTCGATGTCAACTCAGATGGGCCAAGTGTCCATAACTGTAACCGAATGGAAAGGCAGACATGGCGGCCTGGCCTTCCTCTTACGGTGGGGATCCTGTGACTTGCTGGCCATCCAAGATTTCTGGGCACATTCTTTTTAACTGTGCCACGCGTCTGTCGGGGACAGAAGACAGTCGGTAATTCTGGAACGAGATGATTTCAGAAGCCGAAATTTGGCGCCACGCCTGCGATTAGTTTGGTGACAAGAACAGCGAGGGCACGAGTTGTATTGTCCGTGGTATCGAGACTCTGGCCTTTCCCCCCACTAGCAAGCCAAATTACAGCAGCAGATGGACATGCAGAAGAACCACATCTTCCGTCTGACTCAAGGGCTGCAAGAAGCTCTGGACCGGGCGGATCTGCTGAAGACGGAAAGGAGCGATCTGGAATACCAGCTAGAAAACATTCAGGTGAGAACCGGCAAAGGGAATTTACTTAGAAATTGTCTGCGGATGCAAAGCGTCATGGCCGAAAGCCATCTGGTGAAATGATGAGAGTGATCTCTTTATACTGTGTGTTTCCCCCCGTATTTCATTATGAAAATTTCCAAACCTTCAGAGAAGTTAGAGCATACCTGTAATGATCAGCTCTGAGATTCTAATATTAACCCCTGACTTTTTTTCCCCCCCGTATGCTTATCCATCTATCAGTACTTTTTTGAGTTTTGTTTTTGGCCATAAGAAAAGGAGTGAGTAAGTAATTATTGGCCCAGTGCAGTCTGTGTTGAATTTTCATAAGCTAGTATCCTCATGACTTAGTTTTTTTATTTTCTTTAAGTACCAAATTTATTTATTTATTTTTATTTTTATTTTTTAAAATTTTTTTTAAGATTTTGTTTATTTATTTGACAGACAGAGATCACAAGTAGGCAGAGAGGCAGGCAGAGAGAGAGGGGTAAGCAGGCTCCCCGCCGAGCAGAGAGCCCGAAGCGGGGCTTGATCCCAGGACCCTGAGATCGTGACCTGAACTAGAGACTAAGGCAGAGACTTAACCCACTGAGCCACCCAGGCACCCCTAAAGTACCAAATTTAAAAGCATCTTTCTTTCGAGGGCTGAGCTTATTTTTGTTTTTATGAATTTTTAGGTTCTCTATTCTCACGAAAAGGTGAAAATGGAAGGTACTATTTCTCAACAAACCAAACTCATTGACTTTCTGCAAGCCAAAATGGACCAGCCCGCTAAGAAGAAAAAGGTGGGTCCTCGTGTTTAAAAAGTGGGGAGTTTTTGCTCGGCCATTGTGATTCATTAAATACCGCTGTGATAGATAATTAGAAAAACATCAAAGAAAACAAAGCGCACATTTTCTTGTTTTATACTGGGTTGAAAAGAGGTTTTGAGATAGAACAGTCCTTACAGAAGGGATGTCATTAATCAAGTCTGTAACACACTGGTTTGTGTTCATGGCCTTTAAAATTATAGTCCCTGTCTCTGATTTCCTAAGCAGCTGGGGTAAGGGAGTGGGCAGCACAGAGAAAGGTTTATATGGAGGTCATTGTACAAGATTCCAGAAGGATTAGCAGCTCACAGGTACAGGACTATAGAGAAATTACAGGACATGGATTTGGGATTCGAGAAAGAGAGAGAGGGGTCCTCAGTTCTGTTGAAGGATTCTCAGGGCACAGATACAGGGCTCTAGAAAAAAATTTGAAATTACCCAGCCCAGTTCTTTTGATTGGCAAAGGCCTGTGTGACACCGGGAGCCAGGGAGTTGAGGTGACCTGCCTACAGTGCCTGACTGGATAGCTGGGCCCTCCCCTGAGGGCCATTCCATCCCTTTAAAATTGTGGTAAACGAACAAATGAAAAACTGTGACCAAAAAGAAAATTTAAAAAAATCCAACTGTGGACAGGGTTCTATGTAGATGCACCTGGGAGGATTTTTACACCCAAAACACACTTCCCTAAACCACCGAGCCCCCCTGCCCCCAACCCCAGGAGGTCTGGCTAGGTGTTCTCAGCTGGAAAAGTTCTCTAAGGAGCTTGCAGTTTGCTTCCAAAGGCATTCCTGCCCCAGGGGAGCAGTGGCAGCCCCCCTCTGACTTGGAAGACGTGAAAGGGGGCTGGGGTAGGCAGTTGGGGCCCATGGTGCCAGCGCTGTTTGCACTATTAGGGGCGAGGGCAGCCTTCAGAAGCAGCGTCCTCCTCTGGGGGCTGCCGGGAAGGGATGTTCTGTGCCGTGTGACTATTTCTGCTTGTTATGCTGACGATACTGAATCTTTTTTTATTTTAACAGCCAATTGTTATCTGATTGTGTCATGTGCTGTAGTTAGGGTGTTTCCATTGATTTCTGGTTAAGTTTTTTTTCAGTCCCATTATTCCATGTGTTTTCCTTTTTTCCCTCCGTGTCCAGTATGTGTTTTCCATTTGCATTTTTTTTTTCTTAATTTTTGAGTAGGCCCCTTGTTTTGATATCACTTTACTAGTCAGGTTTTTGGTCTCCTTTTAAAAAAAAAATTTTTTTTTTTTAAACCCTCATCTCTGTGTCTTGTAACTAAGCATCATGAGACAAACGCGGAGCAAGAGTGATTTCCGAACCATCCCTCCTGACTCCATCCTCCACTTCCATTTTTTGAGGGTAAAGACTGAGGAAATGGCTCTCCTTCTTGGGAATGCTAAAGGAAGAGGTGGTGGCAGTTCAAGCATCTTGAACCCTCTTGTTGAAAATTTGCGAAACCCTATTTTTTTCCAGCCGGCTGGAATGGGCTGTGGCTCAGTCTCCCCTTTCCCCCCTTCACATGCCATTTTTACTAAATCCGCTTACAGTGAGTATGCTCCTGGCTTCCGTGGTTTGCTCCTCTTGAGTCAGAGTTCCTTTAGCTAGTTTCAAGTGCCAGTTTCCAGGAGTTAGGAGATATCTCTGTTTCCATTGCTAGGGTTTATTTAGTCGACGGAAAGAGGACCCTGCTTTGCCCACACAGGTTCCTCTGCAGTACAATGAGCTGAAGGTGGCCCTGGAGAAGGAGAAAGCGCGCTGCGCAGAGCTAGAGGAAGCCCTTCAGAAGACCCGCATCGAGCTCCGGTCTGCCCGGGAGGAAGGTAGGGGCACTCCCTATGCCGGGTCTGTGGGGAAAGGCAGAGAGAGGACCCACCTCAAGCAGATTGGTCGTACTAGTTCAGCATCTGTCTTGGTGGCCCCAAAGCTCTCAGTCCAGACGTCCCAAGTCTGAACGAGTCACAGCGTCCTTGGCATTGCCCGTTGGGCACGATGCCTGTTCTTTTGGTCTTGGGTCCTCGAAAGACAGCCCAGGGGCAGTCCACTTGGTTTTGGCCTCTTGGTGGCCCAGCTAACCAAAAGACATCGGACCGGTCTCTCTCCAGCTGCCCACCGCAAGGCCACAGACCATCCACACCCATCTACGCCAGCCACCGCGAGGCAGCAGATCGCCATGTCCGCCATCGTGCGGTCACCCGAGCACCAGCCCAGTGCCATGAGCCTGCTGGCCCCGCCATCCAGCCGCAGAAAGGAGTCGTCCACTCCAGAGGGTACGTGCTCAAGGAGCCACCGGAGTTCCGCTGAAAATCGTTTTTAATCGACTAAGATAATGCAGACGTATGGTGAAAGTGACAAGTAATAATATTAAGGGTGATAATGCTGAAGAGTAATAAGTCTGTCTTCTCCCCCGTCCCAAGCCAGTTCGCTGAGCTGGAGACCACCAGTGCATTCTTCCTGCAAGAGTTCATGCATGTAGGCACATGTCATGGTATTCATGTGTCTTATATAATTATATCTAAAGAGTATGAGAAAATAGGCATATTTTCCTCAGCCCTTTTTTCTATTGTAAATATCACAACACACTACGCCGTACCCTGCAAACACCTTTCTTTCACTTAAAATCCTATCTTAGATTGTTTATGAATGCCTGTGCCTGGACCTCGTCCTCTGAGAGGACTACATGATTTTCACTGGCGTGGGTATGTGGCTCACCTGTTAGACCAGACGCCTGCTGATGGGCGCTGGGGTTGTTTCCAGTTTGTCCTCGGCAGGAGAGCCCTGCAGTGGAATCCTGTGCCTCTGCGGGCGCTGCAGCCGTGGGATTAGCTCTGGGGAAATGACTCCCTGCATTAGACATTATTTGCATTTTGAGTGTCAGAGGTTTGATCCATTTTATATTCTTACCAACAGTGTAATAAGTTTTCTTTGTGGTCTTAAAAGTATTCTGTTCGCTTAGAGAGGAAGAGGACTTAAAAAAAAAAAAAAAGGCCAGGTTGTGAGGGTGACCTGGCTGCGACATCTGTCACCCTGTTGATCGCCAGGGTTGATTTGGCTGATCTGGCTGGCGAGGCAGGTGTCCCCCTCCTCCCTCACTGCTCCATGTGCGTCCCCTCACAAAGCCACGCACTCGGTCAAAGGCAACGGCCTTCCCTTGTGCTTTGGTCAAGGGTATATGAGTAGCTGAGCTCCCCTGCTCGAACCTTCAAACAAGCTCTCAGGGTCCATTTATAGGAGAATGTCATGTGGTCGAGCTTCTAAGACTCCAGATGCACCCAAATGAGGCGCTGCCTGTGGCAAACTGCCTCGCTTTAAAAAAAAAAAAAAAGGCCAAGGAAGGTGGTTTGGAAGGTCTTAGGAATCATAGAGCAGAGCTGCAGGGTGGTGTCACGGTGTCACAGTGTAATGGGTGTTAGTGGCAAATCTCCATGGCGTTTTGGTGTGTTCGTGGGTTTTCCTCAACATTGGTTTCTCTCCGGTGATGATGCCATCTTGTTTCCTATGTTTCCATAACACTTTGAATCAAAGAGCTTTACTCTTAAATGCATCGTGATGGTGATGGTAACACAGGAGAAGAAAACCTGTCTGGCCATGGTGTGTGTTGCCTGGGCTCTGTAGAGCAGTGGCCGGCGAGGGTCTGAGGGTCCCAGGCCCCTGCTTCCCGTGTGCTGCACACTGACCGGGCCAGAATGTGTGTGTGTATTTGTTCCTTACGGTTTTCTGATCAAGGATGGAGGCCATGTTCTGTGCAGAACCCAATTTGGATTCAGAAATTTGGATCCTGAGCTTTGCTGTTTAAATCTGTCTTTAATTAGGTCACTGTGGAGAGGGGGGCCTATTAAGTTGGGGGGATTGTGCAGGAAGCAACCTTCTTATTTTAACAGACTGGTATATAAATGTAAGAATTCGATTTTTAAGGCTTACACATTGAGTTTTTCACCAGAGGAGGCTCTTCATGAAAGAACAGGACATGAGGAGAGAATTCTTCAGTCAATTTATGTATGTAATACCTAGAAATTCTGTAATTCAGAACTGATTTTTAAACTGAATTCTAAAAACTTCCTGATATGAGGTTCATCGGGAAAACAAAACTTCCGTGATTAAAGTACCTATAAACATTTGACTTAAAAACATATGTTTATTTAGGCCCACAGACATCTTTGCTATCTTATAGCCTGTCTTCTGCCAGTAGAATGTTCTTTAAAAATACTTAACTCCTGATAACTGGATAATGGAGATTTGAAGTTGAGTCCTATAAATCTAGATGCATCTGTTAGTGTTAAAGTAGTTTCACACTCTGTAACTAATCTGCTGTAATGGCTTTTTAACAGCTTTATTGAGATAAATCCACGTACTGTACAATTCACACATTTGAAGCGTATGATGTTTTTCATCAAGTGCACAGGGTTGTACAACAACCGCATCATAATTTTGGGACATTTTTGGCCTCAACCTTTCCATCCCCCAAAAGCACGCTACCTGATAGCAGACACTCCCCATTCTCTCCTCTGCCTGACCTCTGGCAGCCACTAAGCCGAGCAGGTTTGCTACTCTGGACATTTCACCTAAGTGAGATGCTACTGGACGCTTTTTTTGTCTGGTTTCTTTCATTGAGCGTAATCCTTCTAAGATTCAGCCATGTTAAAGCATTTATTAGTTCTTTACTTGCTCCGGTTGAGTAAATTCTATTGTATGGAGAGTTCATCTTGTTTCCTAATCCACTGATAATCATTTGGGTTGTTTCCAATTTTTGGCCTTTATAAATAATGTTGCTGTGAATGTTGTCTGTTGTGGCTACATATGTTTCCATTTCTCTTGGGGCTGTACCTAGGAATGGAATCGCTGGGTCTCTACCATTGCTGCGCAATCCTAAATTTAACTTTTCAAGGGCCTGCCAAACTGTCTTCCAGAATGGCCACACCATTTGACATTCCCACCAGCAGTGTATGAAGGTTCTAATTTCTCCATATCCTCACCAACATTTGTTTCCTGCATTTTAAAAAAAGATTTTATTTATTTATTTGCCAGAGAGAAGAGACACAGTGAGAGGGAACACAAGCGGGGGGAGTGGGAGAGGGAGAAGCAGGCTCCCCACTGAGCAAGGAGCCCAATGTGAGACTCAATCCCAGGACCCTGGGATCACGACCCGAGCTGAAGGCAGATGATTAACAACTGAGCCACCCAGGCATCCCCCTGCATTTTTGATTCTAGACATCAAAGGGGGTGTGAAATGGAATCTCATTGTGCTTTTGATTTGTGTTTTTCTAATGACTCATGATGCTGACCATCTTTTCATGTGCTTCTTCATCATTATCTTCTTTGGAGAGATGTCTAGTCAAATCCTTTGCCCATTTTAAAGTTGGGTTATTTGTCTTTTTGTTACTGAGTTGTAAGAGCTTTTTATATATTGTAGCAACAAGTCCCTTGTCAGAGAGATGATTTACAAATATTCCTTCCCATTCTTTTTTAGTTTTTTTGTTTTTTAACTTTCTTGATGGGATCATTTGCAAAACTTAATAATATTTTTTAAAACTTCCCTTCAGAATTCAGTCGGCGTCTTAAGGAGCGCATGCACCACAATATTCCTCACCGATTTAATGTAGGACTGAACATGCGAGCCACAAAGTGTGCTGTGTGTCTGGATACTGTGCACTTTGGGCGCCAGGCATCCAAATGTCTTGGTAAGAGCAGTGGCTGTGCATTCGCAGTGGGCACCTGCATGTCTCCACTCATGGGGGTGGGTTGTTGTTTTTCTTTTTCCTTTCTTCTTTAAAGATCTATTTATGTTAGAGAGAGAGAGGGAACAGAGTGGGGAGGGGTAGAGGGAGAGGGAGAGATGACCTCAAGCGGACTCTGCGCTGAGTGTGGAGCCTGACACAGGGCTCGATCTCACAATCCCGAGATCACAACCTGAGTCAAAACCAAAAGTTGGACACTCAACCCACTGTGCCACCCAGGCGCCCCAGTGTTTTTCCTTTTTAAATTTTTCATCCTGTAGTACATTCATTTTCAAGCTTTCAGTTTCAGTGGGAGGAGACTATTTTTTCCCCACTAAAGGAATGAGCTTATCCGTGTTTCCAGCTCACGTCTCTACCGCCCTATGCAAAATGCCTTGTGCTTTGCTGGTTTCCAGCCCCCTGTTTTTGTCCAGGTTGCTCTCTCCCCACCTTTAGGTTGTGTGCTGGCTCTAGCTGAACTGTGCCAACAGGTCCCTTACATACGTTTGTGGTGGCCTGGGGAGAAGCGGGGAACATTGTGTCGAGAACACTTGGCTCCCTTGTTTCCTTTCTCTGGGCCTGGCTCCTGGGAACGCTTAGGGATTACCTGGCTGTTGGGGCCTGGCTGGGACTTGGCTGGCAGAGGGACACATGGGCCAGGATCTGCCAGGGGGTTTTCAGGCTGTTCCCTGCTTTTCTCCAGAATGTCAGGTGATGTGTCATCCCAAGTGCTCCACGTGCTTGCCCGCCACCTGTGGCCTGCCAGCCGAGTATGCCACACACTTCACCGAGGCCTTCTGCCGTGACAAAATGAACTCCCCAGGTCTCCAGTCCAAGGAGCCCAGCAGCGGCTTGCACCTGGAAGGGTGGATGAAGGTGCCCAGGTACTGTGGCAGGGAGCCTCGGGCTGGGGCAGGTGCTGGTGAGGACGCCACCCCAACATAGGCCACTTGGGAATAAGGGGTATTTGGCGACAAAGGCACTTGACAAACCGCCGGTCTCAGAAGGACAGTCTGACCTCCCCTCTCTCTTTCTGAAAGTAGGAGATACGATCCTGTGTAAAAGCAGCCCTCCCTTTTCCAGGAGGAAAGGAATATTGTCACCAGAGACAGGGATTCAAGGCTTGCAGAGAGAACTCTGCAAAGAACCCTTGTTAAAGTAACCCCTTATCTCCCTTTCGCCTCCCGTAACATTTTAGCTGCTTTTTCATACTTACTCGTCTTTGTTCAAGCCAGTGTACAAACACGTAGGCCTCTCCACTTTTGGGGTCTTCCTTGTCTGGCGGAGACTCCCAGGAACATATAAAATAAAGAAATGTATGCTTCTCTCCCCGTTCAACCGTCTGCTACCTGTGAAATTCCTGGGCCAGCCACAGATCCTACAAGAGAACCACCCCTGATACAACGGCCCTGGCTGCTCCCATTCCCGAGCTTTCCCCGGGAAGCCTCTTAACTAGGACTCCCTCTCGGTCTTCCCACCGCCACCTCCTCCTCCCCGCGACTGTGCTGTGGACTCCACACCTTTGTTCTTGTGCGTTCCTGTTTTCCCAGGAATAACAAGAGAGGACAGCAAGGCTGGGACAGGAAGTACATTGTCCTGGAGGGATCCAAAGTCCTCATTTATGACAATGAAGCCAGAGAAGGTAAATTAATAATTCAGGGGGAAGTTGCATTGCACGTGGTTGACCCAGGTCTCCCAGTCTCGGCGTGAAGGCTTTGTTTTTCGGACTGCGTTGCAAGCCTTCTACGATTTTCCATTTTTGAAAATTAAAAAGCGAATGGCTTGACTAAAGGTTATTGGTACGATACTCACGTCTATAGGTCTCCCCTCTGAAGAACCCGCAGGGCGCTGCCCTGAAGATTCTACCTGCTAATACACCTTCAGAGAACTTCTGCCTCAGTCAACTAACCCATAAATCCGCATCGTCATCCGAAATTTGACTGTGCTACTCATCTGACACACTTTATTTTGTTTTTATCTTCCCTCTCCGCCTTCTCTGCACACCTTTCTCCTTCCTCCTTTGTTCTCGTGCGCCTCTCTTTCCACGCATACTGTCTCTCGCCCTGTCTCTCTGTCTCTCTCTCTCTCTCTGTGTTTCTCTCTCTGTTTCTTTCTTCTTCTTTTCTCCCCTTGTTCTTGTTCCTGTTCTTTTGGTTTTCTTTCTGCCCTTCCTCTTTGCACCAAGCTGGACAGAGGCCGGTGGAAGAATTTGAGCTGTGCCTTCCCGACGGGGATGTATCTATTCATGGCGCCGTTGGTGCTTCTGAGCTTGCAAATACAGCCAAAGCAGGTGAGGGGAAGCAGCAGAGCCCGCCAGGGGGCGCGCTGGGCTTGATCAAGCAGCAGGGGTAGAAGGGGCCACCCTCCTCGGCTTGGCCATCTTAATGGGGACTGGGACCTGCGTGCTTGGCGGGGGATCGCTGACACCCCAGGGCCATCCCTCCCGCTGGGATGGAGGGAAAGCCACAGCCAACCCCTGCTCTGTCTGATCCCCTAGATGTCCCCTACGTACTGAAGATGGAGTCTCACCCACACACCACCTGCTGGCCCGGGAGGACGCTCTACTTGCTGGCTCCCAGCTTCCCTGACAAACAGCGCTGGGTCACCGCCTTAGAGTCTGTTGTCGCAGGTGGGAGAGTTTCTAGGGAAAAAGCAGAAGCCGATGCTGTGAGTATGAAGACGGGCGCTGGAGCTTGTCTTTGTAACGCGGGCTGATGTGGGAACTGACCTGGGTGCTGGGAGGCCTGTCACTGCCTCCCCAAAGGGTGATGGTCCGAGACTGTTGTGACTGGGACGCTTGTGGGACCAAGACATGGGCTCTGCACTGGCTTGTATGGCATCACACACCCTCCCTCTGCAGCCCTTTAGAATGGGGGAGTCAGAGCCATCAGCCAGCTCTTGGGGCGTGACGGATTTTGGTCATGGCAGCAGATGTACTCATAAGGCGATCCTCTCTCTCGTTTACTCTGATGAGTTTATTTGAAGACTTGCGTTGCAAGCACTTGGCCAGGAAGCAGTGCAGAGGTCTGCCGAAACCATGCCAGCTCGGGGAGGGCTTTTCATAACCTTCTCCGTAGCTTCCACGTGATCTGCTCTTCTGTAGGCAGGTTCGGGATCCTACTTCTCCCTAAGACGGCAGAGCCGTGGGTGTGCCTTGACTGGCATCACTCCTCCTGGAAAGTTCCAGGATACAACAGGGCTCCGTGCTCACTGGTGTTTTCTCCACCAAAGACCAAACACTGGGCTCCTAGTAAACACGTTCAGTATTTGCAGCGCAGACTTCTTAACCATGAGCCTCTGGGGAGGAGCTCGGCTCCCTGGGTGGACTTGTTCTGATGACTTGTTCTGCGGTTACCTGTGTGAGCCTTTTATTGAAATGCACGTTAATATGTGTACACTAGGGTTGCGACCGTATTCCCTCCGAGCTTCTGCCTGCGTGGGCTCAGGTAAAGATTGAGAGGCTTGCTGCTTCGCTGCTGACGCTGTGCTTTGTCCTTGGGCTGCTGCCTGGAGGGGAAGGAGCCTTCCACGTGGCTTATTAACCCTCTGCGCGTAGCGTCGGTTTCTCTCCTACCGCAGAAGATCTCTCAATGTCTACTTCACTCATTTATTTCCTCATCCAAGCCGAGGCGTAACTCTCATGCTAATTACCAGCCGCCCCGGAGATACCAGTAACTCAGATCAGAATATGGGGCAAGCCAAGAGCAATTGTGTGTTTCTGGCGTTTTCAGGATGAACCTTACTTTCTTCCTGGCACCAAACTTTTCTCCGTTCTTGCTTTTGTCTCTCTGGATGATTTGGTCATGAACAGTTCAAACTTACTGTGTCCTTTTTTTTTTCCCTTTCTCTCTCTCTCTCTCTTTTTTTTTTTTTTTGGTTCCAATATGAAAAGAAATTGCTTGGAAACTCCCTGCTGAAACTGGAAGGTGATGACCGTCTGGACATGAACTGCACGCTGCCCTTCAGCGACCAGGTAGCGCTGTCCTCTGGACCCTGGCCGCCACCCCCGCGGTCACGAGAGAAAGGGCTCTCACTCTTCCTGCTCCACAGGCCGTGGGGACGTGGTTATGCTCACGCCCCGCCTGTGGACTTCTGTTCCTGCAGGTGGTGTTGGTGGGCACTGAGGAAGGGCTGTACGCACTGAATGTCTTGAAAAACTCCCTCACCCACGTCCCAGGAATCGGAGCGGTCTTCCAAATTTATATCATCAAGGACCTGGAGAAGCTCCTCATGATAGCAGGTGGTTGGCCAAGGGCATGGCACTTTCTTTTCATTGTCGAGGGAAACTATTTGAGAGCCAAGTATCATGCCTGTGAAACAGAAAGGCATCCTGGTGGCAGATGGCAGCCAAAGTGGCTCTTTCGCCGGGTCCTTGTTGGTGCCGGAGCTGATGGCGCTCTTGACTCAGATTCGTTCCCGTGGTGGCCGGTGCAGCTGTTATGCCAAGCGAAGAGTAGTTAGCCTCCAAAGTCTCATTAATGACAGACCCTTTGATGCCATCATCATGGTGACGTCAATGCCACCGAGAGCCGGGCCTTCTGAGAGCTTGCCTGCTGTTAGCATGTGTCCTCTTATTTCTCTGGAACCCCTTGGAGACCCTTGGGTTGTTCACCACTGTTAGCATTTTGCCATATTTTTACTCTCTTCCTCTACAGACACACATGCACACACACTAACTGTTGAACTGAGAGTCCCTTGCAGCTGTGACCCCAAAGTCTTTAGCATATCAGCTAAGAACGAGAGCATTCTCTTTCACAACCATGGCAAAATCCTTTTCTCTCTTTATTGGTGGTCTTTTTCTTTTCTTTTTTTTTTTTTTAAAGGGAAAACAATAATTTGTTGGTTCAATGTTCAAAAACATCCACGGCCAGGTCTTGTTTCAGATGTGGCTGGATGGGTCTGGGGGCTGAAAGAATGCGGTCAGGAACTGGCCTTTCTTGGTCTTTCGTTCTCCCTCTCTTTGTCTCTTGTTTCTTTCTTTCTGCTAGCTTGTCTCCTTCCCATTCTGCCTTTCCTTCCTTCCTCTCCATCCCCACCTTCCTCCCTTTCTTCCTGACTTTATTCTTTAGAGTGGTTTAAGGCTCACAGCGAAATTGAGCAGAAAGTACGGAGAGTTCCCGGATGGCCCCTGCCCCCACTGTCACCCTCCCCACCAGAGGGGTGCACTGGACATAACCGATGAACCCGCAGTGACACATCGTGACCCTGGGTCCATGGTTTCCATTAGGGTTCACTCTTGGTTGTGTCCCTTCCGTGGGTTTAGACAAACATGTCGGGGCTCGGATCCACCACCGGCGTATCGCACAGGAGAGTGTCACGTGGCACCATTTTTGAGTTCAAGAACTTTAACCCTTGCTGTGATGTGCCTGTCTGGTAGGCTGCCCTGAGTCAGATTTTACCTGTGGCTCCAATAATGTCCTTTCCGGTATTCCCCCCCCCCCCCAAGGTGTGATCCCGCCCCCGGTCTGCATTGCATTTAATAGTGTCCCATTAGTCTCCTGTCATCTGCAATGGATGACACTGACATCCTGGAATAATGTCCAAGCCTGTTGTTTTACAAAACGTCCCCTCGATGTGCCTAACCCAGCCTCTTCTTCGAGTTGGTGGGAAGTAGGTTTAAAAGTCCGGCTCATGGATTCTGATTTTACGTCTGCAGATTTTTTTTTTTTTTTTCATCCCAGAATCTTGACCAAGAGGCCAGATGTTTTTCACTGTAGTTCTCAAACTTGGACCTGAACCATGTACACAGGATATGTGGAAATCTGTCCATCTGTGTGGCCCTGCGTGGCTACTTGGGAGAAGTAGGACTGCCTTCCCGCGTCTATGCTTCCCTGCCTCACACTGACCTCGGGGCTCTTCCTCCCCCCCGCAGGAGAAGAACGGGCTCTGTGCCTTGTTGACGTGAAGAAAGTGAAGCAGTCCCTCGCACAGGCTCACCTTCCTGCCCAGCCCGACATCTCCCCCAACGTATTCGAGGCCGTGAAGGGCTGCCACTTGTTTGCTGCCGGCAAGGTGAGCTCTCCTCGGGGCCTCCGCAGGCGGAGTGTTCCCGAAATCGGCTCCGCCCTCCTTCTGACAGGGCTCATTGATTTGACCTTGAAAACTGTACGTCCTCTCACTGGGTGAAATTTCTGTTGCTTTCTTTAGGCACACAAAACAATTTGTGTAGCCATGAAATTTGCACAGGCTTTGAGTCTAAAGGAAACTTCAGAGAAAAATGAGGATAAAATTAACAAAACTGAAAGGATGACCCCCAGTTCAAAAAAACTGTGTATGTGTGAGTGTCCACGTGTGTGTGTGCGTGTGTGTGTATGATGGAGTTTTTTTATTTTCATTTTTTTTTAAAGTAGACTCCACACCCAGAGTGGAGCCCAGCACGAACTTAAACTCATGATTGCTGAGACCAAGACCTGAGCTGAGATCAAGAGTCAGATGCTTAATCAACTGAGTTACCCAGGCGCCCTTAGTCTTTTTTTTTTTAAACCTAACATAGAACCCCACCTCCGAACTCGATGAAAAAATGTTTTATTACTAAAAATTTGCAAATTCTGATTTATGACATTTATATAATATAAAGTCAGTTCCTGGTAAGTCAAGTTAATTCTTTGGTAGCTAATAGCATATTGATTTTGGTACATACATACATTATACATATATAAAAGTTTCTTTAAGGAAACTTTTTCTTTTTAAGATTTTATTTATTTATTTGACAGAGAGAGAGAGATCACAAGTAGGCAGAGAGCTAGGCAGAGAGAGAGAGAGAGGGGAAGCAGGCTCCCTGCTGAGCAGAGAGCCCGATGCGGGGCTCCATCCCAGGACCCTGAGATCATGACCTGAGCCAAAGGCAGAGGCTTAACCCCCTGAGCCACCCGGGTGCCCCAGGAAAATTTTTTTATTAAAAGAAATTAAAAGCATTTGTGGGTGCATACACATGAACATATATAATTTTAATGAAACCCGAATCAAGCATTTGCAGACTCCCAGAGTCTGCTGGAGTTCTCCTGCTAAAAGCCACCGCCTTTCCCTTTTCAGAAGACTGCTCACTGGGTATTTGGGATTTAGTCACTCTTAGCCAGCTTTTACCTAGCGCATCCTGTGTACTTGACCGAGCCTTCAGAGGCGTTTGTGCTGAGTGAAGGAGGACCAACAGGGGAGGGATGTGGTGGGCCACAGGAACCTCCTTAGGGGGGCTTGACCTTGGCTATGGCCTTGGCCACTGCTCTTGAGGACTTTTGGTTTCTGAAACCTTCTGGCTGTAGGGCTGATGACATTCTTTATTAGTCACTTACACAATGGTTGGGATTAACTGTGGCAATAAGAAAAAGAGGACGGACTATAAAGGAAAAGGATGGCTGGCCTAGAAAGGCGTGGATTTGCAAAGGGTTCTCGGAGGAGCTGAATCTTGAGGGACTGAGCAAAGGACAATGCTGGATGGACCCAGGATTTC
The DNA here is from genome assembly GCF_963455335.1 of Martes martes. NCBI lineage: Eukaryota > Metazoa > Chordata > Mammalia > Carnivora > Mustelidae > Martes > Martes martes. The sequence goes on from NC_137901.1 coordinate 77,840,298, forward strand.
CAGATAGGGGCCCGGGAAGGAAAGATGTACTTTTTCAGTTTTAACAATTCTTTTTAAAGAGAACATTTCTTTTTTTTTTTTTTTTTTTTTTGTCTCTCCTTTTTTCTGCTTTTTGTTCTTTGTGCGTTTTTTATCCCTAATATTACTTTTTCTGGATCTCTTATTTGTCTTAATTTCATCAGCTTTTATAGTGATTTTACTAATCTTTATAAAGGAGCAGCTTCGGGCTGTACTGATTCTTGCTTTGCTATCATTATCTTATCATTAATTTTTGCTTTTTCCTTAACCTTTGTTTTTCCTTCCTTGAGTTTTCTCTGGCTTTCTTGCATTGTTCTCTTTCTAATCTCTTGTTTAGCTAATTAATTTTCAGGTCTTTTTTCCTAAGGTAAACACTTTAAGGCCATACATTCTCTCTCTTACTACAATCTTACTGTAAATTTTTGTCGTTACACATATTTTAAAATTTCTTATGATTTTTTCTGTGAATGATGAGTTACCTAGAAATGGGCATTTTACAGGGTTGAAACTACTAAAAAATAGGTACATTATAAAATTATAACATCTAATAATATAAACATCCACAAACTTATACCTGCACCAAGAGCTAGAATATTACTAACACTTTCCATTTTCCTGTGTATTCCTTTCTTCTCCCATCCCATTTCATTCCACCTTGACCTTGAAAACTGTATGTCCTCTCACTGGGTGAAATTTCTGTTGCTTCCTTTAGGCACACAAAACACACACCCAAAAACCCCCACCCCCAACTGCTGACCTTCGTGTTGGCACCAATTGGAGAAGCTTCTTTTTGCCCTTGGTGAAAATGACAAAGACGTGGTATTAGGAGGTGAAGGAAGACTGATTTAGCCATTCTAGAAAACTCTATGTACATAGATCTTAGCTAAGAACTTTTCTCTTTGAACCATAATCCTTAAATTCTTGAGGTAATTTCTACTGCCTTCCTCCTCCCTCAGGATAAGATTGTCGGAAGGCTCTGTCTCTAGCAGAAGGCACAGGCACACCAAATGTGTGTGGTGTCAGGTGATCTCCGGAGGCCTTTGCCAGGTCTTTGTTAAATCCATGGTTCTTATCCAGCGGCAATTCTGACCTCTAGGGGATATTGGGCAGCGTCTGAAGACATCTGTGGTTGTCCCAACTGGTGGTTGTACCACTGGCATCCAGAGGGGAGAGCCTAGGGTTGCTGCTAAACATCCTACAATGCACAGAGCAGCCTCTGGCCACAGAGAATGACCTGGTCTCGTGTCAGTAGTACTAAGGGGAGGGGCTCTACTCTAAACTGGCATTAGGTTCCTAGTTCTGCTGTGGAGCCAGCAGACACACCAGTGACCCTCTTGTTTCTCTGTTTCCCTGATTGCTTTCCAGATTGAGAACGGGCTCTGCATCTGTGCAGCCACGCCCAGCAAAGTTGTCATTCTCCGCTACAACGAAAACCTCAGCAAGTACTGCATTCGCAAAGTAAGTCCCGGGCCTCGCCCGGCCTGCTGGGCCCCCGGCCTGGGCTGGAAGGTGTGCTGTCTCCGGGAACAGTGTGTGCCCGGTCCCTTCAGCCTGGGTCACCTCCAGAGAGACAGACAGACAAGCAGACACACCCTTCCTTCCTGGAGGAAGCTCCAGAGCCTGAGGAGCTGCAGTTTTCTCCTCTCATTTTCTTCCTCCTGCCTGTGAGCTGCCACTCCAGCCAGGCCCGTGGATTCGGCCTTTGTTAAGGGAGAAAGGAAGCAGGCTGGTGGAAGAGACACTTTGAAATTAGCACGAAAAAGGAAGGCGATCTTTCCGAGAAGCTAGCAGTCCCTGGCGACACTTATCAGAATCTTTGTCAGATCCTAGACGTTTCTATTAATAACTTTTGGAAAAGCCAGTGCTTGCTGTGTTCCTAGATGTAATTAGAGAGCTGATTCTCCTTGGAGCAGAGCAGTGGTGGTGGGGGCTACAGTGTGGACAAGTTGCACATTAGATCATTTGCCTCGTTCCCAGAGGCCAGCCATTGTCCCTAGACTAAGCGCCACCTGTTGTAAGTGTAATTTATTTCCGGTGCCTTCACGATTAGTCTCAAGTGAAATGAGGGATGAATATATAAGGGTCATTATGTGTTAGGCAACAGTTTCTTCCTGGGTGGGCGGTTCGTTTGTTTTATTTTACTGAGCACCTACTGGTAGCAGAGACTGAGCTGGCTGTTTTCCAAATACTTCACAACAGTTCTGAAATGCAGGGGTGGTAATCGCCAATTTTCAGGTAAGACCATCGAGGCCGGCTGAGGTCCTCAGTTGGGAAGTTGAGACCAAAATTGAGGGTTTGATTTTTTTCCCTGCTTTCACTGTATCATCCTGCCTAAGAGTTTCCTCCTATTTACCATGTCCTCAGTAAATAGCAGTGGTGGTAGTGTGCGTTAGATTTTGAACTGTTAGCTTTAGGAAAAGTCTCAGAAGTCATTGCTTTTTATAATTCTTGGCACCTTTTGAATAAGCATGCTTAGGTTTTTGAAAATACTAGGATGGGCCTGAAACAAGGGGAATTAGAAAGCCGATCACTAATAGAGATGACAACAATGGTGATGAGAATAATTATACAGGTAATACAGGTTCATGGTAAGATGTAGCTCACAAAAAGAAGGAAGCTAAAACGACTCCCTCTAGCCAGCCCTGTGTTTTCCAGTCTTTTTCCTCAGATAAGAATTTGTATTCTTAAAGATCTGTCTTTGAATGCAAACTTTTCATTGAAATGGTATCTCTGACTCTTTTTTTGGCTGCCATTTGATATTTTCTTAATCTGGGGTTGCAGTGAACCCAGAGGTAGCAAAGGGACTATTAGTCTTCATGGGGGACATGAAAGGATTGAAGTGTGTGTGCTTTGTGTGGCTGAGAACGTGAACAAGTCCAGAGGCGACCATCTCCAAGGCTCGGGGAAGCGGAAGGGCAGTGGACATGGGGCTGCTGTGTGTTAACTCACATCGTCTTCTACCCTGTCTTAGGAGATAGAGACCTCAGAGCCCTGCAGCTGCATCCACTTCACCAATTACAGTATCCTCATTGGAACCAATAAATTCTACGAAATTGACATGAAGCAGTACACGCTTGAGGGTAGGGCCCAAGTCGTCCCCCTACCCCCCTGCCTCCACCACCGGCCCACACTCTGCTCTGGCCTTGCCACCAACTTCTCCCTGATGCCCCACTTCTCACCTGCCTTTACAGAATTCCTGGATAAGAATGACCATTCCTTGGCGCCTGCTGTGTTTGCCTCCTCTTCCAACAGTTTCCCTGTCTCGATCATGCAGGTGAACGGCGCAGGGCAGCGGGAGGAGTACCTGCTCTGCTTCCACGGTGAGTCCGTGCTCCCTGCCGGCCGCTGCCCTGAGGGCTTGTGGGTGCCAGGAGCTCCCGACCCCCACCAGGGCTCTCACCTAGCCCGGTTCCATCGTATTCTTTCCTGAGAGCAGCCACTTCTTTCCTTCTCCGCCCCTTGCTTTCTCTCCCTTTCCTTTCTCTCTTTTCCTTTGCTTCTTTCTTGGGTTTTTGTTTTTATTTTTGTTTTTTTGATGTTTTTCTTCATTCTTTTTTATTCCTCCTTCCTCCCCTCCGCCCCCGGTCCCCACAGGAGATCTCTGGGTCCTCCTGTCTCTTCCTCCCTGTGTCTCGGTCTCTGTTTCTTCCCTTTCCCTTCTTTTATGTCTCCTGTCTCTTCCTCCTTCCTTTTCTCCTTCTTTCCTACCTCTTCCGCTTTTCTTTAACACATCTCTGAGAGATGTGGCTCAGCAAATGTCCTCGGGTTTTAATGATCCAGTTAAATCTGGCTGGTGGCCCCCTGGGCTCAATCCCTTATTCTTCTGGTAAAGTGTATGGTGTCATTGATACTGCTGCCTCTGACTGGGCTGATGCCCCCGGGCTGCAACTCCTTGCAGAATTTGGGGTGTTCGTGGATTCTTACGGAAGACGTAGCCGCACAGACGATCTCAAGTGGAGTCGCTTACCTCTGGCCTTCGGTAAGTGAAGCAAGGTATGGAGGGCTCTATTCTGCCAGCAGCTGGCATCCTAGGAAAGAACTGCAGGTAGAATCCTTTTTGGCTCACGCACTATGCCTGTGGTTTATGTTAGACACCAAGTGCCATAGGTTGTAGTCCCAGGGTTCAGGGCAAAGATGCTGACGCTTGATGAAAAACTGCATAAGCCAAATCCACCAGCCTTGTGAAAGATTTGCCAGGTTCTCAGGAAGAAAAGAGAGCGTTCCCTGCGAGTTTATTTAAATCATTTCAAAGGCTGCAGAGTATCCCGTGGGATAGCTGAACACGTGTCAATTTCACCAGTTATCATCAGGCAGAGCACGTAGGTCATGCTCATTCTTTCCCTAAGTGTAAACACTGCTGTGATGAACATCTTGCACTGATCTTTGCATACTTGTCAAGTAGCATCTGCTGCTCATAAACGCTGAAAGTGGAGCTGCTGGGTCACGCAAAAACATCCATGTACATAAACACACACGTATGTACAAATATGTTCACACATATTAGTGTAAACGCTCTGAAACACTGTTATGGTGAAAATACCTGTCAAGGCTATTTGGTTTCTCTCTTGCTGCCTAACAAGTTCCAGAACTTGTTATGGCCAAGACTACAACAACTTATTATTGCCCAAGATGCTGAGGCTTGACTGGACCGTCTGCTTCACGTGGTACCAGTGGGGGCGCTGGGATAACTAGAAAGTCCGAAATGGTCTCACAAAATGGTGGCCAATTGGTATGAACTCAGCTGGGGCTGGGGTCTGGGGGCTGGAGGCCTCGGTTCCTTTCCACATGGGCTTCTTCCAGGAGTGCAAAAGTGGAAGCTAGCAGGCCTTGTTGCTTCCACCACATCCTACTGGTTAAAGCAGCCACAGGGTCAGCCTGGATTCAAAGCAAGGAGGCTCTGCCAGGGCCTGAGTACCAGGAGGCATGACTCATAGTCCAAAACCAAAGTCCTGGTTTACCACAAGGGATAATAGTGATAATCTCCTTTTCCTTTTAAGACAGAAAAGCCTCCTATCAGGTCCTAGAGCTTCATTGATACTGTGATATAAACATATAGTATTAAGATGAGAAAATATTTAATTATTTTTGAACTCAGTCTTTAATTCTGCACATTAAAAAAAAAATTAAACAGTTTAAAAAGGTATACAATGTAAAGTCTCACCCATATAACCTGTCTCCCCAGTTCTCCATCCCCACTCACCCAAGTAGGGGGAAAACGTTTATTTTTTATCCTTCTAGTGCTTTGTGCAAATACAGATGCATAAGAAAATATATTCTTATCCTCCCCACACACACACTTTTTTTTTTTTTTAATCCTTGTGGTGCCACACTTTACACATTATTTATTCTGAATTTTGCTTCACACACTAAGTAAAACACACCTCAGGGTTTTTTAGTGTATCAGTACATAGAGAGCTTCATGCAGTTTTTACAGCTGTGCAGAATCCCACAGATGTACCATAATTTATTTAACTGACCCCCAAAACGTACCCTGGATTTGGTTCCCATTTTCTGCTCTGACAACATGGCAGTGAGTAAACTTGGACACACCTCATTATGTTGGCACACGGGTGTATGCGTAGGCTAAATTATTTTAGGTGCAATTGCGGGGTCGAAGGTGGCATTGCAGCCTGGTTTTGATTTTCTCTCTTAACCCTTCCTTGTTCCACGCTCTTCTTCTGGGGTAACCATGCAGCCTACAGAGAACCCTATCTGTTTGTGACCCACTTCAACTCACTCGAAGTCATTGAGATCCAGGCACGCTCCTCTCTGGGGTAAGCATTGCCCCTTCAGGCTTCGGAAAGCTCAGCTGTTGGGGTTGGGGGTTGGGGCCAAGTGTCTGTTTCTTCCCGTCCCACCTAGCAACAGAGGTAACCTGAATGTAACCGCTTATCTGGAATTCCTTAGGACTCCTGCCCGAGCGTATTTGGAAATCCCAAACCCACGCTACTTGGGCCCTGCAATTTCCTCAGGAGCGATTTACCTGGCCTCCTCATACCAGGATAAATTAAGGGTCATTTGCTGCAAAGGAAACCTCGTGAAGGAGTCCGGCACTGACCACCACCGGGGCCCGTCCACCTCCCGCAGGTACCATCCTTCTCCTCTTCTTCATTACAGGAGGCAGAGTGCTGTTCTGTAAGGTAGAAGGAAATTGTGCTAAGCCGGTCAAAGGTCTTCAAGCTCAAGCCACTTTTTTCTTTGAGCTATAGCATGACAGTGACTCAGTCCTTCTCGAGGATCAGGAGAATTTTTAAATGCCCTCTTGGAGAAGGTGGGCGGAAATGTCTGGTCTTTCTCTGTTGGGTATTTTCGGTGGCACTAGAATGGATCACTAGTGTGTGTGTGTGTGTGTGTGTGTGTGTGTGTTGAGCAACCTTTAATGCTCAAAGTCAGCCAGAGTTGAGAGACTGAGGCCTTCTCAGATTTTTCCGGGGCATTTGCAGGGCCTTGCCTGTGTGTGTGTGGCTTTCTAGATTCCTACAAATATATGGGACCATTTCAGAACGCCTTCTGGACATCTTATTCCCAGATCGCCTTTTGAGTGTTTTAGCCAGCCTCTTCCCCAAGTGGTATCGCACTGTCTTAAGTATTTGCCAGGTTAAATACTTGCTGCTGATTGTTTCTGATGAACATTTGGGGATAGGGCTTTTCTTACGAGGAAACCCTGCGTCAGGTCAGACGGGGACTGTTTGCTGGGGCCGCGGCTTTGTGGGGAGCATCAGTCGTGATCTCCCTCCTGTGGCTACTGTGGTAACGGGGCTGATGGTTTCAAAACTGCCGCAGCTCTGGAGAGAAAATGTTGAGGTTACGTTAACATGTCACAAAGCTTGTTGTCCTTACGGAGGTTCAGCTATTTTTTACATAAATGCTCTTGCTGTTTGAGTCGTTGCAAGTCTTTGGTTAATTTCCAGAGTTCTGGAAAAGTTGATTTAGACACTTGTTGCCAGTGATCTGGTTGCTTTTATGGAGGAATGGGTTTTCGGCAGTCCTTACTGTACCATTCTGGAAGCGTTCTTCCCCTTTTTAATACAGCTGATAGCACCCTGCACACATTCTTCTGGACCTTAATGTATCTTGGAGGTTGTTCCAGGTTAGTATCAGAAGGATTTCTTCATTTTTTTTTTTTTTAATGACTACATAGCATTTATGCCTTCAGGTGACCTTTATTTATTTAACTGCTCCTTTATCAGTGCATGTTTCGGTGGTTCACAGATGGTTGCTGTAATAAATTAAATGACTTTGTATTTATGTCATTTGGCATGCTTATGAATCTATCTGTACGATAAATTCCTGGAAAAAAAAACTGATGGGCGACATCAGATGTCCATTTGTAATCTTGATTGATGTTGCTGAGTGTTCCTCCCTGAAGTATATTCATTTGTAATCCTACCAGCAGTGCATGGTAAGTGGGACTGACCTTGTCTTGACACAGAGGTCTATTACCCAGATCCAGGTTGATGGACAGGTTTGAGATGTGTAACTCTAAGTTCTTGGTGTACAGAGAAGTTCTGAGATGATTTAACCCAGGGGAACATTTAATTGACCTAGGATTTAAATTTTCTGGACTGCTATGTCTACCCTGTAAGGAGTTATGTGGATCCCTATCATGTGCTAGACACAGTATCTGGGGCTGGGGATCCGCTGATGATTTTATTCTTAAGGGACTCTCAATACGATGGAGGAACTAGCTCTAATATTTAGAAGGTGCTTAGGTCTTGGAAAAGAACATCATAAATCTAATATTTTGAGACTATGTCCTAATGAATAGTTTTTCTTCTGTTGAAATACAAGAGTTAGGGGTGCCTGGGTGGCTCAGTGGGTTAAAGCCTCTGCCTTCAGCTCAGGTCATGATCTCAGGGTCCTGGGATCGAGCCCCGCATTGGGCTCTCTGCTCAGCAGGGAAACTGCTCCTTTCCTCTCTCTCTGCCTGCCTCTCTGCCTCCTTGTGATTTTTGTCTCTCTGTCAAATAAATGAATAAAACCTTAAAAAAAAAAAAAAGAAACACAAGAGTTAGTCTAAATATGTGGTCAGTGTAATTTTAATCCCAGGCACTTCCTAGAAAGAAGTAGAAATAACCAGCAGTTCCTAACTCTTGGCTTGACCCTGCCTCAAAAGTAAATGCTCAAAGGACTATAGTTCTCTCCTGCAAATGTCCAGATTTTCTTCAAGTAATTTCCAAGTCATGTCAAGAACACATCAAAGTACTGTAATTAGATTTTTTTTCCCTCTACTGCCTTACTACTAGGATGGCAGGCACCTTTCTTTTGAGACTATATAGTTTCTCTGTAAGAAGTTGCTTATTCTGTGGTTGAAAGGGGTTCTCCAGTGCCTGTGAAGGAGAGGCAGAGACAGTCTTGTTGCTTTCCTGCTGTGGCCAGGCACATCCGGAAAGTAAGCAGCTAGTCCTTGCTTATCTCTTGGCCTATAAAATGGTCTTCCTATGCCGATTGCTTTGGCAGGTCAGGCCGCGGAAGGCCGGCCTGGCTGAGTGTGAGTCACTGCAAGGCCTCACTGACCTGGTCTGTTTAGAAGGGCAGGAAATGTAACTCTTTGCAAAAACAAAATAAAACAAACAAAAACCCCCTAAGACTGGCATGGGAGATCATTGGTCATTAACGGATACAGAGATGGAAGATTGCCCACTTGTCCTAGGATGGTGGGTATTTTCTTTCATTCCATTAATCTAAGCTGACATTCCAAATGGTCTTCCTAGAGACATCCTTCTTCCCCTGGGCATTAAGTACCTTCTCACTTGCTTTATGATGGGCCCCTGTGGACACACATTATAATTTCCCTTCCATTACAAATAGGCTTAATGTAATTCTCCTACTTGGAATGTATTTATTTTTGTCTTCCACATCTTAAAGCCACATGACTAGAGAGGAATATAAGCCTTGTTTCAAGATGTTGAAATCTGAGTTACCTTAAATTTTTCCACTGGACATGTAGCATGCACGGGGGTGGAGGGGGGGGCGGTTCTGGCTTTCTGGATATGTTGTCTGGAATCTTCATAGTTAGAATTGTACAGGGAAACCAGAGAGTCACATGAAAATCTTCACAATGAACTGATCACTTATCAAATTATCTCTACTCACCTTTCTGTTTCACTATTGTGCAGGAATAGGCAAACTTTTTCTGTAAAGATACAGAAGGCTTAAAGCCTCTGCCTTCGGCTCAGGTCATGATCTCAGGGTCCTGGGATCCAGCCCTGCATCGGGCTCTCTGCTCAGCAGGGAGCCTGCTTCCTCCTCTCTCTCTACCTGCCTCTCTGCCTACCTGTGATCTCTGTCTGTCAAATAAATAAATAACAAAAAAAATCTTAAAAAAAAAAAAGGTACGGATAGTAAATATTTTTGGCTTTGTGGGCCATATGGTCTTTCTTAATTATTCAGCTATTATTCTGTGAAAGCTATAGACAGTGCATAACCAGATGGGCATGGTTGTGTTCCAATAAAACTTTATTTATAAAAACGGGTCATCTGTCTGGATTTGGCCCTCAAGCTTGCTCTAGAGTCTCTCCTCCCCCAGTAGGTGTCATTGCTTTTCTTGTTTCTAATTATGGGCATTGACAAAAGTTATTCTGGCAGTTAGGTCAATAACTGAAGGAAACAACAAGAAGAAGTTTGGCCCCTTTCAAAGAGAAGGATTTAAATATCAAGGATTAAGATAGGCCTCTGGGAAAATCAATAACGCTCTCAAACAGTTTTGAAGAAATGACTTTGACTCTACTGCAGAAGTCCAACATTGATGGAAAGTATGTCATTGAGCCTATTAGCATACTGTTTTGTTGCAAAAATTAGAGCAAGATAAATCAGTATGTGATTCATACTTGGCTCATTCTTAGAATCGGCATGAAATTCCAATTGTAATTTAGATTTTAAAAATAACAAGGATAAATTTACTTTCCTGATTTCTACTTTATTTTCTGCGATAAAGCCCCAATCACTCAAAATGTGTTTTCCAAGTAATATTCTCTATAAAATGTACCCATTTTAAGTAGCCCTTTTCCTAGCTCTGATTGTGCTGAGGTGATGAGGATTGAGTACTTTTTCTGCTCATTAGAGTGGGAAGGACTTGACTCAGTTCTGTTCTGGATCTTGCTTCTTCAGAGAGAATGGTTAGGGCTGTATCTGCTGAAATCTTCATTTGAAATACCCAGGCTGGAGCTGGGTGGAGGTTGGATGGGCCATACAGAAAGGCGCAGTGTTTTCAGTTGTTTGGTTATTACTATCAACCTTTGGGGCCAGGGACATGTTTTGTGCCAACTGTACTATTTTTATTTGTCCTGCTTGGTTTTCTAATTCTGTCAGGTCTGATCCCTACACCTTTCACATCAGCACTGGGTGCCAAGGAGTCTTGAAAAGCCACCTGGAAGGAGAGGTGACCGAGCACCAGGCCGAGGAGGGGGACAGATAGGGCTGCTGACAGTGATGAGCGCAGGCTTTCTCAAAATTGCTCCCTTGTATCAAGGGTCTCGTAGCAGCCTCAACCCCTAAGAGAAGACTTCCTTCTGTGCCTTCTAGGCTCTGCAAAATACTAGGTCGGTAGGATTACAGGGTGGGGATTAGGATGTCAAACTGACTGGTGTCAGCTTCTTAGCACAGGCCAACCCCCAGTTTGTCTCCACGCTCTTATCTGAACGGTGAGGGTCATGCTTGTTCCTAGTTTGTGGAGCTGTTACGAGATGATTTAATGAGTCAAAACACATTAAGAGCTTAGCACACGGTAGGTCCTCAGTAAAAACCTGCACTGAGACCAGGAAGTTGGTTTTCTTTTCTCGTCATCTTTCTCTCCCTGTCCTCACCACCAGAAGAAAACAAAAAGCCCCAAGAACTCCAGGTGGGATCTTTTCTACTAAAGATTGGGGCACAGGGGTTGCTCAGAGGAGGAAGATGCTTCTTTGGGGTTATGACTTCTCAGCTCCACACCTCCCTTCCCTGTTGCCCGCAGCCCCAACAAGCGAGGCCCACCAACGTACAACGAGCACATCACCAAGCGTGTGGCCTCTAGCCCGGCACCCCCCCCAGAAGGCCCCAGCCACCCGCGAGAGCCAAGCACACCCCACCGCTACCGAGAGGGGCGGACAGAGCTGCGCAGGGACAAGTCTCCCGGCCGCCCCCTGGAGCGGGAGAAGTCGCCAGGCCGGATGCTCAGCACGCGGAGGGAACGCTCCCCTGGGAGACTGTTTGAAGACAGCAGCCGGGGCCGGCTGCCTGTGGGAGCTGTGAGGACCCCACTGTCCCAGGTCAATAAGGTGAGGCACCATCCTGAGGCCACGGGAGTGACCTGGGGAGCTGAGGGCCCTTCAGGATCACTGTTGGGAAAAAAAAAGGGGGGGGAGGGACACTCATAATTCAGATTTTTCAGGACATATAGCAAGTTCAGGAAGTAAACCTATTTCAGAAGAGGCCTTTCTAAGCAAATGGATGATGTGTACATGTGTACCTCAAAATGGAACAGCTACCCGAGGGTAGATCATTCCCCTCCCCAGAGGCAACCAGTGTTAGCAGTTTCTAGAGATATTCTATGCATATGAGCAAATATGTATATATATCTTCCCTTCTTAAACACAAATGGTAGTGTACTACACAAAGTTTATGCCTTGTTTTTTCAAGCACATATACAGATATACACATACATCAAGAATTAGTTTGGAGGGCTACACAGAAATTGGGAACAGTGGTTGCCTTCTAGAACTTTGAGCCTTTTGAAATCTTTAAACCATATGCATGTATTATCTATGCAATTTTTTAAGTTAGTGAATGAAGAGATGGTGGGAGGTGTTGAAGCCAAGGGGGGTGGTTCCCCATGAGCAGGGGGAGGGTCTGAGTGCTTGGTGCCTCCTTGGCAGGCTAGCCAGTTCCAGGGGCCCCCTCTGGACAGCATGGTCACCTTTCTGTTCCTGGGGGGTGGGGGGGGTGGCTTTCTAGAGCACATTCTCCTAATGCCACCTGCAGGTCACAGTTGGGACCCCTGCCAAGAGGAGGAAAAGCCCGTCAGTGTTTCTTCTTAGCCCCTCTGATTTATCGATAAAACAGGGTCCAGCATATGTGTGTTTAACAGAGATCCATCCAAAGCTTTGGAGAATTTTCTGTGAATTTCATTCCCTGATGAACCCCAAGCTCCACAGCATGGCTCTACTCGCTGGTGCCAGCCTGGGCGGCATTCGGTGTTACCAGCCACAGAGACCAAGCACGGCACACATCCTGCTGGGATCATGCAGGGTAAGCCTCAGGGACTCTTGGCTCCCTCAGCTAAAACAACTCCTCCTTTTGCTCCTAGGTCTGGGACCAGTCTTCAGTGTAAATCTCAGCCAGGAAAACCAACTCCTCATCTTAACCTGCAGGAAAACACCGCTCTAAGGAACTCCGCTGAAGGGGCCCCCGGCACCCATCTGCTCAGCCACCCCAAGGCACAGCTGGGCCCAGACCCACCTCCGTGCGGACAGCCTGCATCCAGGAGGTGCAGGGGCCGAGCTCTTCGGAGCTGCCGGCGCCTTCCTGCAGTCATCCTCTGTGCACTTTGTTACTCTTTCAGAGCATTCATCAACTTTTATACCTAGCTCTAGCCTGTACCGGTTCATCAGAGGAAACCAACCTGCGCTAACTACGACGTGGTTAGAATCCTATTTAATAGCTACTTTAAGATCCTAGGGTTGGTTGGATTTCCTTTTTTTTTTTTTTTTTAAAAAGACAACAGAATTCTTAATAGATTTGAATAGCAATGTATTTCCTGTTGTAGTCATTTTTAGCTAGATCACACCATCAGGTCTTTGCTCCGGAAACGTATCGTGGAAGAGTCCCCGCCAGTTGGCTAACCTCCTGCACTCATGTAGGTTCATTCTTGTCCCAGTCCATCCTCGCAGATGGCCCCTGTTTGACCCAGGGTGGCATCTTAGCCAAATGTTTACTGTTCTCATTGCCTTTTATGGCCTTGACGACTTCCCCTCCCACCAGCTGAGAATGTACGGAGGTCATCGGGCCTCAGCTCGGAGGCAGTGACTTGGGGCCAAGGGACCTCGAGGAGCTCTCCCTCCCTGCCCCTCAGCGTCATCTCCCCAGACTGCTGTCCCTGCTTTCCACGTAGCTCTGGCCAGGAAAGCATGCAATAGACTTGCTCGGAGCCCAGCATTAATGAGTCTCTGGGTCCGGGAGGGGACCGGGGGTGCCCACCTCCTGTCCACGACAGTGCGTTGTTCCCCACCCTGGGATGGGAAGAGACCCGTCCGGGAGTTCTGCATGGCGGTTCACTGCATGTGCTGCCCCCCGACCTGGCTGCCCCCCTTGGGTTGCTCTGCCGATGTACTAGTACATACCATAGCTCCCGCTGAATCGAGACCCTCTGACCACTTGCCAACTCACTGGCCACAACAAGCTGCAGTCTGTAGCACTGAACAAACAAAAAACCAAACGCTCAAGCCTTACGACCAGAGAAGGATTTCAGCAAACCACCACCTCACACCCTCACGCTTCCCTGACTCCCTTGTGGATGACTCTGTGTTCACACAACATCCAGCACGGTTCTACCCCACAAAACTGTGACTTCCCAAGTGAGCCTTTCCCTAGGGCTAGCCGAGGACCAGGAAGTTCCAGAGCGCTGCGGCCCCTCCTCTGCGGGGGTGGGGAGGTCCTCCCTTAGGTGCCGCGCAGCTCACACGGTTTCTCGCCGCCCGCTACCAGAAGGCAAAATTCCTGGCAACTGGTCAAGAAGCAACCCAGAGGCTCTGCAGTTGGCAAGCTAACTAGCGGCCTTACTTCTGCCTTTAATCTCCCACAAGGCACCTCTTGCTTCAGATTCTGCGTGACTCTTAGGCATGCCTCGAACAACCAAGGCACATCCTAGGTAGGCTGAAAGGTAGACCTGTTTCCACCACCGCAGGTGAACGTGACCACACTGCAACCCCACGTTGTCCACAGTTCAGATCACTTTCCAGATTGCAACCTGGCCCAAATCCCAGCTCCTTCCTGCTTGTCTCTTAACCTAAGTGCTTTCTTGTTTGGAACGCCTGTGTCCCTCCCTCCATGTTGTTACGCCCTTGGCAGGTGTCACGCTGTTGTTTTATGTGTTGCTTGACGTCTTTGGGGTCATGCTGCATTCCCTCCCCTCCCCAGGGCAGATCAGACTGAATGTTTGCTGAAGTTTTTGTCTCTTGGTCCACAAGTATTTGGAAAGGTCACGGAAAACTGGTCTTTCAGTCTTGGCATTTCATTTAGGATCTCCATGAGAAATGGGCTTCTTGAGCCTGGAAAGTGTATATCGTGTGTCTCATCTGTGAAATGCTTCCTGCTATAGAACTAGCTCAAAAGACTGTACATATTTACAAGAAACTTTATATTCGTAAAAAAAAAAAGGAAATTGAATTGGTTTCTACTTTTTTATTGTAAAAGGTGCATTTTTCAACACTTACCTTTGGTTTCAACGGTGGTAGTTGTGGACAGCCATCTTCACTGGAGGGTGGGGAGCTCCGTGGGACCACCAAGATGCCAGCAGGAAATACCGGACCACGAAATCGCAGTCAAAAGCTTATTAGCATAAGTAAGATTCTAGGTCTCCAAAAGTACAGGCTTTTTCTTCATTACCTTTTTTATTCAGGATGAGGAAAAGAACACAAAGGAACAATTCAAGATCCACCTGGAGAGGAATGAACTTTGTTGTTAAACAATAGTGAAATAAAGCAATGATCTAAAATGTTTGCTTTCGTGCAACGACCTCTTCTTAAGAGACCACAAAAATCCTAAGTCTTGGGCCTGTGTCACCACAGGGTTGTTATCATGGCATTGGGACCTTGCTTCCTTTTCTCGTGGGGTCGGAGGTGCTTTTTTTCTGGGGTTGGGGAAGGACACAGAGGTCCAAGCACACTTGCTTTCCTGGCGTCAAGTGGACTGGCAGCATTCTCTTCCAAGAGTGAGACCTTGTTGAAGTTTAGTCATTATTTCCAGTGAACCGTGAACTTGGCAGGTAGGTCACTTTATAGGACTGCGGAACTAGAGAGCTCCTAATGTAAACAGGCCATTCTGAAAGGCTTGAGACTGGATTACCTATAATCCAGTTCTATAATATTAGCAGCTAACCAAGAAAACAGGTCACCTTAAAATCTCTCTCATCTCTTATAAGGCCCTGGGGATTTTAATGATGTAGAATTTCTTGGAGGAGTTCAGATCAAGTTAATTTAAAATGTAAATACTTCTATTTTTAACTAGATGGATTTTTAGAGTCTGTGAGGTAGATTTTTTCCGTGATTTTTTAGTTTGTTAGTATAAACTCTGCGTGATCCGGACAAACATTAGTTTTGGCAAATGGTGATTTCTTTTATGGTTCCTGTTGCTTTTACTCTCTTGATTTTTATTTTTCAATGAAGTAATCTGACCACAGTCACAATCTTACTTGCAGGGTTGTATCTGACATGGCTTGTTACAGGAACCATAGTTGCAATTCTGTTCTGCTTTACTGCTGGAGATAAAAATCTGCCAAAGGTCATAACTATAAGAAGGGAAATAATTCAGGGGTACCTAGGTGGCTCAGTCATTAAGCCTCTGCCTTCAGCTCAGGTCATGGTCCCAGGGTCCTGGGATCAAGCCCTGCATCGGGCTCCCTGCTCAGGGGAAGCCTGCTTCTCCCTCTCCCACAACCCTTTCTTGTATTCCCTCTCTTGTATGTCTCTCTCTCTCTGTGTTAAATAAACATAAAATTTTTTAAAAAGATAAAAAGGGAAATAATTCAGAAGATGAAACACGTAAAAATGTTGGAACCTTTCTTTCCTTACAATGCTGGGGAAAGTCTATTAAACATCAACCAACCTTTTCAGTTAATGAGAATTTTTGACAGCCATGGAATACTTCAAAAGCATAAACAGTTTGGTTCCAAAAGGAATATTCCCGAAAGCTTCTCTGGACCCTAAGGAATGACTCCAAAGAAACAACAGACAATTACTCAGCCCTCCATAAAATGAGGAGGCCCAACCTTCTATACTGCCACCACTCCTCCCCACCCCTGCCAAGATTTTGTTTTGAGAGAGAGAATGCACAAGGGAGGGGCAGGGGGAGAGGGAGTAGCAGGCACCCCACTGAGCAGGGAGCCCAACACGGAGCTCTATTCCAGGATGTTGAGATCATGACCTGAGCTGAAGGCAGACGCTTACGACTGAGCCACCCAGGCGCCCCACCACTCCGGTTTCTTAAACACAGAATCAGACATCACATGTTCTGTGCTTACAATTTAATTTTCATGAGACTAAAAGTGCTGACTGCATAGTAAATTTCAGACCATGAAACTTTAGGATTTGGAGACTTAGGCCAAAAAGAGATAATTTGCTTGATGGGGCTGAAGTTTTTCTTCAGAACTGGGCCTCTTGAATCTGATTTACTCTAGCAACCGTCCATGCAGTTTTAAGTCTAAAGCATTAAGACTAGGCCTACAGGGGTGGGAACAGCGAAGCTTCCGCTCCTAGTAACAGTTGAATCGGCCTATTCTGGTGGTTCTAAATCACTGCACTTTGCTCCCCTCCCCTCAGGATATCTGACAATGTCTGCAGACATTTCTGATTGTCACAACTGGCATCTAGCCGGTCCGAGGGTGTATGGGGCAGCCCCCATCTGCCATTAGGCTCCTATCGGGTCCAAGTGTCAGTAGTGCAAAGGTTGAGAAACCTTGGCCTGTCCTGGTCAGATTTCTCTCTGGGCAGTTTAAACAGTGCTTATGATGTCTACAGCACAGAGACTGTGGCACCAGGCACACAACGTTTATATAAGTGTTTTATCACTTGCCTAATCAAATATTGCTTTATTTTCCAAAGCTGGGGAGGGTGAGGTAGTGGAAATACAGTACAGTGTTGATCACTTGGCTTTCCCTTGAGTCTGTCAATGATTAATGGAACTCTGTTTACCCTGAAGGGCTCGTTGGACGTAGAGGAAAGAATTTTGAAAACGACTTTACTATTATATGCAGCTCAGGCTGTCTTTCAGAGAACCATAAAAAAGAAAAAGAAAGTTGACTCACGGTACACACAATTTCCCAGATGAGATGGGTGGATTCACTCCAGGGGCAGTAGAAAAGGTTGTGTTGAGGGCTGGCATCCTCATCCAGGCAAAGGCCCATACTGAGGACAAAGAGGACAAAAAGGACTATGAGTGGGAGCTGACCGGAAACAAAGTAGGCCCCACAGACTGGGAGCTCTGGCTGCCCCAGCTTTCAGGACCTCCTCCGAGGGCCTGACTCACCGCACTGCTGGCTCTCAGGAAGGCCCTGCAGATGTTATTACAACAGGAGGGATGACTCAGGCTTTAGAAGAGATGCACATGTGCTCATAACTTCCTTATTTTCTCCTGAAGACAACTGTCATTGGTGTTCTGGGTTAGAAGGCTCTGGCTTGTTCCTCCTTCCTTGTTTCCCTCTCCAAGAGAGGTGCTAAGGAGGGATTCTTTAGAAGCTGGATAGAAGGGCGCCTGGGTGGCTCCGTGGGTTGGGCCTCTGCCTTTGGCTCAGGTCATAGTTCCGGGGTCCTGGGATCAAGCCCCATGTCGAGCCCCATGTCGGGCCCTCTGCTCGGCGGGGAGCCTGCCTCCCTTCCTCTCTCTCTCCGCCTGCCTCTCTGCCTGCTTGTGATCTCTGTCAAATAAATAAATAAAATCCTAAAAAAAAAAAAAAAGCTGGATGGAGATGTGAGTGGTCTATAGAGTTGGATCCTCATTGATTCATTCAAACTGTTTGTAAACACTGGTGGAGAATCAGGTACTGGGAGAACTGAATGCATGTTCTGAAATTAAACTGTGTGCATCTAGAAATAATGAGAGTCGAACCAAATGACATTTTACTCTTCCCTAAGTGGTTGTCTCTGACCTCAACCATGGATGAGATCACTGTGATGTTTTTGGGTTTTTCATCTTGGCTTTGGGAGTTTGTAAGTTTCCTATTTGAGCGAACTGAGGAGCTGGCATTTTTTCCTTTCTAGACTCCTGATTTCCTGTTTGTGGCCGTGTCCCAGCCATGTTGTAAAGGCTTTGGAGCTCCCAACACTAAAGGAGCCCAAAGATCATCTAGTGCTAGTCCAGCCCCTCTCATTTCTCGGGGAGGAAATCAAGCGAAGAAAGGCTGCGTGACCTGCCCAAGGTCACCTGAACTAGATCAACATCCCTAATCTCATTCCAGCACTGACACGGTGCGAAGGGGTGGAGCCGGGAACGGCAGCGCCAGTGAGAAGCTGGGCTTTGATCTGGTTTCCGAGCATCGTTGACCTCCCTCCCATTTATACCCATAAGTGAAGCCAGAGGAAGGGAAGAGCTTTGCCTGGGTCCTTTGGTCTTTGGTTTCAGTATTCTGACATATGGTCCTGTTGACCCAATACCGTTTTACGTGTTAGGAATGTGAAGGCCTTATCTTTGGCTCTATAAGTCCATCTGTATATACATTTCCGGAGGGAAGAGTACATCTTCATTCAAAAGCAATTTGGGTTCCAGGACAAACAGAAATGAAAAGAATCTGTGATCACCAAGTCAGCCCTATAGGAAATGTTGAAAGCGGTCCTTGAAGCAAGTGAGAGCCTAAAAGTAACACAGACCAGAAAGGAACAGAGACAATATACAGTAACAGTGACCTTATAGGCAATACAATGGCATTAAATTCATCTCTTTCAATAGTTAGCCTGAATGTAAATGGGCTAAATGCCCCAATCAAAACACACAGGGTATCAGACTGGATAAAAAAACAAGACCCATTGATATGTTGTCTGCAAGAGATTCATTTTAGACCCAAAGAGCCCTCCAGATTTAAAGTGAGGGGGTGGAAAACCATTTACCATGCTAATGGACCTCAAAAGAATGCTGGGGCAGTAATCCTCATATCAGACAAATTAGATTTTAAGTCAAAGACTATAATAAGAGATGAGGAAAGACACTATTTCATACCTACAGATATGGAATGTATCAGATTGACTGATTGATACAGATTGGATAAACAAAGTTTATCCAACAAGATCTAACAATTGTAAATATCTATGCCCCTAACATTTGAGCAGCCAATTATATAAACCAATTAATAACAAAATCAAAGAAACACATCAACAATAATACAATGGTAGGAGACTTTAATACTCCACTTACTGAAATGGACAGATCATCTAAGCAAATGATCAAGGAAATAAGGGGTTTAAATGACACCCTGAACCAGACGGACTTCACAGATATATTCAGAACGCTCCATCCCAAAGCAACAAATACACATTCATCTCAATTGCACATGAACATTCTCCAGAACAGATCACATCCTGGGTCATAAATCAGGTCTCAACTGGTACCCAAAGACTGGGATCACTCCCTGCATATTTTCAGACCGCACTGCTTTGAAACTAGAACTCAACCAGAAGAGGAAAGTTGGAAAGAACTCAAATACATGGAGGCTAAAGAGCAGCCTACTAAAGTATGAATGGGTCAACCAGGAAATTAAAGAATAATTTAAAAAATTCATCAAAACAAATTAAAATACAACCGTTCATAATCTTTTGGGATGCAGCCAAGGTGGTCCTAAGAGGGGAGTCCATAACACTATAAGCCTTTCTCAAGAAAGAATGTCTCAAATACACAACTTAACCCTATACCTAAAGAAGCTGGAGAAAGAACCAGCATAGAAACCCTAAACCCAGAAGGAGAAGAGAACTAATAAAGATCAGAGCAGAAATCAATGAAATAGAAACCACAAGAACAGTTGAACAGATCAATGAAACCAGGAGCTGGTTCTTTGAAAGAATCAATAAGACTGATAAACCCCTGGCCAGACTTATCAAAAAGAAAAGAGAAAAAAACCCAAATTAATAAAATCATGAACAAGAGAGATCAGATCATAGCCAACATCAAAGAAATACTAACAATTTTAAGAATATATTATGAGCAACTATACGCCAGCAAATTAGACAATCTGGAAGAAATGGATGCAATCCTAGAAACATATAAATGACCAAAACTGAACCAGGAAGAAACAGAAAACCTGAACGGACCCATAACCAGTAAGGAAATTGAAGCAGTAATCGAAAATCTCCCAACAAGCAGGGGCCCAGAGCCAGATGGCTTCCCAGGGGAATTCTACCAAACATTTAAAGAAGAATTAATACCTATTCTCCTGAAACTGTTCCAAAAAATAGAAATGGAAGGGAAACTTCCAAACACATTTTATAAGGACAGCATCACCTTGATCCCAAAACCAGACAAAGACCCCATTAAAAAGGAGAATTACAGACCAATAACCCTGATGAACACGGATGCAAAAATTCTTACCAAAATGCTAGCCAACAGGATCCAACAGTACATTAAAAAGATTATTCACATGACCAAGTGGGATTTATTCCTGGGCTGCAAGAATGGTTCAACATCCACAAATCAATCAATGTGATACATTAATAAAAGAAAGAACAAGAACTATATAATCCTCTCAGTAGACAAAGAAGAAGCATTTAACAAAGTACAGCATCCTTTCTTGATCAAAACTCTTCACAGGGTAGGGTAGAGTGTACATACCTCTATCAAAGCCATCTATGAAAAACCCACAGTGAATATCATTCTCAATGGGGAAAAACTGAGAGTTTGTCCCCTAAGTTCAGGAAAACAGCAGAGATGTCCACTATCACCACTGCTATTCAACATACTACTAAACTCCTAGCCTCAGCAATCAGACAACAAAAAGAAATAAAAGGCATCTGAATCAGCGAAGAAGTCATCAAACTCTCACTCTCTGCAGATGATAGGATACTTTATGTGGAAAAGCCAAAAGACTCCACTCCAAATCTGCTACAGCTCATACAGGAATTCAGTAAAGTGTCAGGATATAAAATCAATGCACAGAAATCAGCTGCATTCCTATACACCAACAACAAGACAGAAGGAGAAATTAAGGAGTTGATCCCATTTACAGTTGCACCCAAAGCCATAAGATTCCTAGGAATAAACTTAACCAAAGAGGCAAAGAATCTGTACTCAGAAAACTATAAAGTACTCATGAAAGAAATTGAGGAAGACACAAAGAAATGGAAAAAGTTCCATGCTCATGGATTGGCAGAACAAATATTGTGAAAATATCTATGCAACCTAGAGCAATCTACACATTTAATGCAATCCCTATCAAAATACCATCAATTTTTTCAAAGAAATGGAACAAATAATCCTAAAATTTATATGGAACCAGAAAAGACCCCAAATAGCCAGAGGAATGTTGAAAAAGAAAACCAAAGTTGGTGGCATCACAACTCCAGACTTCAATCTCTATTACAAAGCTGTCATCATCAAGACAGTATGGTACTGGCACAAAAACAGACACATAGATCAATAGAACAGAATAGAGAGCCCAGAAATGGACCCTCAACTCTATGGTCAGCTAATCTTCAACAAAGCAGGAAAGAATGTCCAATGGAAAAAAGACAGTCTCTTCAACAAGTGGTGTTGGGAAAATTGTAAAGCCACATGCAGAAGAAAGAAACTGGACCATTTCCTTACACCACACACAAAAACAGACTCAAAATGAATGAAAGACCTCAATGTGAGACAGGAATCCATCAAAATCCTTGAGGAGAACACAGGCAGCAACCTCTTCGACCTCAGCCGCAGCAACTTCTTCCTAGACATATCACCAAAGGCAAGGGAAACAAGGGCAAAAATGAACTATTGAGACTTCAAGATCAAAAGCTTTTGGCCAGCAAAGGAAGCAGTCGACAAAACCAAAAGACAACTGACAGAATGGGAGAAGATATTTGCAAACGACATATCAGAAAAAGGGCTAGTATCCAAAATCTATAAAGAACTTATCAAACTCAACACCCAAAGAACAAAGAATCCAATCAAGAAATGGGCAGAGGACATGAACAGACATTTCTGCAAAGAAGACATCCAGATGGCCAACAGACACATGAAAAAGTGTTCCACATCACTCAGCATCAGGGAAATACAAATCCAAACCACAATGAAATACCACCTCCCACCAGTCATAATGGCTAAAATTCACAAGTCAGGAAATAACAGGTGTTGGCAAGGATGCAGACAGGGGAATCCTACACTGTTGGTAGGAATGCAAGCTGGTGCAGCCACTCTGGAAGGGGCACGTGCTCCCCAATGTTTATAGCACCAATGTCCACAATAGCCAAACTATGGAAAGAGCCTAGATGTCCAACATCTAGGATGGAGTGGATAAAGAAGATGGGACACACACACACTGGACTATTATGTAGTCATCAAAACCCCCTGATATCTTGCCATTTGCAATGATGTGGTCGGAACTAGAGTGTATTATGCTAAGTGAAATAAGCCAATTGGAGAAAGAGAAGTATCATATGATCTCACTGAGATGAGGAATTTGAGAAACAAGACAGAGGATCATATGGGAAGGGAGAGAAAAATGAAACAAGACAAAACTAGGGAGGGAGACAAACCTTAAGAGACTCAATCTCAGGAAACAAACTGGGGGTTGCTGGAGGGAAGCGGGGTGGGAGGGATGGGATGGTTGGTGACGGACATTGGGGAGGGTATGTGCTATGGTGAGTGCTGTGAATTGTGTTAAGACTGATGAATCACAGACCTGTACCCCTGAAGCAAACAATACATCATGTTAATTAAAAAAAAAAAAATAGAAAAAAGCAATTTGGGTTAAGCATTAACCATGTCATCAGTCCTCACCCATCATGGGAATGCTAATAGAGAAGGCACTGCCTGGGTCATAGGACACTTCACTTCTACATTTGGCTTTGCCCCTGTGATTTGCGTTTCCTTTCCCACATCTGTGAAATAATTTCCATTACCTCGGGTATGGAGTCTTTCACTTGGGCCTGTGAGCAATCTTCTAGATCACAGACTTGCTTTGTGTTACCTTTTAAAGAAAATGGAAGTCTTTTAGATGCCATCGACGGCTGTAGAGACTGCAGAGACCATGGTTCCCGGAGGTGGCCGTGCCTGCATGTCCACCACAGTGGCTGGCTCCCTCGGGAGTCCTCTGTGGCCACTGGGCTGCTGAGGGCTCCTACAGGGTTTCCTGACTCCCAGTTCGTTTTTACATTAGATTTCCAAGTTCATACTGTTTCCCCCACAGCCTGGGGCTGCTGGCTTCCTCTGAGCTCTGACGTAGACTAGCAGCCAGATTTTCTAACCCCTCCTCACAGAAAGGGCGGTGCTGTTCTGGACCAACTCAGACAGGGGCCCCACCACCAGCCACCCTCCATCCCCATCATGGACCTAGGGGCTGTGCTCACAGCTTGCCAAACATGGCAATGGTCTCTATGTTTTTGGTGCTTGAAAAGATCCCCTTCATACTTTCGAGCTTAGGTATGTATTTTCAATTGTATTTTAAAAATACTTTGTCCAGTTTTGGAAGGAGTTTTGCATGTTTCCATAGTCTAAATAATCTCCGTAGTCCTTAAAGTCTAGGGTTCCCACATTGCTTGGGTTTTCAGAGTGAGCTAGCTAATTACCAACGTAGGGATGCTTTCTACGCTACTCTCCACCTCAAATGACCGAGGTTCCCTTGTCTCATAAATTTTTTAAATGTTTTCTGATGCCTGGGAAGGAAAGGCTTATTAAAAGCACATCTGTAATCTTTCATCATTTTTGGGAGAATAAACAGAGCTCCTTTTAGCTGATGGGAGCAACCCTGATTCCAGAATGTCCTGGTGTCTTCCAAAGCAGGTGTCAAGATCCCAGGCTCCGTAGTGCTTACTGATGTGCAAGAGGCGACAAAACCTCCGACCTGGGGATGCCCCCAACCTGCCCAAACTGGGAAGCTTTGCAGTCAGCTCTCCTTAGCTTCCCCTCCTGACTCACTGGTTCAAAGGAGCTCAGTTTTACGGGTTCCTTAGCAGCCTTCCAAGTGCTACGTGCAGAATGGGTGGGTCAAGGGGATGTTCCTCAGCCCTGGGGGCAGCTGCAGCTGCCCCGTCACTCACCCCAGAGTACGAGGATGGGACCATTTTCAGTGAGTGCTGATATGAGATAAAGACTGAAAAAGCACTGTGCTGAGCAAACCTCTGAAGAGTCCCAGTGTCTTCTCCAAATGACGGAAAGAAAATCAAAGCTTCCTCCAAGTGCACGTCCCGTTATCTTTACAAAGCTTTATTGAAACCTGTACGTCAAGGTGACAATAATTCAGTTTGGAAAACAGTAACAAAAAAAGGGTATCCCAGACTCAGGTTTACCAAATAAATACTGGAAACCAGGGAGCTCGTTCCTCCATCTCCCAACAGGAACGCAGGGTGTAACAACAGCTTCTGCGGACTTGGGGACAGGAACCTGTGCTAATGGGCACATTTGCAGCATCTCCCTGGAAACCACGCCGAGTATAAAGAGGTTTGCTTTGGTCCAAAGGATGTCTTCCTGACACAAATTTAGAAGGCCGCTGGGAAGTTCTAAATTTCTTCCAGAATAAGCCAGAGCAAGTGCTACTGCCTTCATTGCTAAGTAGAGATAGAGGTCCTGAGCAAGGCGGCCAGGCTAGGGTGCTTCTCCAAAGTTTTCATGGTAACACTGTCACCTTGTTACGATTAGAATAAAAAGCTGGACAACACTCCAGCTAACAGTGGTCAGTCCTCAGATCATCTGGCTTAATGGAGAAATATGGCAGAGATTTTCAGTCTGTTCTGAAAACAGATTATTGCTGAATACAGTTCACATCATCTATATTCTGGTTGGGGTGGTTTTAAAATTGCCCTAAGGCCACAGGATCAGCCACCTCTGGTTTAAAACAAAAGTACTTACTGCACATAAGCATAAGAAACAATTGTCAATCTTCACCTGGAAATCAGACAGGTTCTAATTTCTATAGAAATTATGCCTCCCTGGAGCAGAGAACAGGAGACAACCTATTGCTTTGATTTCAGAGGACCAGTTGTTGCTGTTAGCTCCAGGCCTTGACAAGGACAAGGGGATGGCCTCAAAAACACTTATGATTAGATATTTTGTGTGGCCTCAGTCCCGGTTTCCCGGGGTTTTACCAGAAAAGTGGCTGGGCTTCATTTTTGGCTTAAGCATCATCTCCACGACCAGCTCAGACGATGTCTGTTCAGAACTGCACCTGTCCTCATGCACCGTGGTGTGGGGGCCCCAGACCTTCTGTGTCCCCTCACTCTGTTCTCCGCTCCGGTGAGCCCTGAGGCTCACAGCCACTGGGGGCCAAGAGGACTGTTACAGACAGAGGCGCTCTGGGAGCTGCCACGCCTGGAACAAACCTGCAAGCAGGACTACGGCGGGTATGAAATGTCTTGTAAAGAGTGTGAAATGAAAAATTTACAGTCCGTTCCTTCTAGTGGAAAGCATGCACGCGTGGAGGCTGGGGGTGCACACTGTTCCCTGGGGACCACCGCTGGCTCCCAGCTCTTCATATGGGCTTGTATAACAAGGTGGTGACATACTTTTTCTTGTAACGGTGGGTCGCGCTGAGCACCATCACTCCATCCTGAGGAAGAGGGTGGAAATGATCAAAGGCAGGACTAAGTCAAGGGCTCAAACTTTAGTGTGTGTGTGTGTGTGTGTTTGAGAATCTTCAAAGGGGCTTAATAGAGTCCTGTTCTGCCTTCAGAACTGGAGCCTGTGGGTCTGCATAAGGGCCCAGAAGCTGCCCCTTAGGTAAGTACTCCAGGTAATTCTGTTGCTAGGGGGCCTCGGAGTATGCTGAGAAACACAGCTCTACCGGCAACAAACATGTCATTACCTTGATAGAGAGTGCGTAAAGGTGGTTCAACATGACGTGGTTGGGCTCAGGGAGCAAAGCTGGATCACACTGTGGGGGGAACAAAAGCAAACAGTGAGCGTTTAGGATTAGGAAATGAAGAGGGTTCCCCCTTTATTTCACAGCAGCGGGTATCCAAAGGCAAGAAGCAGGCTCTCATGCCCCTTTCTGCTTAAGCTGGGTAGTGAAAGGCTCATCTAAGAGGACAGATGAGGTCAGGGGGGTCATACCTCATTGCTTCAACTAAGGGGAGCTCCCTGTATGCCTTCTGGATGCACTGGTATGTGTCTTGGTCAGGCTCTACCTTGGCCTCTAAAGTGTGGGTCATGGCTCTGTCCTCTTATAGAAAGGGAGGCAGGAAGAAAGAGCTGTCCACTGAGTGCATTTTTAGAGAAAGCAGCAAGATAAATCTGTACTAAACATGCCCGAGCAGTGGATTGCAAGCTCCTGTCTATATTCAGGAGCACAAAGAATGAAATGGATAATGGAGGGGGGGGGGGGGAGTGTGGCGTCTCCGGGGACTGAGCCAGGGCCACTACGGGGGGCTGCGCGCACACACCTGGGTTGGCTCTGCAGCACAGTGCACGTATACCCGCTTGTACGTGGCCTCCAGAGAGTGTCATGCTTACTTCATCACCTCATAAACATGTGAATTTTAGGGGGTGGCTTGGACAAAGCACAAGAACACCCAGATTCTTGGGAATTAGGGCCATGCTGCACATATCTACTTTAATGGACTGGAAAATTAACAAGGTAATAATGGGGTGCTCCTCAGGATCCAGGAGATTATACACTTCTTTTTATGCGTAGTATCAGAGAAAACGTAGGTTATCCAGATTCCTGAAATTTGGATCCAGGAGCACTGATGTTTTTAAAAGTGATGTGGTGATTTTGATTAGATTCTAAAATGTGGGGGCCAGAGGAGGATTTCCATTCGGTAGCTTACTGAGAAGGGGTGGCTATTTATTTCATCATGATTTACAAGAAGTAGGGCTGAGACAGGAGTGAGACAAAGGAAGACAAGCTCAGAAAGGCTTCGTGTGATGGGAAAGCAGCACCCACACTAGGGGAACATCTTGCTCGTAGCCCATTTCCACAGCAGGGGGGGTTGGGGGGGGTTCCCTGGCAGTTGACACCGATGGGCAACCCGGAGACCTTTTTATCAACTGCTTTCCAAAAGGTGGACAGAAAGGGGAGCCTTGGAACACGAACATGAAAGATGGCGCTGGCAGACACGTGTGTACTCACAGAAATCCCCGTGTCCTTGTTCAGGATGACCTGAAGCAGGTGTGGGGGGAGAATGGGTGGGGCTTTAAACCGTTCTTCTGGTTTTGAGACATAGGGCTCCTGATGGTAGGGTCCCGGTGGGGAGCTGGACAGCTCTGTTGGGAGATGGTGACAGGATATTTACATTGAAAATTATGAGTTTTAGAAGCAGTCTTGTTGAATTTGTGGCATCATCTAGTTTTCCTTGTCCCCTCAATAAAGATTTCTATTCCCTTGAAGAACATACAGGCCCCCCTGGGTGAAGAGTAGAGGCAATGAGAAAACCCTTCTGGAATCTGGGGGACTGGCATAACATTCAGCAGCGAGCTCAGATGCCCTGGCAGCCGACGGTGGTGGTGGCCAAGCTGGTGATTCCGGGTCAGACTAACAAGGAGGCTGCTCGCAGTAACCCAACCCGACACGCCCCTGCAGAATAATGCTTCTTACCTTGGGCTGGGCTGGCAAATACCGCAAAGAAGCTCAGGGCTTCAAGTGAGGCTTAAGCAGCCAAGCCCAAGGTCTGAGCACCACCAGCCAGAATAAAAGAGAAGATAAAAGCAGCCTGTGTACACAGACTGGGTGGCAGAAACAGGTTACACAAGGCACGGGCACATTTCAAAACTAAAACCAAAAATAAAAAATCGAAAACCTGATCTCTACAGGTCCTCTGACTCCACCACTCTCAGGTTCCTTTCAAACTCTTGCTTGAGTGTCTCGATTACACAGATATGAAACACTGCCCTTCTAGAAGCTTCTTAACATAAGATTAGAGACAGCTCACTTAGCAATGCTGGGCCAGCTGGAAGGGACTGAGAGGTTGTTCAAAGGGCACCTGGGACGGGTTCTGGTCGCCTGACCCTCAGGGCCATCCAGAATAAACCTGATGCACTCTGGCTCTGCCAGTTCCCTTGATGTCATTTTCTAGGGTACAGCTCCCTTCACATGACCCAACCAGAGGACAGTAGGAAACAGAAAAGCATTAAGTGCAGAAAACTGAGTCATTAGGAGTAAAGATGTATTTTAAGAAAGTGAGTATCTAAATACGAAATCCACACAGAGCCTGATGCTGTTTGCTGGCAGTGAGGGGGCAGTGTTCTCTCCCCAGGTGGTCTATGCTGCAGAAACTTGAATAAAAGCTTTGGTATGTGGCCTCATGTTATAGTTACAGTAACAAAGGGATATTTGGGCATTTTCTCCATCCCCTAATTCCCACCTATTGAAAAAAGGAATAAATGACTGCTCGAAAAGATTAGCTAGCTAGCTATCTAGAGACAATGCTATTTTTGGATTTCCAATTCCTGCTCAACAAGCTGGCTTTTCAGCCACAGCAAGCCCGCCATGGTCGATTTACCGCTGTGCTTTCTGAACTGATAAGAGTAAGAGATCCTGGTGGCAGAAGCCCCAGGCCCAGCCGGGTAACAACGAAGAATCATCCTGTAAATGGAACTGAACCCATCGTGTTACATTATCAGGTGCAATCCTGGGCAATCTTTTTGCTGCCTCCCACAGGGGTCTAGGAATTATTTAAGCCCCTGCGAGAAGGGGCAGTGAAGCTGGCACGGACACTTTAGATTACAACACACCACTGAATCTGAATTCTACGTATTATGTTTCTTCCTGTGGATTTGGATGGAAAGCAATTTACTGAAAGCTCGACGACTGGCTGACTCTTTGGGAGATGGTAAAGTTGTATGAGGCTGGTACTGAGCAGGTCACACAGTTAGCCTGTTCCCTGTGATGAGCCTCCGTCTCCCCCAGAGGGATTCTGGGAAGATGCTAATACACCACATGAGGTCACGGAGGTGTCCGTTTATCATGTGTCAGGCTGCAGCTCTTTAGGCGGGCACCCCGAGCGGGTCGGGAGTGGGAGGGAGCTGGCAGGCTTTCCCTGGGCTGGCTCATCACCAACCCAACACAACTCTCCAGGGCCTCATGGGCCCTGCCCCGGGCACGAGATCAAGCTCTGGCTCTGTCTCCACGGTCTGCTCCCTGCGGCTAAGCAGACCTGCTGAATACTGAAGATGACCAAAAAAAAAAGGACTTCCAGCTCCCTTGGGGCTGGATTTCAACCACCTGACCTGACAGAGTTAGGAATTACTTTTGTGGCTCCTGAGGGAGCTACAGACATCCACCTGACTGGGCAGCAGCTTGAGCTCAAGAGTGAGAGGCAAGAGAAGGAAGAGGAGTTCTGGACTGCACGGCCCCCACCTGCACACACGTGGTATAAAATAACTGTGTTCATACCAGACACATCGGAGCACTTTTGGGAATCCACCATTAAAGCATCAAATACTTCAAAGTCAGTTTTCTTCACTTGAATGATGTTGTTAACTGTGCCAAGCTGGCTGGTTACTATTGGCTGGGAAGAGACAGACAGGCAGAAATCATAATGTGGAAGGTCTCTGGAGTTATTCTTTAGAAAATTTAGACTTCCTGGCTGGAAGGTCTCATCTCCGGGCTAGCCAATCTGCTCCTCTCCGTCAAGTCTGCCCGGCGTCTGACAATCGGCACTGCTATCTAGCTCAGCCACACACGGGGACTTTTACCGGTGGGACAAAGGGACCTGGGCCAATCGATAAGGGAAAGCGGTCTGGTTGGATTGTGCAGGCGGGCAGAGGACCAAGGGCGGGTGGAAGAGTACCTCAGAAGGGTCGTGTGTCCACTGACCATCCACAAAGAACTTGTACTGATGCTCTCCTTCAGGCAGGTCCAGGATGGCTACGAAGTTATTGTGGCTGCAATGGGAAAGGCAACAGGGGATTTTTAGCTGGGTGAGCTGCCTTTCTAAGTTTACCGACAAAACCTGCCATTGAACAAAACCCGATCTTTCCCTGTGAAACCAAGAGTCCAGCTGCGGAGGGAATAAACACTTTAAACCACTTGAGACAAGTCAGGAGAATGATCCCAATCTAGAAAAGCTGTAAGGAAGCAGCAATGCAAGGGGTTTCCTGGAGGACTCACGTTGCTACGTACAGGAATAACCCGCCTTCCCACCATCAAAAGATCTACAATCGGGCACGTGTCTTTTCAGCTTGCATGCAAAACACCTCTTGTTGAGGAGGACAGCAGCTCCAGGTAAAACTTAAGTTTTAGTCTTTGTCGATCTGCCTTGGGCAGGAGATGGGACTCATTCCACAGGATCCAGATAAGTCTCTAAAGAAACCTGCTTCCCTACTAAGACAAGGTTCCAGGAAAGCTCTCGGTTTTGTTCCTCAGACTTAAAAGGACTTGTAACTATGCTGAGTGTTTCCCTTCTATACGGACATCAGCCCTGGGAAAGCACATGGTCTGGGACAGCAATCAGGCCTGACCCAACAGGGCACAATCTCTCCCTCTGTTTCTTCAAGAACACTCACTAGTGAAGATGCTTTCTCAGTGACAGCTTGAGAAGGAGGTCCATGCTAGGATTCCTGATCACACGTTTTACTATGGTCTTGCTAATGACGCCTACAGAACAGGTACCTTCCGAACAAAAGTAATACACAGAGAGGCAAAGTCAGAAGGAACCTCAGAGATGATCTGTCCAATATTCCCTTCTTACGGAGAGAAACACTGGGACTCAGGTGTCACCGAGAGGTTAGCCCAGCCAATGTGGACTCAAATCCTGGTCTTGAAGATTCCCAGCCCAGGGCTCTCTCTCCACGGCACGGGGAATAGATTTCTTTCTGCAGGAGGAGTCCTGCCTAAGCAAACACATAGCTGCATACCTGAAGTCAAAGATGTCCAGGAAATACTTGTTACTAAGAAATATTTTCTTCTAAGTTTGCTCTGAACCTAGAGACTAACTGGGTGTAAGATGTGAACCCTGTGAATTATTAAGCAAAATTATTTTCCATTCAGCATCCATTTTTATTTATTTTATTTTTTTAAGATTTGTTTATTTGACAGAGAGAGAGATCACAAGTAGGCAGAGAGGCAGGCAGAGAGAGAGGGGTAAGCAGGCTCCCCGCCGAGCAGAGAGCCCGAAGCAGGGCTCGATCCCAGGACCCCGAGATCATGACCTGAGCCGAAGGCAGAGGCTTTAACCCACTGAGCCATCCAGGCGCCCCTGAGCATCCATTTTATAAAAACATCCTTTTCTACTTCCCATTTAGAAACCACAGTATCCCTGGATTAAGACAAATATGTGAATACTGCCCAGGCAGTTACCTTCTTGTGAGGGGAAGTTTACTCCAGTTGTTGAAGGACCCAGATAAGTAAACTTCCTTTCCGCCCCCCGTCCATCGAAATACTGTTGGCCGAGCCTGCGCAGGGGCTTTATCATTCACTTCCAGATCATGCTGCCAAGCCAGGAATTCTTCCTTTTCTGGAGCCTAGAAATGGAACAGTTTACTCAGGGACAGAAAGCCATTAGCGAGCTCCCTACAATGGACAGTTACCCTAAGGTAGACAATTCATTCTAAAGGGGCAACGGTTACTACCTAGGTTCATACTCAAGCTCATTAACTTAATGGCTGGGCCTTGGTTCCTCCACTTGGAAAACAGAGATAACAAAACGAACTATTTCCTAGTGTTGCTGTGAAAGACTGAGAGGGCCCATGTAGATTGCTCTGCACAGTGTCTGACACATACTGCTTAATAATTATTAGCTGTTAATACTGTTGCTATTAAAGAGAGCTACACCAAAATTTAAGTAGAAACTACAGAACTCGCTTGGAAGCAGGTGCAATGACTTCAAGACCAGATAGATAAATGTTATTTTCTCCCCTTAATTAACAAGATTTGAAGTACACGGAAATTTGTTAAAGACAATTCCAGAGCTGTCAACTTGAAAACTCACAAATCCAGATTCTGAGGGGAAAAAGTATCTGAAGTGCTGTCCAGGCACTGGGAAGAAAAAGACACAGAATGGCCCTCCATATGGCAAACAATAGCTTCCAGGCACGGGAAGTGATGTGTATCTGAGGTATTCCAAATTAAGAGAGAAATAAACACATCCAACTCTAGGGGAAATATACGTGCTTTTGGATCTTTTACATATTTCCTAGTCGGAAGCCAAAGATGTTAAAAGAACAGGAGTTCGAGGCTGGGGGAGAGCCTTAAAGGTGTCAATGAATGAGCTTCTAAGACCTTCATTTCAAATACTGATCAGTTTTTTTTTTTTTTAAAGACTATTTATTTGAGGGAGAGAGCACAAGCAGGAAGGAAGGAGACAGGGGGAGAGAGGCAGACTCCCTGCTAAGCGGGGACCCTGACATGGGATTTGACCGGGACCCTGGGATCATGACCTGAGCCAAACGCAGACGCTTAGCTGACTATGCCATCCAGGCACCCTGACCGGAGTTTATCTTAAATGATGCCTGCTTTCTTTAAGACTGAACAAGATCTAGAGATTAAAGAATAACAGACTGGAAGCACTTGCCACTGAGAAGGTGATAACTAACCACAGTCAAAATGGTCAATTAGCGTAGCTAAAATAATCCATGACTTTTTGGGAGTATAGGGCATTCAATCCAGTGTTTCTGCTCCATCATTTCAGTAACTTCTGAGGAAGTGATAATGGACACTATTCAAAATCATTGTGCACAGATCCCTGTATGCTAAACGTCTCTTGTAGGAATTTTGGAACAGCAACAGAACAGACACTTCTAGAAGAGAGTAGTTTGGTTTTTATGGTGTCTTAAATAGCCATCCTTGGGCCACAATTATTTCTGGGGGAAAGGATATCAAGTCACCGGGGAAACAGGATTCCAAAGTTCACTTTGCACACAGGTCCTCAGGAATGCAACAAATTCAGAAAGCAAGTGCATATCCCAGGACATAAGCCTCAGTAAAAGACTCTTTAGTTAGACCTAAAGCCAAGATCCAAGTGAGGATTTAAGATTATAATGTGGGGGCACCTGGGTGGCTCAGTGGGTTAAAGCCTCTGCCTTCAGCTCAGGTCATGATCCCAGGGTCCTGGGATCGAGCCCCACGTCGGGCTCCCTGCTCAGCAGGGAGCCTGCTTCCTCCTCTCTCTCTGCCTGCCTCTCTGCCTACTTTATAGAACAGTGGTTTACTGTCCCCTCTCCTCCCACCTCCTCGCTGTCTCTGGCTCTTTCTGTCTTCCTCACCCCAACCCCACCCCACCCCTCCTTAGCCATCACTTCTGGGAAGTAAAGAACTTGACTTAGAAAAAAAAAAAAAAAAAAAAAAGATTATAATGTGATCACCAAGCCCAACATCTGAGAAAATATATGAGTAAAGGTGGAATGAGTTGCCAGGCAATTAGCCTAATGGGCAATGATGAGTAATATGCAGGTACAAACAGAGAATATGTTAGGCTGGGAGACACCTTGATTTTTCCCAAACCTACTCTGTTGCACTGTCCTTAAAGGATCACGTCTTCCTTTCTTAGGATCTACCACAACACTTATCAGCTGCCAGAACCACTAAGTGTCCGTGGTTCTGGACACCAGGTGTGGGCCCTGGAGCCGGAAACACAAAACCCCATCACGTAGCTAAAGGGCATATGGCTGAAGCAGGAATCAAGACTTATCTTCAAAGTTTTTTTTGTTTGTTTGTTTTTTTAAAGATTTTATTTATTTATTTGACAAAGAGAGACACAGCGAGAGAGGGAACACAAGCAGGGGGAGTGGGAGAGGGAGAAGCAGGCTTCCGGCTGAGCAGGGAGTCCCACGCCAGGCTCAGGCAGACACTTAAAGACTGAGCCACCCAGGCGCCCCAAGACTTATCTTCAAAGTTTTGATGAATTAAAGCAGACTAAGGATCTCCAAATTTGGCCTGCAAAAATGTTTGCTTTGGTCTCTTTTAAATCTGAAGCTATATTTACACAATAGGAGAGAAAACGTGAGTAGCACCTGGCTGCCCCCCTTTGAGACTGACACTTCACTCACCCGCTGACCTCCAAAAGTGGATTGAGTTTTCTACATCTGCTCTAAAGTAGCCTGGTGAACCAAAAGTTTCAGTTAGAATGAAATACCTCCGGAAACAGCAGTCAGCTGTGTAACTCTACTTTCTGCTTACACACGTGCTCTGGGTTATCTCCAAAATGACAACAAACTGCAAAGCCAGATCCTACAAAAAGTGTCAGTCTTCGTAAAGGTGAGGAAAAATTTCTCAAAGCAGTGAAACTAACTATACCTAAGAGGAGAGCAGAGACTGAGGCTCACCTGCAGCTAGCTCAACGATCTTAATTAATTAAGAATTTGAAACGCTGTCCCAGAGCTGCTTTCGCCTTAATGATGTTAAACGAAATCAGTTCCTCCTCCCTCGGGGTGACTTTCTCATCGGTAATTAGACACAGGTTCCTGGATTACTAAGAGGGCTCTTACAGGACCATCTGGCTTTTTAAGTGCACGGAGTTAAGTATCACTTCCTTCCGAGTTACGCTGAGTTTTAGAGGGGATGTGCCGGGGAATCTAGGAGAGGTCTCCACCCCCCAACATTAGTCAAGGGGAGCCGGATTCCCCCACCCCTCACCTTGATTTCCTCGGAGTGGAAGAGGTCGGCGTCCTCGGGGCTGTCCATCAGGATCTTGGGCCTGTCCCCGTCCTTGGTGCCCCCCGAGCTGTCCCTCCGCGGCGTCTTGTGGCCGCCCTGCCGCTCCAGCGCGGCCCGCTCGCTGCTCGTGTTGCCCATGGCGGGGGTCTGCGGGGACACCTGCAAGCCGGACGGTGCTTCGCTCCAGGCAAGGGGTAGGGAACTACGGCAACCAGCGGGTCACACGGACCCCGGGAAGGAGTCGGAGCCCCGAATGCCACTTTCCTCGGGCGAGGGGTCCGGGCCGGTAGCCGGTCTGAGGCGGGCGAGAAGGACCAGACTTGTTACCCAACCGCACCTAGCCCGAGAAGCCCGAATATAACCCGACACTTTCCCAACAACTCCCCCACCTCTTTGCAACTTCCGCTTCCGGCGCGTCTGCGAGTCAGTCGGGATCCGGGGTGGGGGCGGCGGGGGCGGCCGGCAAAGCTCATTAGTCTAATTCGACCTCAGTTCCGCTTCCGGTCCAGATTGGCGCGGTCGACGCTCCCTGAGAAGGCCTCCGCCGGCCTGGGAGCGCGCAGTCGCAGTCGGCTGCAACGACGGGACCCAGGCCAGGCTGCTGAAGGCCGACAGGGGGCGTGCCAGCGCGCGGGCGCTCTGGGCCCCTCTCCCCGCGCTGGAATGAGTGAGGCCATTAACTATTTTAGCTATCTTTGCCCACTTCCACTTGGTTCCGTACTCGACAGCCAAAGAGCTCCTTTAAAGTGCTGATCTAATTAAGAGACTCATCCTATTAAAGCCTGTTAATGCGCTAGCTCCCACGCTTTTGAGTGCCTTAGAGGCACCGACCGCATAAAATGCACAGTCCCCAGCCCTAATCCCTGGAAATTATGATTCCGAAGCTCTGTGGAGTGGGGTCTGCATTTTAATAAGCACTCCAGGTGATTCTGATGCAAGTAATCTTGCAGGTGTTTGAGGAAATGGCAGACCGTAAGAGTTCTGGAAATTTCTCACTAGTATTGGGGGTATAAAATGCTGGAGTTATTAGTGTATTTTTTTTAAAAAATTGAGTGCACAGCCTTTTGATAGATAATTTTGTAAGGCATTTTATAATCACTTTGGACACATCATTCTGTATGACATTATTTAACTTATTAGCGTTTGTCACTTATTGTGGCCAGTGCTTTAGCAAGAACTGTGTACACACTGTGGTCCTAAAATATTCTAATTTTGCTGTCAGTCTCTGTTGTGGGGTTTTTTTTTTGGTGGTGGTGGGACTTTTTTGTTCTGTTTTTTTGTGTTTTGTTTCACGCGTATCTCAAAA
Source organism: Martes martes (assembly GCF_963455335.1). NCBI lineage: Eukaryota > Metazoa > Chordata > Mammalia > Carnivora > Mustelidae > Martes > Martes martes. Next base: position 77,876,015 of record NC_137901.1, read on the forward strand.
TGCTTTGTATTTACTGGGCCAGCTCATGCATTTTGTCTACTGAGCCAACATTTATTTGATACCTACAAAGTGCCAGGCATTTGCCAAGTAAGTTGAAGACAGATGACTGACAAATGGTCTCTTGGAGGGGATTTGGTAGTATCTATCAAAATAAAAAATGCACCTACATTTTAGTGCACAATTTTACTTCCAGGGAGCTTCTGCAGAAATATACGCATACCAATTATGCGGATGCGTGTTCATTTGCAGCAGGGTCTCTCATGCCGTATTACATTAATTCTAAGATGCACTTTTTAAAAAATACATATTTTATTTCACATCTTAATCTCTCTGAAACTAGGTGCTTCTAACAATCAATGGAATCTTAGATTTGATGAAATAAGGCATGAAAAACCGCAAATGTTTAAAACCCGTGTCAACAGAATGACAAAATGAATTAAATAGATTCATTTTATAGAATACTGAGCAACTTTAAAAAAGGAGGAAGTAGAATTCTGTGGGTAACTATGGAGAAGTGTCTGTGACATTCCAAATCCCAAAGTAAGTGGCAGAAGACTAGAGGATAAGGGCATGAGCCCTGAAGTCAGTCTGCCTGGGTTTAAATTCTGGCTTTACCACATTTGTAACTACCACCTTGGCTTTCTCTTTTGTGAAATAGGAAATAAAATAACACCGACTTTATAGGCTTGTTTTGTGAATTAATTGAGAACATGCACAGAAAGTGCTTAGCATAGCACCTGACTCAGTAAACATTCAACAAACGTTAGCACATTTATTGGCATCATTATTCTTGTGAATGGAAAGTTCTGGAAATATATATAACACGCTGTTAATAGTCGTCCCATCTGGGGAGAGGAGTGGGATTGGAAACAGGGCCAGATCAAAAGGGACTTTCTCTTTTTTGTTTATTGCTTGAATTTTTTTTCTACGTGAGGATGTACTACTTTTGTAATTTAAAAACGAATCTTTTTAAAAAGACAAAAATAGATAAGACAAGATTCCAGCCCCAAAGGAACCTACAGAGTAAAGGTGGAAACAGATTCACAGAAAGGCAAGAATTCAGGTAGGCAAGGGGTTCTACTGGTGCCCAGAAGGGACTTAAGCCAGGCCAGTGGATAACCCTAAATACTTTCTTTGAGCTGTTTTTCTTGCTCCCATTAGGCAGCGAGGAAGCCATGGCCAGGAGGATGTTGAGCTTTGGGTTCTCTTGAAAAAACTTGTGGATCCTTTATCTGAGCTATGTACATGCTTTCATGCATGAAAAAAACTTCAGTACTTCTGCTCTGGCTCAGATAAGATAGGCCGGTAAAAGCATGGGTCCCAGATGTCCCCACTTTCCCATTCTCTCTCTCCACGCACACTCAGAAGAAAGACCACGTGAGGACAACGTAGCCATCTACAAGCCAGGAAGAGAGCTCTCAGCAGAGCTCGAACCCGGCCAGCCCCTTGATCCAGGACTTCCCACTCTCCAGAACCAGGAAAAGTAAATTCCTGTTGTTTAAGCCATTCAGTCTGTGGTACTTTTTTATAGCAGACTAAGACAGACTATAGCGTGTGTGAGCTGTTGGGAGAGAGTTGTAAGCTCGCTTTTTATTTTTTTATTACTTTTTAAAATTTATTTATTTGACAGACAGAGATCACAAGTAGGCAGAGAGGCAGGCAGGGGTCGGGGGACGAAGCAGGCTCCCTGCTGAGCAGAGAGCCCGATGTGGGGCTCGATCCCAGGACCCCGGGATCATGACCTGAGCTGAAGGCAGAAGCTTTAACCCACTGAGCCACCCAGGCACCCATAAGCTTGCTTTTTAGTTGGTCTACCTGGATTTCTACCAGGCCTTCTGAAATTTGCCTAGGTGATGTAAATAACACCGACAATGCTGGCAGACTTGTCCATCTTTTTCAGTAGACATCCCTGTATTCTCTCCCCACCGAGATGCAAATGTCGTTGTGACAGAGAGATAGGATGAGTTCATTCTGTCGTATTGGGTCCGCAAATATTTGCGAAGAGCCAATTTATGCTAGGCTTTGTTTTGGGTGCTGGGGATCAAGGAATAACAGAACAGACAATGTTAATCCTTTTTGCAAAGCTGAAGGGCCCCGCGTGGCAGATAGATACATAAACAAATACACAAACATAAATAAGCTGGATAATTTCAGAGTGATTACTACTGTGAAAGAAACAAATGAACTTATGTGAGTCCTAAAACACTGCTTTAGATAAAGTTCTCATGGAGGACCTCCCTGAAGAGGTGACAGTTCAGTTGAGACTATAATGATAAGAAAGAGTCAGATGGGAGAAGAGTTTGGGAGGAACATCTCAGGCAGAAGGAAAAAACGCAAATGCAAAGGCCCTGAGGTGGGTATGAGTTTTACATGCTGGAGAAACATAGAGGTGGCTGGAGTGAACTGGAAAACAGGAGGAAAGGCTTGATCCTTTTGGGCCTTGTGGTCCCAGTGAAATTTCTGGATTTTACTCCCAAGTAAGTGGGAATTCAGGGGAAAGTTTACCTGTGGGAGTCATGTTATCTTATTCACGTAAGGATTGACAAATATTTGGTAATATCATAGAATTTGGCTATAGGGCTGAATCTTATGAATGAGCTGATTATAAAAACACAAGAGTTGTCAGTTTTAGAAGTGTAGACTCCCAGGGAAGAGACCTTAATGGGCAAATAGCCTCATTTTGTAACTTGTGGGGTATCTGGCAAAATTCTGTTTCTTGACCTGGGTGGAGATTATAAAAGCATTTTCCTTATAATAATTCACTAAGCCATACATTAATTTTGTGTGGTTTCCTGTATCTTTGTTTTATTTTCAAAAAAATTGAAGTTTATTTATTTTCAATAAAAAAATTTTTTTAAGGGTGAACTGAGACCTAGAGGATAGTAGTGCCAAGCTCAAGGTAATACATCTGTCTTAATAAAGTTCAGCCAGAGTCTGCTGCCTTTCAAAGAATTTTGAAGGAAAGGAGGAGAAAAAGATGTATATCACTTCCCTTTTCCAGGAAGATGATTGAAACAAACTAAAGTAGTTTTCGGGCAAAGATTCAACTAAGGTGGAAAAAAAAAAAGAAGAAGAGAAGGTTGTATTTCTAATTAAAATGTGAGCTCCTGAAAGAAAAAAAAAAACCTAAATAAAATGAAATGTGAGCTCCCAGGGATTTGAGGATCAGAGTTTGGTAATCCCTGTAACCTGCATCCTTGATGACCATTGGACCTCATCTGCAGAGGGCGTGTATGCCCAAAGTTTCCTATTGGAAGCACACATGACTCTGTCTCAGGACCTTCTAGGGCATTCTTGGCATGCGCAAAGGGGAGGCCAAAGGGGTCACAGGGTGGATAGCTTGTGAACAGTGCTCACCAGTGACAGACAGGAGTTAGTGGATAGATACCCCAGCTCCTTTGCCCACTGGGTGAGACAGCTCTGTTCCGTAGAGTGTTGATACAGAGGTCCCCAGTGGAACCCAACCCTAATTGCCCAGTGCAATAACGTGATCCTAAAGGTGCACTAAATTTGTTGGCTTCCTTCCCCTCTTTCCTTTGTCATTTTTGGGGATCATCTCCTAATTAAATACTCAGACCCACCTTCCAAACAAATAACTTGCACAAAAATTCTGGTTCAACCTCTTGGGTTACAGCTGAGGGAGTAAAGTGGCTTGCTGAATTATACTAGTGAGTGGCAGTCAGTCATCACCAAGACCCACCCTGTGTCCTGGTTTCTGGTCCAGGGCACTGATAGTTCATTCTTTATGATCTGACAGACCACACAGGCTTAAAAAAACCAGGATTGGAACATACCATTCACATTAACAATAATAATGCATAATAATTTGCAAATATCAATTTTGCAAATAATTTGCAAAATGCACAATAATAATGCAAACGTCCATCAAGATAAGAGCGGAGAAACAAACTGTGGGGTAATCCATACAGTGGCATATTACTAGGGCATAAAAAGGAAAGAAGTACGGTTGACCTTTGAACCGCTGGGGGCGGGAGCCCCGCCCTCTGCCCCTCCCTGTTGAAAATCCGGGTATAACTTTGGACCTGCGCTTTTTTAGTCCACCAATAAGCCAGCTGGAACCCAGCGTCGGCTCCGGCGGGCCTGGCCTCAGGTTGGCTGTGTCTACAGGCTGGTGGCTTTGGCTTGGTAACGACGTCACCCGGAGGCACAGGAAAGCTGTCCCCATCTGCTTGGAGGTGCAACACCAGCTGGTGGCCTTTGGCTGCTGCGGCGACATGGCAACATGTGAATGCTTGACCTCCTCGAGGCTGCGGGGTTGCGACCACGTGTAGGAGGGGACAGTGACTGGTTCAGCCCTGAGTCCCAGTGCCAGGAGGAGAAGGGGCAGCGAGGTGTTCAGGGCTTCCTGCCCGGCCCCATCCCTGGCCACGTCCCTCCGCTTCAGCAGAGCCTCCAGCTCACAGGCCGGGGTGCTCCACCCGAATGCCCCCCACTCTGTCATCAGCGCAGGGGCGACCTGCAGCCCTGCCCTGGGGTCCTGGCTCCGTGGCTGCTGAGGGCTTTGGCGGGCCTTCCTGGGGACTCAGAGGGCAGCAGGTGCAGTCTCTACCAATTACCTTGGATTGGGTAGCTGGAGACCAAGGTGGGCGGTTGTAGTTAAACGCCTTGTGGCCTTTGCTGTTAACTCAAGGGTTAGCTGTACTGAAGCAGGCTACAGGGAGGATGAACCTTGAAAATTTTATGCTAAGTGGGAGCACCTGGATGGCTCAGTTGGTAAAACCTGCCTTGGAGTCGGTCGTGTTCCCAGCGTCCTGGGATGGAGCCCTGTGCTGGGCTCCCTGCTCAGCCGGGATTCTGGGTCTCGCTCTCCCTCTGCTGTTCTCACTGCTCCCTGAGCTGCCTCTCTCAAATGGCTAGATGGAATCTTTAAAAAAAAAAAAAAAGAAAGAAAGAAAGAAAGAGGGAGGAAGGAAGGAAGGAAGGAAGAAAAAGAAAATATTACGCCAAGTAAAAAAAGGCAGCTACAAAGGCCACATATTGAATGACTCTGTTCATATGAAATATCCAGGATAGGTACATCCATAGAAATAGCAGATTGTGGCTGCCTAGGGCTGAGAGAAGAGGGGATGGGGAGTGTCTGCTTGATGGTGATGGGGTTTTCTTCGGGGGTGATGAACATGTTTTAGGACTTAGTATAGATGATGGTTGCAGGACACTGTCCCGAATACAACTGAATTGTACATTTTTAAGTGGTTAATTAAATGTTACATGAATTTTACCTTGACTGAAAAAACGGGGCTGGTCCTAGGACAAACGTTAGAGGTGAACAATTTATCCTATTTACAATTTATTTTATGTATGCTGTCCTGTAGGATGACCCATCTGGTCCAGGCCTCCTGTTCTGCCGATCAGACCCTAATCAGTCTGTGATAACCTGTTGTAGTTAACATTTAATATTTTAGATGCTTTCAGTTTTCTAATTTCATTCACTCATTTCTTTGTCAATAATTATATATGGTACAACTATCTGCCAGGCATTGTGGTAGGTGTTGGGGATAGAATGATGGGTAAAACCAGACCCAGGCCCCGTGCTGATAGTCTTATGATCTTCTTAGAGAAGATGGACATTAATCAACAACTATCCAACAGTCATCCGTGATAAATGCTAGGAAGGAGATATGTAACCTTGTGAGAAGAATGTGACCTAGTCAGGGAAGGCTTCCTGGAGGAAGTGTCAATTAAGAAGAAGTTTGAAGTCTGTAGGTGTTTCCAGTGAAAATTGTTTACCAACCCCTATCACGTGGCTTGCATCTCTGTGCTTGATGTATCAACTCATAAGGCCACCAAGAGTCCTTTGAGGGACGTACTATTATTATCAGTTGTATTTTACAGAAGAAACTGAAGCTCAGAGAGGCGAAGTGACTTACTCAAGGTCACACAGCTAGGAAGTCATGGAATCCGTATTCAAATCCAGGTGACCATACTTATGTAGAAATTTAGGCATTGTGGACAGATAATTGGGTACAGGGTGAGATCAATTGAGTTAGGCCAATGGGTCTAACTAATAAAGATTATAAACATAAAGCCAGAATGATCATTCAATAAAGGAAATCAAGGTATTTTTTAGCATCTATTGACTTTTATAATATGTATCTGTGTTTGTTACTGTTACAAAAATCATTATCATCTGAAAGTTGGAGGCTATGAATTGCTTGGTGTAAGATACTAAATCAAGAAGGTAGTATCACATTATGTAAGTTTAACCTGATGACAGTGATTATGGCAGGCAATACCACAAGCATCCGCTAGGTGGCAATAAAGAACATTGAGAAAGAGTCCCATGGTCTTCCAAAAAAAATTAAATGTCTGTATTTTTAAGTATGAACATTGTAAGAACGTCAAGTAGTATAGGAGATATTGAATTTAAAAAAAAGTTCCCCTTGCGGGGCGCCTGGGTGGCTCAGTGGGTTAAAGCCTCTGCCTTCGGCTCAGGTCATGATCCCAGAGTCCTGGTATCGAGCCCCGCATCGGGCTCTCTGCTCCTCGGGGAGCCTGCTTCCTCCTCTCTCTGCCTGCCTCTCTGCCTACTTGTGATCTTTGTCTGTCAAATAAATAAATAAAATCTTAAAAAAAAGAAGTTCCCCTTGCACCTTCTACCAGAGCTCTATTTCCTTTCCCCCAAAATAACCTATTGAGAGTTTCTAGTACACTTTTTTGGGGGCATATTTTGTTTAGTTACTGTGTAACTTTTTCCAAAAGAAATATTTGCTTTTATGACTCCCCTTTAGAAAATTGACACAGTGAGGACTTTTTCCCCCTTTAGTGTCTCTTTCCATGTCAGCACATACAGATCTGTCTCATTTTTTAAACGGCTGCAGATTCCATAACAGTAATAGTTTTATAGAGTGCTTTATAGAGTACTTGCTGTATACCTGGCACTCTCCTAAAGATTTTCCTTGTTTGAACCCATTGAAAACTCATAAAGCCCTAAGAGGTGCATTCTATCATTACCCCCACTTTACACATGAGGAAACTGAAGCACAGTGTGTAAGTAACTTGCCCAACATCACAAGGCTAGTAAGTGGTAGAGCCAGGATTTGGATGCAGAAAATTTGACTCTCGAGTCTACATCCTTAACTACCATACCAAACTGTGGTAGCATACATGTACCATAATTGAGATGTTAATCTTACTCAATACTCTTAAAAATTATTTATCTTTTTAAAATTGACTAAAATATACTGCTGTAAAATGTACTGAGGATTTTGGACTTACTCGTGTGAAGGTAGGCCAACAGATCAGGAGATGATAGCCATGGAAATATTCCTCTCAGTTTCCAAGAGGAGGGGATATGCCACGCCACTCAGGTTGGCCTCAGATAGATGGGGTGAGGGGAAAGCAGGTGCAAAAAGCCTTTATTGTGGTCTTGGTGAGCTCTGGACTGTAGGCATGGTCTCTGGTTGTCTGGTACTGGGCCCTGGGGTATTTAGGGCAGAAGACTTTTGCCTTCTGGAGTGTAAAAGACAGAGGATGTGGTTCAGAGTATGGGCTCCGGGCTTGTTGGTTCGTATTGTCCAGGCAAGTCATTTTCTACCAGTAGAGATTAGTTAATTTGGGGAGGTGCATTGTCTTCTCAGTGACTGGGAAGATGTCAAAGCATCATAAAGTATAGCGAAAAAAAAAAAAAAAGCATGGTGTGCCTGGCTCATTCAGTTGGTAGAGTATTTGACTCTAGATCTTGAGATCATGAGTTGAAGCCCCATGTTGGATGTAGAGGTCACTAAAAAAACTAATTAAAAAGAAAATAAAAAACATGAGGAATACATATGAATAAAATAAAATTTACCATCTTAGTCATTCTTTTTATTTTTAAAAATTTTTTATTGATTTTTTAAAAAAGATTTTATTTATTTATTTATTAGAGAGAGAGAGTGTGTGTGAATGAGAGCAGGGGTAGGAGCAGAGGGAGAGGGATAAGCAGACTCCACGCTGAGCACAGAGCCTGAAGCAGGGCTCAATCTCATGACCCTGATATCATGACCTGTGTGGAAATCAAGAGTCTGAGGCTTAACAGACTGAGCCACCCAGGTGCCCCCTTAATCATTTTTAAGTGTACTGTTTGGTGGCATTAAGTGCATTTACATTGTTGCAAAACTGTCGCCACCATTTATCTCCAGAGCTCTTTTCTCTTGCAAAGCTGAAATTCTATACCTGTTAAACCATAACTTCGCACTCCCTCTTTCCCCGACTCCCCGTCCCCCCTCTCCCCCCACCCCCCACCCCGTCCCTGGCAACTACTATTCTACTTTCTGTCTCAGTGAATTTGACTCCTTCCTGCAAGTGAGTTTTTGTGACTGGCTTATTTCATTTAGCATAATGTCTTCAGGGGTTATCCAGGTTGTAAGTTATTTCCATCTTGATTAAGGCTGAATAATATCCCATGATGTGTATATACCGCATTTGCATAGCCATTCGCTGGCCAACTTGGGCCATTTCCATCTTTGGGCTCTTATGAGTATTGATGCTGTGTGTGTGGGTACCTCTTTGAGCCCCTGCTTCCAGTTCTTTTTGGTATGTACCCCCAACTGGAATTGTTGGATCGTATGGTAATTCTATTTCTGGTTCTTTGAGGAACTGCCATACTGGACCAGTTTACATTTGCACCAGCAGTGCACAATGGTTCTAGTTTCTCCACCTTCTCCTATGCTTTCTCCAGAAGTTTTGTCATTTCAGGTTTTACACTTAAGATCTATGATCTATTTTGAGTCAATTTATATTACCATGTTAGGCATGGTTGAGGTTCTTTTTTTTTTTTTTTTTTGGCTTGTGGATGTCTGACTGTTCCAATATCATTTGTTGAAAACAGTTATTTTCTCCCCGTTAAATTGCTTTTGCACTTTTGTGAAAATCCATTGACATATATGTACAGGTCTACTTTGGGGCCCCTATTCTATTCCATTCATCTCTGTGTCTGTCTTATCACCAATATCACACTTTCCTGATAACTGTGGCTGTATAGTAAGTTGTGAAATCAGGCAGTATGAGTCCTATAACTTGGCTCTTCCTTTGCAAAATTGATTTAGCTATGCTTGGGTTTTTTTTTTGTTTTGTTTTTTGTTTGTTTGTTTTTTTTTTTTTTTTTTGGTTGGTTTGTCTTTTTCCATTTCTCCCAGATGCAGAGATTTTATTTGTGAGGAGAACACACGATAGGCCCTTAGAGAAGAAGAAAAAATAACTGGAACAGCTAAAAAACTCTACTATGCTTGGGGTTTTGCTGTGGCATCTAAGTTTTAGACTCAGCTTATCAGTTTCTGCAAAAAGTTCTGTTGAGATTCTGATGAAGAGTATGGTGTTTTCTATTTACTCACACATCTAACATTTCCAGAACCTCAAAATTTTTTTCCATAGATACTAATTTCCATCTGGCTTTCCTTTCCTTCAACCTAATGGACTTCCTTGAGCATTTATTGTATTTCAGATCTGCTGGAAACCAACACTTTCAGCTTTGGTTTGGCCAAAAATGTCTTTATTTCATTTTCTACTCAAAGGATATTTTCACTGGAGCTTGACAGTTGTTATTTTACAGTTGTCATTCCACTGTATTCTGTAGTCCATTGTTTCTGATGAGAAGTCAATGATTTTCACCATTGTTTCCATGTATATAATCTATTTTACCCCCGCTGGCTGCTTTTTAGATTTTATTCTTTAACTTTGGTTTCCAGCAATTTGGTTTTCCTTGAATATTTCCATACTAGAGTTTTTTGAGCTTCTTGAATATATGGGATGATATTTTACATGACATTTGGAAACATTTAAGTCAGTAATTCTTTAAAAAATTTTTCACTGCTCTTTTCTCTCTCTCTCCTTTTGGTCTGTTTCTATTAACTGTTTGTTCTCTTGATGATAATACTTTCCTGTTTCTTCACATGTTCAGCGATATTTAAACTTTATCCTGGATATTGTGTATGATGTATTGTAGTGAACTTGGATTTTGTTATCTTCCTCAGAAAAGTGTCATGTTTTGATTTATCTGGCAGTTAAATTACTGATGACCCTTACTTATCCAGCAGAGGCATGGATTTAGGCTTCTTTCAGGTGAGTCTATTTTGGTTTTGTGCATTCTAGACTTTAGTCCTTAGATGTGGTCTTTCCGGCTAGTGTATGACTCTTCTAGAGTTTCAATAGAACGACTGAGGGGTTATCAGTCTTCTCTAATTTGGTGGAACTTAAACTCCAAACTCTGCCTCCCAGCACTGAGGATCTGCTAAAATCTCTGCTCAGTTCCTTAAGCTTTCCAACTGTCTTCTTTTTCTTTTTCTCCTCCTCCTCCCTCTCCTTCTCCCTCTCCTCTCGCCTCTCCTATTTTTTTTTTTTCTTTTCTCTGCTGGGTTCCACATATGCAGTTCAGAGGTCAGCCAAGGATTTTAGGGGAGTTTATATTCAGATTTTTGGGCCCCTTCTCTGTGGCTCTTATCTTTTCTGGGATTTCTCCCCTCAATTTTGAGGTAGCCCAAGAGCCCCAAACACCAACCTGTGAGTCCTCAGCCCAGCAAAACTGTCGCTTTCTGCTTGACATTCATTCTCTGTGAGTTATGTGGGCTTGGAGATCCCTCGAAGGAAAATCCAGGTAAATGTGGACAGTTCTCTTCTTTCAAGGGTTCTGTTGCTTACAGTTTTTGCCTGCTATTGGTTGTTCTCAAGAACCCCTCATTTAAAAAAAATGTCTTGTCCAGCATTGGTAGCTGCTATAGACAGGAGATTAGTCCAATGTAAGTTACTCTGCCGTTATCAGAAATCAGAAGTCTAATTAGTATTGGTGGACATTTTTTTTTTCATTTTGGACTTTCACAAATAACACTGCCATCATATACTCGTACAACCTGACCGATCTATATATCCTAGTGAGGTTTTGTGAGTAAAGGAGTGGGAAGAGTTCCTAATGATAGAATCACTAGATCTAAGAGTACATACTTTGAAACATTTGCTAGAAATTGCCAAATATATCTCTAAAACGTGGTGGCAATTATGTTTGGGATGACTGTTTATCACACCTTCTTCAAAACTGAGCATCATAACATCTAAAATTTTGTTCAGCATTCTGACTAGTAAAAATTACATCTCATTGTTGTGCTGTGTGTTTGTGGATTTATCACTGAGCCGGACCAGCTTTCACTATTGGTCATTCTACTTCTACTTTACCCGCATATAGAAACATCTCATTTCTCGCAATAATAAAATTAGTAAGAGCCAATATTTACTGAGCGACTCCAAGGGCAGGTTGTGACTGGACAACCTCACCCTTCTTGCTACAGTAGTTGCTTCAGGAATGGGCATGTAGCCCAGACCTATGGCAATTTGGATTCAGCCAGGGCCCTACAGTGCAAGTGTGGGGCGTTCATCAGATGGTTTGGGGGAAGAGAAGCCTTTCATCTCCTGGAACACTGATGAGGAAGTTTTTAGCCTGAGGAGCTCCTCCCGTAAGGGAAACCAGTCTGACAATAAAGACTTATACACAAAAGAGAACAGAACAGAGACTCAAAGAGAAACAGAGCCATAGTCTGCTCGCTTTGTGATCTGCTGGATCAAATCAACCTTGAAGTTTGCCCTCTGTCTGCAGTTTTCCCACTGTGAGAATGAGTAACTTCTCTTACTGTGGTAGCTGACTGGATTTTCTCTCGCTTGCAGCCAACAGCATTCCAAATCACACATGAGCCAATCTGATGAGCTCCTGTTCGCAGGCAGTGGGCATGTAGTTGTTTTATCTTCTATGGTTGTCAATCATCAAATATAGAAAACCAATTTTAGAGATAGAGCGGAGACCTCTGAGTTTCTTTATTTCTTTATTTTTTAAAAGTTATTTATTTATTTATTTGACAGAGAGAGAGAGAGAGAGAGAGAGATCATAAGTAGGCAGAGAGGCAGGCAAAGAGAGAGAGGGGGAAGCAGGCTTCCTGCTGAGCAGAGAGCCTGATGCGGGGCTTGATCCCAGGACCCTGAGATCATGACCCAGGCCGAAGGCAGAGGCGTGAGCCACCCAGGCTCCCCTCAGAGTTTCTTTAATATCTAATAACATTCCAAACAGAAAATGTGTCATAACGAATGCAGATCTGTTCCAAAAGGTCAGCCCACACAAATTTATATCAAGTTTGTGGCTATTTAGGGAAAGTGGGGAATAGGCAATGAAGTCATTTTATTCTGTTATGTGTGAAAAGTAGTTTTGTTATTTTTTCTTAGTTAGGAACTAAAAACTATGAGAGCTGGTTTGTGATTTATGGGAGTTAGTCGGGTGTTGTGATTAAGAACATGGATTTTAGAATTAAACTCCCTGGGCTCAAATTCTCAGACTTAGCTGTCATGTGACCTTGAAAAAACCCTTTAACTTCTCTGTGCCTCAGTTTCCTCAGAGGCAAAGATGACTTAATCATGGTGTTTATATCTGGGGTTGTTAACAGTGATTGTGTGAAAGTATAATCCTTGGTAGTTAGCAAGTCATAAGGTTTGCCTTAGTATTATTATTATAGTTACCTGCTTTTTAAGAACGGTTAAACAGTATCTTGGGAGCAAAAGAGCTAATTTTAGAACTGCAGAATGTAGAGACTGAAGAACAAGCCCTACTGAGCCAGCCTTTGCCTTCCTTGGTCACCAGGCATTTTACCATCTTGTCTACCATCAGTGTTTTTAAGGAACAGAGATGTGAATATTGGTATCTACATTGCTTTTGAGAATTTTGTGGCCATAGCTAAGTTTTGGAGTGAGCTAGCCTGAAAATTATCCTAGAAATCAGTCAAGGATCTGGTTCAAAAGCAACAGACTGGACTTTAGTGCTTTGAAGCAGTGACTACGGGCAAGGACCATCATGGTTGGGATCCCAGGCTCTGGGGACAGCCCACCGAGGTTCACACCCTGGTTCTACCACTTTTTAGTCATGGGCCTTTGGGCAAGTCAGTTACTTACCCTTTCTACGCCCTCAGTTTCCTTGTTTATCGAACTGGATAGTCAAGTGTGATTTCCTCAGTTGGATCTTGGAAAGATGATATGACACAGAGTGCTTGGTAGTATGGTGCCTGGCCCAATGTCAGTTCTTAAAGAACCTTGGTTCCGTTTCCACTTTATTGAGCTTGTTGCTTCTTTTCTCTATCAAAGTTGTGTGATTTCCCTCCAGCTTGTTTCGGGATCTCCTTGCAGAAGTGCAGAGGGTTATAAGAGACAGAAGGAATGTACCATTCATCAAAGGGAACCCCTTAGGTGCCTTTGTCCACTGCTTCCACTAGGGGGCAGCCCAGCCTCAAAGGGAGCCTTGGGGAAAGGTCGCGGGCACACACAAGCTGGGGTTCTTCATTCGGGTCCGTATCTTCTTGAAATAACTTTTGGGTGGACGTGAATTGTCATAACTTCCTCTTTCCAAACCATCATGATGAGTGACAAAGGAATACGACGAGGATGTTCTGGGACAGGGCTTTGAACGAGTTCCTTGGTTAGTCACATCTTCTTTTGAAAAGGAGGTTTAAATCTGCCAGAGAATGTAAAAATAAGACCTAGGTGATGGGGCAACTTTTGTTTCTGTCCTCTTTTTCCATTTCTCTGTTCCCTACACCCTCATTCTCGTTCATTATTTGTTTATTTCTTCTTACCGAAAACCTTCTTTGTGCCAGGTGCTGGGAATGCACGAGTGAAAAAGGTGAACAGTGTTCCCGCTTTCACAGGGGCCGAGAGTCTGCTGGGAAAGACAGGCATTAAACGATAATTATACAACCGATGACTGTATCTAACTCCATTGTGACAGACCTTGAAGCCAAGCTCTGGGGCTGTGTGACTGTGCAAATAGACCTTAGGGGTGGGGTGCTGGGAGGGCAGGTTAGGGCAGCTCTCTCCGAGAAGCGGAGACCTGGAGGAAGAGAAAGAGAGAATCTGGGACTCTGTTCTGAGTGGAGGCAACAGCACATACAAAGGCCCTGAGGCAGGAATGATCTCGGCAAGTGTGTGAGATAGCTAGAAGGCCAGGGTGGGGCTGAAGCAGAGGGAGGGAGCAGGAGTGGTAGGAGAAGGCAAGGAAATGGATTCTCCCTGAGAAACTCCAGGAAGGAGCGCAACCCTGCTGGCATCTTGGTTTTGGCCCCATGAGAACTGATTCAGACTTTTTTTTTTTTTTAAAGATTTTATTTATTTGACAGACAGAGATCACAAGTAGGCAGAGAGGCAGGCAGAGAGAGAGAGAGAGAGAGGAGGAAGCAGGCTCCCCGCTGAGCAGAGAACCTGATGTGGGGCTGGATCCCAGGACCCTGGGATCATGACCTGAGCCGAAGGCAGAGGCTTCAACCCACTGAGCCAGCCAGGCACCCCTGATTCAGACTTTTGACCTCCAAAAGTGAAGGGCAATAAATGTGGGCTGTTTTCAAGTCACTGAGTTTGTAGTATTTGTTTTAGGCTGATCCACAATGAAGACACACGTGAGACCTATAAGAAAACTACTGTAATGGTTTAGCTGAACTTTGGGAGTGACTCGAGAAGTATTTCTTTACCTTCCCTACTAGGTGTTGAGACCTGTGCGAGGCCCTCTGTCATGCTGATTATCAGGCCACTAGTTACCCCTGTAGGGGCAGGATTTCCACACCGCCCCCACACCCGCACCCCCCCGCCAAGGGCCTCTCAATATATTCGCTCTGCAGTACACTCAGTCCTCATACTTAGGATTCTGTGTCACCCTGGGGGAAGCGACACTTGGTGGCAGTGCCAGGGGCAGACAGCTTCAGAAAATTAAAACGGCAGGGCCCCTCTTTGAGCCAGGGTATGACAGTGAACCGGGCAAGCGCGCGCTGAGACAGGAAGCGGGATGAGAGTTGGGACCGTCCCAGGTTTGACCATCCGAGGTGTGGCTGCCCAACCAGGTACACAGATGAAACACAGATGCTTGACCCAGGGGAATACACAACGGCACCTCTGCTTCCCTCTCCTGACTTCTGATAAAGAAATCTCCATCGGAACAAATAATACATAAATCTGTATTGGAAAGGGACGTCGTCTTCTTTCTGTGGCTTCTCCAGGAATGGTGGGTGGTGCCTGGATTGTCTTTATGCCTCCTTCTGCCTGTGTCAAAACCAGAATTCAAAGTGTGTGGGTTCAGGGACCTGTTTTTATAGGGTAACTCCCCAGGCTCAAATATCTAACATCAACGAGCGTTTTTTTACGGATCGGTAGTAGACAATGAAGGTGGATGCTGTCTTAGAAATTTTTTTTTTTTTTTTTTTGTAATCAGTGGCCCAAAACCGTCTCTTATATTTAGAAGCCTGGATCTAGGATTACATATCAAGATACATGCATAATGCTGTTTTGCTGAATGCAGCTGTCCTAGCGTAGGCCAGAGATAATTTGCTGATCCAGGAGCTGAGGCCAGCGAATTTATGTCTGCATCTGCTTCTGCCCATAACTCTTGGGTAAAGATAGGGCAACTTCAAGGACTGTAGCCGTATCAGCCTGGGCAAGGCATAGAGCCGTGGGACAGGGACATTTGTTTCCTGAGGCTCCCGCTCGCCTTGGATGCAGCCAGTGACACGTCCTGCAAAGTGACTGTGGAACCCCGTTCACGCCTGTCTTAGCATCCTCACATTTTCTCCTCATCGTTGGCTATGTGTCTGCTCCTCACCAGGGTCTCTCTTGATCCTACTGGAATCTCCAAAGCCTAGCCCGTGGTCGAACAGGGGCTCTGTAAATAATGATCAGGCGAGGGAGCAGATGAGAGCGACAACAGACTGGAGAAATGGTTCGAAACGACTTTCCATTACTTCTGCCCTCGTTTGTGGCAGGCCTGTAAGCAGCAGCAGGCCGAATGCAGACAGCGGCGTTTCTTCTGCTCAACTTCTGTCTCTCCTTCTTCTGGTAAAAGCACTTTGGGTTTCCTTTGGGAAGCCATCCTCCCCACTCAATCCATAAAGTTTGGGCAGAGCTGACCTCACCTTCCGTTCTACTGGCTGAGTCACGAGCCGGGCCAGGCCAATGAGGGTGCCACACTCCCTTGGTCACGGATTCTGTGTGTGTTGAAAGGGTGGCCACACCTGTTTGTTAATGGCTAGTATCCGTACCGATGGACTGGTTCTCATTCTGAATCAATTTTGCATTATTTTGAATCATACCTGCCCCCCCCCCACAGCCCCCATAGCTCTTAGGGGAAAGACACTTCATTTCCGCCACATTGCTGAGCTGGTGGGAGAAGCTGGGAGCTGCTGGCAGCCGTCACGGCCACCACGAAACCAAAATGAACACAGGAAGTTGAAGCCGAGAAATAGGTAGGGAGAATTTCTTAATGCTGAGCACCGAGATCCAGCCATGCCTGAAGCTATTTCTGGAATTTTCAGTTACAGGAACCAGTAAACTCTACTTTTTGGTCTAGCCTTTTTTTGGGGAGGGGAGGGTGTGGTCATTGGCTGCTGAACATGTCCCCTGCCCTTGGCCAGGCTTTTTTCTCACTGCTTTTTGGAGTGGAGCAGGGATGATCTCACTCTTGCAGGAAGCCCTGGAGAAGACCATCACCTTACTTTATCAGTATGAAAGCTCTCTGCCGGGTTCTGAGGGCCCAGCAAAAATCAGGCCCCTGTGGGTCCCAGGGAACTCCTTTAGTGACTTAAGTGGAAGGAACATTTTCAGTGCTTCCTGGGAGGGCATTTCTGAGTCAACTGCTCTCCAGCCCTACCCCTGGCTTCTCTGTGTTCCTTCCTACAGGGAGCCCACCGTGGTTATGGGAATCTCTAGAAGGTTGGGAGCGCCAAGAAAACACAACTTACACACCATGGTAAACAGGCTTACTTAAAACCATTTTTATTCTGCCTCTCAGTGACACTTCTCATTTGAGTTGGGTAAAAGATCGGGGACCCAAACACAAACAAACAAGAAACGAGGTGTCTGAAACAAATCAGGACCCAATACACTGGAATGAGGCTGGGATCCCTGCCTGCTGAGAGATTCATGGCCCTGATTCCATTTCCTCCTGGGACAAGTGCTGGCTCATGGCAGACATCCAGGTGAAGGGACAGGTGGCATCTGACATCCATCAACGTTGATTGTTTTGCTAGGGTCCAGGGTTTTAACAAATAGCCTGAGATTCATAGTAATCTAAGAACAATGCTTTGTATTTGGATAGAGCTTAGAATCTCCCTCCAGGGGCATTCCCATCGATTACGATGATTAATTCTCGTAACAACGCTCTGAGGTATGTAGGCAGGTGTTTTTATGTCCATTTCCAGGTGAAGAAACTCGAGGCACAGAGAGGCTAAGAAACTTGCCTAAAATCAGCTTACATAGCGAGTTAGTGGCAAAAAGGCATTGGGATGCAGGTGTTTTCTCAGCCTCATGTTTATTCCTTAGAATAAGCTGCCTTTTCTCTTGCTTAGGAAAGTTCATTACCACTGTGTTTCTCTATGAGTTCTTGAAGTTATTTTTGCCATGTATACATATCACCCGTTGTGTTAACTCCTTGGTATTTTCTTTGAGTACTCTTTTTTTCCTTAAGTAAGTGTATTTGGACAGAAACAATAGATCCCATCCCTATGGGGAAACTGTAAATAGAAGGCGATTAATAAAAGAAATACCACGAAAACAGGACTATGTTCTTAAGTTCTATCTCGACTTTGAACCTGAAACCTGCTCTTTACGAAGAAGGGAAAAGAGCTAAAGTCATGGAAAGGTGTTGAGGACCCATGAGCACTAAATGGAAGTTTTCTCTTTGCTGTAATCAGCACTGGACAAGACTAGGAAAGGGGAAACATACTTTGCAATTGGTATCACTTAGGGTTGTGTCCTAGAACTGACTTGAAACTTATCTTGAGTACCACTAGCTGTATGCCTTGCATTCCGTGAAACTCTGGGTTGGTGTGTTTTGGCAGGCAGAATAATGGCATCATTAAACCAGTACAATCACACCTAAAGGGGTTACCTTTGACAAAAGAGAAATACAGTGGGTGGCATTTCCAGGTTGGCATCCGGGAAAATCAAAGATCGTGCTTGAGACTTGTTAAAAAAAAAAGAGAGAGAGAGAGAGATAGTTTGAAAAAAGCACATTCCTAAAACACAGCCAGTTTATTCCCAAAACTGGGAAAGGGAAAGGCATTCCTATACCTAGAATTGACCATGAAGTACATTCTCAGAATCTTTAAGTGAAGTGAGGGGAACAGCGGTGGATGCAAGCAAGGGAGGGGACCATTGGAAGATCGAGGTCAGGACAAAAGGCCAGAAAGCCCTTTCCTTGGTTTCTTTGGGGAGCGATTGAACTCTGGGGGTTGTGGCGGGGAGCAGCTGATGGAGGAGGACCCACCAGATCCAACAGGCAAAAATAAAAGGAAAAAGCAAAAGCACAGATTCCACTGTCGGACAACTTGAAACATGCTGCAAGCGTTTGTGCCCGACTTTGCAGACACCTGCACCCGTTGTTCTTCCTAGGACCTCCCTCCTCCCGCCAGATCTGGACCCCCTTCACCCCCCCCCATTAGAAGTACTGAGATTTCCCGAGGCTCATCTCTGCAGAGAGGAATGGACATGGAGGCTTTCACTAAACTCAGACAGTGAGACTTGAGTTTTTCTTTTTCTTTTTCTTTTCTTTTTCTAATCAATGACTGGCTGTCCTAGCAGTACTACTTGGTTTTCCTTCATTTTGGAGATTTTTCCTTTTTCTTTTTCTTTTTTTAAAAGTTCCTTTGCCAGGGACCTGCCTCTGGAGATAGCTGGAGGAGGAGATCTCACAGTCTTGAAGTCAAGGGTCCATTCCTTAGAAACTCCTGTGGGTATGTGTGTGGATGAGGTCTGTCCTCCGTGCTCGCAGTAGACTGCTGACGGCTCAGGCTCTGTGTGGAACAAACAGATAGTGAGAAAGAGAGAGAGAGAGCGCGCGCGCACAGGCCCAAGCCTTCTTGACCCAAGGGCTTCCGTTCTCTCTAGGAGAAGTCCAGCACATCTGTGTTTTTGAGTCTAAGCACTGGCTTCCTTTTGAGAAACATCATTATCTGGAAATGTATTTACTTTTACAGTTGGTGCATGCAAAAAAAAAATAATAAATCCCACAAATGGTACAGATGCAACAAAACTCTTCATGAGTGTTTCTGAACCCCATTCTCCTCCTCAGGGGCTAGTAGCACCGTTAGGATTTGGTGTACACCCTCCAGGTGTTTTTCTCTGCACTTAAATCCATAAGTGTGCACTCAGAAATTCATCTTGTGTGCGTTTATGTAAATGGCATAATGCTATGCCCGTATACTGTATGTATGTGTCATATATGTAATGTAACATATATATGACACATATATATTCATGCATTAATTTATTCAATAAATATTTACATGGTAGGCAGTGCTCTAGACGCTGATGAGGACAGGTGTCCCACAGTTACCTGGTGAGTACCATGTGCCAGGCACTGTGTCAGGCACAATTTAATCTTCACAGTTCTGTGGGCTAGGTACTGTTTTGTTCCCATTTTATGGATGAGAAAACTAAGGCACAGACTGGTTAAAAGACGTGCCCAAGAGCACACATCTACTTAGAGGTGGGACCTGCATTTAAAACCCAACAGTTTAGCTTCAAAGTGAACATCCTGAGGGGTTATGCTCTATTATTATGGACAGTGACAGCAATGAAAGTGTTTTTGGTTTTCATTCCAGTAGGATGAGAGAGACCATAAAAGTATATATGATTATGTGTATGTTAATATATAAAATAGATAATTATATATCAGTATATTATAGGAATTATGTATAACTTATATTACATATTTGGTTTCTCAGGGAGTGGTAAGTACTAGGAAGAAAAGTAAAGTTGGGATAAGGGACCAAGGGAAGGAGAGCGGGGCTGTGGGTGTTATTTTAGAGAAGCGGTCAGCGGTAGCCTCTGTGCTAACAAAGGGGCAAGCATCTCAAGGAAAGATGGGAAAAAGCCATGTGGATATTAGGAGGAAGGGAATTCTAGGTAGAGGGACCAGAAAGTGCAAAGGCCCTGTGGCAGGAACATACTCCGTGTAGCTGAAGTGGAGGAGGGAGGGGCAGTGTGCTGGGAGATGAAGACAAAGAGGCAGCAGCCAGATCATGTGGGGCCTCATAAGCCACAGTATGGGAGATTATCCCTGTGTAAGCTGCAGTGTGGCATTCCATCCTATGAATAAACCACTGTGTATTTAATCATTTCCCCATCAATGGCCATTGAGGTTGTTTCATGGTTCCCCCTATTTCAAACAGAGCTGCAATGAACTTTCCTGCACATTCTTGGTCCTCTACCCTGTGTGCATTAGAATCCTCTGGAGAGCCCTAAACCCTACCAATGCCCGGCCCTATCACTAGAGATTCTGATTTAACTGATTCAGGGTGGGCCTTGGACATTGTTTCTTGTTTTGTTTTTTTTGTTCTTTAAAGCTCCCCAGGCGATTCTAATGTGTAGCTAGGGAAGAGAGCCACTGTTTTACATCCTTTTTGTGCACTTATATCTAGGGAGGATATCCAGACGTAGAATTGCTGAGTGGGTGGCTGATGGATTTTAAAGTTTAATAGACGTATCCAACTTGACCTCCCAAGCACTGTCCCAATTTACTCTTCTGCCAAGAGTGTTGTATCTAATTCTGCACACTCTTGCTAATCTTGATGTTATCTATCTTTTTAATTGTTTCAATCTGGCAGACACACAAAAAAATGAAGTGTATCATTGTCCTTTTAACTTGTATTGTTCTGGCTACTGGGAAGGTCGGACATGTTTTTCATGGTTATTTTGATTTCTTTGCCCGAGTCCACCAGTTTATAACCTTTTCAAAGCCACAATCTTTCCATTGTTGGTGATGACTTAGGTGTGACTTCTGGAAGTAGGTAATGTTCCCCATTTTTCATCATGAGATCACAAGAATTCTCTGAAGACACAACTATGCAGAACAATGCCCAGGAAGTTTTATAGTCCAACCCATCATGTAGGAAAGAAGATGGATTTGCTTTTACGTTTTTGCAAAAAGGCCACCTTCTTGCTTCTTGCCCACCTTGATGCATATGCTTGCTTCCAATCCTAATGCAACTGAAGGATATTTTGCGGCCAGCAAAGGACTCATGCCGGTTTGTTTGTAAGACCTAAGCTTTACCAGTGCATAATGGGTTAACATCTGCTAACTTTATGTGGGCTAATGGGCGACTGCCATGGGATCCTTAATCCAGTTAGGAGGTCACATTCTTCCTTAATGGAAACTTTGGAACACGAAGGCTTTCATTGCTAAGAATGAGAGACAAGCATTTTTAATACATGGTAGGGGTGTGCTTGGCTATATAGAGACCTAAGGCCATCCAGAGGTATAAGTTCAGTGGAATTGCATTGTGCATGCATTTAACGTATGGTGAATGGACCATTCATGTTTCTCCAAAAGAAAATGGAGCTGAAGATTCTGGCCATCACCATGATCAGTGCTCATGAACATAGGTGGGCATTCGACTCCTATTCCTTCTGTGTGAGCTTAGAGCCTGGTTCCAGTGTTGAACATATGCCGTGATTCCCTAAACAGCCAGCTGTTTGAGCCCATGCTCAACCCAAGGGATGTCATCTCTTTCAACACTGGTGGGAACATTGGCTCTATTGGGCTGACCAGGGTGTGAGTCTCTTAATAGGGCATCCCACTAGGGATGCTTCCAAGATGAATTTTGATTATCCTCAAAGTTCCTCTGATGTCCTGACATTTGAACCTCCCTCCCCCTGAGTAGGATGAAAGTGCCCTGAAAGTCAACTGTCATATTTGTGGTGGGCAACCCTCATTTACCTTACATCCAAGCTTTATCATGGTCAACTGTTTTTGCTGCTAAGGAAGTTCCACTGAATTCTACAAGGCATCAGATATGTGACCATGAGCTTGATCATGAGAAGAGAGGGAAGAACAAACCTGGGAGCCGTGTAAAGTTTCTAGGGAGTAGGGAGCAAGCAGCAGGGTCTGAAGTTCCTACCAGGCTTAAGGATGTAAAAAAGTCCTGTCTTGTGACATATGTTCACACAGGCAAGAATGTTCTCCATTATTCAAGGTCCTAGATGAATGGCTCTAGAACTTCAGAATACCTAGAACTATTTGGGAGGGGAGTTTCAGGGCTACTTGGGGTCTGGATTGGAGGCCAGGAATCTGCATTTTCACAAATATCCCAGTTGAATCTGTCATAGATGCTTCCAAGACTTTGGGAAACACGACGGGAATAACCTCATTTTGCTTGAATCCTCAAGACACCAGCAGAAAGCGAAAGCCTGTAGACAGGTTGATTTAGGCAGGGAACTTGAATGATTCGATCAATAGAGAGACGGCAGCAATATTTAAATGTCTGGGCTCCGTGTGATTCATTTCTCCTCTTTCCCTAGCAGCTGGAGAATAGGGAATTTTCTGGCTTGGAGAGCCTGCAAATTTCTGCTTCAGTCGGCACCAGAATGCTTCTCTTCTGAGAGCACTGCTTCCTATCCCAAGCTGTTGAGTGTTTTAGGGTCAATGATTCCAAGTCCTTGTGGATTTCATGTCACGACACTCTATTTTTCTTTGCTCCAACCTCCACATGGCTTGCAGAGATATCCTGTGAAATTAGGATGAATGAGACTTTTTTCTGAGTTTGGGTAAAGACTCTGATGATCCCAGTCTGTCCACCTGGAATTTCCATCATCTGGGGGAGAAGAGATGGGTTACAGTTCTCTCGATAAGGATACAGAGAAATTTTTTTGAAAGGCAGGGACTTTGGGATTAGTTACAGTGTTGTCAATTAGGATAAAGAAAACTTTTTTTTTTTTTTAAAGATAGGACCTTGGGGTGCCTGGGTGGCTCAGTGGGTTAAGGACTCTGCCTTCGGCTCAGGTCATGATCCTATGGTCCTGGGATCAAGCCCTGCGTAGGGCTCTCTGCTCAGCAGGGAGCCTGCTTCCCCCTGTCCCCCTGCCTACTTGTGATCTCTCTCTCTGTCAAATAAAGAAATAAAATCTTAAAAAAAATAAAGGCAGGATCTCATAGTTTTCAGAAGGCCAGCTTTTACTTAATTCTTTTGAGTGAAATTCAGAAAAGTTACCTACTCAAAGATTTTTGTCTCATATCTGGGCTTGGGCTCCTCTAACACCAGACTTCCCCAGGCCCCCTCAGTGGAATCCCTGACTGCCTTGAGGATTGTCGCAAAAGAGCCTTCCCGTGGGTATGTCCCACTCCTTGGCCATAATTTGACTCCCTTCCCTGGCAATGAGTGAGACATCACACATTTTGCGTGATGAATTTGCTGATGGAAATGAAGACTGGTCCCTCTGTTAAAGGCTATTTTCTGTTAGCGCATTCTTCCTTTCGGGTTCAGGAGGGAGGAAGTTGGGCAAAGAGTATTGTGGTGACCACCTGCATCCAAACCCCAGGTGGGAACGGGGAGTGGAAAATGCAGATTCTTGGGGCTCATTGCTGATTTAATGGACTTTCAGTCCTTTGAGATGGGGCCCTGATGTCAACTTCTTTTAAATCTCCCCAGGTAACTCGCATGCAGCTCAAAGTTAGGGAACCTCTGCCATAGTAATTCCACATTGCTGCTCAGTTCCTCCCAGGGCTGGGAAATTTTATTTCAAAGGATTACTGAGAAATTCGCCTGTTATTGGTCTTAAGAAGATAGAATTGATTTCATTCTCTAAGGGCTAGTTTCTTGCTCTCTCTTACACACACACACACACACACACACACACACACACGACAAAGCCTTTAAATTTGAAATTCTCCATGGGATTCTAACTCTGGAAAACATTTTTGTTTTCTTTGATAACAGAGAGAGAAGGGTATCTAAAAGAACCAACCATACAGGTGAGGAAGTAATTCTAGCTTCACTTTATAGATATGGAAACTGAGGCTGACAAGAGTTTAGTAACTTGCCAGGGTGGTCTGCGTGGTGGGACTAGGATTTGAATTCTGGTGAAGCCAGAGTTGAGATCCAGGCTCTAACCGCTGTGAATCACTGCTTCTTAGCAAGAAGGGATGGAGGGGGCGACTTCCTCTCGATCATTTACAGTTGTTAACAGAACCTGGTCCCAAGCTTATCCACATTGATGCTTTGTCTCCAGATGGAAACACTGATATTAAGAATGGAGAAAGTCCCCACATATGAGGACTTCTGGGTCCCTTGTGAAACTTCTTGGATGGTATCTAATGGACATACTGATCTCTGAAAGCCACATTGCCTGCCAGAGACAGCAAAGTAGATAATGTCCAGGCTGGAATGTGATTTTGTATTTTTTTTTTTTTTCATTTCGTTTTGTTTTTGACCCTCATCCTATGCTTAAATGCTGTGAATTGGTTGCCAAGATCTAAAACCCAGGAGATCTGAGATGAAAAACCTTTCCAGTGTTTCTTTGAAAAATGAGCTTCCTGGGGTCTGCATTCTAAGTGGTCACAATCAGCTGAACTGTGCTCTGGAACACTGCAGTCCCCACCACTCCCTATAGCCCCACAACCAGGCCACTCCATTCATGTATATTTCTTGCGTACCTCCTGCAGTGCTTTAATTTTGTTACCCTTGGTGCTGCCTTTTTTTTTTTTTAAGATTTTATTTATTTATTTGACAGAGATCACAAGTAGGCAGAGAGGCAGGCAGAGAGAGAGGGGAAAGCAGGCTCCCCACTGAGCAGAGAGTCCAATGCAGGGCTCGATCCCAGGACCCTGAGAGCATGACCTGAGCTGAAGGCAGAGGCTTAACTCACTGAGCCACCCAGGTGCCCACCCTTGGTGCTGTCTTATCACACATTTTTTATTTTTCAAGTTGAAGCTTCCCCATAACACCCTCCCCCATATAAATCAGTTCTGGAGGTAGCCACAAGGCGAGTACTATCCACTGATTTTTGTTATGGAGTATACTGGTTATTGGATTAGAGGCAGTGTGGCATTGTTGTGAAGAACACAGCTTAAACAGCTCTTGGAGCCAGATTATCCCAGGTTAAACCCTGCCATTATCGCTAACCAGGTGT
This sequence comes from Martes martes, assembly GCF_963455335.1. Taxonomy (NCBI): domain Eukaryota; kingdom Metazoa; phylum Chordata; class Mammalia; order Carnivora; family Mustelidae; genus Martes; species Martes martes. Next base: position 77,900,918 of record NC_137901.1, read on the forward strand.
GAGACACAGGCAAGTTATTTCTTTCCCCCCGCGTCTCAGTTTCCTTATCTGCAAAGTGAGCATAATACCCATCTCATGGGGTTGCTGGGGGGATCCAGTGGGGATTAATTCACGTAAGAGCTCAGACAGTAGCTGGCCTGTGCTAAATTCTATGTCAGTGTCAGCTGCTATTATTATAACCGACCTCAACACTGATCTGGGCAGTATGTATCTTCCCAAGTCCCCGGGAGTTAGGCCAAGACTTGGCCTCGTTCTCCTGGAACACCATCCTTTGAACTGAGCTCATGCGCACAAAGCCTTGAACTCTGTTTGGTAGCATCTTAAATTCTGAGGTCCTCCCCCAGCCAGGTTGATAACTGGTAACAGTAGTAATAATAGGGTTATAATAGTAGTAATAATAGTAATAATAGTAGTAATAATAGCAATAATAGTAGTAATAATAGGGTTAGTAAATGGTTTGCCTTTTTGGGGAACTAACTAAGGAACAGACACCATGCTGTATGTGTGCTGGTCATCTAATGAACCTTCGCGATTGCTTTATTCAATGGATACTACTATAATCCCCATTTTACGGAAGAAGAAACGGAGGTTTAGCACTTGGCTGAGAGTCTCACGGTCAGTAAGTGGCAGAGGGGGAAACCCAGGAAGACTGGTGCCAAACCCGCATTATAATACCTATAATACCTTGAGCCCCACACTCCAGAGCCCCGTGCTCACACGCAAGCACACGATGCCTTCCTTAAAGAATGAAGTTGAGTGTGTTCAGATCTGTTCTCTGACCATCTTCATAGGCCAACATCGTCAAATTTTCCATCTCGTAGGCAAGATGCCTTGTGCTTCTGTTGAATTTCCACTGTCCTTTCCTTCTCTCTTTGGTCTAAACCATCTTTTTTTTCCTTTGTGACACTTTTGTCTCCCTTCTGCCCCCCATCCAGCTATCCCAGTTGCCCCTGGGTCCGGCTTGTCTGATAGGAAGTTGACCTCCTGTGACATTGCACTACCCTCTTGACTGCCCCCCGGTTGCCTTGGCCCATCTGGCGGGGCTCACGGGTGTCCCCTTCCGCCCTCGCCCACCATGTGAGCCTTTCCTGAAACCAAGCCAAAGGGGCTGACCTTCTCAGCTTGAGGGAAATGGTGTACAGCTCACTGTGTCGCCCTGGCAGGGGCGCAAAACAAGGTCTCAGAATCCTTATCTTCCCTGCCAGGAGTGACACAGTGAGACAGAGATGGGTCTGGGCTTGTCGTTTCTGGGCCTCGGTCGTCTGTCACATGACCTTGCCCTCCGTCAAGCCTCTGATGGGAAGTGTCAGTGATTGTACCAGATTCAGCCCATCTCAGCTGGCTCGAGAAATGAGGATAAATTCGTCCAAATCCAGAGAGAGAGAGCAATGGCAGCCGCCTCTTTATGAGATGAGAGCATGTTGGCAAGACCAAAAATATGTGGTCACCCTTCTACCCTGATGTCGAACAGGTAGTCTAAATCATGAAGTCATTTAGCGGATCGGATGGCAAGGCAGAGCAAGCAAAATCCTAATATTCCATTGATTTCCCCACATTTCCCTCTGTCTTACGAAGAGGTAGAACTGTGTGACTGGTTTTAGCTGATACATTGAGAGCCTAAGGGACACTTGTCACTCCAGGGCCAAGGCATTGCAAATCCATGTGGGTTTCTCTGGTCCTCCTCGCTCCTCTCTCAGAGATTGGAAAACTGTGGCCCCTGGGCTAGAGATCTGTAAATAAAGCTTTATTGAACATAGCCGTACTCATTCATTTGCACACTGTATACGGCTGCTTTTGTGCTGAAAGGGGAGAGTTAAGTAGTGACATGCGATGGTGATAGACACCAATGATATTTACTCTTTGGTCCTTTGTAGAAAAAGTTTGCTGACCCGTGTTCTAGATAGAGCAGCTGGAGGACAGTGGGGCTTTGGATAGGCAGGACCCTGAGTGACTGGGTAGAGGAGAGACCCTCCACAAAGCTCCCTGGCTTATGTACCACCAGTGAAATAAAAATGAAAACTCTTTTTTGTTTGGGATTGTTTGCTTTCGGAACATAACATAACCTGTCCCCACAGATTACTATGGGCACTCAGGAGAAGGCATTCTATATTGGGAGGGATTCAAAAAAGCCTACTTACTTCCTTGTGAAGTGAACTACACAAGAAATACCGATGATGAGAAGGCCAATAATGATGGAGGCGATGGCCACCCACTTGGCATTCCTCCCGAGCCGCTTGGATCCTTCGAGGTCTCCCTCGTTGTAGCTGTTCAGAGACTAGGAGACACAAAGGAAGAGCTGGTGATGACACACAACCCACAGGGAAAAACATGTGCTTCTCAGACTGATCTGGGCAGGCAACATGGTTGTCACCTCCTCCAGGAAGCCCTCCCTGGATTCCCGGGTTGACTTCCTTCCCCGTCTGGATTTCCTGATCACCTTCATCTTAGTATTTACTATATAGCACATTAGAAGGATAGCTTTGGCCTCTCCCATTAGAATATTAAGTGCTACGTGGGACCATTTACCTTTTGTTCAGTAAGGTATACCAGTGCCATATTTATCATGAAGAGGATGCTTGAACAAATATTTATATAACGAACAGGTGTGCACATCTCATCCAGCAGAATGGGCTTTGCAAACCCTGGCCCACGGGCCAAATCCAGCCTGCTGTTTTATGAATGAACTTGGTTTGGATCACTGCCCCACTCATCTGTTTACTATTGTCTGTGGCTGCTTTCATGCTGCAAGAGTTGTGTGGCTAGATCAGAGACCGTATGGCCCTCAAGGCCTGAAATAGTTACTACTTGGCCCATTACAGAAAAAGTTCACTTCTCCTGCCCTAGACCTTCAATCCATGAAGTCTCTGATTGAATTGTCCCCTTCTGTCCCCAAGCCACACTGTCAATGGGTACCTATTCATATGGCTTTCCCAGCTGGTAAAATACTAGACTATTTCTATACTGGCTGGTAAATAGCAGTGACCCCTCCCCAAATCCCAGCCATCCTGGTCCGCCACCTGTGAATCCCCACCGGTTCAGCGACTTAAGGGTTACGACTGGGCCCAGCAGAACGTCCTTCCTCATTGAATATTTTGTTGTATATTTGAATACTTGTTGAATATTTTAAACATTCAAAGGCATCGCCTTTGTTGCTTGTACTTAGAGCAGTGTCTGCTGCCTTGTAGAACTCCAGAAATAAGTATTGGCCGAGGGGGTGAATGAATATACCCATTTCTCTACAGGATGTGAGTTTGTTCTGGGGCAAAGAGGAGGTGCTCAGAGAATGTTTGCTGCTGAGCGGGTGGCCAGGACAGCTGAACAGTCTTACAATAAGCCCTCTTTATCATGACTCCCCCTGCTAAGGCTCCCCCAGAAGTTCTGGTGCTCCTGGAAGAAGACTGGAAATATGTATTCATGAGTTACAGACAGACGTTGATCAGTGCGGGTAATTTTAGGTTTCAGTGGGAACCTCTCTTTCCGAGCCTGAAATCACAGCATGTCAGTAATAATTGCTCCTCTTCCTGGACTGTGAAGGAGGATTAGGCACATGCAGACAATTACAAGCCAGGGAAACACCCAGTATACCGCTGAGCTTCCCAATTCCAGAACATTCCATTAATTCTTGGATTCTGGCCACCTTTGCAACAAGCTGGGGGTCTCGGCCGTGAAGGGGGCTTGTGCTCAGGTATCGGGTGTGAATGGGAAGGCAGGGACCTGCACTGACGTCCAGAACATCTAGCAGGGAGAGCTCTGAGCCCTGAATCCTGGAGTGCGCGTTCAACCCTGAGTATTTATTAGAAACATCTGGCTAGCGTTTGTTTGTTTTAAATACAGATGTCCTGGAGAGATTCTGATTTAATTGGTATGGGGACCAGATACCAGTTTTCTTAAAAAAAAAAAAAAAAGATGAAATAGACATGAAATGTACCATTTTTACTATTTTTAAGTGAATAGTTCAGTGGCATTAAATGGTGTTCCCTTTGTTGTTGTTCAGCCATCCCCACCATCTGTCCTCCCAAAGTGAAACTCTGTTCCCATTAAATCCTAACTCCCCATTCTTCCATCCCCCAGCCTCCAGCAACTGCTATTCTATTTTCTGTCTTACGGACTGGACCACTCTAGGTACCACGTGTAAGTGGAATCATACAGTATTTGTCCTTTTGTGTCTGGCTTATTTCATTTGCAATGTCCTCAGGGTTCATCCGTGCTGTCGCATAGGTCAGAATCTCCTTTCTTTTTTTTTTTTTTTTTTTTTTTTAAGATTTTACTTATTTATTTGGCAGAGAGATCACAAGTAGGCAGAGAGGCAGGCAGAGAGAGAGAGGGAAGCAGGCTCCCTACTGAGCAGAGAGCTCGATGCGGGGCTCGATCCCAGGACCCTGGGGTCATGACCTGAGCCAAAGGCAGAGGCTTTAACCCATTGAGCCACCCAGGTGCCCGGAATCTCCTTCCTTTTTAAGGCTGACTCATACTCTGCTGTACGTATACTGTCACATTTATCCCTTCATCTGTCGGTGGACACCTGTGTTGCTGCTACAGTATTTTTTTTTAAGCTTCTTAGGATTGAAACCCTTTGGTCCAGATAGATATCTTTAATGCCCTGCAGGGTCAAGGTGCCCACCAATTTAAGATTTTATTCCGAGGAAGTGTGCAACAGAGCACGGGCTCTAAGCTCAAAGAGAGCTGAATTCAAATTCCATGTGTTAGCTGCTATGAGAATGAGAGCAACTTATCAAGCCTTGGTGTCCTCATCTGTAAACTGGAGACGGTGGTAAGCACCTTCTTCACAGTGGAGGAGTCAGTGAGTTATGAGTTAACACCAGTGAGTTAATGAGGAGCATTGCCCCAGCCCATGGTAAATGTGCAACAAATGTTAGCTTTTATTGTGAATTGCCGCTGTCTGTCTTGTTCTTCCTCCAACACTGAGAGGTCTTTGGGGTGCAGTAGACTCCTCTGGGCTCTTTACCAGAATCGGAGATGATCAGGCTCTGCCCCTTGCTGGAGCAGCACCTCTGGGACCCAAGTTTGAGAAGCTTTGGTTTAGATCAAAGTCACTGCATAGAATCTGAGAGCCCCCCAAATGCTGAGCTCACAATCCAGCTTATTTCTTAATTTTCATACTTTTCACAGTCCAGTTTAAAATGATACAGATTCAGATGCTCCTCAAGTGACTGTTACCCTGCATGCTGCTTTGGAGAACCCAGTTCTGAGAGGTGTTCCGTCCTGGCAATCCACTTGTGTTGCTGTGATCAGTGGAAAAATAACAAGACCCCTCCTTTCCCCGAATATCGTCGACTCCTGGCTGTTGGGATGAAAAAAAAACCCAGTTTCATGTTCCCGAGTGGGAAGGACAGCAAGTCGGTGCCATACTGAGAGGCGCATCTCTATCTGAGTCCCTTCTTTGCAGGGCCCTGCTGGTGGCCTGGCCGAGGGGCATTTGGGTCCAAGCCATGAGGGAGTCTTACTCAACCTACATCACTTGCTGACAGTCTGGCATCTTGTATGTGACCCTTCTCTCTGCAAACTACCCTCTCGCTGGGGCTCCTAAGGGACATGCTGGGTCGTTTAGGAATGAAGCCTCTGTTGGTTTGAAAAACAGATGAAAGATTCTTTCGGTATCCACTGTGGATTCTGCTCCCCCCATGAGTTCTCTTATGAATCCGTTTCCTCCTCTGGATTCATAGAAGAAGGGGCTGCCCAGGGGCGAATCTACCGGGAAATGTAAGGATATGGAGAGAAGAGGGTGGGAGACTTACGAACTCCCAGATTTCACTCTGCAGGAGTTGGGGAGTCTCAGGGTTTGGGGTGGCGATCTAACAAAGAAACGAGAGGGAATTAATGCTCCCTCCTCCATTCAGTGGGCGTCATTCTTTCCCTTCCCGATTGGAATTGCCGAGGATCTCCTGACAAATGCTACAGACTGAAGTGGTGCAAATGGGTTGTAGAGAAAACGCATAGTTTATAAATCTTTTTCTGAAGAGCTTAGAAAGCAAACTATCCCATCTGCTGTGCAAGAACCAGAGAGAAACGGGATGGCTTAGATCATCTTATTAGTTCTTTTACATATTACAGATGTAATTTGCGAACACATAAAGCTTTCGAATGCTACAGAAACATCCAGTAAATAGTAGGCTCTTCTCCCCGTCCTGTTTCCCAGAGGTAACCATTATTTGCGGCTTGGTAGATTTGCTTCTAGATTTTTTTCCCCCCACGAATAACGTGAAGGGAAAACTGACACTTTCTCTTGCTTCTGTTATGGTTAAGCACATCATGGATCTTGGTCAAGATAAAGAAGCAGCAGTTTGTTCCCTGAGATAACCCAAGAAGACAGAGTCAGTTTTTGACCCCATATCGCTCCAATATTAAACCCCGAATACTTCCCATCAATCTTAGCAAAGACCGCCTCATCTCTGCCTTGTGCAATGTTGGTACCCAAACATGGGCCACTTCCTTTGTGGCTATTGTAATCTCTTGAGAAAGTTACTGTTTTGCCTTGTTAGGTTTTTAAATCATGAACAGACTGCTGTAAATCTTGGTAGCCTTGGCAATTTTGCATTTGTTTCCTTGAAATACTTTGTGTTGTGCTAGCTAGTCTTTTCGAAGTTGGACTTCCTTGCATTTCGTTCTAAGTGAAATCTTTTCTTTTCTAAATGTTTTGGTCTCTGAGTCTTTCTTTGACAAAATTAATAATGATAACAGGTAACTTTTACTGAGTATTTATATGTTCCAGGCACTGTGGTAAATATTTTTCAAGGATTATCTCAGTAGTCTTCATAACAAGTGTGTGAGGTAGATGCTTTTTTTGTTTCCGTATTACTGGTGGGAAAATTGAGGTACAGAGAAGTTAAAGTGATTTGCACAGAGTCACATAGCTAGTTTGGTGAAGTGTGTATACATGTATATGAATGTTTATTGGTTAAATGTAGTTCTTTTTTAAAAAGATTTTGTTTATTTATTTGATGGATAGAGATCACAAGTAGGCAGAGATGCAGACAGAGAGAGAGGGGAAAGCAGGCTCCCCGCTGAGCAGAGAGCCTGATGCGGGGCTCGATCCCAGGACCCTGAGATCATGGCCTGAACTGAAGGCAGAGGCTTAACCCACTGAGCCACTCAGGCACCCCAAGTGTAGTTCTTCTTGATATACTTATTTCCTTTGTTCAGTTTTCTATTAGTTTGTCTTTTTCTCATTGATTTGTGGGAACTTTTTATATATTGTAGATCAGTGTTGTACAATAGTAATATGTAATGTTACTATTACTACTAATTACTATTATTATATTATTAGTAGTAATATTACTATATATATTACTATATATTACTATATATATAATATATACTATATTATATTATTATTAGTAATATTACTAATTACTAATAATTATTAGTAATATTACTATTACTACTATTACTATTAATGCTACTATAGTAATATTACTATTACAATAGTAATAGCATGTATGTGATTTTAAATTTTCTAGTTGCCCCATTAAAAATAAAATAAATAATGAGGTTAACTTTAATATTTTACATAAATTTTATGTGCACATACACACTCAGAGTTTTTTGTTTTCTCTTTATCCCAAAGATATGAATAGCATTATACTATATATGTTCTGCAACTTGTGTTTTTCCTCTATTATAGGTGGTGCACCTTTTCAAGCTAGTGCTTCTATACCTATCTCTTTCTCATCCCCCCACCCCCCCCAACTTAGGCATGATTTAAAATAACAAGTTATATTGATAGAGATCCTAATTCTTGCATCCTTGGGGGAAAATCTTCAATTGTCATTGTGCTTGTTGTTATTGTTTTTAGGTAACTTTTTGCTTTCAAGTAACTCCAGACTTACAATTTGTGAGCATAGTTGTCTCCTTTTTAATGGCTCTGTAGTAGTCACTTACATGGCTGCTCCTCACCATTATACATGTCACTCATTTAAAGTTTGTTACAATTACACAATGGGCTTCAGTAGACATCCTTATTCAAATTGCCCTGCCAAAAAGCTAGACAGATTTATACAGCCACTAATAGTATTTAAGTGCCCTTCCCCCCACATCCTTGCCAAAACTGTGTATTATCAATCTATTTTTTTGCCATTTTGACAGGTGACGAAGAATCTCAAAATGACATTTCTTTGATTCAGTGGTGAGACTGAGCTATCTTTATGTGCTTGAGACCTCTACTCGAACGTTCACCTTCTTAGAGAAACTTTAAAAGAACAGCTGATTTAAAACTCTCTCTGGTGACCAATACAGTGCCTAAAACATAGGAAATCAATAAATACTTGTTATATGGATGAATGTTTATTGGTCAACTGTGTTTCTTCTTGATGAATTTTGTATTTATCCTTTGTCCAGTTGACTATCAGTTTGTCTTTTTCTTATTGATTTGTGAGAACTTCTTGTATATTATAGATCACCCCTGTGCAACAGAAATAGAGTGGGAGCCACATATGTAATTTAAAATTTTCCAGTCACCACATTAAAAAAGTAAAAATAGATAGGGGAAATTAATAACATATATTTGATTTAACCTAGCATGTCCAAAATAATATCATTAAGACCTGTGGGACTACCCATATTTCAAATACTCCATAGTCACATATGGCTAGTGGCAAACATACTGAATACCACAGCAGATAATGTACCTTAATCTGTTACATATATTGCAAAATTTTCTCCTGGTTTCTCCCAGTTCATTTTCTTTCCAAATTATACCTTTTATTTTGATATAGATTGAGGCTCATGAGAAGTTGCAAACTATAGATAATACCAGGAGTTCTCACGAACACTTCCTCAAGCTTCCCCTAATGATGCCTTATGTCATCACAGTACTTTATTAAAGCTAGGAAACCGACATTGGTACGACACTATTAACTCGGGCATAGACCTCACTCAGATTTCGCCAGTTTGTACATGCACTCTTTTTTGGGGGGTGGCAGTAATGCATATAGTCTCATCTAGAGAAATTTTGTCTCATCTAGAGAAATTTTGTCTCATCTAGATTGGAGTGTCCACACACAGAAATTCTCTCATGTTACATCCTTCCCCTGGGTCTGTGTTCACTGTCTTCTAACTCATAGAGGTGGTGCTTGGATGGTGCCTGGAATTTTCTTCTGAGCTGTAGACCTCCTAATTTTCCAGCCCAACTGCCCTTATTTTAAGATGCTGGACAGCAAGTTGCCATTTCTGCTCACCACGCAAAGTTAAAAAGAGGGACCTTTAGATTCCTTCCAGTTTTCCTCTTTTTCTGTGAGGCACATGAGCCTTCCTCAGGATGTGGAACAAATGAGGCCTCAACACACATTTTGCAAGGCACCCAAGAACCCCCAGCAGTGTCTTTTCTCTTTTCTCCAAGCATGGGTTTATGGTGGCAAAAGGTAATAATCATTACAGAACCTAAGGAGAGCGTCTAGGTCTTGGTGAGCTGCCCCGAGCCAGCGAAGGTCACACTTTGACAGAAACGTGGGCGAATTCCTTTCTCCTGCAGTGGATACTAATGATGTCATGGTCACTGCATCAAGTTGTTTCAAGCTTATTTATACATCCCCTCCCTGGAGGGACACATGACACCCAAATAACCACAGAAAGAATGTTGGTCAGGAACCGGAAATGAAGGGGACTGTTTCTATGCCCAACCTCAAAAACAAAAACAAAAACCCAACAACTAAACAACAATAACAACAACAAAAACCAAAAACATCCCTAAAAATCCAAAACCCAAAACCAAAAACTGCAGCAGGGAGCAGCAAGTCTGTGTCACGAGGTTATGCAGCCACGACACCTGGCTGCCTATTGGAGGGTTCAGGCAACTCCTGGCATCCACATTTCCAAGAAGGAGAGACTCCATGTAACTCCATAAATTTTGTTAACTGAAGTTGAACATGAGGGGATCCAACATTCTAGAAATTCATGATACTTTACATTAAATGATAAAGCTACACCACTGTCCTGAGCTGGAAAAACATGGGAAGTACTTTGTCCTTTCCCTCTGCTCTGAGAGCAGAACACTTGCCATATCCCACATGGTACCAGATGAGACCGCATCACTACGGAGTGTCTGCTAGGTGCGGGCCCAAGATGCAGCTCTTCCAAGTTGTACTTGTTTTTTTTAAATTCCCTTGATTGGTGGTTCTCAGCCCCAGCTAACCTTAGAATTACCTGGAGGGACTTTACAAATTCCTGTGCTCAAGCCCACTCCAAGACCAATTGAATCAATACTTCTTTGGAAGCTTCCCAGATTATTTCAAGAAGAGTTGAGAGCCATTGTCCTAGATGGACATCCATCCATCCATCCAAAAATTATTTGTCGAGCACCAACTATGTGCCAGACAGCGCTCTCCATCACCCTCATGGAGCTTACATTCTGGTGAAGACCAAAAATAAGTAAACGTGTTAATAAACAAGATGATAGCCGAACATTATTAAGGCAAGAATAATGGGGTGCAGGGAGGGAGCGGTCACTGAGGTGGTGGTAGGCAGACTGACATGTGAAGACTTGAGAAGGGGTCAGACCTGCAAAGAGTTGGGGGTGGGGAAGAGGAAGGCTGGCAGAGAAGATAGCATGTGCAAAGGCCTAGGGGTAGGAAATAACTTTCTTACTGAAGGTATTTAAGAAAACCCAGAAGGAAATGTAGGAATGAAGGAGGGAGGAGAGAGAGAGAGAGAGAGAGAGAGATGAGAAGAGGCTAGGGGTAAACCAGGGGCTATGTTAGCTACAATAATAATTATGGCAAAATAATAGTTAATATTCACAAGGTACCTACTTTGTGCCAGGTCCTGGACTAACCATTTATGCCATCATATAACTGAATCTTCACCATGATCCTCATGGGGGTTAAAAATTGTATCCACTGAGAAAACTGAGACTCAGAGACAGGGAAGCAGATAATGTGTCTGCTTTCAAAGGCAGCTTTCTAGGGGGGCTACAAACATCACCAAATGATAGGAAGTTGATCGACAAAGCTCTTATGATAACTATGTCTTTATGTCCATAAGAGCCTAAGAGCTAGATTTAATACACTGTTGATAACCCAGCTTCACGTAGCAGACCTGATTCTAATTTAATAAAAACTTGGCCACTGATGTGAAAAATAGGCAAATATGCCTCTAATCTGTGCTCCTGATCTCCCTGTCAAAAATGTGTTGGTTTTCTTTATTCTTGTCTACCACCAAACGTGCCAGAAATCCCACGTTCACCCTCAAACAAAATTAGCCGCCAAACACAAAATAATAACAATGGAAGACATAGTCAGTTGTTGTTTTTATATTTTGGTTACCTGGTCATAATGCATTAAATGAGTTAATACATGTAAAATGCTTTGAGCAGCGCTTGGTAAATAGCGCCAGTAAGTGTTAGCTATTACATTGATATTATTATTATTATTATACCATATGCTGATTGACGAAGATGAAAACAAATGAGCTATTAAATGCACTTTGGTGTGCTCCACATTCCCGTGCCCAATTGCTCTTCCTTATGATTATGTCTACTGTTAAGAAAAAAAAAGATCTGGGGGGCATCTGGGTGGCTCAGTGGGTTAAAGCCTCTGCCTTCAGCTCAGGTCATGGTCCCAGGGTTCTGGGATCGAGCCCTGCATCAGGCTCTCTGCTCAGTGGGGAGCCTGTTTCCCTTCCTCTCTCTCTGCCTACCTCTTTGCCTACTTGTGATCTCTGGCTGTCCAATAAATAAATAATATCTTAAAAAAAAAAGAAAAGAAAAAAAGACCTGGGTAAAAACCAAGTCCTCTTCCCCTTTGGTAGGGCATAGAAGGCACATTTCTGTTACCTGGGATGGGTAAGCAGTGAAGCTTTAGCAGCCAGTGACACCACAGTGGGAAGTAGCTTTTCTGGAAAGTTCTTGTTGTCTGATAATGCCATAAGAGAAGAGAACATAAATCACTTGTGTGGGGGGATGGGATGGGATCCCCTAGAGACCTTAGTTGGGAGACCCTAGCGACCTTGGCTGGAAACCTGTCCTTGGCTCCCCATTGCCCTGGGAGACAGACGCATGTTCTTAATCATGGCCTTCCAAGTCCTGCAGGGGCTGATCTTTGCCTGCCTCTCCATCCCATTTGGAGCCTTCATCCTTGCTCCACCTCCCTCTTTCCAAACTGCCCCCCCCATCTTTGTCCTGGTCATTTCCTTTGCTGGAAGCCCTCTTTCCTTGATGTCTTATGCGACCAGGGTCTGTTCATTCTTCTGGTCTTGGCTTTCATGTCTCCTTCCTCAAGGCAGCCTTCTCAGGTCACCCCATCTTCAGTAGGTTCCCTGACCTACGTGCTGACTCAGTCTGCATCTGTTTCCTTCATGGCCTCCTCTCGATGCGACTCGGTCATTTTACTCTGTTGCTGATGGACTCATTGAGTGTTTGACTCCGTCACCGGACTCGAGCTCCATGAGGGTGGGCGCCATGTCTCTTTCTACTCATCATCCTTTTTCCAGTGCCTGGTGGAGGGTCTGACACTTAGTATGCCTTTACTTCCCTTATATGAGGTTGAATCGACAGAAAAGCAAACCAGTAACACAAACGGTGCAAGTAGACATTGAAATGAAGCCATTGGCCAACTTAACATTCTGACCAAGGTGACCAACCACGCATTTTGGTACTGATGGAACAGAGGGTAAACTGTGTCATCTAACTTCTGTGTCAGAGTTCTGAAGGGTGGGCTTCTGCCTTAGGCAGACATGGGTTTGCTGTGTGAATGACCAGAATAAGGAATTTTTGGCTTGAGTTCAAGCGCTCATGAAGGAAATTCGGCTGCTTTCACTTCATAAGCCAGAGTCACTGACAATTTTTCACTTAAATGGAGTTCCCTCCCCCCAGTACTTGTCCATGGGTATGTGAATTGTGCTATGCCTCATTTTATTGCAGACAATAGATATTTGGATCTTTAATACCGTAGTAGCTGACCTCAAAGGAAAATAAGGCCTTGTAGGGATGGCTCTGAGTCTCAGTTTTCCTCATTTGTAAAATGGGGATAATAATGTCTACAGCACAGGCTGATTGTGAGGCTTAATTGAGATAATGCCTGTGAAGGGCCCAGCCTTACCTCATTTAATCTTGAAAATAATGCTGTGGGGCACCTGGGTGGCTCAGTGGGTTAAGCCTCTGCCTTTGGGTCAGGTCATGGTTTCAGGGTCCTGGGATCAAGGCCCGCATTGGACTTTCTGCTCAGCGGGGAGCCTCTTCCCCCTCTCTCACTGCCTGCCTCTCTGCCTGCTTGTGCTCTCTTTCTGTCAAATAAATAAATAAAATCTTAAAAAAAAAAGAAAAAAGAAAATAATGTGGATAGATCTGCACTAACATTCCCATTGTATAGGTGGGAAAACCAAGGCTCAGAGAAGTTAGGTGAAAGGGCAGAGCTGGATTTCAAACTGGAGTTGAGTGAAGATCCCAAACCATTAGTATCTGCCCTTGACTCTGTTGCCAATTCTTGTTGGGGTAAAGAGAAAGGCTACAAGCAAAAAAAAAAAAAAAAAAAAAAGTTCTCATTGGAAACTCTGAAACACATAGACCCCCCCCCCAAACAAGGGTCACAAAGCAAGTGAAATAAACATGGGCCAGAGAGCCTATTACAGAGGAGACAATATGCTGCTTACATATCAGATAAGGGACTTCTATCCAGAATATACAAAGAACTCTTACAGCTCAGCAACAAAAAGACAAAGAACCCAATTAAAAATGGCAAAGGATCTGAACAGACATTTCTCCAAACAAGATATACAGGTGGCCAATAAGGATATGAAAAGATGCTCAATATCATTTGTCATTAAGGAGCTACAAACCGAAACCATAAGATACCCACTAGGATGGCTAGAATACAGAAGACAGACAAGGGCACTGGGGAGGGGGGCACTCAGTTGGTTAAGTGTCCGACTCTTGATTTTGGCTCAGGTCAGCATCTCAGGGTCTTGGGATGAGCCCCGTGTCAGGCTCTGCCCTCAGTGGGGAGTCTACGTGTCCCTCTCCCTCTGTCCCCTCCCCCACCTACACTCTCTTTCTCTAAAACAAATAAAATTTAAAAAAACTTAAAACTTAAAAAAACTTAAAAAAATTTTTAAATGTTAAAAATTTTAAAAAACTTAAAAAAAAAAAAAGAAAGAAAAGTTTTATTGAAGAGGTAGAGACATTGGAGCCCTCCAGCATGAAGCCATAAAACAGCATAGCTGCTTTGGAAACAGCCTGGCAGTTTCTAAAAAAGTTAACGTAGAGTTACGGTATGACTCAGCAGTTCCACTCCTAAGTATATACCCAAGAGAAGTGAAAACATACACACAAAAGAACTTGTCCACGAACATTCACAGAGCGTTCCTGATACAGCCAAAAAATGGAATCAACCCAGTGTCCATCCACAAGTGAATGGAGAAACAAAATAGGGTCTTTTCATACAATGGAATATTACTTGGCTTTAAAAAGAGGCTGAACCTGAAAAACATTATGCTAAGTGAAAGAAGCCAGACATAAAAGATCATAGAATGTACAATTCCGTTCATACGCAACATCTAGAATAGGTCAGTCCATAGCTACAGAAAGTCAGTTCATGGTTGCCAGGGCTTAGGGGGAAGAGACATGGCGAATGAATGCTAATGGGTATGGAATTTTCTTTATGGAATTTCTTTCAATAAATGAAAATTTATTGGAATTAAATCCTGGTAATGATTGTACAACTTTGTGAGTATACTAAAAATCACTTGAATTGTACACTTTTTTTTTTCTTTTAAGAAGGAAGGCCTGGGGACGCCTGGGTGGCTCAGTTGGTTGAGCAGCTGCCTTCAGCTCAGGTCATGATCCCAGCGTCCTGGGATCGAGTCCCACATCGGGCTCCTTGCTCCGTGGGGAGCCTGCTTCTCCCTCTGCCTCTGCCTACCACTCTGTCTGCCTGTGCTCGCTCGCTCTCTAACAAATAAATAAATTAAAAAAAAAAAATTTAAAAAAAAAAAAAAAAAAAGAAGGAAGGCCTGGTGACAGAGCTTTTGCGCCTCAAGGATTCCAGGCGACCAATGATGGAGGCCAGAGAAGTTGGCGGTGTCAGGCAAGAGATAATGTGAGGGCTCAGGAGCTGCTCGGGAGGTGTATTTGGTGTTTACCCCAGGGTCCCCTAGAAGCAGCTGCCAGGCCCTGCTGGTGTTAACAGTGGGCGCATTACAGTTTTGTGTGAACACGTGAGAAGCACCTCTCAGAAATACAGAAAGGAATTTTGCGGGGGGTGACATAGCGGAGAGGGGCAAGAACAAGTGAAGCCTGGGCTGTTGTTTGGTCATGTGTTTGTATTCACAGGTCATGAACGCCTAGGGAAACTGGGACCCAGGCAAAAATGGGTATTGCTTCCTCAGTGACCAAATTAGTTCTGAGTGATCGTTCTAATTTGGAATGAAGGCTGAAGTAAAAGTAAACCAATAATTTGGTCCCACATATGGGAGCAATTTGGCTTGAGGCCGAGGCACAGTAATGATCTGTGAAGAGGTGTTGTGTGACCTCCCACCCCAACCCGAGTAACAGAAGCCCTAGCTTTCCATTTTGTGGCCTATTCTGGGATTCCTTCCTGGGGGAGTTAGGTCCATTTTAAGTGGATGACCAAGATATCCTCGCGTATGTCCCTGCATTATACCATGCTTACTCTGCCCCCAGGGCCTTTGCACTGCCTGGCTCTGCCCGGATTTTCCCATGGCTGGCTTGATTTCATCCTTCAGCCAACCATCCTTTTCTAAAGCAGAATCTCTTTTCCACCACCTGCCGCCACTGGTCCTACTCTGTCATACTTCCCTGTTTATTCTCTTCACAGTGAGAATAAACTCTTCACAGTTCTTTCTCTTACCAGTCTCTGAAATGATCTTGTTTATGTGCTAGCCTGTGTATGGTCTGTCTTCTTCCACTAAGACAAGTTCCTAGAGAGCCAAGACCTTGACTGTCTCATTCAACAAGCAAGGGAAGGCTGTGGTTGTCCTGTGCCCAGTTTGGGTCCGTTTGGCTGTGGATCTGAAGCCATATTCTGCAAACAGACCATCTGTTTGTTTCCTGTGTCTTCTTTCTTTTTTTTTTTTAAAGATTTTATTTATGTATTTGTCAGAGAGAGTGAGCACAGGCAGACAGAGAGGCAGGCAGAGGCAGAGGGAGAAGCAGGCTCCCCGCTGAGCAAGGAGCCCGATGTGGGACTCGATCCCAGGATGCTGGGATCATGACCTGAGCCGAAGGCAGCCGCTCAACCAACTGAGCCACCCAGGCGTCCCTCCTGTGTCTTATTTCTTAACCGGTTCAGAAATCTTGAGGGGAAGTGGGGTTAATTCACTGACCCAGCATGTAGGTCTCTTCTAATCAGAGAACCAGTTAGCCCACAGATGCCCCAAATGTCAGCTGTATTAAGGGTCACCATAATGTCTGGCACATAGTATTCAAACATTGTTGAATGAGTGAATGAATTTGAGAGAACTGCCCCCCGCTTCCTACCCTTGACAAGTGGCCAGAGGTTTCCCACGTGCTGTGGCATCTCCTCCAAGGGGGACCAGGCGTATTTGAGTGATGTTTCTTTGTGTTGGCCTAAAGCTCTCTTCTCCCATCTGAATTCCTTTTCCTAGCTTTTCTCTTTGAAACTCAGAGCTACGTGCTGCCCAGCCAGCTTCCTGCCATGGCGGCCAGGACCAAGGATGCTGTAACTGGAAGAAAAGCCTGGTGACCCGGGCTTTCTCTGTCTTTGGCCATACAGGTGTCTATTTGCCACTCGCCCTGCCTCTTCTGTTTTCCTTCTCATTGAAAATGGATTTTGGACTTTGTTACAATCAGGCACAAATGTGGAAGGGACTATCTGGGGGCTCGTGGGATGTTGAAGTGAATGAAGACATTCTCGCCAGAGTCCCTTTCTTTTTGTTGGTAGATACCTGAGAAAGAGTGGCACAAGGGGAGATACTGTGAGCCACGTGACCTCTAAAAGCATGAAGAACTTTACCTCAGGAGCATCAGGTACCCTCTCTGTGGTTGAGGGACGGAACAAAAAAGTGGACTTCACTATGGAAAATAGTATGGTATTTAAAATTTTTGTTTGCTATGGTTTGATCTATTAAATTGCCCATACTGAAATCCTAATTTTAGAACATGTTCTCTTCTCTATAAGACATGTCTTCTTTTGGGGTACCTGCGTGGCTCAGTCAGTTAAGTGTCTGCCTTTGGCTCAGGTCATGATCTCAGGGTCCTGGGATCGAGTCCCGTATTGGGCTCCCTGCTCAGCGGGGAGTCTGTTTCTCCCTCTGCCTCTGCCCCTCCCCTGGCTTGTTCTTGTGCTCAGGCGCTCTCTCTATCTATCTCAAATAAATAAATAAATAAATCTTGAAAAAAAGATTTTCTTCTTCTCTCAAAACCATCCTCCTCTTCACCATCCCTATATCTCTAGTACGTATTTGGGCAGTGGGAAGTGAGGTTACCTCTCTGTCTGTCTGTGTGTGTGTATCTCTCTGTGCCTCTCTGTTTCTGTCTGTCTCTCTCTCTCTCACACACAGACTCACATACCTATACAGACTTAACATTAATGCCTGAGCACAGCCTCAGATACTTTTGTTCAGCTGTAAGAACTCTTTATATAGATCAGCACTGTCTTAGATGCCTAACTCCTCCGTAGCAAGGCTCCCATCAAAGCAGCTTGATAGACCCGGGCCCTTTAGTAACAAAGTCTGAGCTTTCAGCTGACTTTGGGATTTCTCGTTTTGATTTTGCTTGCTCCTAAGTTTCTGTGCCTAAAGGTAGTGCTGGGAGTTCAGAGATGGGGCTTGCAGACCACGAGGCACAATTCCTTGCCGTCATCCTTCATTCATTCATGCCTGTCTTTCTCCTTCTTGTGTTTCTGGGCTGTGCCTCTCCATAAATATCTTCAAGGACAAGTGGGGATTGTCCTTTTGCCTATCATTAAAACCAAAACACTAGAGAGGACTTCTGCCAGACTTGATTGAGAGCATTATATGATGCTTCCTCTATTGGTGGGGCAGATCTATTAAAAGGAAAAGCTTTCAGAACATCAAACCTGTATTCCTATCAAAGGGTGAGGCATAGCCACCTGATCATAATCCTTAACAGACTAGACTCTAAACTCCATGGGGGTAAGGACTGTCGTGTCTGATTTTATCTACTAGGGTCACCTTTCTTTCTTTTCTTTTTTAAAAAAAAATTCCAGTATAATTAACATACAGTGTTATATTAGTTTCAGGTGTACAATACAGTGATTCAACATTGCTATACATTACTCTGTGTCACCTTTCCAAGCTTTGCTTCTTCATGGGTAAATGGGGCAGACGTCTCTCTTGCATACTTCCCTGAGAGTTTGCAAGGAAAAAGTGAAATTGTGTCCATATTAAAATGTTTCAAGAAGTAAGGACATGTGGACAAATATGATGATGATGGTGATGATGTTGATAATGGCAATACCACACTACCAAAATTATCCAGAACAAAGAACAAATGAAGTTATTAGAAGAGGGCATTAAATACAGAAAGTCTCCTTCATTGGAGGGGAATAGGACATACACAGAGTAAAGGAAAGGGAAAGGTGACTTTCTGAATTTCACCCACAGAAAAAGAGAATGAGGGAGGAAGAGCATGAACAGAAGTTCGGCTAGGGAGACCCATTAAAAATACTTGTGTTGTTTACCCTTATTTGGGGCGCCTGGGTAGCTCAGTGGGTTAAAGCCTCTGCCTTTGGTTCAGGTCATGATCCCAGGGTCCTGGGATTGAGCCGCGCATCGGGCTCTCTGCTCAGCGGGGAGCCTGCTTCCTCCTCTCTCTCTCTCTCTCTCTCTCTGCCTGCTTCTCTGCCTACTTGTGATCTCTGTGTGTCAAATAAATAAAATCTTAAAAAAACCCAAAAACTTCTGTTGGAAGAAAGCAGGGAGAGGTAGGTCTATAACGTGAGAATGTTAGGGATGGAGCTCCTTGCCATAGCTCCATATCAACATGTCTCAATCCATTAAGACCGAGAACCACAATCATTAAGAATGGTAATAACCAAAGTGTGCTTTGTGGTGTGTTAGCCTTAGGATCAAAGGATCCCGGGTGATATGCTAAATAAATGCTCTGTGTTATACTGTTCCCCTGAAGAGCCACAAGGCACAGCGTTTGGCCAAAGTTTCAAGAAATCCTAAAGGAAAGGGAGCAGTTTACTTTTGCTTAACTTAGCATTTGACTTCTCAATTTCATCACCTTCTGTCCCACCCCTTTTTTGGCAAAACTTTGTAACATTGGGCAGAACCAGTCGTCTGAGAAGCCTGGTGTTGGAAAGTCTGGCTTCTTGAACTTGTGGTACCTGGACGTTTTCAGGTATGCTCAGGCTCACACTCTGAAGGCATCACATTTCTGGAAAAGTAGCTCTGAACTGAAGAGTGTCATCCAACCCGTGGACTAGCACATGGAGAAGAGAGACCAGTTTCCAAACACGGACCCATTGGGTGGCAGCGTGAGGATGTTGGTGAGCTCTAGACCAGCCTGGAAAGTTATCGTCAGGAACAAAGACTGGCTAACCTCTCAGCAACCTGTGGCTTTAGTCTGGGTCTCCTGGGTATTTTTCAAAAAACTTTTGGCAGAAATGCAGAACACAGCTAGGAAGGGAGGGGAATCCTCAGAGATAAAGGTAGGAACAAACTTGGGCCTCTATAGCCATTCGTTCATTCATTCATTCATTCAATCATTCATTCATTCAACATGTTTCTTATTGACCATGTGCTCAACATTGTGCCAGGTGATGAGGCCCGCAGTTCTACCTCAAGGAGTTCACATACACAAATTTGTGCAAGGAAGTAAAGGTCCCCTGAGAGAAATCTGTTCAGAATATAATGGGCACAACACTGGGTAAGGGCAAGCAAGAAAGGCCTCATGGAGGAGGTGACTTTCCAGCTGAGTTTTGAAAGAGGCATGAAATTTGCATTTAACAAGATCCTCAAGTGGTTAAAGTTTGTGAAGCATTGTTCTGGGGGTATGAGTCCTCCTACCTGGTCTCCTCTTGATAATTATTTGCAGGTTTCCACCAAGGTTATCATTAAAATTCATACATTATAAGTGAGAAATAATTTGCTTACTAATTAATGATGAACTGCACCTCATCCATGGCCCCGTATTGCCAGCTCATTTAATAGCTGCTGTTGTTATCTGGGCAGTGTTTGATGACTTTGGGAGACAGATTCTGGCTGGACTTTTTTCCTTTTCCTTTATTTATTTATTTATTTATTTATTTATTAATTTATTATAAAGATTTTTTAAAAAATTATTTGACAGAGAGAGAGAGAGAGAGATCACAAGTAGGCAGAGAGGCAGGCAGAGAGAGAGGGGGAAGCAGCAGGGAGCCCAATGCGGGGCTCGATCCCAGGACCCTGAGATCATGACCAGAGCCGAAGGCAGAGGCTTAACCCACTCAGTCACCCAGGTGCCCCATCCTTTTCCTTTAAAAAAAAAAAAAAAACTGTCATGGAATTTTTTAAACGTGAAAAAAGTCAGCAAAATAATATAATGACTCCTCGTGTTCCCGTAGCCCAGTTTCACTATCTATTAGCAGCCAATCTTGTTTTATCTATATTTCCCACATTAGCTTATGACATAGCCATTATATCATTTTATTAGTAAATTAAAATGGTATTTAAAATGCGTTTTCTGGGGCACCTGGGTTGTTCAGCCAGTTAAGCGTCTGACCCTCGATTTTGGTTATTATCTCAGGGTCATGAGATCAAGCCCTGTGTTGGGCTCTGTCTCTGCTGAGGCGCTGAGCATGGAGCCTGCTTGAGATTCTCTCTCCCTCTGCCCCTGCCCCTCTCCCCCATGCTTGTGTGTACATGCGGTCTCGCTCGCTCTCTAAAAAAGTAAAAGCCAGGTGGTGGGTATTATGGAGGGCACGTATTGCATGGAGTACTGGGTGTGGTGCAAAACAATGAATTCTGGGGGCACCTGGGTGGCTCAGTGGGTTAAAGCCTCTGCCTTCGGCTCAGGTCATGATCTCAGGGTCCTGGGATAGAGCCCCACATTGGGCTCTCTACTCAGCTGGGAGCCTGCTTCCCCCTCCCTCTCTGCCTGCTTACCTCTCTGCCTACTTGTGATCTCTCTGTTCTTTAAATAAATAAATAAAATCTTTAAAAAACCCAAAACAATGAATTCTGTTAACGCTTAAAGAAATAAAAAAAAATTTTTTAAAGTAAAAAATAAATAAAAGAAAACATATTTTCTTTCAGGCAAACTGAGAAAGAGATTCTTAACTATAGAGAACACAGTGATGGTTACTGGAAGGGAGGTGGGTGGGGGAATGGGGGAAATGGGTGATAGGGAATAAGGGAGGCACTTGTAACGAGCACCAGGTGTTGTATGGCAGTGTTGAATCACTAGAGTCTACACCGTGTATGTTAACTAACTGGGATTTACATAGGAACTTGAAAGGGGGAAAAAAGGTATTTTTTTTTAATAGGAACACACAGATTAATATCTTGAAATAGATTTAGTCTCTACCTGGGACTAGAAGGACTCCTACAGCAGTTTAAATTCTAGATTCCCAAATAACAAATGTCAGTGGCCACCCTCTGCCATGTAGTAGTCAAGAAAGCAGCAGCAGCTTGGATGATATGCGCATCTAGAAAATCGGCACATGTCTCTAACAGAAATTTCCAACAGTGGCATACTTCAGGTAAGGTCTTTATCATCTGGAACCATTTTAATACTCATCAGAGCTTCATGTACAGAATTTCATAAGAGATAAATCACAAGGGAGGCATGGGCGCCTGGGTGGCTCAATGGGTTAAAGTCTCTGCCTTCAGCTCAGGTCATGATTTCAGGGTCCTCGGATGGAGCCCTGCATCAGGCTCTCTGCTTAGCAGGGAGCCTGCTTCCCCCCCCCCCCCCCTTTGCCTGCCTCTCTGCCTACTTGTGATCTCTGTCTGTCAAATAAACAAATAAAATATTTAAAAAAAAGAGAGAGATAAATCACAAGGGTCCATAGTATTAATACCCCGTTTCTGCACTGATGGTCCTGTGGGAAGAGCTGGAGAGGGTTAAGAGAAGTCACATTGAGAGACCCAATGAGCCACGACATGTAGGGCTCCAACTTGTGAGCAGAGTGAAATCTCCTGGGTTAGCTGCCTGGGCCGAGAGCTGTGATTTCCAAGTTCTGCCTCAGTCACAAAAAAACCCATAAGAACAATAACAACAACAACAACCCCCCCCCCCCAAAACTCCCCTTTAAACTTAATTGAAGTCCACGTGAAATATAGTTTTGATGGATGAGCAGACCCCAGTGGAGCCTGGGTCGGATGGAAAGAAGAGTCGGTTTGGTTTGTCTTTCATCCTGTGGACATTACTTTCTTTTTGACCACAGACCTTGTTTTCTAGAGCAGGGGTGGTCAGGCACAGGGCGGGGCTGTAGCTTACTGTGCCAGCCCATGACCAGATAATGGATTTTGACAGTGGCTTTCAGACCACTGATCCATTATCCACTGGATCCTCTGCAGGTTTACGAGACCCATTGCCTTGTTTTGAGGAGGACTTCTCTTCGCCTCTTTTCTGTGTTGGACCTTTTTTGCTGGATCCTGTGTCCTTCTCTTCCTTGATTTACTGCTGTGTTTTGGGGGAGCACATCCTCCCATAACTTTCTGAGGAAAGGTAGATGGCAGGTAGTTTTTTGTTGCTGTTGTTGTTTGGATTTTTTTTTTTTAAATCTTGATTATCTGAAAATGTCTTTATTCTTTTCTCTCCCAAGACTAATTGCTCAGATGGGTCTAAATGGAGATTGGAAATAATTTTCCATTTGGATTTTGAAGTCATTGTTCCACTGCTGAACTTTCAGCGTTTCTGGGGCAATTGGGTGGCTCAGTTGTAAGCGTCTGCCTTTGGCTCAGGTCACGATCCCAGGGTCCTGGGATCGAGCCCCGCATCAGGCTCCCTATTCGGTGGGAAGCCTGCTTCTCCCTTTCCCACTCTGCCTGCTTGTGTTTACTCTCTTGATGTCCCTCTTTTTGTCAAATAAATAAAATCTTAAAAAAAAATTTCAGCATTACTGATGAGAATTCCAAAGCCATTATGAATGCATCCATGGCATGTTTTTTTCTTATAAGTTTGTAGGATTCAAGAGAAATTTTACCCTTAAATATCTGAAATTGCACCATGTTGTGCTTTAGTACACATATAATTTCATTCATTTTATTGGATATCAGGGATTCTTGCAATCTGGAAACTCAAGCATTCTGTTCCAGACTTTTTTCCTGTATTATTTATTTAACAATTTCCTCCCTTCAGTTTTCTTTGTCTGTTTGGATTTTCTTGACCTTTTTTTTTTTTTTTTTTAGATTTTATTTATTTGACAGACAGAGATCACAAGAAGGCAGAGAGGCAGGCAGAGAGAGAGGAGGAAGCAGGTTCCCTGCCAAGCAGAGAGCCCGATGGGGCTTGATCCCAGGACCCTGAGATCATGACCTGAGCCGAAGGCAGAGGCTTTAACCCACTGAGCTACCCAGGCACCCCTCTTTTTTCTTTTTAAAAAGATTTTTATTTATTCACTTGAGACAGGCAGATACAGAGAAAGGGAGAGCATGGGCAGGGGAGGAGGAAGAGGGAGAAGCAGACTCCCCACTGAGGTGGGAGCCTGATGTGGGTCTCAGTCCCAGGACCCTGAGACTATGACCTGGGCCAAAGGCAGACGCTTTACCATGCTTTGCCATCTAGGTGCCCCTTTTATGAACTTTCTGATTAGATGTTGGATTTCTGGGAACAATTCTCAAATTTTCTTGATTATTTCTATCTTTTGGGGGAGGAAAATTTCCTTCCTCATTTTTTGAAATGTGGTAAGATATATATGACATAAAATTTACTATATTAACTGTTTTTTAAGGGCACAGTTCGTGACGTTAAGTACACTCACACTGTTGTGCAACCATAACCACCATCTGTCTCCAGAACTTTCCATCTCCCCACGTCTAGACATTGTACCCATTAAACAATAACTCCACATTCCCCTCTGTCTCTAGCCACTAACAATCACTGTCTCCTTTCTGTCTCTATCAATGTGACTACTCTAGGTGCCTCACGTAAGTGGAATAATATATTTGTCCCTTTGTGGCTGGCGTCTTTCACTTAGCATAATGTCTTCAAGGGTTAAATTGTAGCATGTGTCAGACTTTCCTTTCTTTGAAAGGCTGAATAGTATTCCATTGTATGTGTACGCCATATTTTATTTATCCATTCTTCTGCTGATAGACATTTGAGTTGCTTCCACATTTTCCATCTCTTTTGATTTTTGTGTTACTTCCTTGAGCTTCCCTCAACGTTGACTTCTAATCTGTCTGCTGGTTTGTTTTTTTTAAATCAACCCTCATTTTTTAATTCCCAAGATCTCTGTTCTGCTTCTCTGATTTATTTTTTTCCCAGTCTGTTCTGTTTTTGTGGACACCATCATCATCATGTTCATCAGCTACCCTTAACTTTTCTTCTGCTTTTGGCATTATTTATCTCCTTACACTTAATTTCTTCTGTAAACCACAGGCCTGTTAATTCAGAAGAATTTCTCAAACATCTGATAACCTCCCACTGCTTGTTCCTATTTGAAAGTAAGACATTGAAAAACTTCTTGGAAGTTCTGTGGATGAGGATGGGGCTTGTCAACAGATGGGCAACGTGTATGATCGGGTGGGGCTTTCATCATTTCTCTGGAGAATTTCTACATGTTTGTGTCTGTATGTTTTTTTCTTTTGGTGTGGTCACCTTGTTGGAGAGAAATTCTCCAGTCTCCTGCCTGGATGCCAGGGTCAAGGTACAAAGTGGGGACAGGGGCTAGAGCTTTCTTGTTCAATGATACTTTGACTTTATCCTCAGCTGTGCCTCGTATCTGGTGCCACTCTGTTTAATCTCACCAGACAACAAATCTCCTTCCTCTGTTAGGTGCCTACCGCAGGGGCTGGCTGATGATCTCTGGTAGTAATAACTTCTTTTTTTTTTAAATTTTTATTTATTTTTAGCGTAACAGTATTCATTGTTTTTTTACCACACCCAGTGCTCCATGCAATCTGTGCCCTCCCTAATACCCACCACCTGGTTCCCCCAACCTCCCACCCTCCACCCCTTCAAAACCCTCAGGTTGTTTTTCAGAGTCCATAGTCTCTCATGGTTCACCTCCCCTTCCAATTTCCCTCAACTCCCTTCTCCTCTCCATCTACGATTGTCCTCTATATTGTTTGTTATGCTCCACAAATAAGTGAAACCATATAATACTTGACTCTTTCTGCTTGACTTATTTCACTCAGCATAATCTCTTCTAGTCCTGTCCATGTTGCTACAAAAGTTGGGTATTCGTCCTTTCTGATGGAGGCATAATACTCCATAGTGTATATGGACTTCTTAAACAGACTTTCAAAGACTCCTCCACTCTTCAACCCTACTCTTTATTCCTAGCGTCAAAGGTGATATCATCAATTGGTATCTCCAATTTCTGAGCCTTTCTAGAGTTTTCAGGGTAAATGGACTTTATTTTTGGACCCTCCTTCTGCAGGATTTCAATTTCAGTATTATCTACTCTATAAGGTCAAGTCAATGCTCAGCTAACCATTTTCCATGTTCCAAGATGTTGTCACCTCTCTCCTCTCTTCACCTGTTCTCCTAATATGTCCTTGGGTGTTTGTACTCTTTCAGATTCACTTACTATCATTTTAAGTGGTTGCAGAAGGGAGTGGAGAAAAATAGGCCTGCTCCATATTCCTTGTTTATTTGTACACATCCCAGTTTAGCATTAATATTTACTTTTAGGCTGCAACAATTATTTATTCCTGTGACACATTTTCTTGTCATTGCTTTTGATCTTACTGAATTTTCTGGTCTCAATAAAAAGAGGAAAATTGCCACTGGAAAAGGCAATGGCTTGTATCCCTGAAATATACACATCATTGTCATCTCCATCATCACCACCATCATCATCTCCATCATTGCCATCATCATACTTAGTGAATTCTAGCGACGTCCTAGGCAATGGGATGAAAACATTTATCATTCAGTCTCCAAGGCTGTACTTCAGTAGGTACTATCATGACCCCCGTTTGCAGGGTTGAAAAACCAAGCCTCAGAAAGATTGAGTCAGTGGCATGAAATCACAAATAACAGATGGCAGAAAAGGATTTGAACCCCAGTGCTTGGTATCTAGACAGGTTCTATAAGTGCGAAGGAAAAGTTGTTCTGATGAAAGAAGGCTTATAGATTATCCAGTCCAAAGTCATTCGCTATTTTGTATCCACACTTAGGGTGACCAGATTGGTTCAGCTGTGCAGATGATTGTATCATGACCTCCTTAAGAATGGAGGCTCAGCGTGGACTCAACTTCAGTCTCTTGAGTCAGGTAGCAAATTCCATGTACACATCCAACAGACAGTGAACTCAATCTAAAATTGCCAATACTCCTGCAATTTGCTTAGAACTTTTCTCCTTCTCATCTAAGAGCGCAGAAAACTTGTTGATCTTATTTACCCCTTGATAGAGCTAAGAGAGTATGTCAATGTCTGGGATAGAGTCTGGCGTATAGTAGGTGCTCAGTAAATATTTGTTGAATGAACCAACATTCTTTCTTTGAATCAAAAGCCATATGGAAATTATGGAGTTCCTTTCAGATGGAATAAACAGAGTTAACCAGGGAGCATGGGGAATGAGGCTTGAAAGCCAGGCTGAGCTCTACTTTCTAAGCCATGTGCCCTGGTGGAGGGCTGCATCTGTGTGGAGAAGGGATGCCATTTTCGAATTCCCTGAACATGTGATATGGGCTAGAAGTGGCCCAGCCTGGGGAGAAGTTCTTGAGATACCCATCCCTGAAATTGAGTAGAGTTTAAGTACACTTTTAATAGAGAGGCAAAGACTTCCGTGTCTCTGCCACTGGCAATGCTCTACCCACCAGAGTTCCAATACAGCAAGCTATGTTGTACCAATTCTCAACTGTAGGGCACTGACTGCCCGGCAACCTGCAGGACTTCCCTACCTCCACACGGGATGGCGGAAAGACCATAGATGCCCACAGTTGGAAGAATGTTCTTCTCTGACGTATATTTCTCAAAGTAGTTTTCTTATTCCCCAGCATCTACTCCAACTTGGTAATTTATAGAAGTCTTCTCTGGCTTGGCTTAATAAATAAAGATCTCATTGTTTTGAGATTGCTGGTTCTTTTTACAGTTCTGGGAACTAGTTGTTTTGAGCCTTATCAGTATTTCCCATACAGTCATGTTTATATCACTCTGCATTCCTTTGCAGTGTTTCTTGCTTGGGGTGTTGTTGATGTCTGGGGGAGGTCCATTCTCCACTGGGGGACAGACTCCAGCATTGCAAGACATTAGTACTCTTTGCCCTTTCCAACAAATGCCAGTAGGGCCCCAAGGCACTGTGACACAAAGATGCTCCCCAACATTTTTAAACACCTCTATGGGGAATGGCACCACACTGAGCAGTGGTGTGCCTGACTTCACCACAAATTATAGGTAAGTCAGACTTGAAAAGAGACACCACAAGACACTGTAGGCAAGCCGTACAGCTGTCAGGATTGGTCCACCCCCTTCCTTCTACACACACCCTTCCTCTTCCTCTTTATTCTTTGGATTTTGGAATCTTTATCATGAAACGTGTCAAGCCCAGATCTGTGTAGTGTCAGTGGGAAAACACCTTAGAGGGTGGGTGATGGGGAAGGTGTGGGAAGCTCTTCAGAATTTGGGTTTCACTTATTTGATGATCTTTTTGTTTTCATATGTGACATATGTTGTTCCCAGGCTCCAAATCTATCCATCTGTGCAAAGATTATTGCACATACCTCGCACGATGCTGGGAGCTGGACATGCTTTATCCTGTTCCATCTTTCTGACAGTTTTGCTCAACTAAAAATGCTTTTCACATTCCTATTTTCTAGATGAAGAAACCAAGGCTTTAAGAAGGTGTGAAACTTGGCCTCTAGTCAACTTTCCAAGTCCAGTGTCTGTGTTCCGGCGTGAGGGCGATGTCTTGCTATGAAACTGTTGGAAAAGTCTTAAGGGAGGAAATGGGGAGGAGGGTGGTCAGAAAAAAGAGGTTTCCATTCAAAGCATGTACCAGTCTTGTCCCACCAGACACACCAAGTGGCATCATTAGTATCCAACCTGTCACCACCAGCTGGAGTGTTAGCTCATCTCAGATCAATGAAGGAAAAAGCCTTTGCAGGCAGTTTTATAATTGGCCATAAGAAAGGGGCAAACTGGCTGCTGATTCATTAATAAATCAGGATAGAGTGTGGGCACCAGTTCCAGCCAGAGTGTCTGCTGCTGCTGCCTGGAGAATTTGGCTGCAGCATCCTCTCCAGCTTTGCTGCAGAAAACCCAAGACCGGATATCTCTGGTGAGGAAGGAAGAGAGGAAACTGGCTGGCTGGTCCTCAGCAACCCGATACCAAGGTTTTCCTGGCTCCAGTCTGTGGAACAGCGCAGCAGGAGTGAAGCAGACGTCATGATCCATTAACACCATTCATTCACTCACACTTGCAGTCATTTCGTGTATTTATGGAGTATCTGCCACCTGCCAGATTCTCTCCTAGGTGCCGAAGATACAGCAACAAAAAACACCCACAAATACTCCTACCCTCATAGGGCTTATACTCTAAGGAGGGCACATAGACAGTAAGTATATTAAGAAATAAAACAATCTATCTCATGAAGAGGAGTGCTCTAGGCGGAAAACCGCAAGAGCAGGGGGAGTAGAGCTTGTAGGGATTTTGATTGGAAACCAGCATCAGGGAAGGCCTCGGGAAGTGACATTTGAGTAAAGATCTAATAATAACATCATCCTGAACACCGTGTCAAGCGTTTTACAATCATTAATACAACAACCTCAAGAAACCGTGGCTATGATTCTTCCCGTTTTACAGCCAAAAAGACTGAAGAGAGACGCAGTGATTTCCAGAGACCATACAGCTAGTCGGCGGTCGGAACTGGGGTTTGAACCCAGGCAGTCGGAACGGAAGCGGCGGCGCGCTTGAATGTTCGTGCGGACAGACGGGGTTTGGGAAAGGGACGGTTGCGCGTACAAATGAGGTCGTTGCACCTATGAAGCAAATATGGTGCCACCCGTGGGCAAGTGTGGGCGGACTTGAATGGGGGAAGGGGACAGTGACTCTCGATCTTCCCTGAGCCGAATCGGACTCTCTCGGTCTGTGACTGGGGAGGGAGATCGCGGCAAGGGTTGTCCCGGGACAGCGCCGGTCGGAACCTTACCCCGCCGCCACCCCCGGGGACAGCTGCTCCAGTCAATAAGGCGAGGGCCTCGCGGGCCCATGCCGCCCTCCTGGTGGGGTTCGTCCGGGAGTTCCTACCGGGGCTGAAGGAGGCCGCGGAGCCGAGCTCTGGGAGGGCGGACTGAACAGCAGCAGCCGCTACTCCGGAGAGGCGCGCGGTTCGGAAGGCGGACGCGCTCAGGGCGCGCCCAGTCGCCAGTGCGTTAGCGGGAGCGCCCTGGGCGCGGGACTGAGCGGTGGAGGGGAGCCTGGGAGCCCTTGGGGGACGCCAAGAAAGGCGGAGATAGGGTCCGCGCGCTGCAAACGAGGGAAGAACTACAACGTGCTGGCGCAGAAAGAGTAAAAGAGAGGCCCGGGCGCACGTTGCTGGTGAGAGGGGCAAAACGGGCGCTCGAGAAAAGCCTGGAGAGCGAGCGGGCGCGCCGGAAAGAAGGGGCCGAAGGGTTGCCGGAGATGCCAAGGAGGGAGCTGGCGTAAAGAGAAGTAAGAAGGAGCTGTCGCCCCGGAGAACGGGGTTGCCTAAGAAGGCATGGGACCAGGATCAAGGAGAGGGCGTTGGAAATCGCTTGGGGACCCCCAGAAAGTGGCCGGGGCGGCGCCCTGGGTTCAGCAGAGCAAAGACTGTATGCTAAAAGGGTGCCTCGCGCTGGAGAGGGGGATCCCCGCGCGCGGCACTGAGGGGGCCATGGAACCCGTGCACTCAGAGAAAGGGGCGGGCTTTTGCCTGCAAGGGAGGCGCACTTTGAGCTTCTAGAAAAGCAGGTTGAGAAGAACCGGACCAGTGCCTACGAATGTCAGAGGAGGCAGGCAGGGAAAGAAGCCGCAGAGTCCACGGAAGAACTCCCCGGGTTGGGCAGAGCGCACGATGGGTGCTGGAAGGAGGTGGAAAGCCGGCCTGGGAGAGGCTGGATCGGGGCTCTGGGCGCCACGGGCAGCGCAGAGGAGGCGCTGGTGGTTGAGGGCAGAGTGCTAAGAGCCTGAGACAAGTGAGGAGGAGGCGCAAAGGACCGAAAACCCGGGGTGCGGCGGGCAGCGCGTAAGGGAGCGGTGGAGAGCGCGCTGGGTCCCCGGCACTCTGGCAACGCCTCCCAGGTCTTCCCTCCCTGGCTGCTCCAGGTCCTCATTCACTCACCATGATGGAGAAGACGAAAGCCACGATGTTGATGGGGTACGCGGGGCAAAAACACGAGACGATGGCGAGCCACAAGTAGTTCTTGGGCATGGGCATGTCCTCCTCGGTCTTGTCATCCTCCGTGTTGGCCTCTGGACTGCTGTCCAGAGCCCTCTTGAAGTCTGCGCTGGGGTCGTACTGAGACATGGGCGAGGCCGGCGGCACAGGGTGGGCAGAGCAGCACAGTGTCTGCACGGTCTGGGACTGAGGCTGCCGGCTCCTGGTGAGGCTCTGAAAAGCCAGTGGCTCAGGGCTCAAGGGAGACGTGACCTCACCTCTCCTGCGTCCTCCGAGTGCACTCGCCCGGGCTGAGGGACCTGGGCCAAGAGCTTCAGCACAAGAGGGAGGGAGGGAACAAGGGAATGAGGGGAGGCCTCCGGGAGGAGAGGGAGCCAGCCGGCCTGAGAAACAGGGGAAAGGCACTCCTTGAAGGACACACCCAGAGACCATCAGACAGGCGCACAGACTCACTCTAAGCCCAAACTAAAAGGAGGCTTAGGGCGGGGGAGAACGAAGGTCCTTTACATTGCACACTGGCCAGCCTGCAGTCTCAAGGTGACCAGCTCATCTTTTCAAGCCACTGAGTTTGAATTCATTATGGGTAACAGAAGGCATCCCAGCTCCATGCAAGTGGCCATGGACTGACTACTTCCCCTTGACTAACAGTTTGCCCCCTCCCCACATCCAGCCCCTCCTCAGACTTTGAACCCTAAGCTCCAGGAATTTCTCTTTCCCTGGCAGGTGGGCAGGGAGCAAGGTGCTAAGCTTTGGGCCCAACCCTCTGTGCCCTGCACAGGGGTCCTCTGGAGACACCGGCTCCCCCCCCCGCCCCTCCCCCAGTATAGACAGCCAGTAGCGGCCAGTCTGGGTTTGGTCCACTTTTCCCCAAGTGTACAAACAAGGAACCCTCTCCTCTCCACTTTTCCACCTACAAAGCCCCTGGAGGGAGAAGCAGGTAGATCTGGCTGGTGTACACAACCCAGGTGATAATTGGGATGGGAAGAAGACATAAGGGTCTATTTCGGCAACCAGCGCGAGGAGAGCAATTATATCGCTAAGCAATTCATGAGAGTGGGTATGGACCAGAACTGAGGCTCCAAACCCAGACAGAGATGGGAATTTGTCACGTTTGAGTTGAACGACATCAAGGAAGTCCCTTCCCCTCAATGAGCTCCAGTTCCTTCATCTGAAAAAAAAAAAAAAAAAAAAAAAGCAGATAACAGGAATCCCTTCCTCATAGGGGACATTGTGAACACTATAAAATTGCAGATCAAACCAGGTGAATCTAAGTGCTCTGACCACGTTAGTTTTTATGAGGAAGCTATTTCCCCAAAGTATAGTCATTATGCAGTATCTCAGACCCAGTATCCCTTGGTGCAAATATGTCCCCTAAAATCCCAATATTCTGAGCTGGCAGGGCCACAGAGAAATACAAAGTAATTTTATGATGCATAGTTTCAAGAATAGTTGCTCACATCATGATGCAGCAGAAGTATTAATCATCTGCTTGACTTTCTCAGAATGTGAACTGATTTTCTGGGATGCTCTCACTTCTGATGGGGCCATCCTGATTCTGTTACCTGCCTCCCTCATTGGACGGCAGACTGTTTGAGAAAGGGGAACCTCTTACTCATCTTTGTATCAGCACCGGGTACTGTGCCTGGTACAAAGTCCGTGCTTAGTATGTGAACACATAAAGACGAAATAGTGTCTTCTCCCCCATTTTGGTTGGTTAATCAAGTGGGAATAAGCCAAAGGATTAGATCTATGGAGTTCTCAACCAAGCCTTTGTTTTGGCTCTTCCCTCTGCCTGGGGTGCTGTTCTTTTGGACCGCCATGTGGCTGTTCCTTCTTGGTTCTCAGCTATCAGCTCTGTCACTTCCTCAGAGAGAGATCTTCTCTTTATATTTATTTAGTGTAGGTCCCCATAGTAATTACATTTCACCAGATCCGTGCCTAGCAGAGAGCCCGATGCGGGGCTCGATTCCAGGACTCTGGGATCATGACCTGAGCCAAAGGTGGAGGCTTTAACCCACTGAGCCACCCAGGCGCCCCTCAGCAGTTTTTTTTTAATAACATGTATCATTATTGTAATTTGTTTTCTTATGTGTTCACGATCAGTTCTTTATCTACACCTTAAGCTTTGTAACCTGTTCAGAGCTGTATCTTTAGTACTTGGAGTTTTTCTGGCACATAATAGGAATGCAAGAAACATTTCTTGGATGAATGGGTCAGAATTACCTGTGAGTACTGCAAAAATGATTTCCAGATCTTAACCGAGACCTACTCGAACTGGAATCTCCCAGGGTGATATCCCAGAAACCTGTATTTTTAATGTCTGAGAAATCTGTATTTTTAGAACATTCCCTAGTGGTTTTGACACAGTGGACATTTTCTCCAATCTCACTACTATTTCTAGTTCTTAGGACCAAGTGCTGGGTCCTTAGTTAGGAGATCCCCTCTGGCTCTTCAAACTCAGCATGCCGACAGTAAAACATCTGCCGCCAAGAAGCTGCTTCTCAAGGCTTGGTCCTTAGCTAAGTCCTGTCCACTCCTCCAACCTTCTGTCCTACTAATTCTCTCCTCTCACTATGCTTCAGTTACAAAGGTGTTTTTTTCCTCTCTGTTCTCAAATGCACCTAGCCTTTTCCCACCTCAAGTTCTTGCACCTACTCCTTCTTCTTCCTGGAAGGCTTCCCCTCTTCTCTA
This sequence comes from Martes martes, assembly GCF_963455335.1. Lineage (NCBI taxonomy): Eukaryota > Metazoa > Chordata > Mammalia > Carnivora > Mustelidae > Martes > Martes martes. Next base: position 77,934,016 of record NC_137901.1, read on the forward strand.
CCTGGTGGATCCTTTCCATCTTTCAGGACTCATCACCTCATGTGTTACCTCCTGAGAGAGTCCTTCTCTGACCATCTAAAGTATGCTCCTCTTTTTAAAAACATTTTTTAAAAGATTTTATTTATTTATTTATTTATTTATTTGTTAGTTAGAGAGAGAGAACAGCAGGCAGAGGGAGAAGCAGGATCCCCACTGAGTAGGGAGCCCCCCCCCCGCCCCCGGGACTCTGTCCCAGGACCCTGGGATCATGACCTGAGCCGAAGGTAGACTCTTAACCAACTGAGCCAACCAGGCGTCCTAAAGTATGGTCCTCTTATTCTCCATCCCATTACCTTCTTTATTTCCTTCATCACGGTTATCACAACCAGAAACTTTGTTTATTGTTTGTTGTCTGTCTTCCCCACTAGAAGGTAAACTCACAAACGCAGAGATCTCTTCCCCTTCTGTTTCGCTGCCGTGTCTTCTGCGCCTAGAACAGTGCCTGGTCCCTGGTAGGTGCTCTGTAGACATTCGTTGAATTAATGAACTGTGCATTTAGTCATCTTAGTTGGGAACTCTTCTCTTTACTTCAGCCTCTACATCAATGATCCATCAAACCCTACTGATTGGATAGCATACATGAGTCTTTACTCCGTCCTCACTTTCCCTTCCCCAAGGCTAGTGTTACCACTACGGTTCTTATCAACAGCGCAAAGGCCCAACAGGTGCTGTCTGAGCCATATTTGTGGTCTGGGGCTGGTGAATTTAGTTGGCCTGGCTAAACCCAAGGTTTGGGTACCAAATGGAATTTTGCTGATTCAAGGTTATGAACTGTACCACTCTTGCCAACCCACTTGTGCCATCCAGGGAAATACAAAAGAAGGGATTGTTGACTTTGCCAGGAAAACAGCCCTCCAACATTGGTCCAACACTCCAGAATCACCAAAATTTACTGAGTACCTACTGTCGTCATTCCCCAGATGCATCAGCTCATTTAGTTCCTACAGCACGCTGGGGCACCTGGGTGGCTCAGTGGGTTCAGTGTCTGCCTTGGGCTCAGGTCATGATCCTGGGGTCCTGGGATGGAGCCACCCCTCCTCCATGTTCTCAGCAGGGAGTCTGCTTCTCCCACTCCCTCTGCTCCTTCCCCTTCTCATGTTCTCACTCACGGGCTCTCTCTCTCAAATAAATTAATTAAATCTCTTTAAGAAAATAATAATTCCTACAGCACCATTTGTGAGGTAGGTGGAGAGGTTTCCCTTGTGCAAATGAGGGAACCTGTGACCAGATAGGTGAAGGGACTTACACTAGGTCTCACAGCCAAATGGAGGTGCTGGGATTTAAACCAGATCTAAGATCCTTGCTCAGCTAGCAGGTCCAGGCCAGAGAGTTCTGTGGACATCTCTGAAGTTTGCTGGAGTTATTATATTCCACCCAGAGAAGGTGGATTAATTGCTGTTGACTTGTCTGAAACGTTGCAGTGAAATTGCAAACACTTGAAATATTTACAATTAAATTGAAAAGCAAGTGCCCACACCAGAAAGTGTAATGTATATGGTGCTAATTCTTGAGGGATGCATTAGACCACTCAGGGGCTCCCAGCTCTAATTTCCTGAGCGTCACTAATTTTCTCTTGAGAGGTCAGCTTATTGCTCTTGCATGAAGCCTGCTGGCTGATTGCTTAATAGTGTGGCAGTCCCTTCCCTCTTTTTAAATGAGAGGGAACACTTATTGGGGCTTTCTAGATCCTGATGTAGCAACTTACATTTTTTTGGCATTTGAAAACATTTTATTTCCAAATGTAAAAATCATGTATATTCATTCTGCAAAAGTTAGAAAAAAAATAAAAGTCTAAATAAGAAGAGAGCTCACCTTTATCCCACCATCCAGAGGTAACCACAACAAAAATAAGATAATACTTCCTTCCTGTTCCCTTCCTACATACATGTTTTTTTCTCTAATAAAGTGGGGTTATAGATACTTTTATGTTTTTGTCACTCAATGTTATGTCACCATTAACATTCCTTGCAGATATTTTAAAAGAGATTTTATTTATTTATTTGGCAAAGAGAGGGACAGCAAGAGCAGGAACACAAGCAGGGGGAGTGGGGGAGGGAGAAGCAGGCTCCCCGCCGAGAAGGGAGCCTGATGCGAACTTGATCCCAAGACCCTGGCATCATGACCTGAGGTGAAGGCAGAGGCTTAACCGACTGAGCCACCTGGGTGTCCCTCCTTGCAGATATTTTTTATAGTATGCATAATTTCCCATCGATTCAATGGATTATTATTTATTATTATTTATTTTATTAACCCGTTCCTTGATCATTAGGTATTTAGGTTATTTTTGGTGGGTTTTCATTGTTTAATGAGACATGAATAATGCTGTGACATTGTACCAATTATCAGCATTTGTGATCATTTCTTTGTGACTTGTGGTCTTACAGGGGAGATGTTTGTCTTCGAAGGGGCAGGAAAAAAAACTCAGATTGGCTGGTTGAGAAATTGTATCATAAGATACGTACCAAATGTAAAATTAAAATGTAGGCCAAGGGAACAATCATAGATTCAATGGGCTACAGAAATGAAGTGATTCGAATGAGATGAAATGAGATGGATTCAAAGAACTTCTCAATGCCAAATGGATCCCCAGATCTATGATATTTAATGGGGTGATTTTAAAAAAGATTTTATTTGTTTATTTGACAGAGATCACAAGTAGGCAGAGAGGCAGGCAGAGAGAGAGGGGGAAGCAGGCTCCACCCTGGGATCATGACCTGAGCCGAGGGCAGAGGCTTAACCCACTGAGCCACCCAAGCGCCCCCAGTGGGGTGATTTTTAATCTATGCTTCTTGATCTTAGTCATGTCTAGGATTCCAAAATAGAAGAAGGGAGATAGGAAGGGGGAGATGGAGGGAGGGAGAGAGAGAGAAGTGGGAGAGGAGAGGGAGAGAGACAGAGGAGGGAGGAGAGGAGAGGGAGGGGGAGAGAGAGGAAGTGGTAAGAGAGAGAGAGAGAGAGAGAGGTTATGCTGATCTGTGAAAATACAAGAGTAGGGTTCCAGATCTTTAGGAATGATAAAAAGTTGAACGTATCTCCTGCCAAATTTTGCATTAGTCTCAAGTACCAGCCTTTGGCAGTCATAAAGTAACTGCTATGGTCTCAGGGGTTTGCTACAGTGTCTTGTTGGCTAATATTGTTAGAAAACCATTTACCTTTCCAGTTTCCAACAATTTTGATCTTCTCACAAGAATCTCAAGTGGTAGTGGTGGGGAGCAAGCCTGGAGAGGGGGAGTATGAGGGGGAAACAGATCAGAACACAGCCACATTCATTTATTCTAAGAACAATGGGAAACGGAAGCATTCTGAACCAGATTTTGATGTGAGCCAATTAATGTGCTCATTTTTAAAAACCACGCCTTTTAACGAAACCATTTCCAGATAGAGGGGCACAAAACACAAACTCTCTCAAACTTAAAATGCAATCCTTTTCCCACTCATCTGTCCTCCACTGTACCAGAGAGCAGTATCTATCCTATCATTTTTCTTGCCAGGTGAATGGCAAGCACCATTATATATATAATGATACTATGTTATCACTATATATTATAGCATCATATATCATATATATAATAATTGATCATATGTAGTAATGTAATGCTGTGTTTTGGACTATACTGTGCAAATCCTGGATGAACCAAATAGCAAATGTTCAAATAGTGATCCTAGAAATCAGAAAGAAGTCACCCACACCCCAATATCCTAGCCATTGATGGTTCCCATGCAACCTCCCGGTCCTTGTGTATATCCAAGTGCTTTTCCACACACTTGCAGTCACACTGTATGCACCATTTTGTATCTTGACTTTTTTTTTTTTTTTAAAGATTTTATTTATTTATTTAACAGACAGAGATCACAAGTAGGCAGAGAGGCAGGCAGAGAGAGAGGGAGAAACAGGCTCCCCACTGAGCAGAGAGCTCGATGTGGGGCTCGATCCCAGGACCCTGAGATCATGACCTGAGCCAAAGGCAGAGGCTTTAACCCACTGAGCCACCCAGGAGCCCCTCTATCTTGACTTTTTTAAAACTTAATACCCTATACGGAACCCTTCCCACATTGTGATCCTCTGCCGAATGGTCTTTGATGGTTTTAATAATTTTATGATAATTTGGTTGATTTTTTCCCCTCTTGTTGGTTAATTTTGGAGCTCTATCATCTTTTGTGTTAAGAATAAGGAAGAAGGGAATTTATTTTAGAGATACTCCCAAACCCTTCCTTCCTCCTTTCACTGCCCTACCCAGGAAAGTAGGATGAAATGGAGACTGGAAGCAACTGACTGCGCTGGAGGTGAGGGACTCATCTCCTAAAGCAGAATCATTTCCAAAGAACGTGGACTGCAAACCACTTAGGGTCTGAAGGGCTGAACGTTGATGTGTGGCATTGCAAGATGGGGGCATGGGTGGTGGGGGTAACTGGGGTGATCAGTGAGCAGGCCTGGTCTGGAGAGGGAGTCATGAAGACTGAAAGAGAATAGACAAGAATTGCACTTACAGGTGGGCTAGAGTAGAGAGCTGACTTTCTTATGTTTTGGAGGGTATCATTTGGTGCACCTGAGTTAAGGAGACCAGATGCTTTGGTCTTGTCAACCTGTGTCATGCTGTATTGATTAAGTCTTCCTATTCCTTCAAAAATATTTGAGAAGCTATCAGGTGTCAGGCACTATTTTGGATGCTGGGGATAGAGTGGCAAGCAGGAAAGCCATGATCTCTACTCTTATGGACCAACAAATAAGATGCTTATGATTTGTGGTGAAAGGAAACAACAGGGCAATGTGACAATGACTTGGGGGAGACGGGAATTTAGGTGGGGTGGCTGGAGAAGGTATGCTAGATGAATCCTGTTGAACCTTAGACCTACACTCCATCTTCTGACCCAGCAGACTATCTTGAATGTCCACCATCCAGGCCCAACACACTCTGGCCCACTGACTCTTTTTGTAAATAAAGTTTTATTGGAACATAGCCACATTCATTCATTTGTGTATTGTCTCTGGCTTTTCTCATGCTATGATGTCAGAGTTGAGTCATTGTGACAGACATTGTATGGCCCAGAAAGCTGAAAATATTTCCTGTCTGGTCCTTTACAGAAAATGTTTGCCAAACACTTTTCTGTTTCAATAGGCTTCTTTGCCCTCTGGTTTCAGATGGGTTGAACCAACAGAGAACCCTGGCAGGAGAGCAGAAGGAGGGAGGAGAATGATGTCAGTCTATTTTCCTCTCTGGTTCTCTCCTTGTTGAGTTGCCTTGAGCTGGGGAATCACCGGATTGAAGTCACAGCTTCTCCAAGGCGGCCTCTCCAAGGAACTCTCATTTTGGGTTCCAGAGAGCCCCTTACCCTCTTTCCTTGAGGCCTAGGATGGATACTGGCCCCTCTGTTGCTTTTGGGGGTACTCTGCTATCCCTTATAGCTCCCTACATCTTGTTATGTAGTCCTAAAGTTCTAATGGGCATGTGCCCATGGAGTCCTGCAGGGCGGGGCCCATGACGGATTTAGAAGGTTTCCTTGGGGAGATGACATTTGAGTAGGGATCTGATAGTTAAAGATAAGCCAGATGTTTGAAAACCTGAGAAAAGAACATTCCAGGCAATGCGAATGGTGTGTGGAAAAGCTCGGAGGTGGAAAAAACTCAGGATGCTTAAGAAATAGAAGGGCCAGTGAGGGTAGGAGATGAGGTGGGAGAGGTGAGCAGGGCCAGACCAGGCAGGACCTTTCCACCGCTGGTAAGGGGTCTGCGTTTTATTCTAAGAACAATGGGAAACGGAAGCATTCTGAACCAGATTTTGATGTGAGCCAATTAATGTTCTTTTGTGCTAATCAGTTGCATTCGTGAGTTGCCAGATGCAGAGAGTGACTAAAATTGACTTTGGGAAATTTATTGAAAGGAAGCTTTATTTCCGGAGCTCCAAGAAGAGTGAGGCAATGCGGCTGTGGGGCAGGCAGGACCCAGAGCAGATCTGGGGACCTTACCACAGGAGTTAGTGTCTTCTCATGTGGCTTCCAGCCCATCTATATCTGTGGATCCAATTCCAAACTCTTGTGAGAGAGCATCTGGCTTAACTCAGGCATAGTGTCCCTTGGGCTCCAGGTAATTGATGGCCAGTGTGGTGAAGTGAAGAGTCATCCATTCCTTGATTCATTCACAAACACTGTGCCAAATATATGCCTTGCACCATCGTAGGTGCTGGGGATACCTATAATGATGAGCTAAGCAGACCCGTCCTCCAGGTCCCCATGGAGCCTTTATTTCAAGGGAAGAGAGCCCCTCCTTCTAGAAAAAAAAAGTAAACAAGTTATTTTAAAATGCTTCTTGTGGGCGGGACCTTTATCTGGTCCCAGTTCTATGGCCAGAGAATGAACAGAGCCTGGCACAAAAGAGGTGTTTGATGACTATTAGTGGACTGACAAACAGATGATAGCAAGGGGCTTACTTGGGTAGGAGGGTCAAGGAAGGCCTCACTAAGAAGTTGACATTTAAGTTAAGATGGGTAGCATGAGAAGGAGAAGCCATGTGAGGAGCAGTAGTAAGCCCGCTGAGTAGAAGGAATAGCACGAGCAGAGGCTCTGAAGTGGGAAAGTAATTACACACACACACACACACACACACACACACACACATCTTAAAGGGGGAATTGATGTGAACTGGATACACTCCCTCCAAAGGGATGTAATTCAACTAATACGTCAGGAAATGGCGGTGACAATCTCTACTTCAGGGCTTCACGTGGACTAACTGTAAAGTACTTGACTTGTCTTGTGAATGACCAGATCTCAGCAACTCTAAAAATAGGGCCATTCATGACTGATTTTAAGCCCTTCAGAGTTTGAAGAAGACAGAACTTTTTTTTCTTCCCACACTCAGTCTTGTGGTTTCTGAAATACTGTGAAGCAAAAACACCCAAACTCAGGGTCACATGAGTTCTAGGAACCCTTTTGGGCTGGATTTCTGCTACCTTGTAACCTCAGTGGAGAGCGTGCTTTTTCATTGTTTCTGGCTGGTTTTGCTCTTTGGATCTCTGAAGCCTCTCTTCCCTTCCCTCTTGTCTCTTACCTCTGAACTTCTGTATCATATTCCACTGGTTGGAATGATGATGGACACTTTTCCTAAAGCACCAACTTCCCCCCCCCACCAGAGGTTGGACACCTGTCATCTGCTCTTCTGAAGGGCGAGACCCAAATCATTTTGCCTCCCAACTGCTTTTTGTCATTATTTGTACATCGTCAAGATCTATAACATTTACATTCTGTTCTCTATCATATAGAGAAATTAATTCTTTTGGGCTTTGTCCAAAGGTTAAACTGAAATCATCAACTGACAGCTTCAAAGTCTTACAGATTTATCATTTACCGAAGAATGACTTTGTGTAATTGGACTTACTGGACTTAGGTGTCATTACAGTTGTGTCCTTTAAAGGAGATACAGTTAACAGAACTTGGGAAGAGGGATGGTGGAAAGGGGAAAAGATACAGCATATTGTAACCATATTGTTTTTGTTACTTTTGTTACTTGTCATCTGATTTCATCAAGTCCCTCTAGATTCTGTGTCAGTATTTTAGATGATCTATTTTCTTTAGAGCTTTCTGACTTCCTGTTAAAATTCCAGTCATTGGTTTTCATGCTCCCTGCACAGCTATCATTCCTCGGATTTCTTTTTATTGGACTCCTGCCTTAATTGTTATACTTTTATAAAAAGTCTTAGTATTTGATAGGACAAACCCAACTATCTTGCTTCCTTTTTACAAAATTCCCTTGGCTGTTCTTGGCCCTTTGTTCTTTCTCATGAAACATGTTTTTTGATCTCAAGAGCCAAGAGCTGAGTTAATCATACTCCTGAGTTCATTTACTGTGTTATTGTTGGCCCATTCAAGGTTCTACCCATTTTTTGTTTTACTTTTTAACTTCATTTTCATATTCTTTTTTTTTAAAAAGATTATTTATTTATTTATTTATTTGACAGACAGAAATCACAAGTAGGCAGAACAGCAGGCAGAGAGAGAGAGAGGAGGAGGAAGCAGGCTCCCCGCCGGGCAGAAAGCCCGATGCGGGACTCGATCCAAGGACCCTGAGATCATGACCTGAGCTGAAGGCAGAGGCTTACCCCACTGAACTACCCAGGTGCCCCAGATTTATTTATTTTTGAGAGAGAGATAGAGAAAGCAGGGACAGAGGCAGAGGGAGAGGGAGAGAGAATGTCAAGCAAACTCCAGGCAGAGCATGGAGCCGACATGGGCTCGATCCCACAACCCCAAGATCACAGCCTGAGCCTAAAGCAAGAGTCGGTCGCTTAACCAACTGAGCCACCAGAAGCCCGTATTTTCATACTCTTTATCCCCTCCCGCATCTTGCCCACCTACCCTTGCCATAGGTATCCGCTCAAATGTGTTTGCTATATTTGCCTGGATACCTGTGTATCATTGTAAAATGGATGTTGTTATTTGGGGTGTAAATGTGTTCAAGTGACGCAAACAATTTTATGCAATTCTGGGATTGTTTCTTAGTTCTGAAAAGCAATATCGGGATTTTCAGATGTGTTATGCATGGTGTGTACACCGAGTTGATTCCTTCGAACTGTTGCACAGTATTTCAAAGCACACATTGGTTATAGTTTTCTTTTCTTTTTTTTAATTAAAAAATTATTTTAAAGATTTTATTTATTTATTTGTCAGAGAGAGAGAGAGTACAGGCAGACAGAGTGGCAGGTAGAGGCAGAGGGAGAAGCAGGCTCCCTGCGGAGCAAGGAGTCCGATGTGGGACTCGATCCCAGGACCCTGGGATCATGACCTGAGCCGAAGGCAGCTGCTTAACTGACTGAGTCACCCATGCATCCCTGGTTACAGTTTTCTATTACATTTCTGCCAGCGATGGGCATCTGGTGATCTTTAGCTTTGTACTATGCAAACAGTGTTGCAGTACACATCCTCCTGCATGTCACTGTGTGGTTCTGTGTGAGGGTTCCTATGAAGTACCTATGTTCAGGGGAGGGAGATGCTAGGTCCTAGGGCATAAATTGATATACTTTCACAAAATACTGACAGGTGGTTTTCTAGAATGCAGGAACCCATCAGCAATGTCTGGAGATCCCAGTTATTACCTTACTTTCCAGTTTTTGCCAGTCTTATGGGAGTAAAGTGGTATCTTAGTGTTTTAACTTGTATTTCCTTGATTACTCCTTGGTTTGGGCATCTCATTATTTACTTGTCAGCCATTCAGTCTTCTCCACCTGCAAATTGTCACTGTCCTTTTCTGAAATTTTCTAGTGGAGTTTATGTATTTTCTTGTTGATTTTGAGCTTCTTTTATTTTCTAGATGTTAATCCCTCATCAGTTTCATATGTTGCAAGCACATTCTCTCAGGCTACTATCTCCCAGTTAATTATGTGATTTGTTTTTCAAATAGGAATGCTTAATGTTGATGTACTCAGAACTACCTGTTTTCTATTTATGGTATGAGACTTGGGATTTTATTTAATAAAGCTTCCATTAAGAGAAGGCAAAAATTTTTTGACAATATCTTATGTTAGATTTCTGGTTTCATGGTTGACAATTAGGTCCTCAGGGAATTTGGTGTTCACCTTTGTAAAGGACTGAGGTAGGAATCCAACTTCATTTTTGTCCAAATAATGAGCTCATTTCACCAAATCATTTATGATTATGGGGTTTTTTGGTAACCAATTCCTATACCAGTATTTCATGATTTTTATAGCTATGACTCTGTATGACCTGGTAAAATTTGGGATGGTGAAACTTCCTTATTGCTTGTATTTGCAAAATTGGCTTAGCCAATTCACATTCACTTTAAGTAATTTTTCTGAAACATACACATAATATATTTTGTGGATAGGGAACAAAGTTTGTAACATTTTCAAGTCTGCCCAAATTTACATATATTTATTTAGAACTTCTTGTAGGTATTAGATGTTTTATGGTTTTCTTCATAAAGACCTTCTCTTCCTAGGTATAATTTTTGTAGCTATTTGAATGGATATATAGTTTTCCTATTACATTTTCTAACTGGTAGTTCTTGAAATATAGAAACTTCACAGATATTTGTATGTTGTTATTATATGCAATAACCTTGCTGAGCTCCCTTATTGGTTCTCATACTATATCCATAGATTATCATTATATTTTCTTTTCAATCATATTGGTGTAGACCTTTCTTCTCTTAAACATCATTTATTTTTTCTTCTCATACTATATCCATAGATTATCATTATATTTTCTTTTCAATCATATTGGTGTAGACCTTTCTTCTCTTAAACATCATTTATTTTTCTTGTCTTGTTGGAGTAGCTAGTATCTCAATTACAATTTTGGCAATAACTAGCAAGTATTATATTTTTATTACTAATATTAATGGGAATGCTTCTAAAGTTTCACCAATAAATCTGTTTGTGGTAGACTTAAAGACAATGTTAATTTTTTAATGATAGTTATGTTTTATTAAAACTCTAAAGTTTAACTTTATATGCATATCATTCAGGTTTGGGTGGAATAGAATTCAGAGTGATACCTTCTAATCAGTTGCTCTAGGTTTTTTATTTTAAGATATCTTTTATTGGTTTAAGAAAGTTTTCATAAGTGTATTAATTTTTAAATCATTGATAGATGTTGGATTTTATTGAATGCCTTTCTTATTTGGATCAAGATGATGATTCTGTTTTTTTTTTTTTTTTTTTTTTCTCATTTTCACTTTCTGTTCTCATTGCTGGGATCTTTTCCTAGATGAACTTTGAATATCCTGGGTTATAACTTTATGTCTTTTAGTTTTCATAGCATATTTTGCATCTCTTTTTCTTTCTTTATGTTCTGAAAGATTTTCTCAGATATTTTTTCCAGAATGCCCACTAAATCAAAAATTTTAGGCAATAAAGTTTTAATTTCTTTTTTAAAAAAGATTTTATTTATTTATTTGACAGAGAGATAGAGTGTGTAAGCAGGCAGAGCAGCAGGCAGAGGGAGAGGGAGAAGCAGACTCCCTGCTGAGCAGGGAGCCCGATGTGGGGCTCAATCCCAGGACCCTGGGATCATGACCTGAGCCAAAGGCAGCCGCCTAACTGACTGAGGCACCCAGGTGCCCTAATTTCTTTCTTTCTTTCTTTCTTTTTTTTTTTTTAAAGATTTTATTTATTTGAGAGAAAGAGAGTGAGCACAAGCAGGGGGAGGATCAGAGGGACAGAGGCAAACAGACTTCCCGCTGAGCAGGGGGCTCGATCCCAGAACCCTGGGATCATGACCTGAGCTGAAGGCAGATGCTTAACCAACTGAGCCACCCAGATGCCCCTCAAGTTTAAATTCTAAGAGTTCCTCCCTATTTACTGAAAACTTCAGTATAATTAGAGCCTACAATTATTATTATATTTAATAATATTATTTACAAGTGAATGTCTTCTTGAATCTCTGTGAAGATACTAATTATAATTTCAGAGATTTTAAAAATATTTTTTGACTCTAAGTCAGCTGTGCTGTTTGTTCAACTCAGTTCTCAAATGTCTGGGGACCTTTGGTTATCCATTTATATTTATAATGGAATTAGTTGACTAATTATAGAAGCTGTTGTGGATTTTTTCCACCTTGTATGAGAGTGTTTCCAGCAGGACTTCTCCCCTGAATGAAAGGCCATTATCTTGTACAACCCTCATAGTAACTGTATTAGTTATCTATTGATACATAACAAATTATCCCCAAGTTTAGCAGTATAGAACAACACGTATGTATCCTCTCACAAGTGTGTACTGTCTCTTGGTTTCTGTGGATCAGGAATCTGGGTGGTAGTTTCAATAGATCGCTCTGACTCGGGGTGTCTCCTGAGGTGGGGCTGCAGTCATCTCGAGGCTTGACCTGGGGGAGATTCACTTCCAAGGTTGCTCACAGAGCTGTTAGCTGGCCTCACATCCTTGCTGGCTGTTGCCATGGCAGTTGGTTTCTCCAGAAAAAGGAAGAGGGAGGAAGGAAGGGAGATAGGCAGGGAGAGAGGGAGGGAGAGAGAGATGGAGGGAGGAGCAGACAACCTTTTTGCAACCCAGTTTCAGAAGTGACATCCTGTCTCAGGGCACCTGGGTGGCTCAGTCAGTTATGATGACCTTCAACTCAGGTCATCATCTCTGGGTCCTGGGATCGAGTCCTGCGTTGGGCTCTGCTCAGTAGGGAGTCTGCTTCTTCCTTTCACTCTCTTTCTGTACTCTCTTTCTCAAATAAATAAATAAAATCTTAAAAAAGAAGTGACATCCTATCATGATTGCTCTTTACTATTGGTTATAAGCAGTTACTAGATCCAGCACACACTGAAGGGGGTTTTAGAAGGAGGGAATTATACAAGGGCATAAATGTGTGAAGGTAGAGATCACTGGGGGCCATCGCAAAGGCTGCCATAACACCCTAGGTCCTATTACTAACTCCCAATGAGGAAAGGGAGCCTAGCAAGGTTAAATCACTTGCCCAACATCCCATAGCCCATAAATCATACAGTTAAGTCAGGAACCCATATGAAACTACTTTCAAAGTTCACCCTCTTAATTACTATGCCACCATCTTCCAAAGTGTAGGTGCATCACTGTTGGAAAGTAAAATCATTTGAGGTGATACAGACAGTCTTGGGTTGGTGCTAACATGCCCTGAACGCCTTTAACCCTCATTAATCTCCCATTTAACTAAGAAAGAGCTGGCCTTGAGCTCAGAGTCTTGGGAAGACGAAGGTATCTGGCTAGACCTTAAAACCATTGCTTTCTGTTACTGGTGTTTACTCCCAGTTGTGGCAAGTAGGCATGGCTTTAAACTAATGACAGTGACATAAAATTTCCTTTAAGAATATACCCTAAACATATGATATATGTTAATTTTTAAGTAAAAACTGAAATAACAAAAATGGCACTCAGGTATGGCAAATGGAGTGATGGTGATCTATGGACTGCTCAAGCTTGGGAAACACTACCCAAATTATAGTGCATCAGTTCCATAAGGAACCTCAGGAATCATAATCCCATTCTTTTGGTTCAATCTTTTCTCCCTTCATTTTATAGATGTGTGAAATGGCATCAAAAGAGGGTGACTTATACAACAGTGTAAGAGGGTTCCCCTTTGTCCACATACTCTCCAACATTTGTTGACTCTCGCCTTGTTGATTTTTGCAAATATTCCTCAGCCATCAGAAAGGATGGATACCCAACTTTGGTGTCAGCATGGATGGGACTGGAGGAGATTATGCTGAACGATATAAGTCAAACAGAGAAAGTCAATCATCATATGGTTTCATTTACTTGTGGACCATAAAGAATAACATGGAGGACATTAGGAGAAGGAAAGGAAAAATGAAGTGGGGGAAATCGGAGTAGGAGATGAACCATGAGAGACTGTGGACTCCGACAAACAAAGTTTTAGAGGGGAGGGGGTGGGGGATGAGTGAGCCTGGTGGTGGGTATTAAGGAGGACACGTATTGCATGGAGCACTGGGAGTTGTACATAAACAGTGAATCCTGGAACACCGCATCAAAAACTAATGATGTACTCTATGGTGACTAACATAACACAATTAAAAAAAAGAGGGTGACTTCCCTAAGGGTATGTAGTTCCCACGATCACAGCCCAAGTCCCTTAGCCTTCATGCCAATGTTTTCTTTTCTCCTTCTTTTACCTCTGTTAGTTATTTTCTTTTTACTCTCCCTAATCCACCCCTGCTATTTCGGATTCACTTTCCTCTAATCAGAGTTTCTCAGGAGCAGTGTTGTTGACATCTGGGGCAGGAGAATCTTCGTTGTGGGGAGTGTCCTGTGCATTGTAGGATGATTAGAAGCATCCCTGGCTTCCACCCACTGGAAGCCAATAGCATCCTCACGCCCCATTGTGACAACCAAAAATGTCCCCTGATATTGCCCAGTATGCCCTGGAGGGTGGGGAGCAAAATCACTCCAATTAGCCATCACTGCTCTAAAGTCATGTTTTTAATTTCTATAAGACCTCTCAGATGCTGATGCGGCTAGTCTTTGGGCCACACATTGAATAACATTGCTGTAAACTGCAAGATAGCTATTTTTCCCCTCAAATTGTTGGAGACTGTGTAGGGCAATTATAATGCAAAGTTAAGGCTCCATTCAGTACAGCATTACTATGTGGAAGGTGGGGATTCCAGCATTAAATTTTCAGAAGCAAATTGTTCTTGAGGGGGTTAGGGAACACCCATAATCTAGTTTCACTCCCTACCCTCGGCAAATTAGAAATCAACCGGATAAATTAAAGGAAAGGCTTATCAAAAACAATCATCTTGTTATTTGTGTTATTTTTTTTAATTAATGAGCCTTACTTACCTATGTATTCAGCAAGCACAGTTTGAGAAAAGTTTGTAGAGTGTGCACACTTAGAGTGAATAACCACTAAATGTGTACTTGCAATCCACACGGAGGTGGGGGCGGGCTCACACTCTGGCTAGGCGGTGGAATTACCATTTTTAATTGCTTAAGAGAATGTTCTGAGAGAGCTTCACATTAGTGAGGATTTGGAGGCCGTTCCACGTATAAGCAGGAAGGGTTATAATGCTGTCCTAAGTATCTTCAATTATACATGAAGGAGTGGGCTTTCTATCACAATCCAGCAAAAAAGCTCTTCTGGGGCTCCTGGGGAATTTTTGTGCATTAAGGATTGAAACTTTTCCTGGATCTTTTTGTCCAAGGAAGGTACAACATGCTCTTGGTAAGGGGGAAAAAAATCTCTGTATTGTTCTTCTGAGTAAAAGTGAAAGTGGGTTTTTAAAATTCAGAACCATAGTTGGTAGAGCCCATATTTGACTCCTTTTCTTTCTTTCCTTCTCTTTCTAACCCCACCAGCTGTCTCCTCCCCTTCTGCCTCTTTCTCTTCTTTCTGTTCCTTTGATCTTTTTGCAAAGTGGATATAATGAGGCACACGTGTTACTCTTTTGTTTTATGATTTCTACTCTGAGATGCTCCGCTTTGCTTTTTTGTTTTCCTTACAAAAACCAGAACAAAGGCAGCACAGTCCCAGGAGATGGGATGTGAAATTGTTTATCAGCTATGCGAATTTTCGACCATACGCCGGCGTTGGTTGACGCTAGATGACTCCCATTTCTTTAGGCAGCCAAAATTTGGGAAGAGCAGAGTTCAGGCGATGAAGAGAGAAAGTTCCAAACATTAGGACTCATCAAATCGGCATGTGATGCACTCTGTTTCTGAAAGTTTCCCGGCAGAGTTTGCATTATGTCAGGAAGGTCAGGCTGGAGGAGTCAGTCCTCTTCCTGGCTGCTCACCAGAATCACCTGGGAGAGCTTTCCAAAAGAGGCCGATGTATTTTTAGCCTTGGGTTCAAATCCTGACATCTCTATTTTTTTAAAAAACCCTCCCTAAGGGTTTAGATGGAGCCAACTTGGGTCTGATCCCAAATGACATTTGGAACTAGTAAATTAGCTGAGCTAAAAGGTCCCTTTGAAGAGCTTGAGGACTCCCTGAGGTTCTCTGTGATTTTAGGAACTCACTTAGGTCAAGGGTCATGTGCACCACCTGGGGAATAATGGTAGCCAATCTTGTGTAACCCCAAATGGCATGGCATATGCCTGGACAAGTCAAATCCTTGTTCTCCCACTGCTTGCTTGGACAAATTATCCAGTCTCTCTGAGCCTCGGTTTTCTTGCCTGTAGAATGGTGTCAACCCTTCCAGGGACTTTGTGCGGATTAAGGAGCTAATGTCAGTGAAGTGCTTAGCAGGATCTCAGACAGGTTAAGTGCTCAGTAAGTGTTAACTATTAGGGGCTCAACAAAGTTATTTTTATCAAGAGAACTTGAGGTGGCATGAGCTAAGCTAAGCCATTGAAATGCTTCCTGCTAGAAGCAGGAGCTTGAGAGTAGTTGTGATTTGAATCTAACCTCAGGAAAGGGATAATGGAGATACTCTTTACTCACAGGAATGGATAGCTCTTCCTGCTTCCCAAATGCTCAGGAGAATTCAGCTTAAACCAGGTAACAGAACATATCATTCTGGACACTTACTGAACTTTGGATACTGGGAGCCACATTAGACTTTTTTTCTGTTACTCCGTTCTTGTTCCTACCTCAAGGCTTTTGCATATGCTGTTCCCTCCAGCTGGAATACAGTACTTCTGATTTTCACATGGTTTTTGATCTTTTTTCAGTTGTTCTTATCATTGCTCTTGTAACTTACTTAGCCACTCTCTCCTCCACTAATATGGAAGCATCATAGAAGCAGAAACCTTCCTTCATTGTTGTATCCCAGGCCTTAGAACAGTGCCTAGTATGTACTAGGCACTCAGTAAATATTGAGCCAATGAAAGAATACTGGATGAGTGAGTACTGATCAGGAGAATGAAGGACTCTACTCCGGACTCTACTCTGAAGCCCTGATTTCCATGCCAACCCTGATTTCTTAATCCTGCCAACAGTTGAGTGAGTACTGATCAGGAGAATGAAGGACTCTACTCCGGACTCTACTCTGAAGCCCTGATTTCCATGCCAACCCTGATTTCTTAATCCTGCCAACAGTTGAAGGGCCACAGTAGTAACCTTTGATTAGTGAAAAAGTGGGGAAGATGTGTTCTGTCCCCTGATTGTGAATCCAAGTTTTGAAGTGTCCTTTGTGAAAATAGGACCTTTAGTGTAATGGGATGAGTTAGGGGTCAGGATTCTTTTTCCACATGGATGTCTAATTAATATAACACCATTAATAATTTGTCATAAATCAAATGTCCAAATATATGTGGGACAATCCATTCGTTGGCCTCATTGTCTTTCCTTGGAGAAGTACCTACAAGCGTCTTTTTAAAAATTTTTATTTAAATTTAAATTTATTTAAAATTTTATTTAAATTTATTTAAAATTAATATTAAAATTTTAAATTTTATTTATTTTTTATTAAGTTATTTCAATTCAATTCAATTTAATGAACAAATACTATATTATTACTTTCAGAGGTAGAACTTAGAGATTCATCTGTTGCATGCAACACCCTGTGCTCATTACTTCAAGTGCCCTCCTTTATGCCTGTCACCCAGTTACCCCATCCCCCCAATCACCTCCCTTCTAGCAACCCTCAGTAGAAGTACCTATGCTGTCTTAATTTCTCTACACACACATGGTAGTCTCCTGCCATACAATCTCCTCTGTGTATCTTTTTCTTTTCCAGTTAGTTAACATACAGTATAATATTAGTTTCAGGTGTACAATTTAGTGATAAAACACTTACATACAATAACAGGTGCTCATCATAAGTGCCCTCCTTAATCCCCATGACCTACTTCACACATCCCCCTACCCACCTCTTCTCTGGTAACCATTAGTTTGTTCTCTATAGTTCAGAGTCTGTTTCTTGGTTTATCTCATTTTTCCTTTATTCATTTGTTTTGTTTCTTAAATTCCACATATGAGTGAAGTCATGCAGTATTTGTCTTTCTCTGACATATTTCACTTAGCATAATACTCTCAAGCTTATCCATGTCACTACAAGTGGCAAGATTTCATTATTTTTTATGGCTGAATAATATTCCATTATATGTGTACACACACACACATGCACACCCCACATCTTCTTTATCCATTCATCAGCTGATGGACATTTGGGCTCTTTCCATAATTTGGATATTATTGATAATGCTGCTATAAACATTGGGGTGCTTGTATCCATTTGAATTAGTATTTTTGTCTCCTTTGGGTAAACACCACCTCTGTGTATCTTCTAATGGAAGAATTCCTTCAGCTTTTGCTAATATGTGTATATTTAGCTTTCATAATTTTCAATTTGTTTCAAAATAATTTCAAACGTATATAGATAGGTTGGAAGAGCAGCAAAGCAACGTTCATATCTCCCTTAATCAGATTCGCAACTCTCTACCGTTTTACTGCTTTGATTCCTCATCCTCTTTTCCTTTCTTCCTATATATGTCTGCTTATGTGTGTAAACTCATTAGCATTAGTTTTTCTGAATCATTTGAACATAAGCTACATGCACGTTCCCTTGTCGCCTTTAAATTATTCTCTGTGTTTCCTTCAAACTACCTAAATAACTACCACATAATCCTTCAAGTAAGGAAATCAGTCTTGATACTACCCTGCCATCTAATCTATACACCTTGTTGATATTGCTGCCTGTCCTAATAGGTGGTCATCTGTGGTCCCACCCAGAAACACCCATCACATTTTGTTACCATGTCTCCTTTGATCTGCAGTAGTTCCCCAGCTTATCTCCAACTTTCATGTCCTTGACCATTTTTATTATTTTCATTATAAAAATTTGGGAGGGGAGGCCAGAATATAATGTCTTGGTGAATATTCTATGGGCAGTAGGAAAAAATTGTGTATCCTGCTATTGTTGGGTGGGGTGTCCTATATATGTCCCTTAGATCCTGTTGGTTGATTGTGTAGTTCTGGTCTTCTATATCCTTGCTGATTTTCTTTCTAGTAGTTCTATCTGTTGCTAAGAGGGGCATGTTGAAATCCCAACTATGACTGGGTTTTTTGGTTTCACCTCTCATGTATCTTCAGGCTCTACTGTTTGGTGCACACATAGTTGGGATTATGTCTTCCTGAAGAACTGATTCTTTTGCCATTATGTAGTGTCCTCCCTTGTCTCTAGTAATTGTCTTTGTTCTGAAGCCTACTTTTATGATATTAATATAACTATTCTGCCTTTTAAAATATTAGTGTTTGCATAACATATCTTTTTTAATTCCTTTAATTTGATCTACCAATATCATTGAGTTTGAAGTGAATTTCTTGTAAGCAGCATATAGTTGAATGTAACTTTGTTATCCATTTTTCCAGTCTGCCAATCTCTGCCTTTTAATTGGTGTATTTAGACCACTTACATTTAAGGCAATTATTGATATGTTAGAACTTAAGTCTGCCATTGTATCTTTTGTTTCCTGTTTCCTTCCCCTGTTACTCTTTTCTTCCTTCCTGTAGGTTCTTTGAATTCAATTTAATGTTCCCTCCTGATTTATTTCTAGTGTTTTTAAAGCTGTACATTTATTTAAGTAAACTCTTCCCCCCAGTGTGGAGGTTGAACTCATGACCCTAAGATCAAGAGCTGGACAGTCCCCCAACTAAACCAGCCAGGTGCACTTTCTAGTATTTTTAGGTGTAGCTCTTTGTATAGTTTTTGTAGTCATTGTGATGGATATTGCTATCTATTTACACACATATATTATGAATCATATGTATGTTTATTATAAATTTAACATATAAAGAATGTGTAACATAATTTTGCAAATAATTAAAAATGCAATTCTTTATTGAAATTTCAAATATCAAATTAAGTCTCACAGAATTCTTCTGTTGATTTCCACCAAACTCTTGCATTCTTACCCAACCTATGGTTGCATTGATGAATAAGTGTAGTATTGACCAGAATGTTAGTTGATTTTTTTTTTTTAGGTTAATGAGTAAGACAAAAGTGAAATGACAAAGACATGGGAATTTCATTTATTTGTCAATGACATAAGCAACTTTTTTGCTGAATTGGATAATTGTCTCAAATACTAAAGAGTATTTCTTCTTTGTCATTATTCATAATGTGATGACTACTTGTAAGTTTAATCCACATTATTAATATTTTTCCAGCTTTAGTAAGATATACTTGACATACAACATTGTGTAAATTGAAGATGTACAATGTGATGATTTGAAACATGAATATAATATAAAATGATTACCACAGTAAGGGCAGTTAACATATCCTTCATGTCACATCATTATCATTTTGTAGCTGCTGTTGTTATGGTGAGAACATTTAAGATCAACTCTCAGCAACTTTCAAGTATATAGTGCAGTATTGTTAACTACAGTCACCACCTTTAGATTCCCAGAACTTATTCCTCTTACACCTGGAAAATTGTATCCTTTAACCACACCCCCTCATTTCCACCATCCCCTACCACCTGCTAACTGTAAATCTACTCTCTGAGTTTGGCTTTTTAAGATTTCACATAATAGTACAATCATACAGTATTTGACTTTCTCTGTCTCACTTATTTCACTTAACATAATGCCCTCAGGATTCATT
Source organism: Martes martes (assembly GCF_963455335.1). NCBI lineage: Eukaryota > Metazoa > Chordata > Mammalia > Carnivora > Mustelidae > Martes > Martes martes. The sequence goes on from NC_137901.1 coordinate 77,954,062, forward strand.
GCATATTGTTCAAAAACCCAAATGGCAGGATATCCTTTTTTTTTTTTTTTAACGTCCAGTTGCAACTGTGTATAATTGGTTAGAACCTCCTTAGAAATGGTTACAGCAGTAGTTGCCAGACATAGAGGTGAGCCTGAGGGGATTTTAGAAGCCTGGTCCACTTAGTATCCAATTTAGAGAGAAACTGATATTGATGAATAACAAACTCATTTTCCATGGCTCTGTGTGCCTTTGTCTCCCAGGATTTGGGGAAAGCAGAGCTGAGACAGAGACAGATTTTGGATGGTATCATTTGAACACCTGGATCCTATTTCTAAAACTCTTATTTTTGAATTTGTTCGGTCATGTGAGCCAATAAAATTGCCTTTTAGCTTAGGTGGGCTTGGGCTGTGTTTTTTCCCCACATACCTGAAACTCTCCCCAGCTGTGTTCTTCATTTATTCAAGAAGGTTTTCAAAAGTTACTTTAAAAAAGTGTGGCACTTTTAAAAAAGGGGCACCTGGGTGGCTCAGTGGGTTAAGCCTCTGCCTTCGGCTCAGGTCATGGTCACAGGGTCCTGGGATCGAGCCCCATGTCGGGCTCTCTGCTCAGCGGAGAGTCTGCTTCCCCCTCTCTCTCTGCCTGCCTCTCTGCCTGCTTGCAATCTCTCTCTGTTAAATAAATATTTAAAAAAAAAGTGTTGTAAAAACCACACACTCTAACTTACCATCTGAACCATTTCTAAGTGCATGGTTTAGTAGCGCTAATATATATGCCTTGTCGTGAAGCCAATCTCTATAACTTCTTCATCTAGCAAAAATGAAGTTCCATACCCATCAACCAAAAACTCTCCCTTTCCCCTCCTCACCCCCAGCCCCTGGCAACAACCATCCTGCTTTCAACATTTGTGTGAGTGTGACTACTCTAGATAACTTTCTATAGGTGAAATCATATGACATGTCTCTTTTTGTGACTGGTTTTGTTTCACTTAAAACATAATGTCTTCAAGGTTGTAACATGTTGTAACATGCATCAGAATATCCTTCCTGTTGAAGGCTGCATAATATTCCATGGTATGTGCAGACCACATTTTGTTTACCATCTATTGTATTGTCCATCTATTGAAGACATGTGGGTTGCTCCTACCGTTTGGTTGTGAATAAATAGTTCTGCTATGGGGGCACCTGGGTGGCTCAGTGGGTTAAAAAAGCCTCTGCCTTCAGCTCAGGTCATGATCTCGGGGTCCTGGGATCGAGCCCCGCATCGGGCTCTCTGCTCAGCAGGGAGCCTGCTTCTCCCTCCCTCTCTGCCTGCCTCTCTGCGTACTTGTGATCTCTCTCTCTCTGTCAAATAAATAAATAAAATCTTTAAAAAAATAGTTCTGCTATGAACATGGGTATGCAAATATCTCTTTGAGACCCTGCTGTCAATTCTCTTAGATAAATACCAGAAGTGGAATTGCTAGATCAGGTGATATTCTATTTTTAACCTTTTGAGGCATTTCCATACTGTTTTCCACAGTGGCTGCATCATTCTATCATCAGCCATGCACAAGGGTCCCAATTTCTTTTCTTTTTTTTAAGATTTTATTTATTTACTTGAGAGAGAGAATGAGAGAGGGAGAGAGCACGAGGTGGGGGTGGTCAGAAGGAGAAGCGGACTCCCCATTGAGCAGGGCACCCGATGCAGGACTTCATCCTGGGACTCCAGGATCACGACCTGAGCCGAAGGCAGATGCTTAACCGACGAAGCCACCCAGGCGCCCCAAGGATTCCAGTTTCTTCACGTGATCACCAATACTACTACCTCCTGTTTCTTTTGGTAGTAGCCGTCCTATTGGGTGTGAAGAGGTATCTCACTGTGGTCAGTGTGTTTTCATCACGTGCCTTGCACGGTGCTGGGGCAGCACAGCAAACAGTGGGAACTTGTGGGCATTAAATGTATACAAGTAACTAATTCCGGGGTGCGTGGGTGGCTCAGTTGGTTAAGCATCTGCGTTGGGCTCAGGTCATGATCCTGGAGTCCCAGATTCGAGTCCCGCATTGGGCTCCCTGCTCAGCGGGGAGTCTGCTTCTCCCTTGAACCCCACCCCCTCTCGTGGACCCTCTCTCTCCGATAAATAAATAAAACCTTAAAGAAAAACCAAATAACTAGTGCCAATCATGCACATCCTTCTAAAAGAGAAATTACAGGCTGGGGATGGGGTGGGGGAGGGCTTGGCTAATTCTGGAGGAGGGGCATCTCTTAAAGACGTAGTTGACTCCCTGCATCCTCTTCGGATGGAGGCTTTTCCACACTGCTCCCTTCGTCGGCTCCTGGAGAGGTAACGTTCTGGCTGCTGAATTTTCTTGAGGCCCACGGGTCCTTTTTCTCAGCACGCAGCGCTTTTGGGCCTGGGGCCTGCCAAACATCTTCAAAGCTCCCCAAAGAGCTCTGATTTTGGCAGTTTCCCATCAATAAACAGGGCAGTGCTTCCTGCCCAGAGGCCTGTTAAATTTTTTTCCTCCCACAGACAATCACTCTTAGCCAAATGTTCTCGTTGGGCAGGTTGCACTGGTGACCCAGGGCCCAGGTTTTCTGTGCTACTGTCTGCCAGCTGGTGAGCAGAGGTCGGCTGGTCACGGGGGGCTGGGGGTGGGGGGCGCTGGTCACGGGGCGAGGGAGGAGGCGTGGTAAATGGAGCCAGGAGAGGGGGCAGGATGGTGGCTGGGTGGGTGCATTTTCGGTGACTCCTGCCAAGACTCAGATTTTCTTTCCTAAAGTGGCAGAGTTGAGTTTGATGGCTCCCATCTTGCTTGGCATTTGGTGAGTTTGAAAGGAGGGGGTTAGGGCAGCTGTTTCTTTATTTTTATTTTTTTTTAAAGATTTTATTTATTTGACAGAGATCGCAAGTAGGCAGAGAGGCAGGCAGAGAGAGAGGAGGAAGCAGGCTCCCTGCTGAGCAGAGAGCCCCATGCGGGGCTCAATCCCAGGACCCTGAGATCATGACCTGAGCAGAAGGCAGAGGCTTAACCCACTGAGCCACCCAGGCGCCCCAGCTGTTTCTTTAAAAAGAGACGGGTAGGGGCGCCTGGGTGGCTCAGTCGTTAAGTGCCTGCCTTTGGCTCAGGTCATGATCCCAGGGTCCTGGGGGCTGCCTGCTCGGCAAGGAGCCTTCTTCTCCCTCTCCCACTCCCCCTGCTTGTGTTCCCTCTCTCGCTGTGTCTCTCTCTGTCAAATAAATAAATAAAATCTTTAAAAACAAACAAACAAACAAAAAACCAAAAAGAGACCTATATAATGGAGGACGTTCTTAGGAGAACAGTCATGCTTAGTTCTTGGAAGAGTAGCTGTAATGCTGTAATGTAATGTAATGTAATGTAATGTAATGTAATGTAATGTAATGTAATTCTATCACAGAAAGGGATGACCTGGTCTTCACTTATCCTAGAGCTCATCATTGTGCCTGTGGGCACTCCAGATGGAGCCCCTCCTCTCCTCCATCTAGTGGGTCCCGCCTGTTTCCCACGGTCAGTAGTGCCTTTGACCATCACTCCCCCAAACCACGGTTGAACCCCCAGCTCCCACTTTGTTACAAAGATAAGAGAAGCCTTTCCCCCCTCCTCACCCCAACACAGAACTATCTTTAGAGACACCTTTTCAGAATAAGCCTTTCCTTCCCCTCTGCTTAGCTCAGAGGTCTCCGAGAGTGACTCTTTTGGAACAAAGTAGAAGTCTTTCCTCTTCTTCTTACTATGATGAACTTGACGGCTATACACAGAGCAAATGAAAAAATACTGTGGCTTTAAAATAAGTGTCTTTTGCTTTAAACTTACAAGGTGGTACACAAGAGCAGGGTCCAGTTTCACAGCAGAAACAAATTAAGAGGGGTGCCTGGGTGGCTCAGTGGGTTAAGCCTCTGCCTTCGGCTCCAGTCGTGATCTCAGGGTCCTGGGATTGAGCCCCGCATGGGGCTCTCTGCTCAGCAGGGGAATCTGCTTCCCCCTCTCTCTCTGCCTGCCTCTCTGTCTACTTGTGATCTCTGTCAAATAAAAAATTTAAAAATCTTTAAAAAAAGAAAAAGAAACGAATTAAGGAATGATTGAATGTACTCTCTCTCTCTATGTAAACATCTATGTATGTGGTGAAATTTAGTCTGTATAATTTTATACAGCATATATATGTAGAATATAGTATTTACAAATATGTATATTTTTTCCAGATAACGCACACAGTAAAATCTATTTACTATATGTAATAAATCATAGACTACATTACTATAAATAATAAGTTATTTTAAAATCTGGGCCCTTTATGTTAGTGTCTCATGACTATGACTTACCTCCTAGGGCTTGTGATCAGTCTCAGGTTCAGAACTTCTGGATCTGTGGGAAGGTGCTAATGCCCAAAGTTGTAAGACAGCTCGCTGAAGGGGCTACCTGGCTCCACTCTTACTTTTCTGTGCCTACAGCCTGGGGTCCTCCTCCAACTTCACCTGGCTCTGGTGTTTAATAATGATCTCCATAGTCCCCAGAACTGGGGGCGAAGGAGGTGAAGGGGTAAGGAGAGGACAAGTGTGGGTGTAGACCGGTGACCTCCTCTTCCTGGAAATGCTCTTCCAAGTGTATGTCCTACCGGTGGCAGGTTATTCTGGGCTTCTGAGACCATGGGGATGCGATGGTGTTAATAGCTTCCCCAGTGCTGAGTGGGCACAGATGGACAAAGTGGATACCCAGGAAGCTGGAGGAAGTCAGGAGAGGCATCGGATGGGTCCACAGGCTGAGCAAAGCACTTTGATGTACTAGTGGTGTCTGGTGTTCGCTTCTGGCAGCAAGGTCCTTCTGGGGACAACAGCCAAGATCAAAGATCCGGTGGCATTGGCAGAGGTGGTGGTGATGGTATTGGCAGTGGTAAGATAGAAAGATGCTTATTTTGGGGGGTGCCTGGGTGGCTCAATGGGGTAAAGCCTCTGCCTTCGGCTCGGGTCATGATCTCAGGGTCCTGGGATGGAGCCGCGCATTGGGCTCTCTGCTCCGTGGGGAGCCTGCTTCCTCCTCTCTCTCTGCCTGCTTCTCTGCCTACTTGTGATCTCCGTCTGTCAAATAAATAAACAAAAATCTTAAAAAAAAAAGAAAGATGCTTGTTTTTGTCTCTCTTCTTTGCATTTTTCCTTATGTTGAAAGTCATAAGTTCATTGTATACAACTGAAAGAGATGTAAGAAAAACCAAGTTGGGTCACACCACGGAACCCTTTTACCAAAAAAAAAATGTCTGTGGAGCTTCTCCTATGGCTAGGTTCTAGGTTCTGGGAATAGAGGAAGAACGAAGCCGACTCCCTCCTTCCTGGAATCTATAAATGGATGAACAAATGAATAAGATATTTTCTGAAAGTGATAAGGGCAGTGAAGAAAATAAAATAGAGCACAGACAGGAACTTGGTGGAAGGTTAGTTTAGCGAGACACGATCATTATTCACATTTTCGTGTGCGTGCCCTTCAAGGTCTTTTTCCCCCTCTCTAGCTGTCCTCCTCCTTCCCTTCTGATCTAATTATGTACCATCTCTCTAAAAATGGGATCATGATGTACATTCTGTGTTGTAACCTTATTTTTTTCGCTTAATATATTGTGACCATCTTTCTGTTCCATTATTTATTCAGCTGCATCTTCATTTTTATGGATGCAGAACAATTTATCACGAAGGCTGTACCATCCTTTTTTAAATTTTTTTTTTTTTTTGAGAGAGAGAGAGAGAGAGAGAGTGAGCTGAGCAGGGGAGGCACAGGGAGAGAGGGAGAGAGAGAATCTCAAGCAGGCTCCATGCCCGCAGGATGGAGTCCCACGTGGGGCTCGATCTCATGACCCAGAGACTATATGACCGGAGCCGAAATCAAGAGTCAGACGCTTCAATGACTGAGCCACCCAGGCGCCCCTCTACCCTACTTATATAACAGGTCCCTTATGATTGTATGTAGGTTGCTTCTAGTGTGCTGGAAGGATGATCCTTCTAGAGTTTGTCTTTATCATTAATGCCACCTTCCTGATTCAAGCTTCCATTGCAATTCAGTGCAATGGTCCCCTCACTTGGACCATTGAAACAGCCTCCTGCATAGTCCTGCATCTCCGTCTTACACTCTTCTACCTAGATAGTATATTTCTGATCACGTCACTCTTCTGCTTCCAAACTGTCGTTGGCTCCCTATTGACTATACAATCAAACCTAAACACCTTAGTGTTACAATTCCTGGGTTGTGCACCCACAAAGCCTGATGGCTTGAATAAGTACATGAAAAGAGACTCAACATCCTTAGTCATTAGGGAAATGCAAGTCAGAGCCACAATGAGGTACCACGTCACACCTCTCTCTCTATATATGTATCTCCTATACATCTCTCTCCAATTTAAGCTCCAAAGCTTAATATATGTATTGGAGAAGATCTATATACCTCTGATATAATGGAACATAACAAGTGTTGACAAGTATTGTACATTGCTGGTGTAAATATAAAATAGTGCAATCAGTGGGGAACAGCTTGGGGGGTCCCCAAAGAAATATATGACCTGGCAATTCCACTTCTGGTTACACGCTCAAAAGAATCGAAAACAGAGACTTGAACAGCTGTTTGTATGTCACTATTCACGGTAGCGTTATTCACAATAGCCAAAGTGGAAACAACCCAAGTGTCCATCAACAGATAAACAAAATGTGATACATTCATTTTTTTAAAAGGATTTGATTTATTAATTTGACAGAGAGAGACACAGTGAGAGAGGGAACACAAGCAGCGGGAGAGGGAGAGGGAGAAGCAGGCTTCCGCTGAGCAGGGAGCCCGACATGGGGCTCGAACCCAGGACCCTGGGATCATGACCTGAGCCGAAGGCAAACGCTTAACGACTGAGCCACCCAGGCACCCCACATGTGATATAGTTTTACAATGGACTACTATTCAGCTCTACAAAGGGATCAAGCTCTAGAGCGTGCTACAGCACATGATGAACCATGAAAACATTACACGAAATATAGAAATCAGACACAAAAAGATAAATATTATATAATTCCACGTATATGAAATGTATAGAAAAGACCAGCTCATAGAGACAGAAGGTAGATCACCATGCCAGAGAAAATGCAGAGTTACTGCTTAATGGGAACAGAATTTCTGTTTGGAATGATGGAACATTCCTGTAGTGATGGTTGCACAACAGTGTGAACATAATACGCATAAACATGGTTAAGGTGGCAAATTTTATCCTGTGTGTATTTTTACCACACACACACACAGACACACACATACACAAAACTCTGCGCCTTGTCCATCCCTGCCTTCCTGCCTTAGTTCCCAATGTTTGCCTTTTTTCATGCACACTTTTCTCACATCTCTGCTTGTTGAAATCCCACTCCATTTTCTAGGCCCATCTCAAATGGTACCTCCTTCCTTGATAACTTTCCTAACTTGCTCTGTCTCTGTCTTTCATAAATCAATGCAATCTTTAATTTGTTTGAGATTTTAGAGCACTTTCTATGTTCCTTTTGGAGTGTTTCCTTGCCTTAAGCTCCCACTAGGCTGTAAGTTCTTTGGGCAGCGGGACCTTCCCTTACTCATCTTTGCATTATTCATTCAACAGATATTTATTGAGCTCATACTATGTGCCAGCTTGGAACATAATGCCGACATTCTGTCAAAGTTCAATTAATGTTAAACTGAATTGAAATGTCATAGGTGGTCTGAACCCCAAATCCCCAGAGAAATTTCAAAGTGATGTAACTTTAAGGAGGAGTCACTTTCCTCCTTACTTAAAAGCCTTGTTGGCTTCCCTTCTTGGAAGTAGTGGACTATGATGGGGTTTTTTTCCCTTTACTTCTGGAAACATATATCCCCCTTCTTTTGGGAAATTGTTTTCCTCTTCCCTTACCCTGAGTCTGACCCATGTGACTTGAGTGATCTGGCATGCAGTGGAATAGGATATGGCTGATGCACAGAAGAGGAGAGGCTGAGAGAAAGAGCCCCTCATACCAGTTGCATCAATGATTCAGATGTATCTTTGTCCTTCTCATAACTTTAGCCCTTCATTGCATTCCTCGAAGCAACCAATGCCCATCTAGTCTAAATCACTTTGAGCTGGGATTCAGCCACTTGAAACCAAATCACCACACCTTTCTGAGCCCATTCTTTCATTCTAAAGTGATGCTTGTTGAACATCTTTTCATGTGTCTGGTTAGCCATTTGTATGTCTTCTTCAACATCACTCAGCATCAGGGAAATACAAATCAAAACCACAATGAGATACCACCCCACACCAGTGAGAATGGCTAAAATTAATGAGACAGGAACAACAGATATTGGTGAGGATGCGGAGAAAGGGATGGGAATGCAAGCTGGTGCGGCCACTCTGGAAAACAGTATGGAGGCTCCTCAAGACGTTAAAAATAGAGCTACTCTACAGCCCAGCAATTGCTCTACTGGGTATTTACCCCAAAGATACAGATATACTGAAAAGAAGGGGCACGAGCACCCCAATGTTCATAGCAGCAGTGTCCACAGTAGCTGAACTGTGGAAGGAGCCGAGATGCCCTTTAACAGACGAATGGATAAAGAAGAAAATCCAAGATAGATAGAAGATAATTCAACAGATGAATGGATAAAGAAGATAATAATAAATTAAAGAAGATAAATAAAGAAGATATATCTATATCTATCTATCTATCTATCTATCTATCTATCTATCTATGATGGAATAGTACTCAGCCATCAGAAAAGATGAATACCTACCATTTGCATTGACATGGATGGAACTGGAGGGCATTATGCTAAGTGAAATAAGTCAAGCAGAGAAAGACAATTATATGGTTTCACTCATATTTGGAACATAAGGAATAGTATGGAGGACCACAGGGGAAGGGAGGGAAAACTGAATGGGAAGAAATATGAGGGGGAGACAAACCATGAAAGACTCTGGACTCTGGGAAACAAACTGAGGGTTACAGAAGGGGGGGATGGGGGGATGGGGTAACAGGGTGATGAGTATTAAGGAGGGTGCATGTGGTGAAGGGCACTGGGTGTTAAACATGCAACTAGTGAATTGTCGAACACTACATCAAAAGCTAATGATGTATTATATGCTGGCTAAATGAACATTAAAAAAAGAATTCCAAAGGAGGGGGATCTAATGGCGTACTGTATGTTGGCTAAATGATTAAAAAAAAAAAAGTGATTGTGTAACCCCTCCCTCGAAGATTTGTTATGAATACTGAAATACACGATACATACAAAGTGTTTAGCATAGTGCCGAGCACATAGAAGTGCCCAATAAAAGTTCTCAGTGACCACTATTCGAATCAGCACCCATGGTGCCTGGAGACAGTGTGGGAGTCAACATTTCTTGGATAAGAAAAGAGATGGTTTGCTTCTTCTTTCGACTTTGTCCCCGAGAGAGGTGTCAGTGCCTCTCTGCCCATCCATGGCTCCTTCTCGGATGATGACCCGAGTTCTGAAGGCCCCTTACCACTTCCCATCGGTTCTCATTGAGGTGTCTCCCACCGTGCGGGCCTGAGGCACAGATGGGCTCGGTCCATACTCCAAATGGAGCCTCCCCTCACTCCATTCCCATTTGGCTCCAGCTGGAAGACACTCAGAGCCCAGCTCCAAAGCTTAATTGCACACTGCTTGTATGTTGCCAAACACTAAAAACCTTGTTGTTGGATTTAAGTGTTTTGGGAAATGGGCTGTGTTATTTCACTGACTGAGGCCTGGAAAAGTTGGAGCTGCTGAGTGAACTGCCAGAACGGACGCTGGTCTCCAGTTGGCCCACCTGGGCTCACCAGGGAGGACACGTTGAAATGTTCCTCGTGAACTCTGCCAATTAATTCGGAAGATGTCCAGCTCCTGCAGTGACAGCTAGTGGCACACAGTAGGCCCTCAATTATTATTTTATTTTATTTTTTAAAGATTTTTATTTATTTATTTTGAGAGAGACAGAGTGAGAGAGAGCATGAGAGGGGAGGTCAGAGGGAGAAGCAGAATCTCCATAGAGCTGGGAGCCCGATGTGGGACTCGATCCCAGGACTCTGGGACCATGACCTGAGCCGAAGTCGCTCAACCAACGGAGCCACCCAGGCGCCCTCAATTATTATTTTAAATGGATTACGAATTATTCAAGGCATTCAAAGTATAGTAACAGCAAACACTTAAATCATGGTTGTGCTGTGCCAGATACTGATTTAAGCCCTCTGCGTCTACTAACTCAATGCTTCACAAACTGTGCAGCACATGGGAAATTACCTGGGCAATTTGTAGATGCCCAGATGCCCAGGCCACACCCTGCACCAACGAAATCCAGAGTCTCGGGGCATTGGGAATTTAAAAAACTCCCCAGGTGGTTTGGGAAGTATGAGAATCAGAGAATGAATTCATCGTATCCACTCACCTGAATCCTAGGAAACAGGTATTGTACAGTTAGAAACTGAGGCACAACAGACATGTTAGGTGACTCGTCCAGGGTCACACAGCTGGCACATGTCAGAGCTATGTTTGGAACCAAGCTGTCTGGTCTGAGTCCATGCTCTTCATCCTACAACACCACAACCACACACGATACCATAGTCTACAACAGAGGCTTGTACATCTGCCCTCTTCTCCTCGGTCCCCAAGCTTGAGGATGCCTCATCCTCCTGTGGTCTCTTCTGGGCATTTTCAACTCCTCATTCATCTTCTGGCCTTTGGGCTCACAAATCTGATTCAGATTTGTCCAACAGAATTATAATGCATGCCACAATGTGATTCTAAATTTTCTATGGGTCACATTTTAAAAAGGTAAAAAGAAGCAGGTGAAACTAATCCTAATACAATATTTTATTTTATTTTTTTGTTCTTTTTTAAAAAATTTCTTTTCAGTGTTCCAGAATGCATTGTTTATGCATCACACCCAGTGCTCCATGCAATCCGTGCCCTCCATAATACCAACCACCAGGCTCACCCAACCTCCCAGCCTCCGCTCCTCCAAAACCCTCAGTTTGTTTTTCAGAGTCCAAAGTCTCTCATGGTTCATCTCCCCCTCCAATTTCCCCCAACTCCCTTCTCCTCTCCATCTCCCCTTGTCCTCCATGTTATTTCTTATGCTCCACAGATAAGCAAAACCATATGATAATTGACTCTCTCTGCTTGGCTTATTTCACTTAGCATAATCTTTTCCAGTCCGGTCCATGTTGGTACAAATGTTGGGTATTCATCCTTTCTGATGGAGGCATAATACTCCATAGTATATACGGGCCATATCTTCCTTATCCATTTGTCCGTTGAAGGTTCTTTCCAAAGTTGGGTGACTGTGGCCATTGCTGCTATGAGCATTGGGGTACAGATGGCCCTTTTTTTCACTACATCTGTATCTTTGGGGTAAATACCCAGTAGTGCAATTGCAGGGTCATAGGGAAACTCTATTTTTAATTTCTTAAGGAAATTAAACTGTTTTCCAAAGTGGCTGCACCAACTTGCATTCCCACCAAGTGTAAGAGGATTCCCCTTCTCCACATCCTCTCCAACACATGTTGTTTACTGTCTTGTTAATTTTGGCCATTCTAATTGGTGTAAGGTGGTATCTCAATGTGGTTTTGATTTGAATCTCCCTGATGGCTAGTGATGATGAACATTTTTTCATGTGTCTGTTAGCCATTTGTATGTCTTCATTGGAGAAGTGTCTGTTCATGTCTTCTTCCCATTTTTTGACATGATTATCTGTTTCATGTGTGTTGAGTTTGAGGAGTTCTTTATAGATCCTGGATATCAGCCCTTTGTCTGTAGTGTCATTTGGGAATAACTTCTCCCATTCCATGGGTTGCCTCTTTGTTTTGTTGGCTGTTTTCTTTGCTATGCAGAAGCTTTTGATCTTGATGAAGTCCCAAAAATTCATTTTCGCTTTTGTTTCCTTTGCCTTTGGAGACATATCTTGAAAGAAGTTGCTGTGGCAGATGTCGAAGAGGTTACTGCCTATGTTCTCCTCTAGGATTCTAATGGATTCCTGCCTCACGTTGAGATCTTTTATCAATTTCGAGTTTATCTTTGTGTATCGTGTAAGAGAATGGTCGAGTCTCATTCTTGTATACATAGCTGTCCAATTTTTCCAGCACCATTTCCTGAAGAGACTGTCTTTTTTCCACTGTATATTTTTTCCTGCTTTGTCGAAGATTATTTGACCATAGAGTTGAGGGTCGATATCGGGGCTCTCCATTCTGTTCCTCTGGTCTATGTGTCCATTTTTATGCCAGTACCATGCTGTCTTGGTAATCGCAGCTTTGTAGTAAAGCTTGAAATCAGGCAACGTGATGCCCCCAGTTTTGTTTTTCTTTTTCAATGTTTCCTTAGCAATTTGGGATCTCTTCTGATTCCATACAAATTTTAGGATTGTTTCCTTCCTCTTTGAAAAATGCCGGCATCCAGCCCTAGGCTAGCCCTGCTGTGCACCCAGAGCCGCGTACAGGGAACACTGGACTACAATATTTTATTTAACCCAGTATTCCCCAAATAGTATTCTTGTGACATGTAATCAGTACTAAAACATATGAACACGATATTCTCCATTCCTTTTGTTTATGCTAAGTGTTCCGAGTCCCATGTATATTTTACGGTCGTAGTATATCTCACTTTGGACCAGGTGGATGTCATGTGTTTGAAAGTCCTATGTGAGTAATGGCTACCCTATTGGACATTGAGGATCTAACCCGTTCTCCACCCTGCAGGTAGAATGAACTTCCTGCAACGTCAATGTCACCGGTTTTCTCAAGATTTTAAAACACGTCTCTGTCTCCCCATTACTCTCAAGATAAAGTCCACAAAAGCCCTTTCTGATCAGGATCTAACTAACCTTTCCAGACTTCTCATCATGTGTGGAGACTCCGGCCTTAACGAACATCCTTCTTTCCCCACCAAATACACTGTTCTTTTCCAGGTTTCTGTGCCCTTGTGAGGATGGTTTCCTCCATGTGGAATGTGGCTCCTTCTCTTCCCACTTCTTCACTAGAAAAACCATTCCTTTCCAATTGTGTTAAATAAAGAGAGACCTAGGGGCGCCTGGGTGGCTCAGTGGGTTAAGCCTCTCCCTTTGGCTCAGGTCATGGTCCTGGGGTCCTGGGATCGAGCCCCATGTTGGGCTCTCTGCTCAGCGGGGAGCCTGCTTCCCCCCTCTCTCTGCCTGCCTCTCTGCCTACTTGTGATCTCTGTCAAATAAATAAATAAAATCTTTAGAAAAAAAATAAAGAGAGACCTAACCAAATGTCTGCTCCTTTTAAAAGTTTCCAGGATTCATTAGGAACGGTTAGTCCAACCCTCTTTTGGGTTCATACGGTGACTGAACATGGATTTTTTTTTTAAATCATATTTGTTGGTCCCAATTCACATATTTGCTTCCCTTACACGATGGAGTGCTTCACCAGGGAAGGGATCACAGCTTATCTATCCGTCTGTTCCCAGTGTCTTTCTCACTAGGTTCTTGTCAAGTAGTGAACACATTATGTTTCACCCAATCCCCGTTGTTCATTTTTATTACTTGCCTAGTTTGTAGAAACGTAAGTTTGGGGACCTCAAGATCTAGCTGTCTTGTTTTACAGATAGGGAAACTGACGCACCAGAAGAGAAAAGCACTAAATCTGTTGCCATCTGGCCCATGTCTGGGCCAGTCCTACTCAGCTACCCTACTCTTATTTGGTGAGTTTTCTGGACATGTAAAACAATATTAGTTTGAAGAAGTGGGGAAAAGTGAATCTGCTTTTTGTAATTGGTGGTTCATGAAATAATAAAGTTAAATAAAATGTTTGTAAACGAGACCACATCGCAGATGCCCCAGAGTGGCTGAGTTGTAATGGAATGCTCTCGTGAGTTCTGGTACAGACGGGAACGAGCGTCACATTTATCATTTTTGTACATTTTTATCTCCTCCTTCTCCAACTGGGACAGCTCACATGGGGAGATCCTGCTGCTTTTCTAGCAAAGCGGACGACGGTGTCTCTGTGCTACCCCAAGTAAAAAAAGAAATCACTTGGGGGTAGATTATCTGCTGCTTTGATCCTCTAAAGCATCAGACCTCTTTGTTATCAGGGCCGAGAGAGTTAATTAGAATGTGCTTCGAGCCATTTCGCGGGGGTAACTAGCCGGCATCACAGGGTGGTGTTTCATGCTCCATGATTCAACTTCGTGACCATCTGACTGCCTAGTAGACCCAGCTATGGGAAATGGGACCATTCAACAGGGACTTAGGGAGAAAACAGCTCTATGTAAAGTTAAGCTTCCTAATTGAATAGTTTGGGTCCACTCTTTCTCTTGGCAACCTCGGTTTCACTGGGAGAGAAGCCAGGGAGCCAAGGAGGAGACAGAGGTGCAGTTAATCAGGAAAGCGGTTGGCTGGGGCCCGCTTAGTGCAAGCTCAGGTGTCATATCTCCCAACACCTGAGAACATCGCTGGGGCATAGAGAGCACAGTGCTCGTTTCACAGGCATACCTGGTGTTCTAGAAAGAATATGGCAGGCATTAAAGAAGAGGTATTGAAAAAAACCAAACTCATAGATACAGAGAACAGATGAGTGGTTGCCAAGGGTTGGGGTGGGGTGAGGTAATTGTGCAAAGGTGATCCAGTGTTACGAACTTCCGGTTGTAAGGTAAGTAAGTCCCAGGGATATAATGTCCAACATGGTGTTTACAGTTAACAAAATACTGTAGTGTGCATTTGCATTGCTGAAGAGTAGATCTTCAAAGTTCTTATCCTGAGAGAAAAATTGTAAACATGTATGGTGATGTTTCGTATGTATAAAATATATATATATATATATATATACACACACATATAAATATATATGTATGTGTATATATATATATATAAAATCATGTTGTACACCTAAAACTAGTTCAATGTTATCTGTCAATTACATCTTAATTTGAAAAAAAAATTAAAATCGGGGAAAAAAAGAAGAGGCATTCTAGTTTGTTGGAAATAAGGCCATGGATGAGAAACCAGCAAAGCCATGATTAACCTCTCCCGGCTGTGGAACTCTCTCATTTCCTCTTGGCTTTCCTGGCTTGACTGTTTGATTGTAGACATGTGGTGCCGTTCTCAGTATAGACGGAGTGAAGATTCCAGGGCTAATCCACATCTATATCACTTGCAGTGCTTAAAATAGACTTTAGCTGAGATACCTGTAAATAAAAGTTCCAGGATTGTCTTCTGCTCCCTTGATGGACTGTCTTGTGCACCTTCACTCTCCCTGCCTATCCCACTTGGGAGACCATTGAGTGAGGAAATCCACTTCCCTAGCACCTCTTTTCACAGTGATAGATACACGAGGCTTGGCTGTGATAACAGTCCCTACCTTACATTTGTTTCATGCTCTTTTAAATCCAAATTGGCACTTTCACACCTGCTGCAGAGCTAAGTGATAAAGCATCTGTGTTCCTTGTCTTTCCCTTTTCTTTTGATTGATGTTGTGGGTTTAACTGGAGAGTTTCTCTTAGCTTTACCTGCAGGATACATCTGATGTTAGTCTTTTCCCCCGACTATCCCACCAGCCCTTGAGAGGAGAGGCCCTTCCTCAGGGTAGGCCTCCTAGAATTTTGGTGGGCTCACCCAGAGATTCCCTTTCTCTGCCTTCCACATTCATTGGATCTTTTTGTTGCCAGTGAAGGAAACTAAACTGAATCTGGCTTATGCAGAAAAGAGAATTGGTTGGCCCCCACAGCTAACTATTTCAAAGGTCTGGTTAGAACCAGATGCTCAAATGAGGTAACCAAGCTTTAACCTCTCTCTTACTTCTAGCTTGATTTTCCTCTCTTTGTTGGCAGCTTCTCTGTATGGGGTGGTTCCAAGAAGCTCTAGACTTATTTTTATCCTCAGAGTCAACAATTCCAGAAGCAAATGCATGGTTCTCACCGATTCCTGCGGCAGTTCAGGGTTTGACTTCTGTTAGATTACCTTGGGTGTCCATTCCCGAGTCATTTGCCTGGATTGTTCAGGTCTTGGTCACATGAATGCAGCATAAGGATCAAGGAGAAGGGGCTGCTGTCTAAAGAGAGCATGGGTGGGCACAAGCTACACATGTCTTCCACATTTTTGAATGACTTTCCTTGACAGAGGCTCAACTGCAATGTTGGAACAATATGGTTCTTTGCCTGGATTATAGATTTCTTCTTGCAATGCAGTTGTGATGCTAACTACCCAAGATTGGGTCAAATCTCACAGGTTAAGGACATAGTCCCCAAAAGAGTGTCTTCAAGATATCATCCACAAGTTTAGGGATCCCCAGAAATCATCTACATTTCTGACCAACAGGCTCTGATTTGGGTGTTCTCATAGCCCTTCAGATGCAGCAATTTACTAGAACAACTCTTAGAACTAAGAAAAGAGTGATAATTATGTTCACAGTTTTATTATAAAGGGTGCATATCAAGACCTTCTAAGTTAAGAGTTTCATAAGATGAGGTCTGGGAGGGTCCCAAATGTGACGCTTCTGTGTCCTCAAGAAACATCACCCTTTTGGCACATCAGTGGATGATTATCAACAAAGGAAGCTCCCTGGAGCTCTAGGCACTCAGAGTTTTTTTTTTTTTTTTTTTGTTTGTTTGTTTGTTTTTGCAAAGGGATGGGAGCAGTGATTTTTTTTTTGAAGATTTTATTTATTTTATTTGACAGACAGAGATCACAAGTAGGCAGACAGGCAGGCAGAGAGAGAGGAGGAAGCAGGCTCCCCACTGAGCAGAGAGCCCGATGTGGGGATCGATCCCAGGACCCTGAGATCATGACCTGAGCCGAAGGCAGAGGCCCAACCCACTGAGCCACCCAGGCTCCCCAGCACTCAGAGTTTTTATTAGGGTTTACTGTGTAGGCATGGCTGAATTGAATCTTTGGTCCTGTGGCTGAACTGATCTCTAGCCCCTGAGCCGCAGGAGGACAGACTGATACCATAGGACTCAAAGTCTCAATCCTCAAATCACATGGTTAGTCTCTCTGATATGGCCAGTACCCAGCCTAAAACTATCTAGGGACCCACTGTGGGATACTTCCTTTGCATAAACTCAGGTGTGGCTCGAGGGGCTCACCATGAGTAACAAAGATACTTCTGTCATCTGAGAACTTCTGAGGGTTTAGAGGCTCCCATCAGGGAACTGGAGATAAAGACCAGAGAATTTATTATGTAACGCTCTTCCATGCTGGATCCCAACTTCTTTCCAGGCTTGGAGATGAACCGCTGCCCACTATTCTCTTCTGCTGCCACCACTTCTAGACTCAACGTCAACTTGCAGCTGGGACTAAACAGCATTTTCCTCCCACAGCCCTATGAGAGGTCTCCTCTGGGGTCTCCCGCTGAACCCTGTTTCTCCCTATTCCCAGTCCTACTTTCTCTTCCTCCCAAAGCTCATTGCCTTAGAAAAGTCCGCCCCTCTGTGTCTCATTTTCTTCACTGGTAAAATACGAATTATGGATTCGTTTCAGCTCAGCTGGGATGGTATTTACCACTCTAGGAAGATTTCTCCAGAAGCCACTTCTGGTTTTTTCCGTGGCTAACATTGCCTCTTTTTTTTTTTTTTTGAGAATCTTGCATTTTATGAGATGAATCTTCCTCTATTATAAAAAAGATGAAAAGTCCAAACTTGCTTTCTCAGCCTTTCTGGCAGCTTGGCTGTGAGCTAGACTTGGGCAATCAGAACGCAAGTTCTCAGAATCAGCGATGTGAAGACTCAGGGTTAAATGAGCCAGAATCAGATTCTATTGCTTATGTCTAAAGATACACCTTTCTTGACCTTGATGCATCTTCCTTGACTTAACCTGACTGGGAAGATGGCTTCTGCGTGCTCTGTCTGCACCTTTTTCTCTGTTACCACCACCATTGTTGGCATAGCGATCATATATTGAGTTCTTACTGTGAGCCAGAGGCTTTACACATTCTGTCTTATTGATTGTCTTAGTGGTATAGCCATTTTACAGATGACATACAGAGATGTGCAGATACCTCCCGGGGTCATGAAGCTAGTGAGAGCACAATTCGGATCTGAACTTTCTCAGTCTGACACTGGGATCTTCTCTCTCAACCATCATACTATAGGATCTAACCCCAGAGGATAGAGTCTAAGGTGTCTCTATTTTTTTTTGAAGATTTTATTTATTTATTTGACAGAGAGACACAGCGAGAGAGGGAATGCAAGCAGGGGGAGTGGGAAAGGAAGAAGCAGGCTTCCTGCCGAGCAGGAAACCTGATGTGGGGCTTGATCCCAGGACCCTGGGATCATGACCTGAGCTGAAGGCAGACGCTTAATAACTAAGCCACCCAGGTGCCCCAAAGGTGTCTCAATTTTTTTGCCTCTGGCATCTCTCACATGGCCTGGTCCAGGCAGGTGTTCAGTGAATACTTGAGCTCAAGTAGATGACAAGATCTCATCTGGTTCAAACACTTCATGAACATCTATGAGCTGCTCGCACACCCCTCACCCACCCGGTTCGTGCTTTCCTTCCCTTGGCTCCTTTCTTCTGATTGCAATCTCTAGGACTTGTTTCTCGATTAAATTGAATCATTCTCTACCTTCACATAGCTTGTTCCCTCAAACACCTTCAGATCATTGTAAAGTTGAAAATTTTCCACAATTTCTAGTTTTTCACTTCTGTTCCTAGATTTTTGGGTCTTTGGGAATGAAGGTGTCTCTTAGAGCACCTTGTGCAGTCTCATGTCCTCCAACCTCCAGTTTTTTGGGGAGAAGAATTTCACATTTTTGGTAAGAGTTTAAATCTTCAGAAAAGGTTCTGGCATAGATAATTTCTGTATTTGGAAGACATGTTGCCTTTTTGTGGTGCTCCAAATAAATCTGGATTTTCTCTAGTATGATGACACCTTTCTTGACAGAGTCAAAGACTTTCTCTGAAATTAGTGAAGGAGGGCATTGTCATTCAAATGGCTGTTAAAAGAGCAGATGTTGGTTAGGTGAGAAGAATGACATTGTTAATAGGCCTAGTTCTTATAACTGAGTGCTTTCCGCTGTGAGTAACAGAAAACCCAGACGCAACTACCTAGAATAATGAGAGGCTGTGTCATCTCACATTGCAGAAAGTCCAAACCAACATAATTCTCTTGGCTCTGCCCCTTATTGACAGCAAGATGCCTGAACAGTTTGGACCTATGTGATAACCTGCAGGGGAGGAAAGACTGTTTTCTACTGGGTCTGTCTTTAGGCTTTTTCAAAAGCTTCCTCTTCCTTTTGCATCTCATTGGTAAAACTCCTGGGTCACATGATCATTTATAAATCAGTCCTGGCAGGGGGATTTAGACCCATCAGGATTGACCCCAGTTCACATGCGGAGGAGGGGTAGACACCTGTACAAAACCAGGTCTCCTTTAGCAAAGGCAGAATGGGACCTGGCGGTTGGGTGGCATTAAGGGTAATGGGTATAGTCCTGAAGGGCAAGTGGGGAAGACTTTTCACAGGAACACGGAAAATGGATTGGGAAAGGAATGGATGGAGGGTATTTGCTGACTTGGGATTAAGTGATCAGAGAGCCTGAATCTCTGTTGTTTAATAGTAATCTTGTCCTAAGTTCTGAAAGTACGTTTTTGTCACTCTTAAAAGTCTGAGGTAGTTAGAATGCCTCAGCTCTACTCTCATCAACCTGATGGGTCATGGTAGTAGAAGCGTTTGTGCCGGTTTTGCCCCAGTACACTGAGCTTTGTGGTTATATGTTTTCTATACATGCTTTAGTCCCCAGCATTCTCAGGAGGGATAGTCTTGCATATCTGCCACCTTGTGGACATCCATATTTCCCAGAAGACAGCAGGTATCTGAGGAACCCTGATGATGGCTTCTCTCACAGTCATCCATCCATCCCTCCATCCATCCAACCCTCCCTCCCTGCATCCATCCATCCACCCACCCATCTAGCCAGCTAGCTAGCTATCCATCTGTCTACTCATCCATCCATCCATCCATCTATCTATCCTTCCTTCATTCATTCATCTACCCAACCATCCACTACCTATGTATCTTCTCATCCATCCATCCATCCATCTATCCTTCCTTCGTTCATTCATCTACCCAACCATCCACTACCTATGTATCTTCTCATCCATCCAACCATCCATCTGTCCCCCCAGCCATCCTTCCTTCCTTCCTTCCTTCCTTCCACCAACCATCTACCTATCTATGTACCCAACCATCCATCCATCCAACCATCCATGTATCTATCCATCCATCTACCCAGTTGATGCCAAGAGTTCTGTGATAGGTGCTGGGAATGTATTGATGAATCAAGAAGATTCAATCCTTGTCCTCACAGACCTAAATCTAATTGGAGAGACAAACAATAAACAAGTAAACCAATAAACATTTTGGGAGCTATTTTGAGACCAGAACCAAAAGGACTTTGTCCCCCCATTGTGGGCTAATGTGGTTCCTGTGCTCAGTCTCCCGGGCTAGTGAGGTGGGGAGAGTTGAGGGTCAGAGAGGCAGGTGTAAGTTTCAAGTTACTGGGCGTGTCATGACTTTGAAATGTGAGTAAGATTTGCTTGCACAATTCAGAGGATTGCTTTGAAGATCATATAGAATTAATGGATATGAACGTCTTTTGACAGATGTAAATGGTTTTTAAAATTTATTATCACTAAAGCTGTGGCTCTGACTCCCATCAGAAGATGAGCAATTTGAATCCCAACACAAAAATCTCCATGTAAGTAGAGAGGCAGTGTGATATCGTTGAAAGAATATTGCAAAATCTCAAGACAACCAGAATTTGAACTCTGGATCCATTGATTGAAGGTATGTGACTTGGGCAAGCCACCCACCTTGTTGAACCTCAGCTTTTTTCCTCTGTAAAATGAGAATAAACACAATAATGCCAACTTCAGAGAGCGATCATAAGAATTCAACCAAAGATCTTTATGTAAATGAATGACATAATGTCTGGCCTAAGTCACTCAGAAAATTATCACTTCTATTAATTTTTTTTACTCTATCTCATCTGTATATGGCTTCCCCTGGCTACCTCTGGGACCCCAAACAGGGGAGGACACTCGACTTCAGTCATGGAGAGTGAGGCTTAGGGGCCAAAAAAAGAGTGGCTTGGGTCAAGAGGGAAGTGTTGCAGGAGTGGTTTTACAGTTAGCTTGGGCTTTTATTCCAGTATCACTCTTTACGGTTGGTCATAGCATTTGGTCCAGGTCCTTTCTGATCTGGGACCCATGAAAAGAAATGTCAGGGGACGCCTGGGTGGCTCAGTTGGGTAAGTGACTGCCTTCAGCTCAGGTCATGATCTTGGAGTCCTGGGATCGAGTCCCACGTGGGACTCCCTGCTCAGCTAGGAGTCTGCTTCTCCTGCTGACCTTTCTCCACTCATGCTCTCTCTCCCTCTCAAATAAATAAATAAAATCTTAAAAAAAAAGAAAGAAAGAGAGAAATGTCAGGACCGAGGGTGATGACAGAGCAGCAGTTTCCATGGTATGAAACTCTAGCCACTTTCCTCCTTCATATAAAGTAGGACTGTAGGAAGCGAAATCCCCACCAACATAAATGAATGCACAAGTACCTTCATTTATATATTGTAATTATTATTATTATATATTGTAATTATTATATATTGTAAACAGTACACCAGGCTCACTATTTCTGTTAGAAAGAAAAAAGGATATCCACCCAAATTATGTAGCTTTGGGCAAGTTCCTCAGCTTTTCTGCACCAGAATTTCCTCTAATATTAGTGTCAGAGTCATACTGGTCTCATAGAGCTGCTCTCAGGATAAACCAAGATGAACACACAGGGTGCGTGGAACAATGCCTGGCATACAGTAAATATACAATAAATGCTCCATTTTTACTTGCTCATGTGTTTCTGGCTTGTATATGCACAGAATAACTCCAGAAGATACATAGGCTACTAGGCACAGTGAGATTGCCTCTCTAGATGGGAGTCGGGCCTGAGGTTTGAAGGGGAAAGAAATATTATTTAGCAAATGTCCTTTTGCAGTGTTACAATTTTTTAAAAAACATTTTATTTGTTTGACAGAGAGAGACACGACGAGAGAGGTAACACAAGCAGGGGGATTGGGAGAAGGAGAAACCCACTTCCCACCCAGCAGGGAACCCAATATGGGGCTCGAACCCAGGACCCTGGGATCATGACCTGAGCCGAAGGCAGATGCTTAACAACCGAGCCACCCAGGCGCCCCGCAGTGTTACAATTTTTAACATGTACATACATTCCCTTTCCCCATTTCCTAAAGAAAATGTAATATCCCCTATTATGAACGGTGCAAAAAAAATACTTTGTCAACATATTTACCATATTATTTTCACCAGCCCTCCTCCTCTCAGGTTTTGGGGAGGAAAATTCCCTTTCTTCCTTCGATGGACGCTCTAGCAAGAGTCAGCAAATTATAGCCTATGGCCCAAATCTGGGTGTCGTCTGCTTTATATGGCCTCCAGTATAAGAATGGCTTTTACATTTTTAAAGGGCTACATACATAAAAAGAATATGCAACAGATATTTACTCTCTGCTCCTTTACAGAGAAAGCTTCTGTGGGGTATGTGTGGTTTTAACAACTCTCATGACAGCCATGCAGGTGGCTTGGTCAGAGCAGCAGGACAGTGGATCCTGGTCATTTGGCCCAGGTTTGGCACGCAGTAGGTGCTTAACTATGATTCCGAGAAAAGATGCTCACAGCACAACCATTTCTCCCTGTGGCTGTTCTTTGAGTGTGGGAGCTGGGAGGTGATGTAGTCCTTCCTCCGAGTCCCCAGTCTTTCTTAGCTGTGAAATATCTTCCCTGTTTGAGTGAGTGCCCCTTGTCTGAGCAGAGTTGATCTTGTTGGGGCTGTTAAAGCTTGACTTCAGCAGAAGGTTCTGCTTTGCGGGTGAGCATGATGGGAGCGCAATAGTAATGTGGACCACTAGATGGAGCTACAACTCCGAGAACCAGGCTCAGAAAGTGGCCGGCGGGAAGACCCAGTGTCTTGTGATTTTAGCATCTCCCTGCCCAAGATGGACCCGTTCTGGACTTGGCTTTGCCACTTACCAGCTGTGTGACTGTTGGCAAATGACCTTTAGTTCTGGCATCCTTACTGTCCTTGTAAAATGTGGATTAGAATAACGTCCACCTAACAGGGATGTTGTGAGCATCAAATACGCTGTTGTTGGGAATATTATCTTATTTGCAAACTATGCAAATGTAAGTAAATACAATGCCAGGGAGCCCTGGCATTAGGGCTGTTCCTTGGGTATGATTCCAAAAGCAAGATAACTTTCATGACCTCCTTGTCTCCTACAGTGAGGACTGGGGTCAGAGAGGGCAGCGGTGGAGGGCGGGAGGGAATTCCGAGTCAGCGGGATATGAGTGCAGGACACTTTTTTTTTTTTTAAGATTTTATTTATTTATTTGACAGACAGAGATCACAAGTAGGCAGAGAGGCAGGCAGAGAGAGAGGGGGAAAGCAGGCTCCCCGCTCAGCAGAGAGCCCGATGCGGGGCTTGATCCCAGGACCCAGGCATCATGACCTGAGCCGAAGGCAGAGGCTTTAATCCACTGAGCCACCCAGGTGCCCCGTGCAGGACACTTTTGGGAAGCTCAGTTTCATTGTCTGTAAAGCAGGGGAGCCTGGCGTTGCAGGATCATGAAGATGACATGAGATAAACTGTGTCAAGCACTTTCCAGAGTGTCTGGAACAAAGCAATCAATCCCTCAGTCAGGGCTGGGTTGTGAGTGGGCTGCTTGATGCTTTTGTCATTCTGTCCTCAAGGCGGCTCTCCTTGCTTCTCCTCCCACTTCCTACCTCAACCATCATGGCCCATGTGATGTCGATGTCCTCTTTCCACCTCAGTCCTCCCTCCTGAATTTCAGATCCTTCTAATTCGACTGTCCCACTCAATTTGCTCAAAACAGAACATTCAGAACTTTCTTTTCTTCCTTTCTTCGTGTTATATCGAAGGCACCATACTCCACACAGAGATCCAAGCTGGAAAACCGGACATGGTTCCTGACACTCTGCCTTCTGCCCACTTGTAACCCACCACACCAAGGTCTGTTGATTTTTTTTGAGAGACTTTCGGTCCTCACTGCTGTGGCTCTCCCCACAGTCACAGCAACGGCCTTATCTTAGCTCCCTGCCTCCCACCTTGCACTTACACAGTAGCCTTTTCTTTTTTTCTGGAACACAAGCCTGATTATGCTCCTGCTCAGAATCCTTCCAGGGGTCCCTATTGCCAGTAACATGGCCTAGAAAGCGTCTCCAAATTGGTCTCTCCTGCCTTCCTCCATTTCCCTGTCCTGCCAACAACCTGATCTTACAGTTTAGCCAGACGTTGTTATTTTATTTCCTCAAACGACATCAAGTTTCTTTTTGCCTCTAGGCCGTCGCACACGGAACGTCCTTCCCTCCCTCCTTGTCTGGCTTACCTTTCTCTCCCTGGCTCTTGCTCATCTTAAGCTATCATCACCCTCTCTGGCAAGCTTTTCCTGACATCTCAAGTAGGAGGAGCCCCACCCCCTCCTGCCACCCCCAGCCCTATGTCCCCTGAGATGATCTTGTACTTGCTTTAATTTGGCATCATTGCACTGATTCTCTAGTGTAATTAAATGTCACCTGACATTCGAGAGATGTATGAGATACATATTAATTTTGCAGAGTCCCATCCCCTATCTAGTGGGAAGCCAAATGTTCATTCAAGATTTCTATAGGGGTGCCTGGGTGGCTCGACGGGTTAAACATCTGCCTTCAGCCCTGGTCATGATCCCAGGGTCTTGGGATGGAACCCCATATCGTCGGGCTCTCTGCTCAGCAGGCAGCCTGCGTTTCCCTCTCCCTCTGCCTGCCACTCCCCCACTTGTGCTCTCTCTGTCAGATAAATAAAATCTTAAAACAAAGTTTTCTATAAATTTAGAGAATTTATGGAATAGTAGACTGTCTTGGAGTTTTTGCTCCTACTAAACTCTTCATTGTGTTCCATTCGGGGTCTCTCAAGCCCTTCCTTTGCCCCTAGGCAGACCCAGATAGAGAACAAGCTTCTTCTCCTCTTTCCTCAAAACACCACTTTACAGGGACACTTGAGTATGTGTCAGAAATTACTGAGGATCCGGGGTCAGGTAGTGGAGGGCATTGGTTTGGCATTGGTAGTTCTTGGAGATCCCCCAGCCAGACCCACCTCGGAACTTTGCCCTGGTTGGTTTTCCCCCAAGATTCCTTTTCACTCTGGTACTCAGCCCCGTTTCCTCCTTCCTCTTTTTTCCTCCTTGGCCCTCCTCCTTTCTTCTCACCTCCCCCTCACCTAAAACCCTATTTAACACATCCAGATGTGGGGTCTCTTCACTTTGCAGACTTCTCATAGGCAGTATCTCACCTTTGCACCTCAGTGGCCTGTCCAGAGGAGAGGACGTCCGTGTGAAGCGACGTGTGATACTGTGCAATCCCTCTTCCCACCTCATTGCCTTTTGTGGACTTGTCTGTCTCCATGTAACCCCCAAGAGAGCAGGGACTTCGTCTGCTTTAGTCATGGCTGTATCTTCAGAACCTAGAGCTTGGTTGATGCATAGTGAGCTCTCGAAACATTCACTGAATGAATGAATAAATGACTTGACTAGGTGAGTGGAAGAGTGAGCTGTTGCTTAGACTGAAAAGGAGCACCCATTCGGCCCTCCTCCCTCCCTTCTGGATTATCTTGCAGAGATGCAGAAGGCCAGCCTACACGAGTGCTCTGAACATCTGGGAATAGGAGCAAATCAAGCCCAGTTGTTTAATCATTAACTCAGCTGGGCCATCAGTGACTTAAAATGACTTCCTGTTCTGTAACTTAGTGAGCATGTAGGTAAGCATAAGACTAAAATGAGAAAAGAGGTAAAATGGCAATGAGTCCATATACATTTTGAGATGACAGGAAGTTAAGCTTCCTTGTGCAACCAAGACCACCAGAAAATATATGAGAACTTTTTAGGCTGAAGTTTTCTTGCATACAATTTGCCTTTTTGGGGAATGACTCATCCATCCATCCATGTATCCATCCATCCATCCATGTATCCATCCATCCCATCCATCCATCCACCCACCCATCCATTCATCCATCCACCCATCCACCCATGTATCCATCATGTATCCATCCATCCATCCATCCATCCATCCATCCATCCATCCTTCCATCCACTCATCCATTCATCTACCCACCCACCCAGCTATCCATCTGTGGCCTGTATATAATGTTTAGAAATATGCTGTAGCTCTGGTGGTGTAAAATGGGGACAGTATCATTCCCTATTCAATTAACCAAGGTATTGTGAGATTGAATGATATTAGCAGGCAATATAACTTCACCCTGCACTGGGCCTATTGCATAACCAAAGCTTAATAAATAGTAACCGTGATTACTATTAGGATCTGAATACCATGCCCAAATTCCACAGTTCCAACTTTTTCCCAGCCATATATCAAACACTCAGCTCCATTTTATTAACCAGTACTTGAGGAAGAGGAGTAAGGTGAAGGCATCTGGAGAGGGAATGGGTAGAGTCAGGCTGAACCAATGAGGAACAGAGACTGGGAGTTCAAGGCTGGGGTGTAAAGTTGAAGGGAGTTTCCCCTGGGAGTATCTTCTTCTAGAATGTTGCCAGAGGTCAGACCCTCCTATATTCTCGTGTGTGTGCATGAGAGTAGGCAGGAAGCAGGAACACAGGTAGGAAGCAGGAACAGAGTGTAGTCTAGCCCTCCTCCACTGGGACAGCTGGTTGACCCAGGTCCAGGCTATGCCCGTAGACTTTGGAATCGGATGGGGATATTGATGCGGGTCTGCAGCCAGGTGATATAATCCTCTTGAGACATATGGATGATGTGTTCACGTACAAACTGCAGGGCAAATACAGCAGTGGCTTCAGATCTGGTCTGAAAGCTAGACTCACTTTCCTGCCCTACCTCCAAGATCTTGCAAGATGTGTGACTGAGGCTGGTGGCTGCAGGAGTCCTCTGACCATTCAGGCATGCATAATGCCTTGGATCATTATGATGGGGGTTGTTCTCTCAAGAAAAGGACCCCCTTCCAGCTTCCTGGTTCAGCAAACTAATTGTAAGCCCCTTTTTGTTACTGCTGACCCAGAGAAATTGGGGGGAAGCAGAAAACCCCAGCTCTCTGCATTTTTCTTTCTGTCCTAATCCCTAATATCTCTAACAGTCAGTTGTCCTTAAACATTTTGTTTGTTTGTTTGTTTGTTTGTAGACCTCTTTGAGAATTGTTGGTCACTAAGAGCTCACTTCCAATAAAGGCTTTTAGGACACAAAATGTGGTTTCATACAAGTTCTAGATTAAAAGACACCCATGTCCCGGTTATCGGACATTCTGTGATGATCTCACTGGGAGAAGAGCATGCTGAGTTTTACTAGCTAGGGTGGTGAACTCACCTCTGAGCCTCCATACCCCCTTCCTCTTACCCAACTGGAGATTGCCTCTTCTACAACCCCATAATTGGCAGGTGGGTGGTGGACCCCATAACTGGCAAGTGGGGAGTGGAGAGTTGCCCTTGAGTGAGTTTTGGACTAGCTGACCAGTCTTTCCTTAAGGAGCCTCACAGGATGTGGGGAGTGCAGTCTGGACCTATGAATTTGTCCACAGGGTCATCCCCCTTCCCCCCACTCCTGAACTTACACCACATATATACTCTGTGAGAGTGCCAGCCCAGTAGGAAAACACCCAGAGGACAGAGAACTCCACCATTTGAGTCCCGTTTTTATCTTGAGACATTGAAAGCCCTATTAAAATGTACATATACCATCTAGGGCACCTCCGTGGCTTAATTGGTTAAGCTTCCGACTCTTGATCTCAGCTTGGGTCTCAATCTCATGCTCATGAGTTCAAGCCCTGCGTTGGGCTTCACGCTGGGCATGGAGCCCACTTTAAAAAAAAAAATGTACTTAGGCCATCTGATGAAATTAAGGAAGTGACTCTCCTTCATCTGCTGATACCCTAAGAATGTCTAGGGTGGGTGGTGATGTTAAGTTACCATTAAAAACCATTCAGTGGCTTCCCTGCAGCCTTGAGATAAAGACCTAAATCCTTAACCTGACTTTCCAAAAGTCTGCACAGACTGACCTCTCCAGTCCCCTGGCAACCGTGCCCCTCCTTGCTTGCTTCCTTCTCAACCCATTGACTGCCAATGAGTCCCTCCCACAAGTCAAGATCTGTGTCAGCTCGAAAGTCACCTTTCCCAGTCGCCCTAGTTAAAATAGGTTCCCTCTACGTTTACCTTAAATCAGTGCTCCTTAAACTTTATTGTGCATACAAATCACCCGGGACCTCATTTAAATGTAGATTCTGAGTTGGTAGATAATGGTTTGAAGCCCGAGATTCCACATTTCTAACAAGCACCCAGGTGAGGTCTATGCTTGCTGGCCCACAGGCCACATTTAGAGTGCTCCTTATTATGATTGTTAAGTTATTTTATTCACTTGCGCACTTATTTATGTCTCTCCAAAGCCTCCAGGTTTCCCCAGGGGGCACCGTTTACCTGGAATATAATGTCCCCTGGAGTTGAACCACCAAGGTCACGTGGTAATCCCTCGCCTGTTAGATGATGAGCTCCGTGAAGGCAGAGACCTTATGTCTTTTTAATTGGGTCTGCACTGCTTAACCAGTGCCTGGACATTGAGAGATGCCTGAATAAGGGCACCGGAGGCGTAGCAAGGAGCGGACAGAACACAGTGATTACCTCGATAGCCACAGCAATGTCTGGAGAGCACAGCTCCCAGATTCTCAGGTCCTGCAGCACCTTCAGGAGGACATGGGGCCGGATCCTGAGGTCCAGGTTTTCCCCAAACTTCTGCAGTTTCGCCAGGATCTTTTTGGCGGGGCGGAAATTCTTCAGATCCTCAGGGAGTTTGGACAGCAGGTCAAAGTACCTTCAAATCCAGATCCCAAGGAGAGAGGGCCAGTTAGGAAGCTGCTTGGGGGGAGGGGGGTGGGTCTGTGTATCTCAGGTCTTCCCTCCCCACTCTCTCTTTCTACCACTCCTGGGATGTCCCCAGGGCAACACTGTCCTTCTCTGGGAGGACTGTTTCCACTCTTGAACGTTAAGGGCCCACACCGCTCAGGCAAGTCTTTTGTTTTTTTCGGGGGTAGTAAAAGCTGAAGCATGATTTGCATCTCATTAAAAAAAAATTAAGGGCACGCTTTAAAGAATTTATGGTTTTTCTAATCAAGCAGACAGTGTGAAAAGCCACAAGAAAGGAAGGGGCACTGAGATTCTGAAGCTTCTCTTTTGAGAGTTAATCAGACCAGGGAGGTCACAGACATATCTGTGGGATCCCTGCCATGATGCAGGGGGCTCTCACGCCCAAGATGGATGAGGAGGGGGACGAGGACGGGGAAAGTGTGTGTGTATTTTCTACATCCTTGTTAGTGAGTAAGCCCGGCCCACAGCTTTGTGCATTTTGGTGGGTTTTGAGAACCTTCCTGAATGCTGCAATAGAGTCTGAGGGTCGTTTGGTAACCCATTCTTTTTTTTTTTTTTTTTTAAGATTTTATTTATTTATTTGACAGAGAGACAGAGATCACAAGTAGGCAGAGAGGCAGGCAGGGGGTGGGGAAGAAGGCTCCCTGCTGATCAGAGAGCCCAATGCGGGGCTCTATCCCAGGACCCTGGGATCATGACCTGAGCCGAAGGCAGAGGCCTTAACCCACTAAGCAACCCAGATGCCCCTGGTAACCCATTCTTGAGATGATAGGAATAAGGTAGATTCCAACCTGGTTCAGGTATGACCAGGTTTTAAGGCAGAGGATGGCTCCTCTTTAAAAAAGAAAAAAGGATTCTTCCCCGCCCCGACCCCGATAGAGCTGAATCAATTATAGAGGAATTTGAAGAAGAAATTGATCGTCTAACTTTGGGCAATGTGCACTGCTTTGTATTTTATATTTTGTGGTATATATGTATTCGTGTCTTCTTGTAAACTCCCATTCCACATTATTAAAATCATGGAAGGGATTCTGGGTGCATTCCTATATGTTCTCATCTTATTCTTAGATCCTGATTTCCCCACACTGCCATGATGGGGCTCGTGGCAAACTCCAATTCTGTATTGCAGATTAGCGTAGAGATTGGGGTCAGACAGGAGTTTAAACCTTGAAGTTTCCTTGTTTACGGAGTGGGGATTCATATGTAACTTTCAGGAGTTTTGTGGAAAATAAAATAGATAATTTAGGAAAATTTCCTAGGGTCATGTCTGCCACCCTGTAATCACTCAATCCACGGTGCTTTTTGTTGTAATTCTATTATCACCCCCATGCTGGGGCACAGTGCTCCTAGGATATGCCTGCCTGGTTTTATATCCATCAGGGGTCAAGTTATTTGGGGGAAATATAGGGATTGCCTCATAGACCTCACAATTTGTAGAAATTTTTAGGTGGTTTGCCTCATCTGCCTCTTGCAAGGGGTTGGCAAATTAGTCCTCATTTGCAAGTCTGAATCAAACAGAAGATAAGTATGGAGCCCACAGTTGTTGGATTATCTGTGGCTCAGGAACTAAGGGGTTCTTGCATGACTGCCTGTTTGGGGGGGGGCCTGTTTGTGGCCAAGAACAGTCTTGAAGGATAATGGGATCAAATGTAATTCTGTAATAACAGTCCCCTTCCCCCTCCCCCCGCCTTAAGGACACTCTTATCTGGCTCTCAGGATCTTTACCAATGGTCTGCAATTTCTTCTGCATCTCCTTTTACCATGGAGACTTGATGCCTCATTTTTGCTATATCCTTTTTAAAATTTGAGACAATGACAAAAGAATGGAACTTCTGGAGACCTCTCTCTTCTTGGCGCCTGTATCAGAGGTTGTATGAAAAGGAAGAAGATCAGATCCATTTCTTCTTTGCCCATCCTAATTGTTCTTTTGAGATCTGACTTAAACACCATTTTCTTTATGAAATACTTAGCCCTCTCAGATGCTCTTCAATTTACAACTTGGCTCAGGCAAGAGGACACGACTCTCTCCAGGGTCCTGAAATGCTCCTTTCTTGCTAAATCTAGTCAGCACCTTTTTTTTTTTTTTTTTTTAATTTTAAATCAGCCTTCATTCTCTCCCTACTACTTTTGATTGCACTGAAACACTTTCTAACTGTAAAATGGAGAGTAATAATGGTTCCGGTTCTTGGAGGTGAGGATTAAATGATACAATGTGTGTAAAGTGCCGAGCTTAGGGCCAGATGCACGTAGGTGTTTGACTCAAGTTGGTTCCTCTCTTCTTCACTCCCCTTTATCATTCTGGGCATATGTTCTAGCTCTCTAAGGAGCCTTTCCAGTATAAACATAACCGTGTCACTCACCTGTGTACAACTTTCAGTGACTTTCCATTTTACTTGCAATAAAGTTTCCTGAGTAACTTGCCTTCCAAGGCTCTGGATTATTCAGCCTCTACAGCATTTTCCAGCTTGGCATTTTATACTTTGGCTCATGAACAAAGTTCTGAGGTAAAGTTCAACCTCCATAGCTGGACTAGTAAGACCTTTTATGATCTGGTCTCTATCTGTTTCTCTGATTACCACGAAAGCAACCCAAGCCCCAGCCACACGCAACTACTGGCAGTTCCTGGTGCCCTGTGCCCCTTCTGGCCTCTGAGACTTTGCTGTTGCTTTCCTCTGGAACCCCCAACCCTCCTTCCCTCTTCCTATGTGACTCTCTGGCCTCAAATTCCACCTTTATTACCTTTGACAAGAGACATTTCTGTGGCCACTTTACTCATCTATAAGATGGGTCTAATAACAGCACCTACCTCCTAGGATTTTTGTGAGGGCTAAATGATAAATACAAAACTCTTACACCCCCTGGCTGGTATGTAGCACATGCCCTGGAAATCTCATTAATTTTTATTAAACTGAAAATATTTCCCCCAGGAGGACCTTTCTTATTGCTGTCTTATGCTAGGCAAGACATCCTTTTCACATGATCCCTTAGCCCCAGGCTCACTCCCATTTTGGCCCTCATCAGCCTGTGTGGTAACGGTCTCTTTGTCTGTCTCCTTCATAAGCTTGGGGTCTTCCAGAAGGTGGGGGCAGGTCATCTCCCAATGAGCAGTCAGAGCAGCTGACCCCTCCATGCTCAAATGGTGAGAGACCAATATATAATATAATATAAAATAATATAATATAATATAACCAATATAACTCTCACTAAAATTGTGAGAGTTATCATATAACCTAAGTTGAAGGAAATGGGTGGGTTTTATGGGGGGTGAATGGTGACCACAGTCAAGGGGGAGACTGGGAAGGGAGACAGTTACTGGGTTGTCAGAGTAGGAAAGTAAATCTTCCAGTAGCCCACCAGTACTCTTAAAATCAAGTTCCAAGTCTCAAGTGTGGCATTCATGGCTGTGTATAATGCAGCTCTCACCCCCTCCTTCTTCCTTCTCTTCACATTTTCCACGTCCCTTCATACTTTGGTGGTTTTGTATGTACTTCTCCTGCGGCCTTCTTACCACATCACCAGCTCCTCCTCATCTGTCAGGGCTCAGCCTAAAGTCACCTCCTTAGAGATAGCCTCCTGGATTACCCAACCTAAATTAGGTCCTCATGGTTTCCCTCTCACAGCACCCTGTTCTCTTTCTGTATAGCAGTGATTATAATTTGTGCCTATATATTTATCGACTCTGTTGTTTGTTTCTACCCATACTTTCCAGGAGACTCTGGGCTCTCCAAGGGCAGGAAATACGTCCTTATTCCCTGCTAAGCCCCAGCACCTGACATTAGTGGGTAGATGAGTGTCCTCTGGATGCATGGATGTTTGTTGCCCTTACTTCATGAGGATTTCCATCTTGTCTTGAAGACAGAAGCCAGCCTCCTGGGCCACGCTGTAGAACTTGGCCCTCATGGAGCTGCACACGCCTGACTTGCATTGGATGATGTCACGGTTGGTGCGGCTGTCGACACAGATACAAAGGGCTTAAGGGATGGAGCCCCAGGATCAGACCCATGAGGCTGGCCTCCCTGAGCCCCAAGGTGCTCTGCTGTGGAGACTCTCTGTACCACCCGGTGCTCTACCCTCACCTGGATCTTCCCTTCACATTCCCCTAGATATGGGAAGGACAGATCTTCCCAACAATATCAGGCTGGTGGTTCAGGCTTTAATAAGTAAGCCCACAGAGAGACATCCGTTTGCCTGAGCCCAGCAAATGTTAAGGAAGGACAGTGCGATGAAAATGGAATTTGGAGCTGGGAGACTCAGGTTCGAAATCAGCACCACTATTTCTTGGCCTCGGGCAAGACATCTCACCTGGCCAGGTCTCAGCTTGCCCCCCCATAGAATGGGATAATGCTCCTGCCTCATAGAATTGGTTTTGGGGAATAAGTAAGATAATATGGAATGCTTCACCCCATGCCTGGCGCAGAGAGGAATTTATTGTCATTGTCTGCATTGCCATCTTGGCTGTGACCTCCTTGCCCTGGGCATCCCTTGTCTTTAAGCAGTTTGTATGACTTCAGGGAGTGTGGTCTGCACTGCGTTATTTCCATACCCCTGGGGATACAGGCAATGTGGTTGCCACAGTGCCTTTGCCCAGCTTGTTCTGTTGCCCAACTGGCCTACCTTTTAGACTTCTTCTGGATGACTTGGGTGTGGCTTTCTCCGCTTGTACTGCTGGATCTGTCACTGAAACACAAAAGGATCGTTTCAGGTAGCCTGGAGCCTGCTTTTCACAAAAAGGGTGTCTTCGGGGGCTCCCATGACACCTGCTAGCCTCCAGGGTTCAGGTAAGGGAGGTGGCTCTAATTAAGGGACCAGTCATAGAACTGAGTATATATTTTTCCCATCTCTTGGCCCTTGCTTCTACCCATATCCCCTGCCTGGAGGGCCCTTCTTGTTTCTTCTCCTCCTGTCCAAATCCAACACTGTTTCATGGTCTATAGTAAGTTCTTCCTGCTCTGACTCTTAGTCTGAGTTTGACCTTCTGTCTCTGTGTATTGTCAGAATGACATATTTTCTGGATCCCAGCTTCATTTGTACAAAATCGATCTTTGCCTCTGAAGGACAAGTTTACTTGGGCCCCTTCCATTTTCCTCTCTATACCGATTAACATATAACCCCTGGGCTGAGTTGCAGGTTTGGTGACGGGATGGTCAAGTCCTTCTAGTCATGACGTTGATGTTCCCAACCCCAGACTGCTTCTTCACTCAAGGATTTTCTTCTCTGAACTGGACCCTGAGCTGACCATTCACTTCGGTTTACTTTGAAGACAGAGCTGACTCCAGAGCCCAACCCAGGTACCACCGCCTCCCAGTTTTCAGGCAAGCACCTTGGCTCTGGATCATCAATGTCCTCATCTGTGATCAGTCAACTCTTCATGACATTGAACCCTTTCAAGGTGTGGGCTGACTGAATTCCTTGAGTGGCCACTCCCTCCTGTGACTTTGCTGGTCCAAGTTCCTAGAAGGGGGTGAAGCTCCTTTGCCCATGTCCATCCCTCCCGTGCGCCTTCTCCCGGGTCCTTCAATACCAGTGTCTCACGCCTTTTCTCTTGCCCTGTCTCCCTTTTTACCAAATGCTTGGAAAACTTACTTGACTGCCTTCTCTGTCCGGTTCTAGAGAATGAGCTTGTTTTGTTTTGTTTTTATCCTTGTGATGTGCAGCTGACCCTTCCCTATTGGCCCTGTAGCACCTGGAACTTCCTTCAGGAGGCTCGCCACTTCCCAGACCCCTCTCCGTAGGAAAGGTCCTGACCTTTGCTGCTTTTCCCAGAGGCTCAGGGGGCTAGATCTAGAGGTCTTATCTCTGACAGGTGATGGATGGAGCCCTTATCCCATCTTGCTGGGATCCAGGGCCCCAGTAATAGTATGCAGAGGTCCTTGTGTTTGGATTCCAACCAGCTGCCCCAACCCCTGCAGATGAATTCTTTGGGGGAGTGTGCTGGCTTTGACCTCCCTCCTGTAGATGGCTCTCTTCTTTTCTAGCACTGACAATGTGACTCAGGGACAAGGTGGAAAGTGAGGGAAGTAGCGGTATTAGCTGTGATAAAAGAACAAGCAGAAATAAACAACAAAGACCCTTTGCTCCTCTCTGTCTCCCTGTTCCTTGACTCTCCTTGAGTTTCAGCCATATTGATTTCTGCTCAGTGCCTCTAAGCTTCCTCCAGTCTCAGGCCCTTTGCACAGGCTGTTCCTTTTGCTTGGAACACTATTCCCACCTATCCCCAGCTATCCCCACCATAGGCTAGCTAAATTGTCTTTTCTTCAGGTCTCAGCTTAAATGTCAAACTCAGTCTTAGACCTCTAGTGCCCACCATGCACCCAGTCCTCCTTACTTTTCCTTCAGAACACTTTCCATAGTCATGATCATATGGCTAACTCTGTGGCATTATTTAATAAATGCATGGCTCTCCCATTAGACCAGTGATTTATTTTTATTTTATATTTTTATTAATTTTTTAAAGGTTTTTTTTTAAAGATTTTATTTATTTATTTATTTGACAGACAGAGATCACAAGTAGGCAGAGAGGCAGGCAGAGAGAGAGGGAGGAAGAAGCAGGCTCCCTGCTAAGGATGTGGGGCTTTATCCAAGGACCCTGGGACCATGACCTGAGCCGAAGGCAGAGGCTTTAACCCACTGAGCCACCCATGCGCCCCTAGACCAGTGATTCTTAACCACAGGCAGTATTCAAGGCGTCCATGAATGCGGATGGAAAAAAGGTTACATTTTTATTTCAACTAACCTTTAGCAGAAATGGAAATTGCATGTATTTGCACAACATTGCAATTGTGGCAGATACTTCGAGAGATCATTTACACTCAACCCTAATCTAAAATTACAGTAGTTATTAGATCTGCTGCTATGTCTTGTTATATAATTCATTGCTAAAGGAGCCCATAGATGACTATATCCCCAATTTGGTTATAATATCATAATCTATAGTACTATAGATTTCATTGTAAAACTTTATGGTTTACAGTATGCCTTTAAAAGCATTTTTCTGTGGGGAGCCTGGGTGGCTTAGTGGGTTGAAGCCTCTGCCTTGGGCTCAGGTCATGATCTTAGGGTCCTGGGATCGGGACCTGCATCAGGCTCTCTGCTCGGTGGGGAGCCTGCTTCCCCCCTCTCTCTGCCTGCCTCTCTGCCTACTTGTGATCTCTGTCTGTCAAATGAATAAATAAAATCTTTAAAAAAAAAAAAAAAGCATTTTTCTGAAAGGGTCCAGAGCACAAAAGAAGTTAGGACCCCACCCAGTCCAGACAGTGAGGTCTGCGAGGGCAGACTACATACTTCCTATTTGCTGCTGAATCCCTCCAAACCTAGCACAGTTCCTGGCACGGGGTGGGGTGGGAGGGCTGATGAGTACAGTCAAGATGAATAAATGAAATGGGGCTGGAGCTCCTCTCCCTCATTCAAAGCCACCCCAGGTAAAGAGGGAGAAGGTAGTTCTGTACAGGATGCCACGCCCTCCCTGGTTCATGTCTCACCACGACTGGAAGATTTTAACTTTATACAGTTTGAGTGGGGGAAGAGCCACCTCGTTACTCACCCCACAGCCTCAGAAATTAAGGGGCTTATTTCCAGTGAAGAAGGAAAAAGTCGCCCCTCCCTGCCCTACTTCCGACGGGCTGGTGAGGGGCACCTCTGCAATGGTCCCTGGGATCTGGGGGTGCCCTCCTACCTTGACTTGCGGGTAGTCTGCATGTCTTTATAGGCCGAATCGCTCTTGTTTTGTCTGAGCATCGACAAGATACTGCAAAGCAAAACAAGTCTCTTAGTAACACACAGAACATACGGGGCCCCTGAGGCAGGAAGTGTCTGTGGGAGGATGGAGAATTCTCTCTTTCTAGAGCAGGGATCCTTGGACTTTGCTGGGCATGGGATCACCTGGAGAGATTGCTCCTAATACATATTCCCTGGGCCATGCTCCCAGGGATTGGGATGCATCAGGCCTGGAGTGAGGCCCCAGAACTGCATTAGAACCACACACGCATGTGCATGCACGCGCACACACGTGTGCACGCACACACACACTTCTGATACAGGTGTGCAGAGAGCCCATTTTGAAACCTTAGAATTTCTCAGCATCCTGTGAAATGGTGCCCACTTGAAGCACTTGTTAAAAAATACAGTTTCCTCTGGAGATCCCAATTCAGTGGGTCTGGGATGAAGACTACACATTTGTATTTTTTATAAGCATCCCAGCTAATTCTGACCCTCAGAGACATTTAGAAAGTACTGGTAGAAGATTTTTTTTTTAAGATTTTATTCATTTATTTGACAGAGAGAGAGAGATCACAAGCAGGCAGAGAGGCAGAGAGAGAGGAGGAAGCAGGTTCCCCGCTGAGCAGAGAGCTCGATGCGGGGCTCGATCCTAGGACCTGAGATCATGACCCGAGCCGAAGGCAGAGGCTTTAACCCACTGAGCCACCCAGGCCCCCCAATACTGGTAGAAGATTTTAAGAAAAAGTCATCCTCCTAGGTGATGTTATGGTCCGAATATTTGCATCCTCCGCACCCACCCCACACACAAATTCATATGTTGAAATCCAAACCCCCAAGGTGAGGGTGTTAGGAGGTGGGGGCCTTTGGGAAGTGATCAGCTTATGAGGTCAGAACCCTCATGATCGAGATTACTGCCCTTATAAAAGAAACTCTACAGAGCTCCCTTCCCCGACGTAAAGTTACAGCAAGAAGACAACCATCTATAGAGACGGTCCTCAGCAGACACCAAATCTGCTGGCACCTTGATTTGGGGCTTCATAGCCTCCAGAACGGTGAGAAATAAATTTCTGTTGTTTGTAAACCATTCAGTCCTGGGTATTTTTGTTAATAGCAGCCCAAAGAGACTAAGATGACCAGAGGGCAATCTGGCTTTGAGGCTGGGGCTGGTCCAGTTGCCTGTTAGGGGTTCT
The DNA here is from genome assembly GCF_963455335.1 of Martes martes. NCBI lineage: Eukaryota > Metazoa > Chordata > Mammalia > Carnivora > Mustelidae > Martes > Martes martes. The sequence continues at coordinate 77,991,853 of NC_137901.1, forward strand.
GGAAAACCCCGGGTTTCTAGGTCAGCCCCTAGGGGAGCAGATCTGGGGCCTACATTGGAAAAGGAATCCAGATTCGAACAGGAGGAGGCCAAAAGAAAATGTGCAGCTTTTCCTCACTGTCTCTCAGCAGCTCTACGGAGAAGCCTCCAATATGGGCTGCCTCGGGGAGAGATGAGGGAGATTTTAGTCCTGGAGGAGTTGAGGAGGATGGGAAATTTTAACCAGTTCTTGGTCTGTCTCCATGGTTATTGGATCACTGAAGTGAACGCAGAGGCCACACGATGAGTTTTCTGCTTTTGTGTGGTTTTGTCTTTTGAGGATCCTTCTGCAAGACACTCATCGCCCTTCTCCATCCCTGTGGTGGGTTGTTGGCAACGGGTGGTTGTTAACAAGCCTGCGTCGGCAACATGCTGTAAAGATTCTGTGTGATGCTATGTGTGAAATAAAGGGACCACCGCCGCCGCCATCATGTATCGAGTGCTTGTAATATGGCAGGCCTGTGCTCATATGTTAAATGCATCATTTCGCCTAAATTCTTAAAATGACTCATTGGAATAGACATTGTTTTCACAACCGTCATAATGCTTTACAAAGAGAATATTATGGCTCATGAGCCTCCTTTTACAGAACTGGAATCAGGCTCAGAGAGGTGAAGCCACTTGCTCAACATCACACAGCAGTTCAGTGATGAGGACGGAGATCCATCCAGCCTAGCCTACGTGGTTCCAAGGCCAGTGCTTTGAGGCCACAAAATCTCATCTTATAGATGAGAAAAGGCTTAGAGGAAGGCTGAGTCGACCTGTTCTAGCTTTCGGATGCATGTCAGTCTGACTCCAATGCCAGGGTTCGTGCCGTGGTTTCTTACAAAGGAGGGAGACTCATGGAGCTACGCTGGTAAATTGGGAACAGCAGCCAGGGCCCGGAAGGCCGACACTGTCTCGGGATGCTTCCACATGTCACCCTCCGAGCCCCCGATGCAAGTCGAGGCAGCAGCAGCAGAAAATCGTCATCAGCAAGCAGCAGCGGGTGTGATACACGAGCAAGGGCTCGGTGAACTGTAATTACGGTAATAACAATAACCCATAAGTCATAGCCGGCCTCCCCGTAGGCTGGGAGCGATAAAGAAGCTCTTCTAGAGCATCATTTATTTTCAGGAAGTAATTAGCTGACTCAGAGTGTATGTACTTGGGAAGGAAACTCCAGCTCCAGCTGGCATGGTCTCTGAGGCTGTTTGAGGCCAGAAATCCTGTGGATAAGCCTTCCTACTGGAAGGAGGACGCTTCAGGTTCAAGTCTGACGCCATGAGCCCATCACCTGGGTCACCGGCTTGACCCTTCTGAGGATCTTTGTTGTTCTTAGGAAAGAAACCAGAAACCTGGAGGTGGTCTTCAAGGTCCCTGGACAAACTCATGCCTCTCTCCACCCCTTTCTGGCTGCATTTAGTTTCCTTGAAGGTGCCATGGTGCCTCCTGAGCGCGTTTGCCCATGTGCTCCCTGAAATGTTCACCTGCCCCCAGTGTTGGCTGCGAGTCACAGTCTCTTCCTCAGAGGAAACTTCTCTGATCCCCATCCCCGTCCCAGACTAGATGCGGTTCTCCTACTATTCATTCTTTTAGGTCTGAGCTTTCCTTTTATAAGGTTTCCTGCAATAATTAGTACCTAGTCCATACATATTCATAACCATTCGGTAACTGAGTGGACAAATGCTCTTACAATTTCTGGGAAGCAGTGCAGTGTGGTGGTTAGGAGGATGCTTTTTGGAATTAGAAGGATCTGCATTCAAGTTGTGCCCTTACCATTCATTAGTGGGGGACCTTGAACAAGTTGCTTAGCCTCTCTGAGCTCCATTGTCTCATTTGTAAGATAAAGAGAATAGTATCTTCCTCAGAGGGTTGTTGCAAGAACCCAGGGAGGTGAGACACATGGACAAAGTATATGGCTCAGTGCCTGTCACAGAGAAAAGCGTTCAGTAATGTGGAACTGCTATGGCTAATGCTATCTGACATCCTTTATCGGCCCCAGGGGTCACGGGGACGTACCTGGGTGCTTTTCTTTGCATCCCATTTTCCAACACGATTGTCCTTCGGGCGTCTTCCCGAACCATTTCCAGCAGCTTCTGCAAATCTGATGGGAACATGAGAGGTCATTGTCCAGAAGGCAGGTGGGGCTGGTATCTCTCAGCTCCTGCGTGTGGTGAGCTGGAGAGGGATAGATCAAGGTGTAGACAGCCAACACTGGTTGGCATGTTGTACAGCAGATATCACCTCCCTGCTTAAAACCAGCGACTTGTCATTTTCCCTTTGGATACCACCAGCCTTCCTCCCTGTGGCCTCTGAGGCTTTGCAGGATCTGGCTGCTTGTTTTCTCTCCTGCCTCCCCTCTCACTCCCCTCCCTGACCTTAAACTCTAGTGTAGCCAGAGAGAACAGTTTCCAATTCTGAGAAGAAATCGTCTTGCTTGGGAAACCCTTCCTGATCCCATGCACCTGAAGTTCCAACCTGGTGATCCACAGGCTGACTCTAACTCACACGTGTTTCGTTTGATTTGACATAGATGCTAACCTTTTAAAACTGGAAGGTTTCCTGTAAAAATCCAGACCTTCTGCTTTCCTGGAAAAGACTCCGAGATGGGGTTCATTCTTGCTGCGCGAGGAAGGGTGGACTTCGGGCAGGAGCGCATGCTCCAGCCGCTCCCCCCACCTCCCCCGCCCCCGCAGTGCTCTCGGCCTCCTCCTTGCGCTAGGTGACTTCTCCTTTCGTACTTAACATTGTTGCTTTTTACCTAGTGCAGAAATACATCTTTGTGCCTGACTGTTAGGGGTTGAAGCGTGTCTTCCCAAAAGACATGTGGGTGTCCTAATCCCCCAGTATTTCAGAATGTGAAGTATTCACATTTTGTTTGGAAATGGAGACGCCGTGGATGTGGTTAAGATGAAGTCATACTGCCATGGAGTGGGGCCTTGATCCAATATGACTGGTGTCCTTATAACAAGAGGGGACAGACACTCAGGGAGAGGATAACCCGTGATGACAGAGGCAGATGGACTGACAGTGCAGCTAGAGCCAAGTGCCGAGGGTTGCCAGTTACTACCAGGAGCTAGGAGAGGCAGGGGAGGGCTCCCCCCTCTAGGTTCCAGAGGAATCACAGCCCTGCCACACCTTGATTTTGGATTCCAGCCTCTAGAACTGCCTGAGACAATAAATTCCTGTTGTTTTCAGCCTCCCAGTTCATGGCAGCCCCAGGAAGCTAATACACTGATTTGAAAGTTGGAAAATGAAATATACTTAGAGTAAGCTGTATGCTTCCCAAAAAGTGGGATGGTGGAAGTCCTACATGTTTTATGTGGATACACGTTTGCAAGTACTTGGCACTGTGCTTGTCATGGAGGGGTCCCAGTCAACACTTGCTGATTGCAGAAGTAAATGGTGAAGGAGAAGAGAAAAAGAGGGAAGGATCTGGGAGAACTTGAGCTGGATTTGGGGTATCAGGGAAGGAGGACAGTGGCAGTGGGGATACTTTGCACCCTTCTGTAGGTGCCCGTCATCAATGCAAGTTCAGGTTTCAAAAGCCATGCCTGCGGGAGTGAAGCCCAGTGCTTCCCACCGCCATTTGTATCCAGCCTTGTTTACAAATGTGGTCACTGGGTGCTAGGGCAAGGGTGCTGCCCCTTAATGATCTCGGAGCCCTCTAGGCTGTGATGAACACCAGCATTCAGCCATTTTCCACTCCACCTTCCTCATTCCCGAGTGCTGTATCCTCCTAGTCATTTGTGGGCATGATTCCAGTTGACCTGAATCCGGTCTTCATCATTGTCTTGTCACACCCACCTCCCCTATCCCAGACCTCCCACATCCCAGAATTCTTGGGGAGAGTGTCTAGAAGCCTATTAGTAAGGGAGCTGTGGCTGGTTCCTCCACTTTCTTCCCATCTTCTGGGATCTGAGGCACAATATCTGACTGCTCCCCTACTCCTTCCCCCACCCATATTCAGGCCAACCTAAGGGTAGGTGGATACCAGCAGATGGCCTTGGTGACTTGGCCCATTGGGCAGCTCTCGTAGAGAATCACGAGGAAGGTTCCACATTCATTTAGTGCACCAAAGGTTTTTCTTCCTGTTTGTCAACAATACCTCTGGGCAGGTAGGCGCCCAGGAGTATCAAGCTCCATCCATCATGTAGCTGAGTTGGAGACCTATGAACTGAAATAAAGCCTAGGGACTCCGGAGGTCTACATCTACACCTTAAGGCTACCTGGGAGCAGACACTTGTTTGCAGGGGGTGCAGATATCACAAAATAAGGTTTCCCTGAGGAATAGGGCCCTATAAAGGAGGCCCACACTCAGAGAAACCTGCTTGGTCCTAAGTTCCCAGAGCTATGGGGATGACATTATCCATTGTTTACAGACAATGGCATCCTCTGTTTTCAAATTTCAAAAAAATTCTGACTTCCTTCCCCCATCTTTCATCCACAGCCAGTCCATAAATCTCACTCTTGGGTGACTAATCTTGTTTCTTCCTCTTTGGGGAAAAACAGAGAAGGTTTTTTTGTTGTATAGGGCTGGGTTCCGGGGGAATGTTAGCGGCCACAGGAGCCATCTTTCTGAGCTTCTATTCAAATGTGTTTCTCCTCTAACAGTTCCAGGACTGGGAGCTTCAAGACTGGGAGGAGGAACGGCCTGGGCTTTTTGGTGTCTTGTGAATCCCTTCGCCATTGATTTGGGGAAGGGATCAGTCCATGGAGAGGCCATAACCCACTGTCCCCAGTGATTTGCCTCCACAAAGACTTCATTATGCAGCCAGCCTGGAAATTAGACCTTGGTTAAATGGCGTGTCTCTCAGAATAGGATTCATGAATTCAGAATAAATTTGAGGAGGTTTCAGAAGGCAGTGGAAGTCTGGGAAATTAATCTGCTTTTGTCAAGTCTATGACAAATGGGAGGGAGGTTAAGGTATAAATAGAGGGGGAGGATGGGGAATTGAATGTAGAAAGACTTTCTCCCTGGGATGTAGGTCTCTGGTGGAAATGCATCTCCAGGTCATTGTGAACCTGGTGTGTGCTGGGCTGAGGGTGAATAAGACGTCATTGCTCCACACCAGCAGAGAGCTCATGTTCCTCTCCCCTATCTTCCTTAGTGATAGAAATATGTGCATATGTGTGTGCATGTGTGTGTGTACACTGGTGTGCATGCGTGTGTTTATGTTCTTGGGGGTGTGTGTGTGAGGGTAAGCATTTACTAGACCAATTGTCCAACATCTTTGCAGCTAGGTGTGCCTTTGGGATGAAATTCTGGACAATGAGGGTTTAGTAGAAATGTTTTATGAAGCTTCTGAGAAGACTGCTTCCACTCAGCGGGGAGTGAGCACTTCTCTACGTCACCTACTTCCTTCTGCTTTCAGCCTAGCATGTGGCTGGGATGAGTGGCATTCCAGCCATTTTGATCATAAAGCGATGCCGAGCACAGTGGCAAAGAAAGACAGAAGGAAGCTGGGTTCCCGATGACCTCTGGGAGCCATACCAGTCATGGGTTGGTCTTCTTTAATCTGTAAGAAAAATGGACTTTTTTCTGTTTTAAGCCACTATTTTTCAGATCTTTGTGTCCAGCCAAAAGGAATTCCTACTTAATATGAGACACAGTTGTAAATTAAAATTTAAGTGCTCAATAAAAGCAAAATCAAAGTACTAAGAGAATTGAGAGGGGGGAACCCAGGAGTGTTAGGGAAGACCTCACAGTGGAGGGAACATTTGATATGGGTCTTGAAGGTTGAGTAGGAGTCCACCAGATTAAAGGGTCACAGGTGAAGGAGCGCTGCAGACAGTGACATGAAAGAATGTGCATTGTTTAAGAAGAGGAAAGCATTTTGGTGAGGTTGGAGAGCCTGGTGTAAGGTGTGAAATGGTAAGAGTTGAGCCTATTATGACAGCCTGGGACAAGATCAGGGGCAATGTCTTAGAGGCAATGGGGAACCTTGAAAGATGTTAAGCTGGGGAACTCTATATCAGATTTTTAAAAAATATTTTATGTGTATATATACTTATGTATTTATTTATTTAGCGAGAGAGTGGGAGGACGGGCAGAAGAAGAAGAAGAGAAAGAATCCTAAGCAGATGCCCCATGGAGCATGGCGCCCAAGAAGGGGCTCCAATTCATGACCCTAAGATCATGACCTGAGCTGAAATCACTTGGACGCTTCACCAGTTGAGCCACCCAGTTGCCCACCTCCTTTTTTTTTTAAAAAAAAGAGGCTGGGGAAAGGACAGAAAAAGAGGGAGAGAGACAATCTTAAGCAGACTCCATGCCCACTGCAGAGCCCAATGTCAGGCTCAATGTCAGGACCCTGGGATCATGACCTGGACCGAAATCAAGAGTCGGATGCTTAACTGACTGAGCCACCCTAGTGCCCTTATATCGGATTTTTAATTCAGAAAGTTCTTTCTGGCTCAACAGGGAGAAGAGTGCATAGGCAAGTGAGAGCAAGACAAGAAGACAAGGAGGCTGTTGCAGTCCACATGGGTGAGAGGACATAAGAATGTGGACCAGGGAAAAGAAGTGTTCCAAACTCAGGTACCTACAGGCGTCAGGCACCAGATGGTGACAGGAGCTAGTGTAAGAAAAATCGAGTTTCCCTCTTGGTCTTTCATTTCCCACTTTTTCTAGAGACTTGGGTAAAGCAAATAGATGAAGTGTGACTGTGACATAAGGACCAGATTGCCTGGGTTCAAATTTTGGCCTCATCACTTATGAGATGTGTGACTTTGGGCAAATAATGTAATCTCACTGTGCTCCAATTTTCTCATCTACAGAATAGGCGTAAAACTGTTGCGAGGGTTCGTTGAATTTATATGCAAATATATACGTGTGTGTGTGTGTGTGTGTGTGTGTGTGTACACACTTAGTATGTATATACTAGAAGCTAGAATAGTGCCTGATACATAAAAGTCTTCTTAAGTATTAACTATTGTACTGTCGTCATGGTGATCATTATCATCCTTATTCTCAGGAGTACAGTGGGGCAAATGAGACAGTAAATGGCCATGCACTTGGCCAACTGGGAGCAATGATTGGGGGTAGTAGGGACTGATGGAGACTGGGGAAAACTAGCCAGCATGTGCCCCACCTAAGAGCAGCTCTAGTTAAACACTGTGCAGGGTCAAGGGTCCACTCTTGTCGCAGTGTTGCTGTTGTTGTTGTTTTTAATCCAAATTTTTATATAAAATCTCTCAAATCTTAAAATATCATTCCCACTTTTTTTTTTTTTTTAACAAAGCCCTTGTGTATGAAACAAAACGTAAGTGTCAGAAACTAGCCTACATGCCCCAGTTTTCTAAGATGAAGTAATGGAAATGCAGAGAGAAGGTTCAAAAGACTTTAGGAGATGGGACTGATGGGAGCAAGTCAGCTGGTTAGATGTGGGAGGGAGGCAGCCACTGGGGACGGCTCTCTGGGGTCTCGGGTGCCTGGAGAGATGGCGCCGTCCACCCCTCTGCTCATCACAGTCTCCTTCCCCCTTTGCTCCCTCCTTCGTTCCGCATTCCTGCTGCCACTGGTGCCACTTCTGGACCAAGTCTGCTCTTGAAGCTGGGGACACTTCTTACTTGCAAGGCTTTCAGGGTTAAAAGACACACAGCATGGATATGACACTAATAACCACACAGACACCTTTGAAAAGAAAACTGGATCCTGTTACTTCTGTACTGAAAGCCTTCCAGAGACTTCTTGCACTCAGAATCACTCCGAAGTCCTTACCTGACCCTACAAAGACGATGCCCACTCTGACTCCTGCCTCCTTCCCTGGCTTCGTATCCTCAGATCTCAGCCTAAATGTTAGAGCTGAGAGGGGCTTTTCTGACCACTCTGGCCAGCCCCATTCCCACTACCAGTCTGTCTCTGGCCCATGTCTTGTTTTATGATCTTCCAATCACATATCATTTGCTTCTTCCTTCCTTTTTTTTTTTTTAAAGATTTTATTTATTTATTTGACAAATCACAAGCAGGCAGAGAGGCAGGCAGAGAGGGGTAAGACCAGAGAGCCTGATGCAGGGCTCGATCCCAGGACTCTGAGATCATAACCTAAGCTGAAGGCAGAGGCTTAACCCACTGAGCCACCCAGGCGCCCCTGCTTCTTCCTTCTAAAATGTAAGCTTGGCGCGGCGCCTGGGTGGCTCAGTGGGTTGGAGCCTCTGCCTTCGGCTTGGGTCATGATCTTGGGGTACTGGGATCGAGCCCCACATCGGGCTCTCTGCTCAGCAGGGAGCCTACTTCCTCCTCTCTCTCTGCCTCTCTGCCTACTTGTGATCTCTGTCAAATAAATAAATAAAATATTATTAAAAAAATAAATAAAATAAAAGGTAAGCTTGGGGAGGGCAGGAACTGTAATTCTCTGTTCCAGGCACTCAGCAGCTGATCAGTAGATAGGTTTTGAAATGAAAGAAGGTTCAAGATATCTGTAAGAGCCACAGCCTATGGAGGGTTGATCTTCGTGCCACTCGATCTTAGATAATCTGTTCAGCAAACAGCTTTTCAGGGCGTGGAACCTTTCATGATTGCCTGTCGATAAGGGTGGGATTTGTTTCTCATTGGTAGTTCTTGCTCCGAGTCCTGACCACTAACTGGGTTTTTGCCGTTCTGCTCATTTTTGGTTTTGATGATAAGGGCCTCAGTCAGGCTTTCTGGTCTACCTTTACCTCTAGTTCAACCTCCTCGAATCTGAACCACACCCAGTCTTTTTCAGATCCGCCTAACCGGGCCTTGGTTGTTGTGATGGGCATTCTAGGTGGTGTGAAAGAGCCCTGGCTAAGAAGGCAGGCCTCAGCTTGGGTGCCACTGAGGGGACACAGGAGATGTGGCCTTAAGGAAGAGATCCCATGCACCAGAAAGCAATAATTTTGCACCGGCCAGCCTCTTTTATGATCCTTTCTTTTTTTCCCCCCTTCTACCTACTCTTTCTGCATAAATCCCTTCTTTTCCTATCTTTGACTATACCTGCTCAAGCCAGGAAATTCAGAGAATAATTTTTTTTACATGACTTAAGGAATCTAGTTACGATTCTTTCTTTCTTTCTTTCTTTCTTTTTTTTTTTAAACATTGTATCTGGGGACACCCGAGTGGCTCAGTTGGGTAAACCACTGACTTCAGCTCAGGTCATGATCCCAGGGTCCTGGGATTGAGTCCTGCATTGGGCTCTTTGCTCAGCAGGGAGCCTGCTTCTCTCTCTGCCTCTGCCTGCCACTCTGCCTACTTGTGCTCTGTCTCTCTGTCTCTCTCTCTCTGACAAATAAATAAATAAATGAAATCTTAAAAAATTAAATAAAGATTGTATTTGAGAGAGAGAGAGAGAGACAGCATGAGAGAGAGCAGGCACTCGCAGGGAGTAAGGGCAGAGAAAGAGGAAGAAGGAAGCTCCCCATTGAGCAGGGAGCCCATTGTTGGGCTTGATCCCAGGACCCTGGGATCACGACCTGAGCCAAAGGCTGATGCTTAATGGACTGAGCCATCTAGGTGCCCCTTAGTTATGCTTCTATCTAGTGGAAGTCCATAGGCTCCTCCTAAAAGAGCATGCAAAACTGTGCATATATGTGTGTATAAATTTTCTTCTGGGGAAAGGACCTATAGCTTTTAATGGATTTTCTAAAGAACTTGTGTCCCACAAATTGTGAACTACTGAAAAAACTTGTTCCAGAGTGGTGATGGGGGTTGGGGGTGGGGGTCACAGAGTGATACAACTTCCATACGTAATATGCTAAGAAAAGACAAATTCCTAGAGACGGAAGTAGATTTATGATTGCCTGGGGTCGGGGGGTGGCAAAGGGGAGGGACTGCCAATGGATACGATTCATTTAGCTTGACTGAAATGTCCTAAAATTATTTAGCTTGATTGAAATGTTCTAAAATTAGATTATGGTGAGAGTTACCCAACGCTGTAAATTGACTAACAGTCATTGAATTGCACCCTTAAAAAGAATGAATTTTATGGTATGCAAATTAGACCTCCATAAAGTTGTTTTGAAAAAGTCAATACTGAATTTCAAAAACTCAGTATGAAAAAGATATGAAATATCCCATTAATAATTTTGTATTGATTATGTGTGGAAATGACAATATTTTATATAAGTTGAGCTGAATGGAATATATTACTAAAATTTTAAAGAGAGCAATTGATGACCATGGGCTGTCTCTCACAGAGAAATTGCTCAGAGTAATCCAAGTTAGAGAGTATATTTCCGATACTCACTGGGGGGAATCAAAAGGGACCAAGGAAATTGAACAGGGCTAGGGGACCCCTGTGTCTCCTTTAACTAACTGAATGTGGGGGGGTTGAAGTTGGAGCAGGAGGGGTTCTTGATGTCTGGCTTCGAGGCAAAGAGTCAATGTGGATTGGTCAGCTCTCGGGTAGGACTTACTGACATGGAGGGGTTCTTCATCAGGCTTGGTTGAAGATGATTCATTGTCCTCAATGTCCTTGCTGCCTGTCGCCTGGGTGATCACACTCGGGGGCTCATCTGAGCCGGGGTTCATGGAGACCATGCTGCTCTGGGGGGATGATCCCCCACTGGTCCGAGACAGACTGAGTGTGGAGCCTCGCCGGCTTGGTTTGCGGCTGGTGACGCGGAGTACAGGAATTTTGAATTTCTTGGTCTGAAGGAAAGAGGGAAGAGAGATCTCAGGAAGAAGGGAGGGAGAGCAGGATGATGGAAGGAAGGAGAGGAGGAGGAAGGAGGGTGACTAGAAGGGAAAGAGGGAGGAAGGGAGATGGAAAAAAAAAGAGAGGCGAGAAGGAAGGAAACTAAGAAAGAAAAAAAAGTGAAAACGTGGCTCTGAATGTGAATTTCTTTTGGTTCTTTCCAAACACTGGGACACATGTCTTGGGTCTGGGGTGACCTTCTGTCACAAATCAAGATAATATAAAATGTTATCTTATCTTATCTTATCTGAAGCAAACATGATGGGACTAATTCTATTCAGAGAACACCACGGTTGACCAAGTAGTCACCTCAGGGGATCAAACACATATTCCAGTTGTGTTACGAGGGACCAGAGGAATTTTGGACTTTTTTTTTTAAGATTATTTATTTATTTATTTGATAGACAGAGATCACAAGTAGGCAGAGAGGCAGGCAGAGAGAGAGGAAGGGAAGCAGGCTCCTGGCTGAGCAGAGAGCCCGATGTGGGGCTCGATCCCAGGACCACAAGATCATGACCTGAGCCGAAGGCAGAGGCTTTAACCCACTGAGCCACCCAGGCGCCCCTGTTTTGGACTTTTGTAATAATCATTGGAGTTGATTTTTTAAAACTGTAGGAGGATGGGTCTCATTTCTTTAGCTACCTCTTGGTGGTTTGACCACCAAGTTCAACTTCTTGTTCACCAAGACGACACCAGGCCCTCAAAGAAGTAAGATTTGTGTTTACTGGGGTCTTCTGAAGAGTACAAGATGGAGAAAATTCTAGACCTGACCTTTAGGGAAGTGGATGTGTCTGATCGGGTAGTGTTCTTTTCCGGGCAGGAAGAGGAGCCATGGTTGTGGTGGATGGAAGGGCCTAGATGATAAGTCCTAGAAGGTAATAAGGGGTAGATAGAGAAAGTCTTGTAAGGAGAATGCGGACTTTGGGGAGGAAAGGAATCAGAGAGGATGGTGTGTGCGTGTGCGTGTGTGTGTGTGTGTGTGTGTTCACACCACCCTCTTGCATGACTGATATCACTTCAGAATGTACCGTGCCGGGTCATGTCTTCATTTAACTCATTTAACTCATGAGCCAAGTCTTCTAGAGGGTTTCTTATTTTCCCAAGGTCACACAGCTAGCGAGGGGCAGAGCCAGGATTCCAGTTCAGGTCAGGCTAACACCAATGCTAATTATTATGCCTTGCTTAAAAATTCTTTCAGCAATACCCTTTTTGGGGGCATTGAAATTGTCCTTGGTCCCATGCTGATGATATTTTATGACTTTTAAAATGCCAAGCTTATGGTGGGGCAGAAAAGGCCCTCAGCGGCTCGCCAGTCAGAGCTCACTAGAACCCTGGGCTGTGGTTTACCCTCAATCAGCAGGAATAGTTCTGTTTGAGAACATTTAAAAGCTCTTGCGGGGCCAACTGAGGTCACCTTTTCGATCACAGTGTTTTGATACCTTCAGAAAGCAGAGAGGGAGAAGAGACAGCACCAAAGGCCACACCCACCTCTCATAAATATCTAATGGGGTGGAGATAGTTGTCTCCAGCAGGATTCGTATCATGGAGTCTACTGCATGGGGTCAGAGGTAGAGTATTTTTTTGTTTGTTTTTAAAATATTTTTATTATTATTTTTTATTTGTGAGAGAGCGAATGAGCAAGCACAAGCAGGGGGAGGGACAGAGAGAGAAAGACAAGCAAACTCCCCACTGAGCTCAACGTGGGGCTCAATCCCAGGACCCTGAGATCATGATCTGAACCGAGGTCAGACACTTACCCGACTGAGCCACCCAGGTGCCCCCAGAAGTAGCGTTTTGATTGGCTACCTTGTGGGGCCGTGATGGCGGGTCAAACCTTGGTGCCCTGGGAGAGGGGAGGGCTTTCCTGGTGGGACAGGGGAAGGACAAGGCAGGTTTACCCGGATCTCCAAGGGGGCACGTGCGCTACCGAATGACTGTGACAAAGAAAAAGCAAATGTCCAAAGTTGGCACGTTCTCTCCTTTGATGGATCAGGAGCTTGGTACAGCGTCCCCTTTGTCCTGACTCCGCAGCTGGGGGTAATATGTGTATGTGGAAGTCTCCTCATCTGGTCTCCTCTGGCCCCATATGAATCCCCGACTCTGGAAACCAGACTCTAGCTCCACGTCGTTTTGAAGGCTCAGCACATTGTCCCAGGGGAAGCCTGGAGTCTTGCAATGAGCACTGAACTCAGAGCCAGGGGAACCTTAAGCAAGTTACCATCTTGCCTCAGTTTCCTGGTCTAGCAAACAAAGAGGATGGGTTGGGATGGTCTCAGAGGAGCTTTCCATATCCAGAGCTCCGTGTGGATCTTCCTTGGGCTAGGATTTCATTGTGTGCTCCTAAAGTCGCCATTAATTAAAATTCAATTAAAAACCTCAGCCAGGAAATCCAAAGTGAAGGGCTGACACTTTTGATTAATTGAGAGTGGCAGAAAAATAAAATGCCGGGGGATGATGTGACAGGCAGTTTCAGCATCTCGCTTGCCCTTTATTGAACTGACTCAGTCTGAATTGACTTAAATCCCCATATGCTGCCTCTCTATTTTTTTATATTTCACTTAGAAGCAGTGTTAACTAGCTGCTGTGTTCTACCTGAGTAGGGACTGCTTTGGGGCAACAAAGGAAAAGATTTCCCTGAGAGATTCCTTACATTTTTTAGAAGGAACAATTTCCAACTGGTGGCCCGTGGGGAGATGTGATTAACTGCCCAGAATTTTACAAATTGGGGAGATTTTTATATAACCACCTAGGTGATTGGTCTCTCTTGAAAACAGTAAGCCCTGGACTCCCATTCTCATGTGGCAAAGTGGCTAGAGCTGGACAGAAGTTCTTCCCTTTAGCTGTATAGGCCATTTGCCACAGACCTCGCCCCTCCCTATTGCATTAGACCCAGCCTGATTTTTTTCATTTACTCCATTTGCCCGGCTCTTGCGAATGCTGTCTTGGCCCTGACAAGCTCTAAATGTACAGAAGAATTATTAGTTGCTGTGTGGAGTTGATTGGAGCTTTGCTTTCTAAAGTCCTCATTTTGTAGGTGCAGAAACTGAAGTCGGAAGAGAGAAAAGGACTTATCCGAAGCCACCCAGTGGACTGGGTCACCGTGGCTAAGCTAGGTCTCCTGACTCTTAACCGAGTGCTCCCCCATCATCAGAGTGGACCACCTTTTAGCCCCGAGTTTGACCTAGAAGCTTCCTGGGGAATTCAATTTTGTGAGAGTTCCAGTGTGCTGATTTGCCATGTCCCCTCTCTCAATTTTTGTTAGGAATATTCCTGGAGGACTTTTTTATTTTTTTTTTAAGGTTGTGGCTCCTGCTGCTTTTTCTGTGCCTCTCTGGAGACAGAGGCACACAGTGTCTCAATAGCAACTTTCTGTGACAAAAACAAAGGCTTTTCCTTCTCAGATCTAGGCACACCCTGATGAAGGAGCAAGAAAATAATGACACTCCTTATGAGAGCAATTGTAGTAGTGACACCATGGAAAACATGCATTTGATGAGCTCAGTGTTTAATAAACAGTGTTCAATGAACAGGCCCAGGATTCACTCTTGGCTCTGCCATGACTCAGCTGTGTGACCTCATGCAAATCACTTAACCTCTCTGAGCCCCAACTCCCTCCTCTCCCAACTGGCGATTAAAATAGTGCCTCCTGGGGTTAGTAAGAAGGCAGAGCTGGCTAATAGACCCCAAAGCACTTCTTTAGCATAGAACCCGGCATATTACAATTATGTTAAAAGGTGGTTTCTAAAAATTATAAGCAGTAATGCTCAGCATTTTAACATGTTCAGAGTGAGTTTGCATGTTGTTTCCTGAGGTTCCTTAGTGACGTTATGAAGTAGGCGGGGATGAGCATTATACTCATGTTGTAGGTAAAGGCACAGGGGCAGCAAACTGCTTTTTCAACTGCATTTGCCTACCTACACTCGATCTCTTGTCATTATGATTTCATGGTGCTTGTTTGTTGGGTAGATGAGTTTAGGGTTAGGAAGAGCTTCTAGTGAAAAGAATAGACCTCTCAATGTTCTCTGAGCGGTGACTGCGCTTTCTAGTGTGTAGAAAACCCTATCTGTTGAATCGCCCGTTTCTTGTTTTCTGGCCAAGTTAAAGAGAGAGCGAGCTCGAGACAGAGAAATGACTGTTATTGATTTAAAAACGTGGGGGTGAGGTGAGCCCACTTCCGTCTGGTGATGTCTTATGGACCAACGCCTCAGCCACCCCTCCTCTTCCCCACCAAGTGGCGTCCAGCCAAATGTCATTTCTCCTATAATCCCCAGATAACCATTTTAATTAAAATTTACAAAAACCGCCCCAGCAGCATGCGGTTCTGACTTCTCCCCGCTCAGAGAGCCAATGAGAAAAAAATTCCCCTCAGAGAAAAGACGGGCAGAAACGCCTCCCACCCCAGTGGGGGCCGCGGGAGCCGGGCTGTCGCGTCGCGTGCTGGCAGTTACCTTAGGCGCCGTGACGAAGTGCTCCCACCTCTGTCCCATGGACTTGTCCTTATTGATTTTTTTTATTGTGCTCTTGCTTCCACCTGGGTCCCTGAGTGAGAAACAGCTTAATGAGTTTTCCGTTCCCAGAGCCTTGGTTTACTACAAGTTCTTTTAGGAAATGCAATAAATGGAGGATGGACGGCGGCTGTTCTCTGTGATGGGCTTTTTTCTTTTCCCCCCACCCCCTGTGTGGATGAAGAAGGGAGAGGGGCACATTGCCATAGCTGGGTCTTGTCTGTGGAAATTGAGGTTAGGAGGGATCACTGCTTACACGGTGGGGTGAGAGAGGCAGAATGTGTGTGTATGTGATCTGCGTCTGTCTGCCTTTTGGACTTGGGTCCTCTCTCTCTCTCTCTCTTTTTTTAAAGATTTTATTTATTTATTTGACAGACCGAGATCACAAGTAGGCAGAGAGGTAGGCAGAGAGAGAGAGGAGGAAGCCGGCTCCCAGCTGAGCTGAGAGCCCAATGCAGGGCTCGATCCCAGGACCCCGAGGTTGTGACCTGAGCTGAAGGCAGAGGTTTTAACCCACTGAGCCACCCAGGCGCCCCAAGGACTTGGGTCCTCTCTTAGACCCCAGGGCAGGTCTACTCCAGGGCAGTTATTCCTGGGAGTGAGCTGAAAAGCCCATTCAGCTTTTGGGCTTAACAATCCCCCCATGAGGGACACTCCCAAGTAATACAGAGGGTGGGTTACTGGGGGCGGGGGGACTGGGGACAGCCTGTGGGGTGGGTTCCATGGTGAAAATCACTGGTTTGGAGTGTACTGAGCAGAACTCTGTATGATGCTACGTTCAAGATGCTTTTGTGCATTCTCACTGAATCATCTCAATAAAACATTGCGTTGTTGCCATCCCATTTTACAGATGAGAAAACACACTGGGTGGGGTGGGGGCAGGGCTCAAGTCACTCACCCAGATACAGATTTACAGTGAAACTAATGACCCTCACTTGAATGGGTTCCTCTGGGGCCATGTACCTAATTTCTTTTTTTCTTAAATTTATTTTCATGTATTTTATTATTATTTTTATTAGCTTATAATGTATTATTTGCTTCAGGGGTACAGGTCTGTGAATCATTTTCTGTTGTAATTTTATATTCTTTTTCTTAAAACACTGCCCTCCCCCAATTAATTAAACTTCAGATACCCTAAATCCTGGATCTTCCCCTCATGGGTTGGGAAATTTCTCGGTACGAGACTGAATCTCCGGCAGGTTTTGTTGGTGACAAGCCTGTAATCCCTCATCTAAAACCCAAGGGACCTGATGTGTTGCCCTGTTGGTATTTTGGGAAGGGGCATACATACGTATACCCTATGTTAACATAATCCTTCCAGTGGGGTCAGGGACAGCATCCTGGAACCAAACACACTGATATATATATATATATATAAATATTTACACTAGGTGGGATAAAGAATGTAAACAGCTTCAGGTCAAATTTTGCCACCAAATCTAGTTTGGTTCTTGTCAAGTTTTACTGTCAAATGGGTCATGGAAAAATTGAGTGTTCAGAGCCTTTTGGATTTTGAACTTGGGGCTATAGGGCAATTGATAAGGAAGTGGGGAGACTCAGCGTGTACGCTCTCAAGTCCATATACCTACCTACTGATAGATAGATCCATCCCTCCATCTGTCCCTTTCTTTATCTCCTTTTTCTCTTGCGAAAGGATTTTGGATGGCTGGGATCCTTCAGATCATTTAGCTGGCTGTCACTTAGCACAGAGCAGGGACTTGAGGGAATGAGATGGCCAGACCAGACTCATGAAGGGATGCGTTGACAGGGCTGCTGAGTGCTGGGGAGATGCTCAGATATCGGAGGTAAAAGATAAGGGAGCTAAAACCTGCCTCAGACTGGCTTCTCGTGGCACGGGGCTCTAGGTAGCAAAGTCAGAGGCTTTTGCCAACCCAGACATGGAGGGGGTCATGCTCTCGTGGATGGCAGGACTTCGCCGAGCATCGGGCAGCCCACAGCCACAACGCAAGCATCGCACACAGGCGATGGTGGAAGTCGGGCTGGGGAGGGCGGGGTGAGAATGTGCCTCCAGGCTTTTTGTAAGACTTTATGTTTGATTACACAATAAAAAGCCCTCTGAATAATTAACAGTGAAGCTCATTTAACGTTGGTTCTGCCTGCTTCTCCCCCGAGTAATCAAATTAGGGAATATTTAAAATCCAGCCAGAGGAAGGACTAGCAATACACCAGTCCTATAAACAATATTTAAACTAGTGGCGCTTTTGAAGTCTGATTTAAGGCTCACCGACTGGAAGCTTTCGCGGTTCAGCTTTGGAGCATTTCTTTCAAGACCACAGGGCTTTTCGGCTTCTTCCCTTTGCTCATGCAGCTCCTGCTGTGCCTCCAGCCTCCTTCTTGAAGTTCAAAAGCAACCCCCTTCCCCTTTTAAAATTAAATCGGGTCCCAGCCAAGCTTTCAAAATCTTAAATATTCAAGCCCAATCGGGAAGATGGAGGTTTTCTGTTAACGCGTCCTAGATGACCCGAAATCCATTGCGACTTGAGACAGCAGGTAAATGAGCTAAAAATACAGCAAGTCTCCCCGAGATCTTAAAATCGCCCCACACCCTTGCTCATGCAAAGCCACTGATAAAGAAAGGGCCTGGTTAGACAGAATCGGTCTCTCTGATGTTTCATTCTCAGGAGCAAATAAACCAAAAAGGAATCTCAGGTAGGGGCAGGAAAAGAAAGAAACCACCTGAGTTTCTTTGTCCACAGGAGGCCGAGTGCACACTTTGTCCAAGATGGACATGGCAAGGGGATGCTCCTCACCAGGGCTTGGTGGGATAGTCATTAGTGCTGTTTACCAAGTAGTCCCTGGTCTTTGGGGCTCCTCAGCATCAGGGGCAGCCCTGTGACTTGCTTTATTTAAAAATGCATGAGTGAAAGTGACATATGGCATGGAGAGTGGGTGCTTTAAGGGCTAGCCCTCAAGGCAGGTTCCTTTCTCTGCATTGTTGATGGTGGAAGCTTGTGTTGAGACGAGAACTCCCATCAGCCTGGGTCCTCGAGTGACCGAAATGAGCACAGCCCCGTGTCGATGATGGGTGGGGTGAGCAGGAAATGAACTTGGGTTGCACTAAGCCGCTGAGATTTTCAGGTTGTTCATTACGGCAGCTTAACTTAGTTTACCTAATTGGTGTCCCTGACGCACTGTTTGTGTGACCTTAGGCAAGTCTCTCTGAACCAGAGAACCGGGAGAAGTAGCCTATGTTGGTGGTTAACAGCAGGTTTGAGAATCAGGTGGACTGGGTGTTCGAGTCCTGTGCTTGCCCTGCTGCTTCTGAGGTGTGTGTGTGTGTAAGCTACCTAGCCTCTCGAAGCCTCGGTGCTCTGATCTGTAAAATGGAGAGAATAATATTAGCTACGTCAGAGGCTTGGTGTGAGGATGGGGCGGGGCTTGTTCAGGGTTTGTGGGCGTGTCTCATATAGAGAACTGAACACAGTTAAACTGCGAACCACGTGCTTTTCCGACAGACAGCTTAGCATGGCTTGGGGGAGGGGCTGATGGTGGAGAACAAGGCAATAGGACAGATCCGTGGGGGAGAAGTGGCTATGATTTTCAGACCATAATTTCCCCCCTGCTGAAGCTTTCGGGGGAGGGGATCCTAGTTGCTAGAAATCAAGGGATGAAAGCGTGGAGCACCGTCGCATCTCATTTAACTGTACCCGCCAAGCACATTTTGTTCCCGGCAAGTCACTTGGAATGTCTCCCCGCAGTAGCAATCAGAGTCGTTTTCTCCAATAATTCCCTCTCTCTCTTTGCGAACCGTCATTTGGGGTAAAACACCTGCTTCTCAGAGCGGAAAGTCTGTTGGCTGGTTTAGAAGGCATTCGTGTGTCCACGACCGAGTTGGAAGGACAGAGCCAGCTGCCGATGGTGCACCAGGGAGGGGACAGAGACCAGAACTCCTGGGACCTCCCAAGTGGGTCGCCTCCCTTGTGACAGGTGCTCCGATCATCCTGCCACAGTCCCCTACTCCCGCAGAGATGTCCTCTTGAGTAAAACAGTGGAGGCACGATGCAATTAAGTCAGTGCAGAGAGGAGAGCAGGTGGAATCAGAGATTTCACTCAAATGTCACCTCCTGAGTGAGTCTTTCCCAGACGACCCAATTTAAAAGTCACCCCCCACCTGCCACTGTCCTATCACCTCATCAATTTCTTCATGACACTTGATGCTACCTCAAAGCACCTTGATTACTGCATGTTTATTATCTGCTGCTCTCCCCACGTCCCCTAGAACAGATGCTCCAGAGAATAGGGATGTCTGCTCCCTTCTCTGCTCTATCCCCAGTAGTGCCTGAAAACAGGTTTGAGGGAAATGAGCGTTTCTGGGGTGGGAGGGGTGCATGGGACAGATGAAAGAAAAACCAACTTCAATATAATAATTGCTATTTTGCGTGTTGCTGGGAATGATGCTGCATTTCCCTCCACCCACCGCCATGAGATTGACAGTCTGGCAAATTAGAAGTTCTTGCAGGAATTGGTTAAATATGGTGATTAACTCCGCAGTCATCGAAAGAGGTTTTGATATGGAGACTTGGTTCCCATATATTAACTTGAATACCAAAGCCATAAGTATGGAGTGGCCTTTTTTGTTGTTTAAAAGAAAATTGTATATGCACATATCATATTATCTTGGCAAGGGGCAGTCCCTTTTGTATCCTGGGGGTCGCCTGGCAAATCCTACTTTGTGATGAGTTACTCTTTTCGTTTTTGGACACCACATTGTGCCCTAAATTTATTGGAAGACTTCCGGGCTTTCGCTAGGCACAGAGGAAACTGCCTCTTAGTGATTAAGCACACGTGCTCTGTAGCTGGGCTTACCTGAATTCCAGTCCTTAGCTTTTACGAGCCATGCGATTTTGAGCATGTTAGTTAAGTTTTCTGTGCCTCGGGTTCCTCTTCTGTCGGAATGAGGCCAACTGGAGGAATGTACTCAGAGCAGCGCTTGATGTGGGGAGCACTCAGAGCCAACTGTTTCCATCAGGACACAATTGTTAGATTTAGTTGCCTGTGTCCTATTTGGAACGTCAGAGTGTGGCTGCCTTTTAGCCATCCACGTTTTTCTAAAGGAAGGAACAGCAGGTTCCTTGTGCCTGGGTACCCTGGCCCTTGAGTGTCTGGACTCCCTTAATAAAAGTCAAGATCATACCCACCTGGACTCCCTAGTTAAGAGTGGCTGCGATGATGTCTCTCTAGGACAGCCCTAGGAGTAGGACATAGATGATTTTGCTACCCAGGGGACAGCCCCTCACACCTTCACTTCATGCTGTATGCTGTGCCTTGACCAGAAGGCGAATCAGGGGGCTCTTTACTCTCCTGCCTGGCCAGGGGTCCTACCAGGCTCTTTGCCATGGGAACTAGGGAAGATGGCAGCAGGGGCTGGGGTTGAGTGGAACTGGGGAGGAGAGGTGCTCGCTTACACCTCATCTCGTTTGCTTCTCTGATTTGACAGCAAAACATGACCTGAACTGATGGGAGGCTTCCAATGACCTTTATTTATCTTTATTATGCACTTAGTGTATATATTCATTTTTTTCCCCTGCGGAAATACTGTGTTGGATGATAGTCTGCTGCTCCAGTTCTTTCTGGGGGTGTGATGTTTTCTACAGTGTATGCCCCATATTGCCTTTCTAAAATGCCAAAAAAGAAAAAAAAAAAGCAATTCTGAAATTCAGGTGGTCCCAAAGGTTTAGATAAAGACTTGGGTAACTTTATATATAAAATAAGTCTTACTTTGCTGAAACAGAGGCTTTCTGTCTCTCAGAGAAAGGTAATTAGCACACTTGGTATTGAAAGCCCAGTTTCTGCTCTCTTGTGGACCCGATCATCTTGTCAATTGAAATAAACTCTCCCTGCTAGCCATGGGATTAATGAGGATGCTGGGAAATGATAATGTGTTTGAATTGCCACATGATGAACTTGGGAAGCCCCCCCAACCCCCACCGATAAGGCACAGCCTCAGATGAAACTCATAATGACATCCTAATCTGTCATCTGTCCATTCACCCAAGCATCCACCAGTTCTAGCCAAATATGGGATCTTCCTATAATTAACAAAGGTCATCCTCTGCTTGCGGCGTGCTAGCCGCCAGTTAGTAAAAATTTTGCTGCCTGTAGAAAGCCCATGTTGAGATATTGAACCACCCCACTTCCTTGCTATAAAATCCATAAGGGGGCGGGGTTGGATCTGCAGCCATCATCATGCCTCATAGAAGAGAAACCTCTGGGATCTACAGGTCCCTGATGATGGATGTTTCCTTTTGGAAAGTACATGGTGGGTGTCGGGGCTCAGGGTTTGTGTTTCAGATGCTTGGATAGCAGGAGATGCTGGCTGCTTGAGGGAGGAAACTCAGAACAGCACAGTCAGGGGACTGGAAGTTTGGTATTTCTCTGTTGGTGTCATTCCCTGGATTGTTTGTCTTTGCAACCAGATTTTGGTTGACCTTGCTTAGCTTCCTTTCTGTCTGTATGTTTGTTCATTCTCCCTGTGAACGGGGATCTCATCTGTTGCTAAAACTCTGCTCAGAAGATTCTTTCCTTCCTTGCCTGAAGTCTCGATGGCTTTGATAATCAAAGAGCCAACTGTTCTTGGAAATGGGGATTTTAATCTTGAATAGCTATCATTCAGTGAGCCCTCACAGTGCTCCCAGTCACTGGGCTAAACGCTCTGTGTTCTTTATCTTCTTGATGCTCACAATAACTCTTCTGAGGCACGAGCCCGTATGATGGACAAAGAAATAGAGGTCCAGAGATGTTCAGTGACCAAGGTCACATAGCTACCAAGCGGCAGAGCCTGGACTCATCCAGGTCCATCTATGCTCAAGCCCTTGCTTTTACTCCCTCTCAGTTCCTCTGGGCTTTAAAAAATGCATTTGAAGATTTAGAGACATTTGAGTTTATGTTATCAGGATGAAACAACATAAACAGGAATTAGGCATTAAACACAAGACAGCCTTCTCCTTTCTTGCTAACTAAAAAGACATTTTCTGGCACTTTCTGGGAAACCTAAGCCCCTGCCCAGCCCCCACCCTCAGATTTACCTATTTTTAAAAAAAAATCAGGGATGCCTGGGTGGCTAAGTCGGTTAAGCCGCTGCCTTCAGCTCAGGTCATGATCCCAGGGTCCTGGGATGGTGTCCCGTGTCCGGCTCCTTGGTCAGCGGGGAGCCTGCTTCTCTCTCTGCCTCTGCCTGCAGCTCTGCCTGCTTGTTCTCTCTCTCTCTCTTTCTCTCTCTCTCTGACAAATAAATAAATACATAAATTCTTTCAAAAAATAAAAAATAAATCAATCCCCCAAAATGGTGTGCTAGAGGTGGCTTCTGCTGGCTCACAAGAACTGAACATGGGCCCCTGTCCCCAGCCCCAGGGTCACGTTGGTAAGCCTGAAGTCAGCCATGGCTGGATGATGCCCACCGTGGAAATTGACATTGTTATGCATCGTGGGGTTTCCTTCTTGGAGAACTGTTCTGTTTATTAAACATTTATTAAACATGTACTAACATACCATCAAACTAAAACCACCATCAGGAGCAAATGGTTCACTAGGAAAAAGCAAGCCCCAGCAAATACTCTGACTTCCCATGGGAATCTTTCTGGATGCATTTTTCTGTCAGGCTGAGGTTCTGGTTCCTGTTCTGCTCTGATGGATCTCCGTGGATCCCTGATGGAATTCTGGTCT
Organism: Martes martes; assembly: GCF_963455335.1. Lineage (NCBI taxonomy): Eukaryota > Metazoa > Chordata > Mammalia > Carnivora > Mustelidae > Martes > Martes martes. The sequence goes on from NC_137901.1 coordinate 78,014,719, forward strand.
GGCAAGTCACAGGGAGAACCTCCATGACTCCCAGTGTGACCACCGTGTCTTTTTTTTTTTTTTTTTAACCGCAGGTGACAGTTTCTGGTCACATGCTGGGGACATTTCTAAAACCTAGCAAAAGAAATAAAGATGCTTCTTTTTTTTAATCTCCTCAATCCAAGTCCTACATTATATTCTTGCCTCAGTTTGGGAGAATGGATGCCCAAATGTTGGGAGGCCAAAGTGTTGCTGCTAGTAGCTTGGGGAGATGAAATGCTATTAGAAGTCTGCTGGCTGAGGGATGCTTTTCTTAGAATCTAAGCCATCAACTGTGAAAAAAAAAATTAGATGTTGCCTTGACCCAGAAATCCCATTTCTCAGAATCTGGCCAACAGGGAGATTTTCAACTGGGCACAAATATATGTACGAGGGTGTTCCATGCAGTACTATTTGCAATGACCAACACTTGGGAACAACCTTAGTGTCCCCCAGTAGAGAAATGGTTATCTAAATTATGGTCCACCCCTGCCATAGACCGTGGATAACTATTTCTTTATGAGGGATGGCATTCTGTTAAAGGATGGTGGAAACTGTCAAAAGAATGTAGGAACTTTGTACATACCATCATGGAAAGATGTCCATGAGATATTTTATCTTATTTTTAAAGATTCATTTATTTATTTTAGAGAGAGAGAGAGAGAGAGAGCAAGAGGGCAAGTGAGTGGGAGGAGGGGCAGAGGGAAAGAGAGAATCTTAAGCAGACTCCCCATTGTGTGTGGAGCCCTATGTGGGGCTCAGTCTCATAACCCTGAGATCATGACCTGAGCCAAATTCAAGAGTCAGATGCTTAACTGACTGAACTACCCAGGTGCCTCCATAAGATATTTTAAAAGGGGAAAAGTAGAAAAATGTTCAATATTCAGAACAATATTCAGGGTATGATGCCAATTCTGTTAAGAAAAAAAGAGGGGTATACTTACATAGATTCATAAGGGGAAGGCATTAGGTCTAGAAGGAGGAAGGTCATACCTCAGGCCTTTAAAGGGGGATTTTTCTAAGAAGAATAAGTAATGTATGGGAAATGTCTTAAGCATGTCATTTTCAAACAAATTCTTTGAGCCACATAGATATTTTGGAAATAACTGGGGTGTCTTGTTGGGGATGGGAGAGAGTTGGAGGGGCCCCAGGTCCCCCAGGCCTCCCAACTTCCTGCTTTGTATAGAAGTTACATTTTAAAAATTTTGTTTTACATTATTGGGGTTTCCATTAAAAAAAAAATTTCTGGTTCTTTTAAAAAAATAATAAAGGTTATAAACCAGAGCACCAAGAGAAACTACAGTTTTCAGTTCATCTCAGCCCCAAACATTGAATCAGTTGGAGTTACTAGTCTATCAATAGATGCATGATTTATAGTTCCGGTTGCATTTGATGTTAGTTTATCTGGGCTCTGGTGCAAGGGGTGAATTAGAGCAGGGGGTAGGGTAAGGGTTTGGGAGGTGGGTGGAAAACACCCTTAGGAAGATGGAATTAATTAAGATTTGGGAAGAGAAGGAAGATTGAATTCAGCTGGAGGGTGGGCAGGGTGGTGAGAAAGAGGCCATTGTCAGTTTATTGGGGTGGGAGTTGAAGGGGTTCCCACTTATGGGGGAAGGGGAAATATTTTTCATCACTCAGCATTGGATTTTCACAGAGCAAATCTGATTCCTCAGGTTAGGGTCCCTTACCATTTAGCACTATTCTTGGAGTCAACATGACTCTCCATAAAGAACAGAGGCCTTATATGCCTGCCTGTTCATTGTCCGCCTGCCCATGTGGGGGCAATGCAGTTCCTGCAACAGTGGCCTCAGGGCTTTTGCATGAACCCTCCCCAGAGAGGAGATGCACACCATTGGCTCTCATGAGCCTATATGACCTGTATGCCCTGGCTCTGCGCTCACCCCTGTCTGGATCCCACAGAGCACATCAGGGAACTCCTAAAGCAACCCACCCTCCAAAAACAGCAAAAGGAGGGGAACAGATAGGAAGCCCTCCCCATTACATAGTCCACTGCTAGTGATGGCGGGTTGAAGGGCTGAGACCTACTTTGGATTCCAGCAGGTGATCACGGGCTTCATGGTATGGTGGGTGTGGTCGATAGTCAGGGCCTCCAGAAGCCAGTGGAGGGCACAGAGCTGGCGGAAGAGGGGCTCCCTGCAAAGACAGAGGTGGGAGGAGGGAGCACAGAGGGATCCTGTTGGAACTATGTCCTTCACAATAATAGGCACAGAGACAGTTGTGCTGGCTTTCCAGTTAGAGAGCTGTTGCCATGTTCCAGGCATGGTATTTCCTGTTCCTCGTCTCATCGAGCCTTTGCAATGTGTCCATGAGGCATTCGTGGGCCCATGTTATAGATGAGGCATGTGAGGCTCAGGGGAGTAAAGGAATGTGTGGCAGTTTGCTGACTTGGCAGGTGGCAGAACCATGATTTGATGGGAGACGACTGTGTGCCAGTTATGGGGTGGGGGGATTTCTATGTGGGACAGGAGAAACAATGGAGGGGTCCCCCAGCTAGAGGTCTTGATTCAGGCAAAGTGAGTAGGTTGAGGGACGTTTATATCCTATAGGTATCTGCCTGTTCATCTGATAAAAGTACAATAAATACACTAAGAGTGTCAAAGAGGGCTGGACACGCAAGGAAACTGGATTTATTATAATCTTCCTCCTCCCCCCGATCAACAGATGGACCCATTGTTTTAAATTTATAGGTCCTTTGCCTGAAAATGTAGCTGGATGTTGAAGAAAACCACAATGAACGTATTATTTGAAAAATAGCCGAAACACTGTATAAAAACATATCTCACCTGTATTTTCTGATTTGGGGTGGCATCATGTATTACAGGGAACCAGGCATTGAGTAGGGCACCTTACACACTTTATTTAATTCTCCCAACAACTTGCATGGGTGTGAATCGTTGTCCACATTTTAAAGAAGAGGAAACTAAGGCTCGGAGAGATACCGTCACTTTGTAGTAGGTCACACAGCTTGTGGGTGACAGAGGCGGGATCTGAATATCTCATTCAGTGCTCCCAACAACCCCATAGTAAGGTACTGTTACTATGCCCTCTTTGCAGGCGAGGGGCTTAGGTAAGGGAAATTGCTCAAGGTCATATTGCTAGGGCTGGTGGGGATCTGAAGTCGTCTGTTTCACCTCAGAGTCTGTGCTTTCATCCGTCCCGGCTCTGTCCATGGTGCTGACGAAGCTGATGCAGTGGTCACCTGGGGCATGGGCTCAGGAGAGGGTTAACCTGCTGCCTGCACTTTTCCTGGAAACAAGGTCACCTCCTCCCTGCATGATCTCTCCTCTTACACTAATGGGTGAGATGCCTCCATTATGAACCTGTGTAATTGCTCTTCTCTGAAGTTGATCTTGATCAATAATCCCCAGGGTTCCTGGGCCTGATGGGCAGAGGGGCAGGAAGGGACCCACCCTCTCTGCTTCCAGGAAGGCCCCAACCCAGAAGGTGGGGGCCGAGTATGGAGCTGACCCAGGGCTGTCCCGGTGAATCCCCTGAGAGGTATCCCTTGGGGGTCTTAGGAAAACCAGGGTCGTCAGCTCTCTTTCTTCTGCTCTGGAGCCCTTCCTCCCTCCTTTCTTTCCATACATTGTTTACAAACACCTACTATTCCCTCATTTCTAATTTAAAGGTTCTGCAAGCCTCTCGCCCTTCCAATTCTGGTCTGTCTTCCCCCTTAGCACCACCTGGGTCCTTACAGGTGCATTTCAGCAGCTCTGAGCACTGGGCCATGTCCAGCGTTTCGCCCAGAGCAGCAGCTAGCTCTGCCATGTGCCTGGCACCCCATGTTACCCTCACCATAACCCAGGACATTGCAAAAGTCCCTGGGACATGTCCCCTCTTCTGTTCACCATAGAGAGCCCCTGCCAGCCTGGGCTTTGGGTTGTGTGGGGTGGAGGCTGGGAGGAAGGGATAAGCAAATGGTGTTAACTGGTGAGGTGAGGTCTGCTTGGTCATGGTGGGTGTGAGGATGTGGGCATGTGAGCATCAGATTCATTTCTGCAGGTGACAAGCACAGGCATAAACCCGACTCTTCCCCTCCCCTTGCTTAAAATCTTTAAACTCTCTACACCATCTGTTTTGGGCTAAACTGTGTCCCCCTCAAAATTTGTATGTTGAAGTCCTAACCTCCCCCACCCCGAGACCTCAGAATGAGCCCATATTTGGGGATGGAGACTTTGATGTGGTGACTATATTAAAATGGGGCCCTAACTACGAGAAGAGGAAATTAGGACACATAGAGAGACACCTGTGATGCACATGCTGGAAGGAAAGACCATTTGAGGACACAGGGAGAAGGAAGCCTCAGAAGAAGCCAACCCTGCTGACAACCCCTGGACTTCCAGCCTCTAGAACGATGAGAAAATGAATTTCTACCATTGAAGCATTTTGTTAGGGCAGCCTACTAGGGCAGCCCTGGGAAACTAACACACGGTCCCCTATGAGACTCCAATCCATCTCACGTGCCTTGAGTCTCCGCACGGCCCCTCTTCTGTCATCTGCAGCCTAGGGAAGTTCTGCTCAGTTGCTCAGGCTCACCGCACTCTCACTTAGCACCTCCTGAGTTAAAATCCTAGCTTTGCCACCTACTAGCTATGTGCTCGTGGCAAAATTACTTCACTTCGCAAGCCTCACTTTCCTCACCTATAAAATGGCAGGAATTGTTAGATTGAGGGTGAGAAGAGGTGGTTGGGACTGTTCTCTGCTCTGATATATATTTCTCTTCCTCTTCCTTCTCTGCCTCTCAGCTCAGATGTCCCCTCCACCAGGAAGCCTTCCTTGATTTCTCCAGGTCTGGGTTAGCCTCTCTTCCAGTGTCCAAAAGCCCATCCCATCTTTATAGCATATCTCTTTGTCCCTACATTCCCAGTTGCTGCTCTACTGTAACTATCTGTTTACTTGTCTCTCTAGCCCTGCAAGCTGCAGAGTCTTGTCCACTGCAGATTACTGCTGGGCACAGAGTAGGCTCAGTATATTGCTGGCTCCTGAATGGAAGGTGGTGGCAGTGAACTGGTTCAAATCTGACATTTTCTAGAGCTGATAACTTGGGCAAAATTCTCACTTGCAGAACCACTGAGATAATGAAAAGTAGTAACAACAACAACATAGCAATAGCAAACACGTCCCACAGAGCATTTACACTGTGCCAGCAGACTCCGTGCTAAGTGCTCTACATATGTTGACTAAGGTCATCCCTGTGAGGAAAGTATTATGGGTATCCCCATTTTGCAGATAAGGAAACTGAGGCCGTGTAACCTGTCCAGATTCAAAACAGCCAGCAAACAGCAGGGCTTGAATCTTAGCCCAGGCAGTCTGGGTTCTGAATCTGTGCTTTATCTATGATATTGATGTTGTCTCTTGTCACCAGGGAGAGCCCTCCCTTTTCACTAGAATAGGGTCTTGTCCAATGGGTTTGGACGTTACTCTCCACTTACAAGAAGTGCCTCACGAAAACCTGCGCAAGGTATTTATATATAACAGCTTTATTCAGAACTGCCGAAACTTGGAAAGAGCCAAGATGTCCTTCCGTAGTTGGAGGGATAAATAATCAGTGGTACATACACCCAGACAATAGAATATTCAGGACTGACAAGAAATGAGCTCTCAAGCTAGAAAAAGACATGGAGGGGAAATGCCTATGGCTAAGCGAGAGAAGCCAACCTGAAAAGGCTACATCGTGTGTGATTCCAACTGTACGACATTCTTGAAAGGACAAAACTACGGAAACGGTGGGAAGATCAGTGGTTGCTAAGGGTCGTGTGGGGAAGGAGGATGAACAGGTAGGGCAGAGGGAGTTTTTAGGGCTGTGAGCACACTCTGTATGGCATTCTGATGGTGGTTACATGCTATTACACACCTGCCCAAACCAACAGAGTGCACAACCCCTGAGTGAGTCCCAACGTAAACTGTGGACTTCGGCTGATGACCTTGTCAGTGTAGATGCTTTGGTGGTAACACCCGCACCCCTCCGGTGGGGGATATTGCTTAACGGGGGAGTCTGAGCACGGACAGGGCAGGGGTTATAAGGAGAGTCTTTGTATCTCCAACATACTTTTGCTCTGAACCTAAGGCTGTTCTAAAAAAAAAAAAATGAAGTTTTAATGAAAAAAAAAGAAAGTGCCTCAAACCTGGCAATTGTTCATCTCATGTGCAGTAAAATAAGCTGGAGGAAAAAAAAGGGGAGGGGGGAAGTAAGAAAGTCCCTGGAGACCCACGCGATAGAAATCAGTACTGTCTCATAATGACTGTATGTCAGGTCATAGCACGGTGTTTTTTATTTTCCCGAATTAAAAGAGAAGGCATTTATTTTCTGAAGCGCGGGGCATAATAGATGAAAACACCGAAGGGGGGGTTGCACGAAGCCTGCTTCTGAAGTCCTCCGGGTCAGAACTCCAGGGGAGCACAGCTGAATAGCCCATTCTATTGAAACTGCTTTACCAGCCGGAATGCGAGTGGGCGGAGACATCCCTGAGAAGACAGCGTTTTGTGCTTCTACAAAGAGAAATGGGAAAATGCCTACCAAGCCATTTCACGCACCCCATGCCAGCTGCTGAGGACAGCCCCGGACAGGGTGCCGGCGCGACTCCTGTGGTTCCCTCGCCTATGGGAAGGCTGTGCGGGGCAGCCCGGCCTCTCAGAGAGGAAAGAAGGAGCTCTTTCTCATTTCTAGAGACCATCCCGCCCACGTTTTTATAGATAAAGATCAAGGCTCCTTTGACATGATTGAATTGATCCCTATACAGTCAATCCAGAATATTCAGCCAGTTTGGGAATCAGTTACCTTGGAGCGAAGGGATTGGCCGGACTCTGATCCGTGTCAGCTGATGTGACAACTGAGGATTTGAGAACTGATCAGGCATGCTCTGCCCTGATGCCTTTTGGTAGGCAGAATACAGAAATGTCCCTCCCTGTATCTGTACACTGTACAATGTGACTTTGCGTCTTCCTCATCAAGAGCTGGAATCTTTGCCCCATTCCTTGTATCTGGGCTGGCTTGATGCTTTGGCCAGTAGAATGTGGTGGAAGAAGCACTGTGTCCATTCCGAGCCTAAGCCTCAAGAGACTTTGGTGCTCAGGCTCCTGTTCTTGGAACCCATCCTGACTGCCCGGGCTAGGCTGCTGCATGATGAGAAACATGTGGCCCAGTCACTCTTGTCACCCTAGCAACCAGTGAGTTTGCTGGCTCCTGAATGGAAGGTGGTGGCAGACCTGTGAGTGATGCCAACCTAGGTGGCCGGCCTCATGCATACCCATCATCTGGGCACACAGACATGCACAAACCCAGCCAGGATTAGCCAAGCCAACCCCGACCGACAGAACCACCCAGTTGACCTGTAGACTTGAGAGCAACAGGAAATGGTTATTATTTTAAGCAACTCCGTTTTGAGGTATTCGGTAATACAGCAACAAATGACTGATACACTCACCGAAGGCAGCCAGAGCCTTTTAACAGCCAAAGAGAAGAAAGAGCAGCTTTACAAACTCTAGCCAGTGGGGGCTACTATCTGTTTGCAAATAAAACTTTATTGGAACACAGCCACATCCATTCATTGCAACTTTCACACTGCAATGGCGAAGTTAAGTAATTGCAAGAGAGACCATCTGGTCTGCAAAGTCTAAGGTATTTACTGTCTGTACCTTTAGGAGAAAGTCTGCTGACCCCAAGTCTAGGGGGCGATAGACACCAACAACCACCACTGTTCATCACCATCATCATCGTCATCATCCTGGCCTATCTAACAAACCTGGTTATAAAGATCTGATTTAGGAGTGAGGAGGTCAGAATTCCTGTTGTAAAAATTGGGGCAGATTCTACCCCGCTCTGGGCTTCGGTTTCCTTATCTGGTCTTGAAGGAGGATGAGTTAGAAACTCTCCAGTTATTTCCAAGGTTGATTTAAGCCTCAGCTTATTCAAACCAAATGAACCAAGAGTGGGGCCCAGGAATCTGCATTTTCCAGGCATCATCCCCACTTCGGTCCTTGGAGGATCCACAGCAAGTGAAAGCTTAAGAACCACTGATCTGGGGCACCTGGGTGGCTCAGTAGGTTAAAGCCTCTGCTTTCGGCTCAGGTCATGATCCCAGGGTCCTGGGATCGAGCCCCACATTGGGCTCTCTGCTCAGCAGGGAGCCTGCTTCCCTTCCTCTCTCTCTGCCTGCCTCTCTGCTACCTGTGATCTCTGTCTGTCAAATAAATAAATAAAATCTTAAAAAAAAAAAAAAGAACCACTGATCTACACCGTTTGCTTTCAGAAGGGTTGTCCACAGGCAGAAGGGCAAGTGTTTCCAAGGGACATGATGAGAAACTGCAAAACCTCTTTTTGCAAGGAGGTGTTTCAAGATCATCAAGTTCAAGTTGCCAGTTGGAAAGTCCCTTAACAAATGAGTTGGACTTCTCGATCGAGAGATCGAGAGATTGCTATCAAGAATCCAGTCATAAGGTCAGTGGAAGAGGAGGAGCAGGAAAGTGGGGAGTGGACTTAATCAAAAGCTGGAATATTAGGGAGGGATACTGAGGACAATGCATTGTTCTACTCTTCAAGTACATGAGACTTGGCTCTCCAAACATATCACGAGCACCTCAGAGGCTCATACTTTCTGTGTAGTGCCTGGTGACGAGCGTTTGGGCTGTGAAGTCAGACAGACTTGGCTGAAAACCCTAGCACAACACCACGCTGAGCTCTGTGACCTTGGGCAGAGGAGCACACCTCTCTGATTGCTGCTTTCTCATCTGCAAGGAGGGTAATAATACACCTATATAACAGGGCTGCTGGGAGAACCGAATGAGATATGCCTACAGAGAAGTCAGTAATGCCAGTATTACTGTGCACCCCTTAGGGACCTAATAAATATTTGACAGATGAGCAGAGAAGTCTACAATCCATTTTACCATTTTCATTGCCCTAAAGCCATGTGTCTTAACATGGCCGGGGGAGGGGGGAGATACGGGGGGAGAGGGTGGGCATGATTTTGCCCCCCGCACCCCGGTAGGCCATTTGTCAACATCCAGAGACATTTTTGGTTGTTACAACTCACAGGTGGGGAGCCACTGGCTTCTAGTAGGTCAAGGCCAGGGATGGTTCCAAATACCTTACAGTACACGGGACAGTCCTTCCCGACAAAAAATTTATCCCTCCCTACATGGGAGTAGTGTCGAGGTTGAGAAACCCTGCCCTAAAGTCAAAAGCTTCTGTCTTTGCACCTGAAATCTTCCAATTGAACAGGGGTAACGAGCACAAAAGAAAACACTGGGTTTGGAATTCTTTGGAATAAACCCAAGGGGAACAAGATGCCCAGGTTTTTAGAAAGCCAAAGTGTTCTTTGTAGAGGGTTGATTAGCCGCTGTTACACCGTGCAATGATGAGTTCATGCCTCGGGTCGGGAGACAGCAGGTGCTTCTCTAGGAAATAGAGCTCCTTGAGTTTTGGGGAAAACATGTCCCCTGAGCCCAGGCTGACACATTGTTGCACACACTCAGGGAGGACTGCAGACGGATTTATCAGGCTTTGCAAACTATTTGACAGCAGAGCGTCTGGCCTGGGAAGGAACGGAATGACTCAGTCCCAGCTGATTTGCCACTTAGCTCTAAAGCACCGTGTCTGCTTTTCTGTTATTTTTGTACACCAAATGGCATTGCCAGCTCCAAGCTCCATGTCCCTTTCAGGAGGACACGGGAACAGCTCAACAGTTTCCCAGTGCCTCGTTAGCTCCTTGAGTCATTTCACCTTGGCTTCCGTTGATAAGCTAGCGAGGCAGACGAGCCAGAGGAGGGACTACTTACACGTGAGCCTCGGGCAGCGAGGGCAGGATGATACAGCTATGCACGGGGATGAAGGGGTGAATGAATCCAGCGCCCGTCTTCTTAACCTTCTCGTCATCGTATGTGCTGGTGTTGGGGGAGAAGCAGAAAGAGAAAAAGAGAGTGAGCAAAGAGCAGCAGTTTTTATTTTATTTATTTATCTGAGAGAGAGCACACGAGGCAGGGGAGAAGCAGAGGGAGAGGGAGAAACAGGCGTCCCGCTGAGCAGGGAGCCTGATGCTGCGGGTCTCGATCCCAGAACCCTGGGATCATGACCTGAGCCAAAGGCAGACGCTTCCCCAACCGAGCCACCCAGGCGCCCCGAGGAGCGGCCGTTTCAAATACCTTCTTCTCTTGCCAGGGTTTATTTGGCAGGCATGATTGGGCACCTACTATGTGCTGGGCAATAATTCTAGCTCAAGGGATGAGGCTTCTAGATGCAGCCAGGGAACAGATCATATTAAAACCCTGCTCTCCTGGAGCATATATCCTAGCAGAGGAGCAAAGAGAATTAAGATAAGTGGGGAAATGCTGTGGTATGCCAATAAAGATTAGGGGTGGGGTATGTTTTCTGAAAAGGCCAGGTAAGTATTTATGACTTTGTCGGACATGCGGTCCAGGTCGAAACTACTTAGTAGAATGAAAGCAGCCATCGGCCTATGGAAACAATATGTAAATGTCAGTGTTTCAGTAAAACTTTATTTATAAAACCAGTCGAAGGGCTGGATGTGGCCCATGGGCTGGCGTTTGCTAACCCTGCTGTACTAAATAGTGGGACATGCTCTGGGGAATTAAAAAAAACAGAGAATTCAGAAGGGCTGGGAAGGGTGGCAGTTGCAATTTTAAATAGGGTGATGAAGGGAGGTGTCACTGAGAAGATGACATTTGTTAAAAATTCTGCAGTGCATAAAGGAGTGAGGCATTCAGATGTCTTGGGGCAGTGCATTCTGGATAGAGTGAACAGCAGGTGCAAATGTCCTGAGGTGGGGCTGTGTTTCAGAGACAATAGGGAGGTGAGCGGGAGGAGGAGAGAGAGAGAACAGGGCCTTGCAGATCACTGCGGGTACTTGGGCCTTTTCTCTAAATGAGAGTAAAGGATTTTGAGCTGAGAGAAGACACGTCTGACTTGCATTCAGAAAGGATCCTTCTCACCGCTGTTTTGAAAATGGTCTATGGTGGAGGTGGAGAGCAAGGACAGAGGCAAGGGGACCTGTTAGGGGCATTGTAATAATTCCAGCCTGAGAGAGGAAGGTGGCTTCAGCTTGGCCATGGGGTCCTGGCCATGGAGACAGTGAAAAGTAGCAATGAAGGTACGAGACATAGGCAAGGAACTGCCTGGAGTTTGTGGTTCCTGTTTCTGGTCCTTTCCCTAAAGAGGCTTCATCCAGCTCTACAGATTGCTGACTCACTGGTTGGTCAAACCAGCCAGGAGATGTGGGGATCTCAAACTTCAGAAGCAGATACAAGCGTGCCCCCAAAGTTCAGCCATAACCAGTCGTGCCCCCACGGCCACCAGGCAGGCTGCTGTGGGAAACCAGAACCCCATGCTCTGTCCCGTAGAGAATTTGGAGAATATGGAAGCTTCCTGTCAAGCCAGACGCCGTCTGGGAAAGGGAAGGAGGGGACTTGCTTGGAGAAGGGAGACAGAGCTCAGACAGGTGGTTCATCTTCGAAACCACTGGTCATTTGCCCAAAAAAGACTGTTAGAAAATGAAATAGAATAGTTACATTTAATGCCATATTAAAAATTGTTTTTTCTCCACCGTCATGGAGCAAGTCCTTTCAGTTATAGAAAATAGTTTCTTTCTTTCCCCCCCCCCTTTCTAGCAGGCCTTAGTCATATATATATATATTTTTGCCCATGACCAAATCTAGCCCATGGACACATTTTAAGAAGCCTACTGTGTGTGTAATGGGATCAATTGTATTTTAAAACTGTGAGATTTCACATAAAAATGGAGACGTTTTTGTTCTGGAAACTTGAAAACCATTGCTCCTCTGGGCCTGTGTTCTGGCTGGCTAGAGTCAGGTGGGGCCCACGATCAAGGTCACTGCCTGCTTTACATGTGGTGTGGGCTTCTTGGAGGGAAGCCGGAGACTCATGCACTTCTGGCTTCTTGTTTCCTGCTACGTGTGAATTCCCTTTGGGCCTTTTACTTTCTGAGCCTCAGTCTAAGTACCTTCATTGACTGAATCACTGATGGGTTCCCTGCTTCATTCATTTCCACCTAGATTTATTGAACATCTCTGGATGGCTGGAGGCCGTGGACACAGCAATGAATGAGACAGACCCAGCCTCTCCCCTCCGAAGCTTAGAGTCTAGGGGCAGAAACAGTTATAACGAAACAAGCAGTGGTGATGAGGCTGAGCGGAAGAGTGTATGGTTCTCTGATAGCACAAAATAGGGAGTTTGGCTGAAAAGGAACCAGGGAATACTTCTTGGAGGAGGTCGTGGCAGTTTAGAACCACAAACCCCATGTTCTTTCACTCTCTTCCAAGGGAGAGATGGCCATATGTACCCTTCCCCTGGAACCTTGGTTTTGTGAGTGGCTGAGCTATTAGAACGTGTCCGTCAAAAGCAATTGGTGTGATGCCCATTTTTGGGCCTAGGCTCCACGAACTGGCAGCTTCTCCTTCTCATTTCTCGGGATGCTCACTGTTAGCGCCCAGCCATGGGCATGCCGTGAGGAAGCTGGCAGCTTGAAGCTCCTAGGGAGAAGCACTACGGCTGCTGGGTCTCAGCCCTAGCCGAGCTCACAAGCTGACAGCCAGCTCCGAGTGGCCACCCGTGTGGACGCACCGTGTTGGAAATGGACCCTTTGAGCTGCCCCAGCTAGTGGTGCTGGAGACAGTACTTCCCCATTCGCCCAGCTCAAGCTGCAGAGTTGTGAGTGAAATAAAGGTTTGTTTCCTTGAGTTCTTAAATTTTGGAGTAGTTGTTCCCATCAGCAGAAACTGGAACAAACAGTGAGCTAAAATCTGAAGGTTGAATGGGAATTAAGTAAGTGCATGGGATGGGGGAAAGGCTTCCAGTCGGGGGGGGGGGGCGTATCATGAGTGCAGAAGTAGGTGAAATGTGTGTGGCTGGCGCAGGCGGAGAAAGAGGGGACTAGCCCATCCAGACTCTTGTGGTCCCTGCTCAGACTTTGGTCTTTATCCTTTTAGGAATGGCAGCCCAAAACCCCATTTCAGGTTTAAGCTGAAAGCAACTTGTGTCTTGAGAAGATCACTCTGGTTTGGTGCGGGGAATGAGGCTGAGGTGGGACAGAGGAGGTGGCGTGGGGACACACATTAGGAATTTACCTTCCTCCCGAGAATTTGAGGACGATCCTGGGGTCACAGAGTTAACTGAAAAACAGGACCAGAATCTAGGTCCCCTGATATCCATTTCCACGCGCTCTTTATTCAGCCCTAGAGCTGAGGAACCAGAAGCAAATACATGGGCTTGCCCCCGTGGGGCAACTGTGTCCCCCGGTGGTTTAGACTGCATAGACATTAACCCAACTGTTCCAGTCCTTAAGCTCTGGTTTTCTGTCCTCCTTCAACCAGGATAACAAGAAAAATTCCACCCTTGTTTTTTTTCCCACCTTTACAGCTAAATCTGCAACTGAAAAACGAGGTCATTGAGCACGGTGGGAAAGACTGCTAGCAGGCAGAAATCTTCCGGGACATGCTTGATTTTCTTTTTCCCTTTGCCTACTTTGTCAGACTTAAAACTTCTGTCTGAAAGGACTTATCCTATGGTCTTAGATCCGCAGGGTGGGGGTCGGAGGGGGGGGTGGTGTGGGTGGGAGAGTGGAGTAATCCTTCTTGCTTTTATAATGTGCAAGATCAAATACCTTGTTAAAAAAGTATTATAAATGAACACTTGTCTTTCTGATACTTCTGTGACTGGAATTATGTTTGTAGCACGCGGCTCTTAGATGAGAGATGCTTTCGGGCCTGCCTAGAAATGAAGATTTTCAGCCATAAATCTGAGGATTTTAGGTAATTGAGGCCCAGAGAGATCAAATTCACCTTATTGCATAATAATAGCTAATAGTTACTGAGGGCTTCTTGTCTGGTATGCCAGGCTCTGCGCTAAGCACTGTTTTGTTGGATCCTCATAACAAACCTGGGAGTTTGGTACCGTGCATCTGGGTGAAGGAGGCTCAGAGAGGTGCAGTGACTGGCCCAGAGTTAAACAGCTGTATGGAAGAAGTCCGGACTCCGACCCAAATTACCCACTGCTGGTTCTGGTATGGAGAATCCCCCATTGCTATTTTTTAACCCTTGCTTCTCCACCTGCATTTGATAGCTACACACAGTCATGGCCTCCCCTTTTATTTTAACAGTCACACTTGTGCTGCTCCTAGAATCTGCCAGGTAAGACACAAGGAGACCAATGTCTATGAGAAGAACGATCTCATGCATATTTAAGCTTATTAAACTTTAAATAAGCCGTGTCTCACGCTCTGAAACATGGATGGGAGAAGAGAGAATCGTGTTCTATGACCGTGGATTAAAACCCCATTCAAACAAGGGAGACGTGGCAACAGAAGTCTTGAGAAAGTTGCAGGAGACTCTTTAACAGACGCCCCTCCCCCTCCCCAGCGCCTGTTCGTTTGCCCGTTAATCTGAGTGCAGCTCCTGCAAGAAAGAACCCTGAGTTCATTCCTTCTCCTTATGTCATGGAAAGCCTGCCAGCTGGCTACTTGTCAGAAGGAGCCCCCAAAATTAATGATGGGCTGTATGGTGACTAATATAACATAATGGGGAAAAAAAAAAGGATCCTGGATCTAAGCACCATCGGGCTCAGGGAAAGTAGACTTTGCATTAAGCTCTTGGAACCCTCATGGAAAGAGTAAGAACTGCCTTCCTCATTGAGTGGCTGGCCTTCTCTCTATCATGTGCCTTGATCCCATGAGCAGGCTTTATTGGTGGCCCATTTAGTGGATGGATGCTGGTGGCTCAGGTCATGACTTGCCTGCTTTCTTTTCACTCTGAAAATCATGTTTCCGAAAGATGACACCATCAACACCCTCCACTTTCGGCTCTGGCCTTCCTAACCAGAAACGCTGGCCACAGGAACTTCTGCTGGGCTGATACTGTTGGGTCTAACCACATCTCTTTCTTTCTTTTTTCTTTTTTTAAAAGATTTTATTTATTTATTTGACAGACAGAGATCACAAGCAGGCAGAGAGGGAAGCAGGCTCCCTGCTGAGCAGAGAGCCTGATGTGGGGCTCGATCCCAGGACCCTGGGATTATGACCTGAGCTGAAGGCAGAGGCCTTAACCCTCTGAGCCACCCAGGCGCCCCACCACATCCCTTTCTATTTGGCATTAAAGATCCTGCCCAAAAGTCAAGCTTCTGGGGTGTCTATCCAGACTCTCTTTTTGCCCCCTAACCTTGAGGGGATGGGCATTAGAGAAATCATAGAAATGGTATCTATGTTCTCTGCCCCCCGGCTTCAGCATAGAGCTCCTCAAACCCTTGTACTCTCCTAAGTGGTAATAGCACTGGGAATATCCTTTGTTCTAATATTTGGTCTTAGACTCTGGTTCTTGGCACGGAACTCCTTAACCCTTTGGAATTTCCTGCGTGGTAGGAATGCCTACCTCAGTGTGGTTCCAGAACATTTTCATCACCCCCAAGGAGGCCCCCTCCCCATTAAGCAGTCACTCCCCACTCCCTTACTCCCTCGACCCCTGGCAATCACCAATCTGCTTTCTGTCTGGGATGAACCTCAAAAACATTCTGGTAAGTGAAGGGAGCCATATGCAGAAAGGTCATGTGTTGTAGGATCTCACTGATAGGACCCTTGTTTTTAAGCAGCATATGTTGAGGGGCGCCTGGGTGGCATATCCCATTAAGCATCTGACTCTTGGTTTCAGCTCAGGTCACGATCTCAGGATCCTGGGATTGAGCCCCACATCAGGCTCCGCACTTAGAATGGGTCTGCTTGAGAATCTCTCTTCCTTTCCCTCTGCCCCTCCTTCTCATGCTCTCTCTCTCTCTCTCTAAAGTGCATATATAAATCTTAAAAAAAGAAAAAAAAGAAGCACATATTGAAACTTCTCTAAGTTAACACCGTGAAGAACAGAATTTGGGACATATTGCGGAGGAAAGGGGCTGTCTGTTGTGGATTCCTTTCCTCTTTAGCTGGCAGCCTGGCAGTGTGGGTCCTGGAAGCCCTAGCAGAGTGGCTGTCAACCTTGGCTCCACATTGAAATCATTGTGGGAACTTTCAAACATACTCTGTCCAGGCAACACCCCCAGAGAGTCTGATGCAGTTGGTCTGGGAAGCACCCTGGGCATTGGTATTTTGTGTTATCTAGTTGTATTCGTGGGATGAAGTGAGCTTTGGGTCCTCCTACTCTGCCATCTTTCCCTGG
Organism: Martes martes; assembly: GCF_963455335.1. NCBI lineage: Eukaryota > Metazoa > Chordata > Mammalia > Carnivora > Mustelidae > Martes > Martes martes. Next base: position 78,030,928 of record NC_137901.1, read on the forward strand.
GCATTGGTATTTTTTAAAAAACTGTCCAGGTGATTCTAATGTGTAGCCAGGGTTGAGACCATGGCTATAACAGGACAATGGCTATGGGCGCAGGCCATTTCCACCATCCTTCCCTCTGCACCTGCCTCAGTACCTCCTTTCCATCCCAGATTCATGCCTTATTGAAGTCTAAGTATCCTAGGAGTCTGTCCATGCAGAATGGCATAGCCTAGGAATTTTGGTGTCACTCAGGGACTCAGGGATGCTTTTTATTTTATTTTATTTTAAGATTTTATTTATTTATCTGACAGATCACAAGTAGGCAGAGAGGCAGGCAGAGAGAGGAAGGGAAGCAGACTCCCCGCTGAGCAGAGAGCCCGATGTGGGGCTCGATCCCAGGACCCTGAGATCATGACCTGAGCCGAAGACAGAGGCTTTAACCCACTGAGCCACCCAGGCACCCCTCAGGGATGCTTTTTAACTTATGACCTTAGTAACGGGAATTATGTGAGCATTTCTAAACGTCATTCCTAATCTCAAAAAGGGGATGGGTAACAATAGTACCTATCTAAGGAATATTTTGAAATTTAGATGAAAAGATGTGCATAAAGCACAGAATAGACACTCATTATAATTACTGTTGTGGTTGTTACTGTCATCATCCCCATTGCTGTTGTTACGTGAATGGACATTTCATAATGGACCCGTCCGTTGATGGTCTTTTCCCAAGCAGAGGAAAGAACTTTACAGAAAAAGGGGGGCTACTTTATTCAACAAACCAACAACCATTTCTTGTGCACCTGCTTTGGGTGGACGCTGAGCTAGGATTTGAGGGTGCAGCTGAAGGTCTAGAATAGAGATCCTAATGTGGTTTAAACTAAACGAGCACACAAACACGTTACAGGAACCCCGAATCTGAGTCGGTTTTGGAGGGGGTCGATCTGGAGTCCAGGAAATATCAGGAGAGCGCGCCATTCACCTTGGGCTTTTAATAAGTAGAACTTTAGTCAGAAGAGGATGTGGGAAAGGCTGTTATTGAAGGCCTAAGGAACAGCATGAGGAGAGGCCTAGGGCGAGCGGCAGGCCCTGTAGAGGGAGGGAAAGAGGCACATTTGGGAACCAGCAGGAGTTCTTGGATAGCTCATGACATCAGACATGAGAACAGACATCTGTAGTAGAAGATACTCCACGGAGTCCCAGGAGGTGAGGCTGAGAGGTAGGTAGGAGGAGACGGAAAGCAATGGTCAGACGCCAGCCTGCGAGGGGGCTTCCGGTCAGAGACAACCGCCATCTCCGGGCCCAGGCAGGCGGCGTTCGCTCGGCACAGCCCTTCCCCAGACCGTCGGCGCTGCAGCTGCCGCATCTACTTACGTCAGAAGAATTTCGCCGTAATGGATGTCTGACATCTTTTTGGCTGGCTGGAATTTGTGTCTTTCTTCCTCTTTGAGTTTCTGAAGCTGCTGTTGCTTCTTTCTCAAGGCGCTCTCCTCTCGCAGCATGCTGAAGTACCCGCGGCCTATCTTCGCCGACTGGATCAACATGCTGGAGGGGGGCGGGGGGAGAGAGCAATAAAGTTGAGCTGACCGTGAAGACAGTGCTATATATATATGTATATTTTAAAGATTTTATTTATTTATTAGAGAGATGGAGAGAGAGCACAAGCAGACAGAGCAGCAGGCAGAGGGAGAGGGAGAAGCAGGCTCTCTGTTGCCCGATGTGGGGCTCGATGATCCCAGGACCCTGGGATCGTGACCTGAGTCGAAGACAGCTGCTTAACCGACTGAGCCAGCCAGGCGCCCCAAAGACAGTGTTATATTGTCCTGGGACTGATCATCTCTGAAGGGCACCCTCATACCTGCAGGGCAGGAACCTTCTTGCCTTTGAAACTCCAGAGCCAGAAGGACCTCTCTGGGCAGTTCCTTCTTCAGTCCATTATTCAACAAATATTTATTGAGCAACTATTATGTGCCAGGCACTCTGTTAGGTGCTATGAAATGAGCATAGTAATCCACACTCCGCAGGATGAGACACCTTTATGTTTGGAAAGGGGCTCATCCATGATAATCAGTCCTGTAGGGCCTGGGCTCCTGGCCAAGGCTGCCTTCTCTCAGATTCACCTAAATGCTCACATTTGCTTCACACGCTTCACAAGGGCTGCAAAGTGGAGGCAGTAAGTATAGGTGTTTGCTGTGTCATGTGACATACGCTGAGACTTCGTGACCCCAACCACTGTTTCCTAATCAGACGTCCTGATACTGGCTTGATGCCAAGACATTCTGTGCCTGACTGGTCTACACACCTCTCCCATTTTGCCATTTGTCACCTTGGGATTGGAGTTTGACAGCACTCTGGTGGAGAAGGAGTGAACCCATCTCTCTGTCTGTCCTGACTCTCTGGGAAGTTATTAGGCACCGTGTTGAACCACCACCATGTTTCCTCAGCTGAGTATTGGTTCCGAGATTTTCTTTTATTCTCAAAATTCCTCTTGAGCAACCAGTGTGTGAAGGGGACTGTGCTCACCACTGGGGACACAGTGATGAACAGAATGCTGTTCTAAGAGTAAACCAGTGATGATGAAGAATGATGGGAGTGGGAAGGACTCTGAGCTTTGTAAGAGGAGAGCACCTGGGGCGCCTGGGTGGCTCAGTGAGTTAAGCCTCTGCCTTTGGCTCAGGTCCTAATCTCAGCATCCTGGGATCGAGCCCCACATCGGGCTCTCTGCTCAGTGGGGAGCCTGCTTCCCTCTCTCTCTGCCTGTCTCTCCGCCTACTTGTGATCTCTCTGTCAAATAAATAAATAAAATCTTAAAAAAAAAAAAAAAGAGGAGAACACCTAATTCAGACTAGGGGGTGGATGGAGACATCTTCCTTCATGAAGTGAGACCTCCTTTCCCTTGTTCTGAGTAACCTCTTTCTGTCTCCTTGTCTTTCTCTCATGCTCAGCTTTGGAGGGGAATGTTCTCAGCAAGCTCTCTTGGTTAGATTTTGATAGGATTAATTAATCCTTGTTCATTTTCTAGGAAGAGTTAAGGTGTTACTGAGGACATTTGCATGTCAGCAGTGGATTCTCATAATGTCCATTGGGAAAAATATGCTGGGAGGCAGGGGGTGGAGCTTTCCCAGTATTTTTTCAAATTGCATCACACAGTGGTAACTTTTTATTCATTTATTTCTCGGGCAGACATTGCCTGAGAACCTGCTAGTCCAGGCGCTGTGAGGAGACTGAAGTTACACAAAGCAATAAGATAAGGCATCTGCGGCCAGAGAGTTCACAGTATCATAGAGGAAGTACACCCACAAACATACACTCTGAGCACAATGTAGAAAGAGCTACAGGGACCTAGAGAAATCTAAGAGGGCTTCCTGGGGAAGGTGACATTTGGAATAAGTAGGAATTTACCTGTAGGAAAACACGTGGGAAATGGCATATAAGTGGATGGAATAGCAGTTAGTTATAAATGCAAAGAGGCGTATTATCGACTAAATGTTTGCGTTCCCTTGAAATTTATGTGTTGAAACCCTACCCCCAATGTGATGGTATCAGAAGGTAAGGTTTTGAGGAGGTAGTTAGGATTAGATGAGATCGTAAGGGTGGCGCCCTCATGAAAGGGATTAGTACCCTTAAAAGGGTCATGGGAAAGCTTCCTTCCTTTCTCTGTTGCCCACCATGTGAGGATACAAGATTCCAGCAGTCTACAACCCGGAAGAGTGTTCTCACCAGAACCTGCCCATGCTGGCACTTTGATCCAGACGTCCAGCGTCCAGAATGTCCAGAACGTGGGAAATAAGTTCTTGTTGTTGGCAAGCCACACAGTCTATGGTACTTCATTATAGCAGCTGGAACTGACTAGGACGGCTGAATCCGAAGACGGCCCGTTTAGGAAACTACAAGTGTCTTTAAAAAGCTGGGACACAGGGGCGCCTGGGTGGCTCAGTGGGTTGGGGCCGCTGCCTTCGGCTCAGGTCATGATCCCAGCGTCCTGGGATCGAGCCCTGCATCGGGCTCTCTGCCCGGCAGGGAGCCTGCTTCCTCCCTTCTCTCTCTGCCGGCCTCTCTGCCTGCTTGTGATCTGTCTGTCAAATAAATAAATAGATAATCTTTAAAAAAAAAAAAAAAAGCTGGAACACAGAAGGAATACGGGAGAGTGGCCAGGGCGAAATCTGGCAACTGGCAGGGAGCAGGTGGTACAGGGCTTTGGGGTCTGGATTGAAGTGAGCCCTGATCTGGGAGTTGCTAGAAATAGAACTTCTAGAAATGTTTCAGGAATCTGCAAATGTTTGAGTTTTCATGAACAGTTTTTCAAGCTAATGACAGTACAAAACCACAAAACATCCTGTTAGATACCAGATTGGCTCATTTTGTATAAGCTTTTCCTGCCATTTCTGTTGTGTTGACCAATTCTGCAAAGCACATTTTTTTTCACATCTTAACATGTGTGAGACGAGAGTGTGTCTTATTGTATTGTGTTTGTCATCATCTACACACTCTAACTTTGTTGTGACTCTGGACAGCCTGACCACACAATAGCCTCCCTTGATGTTTTAGACCACAAAACCACTGGATCATGAGTTGGGGTCTGAAATGTATATATTTTTAAAACATACTCTTATAAAATCAAGATAGTGACAGTATGAAAATTTGCAGACCAGGGATCAGCAGCTAGGAAGAAAATTTGAGTTTCTTACAAATATGTCACTGGCAGGTGACATCAGTCATCTTTTTCTACACTTAGACCTTGCTTCTCAGCTCATGTCAAATTTTCTGAATGTCTACGCTAGGTGTCACATGTCCAACCCAGCCAGCTAGTTGCAGGCAAGGATCACATATTATCCCAGTTCATATTCTTGTCACAGCAAAATAATCTCTCAGTTTCCTCTCGGACAAAATTGTGCAAAAATAAATGAATGTGTAACCTGGGGTAACCCAGTGAAACCGTGTTACAGATAACTTTGGCCCTTAATTGTCAGTTCTAGGTGCTTTTGCCTGGCTTTTATTTTTAGGTTTAGGAATGCGAGCCGTTGATATGATGTGGAATTCGTGTTTGGAACAACAGTGTGCTTCTATTTTTGCTTTTAAGCTTCTGAATCCACTAATCAAAAGAGTGTCCCGAGGTTGCAGGATAACCTGATAAAAAAGAAAACTGTTACCACTGACCACCTCTTAATTTCACAAACGACGGTTTTCTTGCTGTAGCACAAACAAAGCAATTGCAGAGCCAACCTGGGGGCTGGGGCTGATGTGACAGCAACCTTTGTTGTGTTACTTTACTGAGGCCCCTTGCTCAAAATTTGGTTCTGAGTTTGAAACGGACACCACAGATGCACTAAAAAGGTGTGAAGCAACTTTATACTCACATAATGAGGCTTTCTGGGCAGAGCAGGGAGGCTCCCAAGCCGGTCTGAGATCAGCCTGCGAGAGCAGGGAGGGGTGACTGCCTTAGGGTTTTATCGTGGTCAGGGAATGGGGTTGAGGTGAGCAGTCCCTCGTCTGTGGCTTGAGCTTCCCTCCAGCACCAAAAGCAACAGCAGCTGGACCTTCTTGTTGGCTTGCCCAGGGGTGGTGGACAGAAGGGGAAGAGACAGTGGGGGGAGCTTGAAGGCTGTCGGGAGTCATATATCAAAAATGGAGTTAGATTCTTTATTGCAGTAATTCACGCCCAACTTGATCTTTGTCTGTTTGCTTGGATAACTGCATCATTATCAACCATCAGACGATAATTTATTGAGTTCTTACTGTGCGCCAGGCACTCCCTCTAGGTGCTGAGATACAGCAGCGAACAAAACAGCCGCAATATTCCTGCACTCGGGAAGTGGATATGAGATAAAGAATGGATAAAGAAGATGTGGTATATACATATATAGACAATGAGATATCACTCAGCCATGAGAAAAAGAAATCTTGCCATTTGCAATAATGTGGCTGAAACTAGAGGGTATAATGCTAAGCGAAATAAGTCAATCAGAGAAAGGCAATTATCTTATGATTTCACTCATATGTGGAATTTAAGAAACAAAACAGAGGAGCATGGAGGAAGGGAGGGGAAAAATAAAACAAGCTGAAATCAGAGAGGGAGACAAACCATAAGAGACTCTTAACTCTAGGAAACAAACTGAGGCTTGCTGGAGGGGAGGTTGGTAAGGGGATGGGGTAACTGGGGGTTGGACATTAAGGAGGGCACGTGGTGTAACGAGCCCAGGGTGTTATATACAACTGATGAATCACTGAACTCTACCTCTGAAACTAATAATATGCTATATGTTAATTGATTGAATGTAAATAAAATTAAAATACATAGATGACCAACAAAAGGGCTTGCTGAGAAGGTGGCATGCAGGTTTCTGGGGGAAGAGTGTTTCAAGTAAAGGGAGCAGCATATGCAAAGGCCCTGGGCAATTACAATTTTAGAGTAAGGACTTTTAATTTTCATGGAATAAAATGTGATATTGCACAATGCACTTTTGCTACTGATATATTGTATTCGCTTTAGATATTGGTGTTCTGTTTAAGACTTGTGGTAGAAAGGTCCTGCTCTAAAAATGGACGGAAGGAAAGAAGGGAAAAAGAGAGAAAGGAAAGAAGGGGGAAGGGAAAGAGGGAAGGAAAGGAGAGGGGAAGAAAGGAAGTGCCGTGTCCTGGACTGGGATATGTAGGAAAATACCAGGGGACACCGCTGCTCTGGGCACCTGCTGCTCCCCCACAGCCTTGCTCCAGGGCGCTACTCCAGGAGGCAGTAGATTTTACCATTTTAATTAAGAAGTTCATTGCTGTTAACTCAATCTAACATCCTCTTGTGCAGGAACCCAGTAACAGAGCTGTAGAGGCCCCTCTCTGCTGCTGGAGTTCAGTAAGACTAACGTGCTCCAGTGTGTTCTTGAGATGTAACAAATCGTGCAGAGAAGAGGCCTTTGTAGTGAACTAAGCAGTGATGGGGTTTCACATCTGTGGTAGACCTTAGACCTGCTCTCCGCTATTTCTGCCCCTCCTCAACCCCCTTGCTCCTGGATGCATGGATTAACTCATGTATCCTCATAACAGCTCTGTGTTGTATCTAGACGCTGCCATTATCACTGGGTCTGAACCCGGTAGTAGGTTGAGCTACGGAGTCCTGCTGTCCGGTGTGCTAGGTTATAGACTGTCAGGATGTTTCCACCGGAAAGTCTCACCTGCCTACCCCGGAAGTCCATCGACTCCATGGGTCACTGGGTCCTTGGCTAACTTGAGTGACTTGGCTTTGACTGGCAGGTGTCAGAGCTCTCCTTTACCTATGAAACCTCCCTTGGAGTTGCCCAGATTCTCTTAGGGAGTGAAAGGTCATCATTGAAAGGTGTCTGTCCCAGGACAGACCATGGTCTTCAGGGACAGAGAGAGTGGGGGCAGGTGTGGAGAAGACTCATCACGTCTGATAGTTGAGCATGACAAGGGGAGGATCCCACGGACATTGAACAGACCTGGCCAGTTCGGTGGGCTTTGGGCTTGGATTTCAGTGTCTGATTTCAAAGCCACTGTCTTCCCCTGAAGAAGTTGTGTATTATGGATTATGGAAGTTGTGTATTATGGATTGAACTATGTCCCCTTACAATGCACAGGTTGAAGCCTTAACTCCCAGTATCTCAGAATGTGATCTTACTTAGAAATAAGGTCATTGCTCATGCAATTAGGTAAGATGAGGTGGTGCTGGAGTAGGGTGTGCCCTCATCCAGTAGGACTGGTGTCCTTATCAAAAGGGGAAATTTGGACCAAGGCAGGCACACAGGGAGAAGGCCGTACAAAGATGGAGGCAGAGATGCGGGTGATGTTTCCACCGGCAATGGTGAACACCAGAAATGGCTTGCCAGTCATGAGAAGTTGGGTGGAGGCATGGTACAGAGTCTCCCTCACAGGGCTCCGAAGGAACCAATCCCGCAACACACCGACTTGGACTTCTAGCCTCCAGAAGTGTGAGACAACACATTTCTGCTGGCAGCCCTCGCAAACTGTTGCAGTGCGGATCATGGAACCGCTTACTGTTTTTATTGTCTTTGGCTGTGAGGGTTCACCACATCCTGATTAAATTCATTTATAGAAAGGGACAGGCTGATGTCCGTGCCACAGCAAATAAAAGGGCTTGACTATGACATGGCATGGCTTAGGCTGCACACCCGTTAGGTGTTGGACTCTGCGTTAGGCCCTGACTCTGTGTTAGGTTGCGTTCGAGGCACTGGCGTTACAAAGGTGAACACATCCTCAGGGAATTCACAGCCTTTCCCTCTGCAGTCTTAGTGAGCGATCCTTTTATTGTAATGAAGAGGCTGATGAGAGATTTATTTGACTCAGTTGTGCCTTATTCCAAAAAGTATTAGAGGCAGAACATTTTTTAAAAAGTGAAAAAGGCAAGGGAAACGAGAAGGCCAGCGTCAGGTCAGACAGGTCAGACGGGTGTCAAAACCTGCACCACGTGACCTAGGGTGCCAGCTTGGCCCTGAGCATCCTGGTGGCTAACGCAAGGAGGGAAACACAATCCCTCGTGTGATTCCTAACGACCATACAGGTTTTAAAGAACTGTTCGGGAGATGCCTACTTATTCCTGGTGTTGAAATTGGGAAGAGATTTCGCTCAAGGACCTGTACAGGGAGGGCCCCGTGTAAAACCACGTCTGTAACAGAACCCTCAGTGCCAAGAGTGACGAAGGCCTCTGTAACTCACAGAATGGGGTAAGGGAACCCGGCTTGGGGAATCTAGTCAGCAAGTGTTCTGTTGGAATTACCACCCCTGTTAAACCAAGGCAGCCAGGCTCCCAGCTGCTAGATCTTCTGGAAAGAGCCGGGTGAGAGACAAGCATCGTTCGGGAGGGGGTTCTGGGTCCTCATGTCAGACACACCAGTCTATTCTGGGAACTTCAGGCTACAAGATGTTCATTCGGTGAGCCGAGAAGTGCTCCCACGGTACCATGGAGGCCCGTTTAAAAATACTTAATATTTTAGCAAATTCCTATCTAATTCCCTTGTATGCTCCCTACATTTTCTCCATCATCATTGCTGATTACCAGGCTATTTGTGTGAAGGGAGCTATTTGCAGGGAAGAGCAGTTTTCGCCTTTAAATCCACTCACCCGGGGCCTCCTGTTCACCGCTTTCCACGCTGTAAAACTCCCCTGGCTAACATCGCAAGAGGAACGATGGGGAGTAAAATAATTAACTGCATCAGGCAAGCGGAGGAAGAAGCCGATTATAAAATGGAAAGTTTCCTCTACCCAGTGCCACTTATTCCTAACCAGTGCATGGGGGTGGGTTTTTATTTCTAAGGGACATATGTTCTCGGTACGGGAGTCTGCGTGCGATCCCATGAATGGAGATTGCTCACTTTGGCAATGGGAGTGTTCTCAGCAGGGCTTAGCTGAGACAGACCAGAGGCTGTCTTTGGCTACGGAGTCCTGCTGTCCAGTAAGGAAGCCCAGGTTTTTCTCCCCAGCACCTTCAGACTTGAGGAGCAGTAAATAGTGAGGCTTGCTGGGGACGGCCTCTGCATGGGACCTTTACTTTAACCCCTCTCTTTGGCAGGTTTTAAACCTCTCTGAACTAGAGGCAGTTGGTTAAGCATCTGTCTTTGGCTCAGGTCATGATCCCGGGGTCCTGAGATCGAGCCCCACATCAGGTTCCCTGCTCAGCTTCTCCCTTTCCTGTCCCTCCTCTCACTCCTGCTCTCTCTCTCAAATAAAGAAATAAAATCTTAAACACACACACACACACACACACACACCCCAGAAAACCTCTCTGAACTACAGCCTCTTCATCTTTGAATGGGAAAAATCTTAGCTCTTGCCTTAAAGGGCCTTTGGGAGGGTTAAGTGAGTTGGTGGACATAAAGAGCTTAGTATGGTGCCTGGTACCTGGGACTCAATGATCGGGAGCTGTAGCTGTTACTGCTAATATTGTTATTGCCAACTTGCTAACATTCCCGAGGGTTTGGTGTGATTTCCAGGTGAGAAAACATGGAAAGTTGTCGGTAAACGACGAGGGTCCATCACAGCTGGAAAGTGGCAAAAGCAGGGATTGGAAGCCAGGAGGGCTGGTTCCAGAATTTTCCCATCTCCACCTGCGTGCTGCAAGTTCAAGCCCATTCAGCAGGAAGCTTTAAAGCTTGAAGTTTATCTCCAGGCTGTATGTTGTGTGCAGAGGTCATTTCTAGGCTTATAGAATAGAAACTGGTGGCTTAGCTTTTCCCCTTTTAGACCGTGTTTCACCCAATCCAAGACACCACCTGTGGCAGATTAAAGTCATTATTCATATTCCCCCTTTCCCAGCACCCTGACTTTTGGCTTTCATGTGACTTCCTTGGCCTGCGGATGTTAGCGGATATCACTTGAACAGAAGCTTGATTTAGGTCCATGACGATAACACACCCCACTCTTTTGCTGAACCCGGAAGAATGAGAAAGGCATGAGGAACAGAACTGAACCCACCGAATCTCAGCCAAGATCGGCCAAGCCTCAGTTAACCTATAGACACATGTGCAAAGGAAGAAATACTTACTGTAAGTCACTGAGTTTGGGACAGCTTGTTACATAGCATTATGGTGAAAATAGCTGACCAACACATTGTCTATTATAAGATGCACTTTTATTTTTTTATTTTTTAAAGCTTTGAATTTCTCATTGTTTTGTTTTTTAAGATTTTATTTACTTATTTGACAGACAGAGATCACATGTAGGCAGAGAGACAGAAAGAGAGAGAAGGGGGGGAAGCAGGCTCCCCGCTGAGCAAAGAGCCCGATGCAGGGCTCGATCCCAGGACCCAGAGATCTTGACCCGAGCTGAAGGCAGAGGTTTAACCCGCTGAGCCACCCAGGCGCCCCTGCACTTTTATTTTGAATCACAAAGAAGGAAAGACCCATGCCAGTTAAATTAAGAAAATAATTGTACATTACATCCCCAGTTCAGAGATGTGGGGGGATAACGTCCCTCTTAGATAAGACAAAATAGGGTATTAAGAAAGAAATCTCCTCAGACTTGAGAAAAGATGGTTATAAAATAATTAACAGCCCATTCTGAGAAGTACCTAGCATACTTAATAAAATATTTGTGCAAATTTCTGGTATCTTTTGATGACATTAAGAGCCCTTTCTGGATGTTAGATTGCCCCACACAGCTGGCCCATCAGACTTGCAACAAGGCTCTTAACTTTTTTTTTTTTTAAGATTTTATTTATTTATTTGACAGACAGAGATCACAAGTAGGCAGAGAGGCAGGCAGAGAGAGAGGGGGAAGCAGGCTCCCCGCTGAGCAGACAGCCTGATGTGGGGCTCGATCCCAGGACCCTGGGACCATGACCTGAGCTGAAGGCAGAGGCTTAACCCACTGAGCCACCCAGGCACCCCAAGGCTCTTAACTTATAACAAATCATTCCTCCCTTGGGCGGGTCTGTCTAACTAGCTCCTTGTTACTCTAAGTGTGGTGGTCTTTGTACTAGCATCATCCGCATCACTTAGGAGTTTGTGAGAAAGGCAGAATCTTCGGTCCCCTTCAGACCTCCTGAATGAGAACCTGCATTTTAGGAGGACCCCCAGGTGATTCATATACACACTGAGGTCTGAGATGCATTAGTCTGGCTGTCCCCTTTCCTCTATTAAGAAAACAAAAACGGGACACCTGGGTGGCTCAGTGGGTTAAAGCTTCTGCCTTCAGCTCAGGTCATGGTCCCAGGGTTCTGGGATCGAGCCCCACATCGGGCTCTCTGCTCAGTGGGGAGCCTGCTTCTCCCTCTCTCTCTGCCTGCCTCTCTGCCTACTTGTGATCTCTGTCTGTCAAATAAATAAATAAAATCTTAAAAAAAAAAAAAAGTACGAGAACAAAAAACAAAACAAAACACCCCCAACAAAACAAAAGAATTCTCCAGGAAGAAATCTTCGAACTATTAGAAATCTATTTCTATTACAAATCGTTGATCTATTAGAAGCTACAGGTTTGAAGTAAAATTTTAACACACGCTAGCGATCACTTCATAGCAGAAAATTCCTGAAGCACATGGGTAGTAGACACTGTCAACCTTTGAGGGTGCTTAGCTTGCAGTAAGTCTCCCGTTAATGGAATCCATCTCCATCCTGAGGGCTCTAGAGGAAACTAGGGCTGAACAGCATCCAGAGCAGCCCAGCTCCCCTCACAGGGGCCTTTCTAGAAGCTGTGGAGTTCTGCGGTGCGGTGCTGGGGGAGTAGCAAAGGGAACTCATGTTCACCCTTTCTATTGGGGGGGGATGGGGGGATGGGGGGGATTAACCTCTGCAAATTACTTTGTTAAAAACCAACAGCCTAGATGTACTTTAAAAAACAACAACAACAAAAAAAAACCCTCCAAAAAACCAAAACCTAACTTTTAATGGTATTACGGCTCTTCATCCAGCTGGTTTTCACTCACATTTTCCGTCTCTGCCTGCAAGAAATACGAGGCTGTAAAGCCAGGAGTGGTTCAATGGGGGAGGGCAGAATGACATTAAAATGAACAAACAAGACCGGCAATCCAATTTCGGGGATGTCCTGCTCTCAAAGACGGGAATTGCCTACACGGGAAATTTTCACTTAGCAAATTTTACTGTTTTCAAAGAAGAGCAAAGAAATCAAGTTTCTTTTCAGTTCGTGGAGGCTGGAGACTTGGAGAGCCCTTTTCATCGGGCTGGCTCTCGCCTTGCTTTGTCAGCCCACCCAGACATATTGATTTCCGAGAGGGAGAGAGCCAACCTGATGGAGAGAAGGGATCTGAAATGCCATCCTTAAATTCTTGAATTTTCAGGCAACCCATACAGGCAAATTAATAACGCAGCCCCAGTTCACACGCACCCAGCAAATATTTTGCATTTAAATTCCCGCATTAGAATGCCCTGTTTATACAATAACTTAATAAATCTAGCCTGGCTGCCAAATTGACAAGAAGGTGAGAATCATTCATTAAAATGCAAATGCAATTGAGATGAAATTTGGAATACATTTATTACAGCAATTGAACTTCAGTCAACTGTAGTCACAACACAGATTTTGAACTGCCTTTCAGACAAAAGGACGTGTTGTAGTGTTCCCCCCTCCACCACCACCCAAGTTAATATCTTTGTCAGCATGCAAATTAAAGCCATTTCCTGAGTGCTAATGATTTGCAATGGAGGATTTCACTCTTCTTTATAGGACAAGATTGCCAGAGATAAAGGTCGACTGCATACACAAAAGATTGCACTGGTAGCATATTGTGTATACAGCAAATTGACGGCAAACATATTCTGAGTACTTATGGCAACCGCATTCTTATTAAATCACACCCGAACATCTCTTTGCCGTCCCTGGATCATTTGCTAATTGTAATGTCCAACAATGGGAGATTTGCCCAGTCAGGATTTCACCCCTCAGATCAAAAGATTCCATTCGGATCTTGGTCCTGCCTGGATGACTCCGCCCCCAAAGAGGTCCCGTTTGTGGGTTCCTTTTGGTCTCTAAAGCAGGTGGAAGAAAAACACGGCTGGGACCCGATCGTCTGTGGAGACATCGCCACGTACTTCCTTCGGTTTTATTCTCTCTGATTCCTTTGCAAAAGTCAGGTGGCGTTTCTGAGGCGTGGCACCGGGCACGTGCCCCTAGCAGACACCGTTTGAGGTGGAGGGAGGCACAACGTAGAGTGTTTCTTTGGCTGCGGGTGAGTGTGCTGTTCAGGAGTCCCTCTAGGGTGGCAAAAAGCCGAGTATTTCACCTGTCAAACGGGGAGATGACTTCTGACCCCTTGACCTGCTTCATGTCCACCAGCTTCTCAGGAGGCGATGCCAACTCAGCCTCTTAAACATCCCCTGACTGCCTTCCTTCCTGTTGCCGCCATCTGAGTCAGAAACCATCCTTCCTTGCCTCTGTTATTCTAAGTAGCTTCCTGGTCTTTTTCCTTTTCCCAGCCTGTGTGTACCTGGATGCCGCAGGGCGCTTTCTAAAATGCAGACCTCATCATTCCCATCAGAGCACGCCCAACCCTTCCACAGCTCTCCACTGCCCTCAGGACAAAGTCCAGAATCTTCCATGACAGTGATAGGTCCCCCAATAATGGGTCCGCGATTAAAGGAGCGAGACTGATATAAAGCGAAGGTCAAGCAAAGCTTTATTTCGCGCCAAGCATCAAGAATCAAACCGAACGTTCGGGGCCGCACCTCTTACAAGAGAGGGCGACCCTTCTCTGTTTCACAGACTAGTTTTTAAGGGCAAAGGCCATGCGGTTGGGCCTGGCCACGCACAGGTGGCCAATGAAATTGTAACACACAGAGAAAGCTGCACAGTGATGCTAGGTGGCCAATTGAATTACAATTTACCCTATAGCAGACATTTGACCTAGCCTATCACCTTGGTTAGAATTGGCGCCCAAAAGGCTCCCAAAGGACGGGCCCATACTCCTTGGTAGCTAGGGAGACAGTATGCATCCCCCCACTGATCGGATGTCTCCACCTCGCCTGGCCCATCCTTGCATCTGGGCTTTGTTACCTGGGCCTGGTTTCCGGGACTTGTTTTTAAGTAAGTCCCCTGGGAGGAAGGGGAGCAGGGACCGTTTAAGAGTTAAACAACAATGGAATGGAAGCCTCTGGTTAAATAGGTCCTTACAACAGTAAGGCCCGTTGAGATGTGGGCTTTATCTTGAAGGGAAATAGAATACGCCGTCCCCAAATATGCCTCTGTGGCATATTGATTATTTTGAATTAAAGTTACTTAAGATACAGCCAGTGCAAGGAGGACACTCTGACTCTCTTTTGTCCCCCTGAGAGCAGGACATAAATCTTTCCAGTGAAAGGCACCCTCCGTGTACCTGGAGGAAGAGAGGCATCCTTAGTGATGTGGGAAACAAAGGCAGGAGAAAAATTACTGACTTTCTTTACGACCTGCAGCCCACGGACAAATCCTCCAAACAGGCAGAGTGACATTCCTCCAGGAACTCGACTGCCTCAACATTGATACTTTGCTAAGGGCAAAAGGAAGTCTTAGCCCAACCCGTAAGAACCTGTGAGTCTACTTTAACATATAAAAATTCCTTTGGAAACTTCCTTTGTCTCGACTCCCCCAAGATACATGTTGGCAGTCAACCCTTAAGTATATGACCCACCGATAAACATCGGAAGGGTCTCATGACTCAGATTTTATTAGACAACAATACTTTGCCCCTCAAGGTCCTGGAAACCTTGCTTCCAAATTCCTTTGAGACTTATGATACCCCTAATCCCCTCCCACCCTTAAAGTATATGATGGGCCACGCATGACCCCAGTGCAGCGCTTTCCGCCCAAGGGTCCCATCCCCGTGCTTTAATAAAACCTCCTTTTTGCACCAAAGATGTCTCAAGAATTCTTTCTTGACCATTGTCTTCAAACCCTACCATCTTTCCTACATCGCTTAACACCAGGAAGGGAAAATTCAGGGCCCCGAAGGCTGTGTGAACCGCACTTGGTGCTTCTCCACTAATTGGCGACCCCAAGCCCAAACCCCTTGCTTTGGTCAATTCTTCACTAATAGGTTATTTCTTTGTCCGGAAGGCATAGAAGGTGCCTGCTTTGGGTACTTCTGAGTATCATGTTTCTACGGACACCTGTATATGCAAAATTACATTTTTCCTTTTGCTCCTATTGAACTGTGTCCTGTCAATGTAATTATTAGACCTGCCAAAGAACCTAGAAGGGAAGAAGGGAAGAGTTTTCCTGCCCAGCAATTTAAACCACTTATCCAGCCATTTCTTTGCAACTCTCTACCCCTTTAAATGGCCCCTGATTTTGCTTCTTCCGGCAGTACCTTCTGCTTCTTCACTTGGCTGATCGCTATTTGTCCTTCAAGGCTTGGGAAAAATTGTCCGCTGTGGACCCTTCAGTCTCACACTCTCTCCCCATCCAGCTCTGGGCTAGTTCAAGTCCCTCCTCTAGGTTTCCCCCATCCCCCCCAACCCCTTCTGCTTACGTGCTCCCTGCTGCGCTCATCACCCTACATGGTGATGGCCTGTTTTTTGGTCTGCTTTTCCTACTAGACCATGGGCTCCTTAAAGACTGTGCCTCGCAGAGCGTAGGCGATCTGCACTTGCTGGTTTTCCTCCTCTGCCTCCTTTCCTTTGTTCTAACGGCAGAAAGTGCTGGTTACCTGCCAAACACTCATTTCCCCAGCTTCCTTGGTAACAAACCACATTATCTTGGGCATCCAAATGCCTAGATTAAAAAAAAAAAATCAGCAAAAGAACAACACGCAACATGGTATTGGGAGGGGCTTCTGGGAAAACGCTTTGAAGGGAATTAACACGGCATGGGGCGGGGGGGGGAATATGCCCTTCGACCTTTGCCCCTTCTTCCTTCCTGCTGCCTAAGACTTAGGGGTGATGGCTGCAGCCCCAGCAGCTATTATGTGAGTGTGAGGAAACTCTGCAGTTGGAGGCCAGTAGTAAGAATAGTGGACTGAAAGGCAGATGAAAGCTGGGTCCTACATGACCATGAAGCCCCCATATTTGTGCTTCCTCCTGAAGGTGAACCTCTTTTATGTGAGGGAGGTAAGCCTTTACCTCAAGTCCTGGTAGTTCCCAGCTCTATTCTCTATGCTGCAGAATGTAGTCCCAGCTGAGTCTCTCTCTCTGTCTCTGTCTCTGTCCCCTGACTAAATTGTCATGATTCTCACCTTTATTTTTATTTATTTATTTTTTAAAGATTTATTTTCATTTACTTGAGAGAGAAAGAGAACTTGAATGGGGAGGGGAAGCCGACTCCCTCTGAGCAGGGAGCCTAAAGCGGGACTCAGTTCCAGGACACTGAGATCATGACCTGATCGAAGGCAGATGCTTAACCCACTGAGCCACTCAGGCGCCCCAGGGTTCCCACCTTTAAAATGCCATCATCCTCGGCTGAAACTCTGCCAAAGTAGGCCTCAGAGAGTCACCCTTGAGGGTGTCAGGGCAGCAAGGAACCAGATGTAGGAGGATCTGAACCTGTTAGAGTGAGGACTGGGAGGCAGGGCAGTGGGTGCTGAGGAATAGAGACGCAGCTACGGTTGGGGGAGGAGGAAGAATGTGCCCAGCAAGCATCCGAGCAAGGTGCTGAGCAAGGGACCCCAACATGCATCATCTCCTTGAATCCTCACAACACCCCCAGGAACTAGGTAGTTATCCCCATTTTGCCAAGGAGCAAACTAAGGCTCAGAGGGGTCAAATAGTTTAACCAAAGGTCTGTAAGTGGTGGTGCTGGAATTTAAACCCAGGTGGTTTGATCCAAAGTGTTGCATGAGGAATATGCACTGGTTTCGGAAATGGTCTGTCCTAGTTTTAACTAGTTATGGTTTCCTTGTCTCTCCGTGTCTGTGACTGTGGGTGGGTCATTGTCTCCTCTCTCAGACTCACTTTTCCTCATCTGCATAACTGGGATAAATGAATACCCAGCCTAGGACCGTGCATGAGAAGCAGTTAGCATCGTGCCTGGGACCTGGGAGCTATTCAGTAAATGGTAGCAATCATGGTTTTCATCACCATCGTCACGGTCAAAGCCATGAATCGTTGCTGTTACAACTCTCTTGCTGTGCACACAGCCCGGGGGGGTTGGTTTGGCTCTAAGCCCTGCCAGGCGTCTGGGAAGTGGCACTTGGTTCAAGTGGCAAGCTTAGGAGGTTCTGTGCTTTGAGGGTGGTGGCAAGAACAGTATAATTAGACCGCAATTATTTTGGGATTTGGTAAATTGCATTATGCAGTAATTCATAAAAAAGGTCCATGAATCGGCTGCCCATAGTGGTGGTGGGAAAAACACTTGGTTATCATGTAAGTAATGAAATTTATTAAGCTAAAGGGCCCGGGAATTAACCTCTGCTCTGCTGAATAAGAAATTACATGCAGAAACCTTCTAATTATTTTAAGTGGTTTTCTTTTCTGGGTTCTTTATTTATTCTCTATCTCGGATCTTCAGTAATAGGAAAAAAAATGAAGGAAGTGGAAGGGGAAGAGGAGAAAGACAAAGAGGAGGAGGAAAAAGATGTGAGCATCATCTAAGGGACCCGTATCGTAGACATGTGGGTGTCTCAGAGGGAGACCGCTGATAACAATGAATTCACATTAGACCTATGGGTTTAGGCGAAAGTGGGATGTACATTAACGGCAGTTGAAAAGCTAGGCTTGGGGTGCCTGGGTGGCTGAGTGGGTTAAAGCCTCTGCCTTCGGCTCAGGTCATGATCCCAGAGTCTTGGGATCGATCGAGCCCACATCAGGCTCTCTGCTCCCCAGGGAGCCTGCTTCCTCCTCTCTCTCTACCTGCCTCTCTGCCTACTTGTGATCTCTGTCTGTCAAATAAACAAATAAAATCTTTTTAAAAAGGTAATAAATAAAATAAAATAAAATAATAAAAAGCTAGGCTCTGGGGCTCCTGGGTGGCTCAGTCAGTTGAGCCACTGACTCTTGGTTTTGGCACAGGTCATGATCTCATGGGTCCTGAGATCAAGCCTTGCCTTAGGCTCTGTGCTCAGCTGGGAGTAGGAGCTGTGGGAGGCGTATTTCATGTATTTCGTCATCGTAAGGAATGTGAAGGACAGAGAGGGTCAGGGACCTCGCGTAAGGTTATCTACCCGGGGCGGAGTGGAGGCCTGCACCCATCCTCCTTCCCTGTTCCCTGAGATCATATTGTCTTATCTGACTTGTTATGAAAGCTGAGAAATGAAGAAATAGACGTGAAGGCATTTAAAGAAGAGATCATGCAAGCACTAACTGCATTTGGAAACTGGAGATTCCGAGCAGCTTTGTTAAGAGGAAGGACTGGTCCTTCCCATCTAATCACAGGATTGCTAATTGCCAGGGCCGTAGTTGGAAAAGCAAGCTCTCTCATCAGGGTAGGGCACATGCCCACACACACACACACACAGAGGCACGGACTAGGAGGTGAGGAGTGAAACTGAGCTGCAAAGAAGCTGCAGCTCTGTGCAAAAATGGCTCCAGAGTGGGGGCTAAACGCACTTCTAGAAATTAAATTCCTCGAAGGCATTCACCATATCACACTTACCACCTCTCCTCCACACCCCCTTCCCATTCTTTGGCACGTGATAAGAATATAATATCATTTTTGATGGCCAATATAAAACGTGGCGAGCTGAATCAGTGAGTTTTAAAAAAGAAGAAGAAGAGCCATGTGGCTTCTTTGATTCGTGTGGGAGGTCAGTTCTCTTCTTCTCTGTCTCTAGAATTAGAGACCGGCATTTTCAGGCAACATTTTTCATGACTCCCAAACTGACTGTCAGTGAGTATCTACCTAATCTAAATCCCTTCACTGCTTGCTGATCCCATTTTTATGTATCCTGCCTACTTTTGAATACGATTCATTCAATTCCTTCCTTCCTGATATCCTTCTTGGACATGGATGGTATACAAGGTGCCATGTGGGGCTGAGGAAGGATGCCCAAGTCAAGCTATTTGGTCTTTGTCTTCAAAGAATTTGCATTCTAGTTGGTGTCTGGCGCCAGAACTCCCCCACCCCACCCCCAACCACCCTAACTCCCGGTGTCTGCAGCTTGACCTTGGGAATCGTTCTTCTGTCAGAAGCTAGACAGAGCATTCTGGAGGGGAGAAGACCCCTGGGGAAGCTCCAAACCCTTGATTTGCAAATGAGGAAACAGGCCCGGAGAGGAGGTCAGAGGCAGAGCCAAGACGATAATGGGGTCTCTGGATTCCCAGAGGAATCAGTGCAGGATTCAGTGCAGCATGTCTAAACCCTCTGTCACCTCAGGCATCACTCAAAGAGCCAAAACGCAGGACCTGTTTAGCTGGGGGCTGGATGTTTGAAAATCTCAGCAGGACCAAAATGTTTTTGCTTCTTAGCTCTGCTCCTCTACCATTTTGGTCCTCCCTGGAGCACAGAGCCAACTTCGTCGACGTGAGGATGAGCATCTTGTGAAAAGTGCTCCACTCTGCTGTTTTAAGTCCTCCAATGTCTCCCTTCTGTCCTCACTGCTTTGTCTCAGGGCTCTACCCCTCTGGGGCTCTGAGTACCAAAGTCTTCCCTCCCGGTCGCCATGCTCTACAATCCGGCTGCCATCTTGTCTCCTCTGGATATCTGCCCCTCCCTCTTCACTGGTCTCCCTGCCATGGACCTCTTTTCCACCCCCTGCCCTTCCCAATATTGCATATCATCTCCAGACTTCCCAGGGTAGCCCCCTGCGGCTCTGCATGAGCTGGATTTGTCCTAGCCCTTTGGCCTCTTTGTTGTCAAGTGCAGCTCTAGCCTTACCAGCTGCAAGACCATGCTCTTCTTCACCACAGTGCCTTTGCTCATACACTCCCATGCCTGGAATGCTCTTTCCTTCTTATTCACATGGCTAATTTTACTTTATCCTTCAGAACTTGCTCAGGTGACCCCATCCCACCCCAGAAGTCACCTCTGCTTTTCCCAGGCTATCTTAGGCTCCCAGAGCTGCTGACTGACCTGTCTGCCCACGCACTTCCTCTTCCCTCCCTACCAACCAGACTGAGCTCCCTGAGGGCAGGGCCAATTTCTAAATCTTCTCTCTGCCCCCCAGAACCAGCACAAAGGAAATCCTCATAAAATATTGATTGCAT
Source organism: Martes martes (assembly GCF_963455335.1). NCBI lineage: Eukaryota > Metazoa > Chordata > Mammalia > Carnivora > Mustelidae > Martes > Martes martes. The sequence continues at coordinate 78,051,435 of NC_137901.1, forward strand.
GAATAACTAAATCTCTTGAAATTCTTGCATTTCAGAACCTAATTAAATACACGCCGGCTTTCTGGCACAGAACCCCCACCGCAGCCATAGTCTGATGGGGTCCGTTCACGTTCTCCTTGGACGGAGCATGCGTTTGGAACCGTCTGTGCAGAAGCTGAATCATCCAAACAGGAAAGAGATAAATGGATGCCTTTGAAATATATATATTTTTTCCAACTGGGAGCTAGAATATAGCTGTGTTCTAAGAAGTGAACAAATGAAACAGGCGCCCCGTGTGCCTCTCAGGAAAGTTATTTCTTTAGCTTGTAATGTGGTCTCCAACCTACCTGTGCCAAGTGACTACAAGTGGTATTTAAATCCCCAAAAGGAAGGCACCTCCAGCACCTAATATCAGGTGACACAGTATGCACATGTCGTCCCTTGATGGAATTTTCTGGACTTGGCAAGTTTTCTGTGACCTCGCCGCTCACGCACACGTACCCTCACGCACACCGTCCTGCCCGTGGAAGTCGCCTCCGACCCTGTGCCCATCCTGACAGGCAGATGTGGTGAGAGGGATCTGAACTGGCCGTTTCGTCAGAGGATGTGGACCAACGCTGTCCACCCCACTGGCTTCTGTGTGGTTAAAAGGTGCCCTGACCAAGGGCTACTCTTTAACGAGTGTGAGTGAGCACTTGCATGAGAGGACTGCATTTCTTCTGGAAGAAGAAGAAGAAAAACCTGCCAAGTGTCAACAAACCGTTCTACATGCATCCCAATTAGGGTGATTTCTGGAAGGGAGCAGAAGCCCACCGCGGCTCCGTTTCTAGGCAACGGCCATTAGGAGTTTGGAACCTCGCTGGGGAGGGAATGTGGGTAAGTGTGCATGTGCGGGAGTCTAATGTGCCTCGTTCCACTCCGCTCACCTCCCTACCTTCCTTCTTGTCTGTTGGCCTCCTCCCATTTAGAAGCAAATTATGGCTTTTGGAGGAGGGAGGGCAGAAGAAGTTAAATATCCTTGAGGGCCAGAACCTTGGGGAGGACTAAGGCTTGGCAAATCATCGGAATGCGAGCCACGAGGTCCAGAGCACTTTCTGAGGGTCATGCTGGGTCCTTGAGCCTAACCCATGTTAGCTCATCGCATCCTTCAGTCGCCCTGCGAGGCAGGCACTATCATTTTGCAGATGGGGAAACTGAGTCTCACAGAAATGGAAGCCACTTCTCCTAAAGTCGCCCTACAAGAAGGTGGCAGTGTCGGGAGTTGCGCTGTGGTCTGTCTAGACGGCTGTGCTGTCCTGCTGCCCCGTTGGCACATCGGCGCTGAGAAGGCAGAAGCTGGGCACAGCCTCTGGAGGGAGTTCGGTCTGCTTTCAGTTCTGAGATAAACTGGTTGACTTTTTTTTTTTTTTTCCCAAGGAATGCAAACCCCACCCTACAATACACAATAGGTAATCCATTGTGCTTAATGACTAAATGGAATGGGAGGATAGCTCTTCATGGACCTGCCAGCCTGGACATAAAAAATGCATTAGCAGGCAGAGAGAGGCTTTTTCTAGAACATACCAGCGATCTCCAGAGCACTCCTGGCGTATATTTCGAAACAAACCCCAGACAATGGAATAAAGCACAAGGCCACCTGCCTGCCATCTTTGGACCCAGGTTCTCCTGCCTGACGGATGGCGGGGTTGACTTGCTGGAGACCGGGAACACTCCTCAGGAATTCACAGCAGCTATTCCACTAAGCATCAGGACAAGGGCGGGGGGTCTGAGGCATGTGCAGCAGGGGTGCTGCTGTTCCCGTCGCTGTTTGGTCCCCAGAGTTAAGCTGTCATCTGTCATCTTCCCCGCACCTTTGAGATGACCTGACCTCAAGTCATAGCCTGGTGCCTGATACAGAACAGGAGCTTGGTAAAGGGTGTCCATGGTCACCCAGCCTTCCAGGTCCTGTCCTGACTGTGACCATGTGCATAATATTTTCTCTACCTCCCCCGGCTCCCTCTCTATGTTTTATCTGGCCTTTTCCTATTCACTTTTCTAGGCCAAACACTCCCAGTAAGTACAAACTCAAAGACCTCCAAGGGTATTGCAGGTAAAGGTACATGAGCCCGAACACACGCCTGTATCTAGTCTGCGAACCACCAGAGACACTCTTACCAATAATCTGCTCTGTGATTCATTCTCTCTCTCTCTCTCTCTCTTTCAATCCATACACACACGTCCTCCCCCAAGCCCTGAGAGCTCTTTAAGCTCTTATTTTTATCTCTCTATGACTACCAATAAAGAGCTGTTCAATTGTACAACCCCGGGAGCATTATTAACATTGTATTCTACAAATGGTATTTTGGGGGCACCATTCCCCCCGGAGCACACATTGTGAATGGTGCCCCTGGAATTGTGCAAGGGGGCAGAACCTGCTCTGAACATATACTGCCTCTCTGCGAGTCCCTGAGCTTCCCTGAAGTAGACCTTCAGGTAAAGTCCACAGGATCTAAGGGTTGCTTTGCAGTTACCGTGCACTTTGGGCTGTCTCAGGGCGGGGATGGGGATTCAGAGTCCTGCTGTAAGTGGTTGTTTGGATCTTGCTTTATCGAATAGACTCCTGAAAAAGCTCTTCTGATTTAAAGAATCATCTTGCAAGGGGTGCCTGGCTGACTCAGTCAATTAAGCACCCAATTCTTGATTTCGACTCAGGTCATGATCTCAGGGTCGTGAGAACCCTGCATCCAGCCCTCCATGCTGAGTGTGCAGCCTACTTAAGAGTCTCTCCCTCTGCCCCTCCCCTGCTCGTGCTCTCTCTCCTTCTCTCTCAAAAAAAGGGGGGGGGGGTGTAGAGAATTATCTTGCAAAATAATGTTCTGATTGATTTCTTCAATTTTGCAACCATATGCTGCCAGGAAACTCTTGTTGGGAGCTAATCTGACCCAGAATGATTCCTAAAGCTAAACACACAGTCAGAGGTGTTGAAGGGCCAGGCTATTAAATGGCCCCCATGGGACTGACAGAGCAGCACCAAGACATTCAGAAATCCCTGACCCTCAAACTTTGTCTGCCTTAGACGCAACCTACAAGAACTTGCTGAAACATCATTAGACACTTCTCAGGCTGTTTGATGTGGCTGTCCTGGATATTTTCAGCTCAGGGCAGGAAAGTGCTGCTGTGAGAATTCTTGCTGACTTTGTTCTTGTTTTCGTGGGAAATTTTGAGAGGATGAAGTCCGGGTAAGTTTCTAAAGAGTCCCCCTTATCTTGTGGTGTATGACAAGGTGTGGCTGTGGTGGGGTTTGATTTTGGAGAAACATTTTGCTTCACCTCTTTGCCCATCTATGAAAATGATTTATATGACGTATCTGGGCTCCTCCATAGGGGAAAAATTTGTATTCTCCCTGTAAGTTTGTTTGTTTGTTTTTCCAGAAAAGGGCCTGAAAATGGCTTTAGTCAGACACTTGGGCAGTTTCCTTCAGATTGAACAGGAATAGAGCATCTTAGAGTCCCTAAAGGTAACCTCCCATGAGTAGGTAAACTGATTGGGACAAGGAGTCTAATGAAACCCGGTGGGTTTTGAGAGCTATGATGATGGGATCAGAGAGATGTCAGCAAAGAATGGCCTGTATGGTCTGTGAGGTATTGGAGGACCCCTTCTCTACAACGACACCTTGTGGTAGCAAAGAGCAATGGCAGCAGAGGACAGAGTGAGCCCCAGCTTGCTTCTCCTCTGGGTACCCAGAGGTAACCAGTAAACCTCCGTTTGTTGGACAACCCAAAGGGGGTAAGTGAAGCTCCCAGAGGGAGACACTTGACTTCCCGAGACACTTCCTGTGATGGCTAACTGGAAAAATAAAAGAAGTGGGACTTTAATCTGTAGCCTCTTTTGTATTACAAAACAGGGTCTGATGATATAGTAACTTATTTTGCTCTTGAGGATGGGGTTTGTGGGTGTGGAGGAAGGACATAGGTTGGTTCGGTTGTCATCCATCCTGTTCTCTTTCCACTCATTCAAGCCGCTTACTCCACTTCCAATCAAAGTAATAGGAATAGGAAAAACACTAATAACGATAAGAGCCAGCGCTTACTGTGGCGACTCTATTCTAAGTGCTTTCTAAGTGCTGACCAATGTTATCTTAAAAACAGTGTCCAAAAGGGATCCAGGTAGCTCTTTGTCTCTCAAGGTTAAGAGCAAACTATAGCATCCTTAGTTTCTTGCAAGTTGCATGCTCTCCAGCACCTGGTTTTCCAATCGGACGGGAACGAGACATTTCCGGGTCCCCTCACAGGTGATCGGAAAGTCTGACCTAAACAGTGGTCAAGCAGTCTGGGTGAGGGATACACTCTGGCCATCAGGAGTAGTGGCTTTTATGGTTGTATTGTGTATTTAACACTTGGGCAATCCAAGTGCCAGGCACGTGCATCTTAACTCATTTTATTTTCATAACTGCCCTAGGAAGGAGATTTCATTATTCTCCTCATTTTACAGATGAGGTCAACGAGACTCCGAGATTAGGTTGCTTGCCCATATATAAGCACTTACCAGGGGCCGAGCCAGGATTTACACGGGCTCCAAAAGCCACAATGCCCTAAACTATCCGTCAGTACATTAGATCAGGTAAAGGGTGGGTGCCTGGGAAACCAGTTTTAAAGATGTTTCTTATTCTTATCCACTTCTGGAATAGAGTCATGAGGAAATTATTACCTGTGGAAATATATTTACAAGCATTAATTTTGGAATAACAGGGTTTAAGCTGCCTGCTATTTTTTATTATTGTTATTGTGTTGTGCTCCTGTGGGTTGTGGGTTGGACGAATGACAGAGTGTCACTTTTCTCACGGTGGGCTGCCACATGGTTTTTGGTTGAGCATCCCAAGTGTTGCGCCCAAGCACTGTTCAGGTGTTCTGAGATGAGCTCTGCGAACCTGTTTCTGGCTTTTTAACACAATTTTGTCTTCTTTCACTTATAAGTGAAATCATGACTACAGAATGTCAATAAACACTAACAGAAAAGACCCGGGCAGAGACGTGGTCAGACGCTATAGTCTGTTTCTGGAAAAATGGAAGTTTCCACTTGCATCGCAAAGGGTGAATGGAATATAGCCCCCGGCAATAGGTTCATCTGGGCACGAACAGTCTGGTTCATCTAATGTGAACAGTCACTTCTGAGGGTGGGGGCTGGGATTTCAGGAAGTGCTAAGTAGGACGAGTATTTTACGTGAAGAATCCTGGGGGTGGGAAATGACCTCACTGATGCAGGCTGGCTCTGCCTGGCTCAGCTGGACATTGCCAGTAAATTTAGGGGGGGTTGTATTTCATGAATACTTTATGTTTTCATTGTGCTTTCCATAAACTGCTGTTATTGGCTGCTGGAGACGACGCTAAAGGGAAAACGGGCAGAGTCATGTCTCATATTTTCACCCTCTCACCCTGTAGTTCTTGCTTTTCTCTCATTTCTTAAGAGGAGCTCATTTTGTGTCAGACATTCCCGAGTTAGTTACTTTTTAGCAACTGAAACACACTGTAAGTGTAAAGACTTCAGTGAAGGGTCCAGAACCTCAAAGCTGCTGGCATGCTTTAAGAGTTTATCCTAAGGAACTAAAGTAACAATGATCTAACTCTGAAGATATCCATCTCAGCATTGTTTATATAATGGGAACACATGGAAAATACTGAAGAAGTCCAGCAGCAGGAAATGGGTTAGATAAATTATGCTATGTTCTTATAATGGAATATTATACAACCATTAAGATGGTTGGTACGCTTGAGTGGATATTTGATATTGAAGAATGATTGCTGTTTTTTTGATGTGGTGATGTTATTGTGGTTGTGGTTTAAAAAAGAGTCCTTCTTGGGGCGCCTGGGTGGCTCAGTGGGTTAAAGCCTCTCTGCCTTCGGCTCAGGACACGATCCCAGGGTCCTGGGATCGAGCCCCACATCGGGCTCTCCGCTCAGGGGGGAGCCTGCCTCCTCCTCTCTCTCTGCCTGCCTCTCTGCCTACTTGTGATCTCTGTCTGTCAAATAAATAAATAAAGTCTTTAAAAAAAAAGAGTCCTTCTCGAGATAGTCATTTATTTACAGATAAAATAACAAATGCTTCAGAATAATGAAGGAAGATGATATGTAAATGAAAAAAATTGGCTATGAGTTGATGGTTATTGATCTTAGAGGTTAATTATATTATTCTGTCTGCCTTTATGGCTATTTAGACATTTTCATACTAAAAAGCTTATTTTCATACTAAAAAGCTTAAAAAATGAAGTTGGACATGTGTATGTGTTGACTTAGAAGTTGTTCATAATCTGTTGCTAAATAAAAAATCAGGTTACCAAATGGCATATGCAGAATGGTTCTTTTCCCTTATAAAAATTACATGTCCATATAGAGAAATACTGGAAGTGGATAGGCCAGAATATGAATAACCCTTCTTCAGTGATGTAATTGTGTGTGTGCACGACTCTATTACTTATTTATGTCTACTGATTTGTATTTTCTAGTGTTTCAGGATTGACTTTTTGTGTATTTTTTTAAAGTTCTTTAAAACATAGGGCTTGGGATATAGGACGTGTCTTCTAACGCTGACCGTATGCCAGCTCCGTGAGGCCACAATTCCACTTTTAGGTATATTCTCACCAGAAATGCACCTGTTCAGTGAAACACATGGATAAGAATGTTCATGGCAGCTCTGTTCATAATAGTCTCAAAGTGGAAACTACCCTGGTGTCCATCAGCACTGAAATGGATACGCCATGCTATTTCACAGTATGGAAACTAGATAGAAATTGAGAGAGAGAGAGAGAGAGAGAGAGAGAACAGATTCTATCCATATTTCTTTGTGAGACAGTGGGGATGAAACTCAGAATCGTGTTGAGTGGAAGCAACCAGATGCTGTGAGAGTGCCAAGTATATACAATTTCCTTTATGTAAAGTTCAAAACAGGATCAGCTGATCTCCGTCTTAGAAGTCAGGATGGTGACTGTGGGGGACAGGGGAGGGTAGTGACTGGAGGGGACACGAGGATGCTTTCTGGGGGCCCTGGGTAATGTTCCTTTTCTTAAGGTGGGTGTGGGTAACCTGGGCGTGTTCGCTTTGTGAAAGTCTGTTGAGCTGGAGGCTTAATGATTTGTGTGCTTTCCTGTATTATGTCATATTTCAATAAAAATTTCCAAAAAAGTTACAGGGCTTAATGCATGCAGCGTCTGCTCTAAGTGGTGGATGAGTGCTTTATTATGTAGCCTGTGGTTACATCCATTAGAGTAATGGCTTGTTCAACAATCCCCATAGGAAGAGATTTAAAATTAATATAGAAATCCAGTACTAACCGCTAATTTGCAGTCTCCACTTACCAACTGTCCATCTTGACTCCCCTCACCCCCAATCATATTTGCTCCAACTCTCCCTAAAACCCGACCCTCCAAGGTTCAGAACCTGGGCTTGGGTGTGACGTTTCTCATGTCATGCTGAGCTCTGCCTGGAGCCCCCTGACTGCGGACTGGGAGGAATCCATGAGATCATGATCGTATTATAACATAGTTACAGTCACTCAGGGTACACGGGTGATGTAACATATACCGCTACCGTTTATCAAGCACTTACCATGGGTAAGTGACAGGCACTGTTCTAAGTGCTTCCCATGTATGAATTCATTTAATCCTCACAGGAGCCCTGCGAGAGGGGGGAGGTATTTATGCAATGCCCACTCTGGGGCTCAGAGAAATTGGGCAGTTTGTTCATCACGACGTGGCTTATAAGTGGTGACTCTGAATTCCCTGGTCTCATCTCTGTTCTCAGAGCATTAGAAGGGCAAAGGGAAGGGACTGAAGTACAACAGGAGATCTGATACGTGTCATCTCCTTTTGTCCTCATCAAAGAAATATTTGGAAGGAGGCATGGATCCATCCTACAGATGAGAAACTGAGGTTGGGGGAGGTAAAATGACCAGGACAGGGTCACTCCACTGATAAGGAAGACAGGACTGGGATGCTTTTTTTTTTTTTTTTTTTGTCTGTATTATGATGATCTCACAAAACCAGCTGAAAAACCAAGACTACTTTTTACTGGTTTACTCTGACATTCTTCACCCATATCTGTTCTCCCAAACGCCAGCACCAGTGTGAAGTAGGTCTTGTTATCCCTGTACCCCGTACCATAGGTAAAGCAACCGAGGTCTAGAGAAATGAATTGATGTGTTCATGGCCACTTAGCTAATAACTGGTAGAGCTGGGATTTGAACCCACCACTGATTCCAAAGCCGATGGACTTTCCGATGGCATTGCGCAAGCCCTCCAAGCCTACCTAGAAGACTGAGCACCTTGCCTGCCGTTAGGGGAAGAATTTCAGAAAACAAGGTTTCGTGCAAACTTTTATGTAACCAAGGGTTCAAGATATTTTGATACTTAAATTTGAAAACACGGTCTTATAGTTAAATTCTTTTTTATGTGGGATCCTCTGAGGTAGCCCTAGCCACAAGACAAAGAATTAAAAAGATATTTACCCTCAGTGAAGAACAGCACAAGAAAAGCAAAGAAGAAAATTTGCCCTAGAACTATGGTTAACTAGACGTGTCAAAGAAACACGAAGACATCAGTAACAGAGAAAAAAATGGGCAGGGCCTCTGGGTCATATTCAAGATGATAAAAATGCAATTAACTTGAGCCAGGTTCCCCCAGCCCACAGCAGTGACCTACCCGTTGGGCGAGCGGCTTTTCTTTTTCTTTTATCAGTTCTGGCCTAAGGACGCGGGGCCAAGTGCTTGCCTTTATGGAACATGTCGGGGACTCACTAATATCCACCCGCTGGCTGTAGGGTGTGGGGGTGAGGTGACATGGGGAGGGGGAGGACTAAGGTCTTCTTTGAATGATTCATGAGGTGCAGTTCAGAAGCCTTAACTTTGCCTACATCCAAGACATTGACCGGCATATAAATCCATGATCTTGAATAATTCTGGGGCTTTGAGGCAAGTCTCAAGTCAGGGGGAGGGGTCGGGGGAAGAATCAGGCTTGAACTTCTAAATGAAGAAGTTCTGAGTTCCAGGCTCTGGACGTGGAGGTCCTGGGTGTTGAATGGTGAGATGCCGAAGTTACTGAGAGCCGTCGGTGGATGTCTGAGGTCAACAATAATTCTTCAAACTATTTAGATTCCCAATTAAAAATCAGCCTCATTCATAAAGGGATGTGAGTGAGGTCTCTTCCTCCTGTTGGTTTCTTCTGTGCCAACCCTCAAATCGAATTAACAAGGTGTCGTTATAGACACCAAAGCCTCCTTTTGAATCTTTTAGTTTAGACATGACAAATAAATTACATTCTGGGTAGCAACTCTTATCAGTAGGGCTGCTTGTCTGGGGTGCTGGGTTGCAAGGATTTTCGAAACCAGATCTGGGCTCAAATGAAGAATGTTGTGATCCACTAGCAATGTCTGCCTTGGACACAGGAGAGAGAAGTGGGGGTATGTCAGCCACAGAGCTATCATCCTGGATCTAACTTTTAATTAAATTATTAGTCTCATCTCTTCTTGTTTCAGAAAAAAAAAAAAAAAAAGTTGGGTGACTCTCACTCTACCTACCAACTCAGACGCAAACCATATCTCAGAATGAATGTCCCTTATTGAACACTGTCAACTCATAAAGAATTAATTCATCCCATCAACAAACCTCTACTTGGGGACCATGACAGCAGACGTGTATAGTGTAGACTATGATAGATCTAATGTCCTAGTGAGGGAGGCAGAGATGTAAACGAGTCATTGGAACACCTTGACCCGGCTTTTCCTTTGTCCCTCACATCCGATCCATTATCCAGTCCCGTGGCTCCAAATAAATCCTGAATCCATCCACTTCTCTCCAGTTCACTGCTATTTGCCTGCCAGGCCATTGTCAACTCTTAACAACCTTTCAGCTGGGCCCTACACAGTGGATGGAATGTTCTCTGAAACATCAGATCATAGGGGCGCCTGGGTGGCTCAGTGGCTCAGCCTCTGCCTTCGGCTCAGGTCAGGACCTCAGGGTCCTGGGATCAAGTCCCACATCGGGCTCTCTGCTCAGCAGGGAGCCTGCTTCCCCCTCTCTCTGCCTGCCTCTCTGCCTACTTGAGATCTCTCTCTCTCTGTCAAATAAATAAATAAAATCTTTTAAAAATAAATAAATAAATAATCAGATCATGATCTTCTCTTGTTCAGGACCGTTCAGTGGGTTCTCATTACATTTAGGCCAAGACTCAAATGCTCACCATGACCTATGAACGAAGCCCGAGGCCCATCTCTCTAAGGTCATTTACTGCTTCTCCCACCATCTCTCACTCAGCTCCAGCCCCTCTGGATTTCCCTCTGCTTCTCCAACACTTCCAGCTTGTCCAGCCTGGGCACCCATCCCCTTACTATCTTCTGGAATCCACCTGTGGTCTTCGACCTCTATTCCTCCTGTATCTTTATGGGAATGGTTCGTTCTTTCTCTCTCATCGTTCAGATGTCAGGCCCAAGACCCCCTTTACAGAACGACCTCCTCTGATCACTCTCGCTCAAGTAGAAGCTTTCTCTCCATCGCCATACTATGCACAACATCTTGTTTTTGTTTTTGTTTTAAGATTTTATATAAGATCATGACCTGAGCCAAATGCACAGGCTTAACCCACTGAACCACCCAGGTGCCCCAACACCTTGTTTTATATTCTCATAATATATAGCCAACAGCCTCCCAAAAAATCCTGTTTAAGTACTTGATAACTTGTTTGTTGTCTTTGCCCCATTTTAAGGCACATCATTGCCCCTTATTCACCAAGGACAGGAATTTTGACTGTTGGTGTTCATTGCCATGACTCCGGTGTATGCAATGATGTCTGGCTATACCTGGAAGTACCTGATATTCAATATTTGTTGAAGAAAATGAGCATAGAAACTAAGGAGGAACCAAGAAGTGCCTAACCTCATACCAAAAAAAAAAAAAAAGCTTCTTCCTTTGCCAAAATTCTACCTTTGTCATTTCTTTTTTTTTTTTTAAGATTTTATTTATTCGACAGACAGAGATCACAAGTAGGCAGAGAGGCAGGCAGAGAGAGAGGGGGAAGCAGGCTTCCCGCTGAGCAGAGAGCCTGATGCAAGGCTCGATCCCAGGACCCTGAGATCATGACCTGACCCGAACCTGAGATCATGACCTGACCCGAAGGCAGAGGCTTAACCCAGTGAGCCGCCCGGGCGCCCCCACCTTTGTTATTTCTAACTGCCTTGCTTCAGCTGTCTGCCAAGTGCAGCTAGAAAACAACATCTCAGGCCTCAAAAACACTTTTGTAATCTGTGCCCTGCTGGGGTCTGCTGGGGATCATGGGGGGGGTGGTGATTTATCACCATTTATTTGCAATTGCCTGTATACCTAACTAATTGCCATGGGCAACTCATGGCTTCGGGTCAACGTTTTAGTTTTTTAGTTGCAGAGTTGTTTATTTTACTTAAAACACTCACAGTAAAAAGCGCCAGCAGCTTTGGAAGAAGATATGCCATTGGCTGCACGAGTCATCCAAGAACGGGGGTGTGTGCAGGCCGGTGCCGCAGGTTGTCGACTTCCACTAGGATGTGGCATGTAAGCGCTTAGCGTACTGCCTTGTGCCACGAGACGTCTGGCGGAGCGGGTGAGCAGGAAAGTAGTTAGACTTTTATTCTTTTTAGCGTCATGTTAAACTGGCCATGAAACTGGGGATGGTGCAGCTGAATTATAAGAGGGCTGAAGTATTAAATAAAATCTAAGAGGTAGTCAAGGTGTTTGGGTCATGGTGGGCTGACGTCTAATAGGAGGCAAAGCCGGTCTGAAACGTTTAAGTGGAAAAGACAACATCTCCTTTGCTAATAATTCGCCTCATTTAGTCCTGGGAGATGGGCACGCTGGGTTTGCATCTCTCGGAGAGGTGAATTCCCCTGCAAAGCAGGGTGTTTCCTACTGTAGGGGGCACGCTGTTGCCTTAAATGTCAGTGGGATCCGGGAGTGTGGCCAGGTGGAACGTTTTATTGTCGTTTCTTGTTTTCTTGCTCATGGCTTTTCTGCCTGGCCTCTTCCCCATTCTCTTTCATGTCCCGCAGGTGGACAGGCTAAGCCTGTCCAATGAGGACGTTCAATCCTAGCGAGTCTCAGAGCCATGGTAAATGTGTCTGGCTGGAGTGACAGGCTCAGCTTGCCCGTTCAAGGGTGGCAGGAAAGCCACTGTCTTCATCACCTTTTGACGAAAGCCCTATATACTGCTGGATTAGTTGAAAATTCAACCCAGGTCGTTTTCGGGGGACATGTCCCCAGGAATGTGAGGGAGGATGCTTAAGGATCCTCTCTCTGGGTGGGGACAAAGAAGCCCTAATTTGTGGCGTTTGTGGATTTCTGTGCCATCAGTATTTCCCCAGGGGCTGATTCTGAGCCTCCAATGTGATGTCAGTAAACACAGAGCTGGGAAGTCTTTTACAGGATTCCTTGTTACACAGCGCGCCCACTGATGCCAAAGCCAGAAATAATGTCAGGAGCACACGTAGCAGTGAAATGTACAGAACCATCAGGAAGTGATGGGTTTGGGGGTCTTCGTGACCTTTGTTTTAAAATAATGTATTTAATTGTAAGTTTATATAATTTTTAACCATAGCTGTGTTTAATAACAGGCCTGCAAATTTCCTGAACACTTAGCAACCCGTTTGGGTTACAAGCTGGCTCAACACGGCTTGCGGCCCTTCTTGGTCTGGATCAAGTCTCGGTAGCTGGAACTTACATAGATCAAGCCAGCTGGTGGTACCTTTAGTTATCAACTATCTGTCTACAGGATACAGATGATTGTGGAAACTCTCATTTCTCGGGCTCTAGAGATACTGGTAGGCACTTGCAGCTGGGGGTTCGGGTTAGAATCATCTACGTTAAGGCTGATCATAATCAGCTGGTAAGAACCAACCCGGTCACAATGGTTGTATGGCCAGGGCTCTGATGTGATTCATTGGCACCCATGACATACGGTGGTTCTGTATTTCGAACCTTGCTTCTGATCCAAATTCTGTGCTGCGCTGCCCAATTCCTTCTGGAGCCTGAATATCCTCCAGTGATGACCGTGGATCAGAGTCCAGATCCCTGCTGAGGTGCTTATCCTCTGCTGTGTGATTCTCTTTCTCTGCTGCCTGTCACGGATACTGTCCCCATTCAGGTGACTCTTGACTTCCTGACGCTACCTCTCAACATTCCCTGGGGCCCCAAGGTTCCCAACGCATCAGCCTCAAAAGCCCTCTAGCCTGGGTTCAAACACCGTAGAGGCCAATATGTCCACAACTAACAGACGAGTCCTTGTGGATCTCAGCCCTCAATTCTGAGGCCCAAGTTCATTCACATGCTGTCCTTGAGCTCAGCTCCCTGTGAGAGTCGGAGACTGGGATCCATCAGCTCTTGAGCTGGTGATATTCTCTGCAGGATTATCTCAACATCAACTGTTCAGTGAGTCTGCTTGGGCTGTCATCATAGAATGCCACAGACTGAGGGATGTAAAAAACAGACATTTATTTTTTCTGTTTTGGAGCCTGGAAACTCAAGATCAAGGTGTCAGTAGGATTGGTTTCTCCTGAGGGCTTCTTCCTTGGGTGGTAGACACTACTTTCCTGATATCCCTTCCTCTTCTAATAAGGACACCAGCCCTGATGAATGAGGAGCCCATCTCTGTGACCCCACTTAACCTTAGTTACCTCTTTAGTGGTCTTGTCTCCAAATGTAGTCATTGGGGGTTAGGGCTGCAACATATGAATTGGGTTGAGTGGGGGGACACAATTCAGTCCAAAACAACCACTGAGCACTTGGAAATTGGGTGGTTCAAATGGACATGTGCCCTATGTGTAAATTCATCATGTCTCACTTTGCATCATTTTGTGACTTTTCTTCATGTATGAAAAATGGAATATAGTATTTCATTAATATTTTTTATATCGACGGCATGATGAATGAGAATGCTTTGGTTATCTTGGGGTAAGTAGAATACAGTATTAGAAGGACTATCACCGGTTTCTTTTTGCTTTTTAAAAACAGTGTGGCTGTTCAAAAATTTGAAATCCCATGCACAACTTGCATTACGTTTCTGCTGTACAGAGAGTGTTGATACCTGCCTTTGTCCCTTCGTGTCATTCTTCCTTCCCACCTTCCATGCCCACACTGCCAGCCTCCTGTTGGGCTCAGCCATCCAGTCCCGTCGGCTGTGCTGCCGGCTGGGGACAGTGTGGAGACGCAGGCGGGCAGTGGAGACAGAGACGTTTTCAGAGGAGGGAGAGGAAACAAGGAAACGTGTCGCCCCGACTGCCTGTGGTCTGGCTCAGAGTGGGAGACAAGTAAGAGAGAAGGGCCGTCCACAATGCCTATATGACCCCCTCTTCACACACCCTTGTGAGAGCCTCTCTCTCTTACTCTGTCTCTAGGTGCTTTGCCAGGAGTCCCATGTATGACCCCACCTTGGAACATTCTAGGTCCCAGAACAGAGTTAAGGGGTGAGAGAGAGAAAGATCTCAACTCACCACCCAGAGTTGACGAAGATATGGTCCTGGACCCCAGCTGGTCCACACTGTCAATACAGGAAGGAGTTGGGTAGAGTGGTGGCGGAGTGGGGGAAGGACGGCACTGTGTTCAAGGCTATGCAAGGGGGCCCTTTATATACATTATTTCATCCGGTCCTTCTGGTGATCACATATTATATTCATTTTACAGGCGAGAACACAGACACTCGGGAAGCCTGTCTGACTCTGGGGTACCATGCTGTGGCCTGGAGTAAAAAGGAGAGATTTTTCTGGAGCCCGTGGGAGCTCTCTTGAGTTGGACTCAGGTCCAGGAAGGAAAGCAGAAGGAAATTCTAGGCAGGGACTGGCATGAGTGGGGGTGGAGCCGTAAGCCCAGTGTAGGCACTCCCCAAAAGTTCCAGCTAAGGGCTACTCTCCTGCAAGTCTTCTGCTGAACATTTAGGCTTGGGGCTCGGCAAGAACTTGGAGGGACCACACCACCTGCTTATCCATCTCGTTATTCCCTGATGGCCTCACTCACCGGCTTCGTGCAAGGTCTTTTTTGAGGTTTATTATTTCCTTGTCCATATACTTGATGCTCCTCATTGGCTTGTCTGGCACCTGATGGGAAGGCAAGAAGTGAAAGATAAAAGATAAGTGTTGGTATTACAAACAGAGCCAGGCTTCAGGAATCCCGTGCGTTCATCTGAGATCTCTGACCAGGTTGAAGGGGTGCTGGGTGGCACAGTGACCTTCTCTACACCAAAGAGGGGCCATGTACACGGTGGAACTAGCAAGGGCTTTGGAGACAGACCCGAGCTCTGACCCTGGTTCTGTCTGGTGGCTGGCTGTGTGATCTCGGACAAATTACTCAACCTCTCTGGGCCTCAGTTTCTTCCACAGAATGGAGGAATAATTTTTATCTTGTTGTGACAAGTAAATTCATTGCCACATTCCTGACTCATAGCAAGCATCTGATAAATGGAGGCTCTCATCAGCATCATACTCAAAATAAAGCAAAGAACTAAATGTCAATAATCGTTGTTGGTCACAACACATGCCTTCCTTAATGCCCATCACCCGGTTACCCCATCCCCCCATCCCCCTCCCTTCTGTAACTCTCAGTTTGTTTCCTGGAGTCCAGAGTCTTTCATGGTTTGTCTCCCCATCTGATTTCTTCCCGTCCGGTTTTCCCTCCCTTCCCCTGTGGTCCTCTGCTCTATTCCTCACGTTCCATATGTTGTGATGAGCACTGGGTGTTATACGCGACTAATGAATCATTGAACACTACATCAGAAACTTACGATGTACTTACTGTATGCTGGCTAAATGAACAGAGTAAAAAAATAAAAACGTTTAACAATCATGTAAAAAAAAATAATCGTTGTTGGTGGCATAGGCAGCCGATTTGGAGAGCAGAATCTTGTCTATGTAAATATGCCCAGGCACTTTTTTCCCCTCGCCATCCCCAAGCAGGGCTCAAGGAGTAAATTATCCAGGTGGTGGTTCATGGTTTTTCCCTCCCTCTCCACTGTTCCTTTGCCTTGTCTTGCCTAGCCACGAGGGAAGCCTCACAAGACTTAAATTCATTACTCAGAGGTTGATACCAGGTCAATGTAAAGAAGAGAGTTAAATTAACTGTATTCTAATATAAAAGCCACTTTTCTCAGCCCCGGCTCTGCGAAACAATAATAAGACCATTATCTGGATTACCCTGTCTTGAAATGAATTCCTGCAGTACTAATTTTTTTTTAATCAAAGGAAATCTCAAGAAATTATGGGGAAATGGGCGCTTTCAGAGGAAGCTGGTGGGAGAATGCATTGCAGTGACTTTTCTGAAGGGCGATTCGTCCGTGCATGCTAAATGCTGTGAAAGTGTGCTTGCCTCCGGATCTAACGATCCTTCTGCTGTCGGGCATCCTATGGGAATATTCCTGCGTGGGCACGGAGCTCCATCAACAAAATTGCTTACCGGGAGGCTGCTTGTGAGAGCAAACTCTTGGAAGCCACCCATACGTCTTCCCAATGGAAGACAGGCTAAATAATTATGGTGCATGTAAACAGTGGAATAGTATGCAGCAATTAAGTGGGGTGACAATACAGTGATGGGAGTGTATTTACTGTCATACAGAGATATCTGAGTTCTTTGAGTGGGAAGTCGTGTTGCAATGTATCACACAATTCTGCTTTTTTTTTTTTTTTTAAATTATCTGGTGTGCATGTGCGCATCTCCAAAGATGCGGAAAGCCATTACCCTTCCCCCACCCCCGACCACCACCACCAATGAAGGGAATCTCTCTGAGGGTGGGATTATGGCGAATTTTATTTTACTTTTCCTAAATTTATGTGAAATTCCTAGTGCTCTGCAATGAGCATTGCTTGGCTATGTGATAAAGAGAAAAGATTACAAAAAACCTTTCAGTGGCCAAGTGAAGTTTGGGAAAGGCCGACTGGTAGGGCTGTGTGGAGAGTGTTTTCCCAACACTCTCTGGTGAGAGTGAGAACCGGTGAGAACTGGTGGTGTGCTCACCCGACAGAAATCACAATGTGGCACCCGACGCCTGGGGGGAGGCTCTCATCACCCAACAGCCCTCATCACCCACTTTCTCTGGAAATGAAACTGTGCGGTGATGTCTGCTGCTCTGGGGATTTTACCTGGAACGTGGAAAGGGAGGAGTGTGGTTGCATGGGAGGCAAATGGCGTGTGTGGCAGTGTGGCAGGGGTGGAGAGTAGGCATCTGGAGCTGGGGGAAGGGACTGTTACTGTCCTGCCTGATCCCCAACTGTTTTTCTCCTGGATCACCCAGTACACGTCCTGTGTGAGGCAGCTCAGAAAGAATGGAGAGTCTCGGGGCACCTGGGTGGCTCAGTAGGTTAAGCATCTGACTCCTGATTTTGGTTCAGATCATGATCTGGGTTGTGAGATCGAGCCCCCTGTCAGGCTCTGCACTCAGCATGGAATCTGCTTGAGATTCTCTCTCTCCCTCTCTTTCTCTCTGCCCCCTGCCCGTCCACTTGTGCATGTTCTCTCTCTCCAAATAAATAAATAAATAAAATCTTTAAAAAAGGGGGGGGGGATGGAGAGTCTCTGGCAATCCCCCAGAACACTAGTCACTGCTGCTCCTTCTCGTCCACTATAAGGTACCAAAAAAGCATCCGGGATAGCCTCAAATGAACTCAACTAGATATGAAACAGTGGGATCATGTATCAACTTTATCTCTGTGGTTATTCTTAGCCATGAATTACAGGTAATACATCTTAATACTCCCGGGTGTTTCAACCCCTTGGCTGAAAATTAATGACACACCTGTCAGTTTGGATCTTGAGGGATGGGTGAAGTGGAGGCAGCAACAGACCCTCAAGGAGGCAGGTAAGGATCTCCAGGAGTACTTTCTAAAACTTCTACATGATGGACATTTGCTTTCTTCACACCCCAGGATCTCTTCAGCCTCCATCTTGATACTAGTTCCCTCATTAGACCATTTGCTCCTCTCCCATGGGGGCACTTGCACCATGGTGGATAGTCATGGGACCAATGGCTGGGGTTGTTCTGAGTGGCTGCCGTCAAACAGTGCAGCCCATCTCCCATCACAGTGACTGGTTTAGGAATGGTCTTATGATGTTGTTTGGGCAAATGAGATGCAAGCAAACATTTGCCAGGAGTTTCTAGAAAGCATGATTCCTAGATCTTTTGAGGAACCACAGGCAGAGAAGTCGTCTTTCCTCATTGACTGTAATTGGAGAAGCAGATATCCCTGGGAGTTGCTGGCAGCCATTTTGTGCCCATGAGGGTTGCCAGCCTCCAGTTGAAGATGTGGGGGAAGGCAGAGAAGAGAGTCAAAGAAAAACTTATCCCATGGAGCCTTGTTGAACTAATTAAGCATCTCTAGACTTTTCATGAACATCTCTTTTATTATTTAAGCCAGCGTGAACTGGATTTTCTGTTACCTACAACCATAAGATTTCTATCTGAAATATGTCCTCCCTTGGTTGTGCCAAGGCAGTCAATAGATCAAGAATTATTTTAACTTGTCCTCTTTTCCCTTCCCTTCCTCTCTTGGGTGACCAACATCAAATGACATCCATCTTGGTGCATTTTGCAGTGAAAGCAAGGAGATTGGTCATGTTGAAATCAAACATTTGAAGTCAAGGTTACCTTTTCCTAATCCTTCTCTTTTTCTGAGCACCTCATTAACTCTTTCTTGCAGGACCAAAGTAACTTTCTTAAAGCATATTGTGAATTAAAAATACTTACGAACAAAGATAAAACCAAACACACTCAAATTTCCCTGCCAGATAATTTGAAAATACGCAATTGAGATGCTGCTTGAAGTCACAGTTACGTACACATCACTCTCTTAAATGTCTCAAGTTTCACCCCCGACCCGGGGAAGCAAATATGATACTGTCCAAATATGACCCCAAATCTTGTCCATTGAGAGTTGCCTCTAAAAGAGAATTTGTATGGACTGGGGTTGGTGCTGAACAATTCATAGCAGCAAAGTCCAGTTGTCCCCTTGATCTGACATAAAACTTGAGCAGGACAAGATCCATGCCCCAATCCCTGCGATTATGTCAGCATTTCAGTGGAGTCTCAGGAAACCATTTTCACTGTGACCATTGTTTAAGCACAATTATAATAAGCCAGTGGTAATAATTGCCACGGAATGAGGGAGTCCTGGTTGTCAGGACATTTACCAATACTATCTGATATTAACATAATTAAAAGTGCACAACACATCCAAGAATCACTATCTTTACAACTTTCCAGAGGGCAATTTAGCCTTGTGTGTATGTGACCTTCAAAGCGCATATGCTCATATCCCCAGCAATTCTACTTTTATCCCAGGAAAGTTTGCGGAAAGGATTAAAAGATTTACCCATGAGGATGCCTATCACAGCAGTATGAATAACAGTGGAAAACAGCTAAATGTCCAGCAATGAGCATTGAGGGGATAAATCACTGTCTATCCAGATGATGGCAAATGATGCATTTGAATTTGGTGCTGCTGTTTAACTTGCTATTGACGTATATTTGTTGCTATGGAAAGGAATATAATCTCAAGTGAAGATGAATGTTGCTAAAATATAAAGAACTTAGATTGTAGGGAGTTTTGAGATCCATATTCATATAAATCTATAGATATTTCTAAAAATGTATATGCACGAATACAAATTACATTTTGAATTAATGATATATGGCAAGGTGCATATGCAATGGCATAATAAGCTGGAAGTAAATATAACAGATTGCTAATGGGGATATTATCTCAGGGTGTTTGAATTATGGGTAAGCAGTAATTTTTAATTTGGGTCATCTTTTTCCCTTCCTTTTAAAAATAATTTACCTGGGGCACATGGGTGGCTCAGTGGGTTAAGCCTCTGCCTTCTGCTCAGGTCATGATCTCTGGGTCCTGGGATGGAGCCCCACATCAGACTCTCTGTTCAGCAGGGAGCCTGCTTCCACCCTCTCTCTGCCTGCCTTTCTGTCTACTTGTGAGTTCTCTGTGAAATAAATAATAAAATCTTTAAAGAAATTTACCTGTATTAATTATCTAAGAAAATAACAGCATTTTCGGGTTTCTAGAGCAATTCTGATTGATTCTATCAATGTAAGCTAAGTGGAAGTTTTCAGTGCTGTTTTATTTTTTAAGATTTTTATTTATTTGAGAAAGAGTGAGAGAAAGAGAGAGAGAGGGCACAAGTAGGGTTAGGGCCAGAGGGGGAGGGAGAAGCAGGCTCCCCACTAAGCAGAAGCCTGGAATCCCAGGAGCCTGGGATCATGACCTGAGCTGAAGGCAGGCGCTTAACAGACTGAGCCAACCGGAAGCCCCTTGGTGCTGTTTTCAATTGAGTCATCTGAGAGTCTGGGGTGATGTAAGCTAATTGTTTATTTTAGCACACTGTATCAGGCAGGATCTAGGCAGGAAACAGAGCTCGTGGCAGGTTGTTCAATACAGGAATTTAATATAGGGTAGCAGTTACCAAGGTGTCGGAAGAGCTGAAAAGCTAAATAGGGGATGGCATGACATGCTTGAGATTGGCTAAAGAAAGAAGCTTCTACCACCTCCAGGGATGGAGGGGCTAAGGGGAGAGGTAGCTTTCAAAAGCCCTGGCAGAAGGTGGGTTCATGGAGGAGATGTAGTTTCAGTTGGATCTGCCGCCAGAAGCTGACTAAAGGGAAGGGGAGAAATACTCTGGCTTCTTCCTTCCTCTGACCCGCCCATTTCCTCTTCACACCTCCTATTGGCTGAACCTACCTGGAAGGTCCCTGGTGAGGGCACCTGGGAAATGTAGTTTGCAAGGATTAGCCCCCTATGGGGAGCAGGACATGAAAATGGAAATGAGGGCCAAAATCAAATGGCTGTGGTTATAGTTTATGCTCTGGGTGTTGACCAGTGATTTTTGGACTATAAAGCTGGTTCTCCTATTAATAAGGACCCCTTTTCAGATGGTAATGTTGGATATTCCTTATTTTTGGATCCTAAGTTTGAGGTTCTTAGAATTTTCCATGGCTTAAGTACATATCCAGAATTGGGAATCATTCTCTCTCTCTCAAAATCATTAACAAAACCCAAGTTTCTAAAGTACCCAGAACCCACCTACTTCTCCCAGTTTCTTTCCCTGGGAAGAACTGTGCATGTCATAACTCTTATTGGATTTCTTTTTTTTTAACAGCACGGTATGGTAAATATATGTTCTCTTTGAATGATTTTCTTAATAACATTTTCTTTTCTCTAGTTCAATTCATTGTAAGAATACAATATAAATACATCTAAATACAAAATATGTGTTCATCAACTGTTTACCTTGTCATTAAGGCTTCTAGTCAGTAGTGGGTTATTAGTAATTAAGTTTGGGGGGAAATAAAAAATTATATGCAGATTTTTGACTGTGTGTGTGTGGGAGGGATTCGGTGCTCCGAATTCCTGTGTTGTTCAAGGGTCAACTGTATCGTATATTCCAGATCTTCATAGACTGCTTCCTCTTGCTCCAAAATTTATATGTCCTATGTCCCATACTGATAAACAAGCTGATGCTAACTATTGCCTCCCTGCTGACACTGATTAATGTGTCTCCCTACCCAGGTAATCTACTCTTAGATCACCCACCTTTGCAATACAATTCTACGTTTAAGATTGTATTCTGGTTATGAAACTCACTAATGAACATTGCAGAAAATCAAAGAAAGATAGAAAAATGAGGAGAAAATAAAAGCCAAGTATCACCCCATCACCATCACTTTGGATGCCCTTTGCCTTGCTTGCTGTGACGACTTCCAGCCGGGATTGACAAAAACCATCCCGGGACAGTGGACTTCAGTTTTCTGCCATTGCCTCCCTGGGGATTGCCATTGGCCTTAAGAGCCTTCAGTTATTCCATTGACTTGCAGAGCAGAGAAGATGCCTCCATGGGGAGCCTGGGTGGCTCAGTGGGTTAAGCCTCTGCCTTCGGCTCAGGTCATGATCTCAGAGTCCTGGGATTGAGCCCCGCATCCAGCTCTCCACTCCACAGGGAGCCTGCTTCCCCCCACCCCCGCCTGCCTCTCTGCCTACTTGTGATCTCTGTCTGTCATTAAAAAAAGAAGAAGAAGAAGAAGATGCCTCCAATCTTTGTTCCTTGGAAAACAAAGTCAAATCTCTGCCCGGTCCACATTTTCCTTTCCTGATTGATCTGTAAATGCATCTTTGACAGCAGGTCTGTGAGAAATACCGCATGTCACCCTGTAATGTGTCAGGTTAAAAGCTGATAAATGTGGAGGGCAGGAGTACAGCTCACGTGAAGTCTTAGATGGGGATGGTTTTTTGGACAGGTGTCCTCACATTTAATATTCATGTGCTGGGACTGTTTAAACTAGTAACATTTGGAAATGATTTGGTTTAACCTGACAGCTGAGAAGTGAGAGGTTGCAGGAATGAATGAAAAAGCTTTGTTGTCCGAAAGACCCAGGTTTGAGTGCTGGCTCTGTCACTTGGGGTTTGAGTGACTCAGACGAGTTGCATACCCTCTCCATGTCTGTTTCCCCATCTGTGAAATGGGGTGAATGCTGTCTACTATTCATCGGTGTGCCACACACCATTCTAAATGCGTTCTTCTTTGAAATACATGATTCCATTTAGACCTTGCTGTATTATTGTTTCCATTTATAGAGAAGCAAATTGAGGCTTTGAAAGGTGAACATGACCTTCTGTCGATGGTGAAGTCTGGATCTGAGCTCAAGTTCAAGGGACATCAGAGCATGTATACTTAATCATGACTTTACTCTGATTCCCCTTTTACACCGTGGGGGCTAAATAGAG
The DNA here is from genome assembly GCF_963455335.1 of Martes martes. Lineage (NCBI taxonomy): Eukaryota > Metazoa > Chordata > Mammalia > Carnivora > Mustelidae > Martes > Martes martes. The sequence goes on from NC_137901.1 coordinate 78,074,171, forward strand.
AATTGCATGTGCTAGCTATTAATTTACAGATACTACCTCTAAAGCCCGCCCACTGAATTTTATTGGATTTTGTCACAAACATTGTCATATGGCAAAAAATCAGAATGATTTGTTGGAGGTCATGGCTGGAAAGCCAATCTTTTAAATATCTGTTGTTCTCTGTCTCTTTATGAAAGAATGTTCCAAACCCGTCTCTGTTATTTCTTAAAATATGATCTACATCCTAGAATCAGATTAAGATGGAAATGAATTCCTGCTAAATGTACTTGGGCTGATACAGATATCAGGAGAACAGCTGGGATGCTCCGTCAAGTGGCGAGGGGGAAGGGAGGCCATGTGAAAAGCTGAGAGCATTGAGGAGCAAGCAAGATGATTAGCAAATCTCAGACTCATTATGGGGAAGCTGTAAAGAACAAAATGGGCAGAGAGTGGGTCAGATCTATGGCAAGAGCATACGTGTGAGCCCAGAGATCTTTGCACACTGATATTTAAGCTTTGGGTGATTTTATGATGGTGATCAATACTTTCCTTTGGGGAGAATGAGGGTTGTTTTGTTGTTGTTGTTTGTTGTCATAAATATAGGTATACCTACCTATCAGGATAACCCGGAATGAGGGACTTCATCCCCGTGTAAACACTTCTAACTGAAATATGAAGTATGCTATTGAATTCCTTAAAGAGTTTCTTCACTGAAGGCAGGGTGCATCCTTTAGAGTTGTTTTTTTTTTTTTTTTAAGATTTATTTATTGGACAGCCAGAGATCACAAGTAGGCAAAGAGGTAGGCAGAGAGAGAGGAATGGAAGCAGGCTCCCGGCTCGATCCCAGAACCCTGGGACCATGACCTGAGCCGAAGGCAGAGGCTTTAACACACTGAGCCACCCAGGCGCCCCCATCCCTTAGAGCAATTGAGTTACTCTTATTTTTCTCATCTTCCTACGGACCCGGACCTGGGAGAAACGAGGTTGGGGACCTGGTGAATAGTGGGTTAGTGGAAAGGGGGACCGTCATCCGGGGAGAGGAGTGAGTCCTGCTGGGAACTGAAGGACAGAACAAGCAGCAGGAATCTCTGAGGGGCAGAGAAGAGAGCGATGACAATGGTCCCTGGGAAGAGAGCGTCTGATCTCCAGATCCTGATAACACTGTCTGGCCCCGAGTTCAGCCCATCATTGCTGAATGATGAGATGAATGCATCACGGTCTCAAAGTTCAGCCCTATAGGTTAATTGTTAATTACAGAGGGAACAAGGTATCTGCATAATGACAAGCCCTGGCGGATACCACCTGAACCAGCTCGAGCCCCCTCTGTGTCACCAGTGTTGGGATAAACCGATGCCCTTGGAGCAGTGCACTGGGGAGGACACAGCGTCACCTACATGGTATTTCTGCCCCAGTCCAAGTGTGGTCAGGAAGGAAGGATGAGAAAAATAAAAGGCGAGGGTCATTCTACAAAATAAATGACCTGGAATCTGGGAAAATGTCAACTCCTGTGTCAGTCGGCACCTCTGGGGAGCAGGCACGGGGTGGGAGTACAGGAGGTTTATTGGGATGAGCTTGTGAGAGAGAACAGCACTGGGCAGAGACGGCCTCAGCCAATGCGACAGGGAGTTCTAGAGCAAAGACTGCACATGATGGGAGTGCAAGCAAGCGTAGGGCAGAAATGGCCAGGGCTCATCGGTGGGTGGGGGAGGGGCATGTGGAGCCTGGCCTCTGAGGGGATCTGAAAGGACCCTGCCCTCTGAAAGTACCAGTAACTAGAGGCTCTCAGCTACCTGCAGTCCTTAGGGCTGAATGGCTGAATGGAGAGATGTCCAAGAGACACACCTCTGTGGCTCCCATCATGTGCACCTGTCACCCCCTCTGCAGGAGAGGGCCCCAACTATGTAAACAGCTTGCCTTGGGACTGGATGGGTGTCTGGGGCTGGGGGCCTTTTTTTGCATAGTTTTATTTAATCCTCACACCAACCTTTGTGAGGAACAGGGGTACTTATTCCTGTTTTGCTGGAAAGGAAACTCAGGACCCTAGAGGTTAAGCTGCTTATCCAAGGGCCCATGGGTCGTCAGTAGGGGAGCTCAGTAGCTTGTATTCCCTGACACCCTCCCCTCTCCCCCACAATTCCCTAGTCCAGGGGCCAGTAAACAATGCCCTGCTGTTGGCTTTTGTAAATCGGGAGTTTTTTCTGGAACTTACTGGAACACATTCACACCCCCTTTTTTTATCACTGCAAACCGAGGGGACTCTGTTTCGTAAATGAGACACAGAGATGTCAGTCTGGTGGCCTGCAGAATTCATTTGATCTGTGCAGTGTTTACAATCATTTGGAATTCATTTCCTACCTCTAGAAACGAGGATCTTTCACATGCACACTCAGATTTCTAGCTGTGCAATAACATAAAAGGTTGCAGAAAACATGGAGTGTGCAGGCTGCTTCTTCGTTGAGAGTGGGGTGTGGGGGGGGGAGGGGGAATGGCCAAGCCTCATAAATGGACAAATTATTGTGGAATTGCAACACATCACCACCGTGCTCAGCGTTTTATGCCCTCAATCCCATTTGCTTCTCTTCACAGTTATTAATAAACCCATTTTACAGGGAGAGCGCAGAGGAAGTCATGCAAGGTAACACAGCTGGTTGGCTCTCAGAGCCGAGACTAGAACCCTAGGGCGATGGCTGATTTGAGGTATCAGCCTGACTGGGCTGCCAAGCGCTCAGAGAGTTTGTCAGGCACTATTCCGGGTGTTTCTCTGCGGATGTTTTTGGATGAGTATAAACATCTGAATCAATAGACTGAGTAGAGAAGATTGCGCTTGCTAGTGTGGGTGGGCCTCATTCAATCAGTTGAAGCCAGAAGAGAACAAAAGCTCGTAAGAGTTAACTCCTCTCGCCTGTCTATCCTTGGAGCTGGGACTTCGGGTTTTTTCCTGCCTGTGCACTGGAACTGAACATCAGCTCTTTCTGGGTCTTGAGCTGGGTGGCTTTCTGACTAGAATATACACCACCCGCTCTCCTGGGTCTCCAGCTTGGGTCTTGTCAGCCTCCAGAATTGCATGAACCAGTTCCTTGTAAGGAATCTCTTTTATCTCTATGCATCCTATTGGCTCTGTTCTCAGAGAACTTGAGTACATCCAGACAACTTGTGGTTAAAACTGGGGTCCTCAACCATTAAGCCTCCCTGAAAATTCAAAGCCTTGTTTCCAAGCCTTTGTTCCTCAAATCCTCCTTGTTTTTAAGGAGGGTAATTGGTTTGTTGGGAAGGGAGATGAGTGTGAAGATGGCTACTGGGGAAGCATGAGATGAAGGGTTCCAGTTGGTAAAAGTAGAGTGAGATATCATGAAGGGTGGGGAGGGAGCCTTGAGGGTGGGGTGGGGGGCAGCTCACATCCAGTGAAAATGCACCAGTGTGAAGGACCGTTTTATTGATTTTTCCTCTGTGGGGCTCAAAGTAACACTCCTCTTCATCTCTTCCATGAACCCTCCAGTGAAATCCACATTACACACTGGAACTTTTAAAGTGGGAGTTATGCTTTGAGGGGCTGGACAAGGTGTAAGCCAGGCCCCAAGGTGTACAGGGGAGATCAGGGGTGGAGGAGTGACAGATACGGAGGGGGAATGGGATGTGAGTTCAGAGTCCCAGCTCCTTGTCCCTCTAGCTGTGTGGCCGGAGGTCTGTCACTCCCCTCAGGGCTCCCAGCTGGCACCTGCCCAGTCTTCAGCCAAGGAGCTATGAGCAGCAGCTCAGTGTATCAGCTTGGTGAACCAAACACGCCAGAGAAGGTTACTGTCATCATCACTATATCATAAGTACGTGGAATTTTTACAGAATTGAAGCCTAAATTGAAGATGAAAAGTATAACTTGAGTGAGATTACAAAAATATTCCCAGATAAACTCAGGAAGGACGGATTAAGAACCCATCTGGAGACAGTCAGCAATGGTAGCGATGCACTGATTTAACGGTAGGTGGCGCTAGATGCCATAGCTTTCTGTCAAGCCCGGGTTTCCTTCAATCTCTTCTGCCACCCTCCACTCGCACTTGATTGAAATGGAAATTGGCTGCCAGCATCAGCGAGCCCCCATCAGCCCTGGGATTGAGCTGACATGCCAGCAGCCTATGTGCTATATCCACCCAGTTAAAAAAAAGAATGAATGAAATACATTAATCTCATAAACCCTTTTGAAAGACTAGATATGAGGGGCCAGCAGTCCAGCTGTTGGGCAGCAGTAGCCAATGGGAATCCATGTCATGGGCGTTCAAAGTCCTGGAGGAGCTTCTGGACACAGGCCCCTAGGATGTATCAACCATCTTGCCAGCAGCCGTTCTGCTTGATAATCATGCCTAAATGTATGCCTAAATAATTATGCCCCAATTTTCAGGACCTCCCATGTGTTAGGCTGGAGATGGCACACGGGCTCTGCCTTGAGTGCCAGCTTCAATCTCCATTCGTAGCAGTGGCTGTCTGGAGCGGCCTGCAGTCCGATCTCATCAGAAGAATTCTGTGATTGATTAGCAATATCTGCCATGGTTCCAGGAAGGAAAAGTAGCATCCAGACAGACAACTGCCCTTCCCATGCAAGGCACTTTATGTGTGTGTGTGTGTGTGTGTGTGTGTGTGTGTGTGTGTCTCTCTGTGTGTGTGCGCGCGTGTGTGTAGGGTGGGGATTGGGGGTGGTAAGTCCTACGTGCATCTTCAGTTCCTTTTCTCTCTCTGTCTGGAGGCGGATGAAGTCAACATCTTTGCAAAATCCCAGTGAATCCCTTGACGGTCCAAAGAAACCCAGCCTTCCATTGGTTAGACTCATTTAACCTCACTTCCCCTGTGAGAAGCAGAAGCAGAGATGAGTTTAAGCCAGTGGCAGAAGGGAAAAGATCGAGGACTCAGAATTGCTGATGGGGGCTTGAATTCCCCTGGGGATGAGCCTTCCTGTGTCTCCAGGGCTGCCTTGATACGACGTCTACGGTGCTACCCACAGGATGCCTCCCAATGCCAGGTTACGTGGACCACGTTAGGACACTGAGAGGGGGGCAGGAGTAGTTCAAATATTTCTTGAATTCCTACTATGCATTAGAAACTGGTCGGGGATATGATGTGGAATGAGACAGCCTCCCTGCCCTCAAGGAGCTCACGGTCTAACGGGGGAGACAGGTATTAAACGGGCAGTTCAGCTATAACACGGTGACATGTGCCCGCATGGACCCCAGCCCGAGGCTGGTGAGGGGAGGTTACTGGCCGAGGTTCTGACTGAGCTGAACAGAAAAGCTGGAGTGAAAACGGTTTCAGATGGAGGGAACCATGAGAAGTTGGGATGGCAGGGTTTGGCTGGGGAAGGGGGAGCGATGGAGGGTCTCCTGACGTCCCCAGGCCAGAGAAAATACGTCCAAAGCTGGTAATGCTGCTGAGAAGTCATGAGAAGCCACTTCAGCAAATAAGCTCACAGATGAAGGCCCTCGCTAAGGACTGAATATGAAGCCTTGAGTTTTATTTCATTTTTTATCTTAGTTTTTTCTTTTGAATAGGCAGGATTTTCAAATGGTTTAAAAACAAATAAAAGGGTATGTAGTTAAAAAATATTACTTCCATCTTGTCCTTAAGCTATTCATTTCCAACCCTGGAGAGGACAAATGTTACCAAGTTCTTGTGGATCCTTCCAGAGAGATTTTATTGTCTAATAAGCAAATGCACATATGCGCGTACACACATGCACACGCGTGCTGTACCACCTGGATGGGACGGCCATGCCGGGGGCAGGGAGGGGGGCAGAATACTCCCTCCATGCCCCAGAGGCCCCCTTGGTGTCCTGCACTGGCTCCTTGGGCATCAGGGTGACCGGTCTGGCACCTGTCATGCTGAGCAGATGTGGGTTCCCAGCTGCCCTCAGACTGATATTTCCAGCTAGTGTGTTCTGGACCAATACATCCAAGCTGCAAAGGCTCCCTACTGAGGAAGGAGCTTTAGAAACACAGAACAGAACTGCAGCTACGATGCATCTCACTGTCTCTCCATCCCTGGAGGAAGGAGATTATCCCCAGGACGTAAAAATTTTCTAGTCTTCTGGCTTTGGCCTGAGGATCGCTGTGGGGAAGGCAAGTGGGCCGCGGTTTGAGCACCAAGGCTCTGCTTCTATTCACAAAGGAAAAGGAAAACCAGCACTTCTTACTTAAAATATTTGTTAGGAGCGCCTGGGGAGCTCAGTGGGTTAAAGCCCTTGCCTTCGGCTCAGGTCATGATCTCAGGGTCCTGGGATAGAGCCCCAAATCAGGCTCTCTGCTTAGCAGGGAGCCTGCTTCCTCCCTCTCTCTGCCTGCCTCTCTGCCTACTTGTGATCTATCTCTCTGTCAAATAAATAAATAAATAATCTTAAAAAAAAAAAGGAGGGGTGAAGGCCCCCCCTTCTAAAAAATATTTGTTACATTTAGCTTATCTCTTTAGCATGTTTCCTATTTTTAATGTGAAGTTGAAAACCACTGCTTGTGTTGTAGACTGTGTGTTCTCCCTCCCTCCTCTAAATTCGAGCCTCGCAGAGCATGCAGGAAGTGTGACCTTGTCTGTCACATTGCCTCTTATGTCTCTGGCATGGAGCCAAACCAGAGTGGTTTCTTGGCAGTTAGCTGTTGAGTGGGTGGGTGAACCAGTGAAAACTAAGGGGTAATATTCTTTGATTTTCGACTCTTCAACTCAGCTCCTAGACATAGCCTGGGAAACTGACCCAAAGGCCCAGAACAGATACAGGCTGGCCATCTTGATGATGTCAATGTAGTAGTAAAAGACCCAAGGAGAGATGATGAGCCGAGCTCCTCCTCTACCAAGGAGTCAGAGATACTCTCTATGGTGAATGGGGACCGGAATGCAAGTGTAACATAGTAAAAAGACTGTATCTTATTTTTAAAAATTGAGCAGAAGGTACAGAGACTTTCCCTGTATAGTGCCTGCCCCCACACACGCACAGCCTCCCGTATTGTCAGCAGCCCCCCGCCCACCGGAGGAGGGCGCTTGTTACAATCGATGAAACCTACACTGGCACATCATTATCACCTCAAGTTCATAGTTTACATTAGGGGTCACCATGAATGCATATTCTGTGGGTTTGGATGAGTGTCTAATGACACGTATCTGTCATGATAGTATCATATAGAAGACCTTCGCTGCCCTCCTAACACATTTTTGAAAGCTGCAGAATTAACCAGTGACAGAACTAAAGGTAATACTATTTGGGGGAGGATGGGGTTTGGAGGTGGGAGTGTGTAAGGATGCCAAGGAGCCAGATCCTCATTTTTCATAGCGGGAAGTCTTTAAAGTCTTAAGCATATAAACTGAGACATATAAAATGCAATCCAAATTGAATAATTTGAAATGTAGATCATTGGAAGAAATAATAGGAAAGTGTTAGAAGTGGAAGCCTGGGGAATGCCTTCAGTAGTGAAAAGTGGGCTTGGAAGAGGGACTCCTACTCTTTGGTATTTTTTTTTTAACCGGCATATGGTTTACATTATTTTTTTTTAAATATTAAAATAGTTGGAGAACCCTAGTCAGAAGGAACGAAAATACAGAGCCCCACTTTGTCCTATGAAAACCAACAAGCACAACAAGCCCCTAATATCCATTCTCTTTTCGAAGTCAAGACAAAATTAATTTAGAAAAGAAAATACAGCCGGGGAGCAGAGTTAGCAACCTCAGGAAATTCAGGGAAATGTAATTGAGTAAGAATTATCTCCTTAATTACTTCTGACCAAATCAATAACAACGCTAGATGAGAAACCACGGTGTCACCAATGAGAATCAAGTTACTGAGAAACGAATTGGGGTTCAGACTTGTTTGAAAGAGCAAAACACCTGCTTCTCACAGTCCTCGAACATGATTCCAGGGTGGAGGGTGGGCGGAGGCAGGAGAGGACCGTGGCTGGTAGCCCGGGTGTGGGTCACCTGCTTATTGTTTTCAAAGGGTGAAAGTCTGCACAGAGAGCCCTTCTCCAAAGATTTGAAAGCATGGACGTCCTTGATGGTGTCAGGTGTTCATCTCCATGCCTTGTTGACGCTCACCAGGGGAGAAGCTAGTTAGCCGTGTAAGTCAAAGGGAGGTGAACCAAACACCCCAGGAGTAGTGAGTGGGAGAGCGTTTTTGTTTTCAGAGCACAAAGTTCTGTGTGGGAACTATACAGATTTCTTTGAAACAATCGTGGATGGGCTTTTCTAGGGAGGCGGTGAGGATCATTGTTCCAAAGGGGCCCTGCTGGGCACACCTTCTAGATCTTTCTAGGACATGGTTATTTGTTCTGGACTAATATTCTGTCTAGAGCTGCAATCTAAGTGTGCACCATTTGCCTAACCTCATGCAGACCTACCGGTCTCCATCAATACTGGGGTCTCCTGACAGCTGGCTGGGGCCTTCCCACTTCCCTCTCACACTCTGTGCCTTACTCTTGGCTCCCTGCTCCCTGGGACTTATCAGTGGGTCATCCCCTTTGTCCAGGATGCACTGGATATCTTTTGTTCAAAAAAGACTCACCAGGTGCCTGGGTGGCTCAGTTGGTTAAGCGACTGCCTTCAGCTCAGGTCATGATCCTGGTGTCCTAGGATCAAGTCCCACATCGGGCTCCATGCTTGGCAGGGAGTCTGCTTCTCCCGCTGACCTCTCTCCTCTTATGGCACAGACCCAGTAATCACCTTCCCAGGGGAGCTGCCTCTCCCAACCTCAGTCCATGTGGCTTCAAGGATGGGCACATGATGCAGCCCTGGCCGGTGAAAATATGCTAGCAGCTCCCTGCCCGTAGGGAGGCTTTGCTTCTTTTAATTTGAGACCCAGCAGCCTAATGATTTTCAATGCCAGGATACTTGCTGCAGCTGTTAGGAAAGAGATCTCTTTCCATAGGGGTTGTTGAGCTGGGAGAATGTCCACCTAGAGCTCTTGGTTGGTCACCTTGGTCACCATTTTGGCAAAGCCTACTTGAGAATGAAGCCGACATAGAAGAAAGAAAGGTAAAGATATCGTTGGAGCACCCAGACCAAATAGATTTACTTGCAGACTTGGTGTTTACTTGAGACAATTAATTTTCTCTTTTGCTTAGGCCACTTTGAGTTGAGTTTTTCTATCATTTGCAATCAAAAGTTCTTGATGATGATTCATATTGCAAATGGTTATCATATTGTGACTAGTCTAGATGACCCTAAACTATACCCTAGGAGAGTTATACTATTTCCTGTGTCTAAACCAAAACCCAAGGGAGAGCACTGATTTTATACAGCTTTTTTTTTTTTTTTAAGATTTTTTTTTTTAATTTGAGAGCAAGAGTGGGGGAACGGGCAGAGGGATGAACAGACTCCCTGCTGAGTGCGGAGCCCGTTGTGAGGCTCGATCTCAGGACCCTGGCATCATGACCTGAGCTGAAGTCAGATGCTTAACTGACTGAGCCACCCAGGTGCCCCGGGGAGAACACAATGTTAAAGTCATCAGAGATCATCAGAGTTGAGATATTAACCGGCATAGCCCCCTCTGTCACATGACAGATATACTAAAAATGGCCGCATTTACCAAATGCTTACTAAGTGTTGGGCACTGTTGTAGGCGCTTTACATGTATTAACTCATTTCACCTTGCAACATGCTTTGTGTACAGGACTGTTCTTAACTCTGTCTCACAGGTTAGAAAAGGGACTCACGGAGATGTGGGGTATATTTACAGACTTACGTGACCAGGACGGGGCCGAGGTGGAATCGTTGAAATTCAAGCCACGGCTTGCTTCAAGAGTGGGCACTCTCCATGCTCCACAGATGAGCAGTCCAAGCCCCAGAGAGACTGGGAATTTTCCTAAGGCCACACAGTAAAGCAGCAGAGACTCGGGACAAGAATACACAGGGCCTGGCTTCCCAACAGGCCACCCGCCAGGCACAATGAATGGAAGGGCAGCTATGAGATTCAGAGACAGAGTCTTTGGCAAATGCAACGGCTCTTTGCGCTTGTTTTCTCATGCACAGACCCTACTTTGTAGGGTTGTGATGGAGATTTAATGTGCTAATGCGTGTCAAGTTCTCAGGACGGAGCCGGGTTTACGGGGTCTCTCCATAAATGCTAGTTGTTAATGTAATTGTTATAATTAATAAGCTGTGCCGTTAATGAAGGTGTAAAACGCAGGTGTCTGCCACACGACCACGGGCAAGTTGCTGAATTACAGTGGCCGTTGGTCCCATTGGTAAAATAGGGTTATTATCTGCCCTTTGCTCATGACACCAGAGCATTACAAGGATTAATTAGAAGTTTTATAATGTGCTGTGCACTTTGATGCTCTATAAACAGAGAAATATGATGGTTGAATATTTATATAATCCCCATTACTGAGGATCTTGAATTGCTTTACTAATGTTTTTTAAAAAAAAATTCCAACTTCCCAAAGGTATATAAATAAGTCTGAGTTGAATAAAAGATTGGGTTTTTATTATCTGCCAACAGCTTGGAAACTCAACAAGACTGGGCATCTGGGCACCAGTGGGCTGACTGCAGTGCTAAAGTCTTGGGAAGGGAGAAGGAGATGCTGAGACTGTAGGGCTGTTTCTTCCTCTCAATTTGAGCTCCTTCAAGGCTAAGACTGGATCTTGTCCTCCAGTGGATCACAAGCACAGGGCATGACATTCAGCAAGCATGGAATGAACACTTGATGAAAAGAAGGATGGACAGATGGACAGATGTAATCCTTGACCTCTTGATAATAAAAGAGTAGGTGGGTCTGGCCCCAAAACTATGGCCAGGGTAGATGGGGAGCCACATTAGGTATTGGACAGAAAGCCACGCAGGCAATGTGATGGGTTGGAAAGACATTTGACACCTCCCAGAACTGGGTTCACCTGCGTGATCTTGGTCTTGAATCAAATCTTTCTCTCTTCATCCAAGAATCATAGTAATGTCTGTTAGGATGCTTTGAGCCGAAGGCAACAGTAAACTCCACCCATCCTTGCTTAGAATATAGGGAAACGCATTACTTCATGTATCAGGGAGTCCAGAGTAGGATCTGGGTTTGGCTTCAAGGTTCTGTCCTGCACTGAGCTGCCCACAGGGTCAGCTTCCACAGAATTAGCTTCAGCCTTTGACATCTTCCCTCACATTTGTAAAATGGCTGCTGGCAGCAGTCAAGGTCAACACTTCTTTCTCAGAAGCCCCGATGAATCTTTCCTGGCCCATTGGTCCAGATGAGCTTGCTGGTCCATCATGAACTAATGATTGAACTAATCATTGGCCAGGTGAATAAGATTGCCATGACCAGACCCATGCTGCTCAGTCTGTGGTCCATGGGCCAGTATCATGAGCATCACTTGGGAGCTTATTATACCTGCAGACTCATGGGCCACATCCAAGACCTCTGGGGATGGGGTCCAGGAATCCTCTCCATCAGACTCTTCTGAGGATTCCTCCGCCTGCTGCAGTCTGAGAACCCCAGGGTTAGACAATTCAGCTGGGATGGATGCTGGTGAGTCAGCTACAAAATGTGGATGATCGTGTCAACTTTAGAGGGTTGCTAGGAGAATAGAAATAACATATATGTAAAGGACTGGCACCCAGTAGGTGCCTACTAACTTCCGGTTTCCTTCTCTTTCATTCTCTAGTGATGTCTAATATTTACTCTTTCCCATTAAGTGTACCTTCTCCCCACCCCAAGCTGCCAAATGTCCTCGTGCTGCTCTGACTTACGGAAACCAATCTGGGGACTAATTTATACTAAGGTGGGAGTGACATGAGGTGTCACTGAGCCGAGCAGCATTTTCATCCTGAAAATGGAGTGCAGGGAGTAACAGGCAGTGGGTAACCCAATGGTATGCTTGGAAAATGGTGTAACTTAGGCATGCTCCAGGTTTAGTGGGTTGGGGTATATTTTAGGGTGAGACCATGCTGATTACAATCCATGGGTAACCTGATACTCTGGCCACACCAGGGATACCAGCTGGCTCATCAGGATGCCCGTTGGTAGCCATCACGGATGAAAGCAGGTGAGCACAGGAAGCTATGGGATGAGAGAGGGCTGAGGTCAGTCAAGATGATGGTGTCAACCTCCTCCCTGTCCTTCCCCCTCTGTCTTCAGACTCCTGTTGGGGCATTTAGGGAGGAACAAGGCCCCTCTTGATCTTTGCGTCTGGAAGTTTCAGATTCCTTTTGAATAATAATAATTAAAAGGAAAAACCCTACAAGTATTAAAAAACACAAACACACCCAAGCAGACACCAGATATCTGGGCATGACAGGCTCTCTTGGCAGTTTCCTGATTCAACAGCTGGCTCTGCGTGTCAGGCTGAAAGGGAAAAAAAAAGTTGGCTACTCTTTCGAAAGAACCTTATTCTGAATAAGCTGGAGCTGAAAAGGTCCCTTAATCCCCAGAGAGGAAAAGGCTTCTTTCGAACAGAAGGGAGGGCAAGGGAAATGTTGGCAGGGATAAGGGGATTAATTAAGTCAGAGCCCCAGCCCCTCACTTGACAGGAGGGTGCCCTTCTGGGTTCCATATGCATCTCCTTCTGAGCTCCCCTGTAGATGGAGGTGGGGAGGGGTGACCCCAACTTGTCATCCAGGCTTCCAGAATGGGTTCTTTATCCCAAGTGAGGGACGGGGAAGCTCCTTCATTCAGACTGAGTTAAATTGGGGCTACTTGATCAGATTTTTGTACCCCATTTCCCTAACCCTGTATATTTTTCTCAATGATGGGTTCTTAAAAAAAAAACAAAAAACTTTTTTTTTCAAGTTTAGAAACTGCCTTAGGCATCAGGTAGCCCCGGGCTGTCGTTCAGCTTTACCCCTGTGTGACTCTAGGCGAGTTATAACCTCACTGAGCACACATTTTCTCTCCTGTCAAATGAAGACATTCATAATATGGCTTTTCTTTTCAGACACGATGTGAGAATCACAGCTAATGAATTCAAGGCCCCTCACATCGCACCTGGCATTTCGTGTGTGCTTAATAAATGTTGGCTATTAAGACAATTATGAGTTCTGCCAATAAGCTCCTCAGCTCCTGAAGGCCTTGTCTAAGCTAAACCTTACTAGACAAAGCCAGTATGCATTAAAAACAATCTTAAGACTATAAAGGGAGACAGACTATCTGGTTGTAAAAATGCTGGTTCCAACACTTACTGGCATCTGTGACCACTTTCATCAGTAAACAGAGCAAGAATGGATGCTTTGATTCCTCAGATCCTTTCCAACAGGGCTCATTGGGCCATTACCTCCCCCTTCCCCTTGGGAAAAGCCCCACGTGAAAGTCCTCAGGGTGGTGATGGGCCCCTCTTCCATTTCCAGGCCCCACTCCCTCTCTGGAATTGACTTCCTGCCTGATCTGGGGCGGGGTGGGGAGGAGGGAGTTCTCACTGACATTCTTGCCTCTTCACCATCTGTAGTGGGTTTCGTAGTGTCCTCCCACACACCCATGTCCACCTGCAACTTCGGAATGGGAACTTCTTTGGAAATAGGGTTTTTGCAGATGTCATTAGTGAAGATAAAGTAAGGTCATACCCGATGAGGGTGGGCCCTAAATCTGATGACTGATGTCCTTATAAGAAAAGGAGGATGCAGAGGAGAGGCCGTGTGAAGGAGGAGGCAAAGATTGGAGAGACACAGGTGCAAGCCCAGGGAGACTTAGGGCCATACCATGACCCCCCAGGAGCCAGGAGAGAGCTCAGTCTCTCCAGAAGAAACCAACCCTGCTGATGCCTTGATTTTGGCCTCCTGACCATGAACTATGAGAAAATAAGTTTCTATTATTTTAGGCCACCAAGTTTGTCATAGTTAAGGCAACCCTAGGGCAGTAACACACCATCTTTCTATAACAAAACTCACTATCACTCTTTTACTGGAAACCCTTCAATGGCTCCCCGTTGACCTCAAAGCAATGTCCCAGTTCTTTGGGGTTTTCTACAGAGCCTTTCATGCCTGTGTCTGCTGGCTATACCTGACTCCCCAGCACCCTGTCCTCTGCTTAATCTCTCTGAATGCCTTGGAAACATGTACGCTTCTGGGAACGCATTATGTCTCCTACAGGGGATGCTCCTTTTTTCCTCTCCCACTCTGAAAACTTCTACTTCTCCTCTGAGACTTAATTTAAATATCTCCACCTCTCTGAAGCCTTCCCAGGAAACCACCCCCCCACCGTCTTTAATTCTCCCTCTCCTGGCCACGTTAGGCATGCTTCTCCGTTCCCATTGCATACTGACAAGGCTTTCTCCTTGGAACACTGAGCGCATGCACCAGAGCTCTTTGTGTGCTGCCCGTGCCCCGGATAGTCTTGTCTTTGCAAGCGATCAGTAAGTGTTTGTGGGTTGACTAGATGACCCTGTGGAATGCGCCATGCAAGAGGGAGGGGACTGATGTCATTTGATAGGAGCTACAAGAACTGGAAGGTAGCAGAATATACGCCAGGTTGAAAAGGGTACGGAGGATCAAGATCATCCGCCTTCCTAATCAGTCTCGGGGAGACAAGTTGCCCATGTTTTGTCCCACACCATGACCTGCTCACCCGTGAGAATTACTGTATTCTGTATAGCCAGGAGGCTGCCCACTCTGGGAGCAATTAGAAGGTGCAGCTGTGCTTTAGGGGGCATGCCTGGAAGCAGGCAGAAGCCTCTTCAGACCCAGCAGGCACTAAGGAATAGGGTCCCAGGATGGACTACCACAGGGTGGGGCAGCGCCCAGCACAGGGACCTTATCCCCTGCCTCCTCACGGCTGGCAGAAGGAGCTAGAGCAGGTGCACTTAGAAAGCTAGAGGAGAGGGCTGGAGAGCACAAGAGGCCAAGAGCACAGACTTTAATGCCAGACAGAGATTCAAAACCTCAGTCTTCTATTTGCTGGTGGGGTCTTCTTTGGACAGGTGCTTTATCCTCTCTGAGCCTCAGTGTTCTTACGCCTACAATGGGGAAGTTATTCATCCCAAGGCCTGCCTCGCGGGGTGCTTGTGACGAGTAGAACTTGTCTATTCAGAGTGTCTGATATGTAGCCAGCTGTTGGTAAATGGTAGCTGTCTTTTTCCTTTTGTCTAGCAAGAATATTATTAATAAGACAGATATTTTCTGGGGACCCATTAAAGGCTTGTCATTGTTCCCAGATCTTGGGACTCAAACACGTTTAAGCTCAAGATGCTTGGGGCTATGAAACACTCTTTGCCAGACCAAAGAAGGTGTGTGTGAGTGTTCTCTTCCAGAAGGTGCTTGTTAATGCCCGATGGCTCCATTGTAGCCCCGCTGGACCAGAAAAGGTCATCTGACCTTTTGTCATCTTGTCCACACTGCTGAAGGGAGTTCCATTAAATGAGTCCTTATTTCCTTGCTGGATTTCTTTGCTGCAAATGTCACACAGACATAGGAAGCTACAGTCTGATATTTCCCTTCTCTTGAAACCTGCCCCTGGTGTGGACACGGGGACGACTTCTAAGGCTCTTTTCTCAAACACCGGGAGAAAGATTCCTCTTTGCAAAATTCTTCCCGGTGACTTGCACTCTTGAGGGTGAGTTGATGAATCGTGTTTGTCTGTGTTTGTCCAAGGTACATTTCAAAAGTCGTTTATTGCCAGCTCCATTTTAAAAATATAAACATTCTCCCTGTTTAATGCAGGTACAAATCTCCAGGATGTGCATTTTTGAGCCTGTGGTATAGGCGGAGACTCAGACAAAATAAATGCTATTTAGGAGTTGTGAACACAGAACAGGAACCATTCGGAAGAGGGAGAACGACCACAGAGACTATAAAATGAGAAATAGGCTGTGGAGCTCTTCAATGAGATGGTGGAACGCATTTCCCCCCACCTCGCTGTCAAAGGAAAACTCAGACCATATTTCCTGCACTATGAGCCTCTTCTCCGAAATGGCCCAAATCTCATTTTAACGAATACACATGATGGAGTTTGTCTAACTAGAGGTTTAACGACCTGTAAAATGTATCATGAGCACCTGGCAACTCTCAGAACCCTCAGATAAGCACCTGCACCTCACAACACGAGGCCCGGGCTTGCGGGATGTTCGACTTGGGTTTATTTAGACGGCAAAGTCCCGTGTTTGGAAGAAAGGAGCATTTTGCACAAACGTGAGGTCCTTGTATTGTTGTAACTGAGCACCATCAACTAGCATGACTGGAGCTGATGACATCCTCTTGTTGACTCATTCATTCATTCATCATTCATTCATTCATCCAATAAATATTTATCGAGCACCACTGTGTGCGAGGCTAGGGAGCCTGGTATTTGGAAGAACAGCGATAATACCAGTAAAGCTTAGTACTGAGTGCTAAGAACTTGGCATGGCATCTTTTTACTAATGTCCCCACAATCTGACAAGGTAAATATTACTATTATCAGCACCGTGCTGCAGAGGAGAAAACCAGCCAAGACTAAGCAGCCTTGATCGGAGATTCCCCAGGAAGAATCTGATTGGCCCAGCGTGGGTCACGTGTCCACCCCTGTTCACTGAGCGGGTGAAGAGCGGGCAACCAGGGTGCATGGTTCAAAACTGGCTACCGTCCAGCAGAAGGCAGTTCTCAGAGGAGCATTGTCTCTGGGAGCAGCCACCGTCATCCACCTATGCTGGTCTGTGGAGAGCGGATGTGAGGAGAGACGAAGGGATGATGTCCTATGTCCTAGGTTCTGGGACCCTTCTTGGGAGGCTCCACTGCAACTTCTGCTGTTGAATTTCCCAGGACATCCCTTGTCCTTGGGATAAATTCTCCCCTTTTGATCAAACCTCTCTGAAGAGGTTTGTATTACTTATGACCAAGAGGGCATGGGTGAGCTGATCTTGAAGTCACAGATCTCTGAGTATTTCCAAGGGCCAGCCCTGAATTCTGGCCTCTGTACCTTTGCAATAACGTGCCCTGCAGTGGAGCACACCGGTGAGTGTGCAAGTAGGTGTCTTGAGCTCTTAGTGGTGCCAAGCATCCCACAGGCACACTGCAGGACCCTGCGGCAGAAGTTTCTAGAAGTAGCAACCTGAGGCCAAGCAATTTTCCAGGGTTCAGAAGGAAGAAAAGACACTAGACCTTCAATTACCCTCATGCAGAAAGGTCTCTTCAACCTACACATCAAAATTGTCTTAGCTTTCTCCGGGGGCTATCAACAATAATAACATAACAATAAGAACACACTCTCATTTATTGACATGCGCTATGTGCCCAACCCTGCAGCACACACTCTACACACACTTTTCTAGGTGACCTTCACAACAGCCCTTTCAGGTAGGGATTATTACTGCTGTCATTGTACGGAGACAGAAACTGAGGATCAGAATGGTTAAGTAACCTGCCCAAAGTCACGCAGCTCTTATGTGTGGGAGTTGGGTCTTCCAGTGCAAATCAGTGTGAGACTAGAGTCCGAGCTCTGGCATTTATTTCAGTGCCTAACGCATTAAACCGCTGTCTGGCACCCCAATAATTTAACAGCTAGTGTCCAAGTTCTTAGACTATCTTCTATAAATCCTGCAGGCACCCCAATGCAGACGGCATTTAAGAGAAGATAGAATATAAAATGGTACAGCCACAGTGGAAAAGAGTATGGCCATTGCTTTAAAAAAAAAATTAAAATTAGAACTAGCATGTGATCCTGTGATTCCATTTCTGGATATATATACTCAAAAGAAACTTCTATACACATGAAGCTTTGAGTCTGGTCAGAGAGGAAGACATTCAGCAAACATCTACTGAGTTATTATGGTTAAGAACCACGATGGAACAGTCTGGTAAGCACAGCAGACATGGTGTTATAGGGCACCCGGACTGCTTCGTGACCCTTGGAGGGAGAAATAGGGAAGGCTTCTTTAGGAGAAGTGATGTCTAAACTAAGACTCAAATAATGACACAAGTGCATGTGCTAAGGGAGGATTCCAGCAGCAGGGGCAGCTGGTGTAAAGGTCCAGAGGTGGGACGAGGCTGGGTGCACTGAAGACTACAGTCTTGTTCCCTGAATTTTGAGAGTGGCATTATTGTAGCACTGCAGGTAATGGGGAGACATTAGGAGGCCCTCTCCCCCTCAGAGAGTTGTTTGGTGACCTGTTTATTTCATATATGCGCATACACATAGTTACAGACTAAACAGACGTTTCTGGGTGGAGAAAGTTTACTTTTTCACGTGGCCACTCACTAGCCAGGAGTCAGGGTCCAGGGAGAGAAATGCATCTTCATCCCCCTGTTTGCATTTTCCGTCAGTTTGCAAGTCCCCATCCACGAACACAACATGAGCCAACCGCCCTCAAACAAATGACACGCTCACTGTACGTGAGCTTGCACGTGGGGAGGGGTGTGTGTGTGTGTGTGTGTGCACACGCACACATAGTATTTGTAGAAGTGAAGGTGGTGAGGATTCTTACCCTCAAGATGTCTTGGCCCTACATCTCAGACCCATCATTACCTACAACCCTCTGCCTTTTTCTATTCTGTCCATTCTCCAGATCTGCCTGGGACATCACAGCACAAGGAATGTGTTTGGGAGGTGATCCCAGAAAACACCAGTAAGGGGGTGGAACAAGAAGAAGAAAAGGATGCCAATGAGCAAGCGGGTTACC
Source organism: Martes martes (assembly GCF_963455335.1). Taxonomy (NCBI): domain Eukaryota; kingdom Metazoa; phylum Chordata; class Mammalia; order Carnivora; family Mustelidae; genus Martes; species Martes martes. The sequence goes on from NC_137901.1 coordinate 78,092,669, forward strand.
CACTGTGGGTGAGCTGAGCTCAGCCCACTGGAACCCCAGGGGATGCATATAGTGGGGGTCAGCAATTGTGTGGAAGGGGCCACACGGTAAATATTTTAGGCTTTGCAGGGCACAGAGTCCCTGTTGTGTATGCAACTCTCTCCTCCTAGCTTGAAAGCAGCCACAGACAGTAGGTACAATGTATGAACAAGTGGGCATGTCTGTTTGCCAATAAAATCTTAGAACGGCAGGTGGTGGCTGGGTTTAGCTGGGGAGCTGTGGTTTGTCCCCTTTTGGCACAGAATGTGCCTCGAGAGTTGTTGCCTCTGAAGGCAGCACAGTCCAGGTCCTTACCCATCAACGTTTATCTGCCGTTGGTGGAGGGCTGCTCCTGGGGGCATTATCCTTCTGGACTTCCCCTTCTGGACTGCCTCATACCATAGACAGAGGACCGGGGATGTGCACACGCATGGGAAGAGCCAAGCAGACACCGGGGGAGCGTGGACCTGTCTGCTGTGCTCCCTAACAGCCCTGTGAGGTCCGTGGTACCCTGAGGAAAACAAGGCTCAAAAGGATGGAATGATGGGGCTGAGGTCCCACAGCTAGGGGGCGCTCACGAAGAAAACACGGAACTAGTCCCTCTGGCTCTCGGCGTATTTGTGAGACTAGGAAAGACAGACATTTTATGCAGTGTTTCCCAAAATGTACTGTTAACATCTGGCGAGGCACTTTTGTTCTGAAGCATGCAGTTCGGAAAGCATATCAACATAACCTTTTCCGTGAAATGTGATTTCTTCCTTTTGTTTCCTGAGCTGTGATAGGAAACCCTTGAGAATCCCAGGAAGGACAAAGATAGATGAGTTAAGTGTACTTTACTCTTAACAACCTTTTAAAATTTCTTGATTATGTGTGTCCAGGATGTATATATCGAACTCAAACCAATCAATAGAAAAACACAGCAAACTCTCCAATAGAAAGTAAGGCGAATGATACAAACAGGTAAGTCTTGGAAAAGAAAATAAAAATGAGCAATAAATATATAGATAATCATCCATCTCGTTAGAAATTGAGTTAAGTCGAAAACGAGATGCCCTCTTTGCCCATCTTATTGGCAATAATTTAGACATCTTATTAAGAACAGATGAATATGGGAAAAACTGGTACTCTGGTGCTGTTGGTAGCTTGTAAATGGATACAGGTTTTCTGGATGGCATATGGATGAATAAAACCCATTTTCAGGTGCCTGCGTGGCTCAGTGGGTTAAGCCTCTGCCTTCGGCTGAGGTCATGGTCTCAGGGTCCTGGGACCGAGCCCCACATCAGGCTCTCTGCTCAGCAGGCAGCCTGCTTCCTCCCCCATCCCACCACCTCCATCACACCTGCCTCTCTGCCTACTTGTGCTCTCTCTCTCTGTGTGTCAAATAAATAGAATCTTTAAAAAAATTTTTTTTCTCCCCCATCTTCCTCCAAGAGCCAGAGGAGGGATCATGGCGGTCCATGCCAGTCCATGCCAATCAGGGTGGGTGCATAACCCTTGCCAGGGGCTGGTGTATGTGTTAGCCAGCAGCTCAGTTCGGCCTGAGGAAAGTTGCACATATTTCTGCAGAGTCACCTAGAACACCTCCAGCTATCATGTGATCCCAAAGGGAGGCATTGTCCCCTTCCGAGAGTGGCACAACAGAAGGATGGAAAGGAAGCCCGTATGTCCGTGATAATGGCACTGAGCCCTCACGTTAGTCATCTTGGGAACTGACCTACATTAGACTTCTCATAAATAAAGCCCGAGTGTCCTAATTGATATAATAGTCTCTCCCAGATAGAAATAAGGACTCATACATCCAAGACAGCAACATACAAGTAATTGATCATAACACTCCTTGTAATAACCAGATGTTAGGAATCGCCTGAACGGGCCTTTATAGGGAGGGACCTAGTGAAGTAAACTATGGTGTATTCAGTTGTTTGTTAAACTACTGAATTCTCAAGCATTGGAAACCAAAAGGTAAATTTATATGCACTGACCCCGCCATACAAAGATCCCCGCGAGTTTTCTTAAGTTTTTAAAAGTTGCAAAGTAATATGTCGTCGAATCCAAGTCATGAAAAATGAAATTATCCTCAAAGTAAAATATGTGTTAAGATTCACCTGCATACGTTTATGCCTATAGAGAAAGGGTGTGGGAGGAGCCACGTCAGACACAAAAGTATTTACCTCCAGAGACGGGAAATGGACAGAAAAGTGGTACTCAAGAGAGACTTCTGTTTTTGTGTGTATAGCAGTTGGCTTTTTGGCAGCACAAAGGGATTTTACTTATGACTTTTGCCATTAAAAATAATGTATAGAAAACATCCTGCGTGCTCATTGTGGAAAAATGGAGCAAATTCTAGAATGTATAGATGCAAGTTTTGTTCAAACAATGCAAGCTGGAGATCTTTTTCTTTTCTTTTCTCTTCTTTTTTAACCACTATTTCAGTGGTTCAGGCTGGGAACAAAGGGAAACTTCTCTTCAGGTCCTCAAATGTTTTTCTTGTGTATAGTACAATTACTTGGGCAGAATTCAGTGTTTTTAATCAAAAGCTACTTGTCGAGTAGGCAATGTCACTTTTCCTAGCCTGCATAAACAAAGCTTTGTGGGAACTGGGTTTGGAAAACAGATGAGCTGTATCATTGGGATTGAAGCGTGTGTGTGTGTGTGTGTGTGTGTGTGTGTGAGAGAGAGAGAGAGAGAGAGAAAGAGAGAGAGAGAGAGAGAGGGAAATAGAAGAAGGGAGAGAGGGAAATAGAGGAGGTGGATAAGGTGCTCTGTGTATAATTCTGGAAAATTCTTCCTTGAAAGACCTGTCCTGTTGTCCCCAGTCCTCAGCTCTTTTCTTTCAACTACTTAGCACCATCTGAATTTGACCTTCCTACAAGGCTCAGTTGGTAACTACAGAGTTGTAGGCGTGGGCTGTGTGATAATTGCCTTCCAGTTGTCTCCTACATTTGCCTGGCTCTGATTTTTGGGCTGAGTACCATTAGTCCCAAGGTTCCTGTCGTGCTGCCATTAAATCATTGTTTTCTCTGGAGGGAGAACACCGCACAGTCCCCAGGACACAAGAATGCCGCCACCTGGTCATTATGCCCAGGAACCCTTGCGTGGCTGCTCTGAAGACTCACACCTTTGTTGTGACCGCACAGCATCCTCCGGGACTTGAAGAGCTCTGTTGGGTCTGGTGTCGGCCCCACGCTTCCTCAGAGTAGAATTAAACCTGGTTGAGGAAGTCCCCCCGCTCCCCCCCCCCCAGCACTAATTAAGAGGTCTGGCAAATGGACATAAAGAAACAAAGAATGTCAGAGGAAATATTGTTCTGGAAATCGAAAAGGATGCTTCCCTGAGTGTAATACTTATTTTTACCTATTTATTTATTTATTTTTTACCCCTCAGTGAGAGAGAAAAGCAACATTTTTCAGACAGGGTCTGGTTGTCATCTGAAACATGTGGTTGAGAACGGGGAGTTTTGGGGTCTGCTGAACACAGAAAGGTGAGGAGAGAGGGACAGTTGTGGTGACCAGTTCCCAGCCGCCGAGCTGCAGCTGCGTAAGGAGGAAACCACCCTCCCACCCTTTGGTCTTCCAGCGGTGCCTCCTCTTGGCTGAATCCAGCCCAAAGCCTGAGGGCAAGGGAGCACATTGAGGCGGACCGTGGAGGTCACCCTCCCCAGGCATGGAGCAGGGAGGAGCAGGGGGACAAGGGGACCAGGAGAGGCAGGTGGAATTTTCCCAGCACTGTCACCATTCTGATCGAGCTTATATTCTGCTTGGCGGAGATGAACAATAAATAAGAAGGGCTCTCAGATGTCACATTGCCAAGACTTGCACGAATCCAGGCAGCACCTTAATGCAGATTACGAGGAGCTACCCTCTGTCCAAAGGTCTGCAGCCCTGCACGGGAGCAGGTGGTGAGCGAAGGCAGCGCGGCTGGATATCAGCCCCCAGGGGCCCTTTGGGTCTAAGGCTCTGTGTGTTATGAAGGTGTCCTTCATAACAAGAGCAGGGGACATTGGTAGAGAATGCAAGGCAAGGGATGACGGTGGGGTTTCTGTCCGTGTTTGATTTCTCACTGCTCCAGGCCCCTCTGCCTTCCTGCTGGCTCTGTTGCCACCAAGGGCTACCGCCGTGACCCTGGGATGAGCGAGTGACCCACCCAAGCACCTTTTCCAGAGCTTTAGGTTTGGTCCCAGCGGCGACATGATGCAAGCATGGCCGATGAGGGGCTCCGAGGCGGACCAAAGCAGTTGCTCACCCATAAGCAGGAAGTCACCCCTGCCTCCGCCACAGCTCCCGCAACCCCACAGGCAGGCAGAAGCCAGGGCGGGTCCCCGGGCTGAAGTCAGTCTCTGGTGGGAGCTGCCCGGAGCTGGCAGGGGATGGCCCAGCTGTCTTCCCCGGTCTCCAGCTCCCTGAACGGTAATGAGCAATTTGTCTTTCAGCCTTGATCTGCTGTCAGCGGGGCTGACACCAGCGCCGAGTATTAATTTCTTCTCGAGCTGTCTTACACTGCAGCCAACAGAGGGGCGAAAAATGAACTGGGCCTCTTCCGGGTGCTGAAGCCCATCGCCCGACCGCTTTTATTAGCGGGAAAGCCATGGTGAGGGATGAGGCCCGAGCCGAGCTCCTTTCTTTTATTAAGAAGCAGAATCGGAACAAAGCAGCAGCAGCAGCAGACACCAGACCCCTACTGAAATGTCTTTCACTTTGTAGGCACATTTGGCATCTTTCTCCCTTTCTTCTCCGTTGTCTAAGGACTACCTTTGCTTGGTCTCTTTATGGTGGCATGGACACCCCAGATCTCGTCTGCCTACAGAACGCTCAGCCGTCTCATGCCGTGCCCTCTTGATGGATCTTGTCTTTTTTTTTTTTTTTTTTTCAAAGACTGTGTTTTATTCAGGGATCTGTGGTTGGGAGACAGAAATGCATTCATCCAACTCAAGGCGGGGGAAGATGGAATCCGATGGCAGGAAAACTTAGCTACTTGTTCTGTCTCTTGGGCTCTTCAAAAAAGCATGAGCGCTCGAGACTGCGGATTTCTGCACAGCTGCGTCTTTTCTTTCCCAGCTGTGGCAAAACGGGGGTCCCCACCCTGGATTTGGTTGAACGTCATCTCTATCCTCTGTGGCCATGCGGAGTAGTTGTGAAGTCCAAGTTCTCAGAGAGGAGAAGCTGATTGGTTCGGCTGGGATTAGGTGGTTTTCTTGGGTCCAGTCATCTGTGGCTCGTGGGGTGGGACTATGTCGTATGGAGACCTGCCCGTGTCAAAGACAGGGGATGTGGGTGGGGCCGGAATGACTTCTCTAGAACTTCCAGAAAGCAGATCTGCCCACTCGTGTCACTGCTTCCAAATCTGTGGCCTTCAGTAAGTCATATCACTAAGACCCAGTGTCTTTGTCTGGCACGGGGTGGTGTGAAGATTTGCTTCACAGTGTTTTGGGGTGGGTTGAAGTGGTTGAGGCGGGTCTAAGTGTGGGATACCATACCTGGCGCAAGGTAGATGCCCAGGAAATGTTACGTAGTGGCACGTGCCCCAACCTCTTTGCCCTCTTCCAACCTCAGCTGCTGTGGTAGGGACAGTTCCTGTACACTATGGCAATGGCCCACCTCCAGCACCGGCATCTCCTCCTCTCTGCCTTTGGTCTTTCTCCAAAGCCCACAAATTTGGAGGAGTTAATACCTCAGGGGCAACCCACACCCAACGGAGGGTGGAAATAAGTAAACACTCCAGCCTCCCATTCCCAGGCGGTTTCCTGGAAGGCTTGGATACCATTTGGCCCACAATGGTAAAAGAGGCTCAATGATGTACCCTTTATTGATTTGTCCTCCTTTGCTCTCCCTCTTCCCACTCCCCCATTCCTGCTTTTCAGGATCACCTCCCAAGTAAACTCAAATTCTTGTCTCAGGCTCTGCTTTTGTGGGAACCAAAATTAAATAGTAAGTCTGTTGGTTTATTGACCTTAGAGAAGGGTCCAGGGGGACCCCAACCAGAGTCACTCTTGCAAGTTGAGCCTTGAGAACATGGCAAATAGGCAGGCACAGAGTAGTTCCTCCATGTGTAAAACTATTGGAGGAATGAATGGCTGACAGGACATGAGACACCATTCCCAAGGATCTGGGCATTTTCAGCTGCCTCATGGCACAGGGGAGAAATTAATCTTCCTATTGATATTGGAGGGTGTCAGGGTGAGCAGGTGGTGGGGTAGGCATAGCTCAGTGGCCCAGTGTTTCTGGAGAGGCACGAATATGATCACATCATTGTGGTTTAGAGTGCGTCCACGGCTTCCCCTCAAAGTCAAGACCAAGGCTGAAGCTCCTCATAACAATCTTCAAAGACATCATGGCTGACCTGAGTGTATGTTCCCGTCTTCACCTCCTCCTGCTCCCCTCGTACCCTCTGCTCCTCCCTTCACTCACTCATTCACCCCTGCCTGACTGAAGGCCTGCTACGGGCCAGCCCCATAGCCTGGGCCATCCTAGACCTCTTTGAGCTCCTCCTGCCTTCTCCTGGCTCAGGGACCTCACAGACATACTTCCCCCTGCCAGGAACACCTTTCCCTCTGTCCTTGCACCAGTCAGGAGCCACCGCAGCACTCTGTCCACTCTGTCCCCCTCCTCTGCCACACCTGTCACCGTGGTATGCTTGTTGGGATGTCCATCGAGGACAGAAGGGATGCCCGCCCTGCTTCCCTTGTACCAAAACATGCCTGGCACACAGGACAGCAAGAGGCAGTGTCTGCTGAATGGGGGAAGTGTTGAAAAAGGCTGGGAGAGCCATCCTACCTCATAGTAAAACGTGGCAAACTGCAATTGAGCCCATTCACATTTTTTTTTAAAGTCTTAATGACTATTGGCAAGAGGCAAAGAATTATGATTAAGGCACCTGAACACTGGCTCTCCGTTTGCTGAGGGGGGGAGAGAAGTCGGCGTTTGCCCAGGGGAAGGTCAAGTGGAGTCTCTCTTCTCTCCCTCCCTTCCCCACCCTACAGCCACCAGTGCTAAACCTGTGATGAGCCCACGAATGTGCCAGAGGCCACGGAGAGCCAGCCTGCTTTGTGTTCTCTTATTGCACGTTCTTCTGACTGTAGAAGACAAGACCTTTTCTTCAAGGGTCTCTGGTCACAGCCTAGACATCTCCCCTTGTCACCTGCTTCTGCTTCCCATGGCAGGTCTGAGGATCTGAGGCCAGAAATCCTTGTCGCGAGCTAAGAGCACTGACTGCCAAGGGTCTGCCTAGGAGTCCAGGCTCGCCTGCTCCCTGGCTGGGTGACCTTGGATGAGTGGCTTCACGTCTCGGAGCTGCAGCTTCCTCATCTGTAGAACGGAGTAGTGACAGCAAAGGATCGCGGAGCTGTGGTGAGGTGCGGGGCAGAGAATGAGAGGGCGCGTGTGGGACTCTCGGCATGGCACCCCGTGCACAGGAGGCCCAATACAGAGCAGGTCTTGGCTACCATTGAGTCTCGGCATCAGGACATCACAGGGGACGCTGGTCCGCCAAAGGACGTAGAGAGGGAGCCAGTGACTGTAATTCTAGAGCGGTTATGCTTCGAAACAAAGTATCCTGTGGCTCTTGCTCAACTTATCCTGTAGGGGCAGAGTCCCTTCTGGGAAAGAAATGTTGACACACCAAAGACAGCACTAGACTATAGGGAAATTATGGCTCTGTTTACCACAAAGCTCCCAAAGTTCATGACAATGAATGGCAATTTCCAAGAATAGAAATTAGAAAACTTGGGGACTAAGGGTTTTGGTTCAATAGGAGACTAGTATAGAAAATACACTTAGTTTGAAAATAGTGGTGGTCTTGTGGAGAGGAAGACAAAATAAGCCTTTTTTTTTTTTTTTTTAAATAGTAGGCTCCATGCCCTGTGTGGGACTTGAACTCAGGGCCCTGAGATTAAGAGTCATGTGCTCTATCAACTGAACCAAGCCTTTTTTATTTGAATGGCACATTTCACTGGTTATGGTAACAGGAGGGATGCTTTGAGAAGTGGTGACTTCCCCGTGGCTGATGGATTCAAGTGAAGCCTGCCTGACTTAGGGTCCATCTGTGTTCCCCACACTTGCAAAACACGGTAAAAAGGAAACTCGAGGCCACTGCAGTAGGTAGAAAGCTATTATTGCATGTCACAAACGGCAGGTAACTATAAATGCAAATATGATAGAAACAAAACAATGTTTGCAGTCACAGCAAGGCTGGGTTGCCTGCATGAGGCTCTGGGCTGGGGTCAGACCTCTCTTTGTCCACGGGGAGAGTTACAAGTGTTAGGGAGGTGTTAAAGATGGAACTAGCACCAAACTGAGACTTTCTCCTTTGCATAATAGAAACAGACAGGAGAGAATTGAAAAATGATTACCTCCTCCACAATGCGATTTCATGTTACAGTCAGTATAACACCAAAAATTCATCTCGCTGTTTGCCAGTGGTGCCTTTCTTCCTGTTAGGGAAACCTCTAGGACAATTCCAGTGCTAAACCTGAGACTTAGGTAAGAGATCTAAAATCCCTTCCAAGTCGGAGATTTCATGACCCCATGATGTACTTTCAGGATATGAACTTCCCACCCAGTCAATTCTGGCGAATGTTGAACAATCTCCTCTCCAGGGGAGAAAACAACCAAAAAAACCCTGATTTGTAGTATTTGTCCATTCCAATGGTGTCACTACTCCTAGCATGGCTGATTTCAAGCCTTCAACATGACGTCACCAAATGCAGAGCTGGGGAGACACAAGGACAGGAGGCTCTTGGGAGATAGCGCGAGCTGGCATCAGCATGGGACTGTCCCTACCCAACTGTGGTTGTCCCCTTAAAGATATCAAGTAAAACTTCACAGAAGAGCTTTAGATCCAGTACTTGGAAATATCCAGAACACATCTGAGGCCTCTGGCCATCTCCCAGAGCATGAGCGTGTGGGGGAATGAACTAGAAGTTTCTTGCAATCCCAGCTCCATAGTCAGATTCTATCTGTGCCATTTCAGGGACATCTGCTCCCCCAGACAGACAATTTGGGACTTGATTTTGTCCACTTTCTGCACACTGTATCTAATTCACATCGGCATTTCACCCGCCATCGATGCTCCACTGTAGCTCTGCCTTGTATCCCACAAGGTGTTCGGTCTCCTGCCTGCTTAACTGTGAAGCCACGGCGTGAGGGTCGTTGCCCCCTCCAGTAGCTTCTCCGGGTCACGTCCCACCCGTTGCCACCTTCTGAGGGCTAGCATCTTCCACATGTCAAGTCCCCTCTGCGTCTAGAGTTTAGATGCAGGTGAATTATTGTATGTTATTACAGCAATTAAATCTTTATCTGATCTGTTTGCTCATTTCACCGTAAATACTTTCAGGGACAAACCGGGCCTAAAGAACATTCCGTCGAGGGCCCACTCGGTGCCAGGCATTCCGTGAGTATCTTTCACAGAACGGCAGCGGCAAGGATTAAATAAGACGCTAACCCCCTCTGCCAAGCTATGCCATGCTTTCTCTTTCTTCCTGTGCCCTAACAAAGCCCAGGACGGTGCCGTGAGTCCCCTGGGCCACCCATCAACACTCATGGATGGCCGTGGGGCTGCCAAGAGCTCCAGATGCAAGCCCTGGCCGTTCTTCAGTCCAGTCTGGCCCTCCCAGCACCTCCTGGGTAACCAGGCCACAAGGCGGTTGGGTGTCCTCCACCTGGAAAATGATGCTCTATATATCATCACTTAAGCTTAATTGTGAGTGGCTCGGAGGACACCCCGCGTGGGACGGTTTTGCACAGGCCTATTATGTCGGCATATGTGTTTCATGATCTGTGGCCGTCCGCAGCAACAGCTATTTTTAGCTTCCTGACAAAGATTTGGCACGAGCCCTGTCGTGGTTTCGCCCCTCCCCTCATCCTCCCTCATCGTCAGAATTGGCCACTGTCTGGTATGACCTCACCAGGCCAAGCTGGGGGTTTCCGGGAGGAGTGAAGAACGGCGGGACGCAGCTGGGCATCCGACGACCATGCCGGCCCCCCCCCCCCCCAATCCCAGAACTGGCAGAACGTGTAGGCTGGGCTGAGTGTCAGCTGTTACCGACACCTTAGGTTACTGGCTCGCCATCATGTGCTGAGGGAGAAGTCCGCCAGGGGTCTGGCTCTCTGCACACATCCCATAGTCCCGCTGCCTGGGTCTTGACAAGCCTTGGTTGGGCCTGGCCTGGGCATAAGGCTTTTCCTATGATGTTATCTAGGCTTGTGTCTTGAGGAGTTTGGCACAGGAAAGCAATTTCAGCAATGCACTTGCCGCTCTTTGGCGGGGAGATCAGATTTCAGTTGTGTCCTGGGAAGTAGGTGCATGGGTTGTCAAGAGCGTGGACGGACCTGGGTTCAAATCCCATCTCTGACACTCATCGCTGACAGTTACAACCTTTCTTAGCCACAGTCTGTGCGTCAGTAAAGTGGGATCAATAGCACCACCCCTCACAGGGTTGTTGTAAAGATTAACTGAGGTACTTAGCCCCGTGCCTGGCATCCGGTCAGCACCTCTTTCTGCTTCTTGGCAAAGCATTTAAGAGCCTATGTTCGTGGTGTTAGCTACATGTGGCGTAGGAGAAAATGTTTAGAGGTAAAATGGAAAAACTTTGGAGCCGAACTGTCCTGGGCTTCATTTTAAGTTTGCCCTTTTACTAGTTGTGCATAAAAGTGGGGTGGGGGGGGACTGTGGAAGGAATCACTAAATAGTTAACAGCACCTGCGTCTGGCTGAGAACCGGCTTGGCATGCTAGTCAAAGCTTTCCGCCTTATTCATAATACTGTAATTGTTTACAAGGTTAATGTATTTAGGATATTGTTTCTGTGTGTGAACACCGAGAACAAAAAACCAGAACTGGTTATTCGAGTTTCCCAGATTTTCGTGGGCCACACAGAGGAGGCTTTCTGACGGCTGCGATATACTTCCTCCTCTACATCTCTGTCTCTTTTGACTTGAGTTGAAATCTGGAGGGTACAGCTCCCATCCACATGATTGGGTGGCAGTCTGCTAATACGCTCTCACCCAAAGTCCTGGCAGCTGCAGAGCAACCCCCTCCCATATTCTGAAATGGGGACGTGACCTCCACTCCCAGTTACTGACACTCCACTATCTACAGTGGGGCCCCAATGTTGGAAATATACAGGACAAATGGCTTAAAGGATAGGAATCTACGTGAGGATGGAGAATGGGCAGAACAGAGCCAACATCCTGAGATGTTCTTGCCTTGCACTTAGGTCAACCCCTGAGTCGGTTAAAAGCCAAGCATTTGGGGGCGCCTGGGTGGCTCAGTGGGTTAAGCCTCTGCCTTTGGCTCAGCTCATGATCCCGGGGTCCTGGGATTGAGCCCCGCATCGGGCTCTCTGCTCATCAGGGAGCCTGCTTCCCCCTCTCTCTCTGCCTGCCTCTCTGCCTACATGTGATCTCTCTCTCTGTGTCAAATAAATAAATAAAATCTTAAAAAAAAAAAAAAAAGCCAAGCATTGGAGCTGAGGACCCTCACTGCCTAGCCAGGCTTAGCCAGTAACAGTACCATGAGAATCCTAGGGCCTGCACTGCTGTCCCATGTGTGGCTCCTCCAACACGCAGCCTTCGTTCTGGAACTCTCCATGGGGCTGGCCAAGACTCTCTTGGAGCTGCACTGCAGTCTGATGCTCCGTTTACTCAAAACCCCTTCTCCCACTGTCTCTTCTTTCCCGGGCGTCAGATCTCATCCCATCTGAATGCTTTCCCTGCTCCATCCCGTTCCCTCCGCCCTCGGACTATCACATGCGCTCCCCCAACATTATCTGTTGCTTTTCTAACTCTATCTTGGTACTTGTTTTCCAAAGGACCTGAACCGACATGAGTACCTATGTTCCTCTGGCCCCTGTGAGCCAGCTTCTCCCTTCTGGTTACTTGGACACCTGTGCGTATTTGGGGAAAGGCGGCCTGGGGAGGGGATCGTGGTGGTGCAGGAAGATCCTTGCGGTGGGAGGCAGTTTGCAGAACCCCAGTCACGGGCTCAGGGAGGGATTCCGCCACCACTGCTCCAGTGGAGAGGGCTAAGGTTCACGAGGGGCGGCAGCAAGCAGGTTCCTCTGAAGGCGGCCACGCTTTCTTAGTTACTAATGAAGGACAGAGAGGAAATGTGCCCAACACATGAAACTGCGCCGGAGAGAGGGTGTGCGGGCCCCCTTCCAACACAGTCCCATTTCCCGGTATAATGTGACCTTTCCGTCTGATTACCAGTCTGCTCTTTTCGCCAAAGGAAAGCCAGGAGAAGAGGTATTTTTAGGAGACAATAGTCAAGTTAATTAGGCGGCGCTACATTTGTCAGGCTTTACATTAAGCGCTCTGGAGGGAGGGGGTAGCCACGGCGGGAAGGAGCCATGGACTTGATTCATTTTGGAAAAGGGGTCCGGGGCCTCCAGGGCAGCCTCCCACATTACAGTTTGTGTGCACCAGAAATACATGTAATTTTAATGACATTAGAGCCACTTCCTTCTCCACAGCCCCACGCTGTCCATTTTGCTGAAACCTGGCACTGTGGTGTGCAGGGAGCCATTCAGGGCGAGCAAGGACACTGTTCCCCCACTCGCTGACCCCACACCCCATCACAGACTGATCCAATCAGACACCGCCTTTGGGGAGCTGCCCAGAGCAAGCTAATGCGGGGCCTCATGTATGCGTTCAGCATATCCGGTGACATGGCTCAGGAAGGACAGCTAAGGGAGTCCTTCCAGGGAGATTACTGGAAGTTGGGTGGGGACAAAAAACGTCTGTGGTGGCTTGTGAAGGTGACTTGGTGTGAGCTGACTGTGTGTGTCTCCTTCCCAACTCAGCCATCTTGGTGGCGCAGAATCGGCCACAGTGAGGGTATTTACACCACAGAAATGGGCAAACGCTATAAACCTAGAGTTTTTTGTTTAGTGTTTTTCTAGGGAGCATCACTGGGGCAAAAATTTCTGTTTGTATAGACTCATTCCTGAGAGGCATTTTCCCTAAAGCCCATCACTGATAGCAGTTCTCATCAAACTCTTTCTTTCCCAACTGTAATCATCTGTGTGTTTACCATTTCTGTAATGTTTCCCTTCCTGTGTCTACCGCTCACTACCTCTGACATTGGGCCAGTCAGTTAACCTCTCTGCGACTCACTATTTTTTTTTTTTTAAAGTAGGCTCCTTGTCCAGCGTGGAGCCCGATGCAGGGCTTGAACTCATGATCCTGAGATCAAGACCTGATCTGGAATCAAGAGTCAGATGCTTAACTGACTGAGCCACCCAGGAGCCCTGTAGATGTCTAACATTTTAATACATCTAATCTTTATGATAACCCAGTGACATAGATATTATTATACACATGAGCAAGGGAAGGCCTCAAGATTTCAAGTAACTGGATAGAAGGCTCACAGGCAGACGTGGGATTGGAACCCAGAGCTTCTGGAATCCCAAAGCCTGTGTGTCTAAACCACCACACTGAACTCCTTCTGCAACATATGCCTTCTCCTTGGGGCAGGCCCGCTGCCCACCACGCAGCCTCCGGCAAGCCCTGGTGTTCTGCCAGGAGCAGGGAAAAACAAGATGAAGTTCTCTTTTCCTTCAAAGAAAGCTTTTTCGCCTCAAAGAGAGAGCACGAAAGGAATTGGTTTAAGTTCATTTGGAATTCGGAGTTCATTATCCACGTACTTAAAGCCTGTCGAGATGACAAATGAAATGTGAAAAACGTAGTCAATCACCCACATGTTTGGTCTCTGCGATGTCAGAACTGGTATACTTCAGAAATATCTGGATAGCTGGAAAGGGGGCCAAGCCACGCTTCCCTTAATGAGAACTTGGGGAAATGAATGGGGACCCTCCTCCCTTTTACAGATGAGGGAACCCCCGCCCAGAGGGGAAATACCTTGCCTAAGGTAACATGGAGTTTTGGTGGCAGCGTGAGGGCAAAGAAACTCTAACCGGTGTGGTGTCAGGCCCAACACACTGCTCAGTGTTGGGTGGAATTGTTCGCCACAGTGCAGGGACACAGTCCCCCGTGAACACGCAGGTAGTGAGTAGTGTGGGAATCAAGTTCTCACGCAAGGGCCTTCGCTCGGACAAGCAGGGCTGGTCTGATGAAAATTCCCATCTGGGGGGAGGGAGTGAGGCTCAGAGAGGTTGAGTGCCTTGCCTAGGGTCACAAAGCTGTTGGTGGGGGGCCCTGGGCTGGGTGCCTCTGCTTCAGGACCAGGACGAGGGCCAGGGTGATGGATCGCATGTGTATTATGTGGTAGGCATTTCATGACTGGCAGGGAATTGGACACTCCTCGTTGGCATCGGGGAATCACTACTGCTCTAGGGCTGGGACTGGACCCCCTTTCAGGACTTAGGAAAGGCCACATCTCCTGTTCCATGGCGTAAACCTGACATTTCCCCCTCTGCCTGATCCCACGTTTTCCAGAATCCAGACTTACCCCTATAATCGTCACAGTCGATTGTGATAGCCACGCACTACTTTTACTATTCATGTTTGTTTTTACATTAACATTGAACAACAACAACAAGAATTCCTTAAATATCTACTTTAGTCTTCTCCTAAGCACTAATGCCCATGATGCTATGCCTTTCAGGGGCTTGTTAAGAGTTTTCCTGACACACCATCAAAATCAACACATAATTATTAAGACGAAACGCTGTTGCAACGTATAAAATCATCTTGCTTACCGCTAGTGGCTTGTATAGAAACCTCTGGGCAGCATGGCCTGGGTGTCCTGTGAACTTTATGTCAGCCGGCTGACAGGGTGGCCTGCCCCAAGCACCGAGATGTTTCTTAGCGTGGAGGTTCTTTGGTGAGTGCTGAAGACGGGAGCACTTTCAAGAAGGGAGGAGCGAGTCAGGCAGTGACTTCAGCGGTGTGGGGCCTTCTTCATGGTCAACCAGACCTCTCAGATTTTGCCAGATGATGGCATTGGTCTTGATTTTCATGCCCTGGGACCTCAGAGTCCATAGCTATGGGAGGATGGCTCTCGGCTACCATGCATCCCATGCACCATCCATAAAACTCCCAGTCCCTTGTAAGACTCACATGATACCCCCACATTCCAGACAAGGACTTAGAGGCAAAGTGGCAAAGCTAGCAGGCAGGGAGGGGGACCCAGTTTCAAGCCCGGCTCAGCCTACCTTCAAAACCCAGACTCTCTCTCTCTTCTTTCTTTTAAAATTTTTTTTTGTTTTTGAGAGGGAAGGGGCAAAAGGAGAGGGAGAAAGAGTATTAAGCAGACTCGCTGTTGAGTGCAGAGCCCAACACAGGGCTTGATCTCATGACCCTGAGAGACCCTGAGATCACGACCTGGGCCGAAACCAAGAGTTGGACGCTCAACTGACTGTGCCACCCAGGCGCCCCCAAACCCAGACTCTTAAATATGCTTAGCCGTCATGCTGGCCCTTGTCCTGATGTCCTCTCCCATCTGAGAACAGCAGATTTGGGAGGGTCTCTGGCTGGGATCACCACTATAGGAAATCAGCAGACGTGCCCGTCAGTAGTGGATATAGTAGGTAGGCTGCTGCCGCTGGTACCTCCAACAGCGAAAGAGGGGTATGGGGTTCCCTGGCCAGGTTCTACAGGACAGAGAGGGAGCTTTCCAAGGCAATGTATTTCTCGAGGTCTGGAGGATCGCCTACTCCTGAAGACACGAACAGCCCCTGGGGTAAGAAAGCACAGCCGCTTGGAGAACTGGGTGGATGCTGGGCTTTGCTTTAGAAAATCTGAACAGCAGCTTAGGGCAGCTTCTGAGGTTCTGACAGTGGGAAAACCAAGGCTCAGACAAGTCGTGTCTTGACCAAATTTTACAGCATATAAGTGGTAGATTTGGGATTCTAACCCAGTTCTTTTCTTTCTTTTTTTTTTTTTTAAGATTTTATTTATTTATTTGAGAGAGAGCACGATGAGCGGGGAGAGGGGCAGAGAGAGAGGGAGAAGCAGACTTCCTGCTGAGCAGGGAGGCTGATGCGGGGCTTGATCCCAGGACCCTGAGGTCATGACCTGAGCTGAAGGCAGATGCTTAACCGACTGAGCTACCCAGGTGCCCCTAACCCAGTTCTGACTACAAGGCAGTTGTATTTCCTGACACACAGACCACTGGGTCATTCGTTCATTTCACAACTATTTATTAAGCCATGGCTCTGTTGAGGTCTTGGGAATGTTTGAGATTGGGGTGCTGGGGACAAACACCTAGAATTTTCTGGATTTAAGGCCCCCACCCCCAGCCCCCACTGGACACAGACATCACCTGGGGCTCTTGCATTTTTTTGGTTGATTATCTCAATTATCCATTTGGTGGTATAGACACAACCCCACCATCTCGCTCTCTTACAGAAGGAATCAATTCCCCAGTGATGGTTGCTTAATGAAGAAATGTAAGGATGTTTCAAGACACGGAATCAGGTAGGGAGAGCGAAAGCGCCCAACAGCTGAGGCATCTAGGTCCTAGGGCTCAAGCTGATGACACACCTGCTCACGTATTTTCAGCCAAAGAGGAGGAACATAAGGGTTTTTGAGGAATGCCCCCCCTTCCAGGCCTATGTTCTTACCCAATATATGCATTTCAGCCTTTAATTCCCAGGCTGGTAGGGGGATGGCAGAGATGGGCAGGAAGGAGCAGAAGGCTCCACCCGTGCGACCTCTTCAAATAGATTTCAGACCTTCAAGTGCAGGTTGAAAGAGCCGTGTTGAAAAGAAGCTTCTCTCACGCATCCAACTGTGATGTGTGTTTGGGATTGTTGCCTTGTAAATGAGGTACAAGGTGTCACCTCTGCAAGGTACTGCTTGTCTCAACCCAACATGATGTTCTGGATCCGTTCCCAAGCCTAAGTGAACGCGGCAATTCATTATTATGACAACTTAAGCCACAGTCCCAGACACGGACAGCAGAACGGGTGCGCCAACTGCCTGACACTGGCAACTTTGCCAAGAGCTTAACAACAATGTGTGATTGTATTTGATCTGCTTTCCTTAATTCATGATGGGTACGGTGGGTTGGAGGAACAAACTTTAAAAATGGGTGGTGGTGTTTGGAGTTGTCAGAGCGTGGGGACTGGGCTGGGACGGAACCAGACGTCGGGCAGGTTTGGACAGATCGAACGACCCCTGTTTCTGACCGGGTCTCAAGGCTGGGTCTGGCCAGGACTTCCCTAGTGTTTGAAAGAGAGGTATGTGTCCTCATCTGCAAGACTAGTTACTCATTTTTATTTCCTGCCACCTAGAGTGGCATTTAAATGTGAAATCCTTGCTTTTAGGAAGTGGATTAAGAAATGAAAGTGTGGGTAACAGAGGCCCTTACTGATTCCTTTGGTGGGCTTCTGGACCCCCATTTAATCACATTCATTCATTTGACAATCATTAACTGGCAGCTACTCTATGCCAGGCCCAGTGCTGGGTGCCAGGGCGGAGGCCGACAATGGTAATTAACACTCCGTGAGGATTACTTAACTTGCCAGACGCTGCTTCAATGCATGACCCATTTATCTGCATAACAAATCCTCGGGGCGAGTATTACTACGGTCCTCATGTTATAGATGGGGACGCTAAGGCTCAGGGAGGTGAAGTAACTTGCCCACCGTTGCACAGCCGCTGAGGCCGTATTCTTAAAACATCACTGATTCTCGGGGAAAAGAATGATTCCTGGGGATCTAACATTAGCTTTCAGTAATCTGTCTGGCTTTAAACTCCTGCTGCTCTCTGAATCCCCACCGGCTCTGCAGATCTGAGAAGTGCAAGGTGATGCAAATGTTTTTTTAACCCGGTGCTGCTGGAAAGGTCTCCCTCCCGGCCAAGGATTGCAATTTGTCAGGCCTCCGCCTGCAGTCTTCACCCCTTTCTGGACTTCAAGAAAGACTGGTCGGAGATAAGCCTTTGTGCATTGTAAATCTTTTTAAAACTACACGGCAAGCATCTTTCTCTCCAAATATAGTGACTTCACCAGCCTGGATTCATGGTCCATCCCCCACCAGAGGCGAGGAAGGCCCCATATAAGGTCACGCCTGCGAAGTTTACATATCCTCATACAAATCTGCCCGCCTGGCTTTTATCCCCGCACCCCCCCTACCCTGCCCCTGCCCCATTGCATCCCTAGTTCTGCCCCGAGACATCACCATGTGCCCCAGTGTGAGATTTACCTTTGCATGGGTTCCTCCTCTGTCGCCCAAGAGAAACGGGTTTTGTCTTTCCTCCCCACTCTTCTTCCTCCTCCGGAGGTATTAATTAGGAAAGCAAGAAAGGAGGAAAAGAGGAAAAAGAACTGCAAAGGGAGCAGGGTGACACCAGTGGAGGAGGAGAAATAATTAGCGCCTATTAAATTTGGGGTATTAAAAATAAAATGGAGAGTAAGTGGAGGTTAGCCTGAACCGAGGAGCAGTGGTGCAACCCTGGCCACGTTAATTAAGCTCGGGGAGTCTCCATGGAAACCCAAGTTGGGCACATTTATGAACCCGCGTTAATTATATGGAAATCTCTGCACTGGAAAACGGTGCTCCAAAAGGGCAGGAGAAGTGCTCCAGACGCGCTGTTGTATTCCTGCAAGTCACGGCTTCAGTGGCTGCTAATGACAAACCGAATTTCCGGTGGTTTCTCCTGTGGTTGCAAACTCTAAGCGCAGAAGTCTGTGATTCTTTGCTGGTGGACAAGGAGGGATGCTCTAAACAACCCCCCTTCCCCCAACCCCCGGCCACCCCAGCCTGTCTCCTGCACTCCCCGCCCCCCACCTCCTCGTGATCCAGCAGCCAAAGGGTTAAGGGCTGGTCCAAGGTCTTTGCTATGCTGATTGCTAAACATTTTCATATCAGTTACCACCGTCCTCCACTCTCACTAGACTGGAAAAGGGAGGCAGGCAGAGAGCCCGGAGGCTGCAGAGCTAGGGAGTGGCAGATACCATATTGGAACCCAAGCAGTCCTGCTTCAGAGCTTCCTCTCCCTCTTCCTCCTCTTCCCCCATTTCTTCTTCTTCAACAGCTTCACTGAGATGTAATCCACGTACCGCCCAGTTCACCCCCTTGCAGTGTGCATTTCCATGGGTTTAGTCTTAATGCCCAGATCTGGGCGACCATCACGACAGTCCGTTTTAGAACATTTTCATCCGCTCAAAAAGAAACCCTTTAGCTATCACTCCATACCCTCCCAATCTCCCTAGCCCCTGGAAACCACAGACATATTTTGCCTCTATAGATTTTCCTTTCCTGGAATCTCATATGAGTGGATCCTATGCTGAGTCCTTGGGCGTGTCCGGCTTCTCTCACTCGGGATCACGGCTCCAAGGCTTGTCCACATGGGTCGGTGTATCAGTACTTCCTTCCTTGTTTGTGGTCGAGGAATAGTCCACTGCACGGATCCGCCTTGTTTACCCACCCGTCAGCTGATGGACATTTGGGCAGAGCTCAAGTGTTGATCCGGGCGTCCATATAAGCTTAGCGAAGGTCACCGTGAGGGGCAACCCTGGGACTCAGATCCAGGTCTGCCTCCTGAGCTCCTGCACACAAACACTAACATGGAGACTCGTTCCATGCCACTGAGGAAAGATGGGACGCTCCTATACATCAAATGCAGAGTCGGTGGGGCCAGGGGCTGGCGGGGGGACTCAGGGAATGTGGGATGCAGGATCACCATGTGGGGAAGGAAAGCCTTGAGCGGCCACAGAGGAAGGAGGGGAAGGCGTCACTGCTCATCCTGGAGAGGTCTAGGCTGTTGTGTGAACGGTGACAGATGGAATTAACTCAGAGGGTGGGGATGTAGGCCCCAGGGACCTCAGAGAAACCTGTTAAGCTCTCTATGCCTTAGTTTCCTCATCTATAAAATGGGGGGAATGATAACAGTACCTGCCCTTTCGAGTCATATGGAAGCTAAATGAGTTAATCTTTGTGAAAGTAGTTAGGACAGAGCCTGGCACGTAGGGAGTACAGTAGAAGTGTTTGGTATTACTTCTGTTCTTACCTAAGAGATGCCTTCTGGGGTGGCTCACCTTGATCCTACTGGGACACGGAGGCCGGTCCCTGAAGGCTGTATTTCTTTTTCTTTCTTTCTTTCCTTTTTTTTTTTTTTTTAAAGATTTTATTTATTTACTTGACAGCTAGAGATCGCAAGTAGGCAGAGAAGCAGGCAGAGAGAGGAGGAAGCAGGCTCCCTGCTGAGCAGAGAGCCTGATGTGGGGCTCAATCCCAGAACCCTGGGATCATGACCTGAGCCGAAGGCAGAGGCTTTAACCCACTGAGCCACCCAGGCGCCTCAAGGCTGTATTTCTTGTGCGAAACATACACAAGGCCCACTGGCCTTGCTCTGGACCTCAGTTTTCCTAACGCTCAAATTAGGAGAATGGGCACATGCGTTCTGGGAGTTTAAGATTCTCTCTGACTGCTTGGGTCTCCTCACGGAGCATCATCTCCATCCCCAGAGCGCAGTTTATCTGTCCACGTGGGAGTGGGGTTTCTCAGGCCTTCTGGCAGGGACTGCCTGTCATCCTGTGCTCCCCCGCCGGTGCCCCCTCTGCCCTAGGGATCCAGGATAAAGCAAAGGTTTAAAATCAAGGGCTTTGGGGGCGCCTGGGTGCCTCAGTGAGTTAAAGCCTCTGCCTTCGGCTCAGGTCATGGTCCCAGGGTCCTGGGATCGAGTCCCGCATGGGGCTCTCTGCTCGGCGGGGAGCCTGCTTCCTCCTCTCTCTCTCTCCCTGCCTCTCTGCCTACTTGTGATCTCTGTCTGCCAAATAAATAAATAAAATCTTAAAAAAAAAAAATCAAGGGCTTTGGTGAAAGGCAGAAGGGGCTGCTGGCTCCATACCCTTGACCTAGTCTCCAGCATCTTTCTCCTCAGTTTTCTTCTCTCTACAATGGGGGTAATAAAATCCTCTCCCTTCTGTGCCTGTTTGGGGATGAAATGAATGAGCGCTGGTGAAGGACCACCGTGCCCTCTGCATGTAGCCGGTAAGCTGTCCGTGCATCTTAACTATGACTGCTACTGGGAGGCTGGGACGCCGGGTGGGACGCACAGTCCTTTTACGCGTCGCAGTCTTGGCCCCGGCACCCTTCCCTTATTAAGCAGATCGCAATTTGTGAGTTTGCTGGAGAGAGACCGTCTCTGATCTCCACCGGCTGTTAGGCACCCGCCTGTGTGTTTCCCATCAAAGTCAGCCTCCGCCGGTATTCCAATCACTTCCCCAGTTAATACCACACATTTCTGTGTGGAAAAAGGGGACAAATTACATGGCAGGCGCCACCAAATATGAAAGCTCCCAGTGACGCTTTCCTTGTTCAGGCAGCGTTCTCTGCTCCCCGCTTCTGAGAATATAAAATTAATTGGCAGTACTATTTATCTCACTGTGGTTAACTGATAGATCTCTCTGCCCTTTAGTTTGTAAACACCTCTTGGTATTTCTCTGATCCCGCTTTCTTCTCGCTCTTGCCTCTGACCACAACACACACATGCGCACCTGCACACACATACGCACACACCCAACCACCACCGCACCCCCAAGGGCCTACACTCACATGATGTGACATCGTGGGGCAGAATGGATGGGATTTGATAAATGTGGCAGGGATGCCTATTTTTATCTTTAAGCAATTAAATAAATACAAATGAGAAAATATGCTAAGGCTTTTTTTTCTTAGGTATTTATTCACTTAATAAATATGTTTCTGGCTTGTTTTTGTTTTTTGTGTTTTCTGTGTGTGTGTGTGTGTGTGTGCATTGATCTTTCTCTAATGTATTCCTGTCTTTCCATCTCCCCTGCACTCAGTCTCACCAGGGTTGGGCCTCAGGTCAGGAGGGAGGCGTGGAGGTTGGAGCCAGACAGAGCTGGGTTTGAATCCTAGTTGACCAATAATGGTGTCCCCTGGGACGAGTTAGCTCATTTACCTGAATGTCAGCCTCCTCGTTGCCAAAATGGAGCCTAAATACTTCCCACAGTTGTTTTGAGGATTAGATGAAAAAATATATATATATATATATATATTTAAAGGTCTACCACAAGGACACCTGGGTGGCTCAGTTGGTTAAGCCGCTGCCTTCAGCTCAGGTCATGATTCCAGGGTCCTGGGATCCAGTCTCACATCAGGCTCCTTGCTCGGCAGGGAGCCTGCTTCTCTGCCTGCCACTCTGCCTACTTATGTGTGCACGCTCTCTCTCTTTCCCTCTCTCTCTCTCACATTCTCTCTCTCTCTGATAGATAAATAAAATCTTTGAAAAAATAAAATGTCTACCACAGTGTCTCTGTCACTAGGTAGACGTTCAGTGATGAACTAATTCCGTCTGCCTTCTATGTCCGCTGAATTTTCTTTTGCACCCAGACCCTGCCTCAAACTTCACTGTGTTCCCTCCCTACCATCCCTGATTCTCATCGCAAATGCTCCTCCAGTGTGTTCTTGCTGTTTGCTCTGGGGCAGCCCGGGTTTGCCTTTCTGCAACATTCATCACGCCTGTGATTACTTTTCCGACACGGATCTGACACCTAGGCTGAGGCTTCCAAGAGTGCCAGGACTGTGCTCTGGTCACTAGGACGTGCATCAGTTATGAGCTGCACTGGGAAATTACTGACAGCATTTCGGATTTTAATAAGGAAGAAAAACTGGAACCAACTCACATGTCCACCAACAAGAGAATGGATAAACTCTGATACAGTCACCCAATGGAATACAGTTCACCAGTAATAAGGAGCGAGCTACAGGTGTATCCAGCAACGGGGATGAGTCTTGGACACGTTGAATGAAAAAAAGCCAGAGATAGAAGAGTATGTGTTGTAGGTTTCAGCTCATAGGAAATGTGAGAGCAGGCCAGAGTCATCTACGGTGATAGAAAGTAGATCAGTGGCTGCCTGGGGCTGGGGTGGGAGGAAGGGATTGACCCCAGGGGAGCAGGAAATGATGATGAAACTGCTCTCTATTTTGATTGGGCGGGTGGGTGGGTGCATGGGGGTGCATACGTTTGTCAATCTCATTGAACTGTAGACTTAAAATGTTTGCATTTTATTGTATGTAAATTATACTCCAAAAAGTTGATTAAAAAATAAACCAGGGAAACAAAAAGCACAAAGAAGGACGAAAAGGAAGGAAGGGAAGAATGAACAAACAAATGAAAAACCAGGTGACGGAAGAAGGGCAGCAGCTTGAATTCTCCCCAGTAAGAGGCTGACTTCAGTTTCCGAGTTGATGCAGCAGTTAGTGGGAACCCACTGTTCTCATTGTAACAAGAAGATAAAAAGATAAAGGACAAAAGTAATATTTTCAAAGACACTGAAAAACCATGGAAATAAGAGTAGATGGACTAAAATTCCAGGGAGAGAAGGGTCCTTTCCAGAAATTACGAAAGCCATCAGACAACGGAATAACATCTCGAGAGCACGAAAAAGCAAAACAAAAATCCTGCCCACCTCTAGTTCTGTAGCCAATAAAAATATCCTTCAAAAAGGACAGCAAAATAAAGACATTGCAGACACGCAGAAGCTGAGGGAATTTGTCACCAGCAATCCTGAACCACAAGAAATACTAACGCAAGTCTCCTAGCTGAGGAAGTTGTTCCCAGATGGAGAGAGAGACCAGAAAGAGTCTCTTCACGTTGATAGAAAATTGACTGTTTAAAGCCATGTTAATAACCATGTCTTGTGGCTTTATTTAAATATATATATTTAAATAATAAATAATAAATAAATAAAATCTTTAAATATACACATATATTTAAAGATTTTATTTATTTATTTGAGAGAGAGACAGAGAGAGAGTATGAGAGGGGAGAAGGTCAGAGAAAGAAGCAGACTCCCCGCGGAACTGGAGCCAGATGCGGGACTCGATCCTGGGACACTCCGGGACCGTGACCCGAGCTGAAGGCAGTGGCCCAACCAATGGAGCCACACAGGTGCCCTAAATATATATTTTTTTTAAAAATCAGTAACTGTGGGGCACTTGGGTAGCTCAGTGGATTAAGCCTCTGCCTTCGGCTCAGCTCATGATCCCAAGGTCCTGGGATCGAGCCCCACATCAGGCTCTCTGCTCAGCGGGGAGCCTGCTTCCTCCTCTCTCTCTGCCTGCCTCTCTGCCTACTTGTGATCTCTGTCTGTCAAATAAATAAATAAAATCTTTTTTTTTTTTTTTTTTTTTTTTTTAATTTTTTTTTTTTTTTAAGATTTTATTTATTTGCCAGAGAGAGAGACAGAGAGAGTACACACAAGCAGGCAGAGAGGCAGGCAGAGGCAGCGAGAGAAGCAGGCTCCCTGCCGAGCAAGGAACCCGATGCGGGACTCGATCCCAGGACTCTGGGATCATGACCTGGGCCGAAGGCAGCGGCTTAACCAACTGAGCCACCCAGGCGTCCCAAATAAATAAAATCTTAAAAAAAAAAAAGCAACAACTGTAATAAGAGAGCGTTGATAAAGCTGACTTCATTAACAACTTCTACTCATCAGTGGGCACCACAGAAGGAGTAAGAGAAGCCCGGATAACATATACATACATGTGGCAAAGGACTCCTATCTAGGATAGATAAAGAATTCCTACAAATCAATAATAAAAAGACGACCCAATTGAAAAAAGAGAGACTCGGATACTTCCCAAAGAGGAATCCACGTGGCCAATCAACATAGGAAGAGATGCTCAACATTACTACTCATCAGGGAAATGCAAATTAATGTCACAGTCAGCTCTCCCTACACATCTAACCAGAAGGGCTCAAATTAACAAGGCTGTTTTGATGGGGATGGAGACAATTGGAACTCTCACACACCGCTGACACTTCGGGACGTTGGTGATTTCTGATAAAACTAAGCATACCCCTATTCTGTGACCCAGAAATCCCTAAAATAGTTGTGTGTATAGATGTTCACACACACACACACAAAATAAAAAAGCATGTCCAAGCAGCTTTATTCATAATAGTCCCAAACTGGAACCACCCTATATGTCCATCAATGGGACAGTGCATACATAAATCACAGTATATGCAAACAATGCAACACTCCTCCCCAGTAAAAAGGAATGAACTACTGGGGCGCCTGGGTGGCTCAGTGGGTTAAAGCCTCTGCCTTCGGCTCAGGTCATCATCCCAGCATCCTGGGATCGAGTCCCACATCGGGCTCTCTGCTCAGCGGGAAGACTGCTTCCCCCTCTGTCTCTCTGCCTGCCTCTCTGGCTACTTGTGATCTCTGTCTGTCAAATAAACAAATAAAATCTTAAAAAAAAAAAAAAAGTAAGCTCTAAACCCAATGTGGGTTTAGAGCTTACTTTTGGGTACCTGAGGCAGCCAGGTACCCAACTTCCAAGTCTTTCTTAAATAAAGACAAACATATATATATAAACAAACATATATATATATATATATGTATACTGATGGGTAGATAGATAGATTACAGACATAACTATATAGAAATTTGAATAAATATGGGATTATAATTCTGGCCACTGTTCATATATGTTTTCCCAGGGCAGTCTTCAATTATGTGTGTTGTCCCAGCGTAATTAATTATACCACTTTCTTTCACCCTGAATAAGTGCCCAGTTTGGACAAGAAATCACATGGTCACACTCATTATAATGTACATATAGCAATCACCTTCCCTCCCCGCACCAAACTATATCCATAATGGCCGTCTTTTCGTGTCTATACATATGGATTTACTTATTTATTTTAGTGGCTGCATATAGTATGCATGTCCATGACATTATTTGACTCTCCTATTGATGGAGATTTTAGGTTGTTTCCAGTCTTAAAAATAATATTGATGCTGTTGGAAGAGGCATTTTCTGTCTTGCCTTTTCAGCATTTGGGTTGCCCTCTTTGGATCAAAGCCTCTGGGTTTTCTTCTCAAGAATTTACCCTTCCCCCATCCTCAGTGTGGGTGTGGGTGACCCCAGTTCTGTCAACTCCAGGGGTGGGCAGTATCCAAGTGGAAAAGTCAGGGATGGGACTCTTGAGGACTCATTTGGGAAAGAGATGCTTCTTTCTTCCTAATATTATTACACCAGAAGAATTGGAGCCTGGAGCTCCTGATGGCCATTTTGACACACGACGGAGGCTTTTGCATTAGAATAAAATCCACAGGGATGGAAATGGGGAGAGTGAATACAGGTAGGCAGATTCCTGATGACTTTGTCTAAGCTGGATCCTGCTGTAATGGAAGCCAAATCCCCTAGAGTTTTCTGTAATGTGAGTCTCCTAACACCGCCTCACCTTTTTATTTGTCACCGGAGACTGAAAGATTTCTGACAAAATATAGCTATCATAAGCATCCTTCTGTGTGTGTGTGTGTGTGTGTGTGTGTGCGCACTCAAGAACACATACATATGTATATATATTCAACAATATATGTATATTTTGAATATATGCATGTATATATTCTTGAGAACAGTACTTATGGGAACAGTTTTTTTTTATTTAAATTCAATTAGCCAACATCTTTTATTTTTTATTTATTTATTTTTTAAAAGATTTTATTTATTTATTTGTCAGAGAGAGAGAGAGCGAGAGTCAGCGTGGGCAGACAGAGAGGCAGGCAGAGACAGAGAGAGAAGCAGGCTCCCTGCCGAGCAAGGAGCCCGATGTGGGACTCGATCCCAGGACCCTGGGATCATGACCAGAGCCGAAGGCAGCCGCTTAACCCACTGAGCCACCCAGGCATCCCCAGCCAACATCTTTTAAAGAAGAGTTTCAGATGTAGAGTTCAGTAATTCATCACTTGCATATAACACCCAGTGCTCATCACATCACGTGCCCTCCTTAATGCCTGTCCCCCAGTTACCCCATCCCCCCATCCATCTCCCCTCCAGCAGCCCTCGGTTTCTTTCCCACAGTTAAGAGTCTCTCATGGTTTTTCTCCTTCCCTGACTTCTTCCCGTTCCGTTTTTTCCCTTCCACCCCCTACGATCCTCTGCGCTATTCCTTTATGTTTCTTATATGAGTGAAACCATATGATAATTGTCTCTTTCTGATGGACTTATTTTGCTAAGCATGATGCTACAGGAACATTATTGTATGATCAGTACCCAACGTGAAATGACTGCATAAAAGATCTTAATTTATTTGAAACCATGCTCCAAACACGGACAGATTTCCACTCCCACCTGCACTGTTCAAAAGCCCCAGTTTCCCCACACCTGGCAGTGGATCTTAGATGTATGTGACAGTGAGAAAGTGAGCAAGAGACTTGGACAGGCACTTCCCAGGAAGGTGTATCCAAATGGCCAATAAATCTATGAAAAGATGGGAACCTCATTTGGCACTAGGGAAACACAAATTAAAACCACAAGGTGTTCCCTACTAAACACCCACTCAAATAACTAAAATAAGAAAAGACTGACTTCCAGTTATAAAATAACTAAGTCACAGGGATGAAAAGTACAGCAAAGGGAATACAGTTGACAACACTGTCACGGTGTTGTATGGAGACAGATGGTGACCACACTCACCGTGGTGGGCACTGAGTGATGTACAGAATTGTCGAATCACTGTGTGGTACGCCTGAAACTAATATAACT
Source organism: Martes martes (assembly GCF_963455335.1). Taxonomy (NCBI): domain Eukaryota; kingdom Metazoa; phylum Chordata; class Mammalia; order Carnivora; family Mustelidae; genus Martes; species Martes martes. The sequence goes on from NC_137901.1 coordinate 78,120,115, forward strand.
GTACTTCATTTAAAAAGGGGGGTACGCCTGGGTGGCTCAGTCGGTGATGTGTCCAACTCTTAATCTCAGCTCAGGTCTTGATCTGAGGGTCATGAGTTCAAGCCCCACATTGGGCTCCGTGCTGGCATGAAGCCTACTTGGAAAAAAAAAAAAAAAAAGACAACACCAAGACTGTTGAGGATGTGGTGTAGCTGGAACTCAAATATGCTGCTGGTGTGAGGGTAAATGGTTGTGGTTACTGTGAATGACGGTATGGTGGTCATCTACTAAGGCTGAATGGATACGCATACCCTGTGGCCAGCAATCCCCTCCACGTGCACAGACCTAACAGAAGTCTGCGCATTTTTTCTTTATAAGACATGTAGAAAGGTCAGCATTTTTGTAATAGTTCCATCCCCTTTTACCTCCCCCCAAAACAGCACAACCCAAAAGTCGTTCGACAGGTAAATGCATAAATAAATTGTGGTAATTCAGAGAGTAGATACGATCCAGCAATGAGAACGGACATCTGACAGTTACACATGAAAACATAAGTGAATCTTGTAAACGTAATGTACAAATGAAGCCAGGTCCAAAAGAGTTTCTACTGTATGATTCCATTTCAATGACATCTAAAAAAACAGGCCAACCAGGGGCACCTGGGTGGCTCACTCGGTTAAACGTTGCATTCGGTTCAGGTCATGACCCTGGGGTCCTGGGATGGAGCCCACTCAGGTTTCCTGTTCAGCGGGGAGTCTGCGTGACCCTCTCCCTTTGCCCCGCCCCTGCTTGGCTCTCTCGCTCTCTTTAAAATAAATAAAATCTTAAAAAAAAAAACAAAACAGGCAAATCATACTGATGGTGATCAAAATCAGGATGGTGATTACCACTGGGGAGAAGGGGCTTGTGTCTGGAGAGGGGGGTAGCTTCAAGGGGTTTCAGGGGCTTTGGTAATACTCTAACCCTTGACCTTGGTGAAGAAGTTGCATAGATTTTTTTTCACTGCGTAAAATTTCATCAAGCTGTACACTTATATTTGCATACTTTTCTCTATGTGTGTTATACTTTAATTTTTAAAAGTGGTTTTTTTTTTTAAAGCACTTGGGTGAGAATAAAATGATTTGGAAAAAAATCTAATAGTGGGAAAAGACTTCACAACACACAGGTGAATGCTAGAAACTCCAAAATCAGTCCTGACACAAGATACTGCAATGATGAGAGGCCAATTTTTCAGGCCTTTGTTACAAACCCGAAGCGAAACATCTGATATCTCTCTCATTTGCATTGCCAGGAATTTATTCTCTGGACAGACACAGGAATAACGTGAAAAATGGACTTGGAAGCAATGAATGAGAGAAACGCCGGGAAGGCTGACCACAGTGTATGTATCTGGGGCTTGGTATTGTATTGTGAGGGAAGAGAATTCCGACCACATTCTGCACTAGACTTGAGAAAGAGAGAGATTCTAAAAAAATCTCAGGTGCCTGGGTGGCTCAATGGGTTAAAGCCTCTGCCTTCAGCTTAGGTCATGATCCCAAGGTCCTGGGATCGAGCCCCACATCGGGCTCTCTGCTCAGCGGGGAGCCTGCTTCCCCCTCTCTCTCCCTGCCTCTCTGCCTACTTGTGATCTCTGTCAAATAAATAAACAAAATCTTAAAAAAAAAAAAATCTCATGAAAAGGTTGATATGAACTCATGGCGAAAGGCTCTAGAAAGAAATATGGGGTTAGATGCGTGGGGATTCTGGAAAATGAAATTTTGAATGAAATGAATCAAATGGAGAAGAGCGAATGAATGAATGTGATTGAAATGAAAGGAAGAAGCAAGCAAAGTTCCAATAACAAAGGAAGGGGGCAGCATTTAAGGAAACCTAGTCTTCTATAAAGCACCTGTGAGCTGAAATGGCCAAAGAAATGTCACTAAAGATGGCAGGGAGGGCATGTTCCCAGAAGTGAATAGGCTTCTAGAATATTGCCAGAAAACCTACAGGTAAGAATGAGTGGATGCTTTAAAAAAAAATGTACCAAGAGCAATACATTTCCAATAGGATTTGTATTGTTCAAAGTAAGTAGATGTAATAGGTCCTCTCTTTTGGGAAGATCTTGAAATAATACAGTCAACGAATATTTATTGTCTTCCCCGAGACTGGCACATAATAGATGTGCCGCGAATAGTTATTGGATAAATCAGGGAATTCAAAGAGCATGAATGGAGGTCCCTGCTTCAGTGACCCTCTTTGTGGGTAGTGACACAAGTCCCATGAGCAGGTGTGTGACAGGAGCTAGGACTGTGGAACCCTGCTGAACTGGATCGGGGAGGAGACAAGGGAAAGAGCCAGCGAAAGCTTCTTGAAGAGAAGATCCTAATTTGTCTTCTTGTAATAAGCCCTAAATATCAGCCTGGACCCCATCAGCAATTTTATCAACAAGCAGGAAGAAAATATAGATCAGACCACATCTAAGTTCTACACCCATCTCTGGTCAGCGCTCTCTGAGACCAGGATACTCTGGTTACCTAAGTTACGAGGATCCTAACAGTAGGAACCGCCTTTATTCCCCATTTTGCCAAAAAGGAAACTGAGGCTTGCAGCACGAGGCGGTTTGCCCAGAGTCCTGCAGCCGACAAGTAGCAGAGCAGGGCTCATCCTGTGTCAGGCGGACTCCAGGGCCAGCGATACCATCATCCCATGCTCCTGCTTTGGACAGACAGCTGGACAGATGCCCTTCAATGTTTCCCTAGGGCTCTGTGGTTCTGGGTGGCGTCTCCTCATTTTCGGCATTTCTCAGCTGGAGAACCTGTTGGTCTGGGCTGTTCTGCTTCCTGAACCTACGGAAGGAATTCTTCAGCTTGGGTTCTGTTGGCCTGCAAGTCTACCTGTCCTTGAAGACAAAGACGTGTCTGAGTGCTGGGTGACCCTGATTGAATCAGCAGCAAAGGCACGCCAGTGAATTCGCGCTTTCCGCAAAAGACTGTACCGTTTCAGCCTTGAACCCGTTGGGCCCTTGTGGGGTCTGTTCATTTTAAAAAATTCATTTGGGGCCAGCAATATCTTTTGTTACGACCCAGGGTTTGTAAAATGCAGGAATTAGCTGCAATGACATCACGTGGTCTGTATTACTGAGTTGTAACTGGGTATCAAGTTCATTATCAAAACAAACCCCACATTTGCCTGAAACTCTGGTGCTGTGTGTCTAGTTGGAAAGAAAGCTCCTTTTTCTTTGTGAAAGCAGAAAAGCCAGGCTTCAGAAAATGTTGATTTATGTCGGAAGAGCCCTCCACACCCTTAAACGACACGGCATGAATTGTGGTTCTGTCATTTACAGCTGGAGACACCCTTGTACTCTTCTGCTTCTGGTGTAAAATGTTACCCGGGCCACCCTGCTATCAATCTTACCCAATGATCTATTTACCTAAAGTACACAATTACAGAAGAGGCTCCATTACAATCCAGGGGAAATGAAAAGAGCATTAATGAAACCGTGAGTCTGTGGGACTGGATGGCTTAGTGATTGGTCTGAAATGCCGCCTTCCCCTGGTGTCCATGAGGCCAGGCTGTCTGGGGCTTTCTCTCTCTCTCTCTCTCTCTCTCTCTCTCTCTCTCTCTTTTTTTTTTTTTAAAGATTTTACTTTTTTATTCGTCAGAGGGAGAGAGAGTGTGCACAAGCAGACCGAGGCAGAGAGAGAAGCAGGCTCCCTGCTGAGCAGAGAGCCGGATACGGGACTCGATCCCAGGACCCTGGGATCATGACCTGAGCTGAAGGTATCGGCTTAATCGACTGAGCCACCCAGGCATCCCTTTTCTCTTTTTTTAAACATGTGAAATTGTTACAAGAATTAACAAAGCTAAAAGGAAGCATCAGAAGAGCTAACAGATATTGCTGAAGTTAGGATACAAAGGCCAGAGAGGGAGGGAGGAGGAGATGGGGAGAGAGAGAAACAGCTTCCAGAACTTCAGTGAAATACAAACTGCTTTCTGGGGAGTGACTGTTTTTGATTCTCCCCAAATTGGGGCTGGCTGCTTCCGGCGGGGGGGGGGGGTGTCTGACCTCTGACCAGCCTCCCCGCCCCTTCATTAAGGGCCCTACCCTTGTATTACATTCAGGTCCTTTAGGTGCCAGGAGGAGCGATCATCCTTCACAGGCAGACAAGGAACAATAGAGTCCAGCTTCCTTTCAAGTCAATTTGCAGTAGGACCATGTTCTAATATCAAAAAGGAAGAAAAAGGACACTTTGTTTTGTGAGTAACCATGAGATGGCTGCATTTGATGTGACTTCTGTGGACAGTGTGACGTTCTCCCCCAGGATGCTCCTGTGACTTCGGATGAGCTCAGAAAGGCTTCGGCGACAAGAAGATTGTGGCTGTAGAAGCCTGGTCTAGAACTGAATTTGGAGACTTGAGGGTGAAGCCCGGTCCCTGTCCCAGCCAGTATTAACAGCCCTGGGCACGGAGCAGAGAGGACGAAACGGGACTTCAGAGCCAGGCCGGCCTGAGTTTGAGTCTCGGCTTCTCTGTCACCCGAGTCACCTTTTGGGACTGAGCGTCGTCTGGACCGGTAAAATGGAGGAGGTAGCGCCTCCCTCACGGGGCTGTCAGAAGGCCTCAAGATAGTGTTTGTAAATCACCTGGCGCATTGTGAACCCTCAGTAGGTAGCAGGATAGCAAGATGGACCAACAGGTAGGATGGTGTAGACAGAGGAGGTAAGATGCCACGGGCGTCCCACTCCAAATAAAAGGAGAGAGAGACCACCTTGATGGCATCTTCGAGGTAGCTGTAGGAGAACGGATCCCTCAATCCTTATCCACTTTGAGAATGTAAAAAACAGAGAACGGAAAGGGAGAAAGGGGTTTCTGGAGGGATTTCTTCAACAACACCTGCCGGGATGCTTTGAATCCTGACCCCAAAGGGAGGAGGATGCTGTGTCCTTCACTTCAGATGGAACAACAGAGGCTTTGGTGGGCCTGCTCACAAGTTTGAAGTGTGAGCCCAGCAGCTGGGGGACTGCTGAGCTGGTCCCGGACCCTCTCCTGGCAAATCCAGAGGACAGAGGCAGGCTAGCAGGTGCTCCTAGGGCTGGGGCTGGGTTAGGAAGTGGTGTTTGTCTTCGATGGTGTGTCAAGTGGGTGTAAATCCTGGGCACCAGAAGGGACACCCCAGGCAGGAATGTTAACCTGGGGTTTTGCCCACTGTGGCTCCTATCAGAAGCCCAGGAGATGCCAAGGTTGGGAGTCTAGGTGGAGCGGACTACTGGTAAACCAGAATCTGAGGGCCATGCATCTGATGGACAATGTGTAGAGAGCGGGAATTATTTGGGAGGCCGCAGTAGAGAACTTCCAAAGGGCCAACAGAGGTGCCCATAGGAGAAAAGAGCCAGCTTTAGACCTTTGCTAGGTCCTACAAGAATACAGATCTTTTATGGCGGTGCCACTGAGAACTTTCCTGTGCTCCCTATTTTCCCTTCCAGCCGACACAGAAAGCTAAGGGGAGCAGGAGCTCCTATGTGGGTAAAGGAAAGAGCATTGCCCACACTGCCCTCCCTCGTGGCAAACGACCTGCAGCAAGCCATCCTAAGCTGTCCTTAGCAGGTAGGTGTTTTATTTGTTTTGTTTTGTTTTATAGACTTTATTTATTTATTTGACAGAGAGAGACACAGTGAGAGAGGGAACAGAGGCGGGGGAGTGGGAGAGGGAGAAGCAGGCTTCCTGCTGAGCAGGGAGCCTGATGTGGGGCTCGATCCCAGGACCCAGGGATCATAACCTGAGCTGAAGGCAGACACTTAACGACTGAGCCACACAGGCACCCCGCAGGTAGGTGTCCTTTAACAGCACATTCTTCTCCTTGAAGGAAGGTGGAAGTGTTGCTTAATATATTAGTGCCGAGAATCAATGCTTGTAATTTGTGAATCGTGACTATGTCTCGTGACCTGGAGAGACCGTGAGGCTGGTACCACCCAAGAGCAAGCAGGAAGGGCACTGGATACATCATCTTTATGCTGGGGCTGGAGAAAAGCTTCCCTTGCTGAAAATCATTGAAGGTAGTTGGGGAGGCACCCCCCCCCCAAAATTCTTGTTTTGATTGGATCCCGGGCTTCATTCAACGGACAGGGCTTTTGTAATGCTGGTATTACAAAAGATGGGACGGAGACTTGGTGAGATTTTGGGCAGTGGGCTGGAAAGAAATGAGAGTCCTGTGCAATGTTTGTCAGCTGCTGAGTTCAGGGACTTCTGGGGTGACTAGAGTATCTCTGAAACCCCCCTGAACTTTGACCTTGGCCGGTGAGGACAATCTAGAAGAGAATAGCCTATGAGATGCCGTTAGTATTCCTTCTCCTTCCCCAAAGCCCCTCAAGGAGGTGGGTTTCCGTCTTCATGTTCTTCTTTTGAGAGTAGGGACATATTTGCCCTCAACCACAGCCCCTGTGAATGGTCAGGCTTAACTTTGCAAAGTAATACATCATGGTTGGGGATGGGGACTTTGTAGTCTGACCCAAGTTGGGTCCGAATGGCAGAGGGGCCACTAACTAGCTTGACTCTGGTCAAGTTATGTATCAGTTTGCTCACCTGCAAAATGGGGTAAGTAGGACCCAGCTCTTGGCACTGTCAAGTGGTTGGAATTGGATAATTCACTGAAGAACTTGGCATGGCACACGGGACATAGGAAGTAGTTAACCAATCATAACAGTTATTTCTAATATCATCATCACGACTACACAATGTGCCACTTACTTAATTTTAAACATCATGCCATTTTTAACCCCATGGAGGATACAAAAGTGTACTTCATTTGGCTATCCCCAGCACAACCTTGAAAGAATGATGATTCATGAGGAGATAGATTTCTTTCTCAATATGATACCATTTTTCCTTGACCAGAAAAAAAAAAAAACCCACAAAAACAAAAACAAAAACACCAAAACAAAACTGTCATTACACCAAAAAATTGGCATTACACACATCAGCACTTGGGGGTGGTTGGATGTACTTAAAGCACCAAAATGTGGAATGGTATTCATCATAAATCAATCTCAGTTATCATTCTGGACCCAGTCTTTTAAAATTATTATTATTATGTTCAGTTAGCGACAGTATAGTACATCATTAGTTTTTGATGCAGTGCTCAGTGATTCACTAGTTACATATAACACCCAATGCTCATCACAACACGTGCCCTCCTCCATCACCCTGTTATCCCTTCCTCCCACTCTCTCCCCTCTGAAACCCTCAGATTGTTTCCTGGGGTCCATAGTCTCTCATGGTTCATCTCCCTCTCTGATTCCTCCCCCCTCAGATTTCCCTCCCTTCCCCTGTGGTCCTCCGTGCTATTGCTGTGCTCTACATATGAGTGAAACCATCTGATAATTGCCTTTCTCTGCTTGACTTACTTCACTTAGCATAATCCCTCCAGTTCCATCCATGTCAATGCAAATGGTGGACATTCATCCTTTCCGGCTGGACCCAGTCTTTAGGGACATTATCTTGAATCTTCACAAGACTGAATCACATTTGAGAAAATGCAGCATCAGAGAGGTGAAGCAGATAGCCCAAGGTCACAGAGCAGGCTAATGGCAGCAGAACCAAGACTTAGAAGCCTGGGTAATTCATGGCCCCGGTTCCAACGCAATCGTGCTAAGACATGAGTTTGTGTGCTAGGCCAAGGAAACTCAAGAATTGCCCTTTGCTGAGGTCATTTAAATTGCAGACCTTGGAGCTACAGAAAAGGGGGACGAGGGGGATGATTTGTTGGTTTGAGGCAGGGAGGGGAAAGGGGAGGAGAGCTGGTTAAGGCTACAGAAGCCTTCAGGCTGCCTACAGCAGTCCCCATGGACCCCGCAGAGAATGCTCCCCATGTCTGCCATTTTCCCATTCCATTTCCATCCCTATGAGGATGACAGATTCATAGCTCACATTCCTTGGTACCTATCAACAAGCTTGGCTTCCTGAGTTTTGAAAGGCCTCTTTTAAAAGGTCTAAAAATATCAAAGAAGCAATATGATTCGCAGAGGATGGGATCAGCTAATAAGCCACACCAACACAGGCAAGTCATGCGCTAATTGCCTTTTGGGCATTTTCTTCAAGGGCTCTCGGAAATGCAACATTTTTTTCCTGTTACTCTTTTGGCCGCCTTTTTCTGAATGCATAAAAATGATCAGCATGAGAATCATCGTCTTTGGAAATGTCAGTATTTAAATGTTTTAATGCTTGATATTTGGGAGCCCATGGCTTTGATCCTCAAGCGGGAATATGAAAAGATAGCATTTAAGGAGCACTTACTACAGTGCTATATAATAAGGAGCACTTACTACGGGGAAAGGGGCTTACTCATAGCCAGGGGCTTTTCTGAGCACCACCCGTTGATGTTCCCAACAACCCTGCAAAACGGGGACTGTTACAATTTCCATATGCGAGACAAGGAAACTGAGGCACCAGAGCATAACTTGTCCTAGCAAGTACCAGAATGGTATCCATATTTATGGCGCACCCAGCACATGCTGCAGATGACCTGGGAGTAAAACATTTGTGGCCCTGGTCCGGATGGACTTATAGTTACCTGAGGGATGTACCTGGTACCTGGGATTATCCTTGATCCTGAGAACAGACGCTAAAGAAAAGTGAACTTCTACCCATTGCCAGGCATCACACTAGTCTCTGGGGATAGAATTGTGAGCAAGGCACAGTCCTTTCCCTCAAAAAGCTCCAAGTTTAGGGGTAGGGTTGAAGAAATCAACAGGCAATTACGATGCAGAGTTGTTTTTTTTTTTTTGGTAGAAAATAAAAAATTCAGTGGGTCAGAGCTTGGATTCAAACTGAATCCATTTAACTAGATATTTGCCCAAATTATTCAACCCAATTAAGCTGCTTACGCTTATTAACATCTTAGCCACATACACCCTAGAACCTCATTGCTCATTAGCTGGGCCTGTCTTCCATTCTGTTTTATCTAGCAGGTCTTGGTAGCATACTGACCCAGGATCAAAATATGCCTTTCTTAGAAATGCGGCTTTAATTAGAAGTGACTTATAAATCTTCATTGAAACGAGCATTATTTAGAAAGATGAGTCTAAGCCACATCCAGGGTTCCCCCCACTCCATCCTTAGCTGTATTTCTCTTCCAGAAAATCTCACTGGCATATTTTAGCAAGAGCTCAAGAAAATGCAAATGTCCTTGTCTGTGGTCACAGGCACCGTCACAGTCTTGTTTGCATTGCCTCCAGCTAAAACTGGCACTTTCTTTTTCCTGCCAGATACTCGAGAATATACGCTTTAAAAATCAAACCGACAGGCGCCCCTTTCGGAAGGCTGTTTGTCTGCTTACTGCCCATTGTTACTGCAATCAACAGGCTTATTATCTTAAGGGCACAGGGTCTGTCTAGTGAATCGGTCCTGGGTTCAAATCCTGACTCCACCGTCTACTTTCTGGGCATCTCAGGGGAAGTTACCTTTCTATACCTCAGTTTCTTTATCTCTGCAAATAGGGGTAATAAATGCACCTGCCCACGGCATGGTTGTTTTTTAACAGTGTATGCAAAGCACCTGACGCACCAGATACTCAGCAAGTGATGGCCATCATTTGCTCTCCAGAATCTCATGGCAGGGTGGGACCCCCAAAACTGTGAGGTTCGATTTCCTGCTTCTGCAGATAAACATGAAGAAGCCTAGGAGGTTAAATGATTTGACCAGGTAGTGGGAGAGCTGGGATTGGAAGCTGACCATACCTCTCCCATCACTGTCCAGAGCTCTGGAAACATCTTGCCATGGAAACCCAGAGGAACAAGGGCAGGGGATGTTTCGGGAGGAGGAAGAAGACAGAGAGCATGACATATTCAAAAACTACCTTGGCTTCCTAGTCGGAGCCAAGTAATGAGAGACGAGGCAGGCAGAGTTGGCAGGGACCCGGTCCTGCAGAGCCTTTTAAACCTCGTTAAAGACATTCATCTTCATTTTGAAGGCAATGGAGAGCCATTTAATTGTTCTATTCAGAGGAATGACCATATCCTACTTGCACTGAAAGAGAATGGGTTGGAAGAAGATCAAATTGAAGGTAATGAGGGCAGTCAGGGGCCAGTGGCATAGTCCAGGCGACAGACAGTGGTAGGCTGGACCGGACAGTGACCTTGGGGAAGGAGCCAGAGTCCTGCAGAACACCTGCCCTGAGGCAGCTGGCTGGACCTAAGGGCTGATGGGGAAGGAGGGGTCAAAGAGGAAGTTTGGGTTTTTGCCTGAACAGTTGGGTACACAATGGCATCATTTATTGCAATGGGAAATGTCTCACCATCAGAGAAGCATTCAACTTGGGGCAAGGTGTTGAGGACACTAGTAGTCCCTCACTGTCATGGTTCTCTACTGGAGATGATCTTGCCCTCGAGGGGACATCCGGCAAGATCTGAACACACGTTTCTGGGGCATTAGTCCCTGTCTTTTCTACCACTGAGCTACAGCCCACCATGGACTCTTTGAAGCTCTGTCAACACTGAACCCATCCCAGCAACCATCCCAGCAGTATAATCTTCTCACTTTGTGAAACCCAGAAACCCCGAGGCATTTCCAGGCTTGCAAGCTGGTCGCCAGACATGGCTAATTTTCGAGTTATTAAATGAAACTACCGATTGCATAAATTCCAATTTAGGCAGAAAGGCATTCGATCAAAATTGAGCCGTGCAAGACATTTTCTCAGGAGAGTTTGAACACAGGAATTTAGAAAGGAAAAACGCCACCATCTTGTGATAGAAGGTATCCCATTACCAACCATCATGATTTTGAATTTAGCTGTCAGAAAGATCTCCGAGAAAAATATGTTGGTTTATTCAGTCCAATAAAGGTTTAATTGGCTTCTGTCAGATTTTCTGTAAGAGCTTACTTGCCACTGAACCCCGCATGGATACTGCAGCTTCTGAATTTCACAGCTCACGGCTGAGTATTTGGAGGCTGTGGGATTACTGAAAGGGTGTCGCGGACAGGGCTCATTCCATAGTGTGCAAAACCTTGTATATAACCTGAGTTTCCTTAAGCTCCCCTCCCTCAAATGGTGGAACCAGATTGTGGGGGGAGAGGGGGTCAGAGGAATAAAGATGGCACACATTGCCCATTGCACTGTCTCCGCTCTCTCTCTTCCTATTATCCCTCTACATATTTTTTCAGAGTTTCCAGAAGGGTGTCCCATGTGATTGTCTTTTTTCACTTCTATATCCCCAACACCTAGCACCATGGTTGTCATATACAAATATTCCTTGAAGGACTGAATGATTCCATTGAGGGCTTCTACCTTTCCCCTGGCCCCAGAGCCCCACAGTCACTGGGTTGCTTGGGACACCCAATATCTGAGCTTTTGGAAAATCATTTGTGATTCACAGTCACTGCTGATTACTCCATCCAATACCTATTTCTCATACTTTCATTTCTCCTTTGCCCTTGCTTTCCACACTCACGCTGGACACACTGCATTCTTGCAGTAGGAAAAGGCAGGCAACACTATTCTGGCAAATGAAACATAAGAGGAAATAGGAAAGTTCCTGGAAGGCCTTTGTTTGCCTCATAAAAGGGACAAACATTGCTCACATTATCCTTCTCCTCTTTGTGTTGGGATAGGAATGTGATGCCTGGAGCTGGGGCAGCAATTCTATGACCATGAGGGGAAAAGACCTGCCTGTTCCTAAATTAGCAAGCTTCTGAACCAATACTAGCAGGCATTCACCTCCAGATTTTTTATATGAGGAAAGTAAAGTCATATTTGTTTATGTCACTGCTTTTCAAAATGATCCCAATTGATACACAGAGTTTTCCTTTTTTTTTTTTTTTTTTTTTTTTTTTTTTTTTTTCATTTCCTTCTGGGTCTTTGTGGGATTCAAACATGAATGATGGGACAGGGCTGAGAATTAAATCCAAGAAACTCAAATTATGATAGGGGCACCCTCCCCTTTCTACAACTCTGGTTTTTAACTGAGTCAAACATTTCTGTCACCAGAATGACCCTTCTCCTACAGTTAACAGCATCCCACCCTTCAGGTACATCTACTCTCAGGCCAGTTCTAAAAAATAACCCTCGACCCCCTTCTTCCCTTCCCCCCTTAAGCTGGGACTTAGCCTCACTAATGATGGGCCCCACTGTGTGACTTTGCAGTTAACACACAGCCTCCTCCAGACTTCATATCTGGGCTGACACGTCTCCAAAGTGGTGTCTGGTCCGAGAACAAGGAGCACTGGTAATCACTACTGCCATCACTTACTGGCCAGTGGGCTGGGGGTGTGTGTGTGTGAGGGAGGGTTAACTGTGTCCTGATATTATGCTCAGTATCTCACATGTGTCATTTTATTGAATCTTTCCAAACATCGATGCAGTAGACCCGGTTATAACTGGACCCACTTCACAGAACGACCTACTAGAGATTCTCAAAGAGGGGATTTGAACCCCCCTTTCCATGACCTCAAAGGCAGGGCTCCTCCCTACTCACTAACTTTATACCACATCCATTAGGTTCTTTGATGTGTTTCTTCTACCTCCCCCCACCCGCTACCTCCCCCCACCCTGCCATGCAGAGCAGCTGCCTCTTTGGAGCCAAGACAAAGAGCTTGCTTCATTTTGTCCAGCATAAAGAAAGTGCCTATCGCTCTTCCTGTGTCAGGAGGTAATGAACATGCACCTTCCCAGCAATTTATCATGGAGGGGAGCTCACTGTCACACAGACCTGCAATTAGACACAGCAAGATTCACCAAAGCAGGCATTACCAGTCCGAAGCATCAGGGCAGAAAGAAAACAACAAAACAAAGCAACTTGAATTCTGCAATTGTCTCGGGCAGTTAACAACGGAGCCAGAAGAATCCCTTGGAGAAAGAGAAAGACTGGCTGCTATTTCCCTCGCCTAAGTCATGAGTCGTATAAAAAATGAAGGTGCAGCCGGCCACATTTTTCAGAATTGAATCTTGAGTGTTCCGGGGAGCTTTTATTTCCCCCCCCCCGCCCTTCCCCCCACCCCCAGCATAATCAGTGATTCGGGGCAGGGGGCGTGGCCTCTGTGATTAGAGGCCAGAGAAATCACCCAGAGCTGAGACCCGTTCCAACAAAGATGGGTGGTGACTCGCCACTTAACCTCTGCAGGCCACAATTTCTCCTGTCTGGACAAGGAGGAAAATCATATCGTGTTTGTGCGGCTAGGAACGTCTTATGCTGAGAGTCCAGGTTTCTCTTGTTGGAGGATCTCTTTCTGAAATATTACTTCGTTCTCCTTTTCTGATTCCGGGCAGCCCAACTGGTGGTACACTGGGCTGGACCCCTGAGACCTTCTCCGGGCAGTTCTGTTCTCATCAAGGGGTAGGGGGGAATGGACGGGACAGGGGTGGAGGCTGGAGAGTGGGGGAGGGGGCAGAGATGCTCAGGCCAGTCTCCTCTATACCTGGGATTCTGCTTAATTTGCCCCCTTCTCCCCTCTTGGCAGAGAACTAGACCCTGGACCTCTTTCAGCCTCAGTCTACCCAGGTGCTAAAGGAGGTTTATAAGAACACCTCTGTCACAGAGCCACCAGAGGATTCAACAAAGCCATAATGGCTCATAGTTCATAGTATTTATTCTGTGCCAGGCTCTGTTCTGAGAGCTTTAGCTATATCAGCTCATCTAATCCCCAAACATCCTGCAACAGGGGAGCACTTTTAGCTGTTTCATCTATTCTAAGATACACATTTTCTTTCCACATTTAGCATCTCTTAAACTGGGGCATATCTCATAACTGAAAGTAGGTTATAGTTTAATCAGTAGAGTTTTCTTTCTTAGTGGCACGAAAAGATGATGACGCATCTTGAAATGGAAGATGTCTTAAGTTGGATAAAAATGCAATGCGCCCATTTCACAGATGTGCAAACTGAGGCTCAGGGAACTCATTTGCTCAAGGCCACAAGTGGCAAAGCTGGGCTTGGAACTCACATTGTTTGCTGAAGAATCTTCTCTTTAGATCGCTAAGCTGGGATATGAACAGAGCGCTGAGTAGGAATCCTGGCAGTGTCAGGATCTGCCCAAATTAGGGATCTTACTTTTCTCTCTGGGTGTTTAATGACAGCGTGGTAGAAATTTAAGGCACCAAGAAACAAAGCTTGTCTAAAGGATTCCACAGCTTTAGAGTTTTTGCCAAATGCCATTTCTGCATTTCCATTCTAGAACATGGCTGGGGTGTGTGTGTGTGTGTAACAAGTGCCTCTCTTTTTTTAGCCCCTTTCAAGGAAGAGAATGTATCCCTGGTAATCTGTACACACGCCATGCGCTATGCTCCCTATACTGGCCTCCCTTCCCCATGGCTAATCCCATTAGTTTTCTCTTTGCTTCCTTGGGAAACAAAGGGAAAAGGAACTCCCTCAAAGATTAGGGAGCCCAATGTGGGGGTGAGGGGAACTACAAGGTTTGCTCAACAAAAGACATTCCAGCAGAGGATCTGCGTATCACATCTGTGGTTTTCAAAACTACAGGAAGACTGTGCAAGGCAGGGTGCCATTATAACATTAGGACGTAGCACCTTCCTTCCTGTAGGAAAGAAAATGCCTAGCTTCAGAGGGCTTCAGGACCCTTTGGGGAGGGATTCCCCCCACGTGTCATTGCACTAGAGCATGGTGGACCCATAGTTGGTGGTATTCCCGTGCAGCCCAATGTGGCCGCACCCTTCTCCTCTGAGAAACTAGCTCCTTCCTCAATCACTCCTCAGCAGACACTCACCTGGCTGCCTGACCAAGTGAGGGGGGCCTCTATGTGCCCCCTCCCCGTGCCTCCCTTCCCCGATAAACCTGAAGGTGATCTGAAGCCAGTGACTGGCCGGTGACCTTCTTTTTCTGTCCCCCTGTGGTGCAGGCTAACCTCTCTCTCACTGCTTGATTAGCATGCGGACGGACGCAGGGAGCACTGGAACCCTAGAGACAGACAGATCCAAGTTCAAGTCCATTCATTCCCTGCTGGCCAGCGTCCTTGGATAAAGGATCTGTTCTCTCTGGGCCTTCATGTTGCCATCTATCTTGTGAGGAGGTTAGCAGCTCACCTTGAAGTGTTGCAGATGGTTCTGGAAGATCTAGCTCAGAATCCAGCAGGTGGTAAATACTCGGGTTGTGCCAGCTGTTATCATTGGCGTTAACATCTCTGCAGTTATTACTGGTTTGACTTGGTTTGACACCAGAAGTGGGTCCTAATTTGTACACATTTCCTTGTGGCTCGTCTCTTATTAGTCAGCCTCGCTTAGGTTAACCAGTGCTTTACAGTAGCTCTAAAAAGTTGTAATTTCTAAAAGCATGATAATTCAGATGTGAGCCAGTGACTCCCTAGGGTCTTTATGATTTCCTAGAAAGTGGGGCAAGGGCAGCGGGATTTCAATGAACCTTTTTTGTCTAAAGCCTTAGTTTATTCAACAGTTCCCTGGAAACCTCCTTCCCTTTTCTTGACCTTCCTGAGTTCCACCAACCCTTTTCCCAAGAAAGACATGGCCATTCCAACCTCTGTACCTTCCTCTACTTTTCTTCATCTCTCTATCCCAAGATGGAAAACTCTATTGCGTTTACTTGGGTACCTGAGTTCTTCAAATCTCTCTCTCTCTCTCTCACACACACACACGAGTTAGCTTTCTCTGAGTTCTCACAATACCCAACGATGCTTTTCACTCTGCATTATCATTATCTATTTCTTACCCTTCACCTCCCAAACATACACACTATAGATCATGAAATTTTAAAAATCAAGCCCCATTCGTTCCAAGAGCAAGTGTTTAGCACATAATAGGGGTTCCATATATGTTTGCTGAATGGATGAAACAACAATGTAACTGAATTCGAGGGAGTGTTTGCTATGTATCAAGAGAAGGCACAATGAGATTTCCCCATTTGACAGGTGGTAACACAGAAGCAGAGACGTTTCTGAAGATGGCCCAAGGTCACAGGGCTGCTAAGGGGCAGATCCAGGGTTCAGACCCAGGCTGTTTGGGTCCACCGCCCATGCTCTCACACTCCACCTGCTTCCAAAAAGCCCACCTTGTTCCTCATTCTCTTCCCCCACTGCTAAGGAAGTTCAGTCCCAGAGGGGACTGCTCCAGATGGAACTCACTTCTGTCTATCGTTTTGAGATGAAAGGAGATAACAGGAAGACTGCATCTTGCAGAGTGAGCTCACTAAGAGAGCTGAAAAATGAGGGGTGGGTGCAGATGAGTTCATTCTTAGAAGGGAGAAGCTCAGAAACACCTTGGACTACCGGGGAACCAAAGGTGATTTTTAAGCTCTCCTTTGTGCACCGACTTCTCCCCAGGCCCTCCTTTCTGGGGCAGGACTCTGAGCCATAAGACACCACAGTGGACTAGGGTTGCCTGTGACCCTCCTTCCCACAGTTCCCCTACCTTGGCCAGTCAGCAGGAACATAGTGTGTGGATACAATAACAAAGACACACTTAACAAAGACAGAACTGTCCAGTTATGATCATTTGAAAACAGAAACACTTGACTGTGGTCATTGAGTACCTATTAATGATTTTTCTGTGTTGTTTTTTTTTTTTTTTTGATCAACAAAAGTATTTTATGTCACATAGATACACTATCAAGTGTTAGCATCCTGCTAACCAACCTCCATAGCCTCCTTAGTCCTAACACTGTTTCTGCCTAGTTGATGTTCCTGGTCTCACTTTGTAGACACAAGGAAATAAAGGCTCAGGGACGCTAAGCAACCTGTCTTATCTCAGTAGCTGGTGAGTAGAAAATTCAGGCTTCACAACCGAAAGTTTGACTCTGCAGTCTTTCCATAAGAGAGAGGGTGTGCCCGCACCTCGAGCCCAGTGGATCTCTGAAAATAATTTCTGCAATGGCAAACCTACAATTCATCTTAATTTTTTTCTGATGTTCTACCGTGTCACTGCCGATTTATTCTATCATTTTGGAATTACTGGCTAATAGGATGGCCCCGCTCAGTGTTCTGCCTGGCATTTTCATTCTTTACGAGAAACCAACCATTGATAGCAACAGGGATGTGTGTCGACAATTTAATTACACCATGACTCCTCTCTTCCTCTGTCCCTTGTTGGCCTGAAGGCTAATTCTTATTTCACTTGGCCTTGAAAACATGATTGGTTTCGGCAGAGCGGGAAGACCTACCTGTGTTAGATGTTCTGAGGCATAAAAGGGCCAGAGGGCCCCTGTGTTGGGGGCACTCTGCATCTTCTTGGTGGCTGGTATCTTGGTCATCTTGGAAATCCCTCAGGCATAGCCTGGGCCCCTCAAAGGTTTTGTTTTTTCTTTTTTCAGAATCTTCTACTTCCGCAGCCACTGGTATGAGATGCTCCAGATGCTCCAGCAATTTCTTCCTGATTCCTAAAGCCAATTATACAGATTCCAGAGAGGCTTCTGACCCAGGAGCAAGGAAAGCAAGTCATCTGGGTGACAAACCGGACAAGGAAGTCCAGAGGCGATGGAATCAGGCAAGTCCGGAATTACTCAAGTTTTTAGAAAGTTACAGACTTTCAGGAGCTTTCCCCTCTTTGGAAGGAGATTATCTTTCCTACAGACAAAAATAAAATACGAACCAAAAAACAAAACCAAAAAACACTCCACCGACAAAATCTGAAGGGGGCCCACAGAGGGGCCACCCGCACTGCTAGTTAGAGAAAGCCGGCTAACTGCCAGGCCCGGGGAACTCCGTTGCCTGGCAACGGGACGCGGTTCAGGGCTTCCTCATTGGCTGCGATTGGTGGGGGCGGAGTCGCGAACTCTTCTGAGCCCCTGGGGTGGGGGCTGGGAGCTGGCCACTAATCAGGGAGCCACATTCTCCAAACTCAGCTTTCTCCTCTTAGACCCGAGGACCTTGACCTCTTCTGTCTGCCAAACTACAAACAACTCCTTCCTTCCGAACTGTCTGTTCTGCTACTAACCCACTAGTGATTTCTTGTGACTTAGCTTGGGTAGCTAAATGTTTGCCTTCAGCCCCACAATTACTTTATAACTTGAGACGCACAGTTCTCTCCTCTTTCTACCTGACAAACTCCTATGCATACTTCAAAGCCCCCCCGCATACATGTATATTTCTAGTGAGTATTTAGAATGTGTTAGACATTGCTCTGAGTATTTTACATATATTGATTCACTCCCCACAGCACATCTTTAAGGAAAGTATTTTATTAACCTGTTTAACAGACTAGGAAACTGAGGCACAGAGAAATTGAATGACATGCTTCCAGTCACTCAGAAAGCTCCTGGGTTGGGATTCAAAACCAGAACCATTTGGGGTGCTCAGGTAGCTCATTCAATTTAGCACTAGACTCTTGATTTCGGCTCAGGTCGTGATCTTGGGGTGGTGGGATCAAGTCTCATGTGAAGCCCTACACATTCTGTGCTCACCCCTCAGTGGGGAGACTGCGTGAAATTCTCTCTCCCCCTCTGCCTCTGCCCTTCCCCCCTGTGCTCACTCTCTCTTTCCAAAATAAATAAATCTTAAAAAAAAAAAAAAAAAAGCCAGACCTGTTTGAGGCTAAAACCCACGTTTTTTTTCTTTTTAAGATTTTATTGATTTATTTGAGAGAGAGACACAGCGAGAGAAGAGGGGACACAAGCAGGGGGAGTGGAAGAGGGAGAAGCAGTCTTCCCATGAAGCAGGGAGCCCAATGCGGGGCTCGATCCCAGGACCCTGGGATCATGACCTGAGCTAAAGGCAGACGCTTAACAACTGAGCCACCCAGGCACCCCTAAAACCCAAGCTCTTAACCATTTAGATAAGATGCCTAACTCTTCTGAGCCCTGGCTTCCATATCTTTAAAATGGGGAAATAACTTTTCCACAGGTTGTCAAGGATTAAAACAGGTAATATATGTAAAAGGCTCAGCCACAAGGCATCCTTGTGGCAACTATTATTTCCTCACATCCCATCCCCAGAAAGAATTACTCATTTTTACATGCAGTGTTCATTTCACAGGTGATATTAATACTAATATTTATTGATCACTCGTTCTGTAACAGGCGCTCTACTAAGCACTTCCCATACATTAATTTATTTAAGTCTTCCAATAACCCTATGGGGTAGGTTCTCAGCCTGCAGAAGATTTATGGCACGTGTTCTGATTTGCATCCTTTTATCCTTGGCATTATTTCCCACGAAATCAATCTGATTCATGTTTTATCTGCAAACCTTGAGCTGCTGATGGTTATGATGTCATCATGGCCGCACAATGACCTCAGTTTCTCTTTAGAAGGCATCCGCTGGAAGGTGACCCTCCATCGAGTACAAAATGTCCTGCCACACAGCTCCAGACGCTGATGCTTGGAAGTCATAAATTTTTCACCATCGTCTGAAGACTGAGTCTGACCTTCCCTTCCACGGGAAGTCTTGGTCCTCTCGCTTCCTTTGTGGGCAGCATTAAGCGATCAGAAAGCACATTCAGGAAGATGCAGATAAACCAAGCGGTGTTCTGTAGATGGGGCTGGGGATGAATTGGGATGAGAAGCGAGATGGGACGGAAAAATGTGCAGCTCTGAACAGAAAGACAAAGGGCTATCTTCATAAGAGCTTTGAGAGGCAGGCTTGGTGAAGAAGAATTCAACTAGCTCTGTATGCGTCCAGAGAACAGGAAGAGGGTTTAGGCTCAATATAAGGAAATGCACAGCAGATTACCCTTTAAAAGGCATAAGTTCCGGGCACCTCGATGGCTCAGTCAGCTGAGTCATGAGATCCATGATCTCTGGGTTATAGGATTGAGCCCCTCATCGGGTTCTGTGCTCAGGGCAGAGACTGCTCCAGATTCTCTCTCCCTCTGCCCCTCCCCTGGCTCGCTTGCTCTATATAAAATAAATAGATAAAATCTTTATAAATACATAAATAAAAGGCATCAGTTCTGGGGCCAGACGTACTTGGCCGCTGAGCAGCCTCAGTGATAATCTTCTAGGACTATGAAACGGATAATCCATGTGAAGAACCAGGCCTAGTGAAAAGGAAGTGCTCAGTAAACCTTTTCTTTTGTTGTTCTACCCACCTGTGAGAGCCGTGTAACATTTGCAAGTAGGAAAGGCTCTGGAATTGAAAAGACTTGTGTTCAGATCTTGGCTCTTGCCATTTGTTGGTAATGAGATCCTGGCCAAGGGATTTTACCTCTCCGAGTCTCAGTTTCACCACATACGTCAGCAGTGATGGTTATGGCTCACCTTATACAGGTGGGAGCACTAAGTGAAATAATTTATAGAGCCTCGTACCCAGTAAGGGCTTGAGGCATGCTATTTCCCTTTTCTGTTTAGGAAGGGGTATGTTCCATAGGGAGAGAATGAGCTCCCCAGCACTAGAGGTATTCAACCAAATAAGGTCACATTCTGTGGTACTGGGGGTTAAAACTTCAACAAATGAATTTGAGGTGGGGGGGGTCACAAATCAACCCATACCACTGAGTTACCTCCCCTTAATAGCTCACACAGTGTTGGATAGATGTTGCTTTGTTTCCCTCAAATATTTAAAATGTCCCTATCCTCTCTTGCAAATTTTCTGTGGCACCTTGGGGTGCCTTGGTGCCTAGTTTGGGAACCATAAGGCCATACGCCTGTGTTTTCTTTTGAGCTGAGCAGCCTGGATGTGCAAGAAGTTAACACGCACAGGAGTAGACGGAAATAATGACGGGCAGGAGTTTGTGGTTAATGCCTTTCCTGCTGGCCTCTCAGGTGGGATATCTCTGGAGTGTGCTCTGTATTCCCCCAGAGGTCTCCTTCAGGACTGACGTGCTGGTAGCAACCGCCTCTTCACGGATGACCCAGCACGGGCTTCTTCTTTTTCCCTGTTTCGCTTCCCCACCCCCTTGAGTTCTGCTTGGATGCCCCCCGCCAAGGAAACCCCTTCTATCCAAACTCTTGGTCTGGGTCAGTTTCTGAGGGACCTGACGTAGGTCAATGTTGACTGGAATAACCAGGGAGGTCGTGCCCTCCCCCTCATCTACACGGGGCCGTGGACTTGCCACCTTCTTTGACTACCTGGTCCCAAATCACTGTCTTGCTGTTGTTCTCATCCGTATCCCAGTGAGTTTCTTTATATATTCTCCACATCCCTGACGTACTGAGAGGCCAACATGTTTTCAGATATGCAAATGCATCTCCCAACAGTGAAATATTTGACAACTAAGATATGAAGTGATTGTTTAATTCTTAAGTCCCGGTTGATTTATGCAAAATACGAATTGAAAGACGCGGAGCGACAGGCACTCTCTCCTCCCAATTTGCCAAAAAGAAAGGCATCTGAAGGGATTAAAAATAGATGTATCAAGTAGAAGAAAAATTGTGGAGTGTCGGACGCCAGCTGGGGTAGTTGAAGTGAAATCTCAGAATCTGCTAAACACTCGAATTTTGGCGAGGAGTACATATGTTTGGCATTAAAAACCTATTGGAAAAGTCATCGTTTTCTGAATATCTTTAATATACTTTTCTGTGTTGCAGCTAGCACCCAGAGAACTCCTTCTGGGCGTTTCTACGGAAATGCCAGCACCGGATTTACAAATTATGGGGCCCAAGGCAAAAGGAAAACTTGGGGGTCCCTTGATACCTGGTAACTGGCAGTCTATCCATGAACTGCTGCCAGGAGGAAATACCACTGGCT
Source organism: Martes martes (assembly GCF_963455335.1). NCBI lineage: Eukaryota > Metazoa > Chordata > Mammalia > Carnivora > Mustelidae > Martes > Martes martes. The sequence continues at coordinate 78,141,645 of NC_137901.1, forward strand.
AATGTGTATTCCTATCCCCTCCGACGGCACCTGTACTTTGTGAGATTAAAGAAGAGTTCCTACTTGCTACATGGACCCTTGGGAGGTCTGTGATCCTGGAGCCCATTTCTGTCTTACCCTCCAAGCTGCGCCCCAAGAAGGATGGATCTTTGTAAATGAGGAGAAGAAAATGCAATGTTTAGGATCCTCTCCCTCCTCTTTTTTTCTTTGCTTTGGTGTACCAGGCGCAGTCGTGGGGGAAGTAGTGTGGCTTCAGGAATATTCTTAGTGAATTCCCCCACACTGGATTCTAGGATGCAGCCCAAGCTTCTGCCATGAATAATGCTCCCCATTTGGCCATGCTTCATCTCACAGCATCCTGAGCTGGGGGACAGGTTGGAATTATGGAATTGTTAGTCCCATTTTACAAAGGTCAAAATCGAAGCTCGTGGGATTGAGCACGTTGTTGGCGGTGGAGATTGCCTGAGACTAACCCAGGTTTGATGATTGACTCAGCGATTGACTTCAGCACTCTATCACACAGACTGGATGCTCTTTCATTTGAAGAGGGGTGTGTGTGTGTGTGTGCGTGCGTGCACACAGGGGGGTCCTATCCTCACGCTCTGCAGAGACAACTAGGATTTCCAAGCCATCTGTAAAACTTACTCGCTAGCCTTGGGGGCAGCCTTGTTTTATCCACAGAAGACTTCTCCAACCCCCATCCTGGGTAGGAAAACACTCCCCTGCCAGGTATTCCCATGGATTTTCAAGTCGCCCTCAATTCGCTGTTCAGTATGTGCTTCCTACCTATATGGATAGAATTGTGTACCCCTCAAAAGATGTGTTCAGGTTCTAAACCTCAGTGCCTGTAAATGTGATCTTATTTGGAATAAGAGTCTTTGCAGATATAATCAAGGTACGGTAAGGTCCTGCTGGTTTAGAATGGGCCCTAATCCCATGGCTGGTGTCCTTAGAAGTGGAAAGAAATTTGAACATAGAGACAGAAGACACACAAGGCAAATGCCATGTGACAACGAAGGTAGAGACTGCGGGGATGCCTCTACATCCAAGGAACACCCTGGATTACCAGCAACAGCCAGAAGCTAGGAGAGAGGCAAGGAAGGGCCCTCCCCTAGCGCCTTTGGAGGAACCATGTTCCTTGCCACTGCCTTGATTCTGGACTTAAGTTCCAAAACTTCGAGAGAATCCATTTCTGTTGTTTTAATCTGCTCATTTTGTGATAATCTGTTCCGGCAGCCCCACAAAACAAGTACATCACACATCTTCCTTCGGTTTCACTTCCCTCTTCTCCTCAATTTCTTTATGCCCTCAAAATGTGACTTTCCCAGGCCTGGGGATAGCAGGATGGCTCTGAGGGCTTATGATAATAGAAGGAGGCTCTGCACGGCTCTGCAGAGGTAGTGACTTAAAATATAATATTAGGCATCACTGAATTTTCAATTAAATAAAAAGAAAATTCCCAGATGATTCTAACACACAGGTGCGGGGTAGGAACCCCTGCCACACATCCTGTTTGTAAGCTGCTGTTTTACATAAGATGTAAACATTCATTTACGCCAAATGGAACTGAGTTTAAATCCCGATTTTTAATCCTGTATGTTAGCTGGGTGACCCTGGGCAAGTTTCTTAATGTATATAAGCTTCAATTTCCTTATAATAAAGAATAAAAACCAAATCACTGAACTTATAGGGCCATTAGCAGGTTAAACGACGTAATTATCTATCTCTTTGCCTATCTTTGTATGTCATCTACATATACTAGATACAAAACATATGTTAATACATATGCTAGGTAAGAAATGTAACACATAATAGGTACAAAATAAATTCTGGCTAACATAATGAGCTTTTTGTCTTGGAAAACTTCCTTCTTCCCTCCCTCCTTCCCCTCCTCTCTTTCACTTCCCTCTCTCCCTCCCACCTTCCCTCCTTTCTTCCTTCTCCTTAGAATCCACTGATGGATAAAGGGCTAGTATCCAAGATCTATTAAGAACTTATCAAACTCAATACCGAAAAAACAAATAATCCAGTCAAGAAATGGGCAGAAGACATGAACAGACATTTCTCCAAAGAAGACATACAAATGGCCAACGGACACATGAAAAAATGCTCCCCATCATTTGGCATCACGGAAATAAAAATCAAAACCACAACGAGATACCACCTCACTCCAGTCTGAATGGCTAAAATTAACAAAACAGGAAACAATAAATGTTGGTGAGGATGTGGAGAGAGGGGAACCCTCCTACACTGTTGGTGGGAATGAAGCTGGTGCAGCCACTATGGAAAACAGCAGGGAGGTTCCTCAAGAAGTAAAAAATAGAGCTACCCTACGACCCAGCAATTACACTACTGGCTATTTGTTCCAAAGATACAAATGTAGTGATCCGAAGGGGCACCTGCACTCCAATGTTTATAGCAGCAACGTCGACAATAGCCAAACTAGGGAAAGAGCCTAGAAGTCCATTGACAGATGAAAGGACAAAGAAGATGAATGGACAAATGAATGGACAAAGAAATTCTATATATATAATTATATTATATATAATATAATATAGATTCTATATATATAATTCTAGATTATATATAGATTCTATATATATAATTATATATCTATATATCTATCTATATATAGATATATAATTATATTATATTATATAGAATCTTCTTTGTCCATATATATATGTCATATATATATGAATAGTACTCAGCCATCAGAAAGGATAAATACTTACAATTTACATTGACATAGATGGAACTGGAGGGTATTATACTGAGTGAAATAAGTCCATCAGAGAAAGATAATTATTTTTATATATGTTTATTAACATATATTATTTGTTTCAGGGGTGCAGGGCTGTGATTCACAGCACTCACCATAGCACATACCCTCCCCAATGTCCATCACTCAGTCACCGCATACCTCCCGACTCCCAGAAACCCCCGGTTTGTTTCCTGAGATTAAGATTCTATCCATTTATTTCACAGAGAGAGAGATCACAAGTAGGCAGAGAATCAGGCAGAGAGAGGGGGAAGCAGGCAGAGAGATGGGGGGAAGCAGGCTCCCCGCTGAGCAGAGAGCCAGACGCGGGGCCCGATCCCAGGACCCTGAGATCATGACCTGAGCCGAAGGCAGAGGCTTAAACCACTGAGCCACCCAGGTGCCCTGTTTCCTGAGATTAAGGGTCTCTTATGGTTTGTCTCTTTCTCTGGTTTTGTCTTGTTTCATTTTTCCCTCCCTTCCCCTATGATCCTCTGTCTTGTTTCTCAAATTCCTCATATTAGGGAGATCATAGGAGAAAGGCAATTATGTGGTTTCACTCATATGTGGACTATAAGAAACCGTGAAGAGGATCATAGGGGAAGGGAGGGTAAACTGAATGGGAGGTCATCAGAGAGGAAGAAAAACCATGAGAGCCATTTAAGTATATGAAACAAACTGAGGGTTGCTGGAGGGGAGGTGGGTGGGGGGATGGGGTAACCAGATGATGCACATTAAGGAGGGCAGGTGATGCGATGAGCACTGGGTGTTATATGCAACTGATACATTATTGAACACTACATCTGAAACTAATGGTGTACTCTATGTTTGTTAATTGAATTTAAGTTAAAAAAAAAAAAAGAATCCCCTGATGGTCTAATACTATAAGAATAATAGTAAACAGGAAAAGAACCCTCCTTTGCCGAGACTAAAAATCAGCTTGGAGTCAGCTCAATCTCTGACTCGATTAAGAGTGGTCTTCCCTCTCCTAACTGCTAGCAATCAATCAAAAGTATCGCTCTCTGAAGAGTGATGTTATTCAAAGCCTCAAGATATTTATATAATTTTTTTTCATAGAGGAGAGCTGTCCTGTTGGAGGATGTATGGCCTTCTGGAGGGAAACAGTCAACGGCAGCAACTTGGCAGGGAGGGGGCAGAGGGATGAACCCCAAAGCTCACTCACCTCTTGCCTGCTTATCTGTTGCAGGTACCTCCGATCCGTAATTGGCCCCCCAACAGCAAGGCCCAACTAGATGCCACAGGGCCAAGGACCCCTTTGACGAGTCCATACAGGTCAGCCTCCAGAAGCACTGAACATGGTGGTGAGCAGTAGCGAATGGGCGGGGTAGAAGCTGAGCAAAGAGAAAACATCCAGCACAATCTTCAAGATACGTGAAGTTTGAAAAAACCAAAGAGAGGAAAACAAAGTATATCATAGGCTGACTTTCGGCCAAGAGAGAGAGAGGAGAGAGATGGACTGAGAGAGGTCTGGGCCCAGCAGGACAGGATGGCAGAGTCAAGGGGAGGTCAGGGCCCAGCAGGACAGGACGGCAGAGTCAAGGTGAGGTCTGGGCCCAGCAGGACAGGACGGCAGAGTCAAGGGGAGGTCAGGGCCCAGCAGGACAGGATGGAAGAGTCAAGGTGAGGTCTGGGCCCAGCAGGACAGGACGGCAAAGTCAAGGTGAGGTCTGGGCCCAGCAGGACAGGATGGCAGAGTCAAGGTGAGATCTGGGCCCAAAAGGACAGGATGGCAGAGTCAAGGTGAGGTCAGGGCCCAGCAGGACAGGACAGCAGAGTCAAGGTGAGGTCTGGGCCCAGCAGGACAGGATGGAAGAGTCAAGGTGAGGTCTGGGCCCAGCAGGACAGGATGGCAAGGTCAAGGTGATAGGAAGCAGATGTATTTACCATGTGGCCATTTCCACGAGTATGGGTGTGGGGGGCAAGGACAAAGTGCAGGGACCGAGGGCTAGAATCCATGAAGCTGAGGCCATCTCTAGGGGATGAGGGGAGGGTCTGAAGGAGAGAGATCTTGTAGAGAAAGGGGCCTTGGGAGGAGTGGTGATCTGTAGTTGAGAGACCTAGCCAGTCTGAGGCAAACTCACACTAAGGATGCCCCAAACACTCGCTACTCCTTTCCTCTGATCTCCTGCCAGGGGCTCCCATTGGCTCGACCCACCCAGAAGCCAGAAGGCACAGGAGCCAGTTGGGGCCCTATGGGTGGAAAGTGGATCTGGAGCTGGGGTGGGCAGGGGCGCAAGCCATTGTATAGCATAAAGCCTATCTTCCTTTACAGGGGATGGCCTTTTGTCGTATTTCAATTTTTTCCTAACCCATGTGCCCGAGTCACTTTAAAAACACACAAATAAAAGTAACTGTGGGTTCCTTTTCCCGTTTTGCACCCAGAAGCGGAAAGTACTACCCTCTGAAAAGAAGAGGCAAGAACCAACGGCTTCTCATCCCAGGCACAAAGCTTGGGCATAACAGCTTCTTCCCCGGATCCCAGAGCGCTCAGCATTCTAGACGAGGCTGCTCGATTGATGGTTACCACGACAAGTTGGAAATGTCCGTATCTGTGTTTCTCTGACCCCAAATGCATCCCTTCCCCAGGCTGCATGTCCCCTTGTTCTTCTGAAAAATGACAGGTAAGAATTTCATCCACCACTATTGTTCCCTTTACCCCCTCCCTCGTTCCTCTCCTCCCTCCCTCCCATTTTCCCCCCTGTAATTTCCTTTTATAACTTATAATTTTGAGCTCACAATTCAACTCACCATTTGGGAGGCAATTTTCCCGCTCTTACCTTCTTTCAGGCGCCCTTGTTTAGACAGTCTGGATGGGGTAGCCCAATTTTTCAATTGCCTGACAATATCCTCCTTGAAGAGACTCTCTCTGCTACCCCTCCTGGGTTTTGTCCTCTCCTGCCATCCGCATCCTGGTCAAGGACAGCCTCAGAAGGACCCAGCTGTTTCTTGTCTGACAGTCCCCTGACTTCCGGCACTTTGGTAGAAACTGTCCTTCTCGTAGCTTCAGTGACACTTCCTTCTCGATATAATATGGTTTCAAACAGGTGTTGAGGAATATGACATTTGGAATATATAATAGCTGCATTCGAACATACACCTTCTTCAGACAGTAGCTAAAAGAAGAAAGGGGGCTCACTGGTGTGGAAAATCCATTCAAAGGATTTGCATATCTTCCCATTCTGACTCCCCACCCCCACCCTTTCCTATGTTCTGATATTCCCAGTTTTGTCTGCAAACTTCTCCCACTGAAGAATCCTGAAATTAAGACAGACCGTTTCCCTCTTCTTTTTACAGTAACACCTGTCTGTGCTGGGGACATTTAAAACAAAGACTTAAGGAAAACAAACAAACAAAACCACTGTTAATATTTGGGTATATTTCTCTTCTTGGAAGGGTTTTAGGAGTATACTTACCTTTCAAAATAAAAATAGGCTTTAACGAATTTTTAAATTTACTGTAGGAGTAAGTTAAATTTAAATTTACTGTAGAAGTAAACTGTTTTTTTTTTTTTTTAAACAAGATTTAAAAGGTATACACAGGAAAATGAAAAACACCATAATCCCTCCTCCCCCATCTAGGGGTAGTAATTTAGTCTTTTGTTATACATAATGATGTGGGAAAGGCATTAGGGCTCGAAGAAAGGCCAAGAAAGAATTCTTGAGATGTTTTTGGTGCAAAAAGGTGATTTTAGTAAAGCAAGGGAACAGGACCCAAGGGCAGAAACAGCTGCCCTGGGGTCACGAGGAGTGGCGCATCATATACTTTAGTTGGGAGGGGATTAGGGATTGTGTAAGTCTCAAAGGAATTTTGGAAGCAAGGTTTCCAGGACGTTGAGGGGGCTAGCTATAGCTGGGAGAAGGTCATTTATTACTGTGTAATAAAACCTTAGTAATGAGACCCTTCAGATGTATATCGGTGGGCCACAGGCTTGGGGGGTGATTGCCAAGACGTATCTTAGGGGGTTTAGAGATAGAGGAAATTTCTAAAGGAATTTTTATACATTAAAGTAAACTTATAGGATTGGGGGGAAGGGGGTGGGGGGCTCAAGCTAGGATTGCATTTTGCCCTCAGCAAAGTATTAACATTGAGGCAGTGGAGTCCCTAGAGGAATGTCACTTGGCCTATTTCAAGGATTTGTCAATGGACTGTAGGTAGTAAGGAAATTTAGTAATTTTTCTTCTGCCTTTGTTCCCCACATCATATCCACATCTACATCTGTATCTTGTCTCTTCTATTGTTTTCTTTGACAAAAATTAGATCACAGTACATACACTATTATTATTATTATTTTTTAACTTACTGACATCTTTCACTCTCAGCAAGTACTGATTTTCACCATTAGCTTTCATACTTTTTGTACCATGGTGAGAAATACATTTGAAACTATGATCTAGTTCACTGTTGTATCCAGCACCTCTCAGTTTCTAATTGGAATAAAAGTTTCATGAACCACTACTCACCTCTATTATATATGATGTACTCTGGCTGTTTTCCTATTTTGTTCTTTTTCATTTTTAAAAAAATGCTGGTTATGACCCAGTAAATTGATTTCAAGACCCACTAATGGGTTATGACTTACATTTTGAAAAACATTCTCCTAGGCCACAATTTTAATGGCTTTATTGTATTTTGAACTGCAGAGTTTTTAAGTTGCATGGAATCGAGAGAAAGTCTTGTCCAGCCTCTTCATTGAATAGGCTGGGGAGTGAAAATTCTATTTTCTCAATAGCTAGTATAAGAATTCCCCTCAGGGAGGGAATTTTCTTTGTTTAGGGAAATACTTTATAACTGCTTATAGGCAGGAAGGGTGTTGCATTGGGAGTAGCTATACAAAGAATAAACAGGAATTTGGAATGGAGATCATTGAGCCATGTGGCAGAGGTGGCCAGACGCTTAGTTAGCAAAACAAAGAATGTCTAGGACCTAAACTATCTGATATTGAGTTTATATTATTTGCATTGCTACCCTGTAAATTCATCTACCCTCTCAAGTTTTCAGTAAAGTTTAATATCAGGTGTCTTTGGGAGCAAGTGATAGAGATAAAAAATCAGATTGGATTAAGAAAAAATAAGCTGGGAGTGTTTATTTGCTTATGAACTGAATACACGAGGCATGGGTGGGTTCAGGGTCCAGGGCCTTAAATAATGTTATTGACACTTGGTATCTTCTCTTTTTTAAAGATTTTATTTATTTATTTGACAAAGAGCACAAGTAGGAAGAGCAGTAGGCATAGGGAGAAGCAGGAAGCCCGATTAGGGGCTCCATCCCAAGACCCTGGGATCATGAGCTGAGCCAAAGGCAGCCGCTTAACCGACTGAGCCACCCAGGTGCCCCAACATTTGGTGTCCTTTTCTATCTCTTTTTTTTTTTTGGTTCTGTGAAAATTAAGAAAAAAGAAACCTCCTTTAGAATGGAGTTGGGAGGCCAGTAGGGGGAGCTCTCATGCCCTACCATGCCTTGTCAATTACAGAACCAAAGAGGTGAGGGACCTTGGTGGTAGGTAGTAAAGTAGTATGGTGGTAAAAGGCTTTCCTCCTCCCCTGGCAACAGCCCAGCCAGTGAGAGACTGTCACAGCTCAGTCAATGAGAAGCCACTGTACTTGAAACTCCACGTTTACTCCAGTGGACTTTTTTTTTTTTTAAGATTTTGTTTATTTATTTGACAGACAGAGAGAGATCACAAGTAGGCAGAGAGGCAGGCAGAGAGAGAGGAGGAAGCCCGAAGTGGGCCTCGATCCCAGGACCCCGGGACCACGACCCGAGCAGAAGGCAGAGGCTTTAACCCACCGAGCCACCCCGGCACCCCACTGCAGTGGACTTTTTGTTTATAACAGCCTTCCCAACTCCCACTGTCCTCTATAAAAGAGGGTTCCTCTCCTTTGCCCTGAGGACTTGCCTATGGTTTTGCAGTAGCTGGCTTGTCCTGTATTGTAATCCTCTGCTATTCCTCAGAAAATGCATTTTTTTGCTGCTAAATTAATTGGCAGTTTTATATTTTAGGCCAACTGTTCATTCTCAGATATTGATTCCTAGTATTTTTTTTTTTTTTCAAAAGGCCCACAGCTAATTCTCATTTGATTGACTAGGATCGTAGGACCATCTTTGATTGGTGATATGGCCATCTTAATCATTGTGGCTATGGTGATGGGATGCTCTGATTGGCCGGGCCTGGATCACCTGCTCACCCTCGGAGACAGAGATGGCCTCGCATCCATATTTACTTGGTTTGAGGTGGGTGAAGAGTGGTTTCCAGAAAATTTGGTTCATATTGGGAGAATCAGAGTTGGGCATCAAATATGCTATATGGGCTTCAAGTGAGCAGTGAGCTTGGTGGAGGCTGAGGAAGGAGCTGAATTCCTTTGTATCCTGTACAAAGATAGCTATTTTAAGCTTGTGTAGATCATGAAGGAAAGAGGATCCTTGAGGATATCCGGGTTGCATAAACTGGGTAACTGAAGCCCAGAGAGTTTCAGAAACCTGCTCAAAATCACACAGCTAATTTTTATTATATATATTCCGTGTGTGTGTGTGTGTGTATACATATACAATATATATATATTATATCTAATTTTTATTAGAGCCCAGATGGAGCACAGTCTCCTGCTGAGGCTCAGCAGGGTGTCCACTCATGCAACATTTCCTCTTTTCCGCTGCCCCCAGCAAACCCAGAAAATGTCCCAAGGCTCTTTCCCCCAGAGTGCGTGCCCTCATGAGCCCCACACCCATGCCTTGGGGCTGTCTGGGGGCTCTGCACGGCACCTGAAGGAGAAGCTTATTTAAGAGTCGGGTTCTAGCCTTTTCAGAAGACTGGCAGCTCAGATGTCTGGAAGAGAGGCTCAGGATGCAAGATCCAGGAAAAAAGGCAAACCCAAGCAGCAGTGTCAGTAGAACAAGCAGGAGTAACCAGGAGGGGACATACTGCTGCAGAAAGGGGACTGTTTATTGCGCACTTCCTATTTACTAGATATCTTCATATATTATTTTATTGAATCTTCAGGGAACAGAAAGTGAGGGGAATTGGTATCAAGAATGGCAGTCAGCAGGGGCCACGCTGCAAAGGGTCTGGAATATGATTGAATGAGTCAGTGAATGCACGATGGAGTTTACGCTTGTATTGGTCAGCTCGGGCTGCTGTAACAAAGTAGCAGGAAGTAGGTGGCTTAAACGATAGAAATGTATTCCCACACAGTTCTGGATCAAGAAGGGCAAGATCGAGGCATCAGCAGGGTTGGTTCCTTCTCAGGGCTGGGAGAATCTGGTCCACGCCTCTCTCCTAGCATCTGGTGGCTGGCGGCAGTCTCTGATGTATAACTAACCCCAACCTCTGCCTTCATCTTCTCATGTCTTTCTCCCTGTGTGCATGTCTGTCTGGGTCCAAGTTCCCCCCCTTTATAAGGACCCGACCATACTGCATTAGGGACCCACCTACTCGAGTTTGACCGCATCTACATTGAACTGATTGTACCTGCTCTGACCGTATTTCCAAATGAGGTCACAATCTGAGATACCAGGGGCAGTGGGGGAGGGTGAAGACTTCAGCTTCTGAATTTTGACGCACAATTTCACCTGTGATGATACATAAGCAGAATCGTGAGATAGGCCAGGTTAAGCAAGAGGAAGTAGGTGTCTTTACTTCGGGGCCTCTGTAGAGGTTTTACCACCTCACTGCAAAATCTCTCACACACACACCACCACTGAGAGAGGGGTCTTCGTCCCCTCCCCTGGAATCTGAGGCCTGCAGAGTATGGTGGAAATGACACTGTGTGACATCTGAGGCTACATCATAAAAGGACCTACCACTTCAACCTTGTTTGCTGGCATATTAGGCTGCCCTGTCCTAAGGGACATGTGGAGACTTTGTAGCCAGCAGTCCCAGCTGAGCCCACCCCTCTGGGCATCCGTTCGAGTTGTCAGACAGGTGAATGCAAAGTTACCTGGGAAATGCGACTTCTGGCTGTAGCTGTTATAGTTCCAGCTGTTAGAGGAGGCATCGGAGTTGAAAGCCCAGCCACGGTGGAATAAAGATGAATGGTCCCTCCTGTATATAAATACATGCATATACACATACATACACACTTTATATACTTCACATATACATAAAGTATTAGTATTATAAGGTGTAAGTTATATAGAAGACATAGTATTATATAGTATTATATAGAAGACATTATATAATTATATAGAAGACATTAGTATTATGTAATATCTTACATATAAGGTATTGGTCTGGGTGCTTTAGGTAAACAGAACCAGTAAAGTATATATATGATGTTCAAAATCTGCCGGGTGGGCCGACAGACTGGGGACTGGAGACCTAGGGAAGGGTTGATGCTGCAGCTTGAGTCCCAACGTGGTCTGCAGGCAAAATTCCCTTACTCAGGAGAGTTTGGTCTTTTTTTTTTTTTTGGTCATAAAACTTTCAACTGATTGGGTGAAGCCCACCCATATAACGGAGGATTAATTTGCTTTACCCAAAGTCTACTGATCTGTTAATCTCATCTAAGAAACACCTTCGTGGTGACATGTGCACGAGTGTTTGACCAAACACCTGGGTACTGTGGCCTAGCCAAGTTGGCACATAAAATTAACCATCATTGGCTGTTTGTTGTGCAGCAATAGATAACTCGAACAGCCTGTGGCAGTCTCTTGCTGTGTGCTGTGACTTTCCAAGTGGGTGATAATATGCCACATTGTGCAGTTTTATTTGGCCAAACTTCCCAACCTCCTTCCCTCCCCCTGTTTTGCATTATGTGTGTGTTTTTTAACAGAGACCTCTGGGTGTGCTGTTCTGCAGAACACCTCTTAACAAGCACTTCAGAGCAGACTCGGGTTCAGTTCTTGATGGAGATTCTAGCTGTGTGACCTTGAGTAATTATTTAACCTCTCTGAGCCTCAATATCTTCATCTATAAAGTGAGACAATCATACTGGCCTCACTGCTGTTGTGAGGAGTAAATTAAATGGGCCATGGAAAGGGCTCATTTCAGCAGCTGGACACACAGTTATTCATTCATTCATTCATTCATTCGCCAGCAGGACCCAGATTTTACCGGTCTGTTGTGCTCTTCTTCCTTTTAAGGCCTTCATTGTGATGCTCAGGCTCTCATTTTCTAGAAGCTTCTCTCCCTTCCAGTTTCTCTTTCTTCCTTTCTATTTCCCCCCTTATTTTCTTTTTATTTTCCTTTGTAAACTCAGGTTTCTCCCCCCATCCCTGGAGGACACGTGCGTGTTTCACAAATTCATCTTGTTTGTCACCTCAGCCAGCCGCTGCTCTCTGGACCACTGCCTCACATTTCTCACGAGGCACTGCTCTCTCCGCTTCAGCTCCCTTCCTTATGCCTCCAGCTGCTGCAGCTCTGCCCTGTGCGCTTCCCCTCCAGCACAGGATGGACCCTGTTGCCCAGGGTGAGAGTAAGAACAGGCTCCATCTTTTATGCTGACTTGACTGGATTGTTCCAGGATCGAATGTTCCAGGTACCTGCCGGAGGTAACATGCTCAGAGCCCACCACGGATCCAACCCCATGGACGTTTACAGAGCTCCCCCTACCCTGTGAGCATCTACAGTGCTCCTGGCATTGCCTGCCTGAAAGGGAGTTCACATGGCCTGCCCAGCCTAAGACTGGCCTTTCTGCTTCCTCATTGCCTAACCTCATTCTAGGATGTTTGTCAGTGGGCATTCCCACTCCTCAAAGGGGGCCCCACCATCAGGTAGATCATGGACCCTATGGCTCTCAGCTGGACAACTTTAATATCATTATTATACCTTTTTTCTTAGACTGAGGTTAAGAGACATGAGAGGTCAGGATGACATTCCCATACTCTGGCCCACATGCACCTGCTGCACTGTGCTCCTACTACAGTTTTGAAAGAATTTCCCCACGGTCCCCTTTTCTCCTCCCATCAGATGGTTAGGGATGAATTTGCCCAAGGCAGTAGCCATAGCTTCATCTGGCTACTGAGCACCTGAAATGTGATGAGTCCTAATGAAGTCATGTTGTAAGGATGAAATGTATGCAAGCTTCAAAGACAGTACTAAAAAATGGGATGCCAAAATATCTCAACCCTTTTTATATGCTTACATGCCCAAAGACAATACTTTCTGTATATTAAGTGAAATAAAATATCTTACTAAAACTAATTTCACCTTTTTAAAAATGGCTCCTAGAAAAATCTAAAAGTGCATTATGTGACCAGTGTGATATTTGTACCAGGCAAACTCAGAGCAGAACCTGGGGCATACTCAACAGTTTCCAGATGAATAAGCCTCTGAATAATAAAACTAGGTAAGGAAGGGAATTTGCTAAGAGCGAGGAAGCTCCGGAGATCTGGGATCACTTTCCTAACCTCCCTGTGACCCGGGGGGCCTTGTCCTCATCCTCTCAAGCGTCTCAAAACCTGGAACGCTCTCCCTGCCTCTCTGCCTTCTGCCTTCATGTGGCTCATCCCTTATCTTTTCTTCTAGAGCCCCTCCCCCTTTCATCTCCTCTGAGAGATATTTCCCAACACCCCAAACTTCTGTTAAAAATGTCATCTTGCTAGGGGCGCCTGGGTGGCTCAGGTTATGATCTCAGGGTCCCAGGATCGAGCCCCGATTCTGGCTCTCTGCTCAGCGGAGAACCTGCTTCTTCTTCTCCCTCTCCCTCTGCCTGCTGCTCTGCCTACTTGTGTTCTCTCTCTATCTCTCTGTCAAATATTTATTTATTAAATAAATAAAGTCTTTGGGTGAGGGGTAAGATGCTGAAGGAGCACTTCCAAACTGCCTCTGGATGTCTGGGGGTGTTCTACAATCCCTACCCCATGGAACACTCTGATGGTTATCCACTGTTTTCATCTGCCCAGCATCCATCTCCCCTCTTCTGGGTACAGCCCCCAGATTTTTCCTTGGGGATTCACCCACCTGACATCCTCAGTCCATCTCCTTCAAACAACACTGGCCTTATTCTGCAGAGACGGCATCGGCCATGTGACCCAGATCTAGCCAATCAGTGTATTTCTTCCTTCGGTCACAGTGATTGGCTCAAGTGTGCGCACGTGACCCAAACTGATCCAATGGCGTTCAATTCTAGGAGCTGAGAGGCTGGGGGCTTGAGAGTTCTGGGGACCCTCTTTCCCATGAGGAGGAAGCTAGCAGAGGAAGACAGGTGAGAGGTGTCCAGAGAGACTGAGCCCTGTGACATGCTTGAAGCCGCTGAATTGAGCTGTGCCTGAACGAGGCTTTATGGTCGACTTTTCAGTTACAGGAGCCAGTGTATTCCTTTTTTGGGGTTCATGTCCTTTCCATGTGAGGTTAAATGGTTCGTGGCCGAAAGCCAGGGTAGCGTTGCCTCCTCCCCGCTCCTGTTTGTGTACCCTGGTCATCCCAGGTAGTCTGCAACAGGAAAGGAAAATTTCACTAGGAAAAGATAATTTCTTTCAGGCTTCCTGCGTTGTCTCGGAAGAGCCTGGTTTAAAGCCCCAGCAGAGATACTTAGGATTGGCCAATGAAAGCAAGGAGCCAGGATGGTGAATGTTTGCCAACAAATAACTCAAACGGGCGAAACTCTTGGGGTTTTATAATTATGTGAAAAAAAAAAACAAAACAGAGATTTCTGTAAGGCAGGGGGTCAGCCCATTAAAATTCTCCCAGGAGCTAAGGGCTCCTGAATGCTTGTTTCTGATAATCTTGTTTATATCCCCGGGTAAATAAATCTGTCTTTTGTTCTGTGTTATTCAACTCTCAGCACTGTTTGTAATTAAAGGGGTGGAGGGTGGAGACATGAGTGAGTTCTTTAATTGGCTCTGTTCTGGGTGACACGGAGTAAGGAAAAAAAAAAGGCACTTGTGGGCAGGAGTTGGGGGTGGCCTGCTCTGCCCTGGGAAATGGTGATAAAACTCTGGGCAGCTGGTGATCAAGTGGTAAAGGGGTGGAAATCCATCGTCATTAGTGTGATCGATGAGCACAGGCTGAGCCTTTGTGGGCCTGTGCCAGGATTCTCCTGAGACACGGAGAGAACCAGAGTGAAGGTCTGGTGTCAGAAGTCACCCCCGTGCCAAGAGGTAGAATATTACTCCAGGTGGACTTATTACTCACCCTCTACTTTCCTTTAACCATGTCCCTGGGGGGTGGAAGGGATGACGAGACAAAGCAAACAATCCTACTAGATGGCCAGATAAGTCCTACTTATGACATGATAGAAAGTGGTTAATGAGCACGAGTCATAACGGATAGATACAACAGCTAACATGTGTCGTGCACTTTCTGTGTGCCACACATGATGTTGAGAGCAGTACGTAGGTGATTTTTTTTTTCTTTTCTTTAGATGGTTTCTTTTAATGCTCCCGAGAATTCCATGTATTGGCACAACCATCTGCATTTTTTGGATGAAGACACTGAGACACAGAGGGAGGTTAAATAACTTGCTGAGGGGTCCCCCAGAGGGGGAAGCTGGCATTCATATCCAAGTCAACCTGACTACATGCTTGTGTTGACCGCATTATGCCCTCCTTGTGCCTTCAGGCTCCCGCCCACCCCCCACTTTTTTTAACTCTTTGATGAAGTTTCATACCCTCTGAGTCTCAGAGTCTTACCGGTGTAATGGGGATAAGAACACTTAGGTAGCAGGGTGCTTGGATGCAAACAACAGACACAGACATTGGTTAATTTAAGCAAACATGGAATGTTCTGGAAGGATATGGGGGAATTCACAGAGTTCTGATCTCTTCTGGTTTTGTGGAGGAAGCAGGTCAAGCTTCCACCAAGAATCACCCAGTGGAGGATTTTTCTCCAACAGAAAGGATGTTCAGATGCTGAGTAGCCAAAATAACCCCACCCTGCCCTGACTTTCTAATAGGGCTGCACAGTGATGGATGTCTCTAGTATCAGGCATGACACACAGTAAATGCCCAGTGAAAGGTAATTATTATTATTCTTATTAATAATAATACCCAGGAAGAGGCAGCTCAGTCTGTCTCCATGTCTGCTGTATCAATTCTGGGCCGCCTTTCCTGTGGGATGATTTAGATGTCCTTTATGAACAGAGACATAAACGAAGCTAACATATCCTCGAGACAGAAGGATGCTGGCATGTCTTCAGATTGGTCACTAAAGCGTGTCCTAAATTGGGAAGAAATCAAAACAGATTGCATCTAATTTCTCACTGTTCCAAGCAAGAAATTACCTTTTTAAGGGAAACACCATGACTTCCAAGCTGTTTGCAAACAGTTTTTGTGAAGTGTCTTATCTTGGGCTTGACTTGGTTTTCTTAGTCAGATTATCCCTATGGGGATAGCTGGTTTTGCGGAGAGAAGAGGCACAAAGAATCCACTTATCTCACTTATTACTCATGCTGTTAGGAGCCTGGTGAGCCCCACGCCCCAACAGGTGGCTGAGTGTGTTATGATATGGAAAGCATGAGCTTTGGAGCCACAGACCCTGGTTCGAATCCTCTACTGTTTCCTGCTATTTATTTATTTGTCAGAGAGAGAGAGAGAGACTGTGTACAAGCAAGGGGAGTGGCAAGCAGAGGGAGACACAGGCTCCCTGCTGAGCAATGAGCCCAGTATGGGCCTCGATCCCAGGACTGCGGGATCATGAACTGAGCCAAAGGCAGACACTTAACTGACTGAGCTACCCTGGCAACCCCTTATTAAGCTCTTAAAACCTTTCTTCTATGAATAGACGCAGACCCCTGGCCAAAAGGATGAGAATATAACCCATTTCTGGCCAGATCATCTGACCACAAACAGTGGTTGGTCTAAGGGATAAGCAAGTGACCTAGGCAGTCCAATCAGAGTTTTTCCCTGGGACCAATATACACATGTTGGGAGAAAGTAGCATTTTTTTTTTTTTTAAGAAAGTAGCGTTTTATATCCATTGGGAACATGATAGCCATGTTCCTCTTCAGCTGGAGTAGCCCTGTCTATAGTAGGACAAAATGAGATCAACAGGCAAAGACAAACAGAGAAGTAAAAATGAGACATGTGAAAAGAAGTTTCTGGAACCCTTTGCTGGCGCTGTTTCCTGAAACTTCCTGTGATTCTAACTACTAAGTCTATTCTCCCCTTAGTTACATGAGCCCAAACAGTTCCACTTTTGCTTAAGCTGGTGTGAGTTGGTTGTCTGATACTTGCAACCAAGACTGTCCTGATAATTGAGGAGTTGTTATAAGAGGTAATCATGTATGGAAAAAACCCTAGCTCACAGTGGCACTCTATAAATAATAGTTGTCCCTATTGTCACGCTGAACCATGTGGAATTCCTACCAGTGCGTTTCTTTGGGGTGAACAAAAAAAATGCTTTATTAGATTTGGGATATCAGATATTGTCACCAGTCCTTGATCTCCTGCCCATGACAGCCATCGGTAACTCATTAGTGGAAAACACGAATTGATAAGACTGTGGTGTTTTTTGGTTGTTGATGATGATTTTACTTTGTTTTTATTTTGTTTTTTGTTTTTTCCTTTGCCTGGGAATGGTCTCTGAGCCCTGCTAACAGGTGTTGCAGGCAGCCTCTGCTAATCATTTGGAAATGAAATAGGAGATGAAACCAAACATTTTGATTTTAGGCAATTTGTGACAAAATCCATTGCAATTCATTTTTTAAGCCTCTAACTCATGGAAGCATGCCAATGGAGGTGAGAAAATGTTGCTTTAAATTAATGCCAGAAAATAAGGGACTCAGAATAATACCACAGAAGCCTAAATGGCTAATGAAGTTTGGCAGAAGGGTTTTGTGAGCATGTGTAGGGCATCTGGGTCAACAGGCAAGCGAATTCCCAAAGACAGAAGAAAAGATTAGCTGGGCTCCCCCATTGTGTCTGAGGTAAATCTCACTTCCCCCTGGTCTTTTGGGCATGGGGGAGGGATTCTAGTAAATTTTCCAGCCAGAGGATGGTGTGTGGAGGAATAGAAAAAGAACCAAATAAATCTGAACAAAACAAAATACTCCAGATTTTTCTGCCCAGCTTAGAGAAGTCCAAGATCTGTCACTGACTGCTGAGTTAGGGGAGCTTAAGGAGTCAAATTTGATACTAGAGAAGGTAAATAGATATTTTATTTCACACACACCTTACTTTTTTTTTTTTTAAAGATTTTATTTATTTATTTGACACACAGAGATCTCAAGTAGGCAGAGAGGCAGGCAGAGAGAGAGAGGGAAGCAGGCTCCCTACTGAGCAGAGAGCTGGATATGGGGCTCCATCCCAGGACCCTGGGATCATGACCTGAGCCGAAGGCAGAGGCTTTAACCCACTGAGCCACCCAGGCACTCCCACACCTAACTTTTTAATGTGCTTCCCTGTAGTGAGATGTAGAGTTTTGACTGGGTGATTATTAAGGGTTTATTTTTCACCATATTTGTTCCTGGAAAAGCATCTGTTTATGTAGAATAAACCCACGGACAAGATAACCCCCAAAGAAGCCCCTAATAACTGCTTTCAATTATTGATCACTTACTGTATGCTGAAGTGTGGTGTTTTGGCACAAGTTATCTTTAATCCTTACAACAAACTTGATGAACTAGCATTTTTTACCCCATTTTACAGATGGAGAAACCGAGATTCAGAGCAGTTACTTCGTAGATGAGTTCGCATTTAAAGGCAAGTCTTTCTCACACTGACCTTCTTGCTGTTTCTGCCATTATGTGCCACATGGCTTATATTTTTCTTTTAAAAAATTACAAAAGTAGGGGCACCTGGGTGGCTCAGTGGGTTAAAGCCTCTGCCTCCGGCTCGGGTCATGATCCCAGGGTCCGGGGATCGAGCCCCACGTCAGGCTCTCTGGTCCATGGGAGCCTGCTTCCTCCTCTCTCGTTGCCTGCCTCTCTGCCTACTTGTGATCTCTGTCTATCAAATAAATAAATAAAAATCTTTTTAAAAAATTACAAAAGTAACACAAGAAGTAGGGCTGTACATAGAGTTAAAAAAAAAAAAAGCCCTCCCCCTCCCCCCCCCATTAACTAGGCCTTCCCATCCCTATTTCCCAGAGGTAACCTATAGTACCAGTTGGGTGTATGTCTTTCAAGATCTTAGATAATGCCACAAATAATACATGTTATTATAGGAAAGTCAGAAAATGCAGATAAGCAAAAGGCAAGATAAGATGCCATAACTCAGAGATAACAGGGAAGAACATGCTGATGTATTTCCTTCCTGTGCTCTGTGTGTGTGTGTGTGTGTGTGTGTGTGTGTTTTCACAAGAAATAGTCATTGCCTGCCTGTCATGTGACCAGCCCTGTGAGAAAAACAGATGAGACACCTCCCTAGCCTCTGGGTCCTACAGTCCCCTGGTAACAGAAGAGTTACTGCCTTTTCTTTGTTATTCTGGGGACTTCTGTCTTCGTTTTCCTGTGGGCAGTGAGGATGGGCTGGGAGACCCTTAAGAGGGGTGGAGTGTGGACAGTGTGCCCGTTTCCTGCAGATGAGGCCCCGTGTAACGTCCTCACAGTTCCTCTCTGATATAGTTCCCATTCTACAGATGAGGGGACTGAGGCTGCTGTGGGTGAAGTTGCTTGCCCAACGTCACACAGCTCCTAAGTGGCCCAGCTGTGGTGTGGTTGCCCTTGCCTCTCTCACATGCTACAACCCCCTCCTCCCCCCAGGAGTGGTCAGCCCTTGTCTACAGAGAAGTGGGGTGAGTCCCTGAGGGCAGTCCCGAGCTGTGGGAGGGCTAGTGTCACGGGGAAGGTCAGAACACAGCCTTTAGAACTGCGTAGATCTGGAGTTGGATCTCCACTCCACCACTTCCAATCTGTGTGTCCTTGGGCAAGTGATTTCACCTCTCTGGGCTTCGGCACGTGTGTTAAATGGGGCTCATTATCCTCCTTGCCTCATGGGATCATTGTGACAGTGAAATGGGCTGGTGTGGGTGAAGTGAGCCTATAAAACGCTCAGCACAAAGCAAATTGCTCAGTGTTACTGGTTGTTGTGACTCTGAGTGCTTCCCGGAAGTCTTTGATTCAAGGACAGTTAGGTCTCTCTGATAGGATGAGGGGACACCCTGTCCCTGCCAGGGACTGTGGTTCTGCTTTTGTTTCTGATTGCCTTTAGGCACAGGCTGCTGGCACCATGGTTGTGGGCACTTTGGAAAAAAACAAAACCAGCTTCTGGCTTTGGGCTTCTGTTCTCCCAGAACCCTTCGTCTGAAGTCTTCTCTGTTCGCTGCTTTCCTGATACTAATCTGTCCAGTGCCTGATATGGGGCCTGACACTCAGTAAATACTTGTTGAAGCTTGAATAAAAGATGGAAATGTGAAAGGCCGGGCAGAAAGAGTCATTTGGGGAATGTTGAGAAATGCACTTCTCCGGGCTTGATGACCATCTCTATATAAGGAGGACAGTAAGACTCACCTCACTGGGTTATCGGGAGGGGTGCGTGTCTGCTGTATTTAAGGTGTGGACACAGCAATTGTAGCTGCAACTGTTACTTTCTCTGACCTCTCCTTTGAGAGACAGACAAGAGACAAGAGACACCTTGTAAGTTATACTATTTTACTACCCCAGTGGGAGGAAGAAAAGTTATCCCCTCCCCCAGCAACAGCCCAGCCAATGAGAGACTGTCACAACCCAGCCAATGAGAAGCCACTATACTTCAAACTCCCAGTTTCCTCTGTGGCCCTTTTGTTTACAGCATCCTTCCCAGTACCCCTACCCTCATCCCTGTAAAAGAGACTTCCTCTCCTTTGTTCTGGGTACTTGCCTATGGTTTTGCTGTAGGTTGCTTCTCCTTAATTGCGATTGTCTTGCTAGTCCTGAATAAACCCATTTTTGCTGGTAAACTGAGAGTTTTGTTTTTGAGTTTAACAATACTGAAAACTAAACAGGCCTTTCCAGTTACACCAGATGGATATTTGATCAGAATTCACAAAAAGTGTGCTAGTTGATCAGTTTTGCTGAACAGAGCAAATTAGCTCCAATTCAGCCTGGACATAATGTTGGCCAGCAGCCATAATGGACTAGAACCACACATTTCCTCCACGGACACAGCAGGGTGTCTATGGAAGGAACAGCACGAGTAACCCGAGTTCTCTGGTCACTCATCCATCCTCAGAGCACCTTATGAAAGAGGATGGTATCCTTGGTTCCATTTCACAGATGGAACAATGAAGTCTCAAATAAACTACTAAGTAGAAAACAGACTTGGAGAAAATTGGCATGAAACAAAAGATGCATCTATTCTCTTTGAGATGTGAGAAGTGTGTGAAAATGTTGGGTTTGCCCCATTGGGAACTGGGATGCTAAATTTGATTTTAGCTCCAAAGCTAAGTGTCACGAAAGATTACTTTCCCTCAGGACCAACTGGAGGCAGAGTTAGAGCAGGCGGAGACTGCAGAAGGGATCTTCTTATCTGATAATGAAAAAGTATTTTCAGCTCTGACAATGTCTATGGATTTTTACCAAAAATGGCAAACATCTTGAGTAGATGAATGATCCAGCCATTTTTGTACTAAAACTCTGTAAGAGAACTGGAATTGTCTGAACATAACTGTGAGGAAATGAGAGGATGTCCACAGAAAATAATGACGATGATGACAGCTACTATTTTGCTGGGGGCCCATCACTAGAATCAGTGTATTAAATATGGTTATTTTTCCTCCAGACTGGGTGGTAGGTATTTTTTTCTTCATGGTTCGGATGAGGAAGCTGACCCTCAGAGAGGGGAAGTGACCTACTTGAGGTCACACAGCTGGTCAGTGGCAGAGCTAGGATTCAAACCATGATTTGGGAAATACTCTCCTCCTATATCAGCCCTGGGCTAGGTCCCTGGGATTTGTATATGAAAGCAGATTCCAAAGTGAAGTGTACATTGCTAAGAGAGTCCCTCAACATAGGGCTGGGAGGATGTGGAGGAAGCAGGTCCTATGAACTCCCCTGTTTCAATTCTTGGAATACCAGGAATTGATGGTTGTCAATTGCACCTTGTCAGTTGCATCTCCACTGGCATCCTAGAACAAGTCTTTCTGCTTAGGACTGAAATAGAGATAATGTAGCATCTGTTAACTAAATGGCCAATTGTTAGGTAGATAGTCAGTTTAACCTTGTCAGGACCAATCATAATTCTTTCAAAACAACTTTTGGAACCTTGTGGCTTTTGCCTTTATAAGCCTTCACTCCTCTCTCACAAGACCTGTCAACTGCTTGGAATCTGAGCTCAGGGTGAGCAGTTTACTGTCTTCTGACCATCCTGGCTCCTACCCCCACTGCTCTCCTCAATGTACCCTGAGGTTTAACTTCCGGAAGAATAATGAACAAGTCTCCTCCTACAATTGCTGTCCAGTGGGAATAAGCAAATGCCTTCCCAGGAGCCAGCATCATGAGCACAGCAAGTGTAGCCTTCCTGGGGCTGATGCCCCGCAGCACAGGTGGAGTGTGGGAGCCCCTCATCTTCTGCTTGGTAACACAGACCCTGTTCTCTGTCATTCATTTCCTCCCACGGCGCCAGGAGCTGGTACAGCCCAGGGCTGTACCAAGTTCTAAGATGCTGGGAGTTAGCTCTGATGGTCTGAAAATTGTGGTTTAACCCTTACCTGAACAATTGGCTCATAATGACAAGAGCGGCTGTTTATTGATACATTTTATTTTATTTTTTTAAAGATTTTATCTATTTATTTGAGAGAAAGAAAGAGAGCGAGCATGAAAGGAGAGAGGTCAGTGGGAGAAGCAGACTCCCGCCAAGCAGGGAGCCCTATGTGGGACTTGATCCTCGGACTCCAGGATCATGACCTGAGCCGAAGGCAGTCGCTCAATCAACTGAGCCATGCAGGCATCCCTATTGATACATTTTAGATGCTTCCCATATACAGCACTTGTTGGATGCTTTCTCAATAACCTGTATATTGAAAGAGCAGGACTTGCAGGGTACAATCATCAAGCTACTTCTGTTTCTCCCCAATCTCCCCTGTGCAATCCCAGGACTGACCCTCTCTGTCTCTGAATGAATGTTGGACAGACCCTTTAGCTCATCTGCTTATTTGTGGGTTATAAAAACATCTTTGGCAGTTCAGTGATTCCTATGTCCAGTCTGGTGCAAGAGTCAAACCCCTGGGTTTCATTTGCTCAGGCGTGCTGCAGGCAGAACCTGCTGTGGGAAAAGGACCAGCTTCTTGAGTTGCCCTTAAGTGAGTGGTGATTCTGCCCTCCAACCCCGACCCCAGCCAGGCTGCTCTGTCTCTCTGAGGTGGGTGAGGGTGCAATGGGGAGAGAAAAAGAGAAGAAGGTCGCTTGTGGCTGGACTACTATGAGCTGAGCTCTGCAGGCTACTGCTCTCTCCTGGACTGCTTGTGTGAACTTTGAATGTGTCTCCATTGGCTCGAAAACACAGCAAATACTTTGTGGGAATTAGAAAAAAGATCTACCCTGCCTTCAGATGCAGTCTCTTGGGTGCCCAGTTTGGCTCATGGATGCTGTCTTTTGGAAGTTCTCTAGGTTTTTGCAAGCCCTAAAAGCAGAGCGTGGCTGTATTTCTGCAACACACACCCTCTTGAGCCAACCCCTTGTTCAGTGCACTGAGTGGGCATCTGTCTGCGGGGACTCTGGGTGCACATCTCTCACCTGTTGTCTGGCATGAGAAATGTTCTAACCGTCCAGTAATGACGTCGCCTCTGGCTCTCCTTGTTCGTGGTTTGTCTGATGGACTGGGGGCTCATCGTTCCTCTAGAGGGCCTTATTAGGCAATGCATCTTTTAAATATCCCTGGGTCAGCTCTTGTGCACTCTCTTTCTCTCTCTCCTTCTCCACCCCAAGGAAAACACTTGGCGGGAGAGCAGCTGCTTGTCACACTGCAACCTTCTTCAACCTGCCTTGTATATCTAAGATTTCTCAGGCACAAGTCAAACTCCAGCCTGTAGGGACTCCAGTCTTCAGAGGACGCAAATCACGCTCTCATGTGTTCCCCTCTTAGCTTCTTCCTCTAGGCTACAGGTGAGGGGAGCACAGCTCTTCTCATCCCTGTGGGGTTGGGGAGAGAATGATGATACTCCATCTACTTTCTCTAAAGAAACCGTCCTTCCCATTCCCTATTTTCCTCAAATTTGGTGAAAGGCTAAGGGTCATGAAATAGTTTGCTGGTCTTGTTGGGGGTCTTATACCTGTCTTTGAAACATGGGAACACTTGGTACTTACTGTTTTGTTCTTGGTTTGCTTAGGGAACCCAGTCTAAACAGAGACAACATGTCACCCACCAGCAGAAGTTGCCAGTACCCCTTTCAGGACTCCCCATATCAGAGCAGAAAGGCCAACTTCTTCTTCTTTTTTTTTTTTTTAAAGATTTTATTTATTTATTTGACACACAGAGAGAGACAGTGAGAGAGGGACCACAAGCAGGGGGAGTGGGAGAGGAAGAAACAGGCATCCCGCTGAGCAGGGAGCCCAATGCAGGGCTTGATCCCAGGACTCTGGGATCATGACCTGAGCTGAAGGCAGCCGCCCAACGACCAAGCCACACAGGTGCCCCAGAAAGGCCAACTTCTTCCGTGCCCGGGGGCTTTCTCTGAAGATGAGGAAGGCAGGTCTGCCCACTCCCAAGGCACACCAGAAGTGCTTGGCATTAAACAGCCCCCAGGAGCAGCCCTCAGTGAATGACTGATGGGAGTCAGTGTCTAAAATTCCCAGATGGCTCACTAAGCTAATACTAAGACCTGTATTCTGTGTGGTTTCCCAGAGTCACCCATGGGATGAGTTCTAGAGCCCTCAGTGGTCACTGCCTCAATCATAGACCCTCACTTGGCTTCTTTCTCTCCCTGCCTCATTCTCCCACTTCTCCGTCATCGCCCAGATAAACTGCTTGCACTCAAATCCTTACAATCCTTATCTCAAGGTCCCTTTCTAGTGGAACCCAAACCAAGACAAAGTCCTGTTACACGTGACCACTCCAGCATCACTTAGCACAACCCTGAGCCTCTCCAGGCCTTGCAAGATAGAGGTCTTCTTTTCTCCATCGAGGAGGTGGAAGATCCTAGGGGTGACGTGGTTTAACCATCAAACATGGTAGGACTGGTATTCAATCTCAAATCCATATTTCTCCAAAAATATGCTCTTTCTCCCATACCACTCTGCTCCCCAGCAGCTATCAGCCATTCCCTCCAGCTAATAAAACACGGTCCTTTAAGTGGCCACTCCTAGTCTCAAAGTATATTCAATCTAGCACACTTTTGATGTTTAGGACCTTGGTTCTGAACCATGTGCCCAAATGCCACCCTTCACTCCCCACTTAATCCCGCTCTTAGTCTCCCCAGCTTCTAGTCTCAACTTGCTGCACTGGGTACCATCTTCCCAGTCCTGGTCTGTGGTCCACCATCAAGCCCATTGCTTACACTCATCTCTCCCCCCACCATTATTTTTATTTATTTATTTTTTAAATTTCTTTTCAGTGTTCCAGAATTCATTGTTGATGCACCACACCCAGTGCTCCATGCAATACATGTCCTCCATAATACCCACCACCAGGCTCACCCAACCTCCCACTCCCCACCCCTCCAGAACCCTCAGATTGTTTTTCAGAGTCCACAGTCTCTCATGGTTCGTCTCCCCCTCCAATACACTCATCTTGAGCAATACTCTTCCCCATTGGACTGAGTCCCGAGACTCCCGGCCGTGGCACTGTCCATTATGGATTCTCTTCTGGCCGGTTCATATCATGGCTGTCCCTGTATGTCTTCTCCCCTCTATAGCCTTTGCTGGAGCAAAGTCACTTGCCATCGTTTGCTCCAAACGAGAAAGCACATGCAGAACGCCGGGCAGGCTCAGTAGCTGAGCGAACCTGAGTGCTTTTCAAGAGAACTTGGGTACCACTGCTGGGAATCGCCTAAGTGGGAAGATTTTAATTGTTCCCAGGCTCGTCGCATCCACCTAATTTCCTCTAACGAGCACACACAAAGCAACGAGGAGAGGTGCGGGATTGGATGGCAATTCAGTGCCTCATAATGCCAGATGAATTGCGGCGCCTGCTTCACAGGATTGCATTCGCCGATGTCTGGGAGACAGTCTCCATGGATGCTAATTCAATTATGCTGAAACATAGAAGGAAATTGTCAGCTAAATTGCTGCCACGCTGCCAGGCTGCACCTAGCCCCCGTCCCCAGTGCTGCTTTCCTGCTGATTCAGCAGCAGACGGCCCTTTAAGTCTGAGAATGACCGGGAGCTGTGCCCTACTTGCTATGGCTCCTTGGTTCTTCAGGCAAGCATCCCATCTTAGTCCTCCAAATAGAGGGGAAGAAAGAATTGTGGGGTTTTTTTTGTTGTTGTTGTTTTTCGTCTTTCCCTTGCTTCTTTTCTGTCACAAAATACCTCTTGTTATTTAGTCACCCATTCATGTAACAACAACGAAAATATGTGACTTTAAAAGAAAATATATTATGCAACCAGGCAATCTTTTTTTTTTTTTAAGATTTTATTTATTTATTTGACAGAGAGAGTCACAAGTAGGCAGAGGGGTAGGCAGAGAGAGGGGGAAGCAGGCTCCCTGCTGAGCGGAGAGCCTAATGCGGGGCTTGATCCCAGGATGCTGAGATCATGACCTGAGCTGAAGGCAGAGGCTTTAACCCACTGAGCCACCCAGGCACCCCCCAACCAGGCAATCTTGACTGAGCACCAACTATGTGATAAGTGCTATCCCAAACACCGAGAGCACAGCAGGTAAGAAAATGGGCCAGAACCCATGTCTTCCTCAGTTTATTATTCTCTCTCACCTTCTAAGGAGGGAGGATTATTTTCACTCTCAAGACCGTCTTTGCTTTCTGGGATCCAGAGAATGAATGAATGGCTGAATGGGTCAGTAGAGACAGCGGGGGGCAAGTTAATTATAGGAGAAAAGGCTGCATCGAAAGACAAGGCTAGAGAGCCTGCTGGTTTGGTTAGGTTTGGAGAGTTTTGGAAGTTGGCAAAATAGAGGAGAGGAATTTGGTGGAGTGAACTGTGGCAACAGCAATGGGGAGAAGAAAGTCCATTTCAAGTTTTGCCTTGTTTTCTGGAGACCTTGCATCTGGGCTCTGTGGTATTTTTTAAGAGACTTCAGTAAATGCAGTTTTCAAATTGGGGTTTTTTTCTTTTAAATAAAAAGAGGGGTGCCTGGCTGACTCAGTTGCGGGAGAGTGAGACTCTTGATCTTGGGGTTGTGAGTTCGAGCCCCATGTTGGGTGTGGAGATTACTTAAATAAATAAAACCTAAAAAAATTAAAATGAAACAATCAACAAATACTTATTGAGTACCTACTATGTTCCAGGCATGACAGATGCAGTCTTTGCCTTATCACGCCTGTAGTTCTGAGGGAAAGACGGAAGAGCACATCATGGGTACATCAGAGGGGGGTGACGCTTCCTTTGGAAAGACAGATAAGGCTTCATAGGGCAGATGCGATTTATACTGAACCTTGAAGGAACTGGAGTTTGTCAGGCAAAGAGAGGGGGTAGGGTGTATGGATAGTTTCAGACCCAAGTAACTGCGTTCGAGAAAGCTTCATGTGGTGGGAGAATACCATTCCCTTGGACCAAAGCTGCCCCGTGGAAAGAAACACTGCTGGGAACTCATCCACCAGATTCTTCCCAACACCCAGCTTCCAGAAAGCCAAGAAAATGGAATGTTCTCAGGTAAATGTCTACAGTGGGGGCGTGAATCTGTCTCATTGCCCTTCTGCGGCTGACAGGGCTGGGGCAGGGAAGATAAATTTCTCCTCAGACCGGTTGTCGACTGTCAGGACGGGGGTTTCTTTGCATGAGGTTCTGTGTTACGGTGACTTCAGAGCTGAAGCAGGCTAGCCAGGCTTACATGGGCTGCATTTGCTAGGCATCTACGATGTACCCAGTTCTGTGCTGAGTACTAGGAAACAGAAGTGAAGAGCGGGTATGGTCTGATTCTTGCCAACGTCAGGTAGAAAGGCTTTCACGAGGAAGAGATGTGGTCAACTAACAAGGCACTGATGGTGGTACCTTCACATCCTAGGAGCTAGGGCCGCATGAGAGCCTGTTCCCAGAGTCCTCTGGGAGGGTGGACAGACTCAAGTTGGGGCACCGGCTGTCTCAGGTGAATGCGGTGTGACTTGAGGCAGGGTCCTTCTGCTTCTAGAGTTTCTCACGTGTGAACGTGAGGGTTAGAACACCCAGCTTGAAGGACTCCAGTGAGCATTCGAGATAGCCTGTGTGTCGCCACCCTGATAAAGAAACAGCATGTGATCGGGTACCAAAGCGGAGGTGGCCTTCTTTTCCGCCGTGTCCGTGAACGAGGCCATGGTGAGCTAGGCTTTGTCAGCCGCCGGGTAAAATCTCGAGCAATCTCCATCACTTCACTGGTTTTCCTGCACAATAAAATGCCTTGCGGTCATTTCCACTCACAGAATAGTTCCATCTTGGTAATTAAAATGCCCACTCTTAAGTCATGGTTAAAAAAATCTATGTCGGAGTTTTCCCCCCACACAAACCAACTGTGAAAAAGACACTTCTGAAATTGGAAAAAATTGGAGCAATTTGAACACTGACTGAATCCGTAGATGGAATTAGGGGATTCTTGTTAATGGTGTAATGGTAAATGTGGTATGTGGAGTTTGGTGTTGAATTCCTAAAGCTGAAATAAGGTGATGTCTGGGATTAGCTTTTCAACAACTGGGGGCAACGGGGCAAGTGGGTTGGGGCGTAAGTGAAACAAGAATGACCACTTCTGTTTTATTATTTTATCTTACTACTTCCTTTACTTTTGTAATTGGTTGAAAACTTCCACAAAAAATATTTTAAAAATGTTAAAGCATCCACACAAAGCAACCACACATGATTGGCAGGTTGTACAGCACATGAGACTAGTGGCTGTTGTTCTTATTGTAGCGTTGTAGATCTGTGTGTTTATTGTGACAGACTTTTGGCAATAGCAGTGGTGTGTAGCGCTAATAAAATCAGTATATGTGGTAGCCGACTTCTATGATGACCCTCAGTTATCTCCCTCTGGGTATTTATATGCTGTGTGATCTCCTGCTTTGGGGCTGGACCTAGTGACCTGCTTCTAATGAATAGAATCCAGTCAAAAGTCATGGGATGTCACTTCTGAAATTAGACTATAAACGACTGACTTCCATCTGGCTGGCGTTCTCCTCGTTGCTTTTTTTCCTGCTCATTCTGATGAAGCAAGCTTCCATGTTGAATTATTTTATGGCGAGGCCCACATGGCAAGGCATGAAGAGTGCCTTTAGCCAACAGCCCTCCAACAACCATGCGAATGAGCTGGGAAGTGGAACTTTCCCTAGTCAAGCCTTCAGATGAGATCATAGCCCAGCAGATGCCTTGACGGCATGATCCATAGAGACCATGAAGTCATAAATGTTGTATTAAGCCACCAAGTTTTGGGTAAATTTGTTATACAGTAATAGGTAGCTACTATAGTATATCAGGACAAATTTCAGGCAGATGGAAGTAGGACTTCTTGTAGGGGCATCTTTTTCTAGTTCAAAGGCATAGTATTAGTGTTCGTGAGTAGTAGTTCTGCTTTGCCCCTTTCTTAGCTCAGGCATTTGAGAAGGAGGTTGGATTCCCTCTGTCTCTACCTCCTCCCTGCTTGCTCCCCAAGAGCATGAAGGAACAGAGGGGCAGTTGGTGAGGGCAGGGAAGGCCTTCTGTGGCTAGTACTGTCCGTCACAATTTGGTGTTGGTACAGTCTGCTTGGCAAGTATTTAAAGTTCTTCTGGGTTTGGCAGGTGTTCAAAACTGAGTGTATTCTTCCAGGATTTTGGGGGACCCCCTGTAGTGCCTTCTGTGTGACCCAGTCCCTTGACATGGTGGAGATTTTTAGTTTCCTCCCCTCCCTCCCAGCTCCCATGCCAGGTGGGAGACATCCTGCTTCTTTTGGGTGGGATACTTTTAAGATGACTTGATCTCGACCTTTGGGAAACTCACACATCCTTGGCACCTGCTTCCATGGCTACCCTCTCTCTCCTTGCCTCTCTCCTTCTCGAGTGGGACAGAGACTCACTTCACACTGGACTACTTCTTCCAAAAATTCTCTTCCTGGTTTTCAACTCAACCCTTTTATGCCTTGGAGGTGGGTGTTGGACCGAGGGTTACAAACCTATTTTTGCCTAGGATCTTTGCAGGGCCAGCATCTTGCTCTGAAATGTCAGGTGTTTGAACATCTCATTTTACTCTTGGCTTCAGCTGAAGCCAAGACCCAAAGCATCCCATTTTAACATCCTTTTATATACAGAAAGCAGGCCCAGAGTTGCCGTTCAATGATGGTGGTGGTTGTTTTGTGTTTCGTTGTGGGAGACTGACTGCACTGATGGACCCGATCAGTGTTCTTTCTGTATCTACACTCTACCCTATAACTTTGTAGTCTTTCCCATCAAGGGTTGGACTCTACTTCCCAAAACTTGAATTTCATTTAGGCTTGTTTTTGCTTTGACCAACACGGCTCAGAAGTGACATTATACCCTTCCTATGTGTAGGATCCGGGGGCGCCTCGGTGGCTCAGTGGGTTAAGCCTATGCGTAGGATCCAGAGACCCTGCATAATGTTGGATTTCCTCTAGGAACACTCCTGCTGCCCTGTCAGGAAACCTGTGGTTAGGACGAGAGATCGTGTGGAGAAATGCTAAGCCAGCCCAGTTGCCCCGACAAGTGAGACAGCCCAACCAAGATTAGCAAAGCCACCTAGCCAACCATCTATACTCAGCCCAGATGATTGGAAACGCCCAGCTGACCCACTGACATGTGATTAAAAATTGCTATGCCGTGCTGCTGAGGTTTTGTGGATGCCGTGCCGCTGAGGTTTTGTGGTCCCTTGTTATGTGGCGTTATGGCGGCAGTGGATAGCTGATACACTTGCCTGGGGAGAGCTAATGAGGGCGTTGTGTTCAAGAAGGGCCCTCTCAAGTACCAGGTGACAAAGCGGACTGCCACCTGGGCCTCATCAGCTGTATACCTCTCTCCCAGAGGAAGAGTGTTTTCCTTCCTTAGACATACTCAGCTTCGGCCCAGATAGATTCCTCCTGGGCTTGTCAAAACTTTCCAGAACACAGTACTGCAAACAGGGCTTCCTTTGGCAGCTTGTTAGGATAATTGAAATGTGGGTGGAAGCTCATTAAGCTCCCCTTCGTCAACATTCTTCCTTCCAGGCCCGGGGAAGCTGCGAGTTCTGTCACATCCCATTAGCACCGTGTCTGGGTGGTTTCCACACCTTTCCAGGCAAATCAAACACACGGGGTCCACATTCAAGGGAAAAATGCATTTATTCCCACAGAGAGGGGTGTGTTTATGGAAATTTAAAGATGGATACATCTGGCTGGGCTCGATGATGAGAAAGAGTGAGAATACCTAAAAAAATGCTTGGGAGGGATAAGGAATGCATTCTGCTATTGTACATATTAAAAAGTGAGCATCTGAAATCCTCTCTCGACATCCCTAAGTCCTCTTCTAGTCTCATCTGCTGGCCTCCTACAAAACCCTATTTTATGGAAAGGATTTTAGAACCCAAAATATGTTTGTTCGCCTCCTGACTGGGTCCCGACAGTATCAGTAACAGTGATGTGAATTTTTACTGAGCATGTTTTCTTTGCCAGGCTCTGTGCTAAGACGTTTTTTTTTTTAATTTTTTTTTTAAAGATTTTTATTTATTTATTTATTTGTCAGAGAGAGAGAGAGAGAGCACGCACAGGCAGACAGAGTGGCAAGCAGAGGCAGAGGGTAAAGCAGGCTCCCCGCCGAGCAAGGAGCCCAATGCGGGACTCGATCCCAGGACGCTGGGATCATGACCTGAGCTGAAGGCAGCCGCTAAACCTACTGAGCCACCCAGGCGTCCCTCTGTGCTAAGACTTTTATACAAATAATCTCATTTAACCCTGGACAGGAAGCTCCCTGAGTCAGAGACGATGCCCATTTTGTTCCCTCCAGTATATATATCAGGCATGTAACACAATTCTTGGCATTAGAGGTCCAATACATGTTTAGCAAACAAATAAATGAAGGACAGTCTTGGGGGTTCGGGGTAATTACTCCCATCTCTAAAAGACAAAGACACGGAGGATCTAGGACGAACCCTAGCTCCCATAGCCAGTAAGTGGTGGGAGGGGCCTAAGGCAGGAAGGCTGTATTTTCTTCTTTTTTTTTTTTTAAGATTTTATTTATTTATTTGACAGACAGAGATCTCAAGTAGGCAGAGAGGCAGGCAGAGAGAGAGGAGGAGGCAGGCCCCCTGCTGAGCAGAGAGCCGGACGCAGGACTCTGGGATCATGACCCGAGCCGAAGGCAGAGGCTTCAACCCACTGAGCCGCCCAGGCACCCCAGAAGGCTGTATTTTCAAGGGTTGCTCTTGTGACAATGACGTGAGTGGAGAGGATAAACATGTTAGAAATTACCTGGTACACTATAAGAGCACAAAGGTTAGGTGTCTGATGCTGTTGTTTGTTTTGTTTTTGTGTCTTTATTTTCTATATGGAAGGGGATATGAAGAGAGGGGTGATAGAGACCCAGAGGGGGCCTCGTGGCTCCACAGAATCACATACCCTGGGTTCAAATCTTGACCCCCACCATGTAATGGCTGCATTGTTTGGTTGAAGCCAGTAAAATTCAGGGGTTTCGATGTCCTGCATGGTGCTCCTGCAGCCGTGGCAAGAACTCCCAGGAACCAAGGGGCATGAAACTCAACACACTCCTCATTAAATGCTTTCTACCAACAAACACCATATGCTTGCGCAAATCAATCAACAATTAGTTTTTGAAAAAAAAATGTAACAACAGGAAACCTGCCTTATACGATTGTTTTCAAGATGCAATTAAGATAATGCTCAACGATGCCTAGCACTTGGTAAGTACTTAATAATAATAACGACTAATAAGTAATGCTTACTGAGCACCAACCATATGCCCAGGCTTTAAATGCATCATCTCATTTAATGTTCTTATCAAATCGATGAGGTAGATACTGTTAATTGTCCCATTTTACAGTTGAGCAAATGGAGGGACAAAGAGGTAAATAGCTTGTCCAAGGTTAAACATCTAGTAGGAAGGCTGGTTTGTCTTTGGACTGGATACATTCTCTGGAGGAGGGGTGGGAGGGTAGAGCCAAGAACCACTCAGAGCTGGCAGCAAACCCCAGTCTTTTGTAAGCCTGATCTTCGGGGGTTTCTGGCTTGGGAAGTCTCTGGCATTCCCGGCATTTGTTAAGAAGCTACTGTTATGGTCCATTGGTTATGAAGTATGAACCCCCTTGAAAGGGGTACTAGGATGATCTTCAGTGGAGAGGAAGTGTTACTTCACCAGCACAATCCTTAAAGGGGCATTGTGTTTTAGCAACCGCAAGAAGAAAATCCACAAGGGAGGATTATTTAAAACAACTGTGCTCTGATCAATTAAATCTGGGATTGGCTAAGTTTCATCGCACCAGTGAACCCTGTTCTGTTGGCTGTAACTGGCTGGAAGTCCTTATTTGAGAAGGATTTTGGCCAAGAGCAATGCTTTTGATTAATAATGTCTGCTGTGGGCAAGGGCAGGAAAATGTAGGTAGGTATGCCCTATATTACTGACCCCGCATCATTTATATGCCGTGAAGGGGGGCACTCGAGGAGGGCAGTCACACTTCCCTTTGTCAAAATTTCAGGGGGGTATACGTCCTGGGTGCAATTAACATTTACACAAAGCAGTCCTGCCCTGTCATTTGAACAGTCTTCTTATGAGTTTTATTCAGACTTGTTATTGAACCTCCGGGACATGACCAAGTCTTTCTCTAGATCTTTTCCTTTTATTCTCATATTGGGTAGAAATTATCTCCAGTATCTAGAAAAGGAAACAAAGTTGCAGAGAGGTGAATGAGTTTGCTCAAAGCTGCACAGCACCAAGGGCAGTTTTTTTTTTTTTTTAAGATTTTATTTATTTATTTGTCAGAGACAGAGAGAGAGAGTACACAGCAGGGGGAGTGGCAGGCAGAGGGAGAAGCAGGCTCTCCTCTGAACAAGGAGCCTGATGTGGGACTCGATCCCAGAACCCTGGGCTCATGACCAGAGTTGAAGGCAGATGCTTAACCAACTGAGCCACCCAGGTACCCCACCAAGGGCAGTTTTGACACCAAGCAGACAACTGATAAGTTACACATTGATTGATCAGCTAGTAAGTGGCAAAACCATTTAGGCTATAGGTTTTAGGCTTTGAGACTAATGCTTATTCTTTGGCACAACGGATGCCTCTGATGGGGGCCTAGGGCTGTGCTCAGATGCCACGGTAAACACAGAAAAAACATAGCAAGCTTGATGCTCAAGGAACCTGCACAGTCTTATAATCTCTCTCTCCTCCCTTCCAACCCTCAGAGACAATTCCAAATCTTCTGGAAAGAGAAAGAAAGGGTCATTGCATTTTATTTGGCTACAAAGCACTAAATGGTAAATTGCCTTTCCATTTTAAATTGCCGGCACCATCAGATTCACTGTGAATACAAGTGCATCTTCTGGGGGTAATAGCCATTTTTATGCTGCTAATCTAGAAAAAGGAAATACGGCTCAGAGAGCAGGCTGATGACAAGTTGGGTAGCAGTCCCAAGGCTGATGTGGTCTGGAGAAAACCACGAGTCTCTCTGGGCCTGTTTTCTCCATCAGAAATTATATTCCATCTGTGTCTTGGTAACCACAGCAGGGAGAGTTAAGAAAACCTAATAAGGAGTCTCCTGGCAAACTTAAAGTTTCTGTGCAAAAAAAACACAATATTGAGAACTCTGCATGAGAAAGTCCCTTTGTGTTAGCAACACGTCCCTGTCAATTTGTTCAGTCCCCAAAGCTGTTTCAAAGACCTGCTTCTCAGTGATTGTTCCAGTGAAACTGCAGGTTGGAGAGGTGGTGGGGAGAGGGGCTCAGGGAAGGGAAAAGATTTGCCCAGGGTCATGCAGCCAAAAGGGGGACAGAGCCGAGTCTCCAGCGCAGATCTAGCTGGGGCTCGGTTGCAGCAGTGCATTATTAAGAAGGAAAGTGTGGGTCAGGAGCCCCTCCCAACAAAGGGAATGTTTGTTGAATGAATGCAAGTGCTTGAGTAAGACCATGGGTGAATGAGCCCTTGGGAGCCTTTCTGGGGGCAATTTTGCTGAGTGTTTGCAACACCTTAAAAATAGAAATTACCTCTGGCACCCTTTATTCCCCTCCTTAGGAATTCTTCCCAACGAGGGGCGGGGCACCTGGGTGGCTCAGTCATTAAGCATCTGCCTTCGGCCCAGATCACGATCCCAGGGTTCTGGGATTGTATCTCGAATTGGGCTCTCTGCTCAGGGGGGAGCCTGCTTCTCCCTCCGCCCCCCCCCCGCTATGTTCCCTCTCTTGCTGTCTCTCTCTCAAATAAATAAATAAAATCTAAAAAAAAAAAAAAAAAAGAATCTATCCCAAGGAAATAATCAGATAAGTTATGAAGATGTGATCTGCAGACATTCATATCTATATTTTCTATAGGAGCCAAAACGTGCATACCACCTAAGTATCCAGCTGTAGGACGTCAGTTTAAATAAATGAATCGATAAATATATAATTGATGACATGCCTGTATTCTGGGCTTTTAAACTGAAGAAGTAAGAATGTTTATGGTGGCTTAGTTATAGTGGTATTCATGGCAGCTTTAAAAGAGCAAAAAGTTAAATGTCCAGCAAGGTTCCAGGTTTGCAAACATACTGGAATACTGTACAGTTTTTTTAAAGTAATGGTGTGCATGGGTATTTATGGGCATGAAAAGAGGCTGACAACATCGAAGTTAGGTGGGTGATTCAGGACAAAGAGTAAGTACTCTATGACCTCTCTCTTACACTCTATGTAAGGCTATATGTGAAAATCTTAATAGAACCCCTATTAACCCCTCTTTGGATGACAGGGGTACACTTTTAAAGAGTAATAATAACAATAATAATGAAATGATAACGAAAGTGCTTATGATATGATAATAATTCTTATCATCGTACTCTATGACTTTCGAAGCTCACAGAACTGACCCATTCTAAACACAACACAGGTGTTCCTGCATGAAGGGGATAAGGACCCCAAGCTTGGGGCTGGCCTAGAAGGATGTTGCAGAAGGGACAGGAAGGTGGCTCACTTTAACACACACCCACTCTGTGCCCCGAATGGCATCATCATCGTCATTGATCATTTGAGGATCATACCTCATTGATGATCATACATCATCACATTGAATTTTGCACTGGTTGTTGGGTCCCCAATGTTGGATCCCCCAATAATGGGTCCGTGATTAAAGGAGTGAGACTGATACAAAGCGAAGGTCAAGCAAAGCTTTATTTCGCGCCAAGCATCGAGAATCAAACCTACCGGCCGGGCCCATGCCTTTTACGGAGAGCGCGACCCCTCCCTGCCTCACAGACTAACTTTTATAGAGCAAAGGCCATGTGGTTGAGCCTGGCCACACACAGGTGGCCAATGAGATTGCAACACACAGAGATAGCTGCACAGTCATGCTAGGTCACACATGGGTGGCCAATTGAACTACAATTCACCCCATAGTAGCTATTTGAACCAGCCTATCACCTTAGTCAGAATGGGCACCCAAAAAGGCACCCCAAGGGCAGGGCCCATACCCCTTGGTAGCAAGGAGACAGTATGTGCCCCCACTGATTGAATGTCTCCACCTGACCTGACCCGACCCACCCTTGTATTTGGGCTTTGTTACTTGGGACTGGTTTTCCGGACTTGCTTTTAAGTAAGTTCCCCTGGGGAGGGCAGGGTCAATTTAAGTTTTATTGCATAAACAACAAAATGGCTGTTCAACCGAGGTGGGGCCACTCTGGCTAAATAGGCCCTTACACGGTAATTCAGAGTCTGTTTTACCTCCCACTCACCTGTGTAAAAACTGAAGCTCAGAGAGGTTGAATAACTTCTCCGAGATCACCCAGCTTCAAGTGGAGCCTGTCTGGCTCCGAAATACACATACTCTCCACCTTGCTCTTTGCTCAGAAAACTTCCTTTTCCGGGCAACAAGGCCATGGCCGAACCCATCGACCAGGAGAGGCCATAATAGTTTAATAGGGCCTGTTTCTCATGAAGTCCTGTCTTGCTGTGCTGTGAAGAGGAGGAAAAGACTGGTGTGAGATCTTAGTATATCCTCATGTCAAGCCCAGCTTCCTTCTGGGACAGGGGTGCATTGGCAGCTCTCCAACCCTTGTCTTTGACTTTGGAAATGGAGATGAGGCAGTCACACCAACTTTGCATAACTGTGAAAACGGACCTTACCTCTCCACCCAGTTGCACCCTCGTAGAGTAATCACTTTACCTTCCTAAGCCTCTTTTTCTTTTTTTTTTAAATTTTTTATTTCTTGTGTCTGGTAGCCATTTGTATGTCTTCATTGGAGAAGTGTCTGTTCATATCTTCTGCCCATTTTTTAATATGATTATCTGTTTTGTGTGTGTTGAGTTTGAGGAGTTCTTTATAGATCCTGGATATCAACCTTTTATCTGTACTGTCATTTGCAAATATCTTCTCCCATTCCGTGGGTTGCCTCTTTGTTTTGATGACTGTTTCTTTTGCTGTGCAGAAGCTTTTTATCTTGATGAAGTCCCAGAAGTTCATCTTTGCCTTTATTTCCTTCGCCTTTGGAGACATATCTTGAAAGAAGTTGCTATGGCTGATATCAAAGAGGTTACTCCCTATGTTCTCCTCGAGGATTCTGATGGATTCCTGTCTCACGTTGAGGTCTTTTATCCATTTTGAATTTATCTTTGTGTACGGTGTAAGAGAATGGTCAAGTTTCATTCTTCTACATATAGCTGTCCAGTTTTCCCAGCACCATTTATTGAAGAGACTGTCTTTTTTCCACTGGATATTTTTTCCTGTTTTGTCAAAGATTATTTGACCATAGAGTTGAGGGTCCATATCTGGGCTCTCTACTCTGTTCCACTGGTCCATGTGTCTGTTTTTATGCCAGTACCATGCTGTCTTGGTGATCACAGCTTTGTAGTAAAGCTTGAAATCAGGTAACGTGATGCCACCAGTTTTATTTTTGTTTTTCAACATTTCCTTAGCAATTCGGGGTCTCTTCTCATTCCATACAAATTTTAGTATTATTTGCTCCAGCTCTTTGAAAAATACTGGTGGAATTTTGATTGGAATGGCATTAAAAGTATAGATTGCTCTGGGCAGTATAGACATTTTAACGATGTTTATTCTTCCCATCCAAGAGCATGGAATGGTCTTCCATCTTTTTGTGTCTTCTTCAATTTCTTTTAGGAGTGTTCTGTAGTTCCTCGAGTACAGATCTTTAACCTCTTTGGTTAGGTTTATTCCGAGGTATCTTATGGTTTTTGGTGCTATAGTAAATGGAATCGATTCTCTAATTTGCCTTTCTGTATTTTCATTGTTAGTGTATAAGAAAGCCACTGATTTCTGGACATTGACTTTGTATCCTGCTACATTACTGAATTGCTGTATGAGTTCTAGTAGTTTGGAGGTGGAGTCTTTCGGGTTTTCCATATAAAGAATCATGTCATCTGCGAAGAGAGAGAGTTTGACTTCTTCCTTGCCAATTTGGATACCTTTTATTTCTCTTTGTTGTCTGATTGCTGTTGCTAGGACTTCTAATACTATGTTGAACAAGAGTGGTGAGAGTGGGCATCCTTGTCGTGTTCCTGATCTCAATGGGAAGGCTGCGAGCTTTTTCCCATTGAGGATGATATTTGCTGTGGGTTTTTCATAGATAGATTTGATGAAGTTCAGGAATGTTCCCTCTATCCCTATACTTTGAAGCGTTTTAATCAGGAACGGATGCTGGATTTTGTCAAAAGCTTTTTCTGCATCAATGGAGAGGATCATGTGGTTCTTCTCTCTTCTCTTATTGATTTGTTCTATCACATTGATTGATTTGCGAATGTTGAACCATCCTTGTAACCCAGGGATGAATCCTACCTGGTCATGGTGGATAATCTTTTTAATGTGCTATTGGATCCTGTTTGCTAGGATCTTGTTGAGAATCTTAGCATCCATATTCATCAGTGATATCGGTCTGAAATTCTCCTTTTTGGTAGGGTCTTTGCCTGGTTTGGGGATCAGGGTAATGCTGGCTTCATAAAAAGAGTCTGGAAGTTTTCCTTCTGCTTCAATTTTTTGAAACAGCTTCAGGAGAATAGGTATTATTTCTTCTTTGAAAGTTTGATAGAATTCCCCAGGGAATCCGTCAGGTCCTGGGCTCTTGTTTTTTGGGAGGTTTTTGATCACTACTTCAATCTCGTTACTAGATATCGGTCTATCCATAAGGGAGATTCAAATCAAAACCACATTGAGATACCACCTTACACCAGTTAGAATGGCCAAAATTAGCAAGACAGGAAACAACGTGTGTTGGAGAGGATGTGGAGAAAGGGGAACCCTCTTACACTGTTGGTGGGAATGCAAACTGGTGCAGCCACTTTGGAGAACAGTGTGGAGATTCCTCAGGAAATTAAAAATAGAGCTTCCCTATGACCCTGCAATTGCACTGCTGGGTATTTACCCCAAAGATACAGATGTAGTGAAAAGAAGGGCCATCTGTACCCCAATGTTTATAGCAGCAATGGCCACGGTCGCCAAACTGTGGAAAGAACCAAGATGCCCTTCAACGGACGAATGGATAAGGAAGATGTGGTCCATATACACTATGGAGTATTATGCCTACATCAGAAAGGACGAATACCCAACCTTTGTAGCAACATGGACAGGACTGGAAGAGATTATGCTGAGTGAAATAAGTCAAACAGAGAAAGTCAAGTATCATATGGTTTCACTTATTGGTGGAGCATAACAAATAATACAGAGGACAAGGGTAGATGGAGAGAAGGGAGTTGAGGGAAATTGGAAGGGGAGGTGAACCATGAGAGACTATGGACTCTGAAAAACAACCTGAGGGTTTTGAAGGGGCGGGGTGGGAGGGTGGGGGAACCAGGTGGTGGGTATTAGGGAGGGCACAGATTGCATGGAGCACTGGGTGTGGTGAAAAAACTATGAATACTGTTACGCTGAAAATAAATAAAAAATTGGAAGAAAAAAAAAATTTTTATTTCTTTACAGCGTAACAGTATTCATTGTTTTTGCACCACACCCAATGCTCCAAGCCTCTGTTTCTTTACCTGTAAAGTGGAATTCTAATGCTCGTCTTTATAGGGGTTTTCACGAGTTCAGACATTATATTTGCAAAACCCCTGGCATGGAGGAGGCAACATGATTTACTTTTTTTTTTTTTTTTTACTTATCCTAAAACTATAGGGTGATAACACCCAGGGAATACATACCTTCATGTAACTAGCAACAGAGGCTAGGCAGATATGTCTACATTTGGGAGCCCCAAGGAGAAGCACCTCAAATCTTCCTTGCCAAATGAAAGTTCCACCTTAAAATTTCCCTCTGTGAACGCTTGCAAAGATGGTATTTAATTGATCATAACATCCTCAGACTCTCAGGCAGGCTCTTTCCTCTTCTTGCTCATCACTGCTGATTACTGGAGATATTTTATGTAAACAGAAAATGGTTCCTGCATAATTAGACCCATCCACCCTCCCACTAGCCCCCCTCCCTTTGCTCTGCTTATAGCTTCCTGGAGCTGCCCAGCTACCTCTGAGGCTCATCAGTCTGTAGGGGCTGCTGAACTCCAAGGATCCCAAGAGACACTCCCTGGAGGGGCTGTCACCTGGAGCCACAAAGCCTGTTAATAAGGAGGCAAAACTCTGCACCCTCTGTTTCTGCCTCTGGGTTCCGTCCAGAGCTGGCACCATGCCATTGCTTCCTGGGCTCATATGCCAACTATTGTACCTCTTAGGAGAGATTCTCTTTGCAAACATAGCTGTCCTGTGTCCCCCTCCTCTGACTTTCTGGGAGGTCACTGCAAAGGGGAAAGGGTTCATCCTGAAGTGAGTGAGTCTCTGCGGATTCTGTCTAGGTGATGCGTTCTTTCCTTAGTAGCTTCTTGGGGCATACACAGTAGTAGAATTCCTTGTTTCCATCTTGGTCTCCCTGGCCCCCCACCACCCTGCTAGACTGTTCCATAGACCTCATGATGTCATGGAGGATGGGGAGTGGGCTGTACTGTCTCCTTCATCTCCAGGGCTTGGTACAATTCTGGGGGTTCCTAGTTCAGTCGAGAAGGCGTGGTCCACAGAGGTAAGTGAGATTGGATGGTTGAAAGGTTTGGGCTTCATCTTGAATCCTCTGAGGAGTTCTTCTGGTTTTGTTTTTGTTTTTGTTTGTTTTTAGAGAGGGAGGAGGGGAGGGGCAGGGAGATGGAGAAAGGGAATCTTAAGCAGGCTCCATGCCCAGCCCCATGCAGAGCTGGATGCAGGGCTTGGACCCTTAACCCACTGAGCCACTGAGATGCCCTTAAAGCCCCTGAGGAGTTTTAAGGGGGATGGGCGTATACCCAAACTCGTGTTTTAGGAAGGTCGCACTGGCTGCCCGGTGGAGAGGGGACAAATGGAGACATGAGGACAAGGAAGTTGTTACAATGATCCCAGAAGCTGTGCCTGGATGGGGCGGTGGTCCAGGTGCAAGTGTCGCCTCCTCCAAGCTTGGCAGCCTCCTGTGCTTACTCCAAGCAGATGCTGTTGGTATCAACCTGTGTCCCCTAGGCTTACCCCCTAGACTGTGCAGTTTCTGTGCGCTCTGATGACTCTTGCGCACTCTGACGACTTCTTGTGAGCTCAGATGACTTCCTCGGTCTCTCAGCCTCAGGGTGTCCTCTGGCTACAGCAGGGTGCTGGGTATCCCTCAGAGGAGGCAGGAAAAGCCAGAGGAGAGACACCTCAACCAGTGAGGAACAGGGAGAGATGGACAGATAACCCAGCTCCCATGCCCCTCAGTGGGACAGTTGGCCGCAGGTTTTGCCCTGCCTCCTAGAAGTCCCCAGCGGGGCCGAGCCCCGGCAGCCCACAGTAAGAGCCAGCCCATTCATGTGCTCTGTATTCCCTTCCCTGTCTTCCCTTCCCTGTCTCCTGTCCCCCCACCCTCCTTTCTCTTTGTGCCTCCTGGGATCAGTCCCAGATCAACTCCTTGTACCGATTCTCATCTCGGGGTCTCTTTTTAGAGGAACCCCAAATAAGACAATGGTATTTTATAATGAATGGGTAAACATCCATATGCTTTCATTCAGTCAGTCAGTCACATTTTACCATGGTGCCTACATTTTAACATCTATTATTCCTCTAAGAAGTTTACATAGCTCTCTGGGACCCTAAGACGTTCTCGAACTTTCTCAGGTACAACATTGCATCATTAACACCATCGCCGTGAACAGACCTCAAATGCCAGGATGAGGCCTGGAGATGCCCCTGGTTTTAAATTTCAAAAGTTGTACAAGGTTCAGAGGAAATAAATACCTACCCAGGAGGCCCTGTGGAGAAGCTGGGGGAGAGCGGGGGCGAGGACCTGTTGTTGAAGGTGCTACCACATAGGCTTCCTTCTCTTGGGAGGACACAGATGAATGGTTTAAAGGGAGTGAACTTATGGGGGAGCTGATATTACTTCCCTTTCTTAGAAAATAACCTTAAAAAAAAAAAATGACTTCAGTTGCCCCAACGCTGTGGCAAAGGGATGCTCTGTAGTTCAAGTTTGTTGGGAAAATTTGTAGGGCTGGGATAAGAACATGCCAGCCAGCCAGCCAGAGAAGTTTGTGGCTCGAGAAGGGATGATTTTGCTCCCAGGGGACATTTGGCAATGTCCGGAGACATTTTTGGACGGACGTGCTGCTGGCATCTAGCGGGCAGAGGCCGGGGCACTGCTAAGCCCCCAGTGAGGCACAGGACAGATTCTATAACAAAGGATTATTCAGCCCCAAACGGCCATAGTGAGAGACCCCGCTTCAGAGGACCTCTGCATCTCAGCTTCTAGTTTTCCATACAGGCCTAGGGAGGGAAGGACTAAAATCACGGGGCATTTCTGGGGATGCCAGCAAGGGGCAGTAGAGGATGGTGAAAATCCTGTGTCTGCTGACAGCTGGGAGTGATGGGGGTTGGAGGGGGGGTGTTTGGTGGACACATAGCTGGCAATGAGGCTAAGGGCCTTGTTTCAAGTTGGCCTCAACTGTGGGAAGCTTTCATAGCGACCAAAGCTTTCGATGAAAGGAAATGTGATATCACGACCATAAATAAAAAAACCAGAACCACTTGTCGTGATTAGAAGGCAATCTCAGTATGAGTCCAATGCAAGTCATCAAATATCAGTGAATATTGGGGAGCTGAGCAGGCTGGGAATCAGAAAGCCTTGGGACAGTCCAAAATGGGGTTTGGCCAGAATAGTGCTTCCTGAAAAGTGGTAAGGAGAAAACATTTTATGCAGAGGAGAGAATTTGCAGTTATACACAGAGGCAGTGTTAAATAACAGTGAATTGCTTGAAATTAATCCCCCCTTTTCGATTTCCTTTCCATCCATCTAAATACAACAAAGAAAAAAACTCAGCTTTGGTGTTCACATGTCTTCAAACACATCTTTTAAACACTTGCTAATTTCTCCTTTCATGAAAGACAGAGGAGTAGGACCTTGCTAAGTTATAAAACTCAGAATTTATTAACATTCTATAATTTCGTTGTGTTTATTTTATGCTTACCTTCTATTCACGTTTTTCCATTTAGAGAGGATTATAGAAGTTTCCTCTTCAAATACATTTAAGTTCTGTGAGTGAATCAATTTAAAAGTATTAAAATAAAAATGAATAGATGGTATGCAAAAATGGAAAAGATGGTAAAATTAGCAGATTTTGCCATCAGAGGAAGTCAGGCTGTCTTTCTAGGGATAACCTTAAAATGGCTCTATTTTTTAATTTCAAAGTTAATAATTTGCAAATAAAATGCAAACACCTGTGCTTTAAATATTATCTTAAAATTGCATAGGACTCTTGAAGTAAGCTGGATGCTATCCATGAATGCTTCTAGCATATTAGCCACCCACGCTCCC
Organism: Martes martes; assembly: GCF_963455335.1. Lineage (NCBI taxonomy): Eukaryota > Metazoa > Chordata > Mammalia > Carnivora > Mustelidae > Martes > Martes martes. Next base: position 78,185,249 of record NC_137901.1, read on the forward strand.
TGGACTCATTCATAGTCTTTTTTGTGGGGAGGGTTTTTTTCCTAGACCTAACACCATATTTGGCACACAGTAGATGCTTAATAGGTGCCTGTTAGGAAAAATGCACGCAACTCAGGAATCGAAAAGGAAGCTTTCAGTTATTAAGGACAGAAAATCCACCTTGATCCAGTTTAACAAAAAAAGAGAAGTGTTCAGAAGTAAGGTAGGCTGGGGTATGTTTTGGTCCAGAGTTTCAGGGTGTGATCTGGACTATGACTTCATTTCTCTTTAATTTTCTCAGATCTGCCAACTTTTGTGTCCTTGTCCTTAGGAAGGCTTGCCTCATTACAGCAAAATTAGCTGCTACAGAATCAGATCTCATACCCACACACCACAAATGGGTGTGGGAAGGGGAAGAGAGCATCTTTTCCCCAGCCTTCCAAGACAGTGTTTTGAGATTCATTCCACTTGGCCAGTTGGACCATTTCGGGTCACGTATCAACCCTGGAGGCAACCTCTGAGGCCAGAGGGATGGAATTCACTGATTGGCTTCTCTTAGGTCACATGTCCCATGCCTATAGCCAGGAATGGTGTCATCCTCCCGAGAGAAACATGGATCCCCAAATGGGAATTAAGAGCTGTTGGAAAGAAGTGGGAGGAAGAGACAGATGCTGGGATAGCCTGGCCACATGATGGATGTCCACTCCATCCACGAATGGCAGGACACACTGATACAGAGTACACTGGTTCATGAACTGTTTGTTATTTGCCATGACAAGATAAACACAGAAATCAAGGGTAAGCATTTAAAAACTTACAGAGCAATTTAACATTTTTTTACAACATCCAAGTGTGTGATAAGTAAATTCATCTTACTGAACAGGGTATAGACCACAAGTCTTGGCTTATGAAGGATTAGGAAAACTAATTAATCTTTCATGATAAGTTGAGGAGCATTGGTTTAGGCACTGTGCCTTGTGGGTTGACCACTGTTAGCAGGTTGGAAAGTCCAAGCTGAAACTCTTAAGACTCATGTAATACTAATGGGTGTGGGACACTGGGAAATTTGGGTTGAATGAGCCTGATGCAGAGATGTTATGAGCATCCTGCCTCATCTGGGGCTGTTTCTAGACACCAATAGGTAGGTCTTGTGGATTACAAGATGCCAAAGACCTATAGGAAGAAAGCATCAAGGAATCAAGAATGATCGGGAATGAAGTCTGGATTTTCAGGCTAGCTCCTTTTGTCTCTTCTGACAATGTCCTGACTACTTATTATGGGTTGCTATAGTGACAGGAGAGGTACAGGGGACTGTGCAAGGTGGCATTGCAGATTAAGCTTCACAAAAGTTGGTTTAACTTTCCTTGTGGGAGCTTAGATTTAAACATCTCATCGCCTTCTGCCATGATATCGTGGGCTTTCCTGAGGACAGTAAAGCTTCCAAAAGTTCTGTTATCAGGCTTTCCTTTGTCCTCATTCCTCAAAGAGCAAGACCTGGTAAGGACAGGTCTTGGTTCTGCTAAAATGAATTATTATTTCCTTGGGGCTAATATTCCAAAGACTGTTCCTTGGGTTGAGCCCAAAGGCATTGGTGGGGTTGGCCCACCATTATAGAACGAGACAAAGAGCTACCTCTGAAACCAGGGGTAACTGAAGAATGAAAATCCCCACAATCTTGAGTTCTAACCAGAGATATTCCTCCCATGTGCAAAGGCAACATGTCAAAAAGGGTTTCCTACTTCCAGGTGAAGTGATCTGATGTCAGGTATTTCCTTGAAAATCCTCTGGAGAGTGGAATACAGATGAAACAAACTTCATCAAAATCTGATGGATACATAGGATTCGTGATATCTTTCTTTTATGTATCTTTGAAATTTCCATAATAAAAAGGTAAAAAAGAGGTTTTAAAATTCCAACTTTTCACTAACATAAACAATACAGGAATTAATATTAGTCATTCAACAAGTAATTGTTGAGAATCAACTATGCATCAGGCTCCAGGGGGTGATACCCCATACCGCCAACACACACACCCAGAAGATGGGACCGATTCCTATCTAGTAACTTTTTATAAAGTCCATGGGTTGAAAAATCCTGTGAACAAGAAAGAATTCCAATTGGCTGTCTAGTTTATTTTAAACTGATAAATATGTTACATGACATTATATGTCAGGACATACAATGATTGGCCAATGTTGAAGAAAAATCTCTAACATGAATCATACAAAGTTAACACAGAAATCAGAAATTGGATGAAAACAGAGATGATGGAGGAACAGAAAACTAAAGTGAAGCAAAAAGGAAAGAAATACATAATTTACTTTTTGAGTTCAGAGAAGCTATTACATCCATGAAACAAGAAAAGGATACTATCAAAAGGGACAGTAAGAGTTAAGAATGAGTTTTTTTTTTTTTAAGATATTTATTTATTTGACAGAGATCACAAGTAGGCAGAGCAGCAGGCAGAGAGAGAGGGGGAAGCAGGCTCCCTGCTGAGCAGAGAGCCCGATGCGGGGCTTGATCCCAGGACCCTGAGATCATGACCTGAGCTGAAGGCAGAGGCTTTAACCCACTGAGCCACCCAGGTGCCCCAAGAATGAGTTATTAAAATAATTTAAGAGAACATGGGTGTTTTGTGATAAATCACTGGGGGAACAATCTTTGTTTTGTGCACTTTTCAATATATATATTATATTTTACAACTTAAAAAGATTAAAAATAGAATAAAATAAATTATACTGCTAAAAAAATCAATACAGTGGTTGTGAGGAAAAGTTGAAAAAAATATATTGTAAGGTGGACAAAAAGAGAACTGGAAAGTAGGAAGGAAGAGGTAAGGACATTAGAGATTTGGTGTAAGAGGTTCAAAATGTGAATAAAAGGAGTTCTAGAAAGAGAGTATTTAAAATACAGAGGTAGGGGTGCCTGGGTGGCTCAGTGGGTTAAAGCCTCTGCCTTCGGCTCGGGTCATGATCCCAGGGTCCTGGGATCAAGCCCCGCATCGGGCTCTCTGCTAGGCAGGGAGCCTGCTTCCCCCTCTCTCTCTGCCTGCTGCTCTGCCTACTTGTGATCTCTGTCTGCCAAATAAATGAATAAAATCTTAAAAAAAAAATACAGAGGCAGTAAGATCATTAAATAAACAGTACCAGAAAATGTTCAAAAACCACAGGGTATGAGATTTCAGATTAAGAGGGTCTTTTGAGCGATCTATATCAGGAAAGGGAAAATATATCCCTCTAAGGCATACGACTGTGCTGTTTTCAAACAGAAAGAATAAAAGGAATATCATAAAAGCATCCAGAGGGGAAGAAAAATTGAAATACAGGTTACATGCAAGAATCTGAATGGCATCAGTCAGCTAACAGTAATATTAGAAGATGGAAATGAATGCATCGGTGCCTTAAACTATTACATATGTACAAATATTATATGTATAAATAGAGAGAGATGTAGGGGGAGTCATCATGACATAAGAGAATCAAATTCTCATTCTTCATAATAGGACAATAATAGTGCTTACAAGTGATAACCCAATAAATAACAGTATTGGTATGTTACTTAAAATATGGAGCTAAGTACCAGGAAAGACAGCCCAGAGGATTGAAGGTTATTGCCTTCACTGTGGGAGAGGTGGTGTATGAGGAAGTAGAAGGGACTTCTGAAAGTTTGTCATTAATTTTATAATAAAATTGAACTTTATGTACATGCATTATTTCTGTTAAAGTAAGAACGAGTTTAATTTTTAAATATCCCCTCTAGCTGCTGTGGGGACCATGGGTTGCAGGGAGGGAAATAGAGGCAGGGAAACCAACCATCCATCCAACCACTCAAACCATCACTTTGAGTCTTTTGCTTTGCCAATGAAAACATATAATCTCTTACCTTTAGCTGCTGTTGTGGTTGTTATTGTACTTTGTGGCTTTGTCTCTCAACCAGGAGGTGGATATTACAGAATTAATTCATCTGCTTTATGAATAGGCTTGGTCCTTTGCTGCCTTGGTCAAATCTGGGATCCTGCCATCACTGAGTTTTCTTCTCTGTTGTTCTTTCCTCGCATTCAGGAAAGAGCCCTGCAATGTGAACACAAGGAATTGAAATTCCAGTCGTGTCTCTCCTCAGTTCGGTCTGATTTTCAGAAATTGCAGTAAATCAGTGGCACTGAAAATTGGCCTATTTTTTTTTTTTTTTCTGGGGGTGTTGGTTTGGCTTGATGAGAAAGCAAAAACAAATGGAGTTTATAAATGTAACTAATCAGGAAGTTAAAGAGAGGTTAAACCTAATGGATTAATCAAGTTTTTCTGGGAAGTGGGAAGGAAAGGTGGGAGGGTGGAGGGGGGCGGGGAAGAGAGCGCTGGGGCAAGGTTTTGTCCAGACTGATTGAATAAGCTCTTCACTGGAATCAGCTCTTTGAATGTCCTGGGTTTCTCTCTCTCTCTCTCCCTCTCTCTCTCCATCCTTTCTTATTGGAGAATGGAGAGGCCCCCAATGGTAGCAGTCGGGCATGCTGGGTGCAGATAACAGGGTGCCACCTGCTAGGAGACTCAGCTCTGATTTCTGGTTCTGCTCTTTACCAGTTCTGTGACCTTAGAGATAGCCCATCACTCTTTGAGCTGGTATTATGCTTACTATAAAATGGGGTGAGTAGTCTCATTTTCCAACATTACCACGCTTGTAAAGGTCAACAGAAGTGATTCAGTAGAATGTGAGAACTGGAAATGGAGGAGGGGGGCTGGCTGACACTCACAAGGGCCTTGGCAGGGACAAGCGTGTCCTTGCTCTAGAAAGCAAAGGGGTAGGTGGCATGAAGCGGTTGGGGCTGGAAAATGACAAATTGATGTAGATGACATGAAGGATTTTTCACCTTTGAGAGGTGGGAGAAGACTGTGAACTACTTTGAGGATGGCATGGAAGTTTGAGACCATCAGGTTTGCTTTGAGATGATTCATTCCATATGTCCTTTCTATCCTAGTGGTTCTCAAATCTTTAGCTCTGGTTCAAGCCTTTTCCCTCTTGAGCAATATGCCTACCAACTCACTAATTACTACATTTCTCCACCTCCCTTACAGGTAGGTGTGGCCATGTGACTGTATTCTATGGTGAGGTACAAGTGGAAACTTTGCTTCCCGGAAAGCTCTTTAAGGGGGCTCCATTTTACACTTCCACTAGTTCTTCTTCATATACTCTGAAACACTGGTGTGATGGTTGGAACTCCTGCAGCCATTTTGGACCCTGAGGCTAGAACTAATGTGATAGGGTGGCAGAACAGGTAGAAAGAACCAAGTTCTCTAAATATTGAAGAGCTGCCCAAAAGCCTTGGACTGTCTATCCCCAGATGTCTTTCCCCTGAGAAAGAAACATTCTTCTTTCTTTGTTAAGCCACTATAATTTTGGGTTTCCTGTGACTTGCAGCTGAACCTGATCCTAAGTGATAGCCAGAACCCTGGGATTTCTTCCTTACATCTAATCTTATACCAAGTCCTAACTTCTGGCTGTCTCTCCAGTCCATCCCCTTTTATTCTTGTCTGACCCACATTGTCTCTTACCAGGATGACTGCAACTTCTTCACTGATTCCCCATTTTAACTTCTCACCAACACCCATGCCCAGAGAATTTCCATTTTTTAAAAAAAGTAATCTTTCTAAAACCCAAATATAACTACTCGGGAATCATGGAATTATGGACACTTAATACAGCTTAAAGGGCCCCTAGAGTCATTTAATCTAGATTTCTTGTTGGTTTGGGTTGATGAAAAAGACGGAGAGAATAAAGCTTTCCATGGGCCTTCTGCAATAAAATACATTTTATTCCATAAATAAAAAGCAGAAAAGCATTCCTCTGGAGAAGACCCAGAATTTTCAGCAGCTTCTCACAGGTGTTCACTGAAAGTTAAAAATCTCCAGTAAGTCTAACTTCCTTATTTTGTAGATGGGGAAACTGAGGCCTACAGAGGTTAAGGGGCATGTCCAAGGTCACAGAGAGATTCAATGGCAGAGCTGGAACACAGTCTTGTGCTCTCCGCTTCAGACAAAGCTGCCGGTTGGCAGTCAGTGCCAATGTGCAGTCTTTAGATTTCTCTCCTCAAGGATATGGGGTATCCATTTTCATGCAGAATACTCAGATTAGACTCACATCAGTAAAGGCTGGGTGGTAGTTAGTACCCATGGACAGAAGAAGTCTTAAAGAGTTATTAATTACATACATTTCTGTTTACAGGAGAATAATACTGTTGGCCCCATTAAGCACCATTATCAATGTGTGATCTAATAATTTCAACATAATGAAACTAATATATTTCAGAGGAATGGGAGGAAATATTCCACAACTGCTGCAAATTGAATTATTCTGGGCTAGGAAGTCCTTGAGGCAGTGACAATAATTGTTCTTATTTTTGTCACATCTATTTGGTACAGTGCTTTACAGTTTACAGATCATTTTCCATACCTTATTATCTTATTTTGTTCTTCCAGAAATTTGGGGAGGGAGTAAGGTAGAGAAAACAGTGCTCTAGTTGGGAATATTGTGGTTGCAAGCAACAGAAAATTCAACCTATACTAGCTTAGGGAAGAAAGAAATTGGGGAGGGGGCTGGGAAGACTGGGATGTTCTGGTTCAAGAATGGTTTGATCCCAAGCTTCACGCTGTCATTAAGACTCTGGCTTTGTTTCTGGATGAGTCTCTCTGCTGCCTCATTGGCTTCCTTCTCGAGTTGATTCACTTGTGGCCTCCAATTCCTTTCTTCTTCTTCTTCTTCTTCTTCTTCTTCTTCTTCTTCTTCTTCTTCTTCTTCTTCTTCTTCTTCTTCTTCTTTTTTTTTTTTTTAAAGATTTTATGTATTTTACAGAGAGAGACAGCACAAGCGGGGGAACAGCAGAGGGAGCTGGAGAAGTAGCCTCCCCACTGAGCAAACAGCCTGAGGCATGGCTCAATCCCAGGACCCTGGGATCATGTCCTGAGCCAAAGACAGATGCTTAACTGACTCAGCCACCTCAGTGCCCCGAGGCCTCCAGTTATTATATCCTCACATGACAATGCCCCAAAGGAACACAGATGATGTCTAATAAGTCTTACGTAGAGCAGAGCACTTGTCCATCCCCCAAACCTCAGAAAACCTGTCCTCATGTCTTATTGGTCAGAGTCCTATCCTTCAACCAATCACAGTGGATGACAGATAATACGCACTAATTGTCTTAAGCTAATCAGAGGCCACCGCAGAGTTGAGGGTGGGATCAATTCCATTGACAACAAGGGAGCTGAAGGTGGCCTGGGTGGAATGACTCAGAAAAAAATGGGAATGTTCTGGTGGAAAAGGGGGAAGTGGTCTGGAGAAACAACCCAAAGTGTCAGCTCAGAGAAGTTAGGAGGCACATGCAAAATCACACGGACTCCGACTTTGAGGACTAAGATATAAATTCAGGGTTTCTGTCTCAAATCCAATGCGATAAATGCCTGGAGAATTAGGGACGCCTGGGTGGCTCAGTGGTTAAGTGTCTGCCTTCAGGTCAGGTCATGGTCCCAGGGTCTGTGGATCAAGACCCGCATCGGCTCCCTGCTTGGTAGGGAAGCCTGCTTCTCCCTCTCCCACTCCCCCTGGTTGTGTTCCCTCTCTCACTGTGTCTCTCTCTGCCGAATAAATAAATAAAAATCTTAAAAAAAAGAAAATCTGGAGAATTACCCAACAACCCTTCATACTTAATCTACTAGCTCTGTTCTTAAAAACCACCGGAAAACTCCTGCCCATCATTCTGAGCCAGGAACTTCCTGTCCATGCCCATTCAATACAGACAACCCAAACTCCAGATAATAAAGGAAGCGATGGTGTACTTGGCATTGTCTTGAGTACATAGGAATTCCAGTGTTGTTACGGGATATAGCTGTATGGAAGCAAGTTTCAAGTACTTTGTTCAAGGCCCGGCACACACCCTTCTACGTCAAGCTGACTCAGGTTTAAGGTACGCAAGTGAATTCTTGTGTCAGAAATCAGATCACTGTGACTATCACTTCCCCACCCTGGCCACCCTGCTTTTTCCAGGATTCCAATTCATTTCCATAAAAATCGTTTATGCCTACAGCACCTGGAACTGGCTAACAATACATCTAGCTGCCTATGAGGTAGGTAATATTAGCATTTCTATTTTATAAACAAGGGCACTCTGACCCAGAGAGCTAAAGCAGCCACTCCAAAGTCACTGCATTAAACAAAACCCAGTTTTCCCCTCCTGTGTGTTTCCTTTACTGCTCACATAGAACCACTCTTCACCTCAGACACTTGGGATTGCCGAACATGTGGATGGTTTCCCCCACACCAAGCAATTCTCCACAATACCGGCTGCGTGTCCTGTGGTTTAACTCCACTGTGACACGATCTACTTGAAGATCGTGTATCAGATCCCACAGGTTACGGGCTCCGTCCCCCAAGACTGTCTCCCAGCCCCTTCAGATGCCAACCACAAATAGTAGGTCCCCAGGTTATCCACAACTTCTGTCAGACTTGGCTACAAATCGAAGGTTCCCATGACCCCCTGCTCAGGTTCTATTAATTGGCTGGAGTGGCTCACAGAACTTGGGGAACACTTACGTTGACAGCTTGTTAGAAGATGTGATAAAGGAAATGGATGAACAGCCAGATGAATACACACACAGCGGGGAGATCTGGGAGGATCCTGGGCACAGCGGCTTTCTTCCTGGGGAGTTGAGGTTCATCATCCCAGTCGGTATGTGATGTCTTCACCAGCCTGGAAGCTCCCCGACAACCATGCTATTGGGATTTTTATGGAGGCTTCCTCCCATAGGCGGGATTAATCATTAACTCCATTTCCAGATCCTCTCCCTTTGCTAGACAATGGGGGGTTGGGGCCGAAAATTCTAAGACTCTAATCATGGCTTGGTTTTTCTGGGACCAGCTGCCATCCAGAGTCACCTTACCAGAGCAAAAGATGTTCCTTGTGCTCTTAGCACTTAAAAAACTACGAGGGTTTTAGAACCCTTGTGGCAGGAACCAGGGGCAGAGGCCAATATATATATATATATTTTCTATGTTCTCCTAGCCACTCAAGTACTAGATGTTGAAGGTGGGATTTAAATTCACGTGCGTGCTCTCACGTGCCTGGCTCCTCACCAGGCGCCCAAGGCAGGGATGTGTCTTGGTCTCATGTGGAAGCACACGGAGATGATGGATTGCACAGGTCTCTCCTGCCTGGCTCTGACATCAGAATGGCCTTTCCTGTTGCCTGTCGCTCATACCCAGGAATAAAAAACTGAAAGGCTTGTCCAACAATGCAGCCTTAACAGGCCACCCGCCCAGGACGCAGAAAGTACGGACAGGAAACATCTGCCCTGGAAATAGTGGAGCTTCTGTTGATTGAAACGTGCAAACAGAAAAGCTGTCCTTGCGTCCAGGGACATTCTGAGCTGAGACTGTGGTATGACCAGCCATATCCTGGAAGTGGGAGAACCTGGGTGGTGAGACACGTCTCCCAGGCCAACTGGGACCCTCTTGGTCATAATAACAATCACTGACAAATACTGTTCTGTGAAGGAGTCTGGAGGAGACTTGGTGTGTTCTGCCAAACAGGTAATTGAATTCCCATTGAACGGAGTGGCGATGGCTTGGCTCACCCCACTTTGAGCCAAGGGTGGTGGTCTCTGGCTGAACCATGCAGGAAAGTCAAACCTGCAAGGCATTTTTGCCTGTGTTTTTGTGTGTGTGTGTGTGTGTGTGTGTGTGTGTGTGTGTGTGTGTTCGTATGTATGCACCAAATCATATCATGAAAAGACTTCATTTCATGTAAGAATTTCTCACAAGATTCTCTAAAACCTTGACTTTACCTTGAATAGATTGGGTCACAGAATCAACTAGGGTGGAGTCATCTACAGACTGTCAGTAGTAGGGTACCGGGTGGACTTCCCCCTTCCGTCCTTTGTCCTTCCTCTTCCCTGTCTCACCTCCTCCCTTCCTTTTATTGAACAAACTTTGTTGAGCACCAGCTGTGGGCCAGACGCTGCGCTGGGTGTTAGGTAGTCGGAGATGAAGAAGACAGTCTTCATGGGGTGGGGATGGGCAGGCATCTATAGCTATGGTTTTCAAACAGGACTGATCCCCACCCCTACACCCCACATTGGGAAATTCTGGAGGCCTCTTTGGCATCATGACTGGGGAGAGGCTGCAACTGACTTGTAATGGGTGAAGGCCAGAGACGCTGCTCAACCTTCTTGCAATGCACAGGACAGTCCCACACGTGAAGAATTATCTGGCCTCCAGTGTCAAGGGTGCTGAGGTTGAGAAATCAGATCTATAGTCCAGAAGAAAGCATTGGGCTCCATTGCGTTCAGCCCTGGCTCTGACTGTTGCTGGTAGAAGGCCTGGACTTCTTTGAGTCTGTTTCCCATCTGTCAAAGGGGATGAAAATGAAATGAATGAAAGGTGTTTGGGTATGAATCATGCCCTTTGTTACCTAGTGCTCAAGAAATAATAGAGCTACTTAGCTTCTCTGAGCCCAGGCCTTTGTGGATTAAAAGCTACTGGTGGGCCCTGGTGAAAGTGAACTCTCCAGGTATCATTTATTCCAAGAGGATGCCCAAGGGACTGCTGGGCTCTTTTCCCTTCCTGGCCTCATGACAACCTGTAGGTCTACAAGGATTTGTATACCTCATGGTTTCATGCCCCTGCCTTCCGATAGACCATAAGCTCCATGAGAGCCCCTGTTGTCGTCGTCGTCTTCTTCTTCTTCTTTTTTTTTTTAAAGATTTTATTTATTTATTTGACAGACAGATCACAAGTAGGCAGAGAGGCAGGCAGAAGAGAGAGGAGGAAGCGAGCTCCCTGCCAAGCAGAGAGCCCGATTCGGGGCTCCATCCCAGGACCCTGGGATCACGACCTGAGCCGAAGGCAGAGGCTTTAACCCACTGAGCCACCCAGGTGCCCAGGGACACCTTCTGTCTTCTGTTCTTCCTTCCTGCATTCCCAGCACCCAGTAGGGTCTGGCCATAGAATACATGTTCAATAATGGAGCCAGACTGCCTCGGTTGAAATCCTGGCTTCTCCATTCATTAGTTGTGTGACCTTGGGCAAGTTATTGAACGTTTCTGTGCCTAATTTTCCTCCTCTGTAAAGTGGGACTAGTATCTCCCACCAAGGGTGTGGAGAGGGTTAAATAAGCAACTATTAACCAGTTGAGGGCCTGCTTGTGAGGGTTCATGATTACCACCATTACTTAGTGATTGTCTTAAATATAAGTAATACGGCTGCTCTCTTTCGGGATGCCCGTACAGCACACAGGCATGGGCCTGCCTCTGCCTTCGGGGAGCATTTGTTTCTGTGAATCATTTGGAGAAAGATCCGAGTTTGTAGAGAGGCCGGCAGCTCACCTAAGCAGAAAAGTAGAACCCAAAGTGATTTCTTGCTGGAGGCTCACAGGGGCCCCCTGGGTCACCAAACAGCCTTTCTCTCTCGCCTGGAAGAAATTAAAATTGATTTGAAGCTTGTCCCATCTGAAAAGGTCTGTCGGTAGCCAGCACCAGTGCATGTTGTCAAGGATGCTTTGGGTTTCTGGCCCAGGGAGGAAGTGATTCACGATGATTCGCTTTCCCAGGGAGCAAGGCAGACCCAGCGGAGACACAGAATGAGGTCCCAGGAGCCCGCTGGGTTGGCCTGCTTCCCTGAGTAGCTACAAGAGAGGAAAATTGAAGGACTGCTAGGAACTGATAAACGAGGAGAGGAGACCCATAGAGAACAAGTTCAGGGGATAAGGGGGGCTGGGAGAGGATTGTGCAGAGAGGATAGGATCAGGGAGTGTCCACGACAGAGGGACAATAACAATGACAGGGAGAATAATACTTCCCACTAACTGAGTGCCTACTATGCACCCACATTCACACCCCTTAGCCCGGCTGATGTTCTGATGACCCAAGAGGCAGCCTAGCCCGCCTGTGTCAGGCCTCATTGCCCTGTGATGATCAGAAAGGTCACACTTTCTGTATTCATTCATACATTCCTTTATTCATTCAACAGACATTTCCTGGGCACCCAGCATATGGCAGGCACTGTTCTAGGTGCTGGGGACCCCGCTGAAGAGCAGAGAGACCAAAAGACCACACTCTGCGTTCTCAAGGCTATGGGTCCACAGCTGCTAACAAGTAAGTCCACCTGCTGTGTCAGACGAGGAGAGAACGAGAAAGCCTGGGATGGAGGTGGCCAGGGTGGGATAGGGTGAGCTTGCAATGTTAAGAACCGTGGTCAGGAAAAGCCTCCCTTGAAAAGGTGACATTTGAGCAAAGACCTGAAAAAAGCCAATTATTTGGGTTTCTGCGGCAATTCCAACATGTGTGGTTGGCGGCTTCCCCACACCACCACGCGATTCACAGACACCAGGAGGGTATCTGGGAATTCACCTTAATTCTGACACTGTCTACCAGGAGTAGCATCAGATCCCAGGGGCTAGAGGTTCAATCCTACGAGACTGCCCCCCAACCCCCTCACTGGACTCCAGGCGCAAGCCTAGTTTGTTAACTGTACTTCTGGTGGGCTGACTATAGACCCGACGTTCCCAAAAACCCGTCCTTGGGATTGATTAAGGTGCTAGAGCGACTCATATAACTCAAAGACGTTTCACTTACGGGATCAGTGGTTTTTATGAAAAGATATAACTGAAGAACAGCCAGCGGGAAGAGATGCACAGGGCAAGGTATGGGGAGAAGGTGTGGAGTTTCCATGACTTTTCCAGGCACGCCACTCTCCCCAAATCTGCTTGTGTTCCCTGACCCCGAAGTTCTCTGAACCCTCTCCTTTTGGATTTTTATGGAGGCCTCATGACATAAGCACAATTGATCCACGCCTTGGCCATTGGTGATTGATTCAAACTTCAGCTCTCCGCTTCTGGGAGGTCATGGGTGGGACTGAACTTTGTAACCCTCTAGTCACAGGGTTGGTTCTCCTGGCTACCAGCCCCCATCCTTAGGTGGGGGGTAGAGATATCCAAAAGCCACTCATTAACATGACAAAAGCTAAATTCCAAGGGTTTTAGGAGCTCTGTGCCAGAAATGATGAAGACCAAATATGTATTTCTTATTATAAATTATAATATCGCAGGCAAAAAGTGAGCCATGTGCAAATTTTGGAGAAGAGTATAACAAGAAGAGAAGAATAGCAGGGGCAAAGGCCCTGTGGTATGTTTGGAGACTAGAAAGAAAGCCAGTGTTCAGGAGCTAAGTAAGTGAGGGGGAGAGTAATGGAGCAGAAAAGGCAGAGATGTTGAATCATGTGGGCCTCATGGCCATTGTAAGGACTCTGGTTTTTATTCTGAGTGAAATGGTTATCTACTGCAGAGTCTAGAGCTGAGAAGTCATTCTGACTTAGCTTTAACAGTTCTTCTGGCAGCTGTGTTGAGAACAGTCTGGGAGGCAAAAGAGGAAGCAGGGGACTAGTCAGGAGGCTCTTCCAAGGATCCGGATGACAGACAATGGTGGCTCAGACCAGGGGGCAACAGTGGGGCTGGTGAGAGATGGTGGGATTCCATATCCATCCTGGCTTGGTATGAGTCCCAGCCTGCTCACGCAGGATGGAAGGCCCCTGTCCCGTGTTCTCCAACTCCCAATTGTGCCCAGAAGCCCAAAAGGCAGGTGCACCCAACACATGCCATGAGGCTGTCCTATTCCAGTCTGGTTCCACATGTCCTCAGTCACTGAAGCCACTTGGAGTGGGGACATGGCCCCTGCTGTGCCCATTACAAGAACACCAGTGTCCATGCCAGGGAGACACTGCAACACTGATGATCTCGGGGGTGTCATCCCCTGCGGTGATAAGGAGAAAGGCCTCCGCTATTCCGCTTGTGCCCATGTGGCACAAAGATTCCCATGTATGTTTCTATCAGCTTCCTGCTGGCCCTCACTCCCTCTCATGACCTGGGAGCTCATTCCAGCTTCGAGTTCCATTCACTCCCTCTTCCTCCCCAGTTAACCTCATCCTGCTTCCCTGGGTGTGACCACAACAGATCCTAGAGGACAGCAGAGAGAGAGAGAGGGAAGCAAAGAGAGGGAAGGTGCATGTGTCGTATGTTGGGAGGTGAAGAAAGCCGTGTATGCCAGGGGGGCGTTGAGCTCAGCTCTTGTCCCCCTTTACAGGGAAGAGACAGAAGCTCAGAGAGGTTAAGTGATTTGCCCCAGGCCATCTCTTGTGCATTCAAGCACCCTAGTATTCCCTTTTCTTCTGCAACACAAAAGATCCAAGCCCCGTCATGCCCATTCCCCACCCCCATCCAAAATGGCAAAAGATGCCTTGCTAATAGAACAGAATATTCGAAATAGAGCATTGGCACTGTGGCTCTGTCTGTAGCAGCCATTCGTTAAAGTAAGCCAGCCTGGCATCACCTAGAAAAGGATCATATTTTTCCAAAATGAAGAATTGAGATCCATGCAGTTCGTGAGGGTAGGGTAGGGTAGGGGCAGGCATGTTTTGTTTTGTTTTTTTAAGATTTTTATTTATTTATTTGACAGATCACAAGTAGGCAGAGAGGCAGGCAGAGAGAGAGAGAGAAAGAGAGAGGAGGAAGCAGGCTCCCTGCTGAGCAGAGAGCCCAACGTGGGGCTCGATCCCAGGACCCTGAGATCACGACCTGAGCCGAAGGCAGAGGCTTTAACCCACTGAGCCACCCAGGCGCCCCGGTAGGCATGTTTTGATGATAAAATAGTCTATTTTGACATTCTAGAAAAACTGGGGGAAGGATGTTTGGTTGCCAACCTCCTGTCCACTCACCAGACAGGACCTGCCTGGAAGTCTGGGGAATCTGGTCCATCATCTCAACAGACTGTAAACTCCCCCAGGTTGCATACGATGCCTTCGGAAACTTCTTTTCCCTAAAGGATCTAGAAAATAGGTAGACGCTTTATACAGAGACAGGCAGATTCCTGTTAATACTAACATCCACTGTTTACTTGCCGTATTCTGGGAACCACGCTAAGGGCTTTAGTCATCATTACCTCAGTAAATCCTAAAAAACAAAGGGAAATACAAAGCCCAGGTGGTAAGTGCTATCATAATTTTCTATTATTATTACCATTTGATAGAAGATGAAATTGGGGGCTCAGAAAAGTTGAGTAAGTAAAGCCCAGAGTCACAGAGGACCTGGGGGGGATCTGAACCCAGGCTGCGGGCCCTCCCCTCTGTTACTCTGATGGGATGCTGACCTTGGAGTCAGCTAGGTTTGGGTCAGAGCTTTTACTTGCTGTGTGACCTTCAGCAAGTCGCTTACCCTTTCTGAGCCACATTTCCCTCATCTGTAGAATAAGAGTAATAAGACGTCTCATTGACTTGGTGAGAGACAGGAAAAGAAAATATGGAAGTTGGCTGGCATTGTGTCTGTCAACAGTGGCCACTCCAAAATACCAGATCCTTCTCAACACTTAACAAAAATTACGAGAAGGAACATTTCTTTTTCCCAGCAGGCAGAGGGTTAACTTAGAACCTCAGGCTGTTAGCATTTCTTTAATCTTGGCACTAATTATGTACAGAAATCATTTTGCTTCTGCCACGTATAATGAAAATGATTGTACAAAAGCGGAATTTATCATGTTATGTGTTATGAGAGGTTTTGTTTAAAAAAAAAAATACTACCTCCATTTACCCCACTTTTCTTCATTTCCCCCTCTCCTTGCCAGATAATCAAATACAAAAGTTATATTAACCTCCCAACCACTTCAATTAAAATGCTCATCCAAAATTTGAAAACAATTAAAAAACCCATTATCTCAGATTTAACGTTCTCTGATTCCGTGTCTATTTTCTGCCACAGCATAAACGGCAGGTAACATTATCACAGTAGGTGCCTTCTAGAAAGCAATGTCTCATTCTCTGCCAGTCGGTCCTGCGGCTGCTCTCCCGGCACAGGCCTTATTAAAAACCCACACGCCCCGGTGTACTTTGTCATGTCCAAATGCATCAAAATAATTGATTGTTTTAATGAACCCTCCATCTGTCTTATTTTCTTCTGTCTTTCTCTACCCGGTCATGGGCTGTGGAGAAGAAAGGACAGGCTCCACTCTTAGGCAGCCATGGACTCAAAGATGGGAGGGTCTCTGCCCGAGGGTTCCACATTCTCTGATGAAATTAAAAATGGTTTTCCCAGAGAAGACCTGGCCAGGAAGTGTGTTGGGGCTGGGTGGTGGCTGCAGAAAATACAAGAGCCATCATTAACTGAACTTGAAAGAAACAAGATTCTTCAATCACTCCTTGTGACTTAAGTTTGGGCCATCAAGCACGGATTGAGTGCCTGCTGCATACCAAGACACCTAGCCAGACAGTGGCCATATGGTGTCCAAGATCTGGTACAATCAATGAAAATACAACTTGGGTCAGACACATTCATACACTACTGGTGGGAATATAAATTTTTGCAGCCTTCCTGGAGTGCAATGTAACGATATCTATCAAAAGATTTAAGAGATGTGCATGCCCGTTCACCCAGCAATTAGCCTTCTAATCATTTATTATAAGAGGATAATCACTTAACCGTGTTTGAAGACAGCTACAGCTGTGTTCTTTGCAACATTATGTGTAAAAGCGAAGGAAAAAACAAAAAAACCTTGAAAAACCTAATTGTCAATGACAAGGAATTACATAAATTAATGACGGCATATCCTTCAAATAAAATCATTTAAAAGTGGGGCGCCTGAGTGGCTCAGTGGTTTCAGCCTCTCTCTTTGGCTCAGGTCATGATCCCAGGGTCCTGGGATGGAGCCCTACATCAGGCTCTCTGCTCAGCAGAGAGCTCAGGCTCTCTGCCTGCTGCTCTGCCTACTTGTGATCTGTCTGTCAAATAAATAAATAAAATCTTAAAAAAATCATTTAGAAGCATATTTGAGAAGAGTATTGAATGGCAAAAAGTCTATGATACATTGTTAAGTGAAAGAAACCAAACAGGGTAGCGGATAGTATGATCTCAGTTTTATTGGGGTGGGGGGGATATATATAGAAGCAGTGTGAGGAGTTGAGAATGAGGGTTATTTTTACATTCTTTTTTGAGCTTTTTCTGTGCTGATTTTTTTTTTCTGTTCAGGAAAGAAAAAAGTTATTTCCAAAAGGGATACATGTGAATTGCAGCCGGAAATGGAATGGGAACATTTGGGAATTGAAGCTGCTTTAGGAACTAGCTGGGTTTTCTTTGGGCATGGCTTCTTTTCTTTGGGTTCTTCCCCACTCACACTGTGCCTTCTGCTCACCCTCTGTTTTGCTTCCCCAAAGCCTCTTCCTGCTCCTGGTCCATCAGAGCCTCCCTTGCCAGAAACCCACCCTGCTGCTATAATGCCCCCATCTGACTATTTCGGTCTCTGGATATACCTCAGTCCCCACTTCCCAGAGGGAGACGGTGAGTGGTCTGGCTCGTCTCTTTCTCAGGAGGCTGTGGCCTGTGTCATCAGCCAGTCTATAGGATCAGACAAAGTGGGTCTAGTCAGGTGTGGTCCAATCAGCCCTGGGCCAAGATCAAGGTTGTCTCAGGGCCATCTCTTAATCAGGGCAAGGGGGAGAGGCATTTGCCTTTCTGAGGCTCTGTGGCTGGGCAGTCACGATGATAGACATCCTTGGCACGACGGTCCAATCGAAGAATTTGAATAATTCAGAGCCCACGTATCCACACGGGACCAGATCCTACGTCTCTGTACTCTGCTTTGATCAAATAAATTAAATTGTTGTTGATCCTGATGTTCTTTGGACTGACATCATAGCTCACACAGTTTGGAGTGTCAGGCAAGACAAAGAAATAAAAGCCACTCAGATTGGAGAGGAAGAAGCAAGTGATCTTCATTTGTAGACAATGGGATCATCTCTATAAAAAATCCTATGGAATCTGCCAAAAAAGTTACTATATCTAATAAGTGAGTTTAGCAATGAATTATTAACAGCGAAGAATTATCTAGCCCAACATGTCAATAGTATGAAAGTAGAGAAACTCTGTTCTAGAAGAATACATAAGAGGAAACTTTTGTGACCTTGGTTTAAGCAAAACATTCGTTGACATGACATGACATAAAAGCATGATCTAAAATGAGGAAATTAGACTTCATGTCAAAATTAAAATCTTCTGCTCTTAGTCTGATGGGGCTGATGTAACAAAGTACTACATGCTGGGTGTTTTACAGACCACAGAAATTTATTTCTCACCGTTTTGGAGGCTGGAAGTCCAAGATCAAGGTGCCAACAAATTCAGTGTCTGGTGAGGACCCATTTCCTGGTTCACAGATTGTACATTCTCGTGTCCTCCCACTGTAAGAGGGGAGAGGGAGCTAGCTTTCTGGGCTCTCTGATGTAAGGGCACTAATCCCCTTCAACAGGGCTCTGTCTTCCTGACTTCATCGCCTCCCAGAGACCCCACCTTCTAATACCATCACCTTGGTGCTTAGGACTTCAATGTACGAATTTTAAGGGAACAGAAACACTCAGTTCATTGCACGCTCTTCAGAGGCACTGTTACAAGAATGAAAAGACAAGCCACGGATTGGAAGACAAAATTTTGCAGTTCGTGTATCTGATAAAGGCTTTGTACCCAGAATATATAAAGAATGCTCAAAACTTAATAATAAGGAAACAAATAAGCCAACTAAAAATAGACAAACTATTTGAACAGACAGCTCACCATGGAAGCTACGGGGATGCCAGAGAATCACAACAAAATATGCGCAACATCATTCGTCATTAAGCTAAAAAAACCACGAGATACCACGATACAACTGTAGAATGACTACAATTCCAAAGACCGACTCTACCAAGCACTGATAAGGAGTGAAGGATTTGTAACTCTTAGATGCTGCCTTTGGCAATGGAATATTGCACAACTATTTTGGAAATCAGTTGGGCAGTCTTAAAAAAAATAAATTATACCTATTGTATGATTCAGCTATTGTTCTCCTAGGTATCTACCTGAGAGAAAAGCACACAATGCTTGTAGCAACCTTATTGGTAAGAGCCCTAAACCGGAACCAACCGAGGGTCCATCAACAGATGAATGGTTAAACATACTGGGATATCCATATGATGGTATGCTATTTAACAATAGAAAGGAATGAAGTGTTGATACACCCAACACAGATGAATCTCAAAATAATTGTGCTGAGTGGGAGAAGTGAGACCAAAAAAAAAAAAAAAGGTATATGCTGTGTGATTCTTTAAATAAAATTCAGGAAATGTAAAGCTTATCTTTAGTGACAGAAAGCAGATCAGTGATTGCCTAAGGCAAGGGGTGGGGGGGCATTAGGAGAGATGGAAAGAAATTGGGGGGTGATAGATAATGCTCTTATCTTGATTGTGGTAGTGATTTCACTGGTGTATACATACATTTAAATCTCAAATTGTACTTTTTAAGTCTGTGCTGGCTATTGCATATTATATCTCAGTAGAGCCCTTACATTAAAAAAAGAAAAAGTGTGAATACACAGATTTGAAAAAATTGAACAGTCAAGGGTGTCTGGAAAAGAAAAAGAAAAAGAAAAAGAGCTCACAAACTATCTTCTTTGTGTAATTTCCCTTTCTCTGGTTGTGTGGCCTCTCTCAGGGGGCCCTCCTCATGTGGCCAATGGGGCTGCCACGACTCCTGGACTTCATCTTTCTACGTTCAGACCCAGAGACAAGAAATCGGCATGTTTTCCCCAGTGGTCTTCCTGAAACCCTGAACCTCACTTTAGTTGGGCCCGCTTAGGTCACATGCCCGTGAACACACC
This sequence comes from Martes martes, assembly GCF_963455335.1. Lineage (NCBI taxonomy): Eukaryota > Metazoa > Chordata > Mammalia > Carnivora > Mustelidae > Martes > Martes martes. Next base: position 78,204,928 of record NC_137901.1, read on the forward strand.
GGCCTTGCAGCCAGGGGCCGGCGATGCTCAGAATGTCTCAGATCTGAGTCCTGTGGAGCGAGAGCAGAAAGGGGATGGATTTCTAAAGCAGTTCAGAAGTGTGGTCACAAGAAGGGCAATGCAGACTGTGGAGAATAGACCTCTAGCTGCAGACTGTGGAGAACAGACCTCTGGCTACAGGAAACATGATGCATGGGGGCCTCCGTGGCTATGCTCTGAAACCCGCTGCCTTGTTGGTGCAGAGGTCATGTTTCCCTGGGGCTGTTCCCAGCAGCGGCTCAGTGGGGAAGGAATACTAAGGCAGGCCCATTCCCCAGAGACACAGGCCTCCCCTCGCAGGTGCCTCTGACTCACGGACTCCCCAGGGACCTTACTGAATGTCTTTGCATTGCAGTGTGAGATCTTCCCGCACACCCTTCTTTCTTTCCTCCTTCCCACACTTCACCTGGCATCTGACCTGTATCAAGGTGATGGCTCTCCCAGCTTCTCTTGGCCTCTCTGGCCTCCCTCTCCATTTCCCCTAATACATCTCTTGCACGTTTAACCCCATTTTAGCATGTTTTTTGGGAAGACCTGGATTAACACAGGTACCTAGGGAGGCAACTAACGAATCTCTGCCTTTATTTTTTTTTAATTTTTCAATATTTTATTTATTTATTAGAGAGAGAACACAAGCAGAGAAGCAGCGGGCAGAGGGAGAGAGAGAAGCAGACTGCCCGCTGAGCAGGGAGCCTGATGCAGGGCTTGATCCCAGGATCGTGGGATCATGACCTGAGCCGAAGGCAGACATTTAACCGACGGAGCCACCCCAATCTCTGCCTTTAAACAAAAGTTCTGGGGTTAACTTGGTAAGTTCTTCCCGCATATCTTATTTGACTTGTGGCTTTGGTTACAGAAACTGCCGAGGACACAAAAGCCTTGAAGTTGATATAACAGTATTGACTTATTGGCTGATAACCCTGCCTTCTATTTGCCAAGCACTCAATGATTTACAAGGGCCTTTATGGTACATAGCTTCAAGCTGAGTTTTACAAAAATGCAGTGAGGCAGGTGGAATTATTTGACGTTAGTCATAGAAGACTGATACTCTGAGAGGTCAAAATGAATTGTTGAAAGTCCCATAGCTTTATGTCACTGCTGTGCCTAAAAAATTTGCAGTGGCTCCTCGTTGCCTTTAAAACAAACACCAAGCTATTAATGTGATGCAAAACTGCCCTGTGCTTTGGCATTGGACATATTGAGCTATGTTCAGTGTCCCAAGAAGGCCACTGGGCCTTTGCACATGCTGTTCTATCTTCCTGAAATTCCTTTCCATACCCTCTTCTGGTATCAACTGACTCTCTTCCTGTAAGAAGATATTCTTTAAGCCTGGTTCCTTTGGGTTCCCCAGCCATCTGTACTTATCCATTTCGTAGTACTCAGCAAAATACATTGTATATACTGCAATGTATACTGTAATTTTCACTAAGTAGGGCTGATTATTATCAATTGCCAGAGGAAGAAACAGAATTAGGGAAGTGGAGCATATTAGTCAGCGTTCTCCAGAAAAACAACCAGAAGAAGATAGGCAGATAGATGATATAAGGAATTGCCTTGCACAATTACGAAGGCTAAGAAGTCCCAGGATCTGCAGTTGGCCAGCTGGGCACCCAGGAGAGCCCATGTGTCATTCCCATCTGAGTCCGAAGGCCAGAGAACCAGGAGAACTAATGATACATTTCTAGCCTGAAAGCTGCTAGACTTGAGATCCAAGAAAAGCTGCTGTTTCCGTCCAAGTTTGAAGGCTGGAAAAAGACTAATATCCCAGCTCAAGCAGTCAGGCAGGGAGAAGTTTCCTCTAACACACAGACGTTTCTTCTATTCATCTCTTCAGCTGACAGAGTGAGGCCCACCCATACTGGGGAGGGCAATCTTTTTAACTGAGTCTGCTGATTCAAATGTTCACCTCATCCAGAAACACCCACACAGACAGACCTAGAATAATGTCTGGCAAAAAGTCTGTGCACCCAGTGGCCGAGTCAGACAGACCCATAAGAGGAAACATCACAGGGAGTAATTATGCAGGGTTGCATGCCAGTTGGTGACAGGGCTGGAGCACAAAGGCTGTCTCCAAGCCTGGTTTCATGCAGACATGTTACTGTCCCTTTGGACAAGACAGCCACGGTCTGGTGACACCTGTACGAACCATCTGGAGTTCCTGGGTTTCTTACACAGTAAGTGCCAGGCTGTATGCTTGGCATTTTACTTACATCGCATGACCTTGGACTGCCATTGTCTCCAGATACACGGGTATTTGTTGAGTGAACACATCCCACTTGCTGCTTATTAGGGGATTCAGACCCGGGACCGTTTGACTTTACAACTAGTGCTTTTGAGGTTGCATTGTCCTTCTCAAAAAGGAGGGCTTGTTTTTCCAATCCCTGGTTTCTTACCACCCAGACAGGTCCTCCTGGCGCATGACTTTTTCTCTTCAGTGGGCTGCAGGCTGGCTGGGGCCTGTGAGCACTAGGACCTGTGAGCAGGTCCAGGAGCTTAAAATCACAGCTGCCCCGGGGCATGCCGTGCTAGGAGGCATCATCCCTTTGCCAGAGCACATTTCCCTGGAGCTCCATGGGGCCGCTGGACAGGCGGGTGAGCAGACCCTGGGTGTAGGAGCCTGGCCGCACACCTTGCAGGTCAGTGGGCATGCGCTCTGGCCCTTTCCACCCCGGGCTCCCGACATGCCCAGGGAAGTTCTGGGTCTGCTATGCTGAGGTATTGGAGGGCATTTGTATTTTTTCTTTTCTCTTCTCTTTTTAAATCTCAGCAGCAGCTGCTCCTCCGTCCATGGCGGGTTCTGAGTGTCTCAGAGAAGCATCAGTATTGACAGGAGAGGCCCCGCTGCCCGGCAGGGGCTGCAGATTCAGCCGAGGAGCTGAGCAAAGCTCATTAGGATGGTGTCTCGGCACCCTTTGGCAGCCCCAATTACCCGGCTCTGAGCAGCATGAATATGGATCAGCGAGAGGAATGGGATCATGTGGATTAGGGTGTTGTTTTTTTCACTTTTTTTTTTTTTTTTTTTTAACACAGAGACAGTATAGGGTAGGATTTTAAGGTTAGTACTTTTGCAGTCAGAGACCTGGCTTCCAATGCCATCCCTGCCCCTTGCTCCCCATGTGACCTTGGGGAAAGGGCATTAGCCACTCTGAACCTCAGTCTCCTTATCTTTAAAATGATCGTCATGGTAATGAATACCGCAAAGGCGTGTTGTGAGGGTCACACTGGATGCATTTCACATAGGGCCTGGCACACTCGGGAGTGTTCAATAAATGGAGCAGTTCCTAGGCTTCCATCTGGAAATGGTCACATCCAGAGCAGCCGGTTTCTTTTCTACACGGGAGGAAACCTTCTCCAAGAGTCTCCCTGCAGATTTTCCCTTATGGTTCATGGGCCACAATTGGGTTACATGCTCACTCCTGAGCCACTCACTTGCTAGAGGGATAGGACTTCTATTATTGGCCTCGACCAGTACTTGTTAGACAAAATTAGGTCACATGACTACTGCTGATTGGCATCCAGTGGAAGGTTACCGAGCATGGCAAGAAGCAGGAAGATACAACTTAACAATGAGGAGAAAAATCAGTCAATTGAAATGAACGCAGAACAGACACCTATGTTAGAATTAGCGAACAAGTACCTTAAAATTGGCATTCTGACTGTTGTTATTCTATGAATCTCAGATGTTAGGTAGAAATACAGAAGACATTAAAAAAAAAAAAAAGGCCCGGACTGACCTTTTTTTCCCCATTTTTATTTAAAAAGTTTTTTTTAATTAACATACAATGTATTATTTGCTTCAGGGCTACAGGTCTGTGAATCATCAGACTTAACACGATTCACAGCACTCACCATAGAACATACCCTCCCCAGTGTCCATAACCCTGCCACCCTATCCCTACCCTCCTCCCACCCCTCCCAGCAACCCTCAGTTTGTTTCCTGAGATTAAGAGTCCCTTATGGTTTCTCTCCCTCCCCGGTCCCATCTTGTTTCATTTTTTCTCCCTCCCTTTCCCCCACAACACCCTGCCCTGCCTCTCAAATTCCTCATGTCGGAGAGATCATATGATACTTGTTTTTTTCTGATTGACTTATTTCACGTAGCATAATACCCACTAGTTCCCTCCACTGAGCCACCCAGGCACCCCAATACCCACTAGTTCCAACCATGTCATTGCAAATGGCAAGATTTTGTTTCTTTTGATGGCTGTGTAGTATTCCATTGTATATATATACACCACATCTTCTTTGTCCGTTCATCTGTTAATGGACATCTAGGTTCCTTCCATAGTTTGGCTATTGTGGACATTGCTGCTATAAACATTGGGGTGCATGTGCCCCTTCAGATCCCTACATTTGTATCTTTAGGATAAATACCCAATATGCGATTGCTGGGTCTCAGGACAGCTCTATTTTCAACTTTTTGAGGAACCTCCATGCTGCTTTCCAGAGTGGCTGCACCAGCTTGCATTCCCACCAACAATATAGGAGGGTTCCCCTTTCTCTGCATCCTCACAAACATCTGTCAGTTTCCTGACTGGTTAATTTTAGCCATTCTGACTGGTATGAGGTAGTTTCTCACTGTGGTTTTGATTTGGATTTCCCTGATGCCAAGTGATGTTGAGCACTTTTTCATGTGTCTGTTGGCCATTTGGATGTCTTCTTTGCAGAAATGTCTGTTCATGTCCTCTGCCCATTCCTTGATTGGATTCTTTGTTCTTTGGGTGTTGAGTTTGATAAGCTCTTTATAGACTTGGGATCCTAGCCCTTTATCTGATATGTCATTTGCGAATATCTTCTCCCATTCTGTCAGTTGTCTTTTGGTTTTGCTGACTGTTTCCTTTGCTGTGCAGAAGCTTTTGATCTTGATGAAGTCCCAATAGTTCATTTTTGTCTTTGCTTCCCTTGCCTTTAGTGATGTGTCTAGGAAGAAGTTGCTGTGGCTGAGGTCGAAGAGGTTGTTGCCTGTGTTCTCCTCCAGGATTTTGATGGATTCCTATGTCACATTGAGGTCTTTCATCCATTTTGAGTCTATTTTCGTGTGTGGTATAAAGAAACGGTCCAGTTTCATTCTTCTGTATGTGGCTGTCCAATTTTCCCAAAACCATTTGTTGAAGAGACTGTCTTTTTTCCACTGGACATTCTTTCCTGCTTTGTCAAAGATTAGTTGACCATAATGTTGAGGGTCCATTTCTGGGTTCTCTATTCTGTTCCATTGATCTATGTGTCTGTTTTTGTGCTAGTACCATACTGTCTTGATGATTACAGCTTTGTAATGGAGCTTGAAGTCTGGAATTGTGATGTCACCAATTTTGGTTTTCTTTTTCAATATTCCCCTGGCTATTCAGGGTCTTTTCTGGTTTCATGTAAATTTTAGGATTATTTGTTCCATTTCTTTGAAAAAAAATGATGCTATTTTGATAGGGATTGCATTAAATGTATAACTTGCTTTAGGTAGCATAGACATTTTCACAACATTTATTCTGCCAATCCATGAGAACAGAACGTCTTTCCATTTCTTTGTGTCTTCCTCAATTTCTTTCATGAGTACTTTATAGTTTTCTGAGTACAGATTCTTTGCCTCTTTGGTTAGGTTTATTCCTAGGTATCTTATGGCTTTGGGTGCAATCATAAATGGGATCGACTCCTTAATTTCTCTTTCTTCTGTCTTGGTGGTGGTGTATAGAAATGCAACTGATTTCTGTGCATTGATTTTATATCCTGACACTTTACTGAATTCCTGTATGAGCTGTAGCAGTTTTGGAGTGGAGTCTTTTGGCTTTTCCACGTAAAGTATCCTATCATCTGCAGAGAGTGAGAGTCTGACTTCTTCTTTGCCGATTCAGATGCCTTTTATTTCTTTTTGTTGCCCGATTGCTGAGGCTAGGAGTTCTAGTACTACCTTGAATAGCAGCAGTGGTAGTGGACAGTCCTGCTGTGTTCCTGACCTTAGGGGAAAAGCTCTCAGTTTTTCCCCATTGAGAAAGATACTTGCTGTATGTTTTTCATAGATGGCTTTGATGATATTGAGGTATGTACCCTCTATCCATGCACTGTGAATAGTTTTGATCAAGAAAGGATGCTGTATTTTGTCAAATGCTTTTTCAGCATCTGTTGAGAGTATCATATAGTTCTTTTATTTCTTTTATTAATGTATTATATTCATTGATTTGTGGATGTTGAACCAACCTTGCAGCCCAGGAATAAATCCCACTTGGTCGTGGTGAATATCCTTTTTAGAAGTATTTTTTATTTAAGATTTTATTTATTTACTTGACAGAGAGAGAGATCACAAGCAGGCTGAAAGGCAGGCAGAGAGAGGGTGGAAGCAGGCTCCCTGCTGAGTAGAGAGCCAGATGCGGGGCTCGATTCCAGGACCTGAGACCATGACCTGAGCCGAAGGCAGAGGCTGTAACCCACTGAGCCACCCAGGCGGCCCGTGAATAATCCTTTTAATGTACTGTTAGATCCTATTTGCTAGTATTTTTTCTTCAAGATTTTATTTATTCATTTGACAGAGAGAGACACAGCAAGAGAGGGAACACAAGCAGGGGGAGAGGGAGAGGGAGAAGCAGGTTCCCCAACGAGCAGGGAGCCCAATGCAGGGCTCAATCCCAGGACCACCTGAGCCGAAGGGAGAGGCTTAACAACTGAGCCACCCAGGTGTAATATTTTGGTGAGAATTTTTGCATCCATGTTCATCAAGGATTTTGGTTTGTAATTCTCCTTTTTGGTGGGGTCTTTGTCTGGTTTGGGTATCAAGGTAATGCTGGCCTTATAAAATGAGTTTGGAAGTTTTCCTTCCATTTCTATTATTTGGAACAGTTTCAGGTGAGTAGGTATTAATTCTTCTTTAAATGTTTGGTAGAAGGGGCACCTGGGTGGTTCATTCGTTGGGCATCTGCCTTTGGCTCAGGTCATGATTCCCAGGTCCTGGGATTGAGCCCTGCATCAGGCTCTCCGCGGCACAAGAAGCCTGCTTCCCCCTCTCCCACTCCCCCTGCTTGTTGTGTTCCCTCTCTTGCTGTCTCTCTCTCTGTGTCAAATAAATAAAAATCTTAAAAAAAAAAAAAAGTTTGGTAGAATTCCCCTGGGAAGCCACTTGGCCCTGGGCTCTTGTTTGTTGGGAGATTTTAAATGACTGCTTCAATCTCCTTACTGGTTATGGGTCTTTTCAGGTTTTCTATTTCTTCCTGGTTCAGTTTTGGTAGTTTATATGTCTCTAGGAATGCATCCGTTTCTTTCAGATTGTCAAATTTGCTGGCATATAGTGCTCATATGTTCTTATAATTGTTTGTGTTTCTTTGGTGTTGGTTGTGGTCTCTCCTCTTTCATTCATGATTTTATTAATTTGGGTCCTTTCTCTTTTCTTATTGATAAGTCTGGCCAGGGGTTTATCAATCTTATTAATTATTTCAAAGAACCAGCTCCTAGTTTTGTTAATCTGTTCCACTGTTCTTTTGGTTTCTATTTCACTTATAACTTTCTTGTTTCTTGAGAAAGGCTTGTATCGCTATATACTTTCCTCTCAGGACTGCCTTTGCTGTGTCGCAAAGATTTTATAGAGTTGTGTTTTCATTTTCATTTGTTTGCCTGAATTTTTAAAATTCTTCTTTACGTTCCTGGTTGACCCATTCATTCTTTAGTAGGATGCCCTTTAGCCTCCATGTATTTGAGTTCTTTCCAACTTTTCTCTTGTGGTTAAGTTCTAGTTTCAAAGCATTGTGGTCTGAAAATATGCGGGGAATGACCCCAGTCTTTTGGTACTGGTTGAGACCTGATTTGTGATCCAGGATGTGATCTATTCTGGAAAATGTACCATGTGCACTAGAGAAGAATGTGCATTCTGTTCCTGTGGGATGGAATATTCTGAATATATCTGTGATGTCCATCTGGTCCAGTATGTCATTTAAAGCCTTTATTTCCTTGTCGATCTTTTGCTTAGATGATCTGTCCATTTCAGTGAGGGGGTGCTAAAGTCCCCTACTATTATTGTATTATTGTCAATGTATTTCTTTGATTTGGTTTAAGTAGTTGGTTGGTCCCATGTTAGGGGCATAGATATTTAAAATTGTTAGATTTTCTTGTTGGACAGACCCTTTAAGTATGATACAGTGTCCTTTCTCATCTCTTATTATAGTCTTTGGCTTAAGATCTAACTAATCTGATATAAGGATTGCTGCCCCAGCTTTCTTTTGAGGTAAATTGTTTTCCACCCCCTCACTTTAAATCTGGAGGTGACTTTGGGTCTAAAATGAGTTTCTGTAGACAGCATATTGATGGGTTTTGTTTTTTTATCCATTCTGATACCCTGTGTCTTTTGATTGGGGCAATTAGCCCACTTACATTCAGGGTAACTATTGAAAGAGATGAATTTAGTGCCATTGTATTGTCTGTCGGGTGACTGTTACTGTATATTGTCTCCGTTCCTTTCTAGCCTGTTACTTTTAGGAGCTCTCTTAGTTTAGAGGACCCCTTTCAATATTTCCTATAGAGCTGGTTTGGTGTTTGCAAATTCTTTTAGTTTTTGTTTGTCCTGGAAGCTTTTTGTCTTTCCTTCTATTTTCAATGACAGCCTAGCTGGATATAGTATTCTTGGCTGCATGTTTTTCTCATTTAGTGTTCTGAATATATCATGCTAGTCCTTTCTGGCCTGCCAGGTCTCTGTGGATAGGTCTGCTGCCAATCTAATATTTCTGCCATTGTATGTTAGAGACCTCTTGTCCCGTGCTGCTTTCAGGATTTTCTCTTTGTCACTGAGACTTGTAAGTTCTACTATTAGATGATGGGGTGTTGACTTATTTTAACTGATTTTGACGGGGGGAGGATTCTCTGTGCATCCTGGACTTTGATGCTTGTTCCCTTCGCCAAATTAGGGAAATTCTCTCCTATAATTTGTTCTGCCCCTTTCTCTCTTTCTTCTTCTGGAATCCCAATTATTCTGACATTGTTTTGTCTTATAGTATCACTTATCTCTCAAATTCTCCCCTTGTGGTCCAGTAGTTGTCTCTCTTTTTCTCAGCTTCTTTATTCTCCATCATTTGGTCTTCTATATCACTAATTCCCTCTTCTGCCTCATTTATCCTAGCAGTAAGAGCCTCCATTTTTTAATTGCACCTTATTAATAGCTTTTTAAATTTCAACTTGTTTGGATTTTAGTTCTTTTATTTCTCCAGAAAGGAGGAATAGTATCTTCCATGCTTTTTTTGAGCCCAACTAGCACCTTGATAATTGTTATTCTGAACTCTAGTTCTCACATCTTATTAACGTCTGTATTGATTAGGTCCCTAGCCATAGGTACTGCCTCTTGTTCTTTTTTTTTGAGGTGAATTTTTCCACCTTGTCATTTTATCCAGATAAGAATAGATGAACGAGAGAATAAAATACTAAAAGGGTGGCAATGACCCCCAAAATATGCACTAACAAAATTAGAAGAGACCCGAAATAACCAGGGGGAGAAGAAGGGAGAGGGAAAATTAAAAATTTAAATATGTATGTATGTATATATATATATATATATATATATATATGTATATATATAAGACTGGTGAATAGAACAGAGCCACACACTTGATTTTGGGTGTATTTTGGTCTGTTGGAAGAAACTGCCTCCCAAAAATTTAAAGAAAGAAAAACTTATATATATACACAAAAATAAGGGTAAACACAATGAAAGGATGGAATATGATTGTAAAGATGAAAATTAGAAAAGATTCTAAAAAGGGAATTGATAAGATAAGAAGTTGGTGAAAAAAGAAAAAAAAGAGGAAAGAATGTGATCAGGCTAGAGACTAGAACAAAGCCATGTGCTAGATTTAGGGTATATTCTGATCTGTTAGAAGAAACTGTATCCCAAAATTTTAAAGAAAGAAATACCCGTATGTATAAAGGTTAAATACCATGAAGGGATAGAATATGACCATAACAATGAAAATTTTAAAATATTTTTTAAAAAAGGTATTGATAAGATAAAATGGTTTTTAAAAGGTTAAAATAGGAAAGAGGAAAAATTTATGAAAAATAGAATAAGAAAAAATTTTTTAAAAATTTAACTTTGGAAGACTAAAGAATTGTGGGGGAAAAGCCATGAACTCTACGTGTTGCTTTCTCCTAACTCTGAAATTCCGCAGTTCTCACTTATCGGTGAACTTGGTCTCAGCTGGAGGTTCTTGCTGATCTGGGGGAGGGGCCTGTTGCAGTGATTCTCAATTGTCTTTGCCTGAGGCGGAATTGCGCCGTCCTTGCCAGGGGCCCGGCTAAGTAATCAGCGCAGTTTTGGTCTTCCCTGAGCGCTTTCTGCTTTCCGCTTTCCTTAGAGCTTTAGAGGAGGAGAATGAAGATGGTGGCCTCCCAGTCTCCGAGACCGAGATCCTCCAATCTCGCCCGGAGTAGCTGAGAGCTTGGGGCTCACTCCTCAGTGCGCCCTCAGAGATAAGCCGTCAATCCTTCCCATATCCCTGTTCTTCGGCCACGCTCCCAGCTCACCCAAGCTGTGACCGAGCATTTCCATCTCTGGCACACGGCCCTGTTTGGAGTCTCCAAGCCCAGCTGATTCCTGCAGCACGCCACTCCTCCTGGATCTGCTACTTGTGGAGTCCTGCTCAAAGAGCAGCAGCCCAAGTGAGCCTCAGATCATAATTTAAGGTAACCCTGAGCTGAGAGCTCACTGCTGGGCACCGTCTCTGCAGCCGGCCTCCTCGCTCCAATACCTGAGAGCTCTGCCACACTCAGACACCCCCAGTCTTTCTGTGACCCTACGGGACCTGAGGCCACACTGTCCCCCCAAGGGCCCCACCCCCCCACCCCGCTTAGCCTCTGGAGCAACGTTCCTCAGGGGGCAGACTTCTAGAAGTTTCGATTCTGTGCTCAGCTGCTCTAACGCTTGCCGGGAGCCGTCCCCCCACCCCCCACCGGTCTCTCTTCCCATGTATCTCCTCGGATTCACTTCTCTGCGTGTTGTACCTTCCAGAAAGTGGTCGCTTTTCTGCTCCTAGAATTGCTGCTCTTCTTCTCTTCAATCTCCTATTGTAGCTGTTCAGAATGGTTTGATAACTTTCTAGCTGAACTCGTGAGACCTGAGGCTACCCAGGTCACCTACTCCTCCGCCAACTTGCTCCTTTCCCTGAACTGACCTTTCAGGGATGAAAACTCCCATGTTTGAGATGAAAAATATGCCAAACGCAATTAACCGCAGGTTAGATGTTGCAGAAGAAAAGCTTAGCAAAGTTGAAGATTCAGCAATAGAAATTATCCGCAGTGGAACCCACAGAGGGAAAAGAATTTTTAAAAAATGAACAGAGCTTCATTGAGCTGCTGGACAGCTTCGAACAGCCTGAGATATGTTTAAGTGGAGTCCTTGAGGGAAAGAGAAATCTGGGATGAAAGATGGGAAGAAAGAATGACTAAACGTTTACTATATTAGACGGAAAGCTTCAGCATCGAGTACTTCCTGGCTCAAAGCCTGAGAGATGCCACTCAGGCCCCGTGTGAGCCTGGGTGCATTAGTCACCTGCTCTGAGTTTTGTGGGGAGCCCAGCTTCCCTGGAGGGCTGCACCACAGGGCCTGTGAGTCCCACAGGAGCTGTGGTTCATGGAGCACTTGCCACGGAGCGTGGAACGTGGTGAGTCGCTGCTAATTATCTGCTGTTGTTTTTATCAGTGTCTTTCCCAGCTCTGGCCTTCTGTGGTTTGCAGATTCCGGTGTTGACCCTTTGATTGATTGATTGATATGATTTGATTTGATTTTTTTAGAGAGAGAACATGCATATATACGTGCAAACAAGAGTGGGGGGGGGGGGTAGGGAGAGGCAGCAAAAGAATCCCAAGCAGGCTGCAGACCCAGCATGGAGCCTGAATGGGGCTTGATCTCAGGATCCCGAGATCATGACCTGAGCTGAAATCAAGAGTGGGCCACTTAACAGACTGACCCATCCAGGCGCCCTGACCCTTGGTTCATTTAATAATAACCAACATTTATCAGGTGCATAGGATAGCTCAGGTTCTGTGCTACTTGCTTTATTTGTATCAAGTTATTAAGTACTTCTACCAACCACTGAGGAATGTGTATTTTTACACCCAGCTCCATTTTATGAATGAGAAAACGGAGGCCCACAGGGTTAAGCAGCTTGCCTGAGGCCACAGCTGGTGAAGACAGTTAGCTCTGGTAACTCCTCAGAGGCTCTGATCATATCTTGCCCAACCTCCTTATTTTATAGTTCATAAAACTGAGGCCCAGAGAGGCTGAGGGGTCTTGCCAAAGGTTGCACAGCAAGTCAGTGGGAGAGCCAGGGCAAGAATCCAATGCCTAACTTAGAGCTGGTTTTATTCCCCTCCAGGACCTCTCTAACAGGCTATGATTCCTAAGGCTTTTTAGTTAATGTATTTGTCAATCTCTGCAACCAGTTTCCTGGGTTCAGGTTGGAGTCTGGTGCAAAACCTCCTTGCTTTCCTTCACTCTATATCTTCCAGGGCAGGTGAGCAGCTCACTTAAGTCCTGTCCTCTCCAGCCAGCTTCTAGGAGCCTTGGTGGATAATTCATGCAAACATCTTACTTTCAGAGGCCATTTGCATTCGGAAGCGTTGCTGGGAGTGAACAATGCTTAACCCAAAGTAATGAGTTTCTGGTGGCAAGATTGGAGGCCTCTGTGCTGGGGATGTTTTGTGATGGGCGTGGAATCTCACCGGTTTCCCTAAATCACACTAATCATTTATTCTCTCTTGCTTTATTCGTTCAGTGTTTTGGTTATCTTTCTGGGCACTTCCAAGGGCCAGGGACTTTGCTTGGTATTGGGAAAACAAAAGAAAAGATGCATAGGGCATTGTCCCTGCCTTTGGGGAAGGCAGAGAAAGGAATAGATCAGAATAGGAAGGTCCTTGAACCAGAGGCTGAGTTTGGACCTGAGTCTAGACTTGGCCCCGAAGGCAATGGGAAGATGTATTGTTGGGTTTGAAGCAGGGCAGTAACTTGATCAGCTTTGTGCTATGGAAGGAGCATCTTGCTTATTGTGTGAACAGGAAAATGGGGATGAGGGAGAGATGGGAGTGTGGGGGCTGGAGGTTCAGAGCAACATCTGTTCTGCAAGTTTGCACAAGGACCCCTAGCGAGAAAGCCAAGCTTGACTGAGGGGGCATGGGATGGGATGGCTATTGAGGCTTGAGGGAGACCTCATCCCAGCTACCCCTTCTCCAGCATCCTGCTGGAAGGCGTGTGGTCATGCGGAAAGCCCATTACCATCCCACCAGGAGAAGCTTCCCCTTGTTAAAATTCTGGACCACGGTGTCTTGTATTAAAGCTGATATTAAGCCATAAAATGTAATATGTTATGACACCATAAAATGCAGTGTAATTGCTATAAAACCATAAAATGTAATGTAACAGGCACAGTGTCCATTACAGTGCCTCGCAGTCTAAAACAGTTAGCTTCCACTCTGCTTTTAGACAAACAAACAATTCCTATTCACGACTACCTCTGGAGAAAGGTGTGGGAAAATCAACCCAGAGGAGCATGAATCGTGAGGCGCATGTCTAGGGAGGAGACAGTATGGTGTGGAGCAAAAATCCCCAGGTTTTTAGTTAGAAAGAGCCTAGCCTCCAACTCCGTCCAGCGAGGTCTAGCTCAGGATCCCCAAAAGCAGAGCCAAAGATGGGAATTCAGACTAGCTTTCTCTCTCTCTCTCTTTTTAGATTTTATTATTTATCTGATGGACAGAGATCACAAGTAGGCAGAGAGGCAGGTTGGGGAGGGAGGAAGCAGGCTCCCCGCTGAGCAGAGAGCCTGACGTGGGGCTCGATCCCAGGACCCCGAGATCACGACCTGAGCCGAAGGCAGAGGCCCAACCTACTGAGCCACCCAGGCACCCCAGACTAGCTTCTCTTGCAATCACATTTGCGTAGCTCCTTCCTCTGCCCTGATCTGCGTCTTTCACTCTCCTTCTCCTGTAAATAACCAGTGGGCTCTCGTTTTCCCCACACAGTCAGGCAGTGGTCTCTGAGTCTCTCCCGAGAAAGGGACACAAGCTTCTAGGCCTCTCTGAGCAGGGCATACAGGTGTGAGGTGTTGGCAACCGCCATTGGCAGTGGTTGGTGATGAGTGCCCTGGTAATGGGATTGGGGGCGGGGAGTGTGGGCAGGAGGGTGGCACCAGCAGCACAAATGAGCTTACAATTTGTCTTGCTGTCCCTTTGGCTGAAAGACTTTCACACTCTAAGCCTGAATTTTCTCTGTATAAAATGAGGCTAGTCCTACCGTATTGTAAGGGGCTTTGCAAATCGAATGAGCTCCTGAGGAGTCCTGTCTAGTTCCAGGCCTATACAAAGCACCTTAATATGCAAGTATCCTCTTATAAATATATCCACGTACACGCCTTGTCACACACGTGTACTCAGGATCATATAATGCACATACTATGGGAAGTACCACCCCGCAGGTGTTGATAGAAGGAAGTATGCAAATAAAAATGAATACGTATTTAAATATGCATATAGAAACAATAACAGGTGCATAATAAAGCTGTTCTCACAAAAGGGGTGTCTTTTTTTTTTTTTTCAAGATCTTATTTATTTATTTGAGAGAGAGCCAGAGAGAGCACAAGCAGGGAGAGAGGCAGAGGCAGAGGAAGAGGGACAAGCAGGCTCCCTGCTCAGCGGGGAGCTGGACGCGGGACTCAATCCCCGGACCCTGAGATCATGACCTGAGCTGAGGCCAAGTCTCAGCTTAGCAGACTGAGACACCCAGGCGCCCCCACAAAGGGGGTGTCTTGATAAAATAACTCAAGGCAGAGGAAGAGACAGGGTCTCCTCTGGATTGCTGTGCTAAGAAGGACACAGTGTGGCCACACCAGAGGCTCAGTTATCTTGTATCTGCTCCATTCTGAAGCCAAGCTACGGAGAAGGCACCTTCGCGGTGAATCATTGGCATTTGCAATGATGGTAGGCACCTGTGCTGCTGTGTGATGAGGGGATGGGCAGGGTACTAACATCAGCTGCAGGCATGGGAGAGAGAGATTTCCAAAGAGGAGACGGGGAGCTCTAAGAGTTTGCCTTGAAGATCCCATGGGGAGATGATCAAAATAGAGGTGAACAGCCATCCTATCTCCCCGCCCTTTGGGGACTCTGTTCAGGTGCAAATGCCTAACTGAAGCATAATGAAAAGGACTGTTCTGGTGTTTGTTTGGATTCAGGGTATATGCGAGTTTAGCTCATGGGAAGGTGTTGATCATGTAGTACATATCCCTCCCCTTCCACTCTTAATAGTGAAATATGGTGGTGCCTGTTGTATCATTTAGGATTTCTGTTGAGTGGCGAGAAATAGAGACACAAAAAGATTGGCTAACACATGTTGAAAGATTAGCCCCTTTCACAAAAAAGAAGCCCGGAGGGAGAACAGTCCAAACTTGAAGTTCTCCAGGGGCCAGGAGGTAACGTAAACATCTAAAGGAGGCCAGCTTCACCCAATTGCTGTCAGGAGGCCCCACATGCTCTCAATGTTGCCTGATCTTTGGATCTTTTAAGAGAAGCTTAAATCCTGGATTTGGTATGTGTCATCTGACTCCTAAATGCTAACAACTAATTAAAAATTTTGAAAGCTCTGAGGACCTAGTAAAACCCAGGGCTGCCAGGCTGTGACGGCGGATCTAATCAGAGCGATACAGAAATCCTTGTGTGTGCATACATCACTATGTGAGTATATCAATATTGTGAATGAGTCCAGAGCTTTCTCACTGAGCTATTCTCAGGCGGTGGGTGAGCTCTCAGCCCTGGGGATTGCATTCACCTCGAAGCTGAGAGCTGGAGTCTTGTCCCCAGAGAGGCTCTGCAGCAGGTTGGAAAAGCAGAGCCGTGATGAGTAGTCAAAGGGCTTTATTGTAGAGCTAGACTGTTGGTGGGGCTGCCCATGTAAACCCTTTACCCCCGCATTAGATGCCGAGCCTGAAGTCAGCAGGGCTGCCGGTGAGAACACATGGACATGAAATAGACAGCAAGAGCAAAGGAGAACCCATGAAGATGGGCTGGACCCATGTCCGGCTCTTGGTGCCTCTAGACGTCAGTAAGGCTATGACCTATAGGAGGACCACGGAGGTGCACCCAAATCTGGCCTGGGATTTGGAGAAGGCAGAAGAGAAGATGGGCCACCTGATCCATGATTCGGGTGGAAGCTGTGATAGCACCTAAACTTACATTGACCCTCCGAGCATAAAGGCAGCTTGGGCTTCATACGGTCAAGGTTCATTAAAGAAAAAAAAAAGTAAAACCAATCAATTACATTGTAATTCCTGAAACTTACTGTGCAGTCGCCAAAGCATTCAACCCAAAACATGGAATGAGGCTCAGAGATACATTGTCACCACACAGCTTAGGTAGTTAGCGTTCATTCTAAATGCAACCGGTGACAATATTTGAATGTTCTTAAACGAAAAGAAATTGGTTAGTGGGGACTCCCTATTAATTTGGGGGAACTATTTAAGTTTTGCTTCTGATTTTCAGAGGGATAAGCCAGAAGTGAGCCAGGTCAAGCTAACCCCACTTGTTTTGCAGAATAAGCTGAGTTAAGCTATGCTGGTGTGACTAACTGCTTTTGTCTGCTCGGGGAATCCTCTGTGTCTGACTTTAGCATTGTCCACCTTTCAAAGCTCACCCAAACTTCTCTTGTGGCCAACTCGAACTCAGGACCCTACAGAGGAGGGGATTCTGGGGAAAGGCTTGCATTTAACTAAGAAGACAGCATACAAAAGCACTGCAGACAGGGAAGACAAAGAGTAAAAACGTGGCAGTGTTGTGGATGAGAGTTCTGGAAGGGGAAGGGAGGACGCCTGGGGGCTCTCACCCAGCAGAGAGCTGAGGCATGAAGGGGAGGTAGGAGTTAGCCAGGGGAGGGGGGTGCGGTGGAAGCAATTAGTGGGTTGGGGAGGGAAGGGAGAGGGAGGGAGCGGGAAGCACGGTAAGAGAAAAGAAAAAGAGAAGGACAGGGATAGTGAATGAAGCATAGAGAAAGGGAGAGACAGAATTAAGGAATTTATGAAGTGCATGTATTGAGAACATAGAATTGTGGAAGAACGGTCTGAAATGGGCTGGAGAAATAAGTCCCGACCAATAACCTAGAAACTTACACACAGCTCAGCACGTGTTTCTATGTAAGAATATAGTGTACACTTGGATGTGTGCAACTCAGCCAGTTAACACACAGTATGCACCCACATCTGTCCTTAAGGAGACACAGAAAGATACATAGAATTCCCCACTGATTCCCCTCTGTCCCCCTCACCCCCCCAGGAGTAGCGGGGGGTTAATTCTGGTCAGATCCGGGTGGTGTTTCTGCCACTGACTTTGCCGATGGAGGGGTGGTGTGGACACGCCGCTGACCGCAGCCATCCCCCGAGTAGGTAGCCCTGGTAGATGTCTCATTTTGTTCTGGGTGTAAAGATGACAGGATAGCAAAGTCTGACTGCCAAACTCAGGCTTGGCTTTCTGGAGGCCTCGAGATGGGGCCTTGTTTCTGATTCATTCTACAACTCATTTTCCAGTGGTATTAATGAATATAATAGACCTAAAGGCAGGGAGGAAATGAGAGAACAGCATGTCCCCACTGTGAATTTTGGTGAGACACTCAAAGTGTGTCAGTGTTGTTGGGAGCTGGGGTTTGAAAGCAGAAAGGAACAGAATGAACAAACCCAGGGTTTTCCCTCTCGACTCAGCAGTCTGTGTGCCCGTGAGTGCCCGAGTGTGTGTATGTGAGAAAGAACCATGTGAACGCATCTCTGCAGGTGCCCATTGTGTGCATATTTGTATCTGAGTATGTGGGAGAGGGAATCTAAAATCCCAGGAGCAAACCCTAAGGTTTCTAAGAAAATATATTTTTTTTCTGCACTGCCAGCTCCTCTCCCTTCTGCTTACAGAAGGAAAGGAAAACATGATTTCAAAGTTTCTGCTAATGCTTAGTGTCAAGATGGAGACCTGGGTTAGGTGCATCCTTCTTTTATGAGGATGAGCCACCAAGAATTTTGAATAATGCCACGGAAGGTCCTGGAACTGTTGGTGATGAAGGTTGGGGAAAAAAATATTCATTTGCTTGGCAAAATAGAATACAATTTTGCAGATGTCCCCGGGCACAGGGAAGTTGGAAAAGGATGCCTGTCTGGGGAGTGAGTAGGCATAAACAGAGAAGGTATCAGGCAGGGACCTAGGGGGAGGGACAGTCTGTGAGACTTTAAGGAGCTTTAAGAATGGAGATGTTGAGTGTTAACATTTCGGGTTGTTTCCTCTTTCACACTGTGCTATAATTCAGTCCTGATATCACTAAACCTTCCATAAAAGTCTGCGTATTAGTTGAGGTAAAGGTTAAGCTGCTGTAACAAAGAACCCCCAAATGCTGTGGATTAAAGAAGACAGAAGTTTATTTCTTATTTGTGAAGCTGTCCTGAGGTGAGTGGTAACTGGAATGTGAGGCTTTTCTCTATACCCTCGCTCATGGAACCAGCTTCCTTCCCTAGCATCATCCTTATCTGCATGGTTCAGCTGCATCTGAGCACATCCCTAGGCCTTTGTATAAAGGGAAAGGAAGAAAAAGAACAAGATGCACAATTCTCTTTTAAGCAAATGGGGCGATGCTAAACACATCACTTTCGCTTGCGTTGCATTGGTTAAAACTTAGTCACAAGGGCCCGTCTTGCCCCCAGGGGAGGCTGGGAAATGTAGTCCTCAGCTGAATAGGCATGTGCTCAGCTATTGCTATGGAAGAAAGGGAGAATGGAATTTGTTAGAAAATTGACAATATCTATTGCAGTCTTAGTCCTGGTCTGAGTCACCATAGCTTCTTACCTGAATTATTATTATTATTTTGTAAAGATTTTATTTATTTATTTGACAGAGATCACGAGTAGGCAGAGAGGCAGGCAGAGAGAGAGGAGGAAGCAGGCTCCCCGCTGAGCAGAGAGCCCTATGTGGGCCTCGATCCCAGAACCCTGGGATCATGACCTGAGCTGAAGGCAGAGGTTTAACCCACTGAGCCACCCAGGCGCCCCTCTTACCTGGATTATTATAGTAGTCTCCCACCAGTGCTCTGGCTCTCTTCAGTCTGTTCTGAAAACAACAATTACAAGTCCTGGAAAAACATTATTCTCTGCTCAGAATTCTCTAGTGGTCTCCCATATGCTCTGAGTAAAAGCCAAAGTCCTTGGGATTGCTTACTAAGCCCTATATGATGCCCAGCCAACCTCATCTTTTGTATCACTCCCTCCAGCCAGACCACCCTCTGCTCGAAAATACTAGGCATGCACCTACCTCAGGGCCTTTGCACTTGCCGAACTATCTACCTGAAGCATTCCTTCCCAAGATATCCATGTGGCTCATCCCCTTACTTCCTTAAGTCTTCACTCAGATGCTACCTTCTCATCAGTCAGGCCTTCCCTGACTGACCCTTTTCCATTTAAAATGACAGCTCTACCACTATTCTCTTTAACTCCCTTCCTCTGGTTTTTCTCCATAGTGCTTACCATCATAGCACACACATCATATATTAAATATGTGTGCATGTGTTTGTGGTATATGTATGATTTATTTGATTGTCCTCAGCATCAGAATATAAGCACCAGAGAACAGGAATTTTGTTGGATTCACATGTTCATGCCTTCAAGTCATATTAGATTGGGGTGCAGTGGCTGCGTCTTTATGTTCTGACAATGACCAGTCTCTACACCAGCTGTCTTGGAAAGGGAATGAGACATTGGGCAAGGTGGCTCTCCACTGGTGCTTGGGAAATGAGCCTGAGGGGGGATCTGGTGCAGCAATGTCCCCTTTTGAAGTCATTCTGTGGTGTGGATCAAAGGAGGAAGGAGTCAGTGTAGAAACAGAGATACAAGCTAGAAACACCTGGTGGGGAATGACTTTCCAGGTTGGGTTTGGTGGGAGTCCCTAGAGACGGAAGGTATAGAGGTGGGACCACACAGGGGATCTTGCTGGGTGGTGAAGAGCTACGTTACCTCTCCGGGAACAATGAGAGATGCTTGCATATGAAGGCTGGGGCTTTGCTGTTAGTTGGAACTAGATGCCCCACCCAGGAGATGCATCTCCCTGTCCCTGCACCTCCGGGCTGGCTCTTTAAGATCCAAAGGACAAAGCAAACCAACATAAGCATTCTTGGCAACCAGGTGCCCCCCAGCCAGTCCCCAATTTTCTGATAAGTCGTGTCACAGTACTGATGGGGTGACTACATTTGGTGCTGGAAAGACTCGAGTCCTAAATACTGTCTCTGCAAGAGACCTGTGGTCTGAGATGCTAACTGCTTCTGCCCTGTATTTCATTAGGGCTCCCAAGGGAAAACAGCCCACTAAGGGGACAGAGGTCACGGTCTGAGCACTCCGCATTCTCCAAGAGTTCTTTGGAGTTCAGCAAAAAGCTCATTGCTTGGAAGCTTCCAATACCAACCTTCCGGGCAGGAACAGTGACTCACTGTGTGACTTTGAGCCAGACATTTCCTTCTTAGGCTTTAGTCACCCCATATGCAAACCAGTGGGGAGAGGGCGACATTCATTGGTCCCTAATATTCATAACGTTTTCCTTTTAGGGAAGGGCTTATGATGTGCTGAGCTTTATATAAGAGTTATCTCATTTAATCCTTACACGATTTCTATGACGTCAGCATTACTACGTGAGGAAACCGAGGCTTAGAGAGGTTGAGTAGCTCGTTCGGGTGGCACAGCTACTTAGAGTTGGGTCTGGATTTGAAAGGCAGCAATGGACCTTGCAGTCTAAGTCCCCGTGTTTTAGGTTTGTTAGCAGTAATCTTAGGGGTTCAGACTACTTTTAAACTTACAGTCTAGGGGAAGACAATTTATTCAAGGTCACATACAATACAGTTAGGTCTGTAACTTCCAAATGTCAGTCTGATGCTCGGCTTGCTAGGTTTAGCCCTGCTATCCTCTGGGCTGTTTTGCCCTTGGGCTGGAATTGTGTGTAGGAGTCTGTAGAATGTACTTTGATTGGTATTGTTCCAAGAGGGCCAGAGTTTGGGGCAGCACATTGGGGAGGTCTGGATTTGACCTTGACAAGACTTTTCAACAGTTATTGACAAATCTTATTCTGACAAAAAGTCTGATCTCATCCTGCCTCGAGGTTCCCTGGACTCTGCTCCTTAAATTCTGTGAGCTGAAGCCTAGGAAGACAGCGGGGTCTGTTCATGCTTCCTTCTCGAACAGCTAGTACAACAGGCAGCAGGCAGGGCGTCCGCCAGACCTGCCACCTGCTGCGGAGGAGAAAAACTAATCCCAGAAGCCGCATGGTCACCTGTGAACCTGGTTGGAGTTCTTTGTTGCTCAGGGTTCAGGGAAAAGAGCACTCTTAACTTTCTGGGGGTGTTGGAAGTAGGTACCTCTCTGGAGGACAATTTTGGCTACTTGCATTGAAACTCTTAAAAAGGGGCATTTCCTTGTTGAAGATGCTCTCATTAAATATATCAGTATATTCACTTGGAAATGAGACTGGAAGTTTAACCATGGAACAGTGAACAGGGTTGTTCCGGGTGGTGGGTTTTTAAGAATATGTATTTCAAAATTAATAGGCAATTTTTGGGAGCAATTTTAGATGTACTGAAAAATTGAGCAGGAAGCACAGAGTTTCCAGTACCCCTCCCCCACAGCTTCCCCTATTGCTAACACCTTGCATTGGTCTGGTACATTTGTTAACTATCGATAACCCAATATTGGTACATTATTAATCAGTGAAGTCTGCAGTTGACTTAGGGTTCCCTCTTGATGTGCATTCTGTGGGTTGGACAAAAGTATGGTGACATACATCTGCTATTAGGGTGTCATACAGGATAGTTTCACTGCCCTAAAAATCCCCTATTCTCCAGCTGTTCATCCTTCCCTTCCTCCCTCCCACCCCTCAAGCCCCTGGCAACCCTGGATCTTTTTACTGTCTCCACGGTTTTGTCTTTCCCAGAATGACATACAGCTTTAATCATACAGTAAGAAGCCTTTTCAGCTTGGCTTCTTTGCTTTGCAATATACATTTAAGGTTCCTCCATGTCTCCTCATGGCTTTTTAGTTCATGTCTTTTTAGCACTGAATAATGTTCCATTGTCTGGATGGACCACAGTTTGTTTATCTATTCACCTGTTAAAGGACATCTTGGTTGCTTCCAAGTTTTGGCAGTAGTGAATAAAGCTGCTATAAATTCTCAAGTGCATGGTGTTTTTGTTTTTTGTT
This sequence comes from Martes martes, assembly GCF_963455335.1. Lineage (NCBI taxonomy): Eukaryota > Metazoa > Chordata > Mammalia > Carnivora > Mustelidae > Martes > Martes martes. Next base: position 78,227,163 of record NC_137901.1, read on the forward strand.
TGTAGAGATGAGTTTTCTGCTCATTTGAGTAAATAACAAGGAACCCAACTGATGGATTGTGTGGCGAGAGTATGTTTGGAAACCTCCAGGACTGTCTTCCAAAATGGTTGTACCTTTTTGCATTTTCACCAGCAATGAATAAGCGTTCTTATGGCTCCATATCCTCACCAGCATTTAGTGTTGACTGTATTCTGGGTTTTAACCATCCTATTAGGTATGCAGTGGTGCCTACTTATTGCTTTAACTTGCAATCTTCCCATAAGCTATGATGTTGAGCATCTTTTCATATACTTAGATCCCACCTGTATATCTTCTTTGGTGGGGTGTCTATTCAGATCTTTTGTTCATTTCTTATTTGGGTTGTTCACTTTCATATTGTTGAGCTTTAAAAGCTCTTTGAATACTCTAGATACCAGCCCTTTACCAGATATGTGCCTTGCAAAGATTTTATCCCATCTGTGGTTTATCTTCTCATTCTCTCAACAATGTCCTTCACAGAGTAGAAATTTTTAATTTTAATGGAGCCCAGCTTAAGAATTTATTTCTTTTGTAGATCATGCTTTTGAGATTGGATCTCAAATGTCATTGCCAACCCAAGTTCATCTAGATTTTCTCCTCTTATCTTCCAGGAGTTTTATAATTCTGCATTTTACAGTTAAGTTTGTGATCCATTTTGAGTGAATTTTTGTGAAAGGTGTATTATCTATGTTTGGAAGCTTGGTGGGTTTTTTCCCCCCCATATGTGGATGTCCAGTTGTTCAAGCACCATTTGCTGAAAAGACGAGCCTTTCTCCATTGAATTGCTTTTGCCCCTTTGTCAATGATCAGTCGGCTATATTTGTGTGAGTCTATTTCTGGCTCTCTATTCTGTTGCATTGATCTTTTGTCTGTTCCTTCACCAATACCACACTGTCTTGATTATAGTTGCTTTATAGTAAGTCTTGATATCAGGTAATGTCTGTCCTCCAACTTTGACCTTCTCTGTCAATATTGTGTTCACTATTCTGGGTCTCTTGCCTCTCCATATAAACTTTAGAATCAGTTTCTCAGTAGCTATGAAATAGCTTGCTGGGGTTTTGATTGGGAATACTTTTCCTTTATTTTGCTTATTCTGCATTTTCTAATATCTCTTCAAAAGTATAAAGATCCAGAGCCTTCAAATCTGGGTCTGGATTCTAGTTCTGGTATTTATTAGTTTAACAAATTTGTGTGTGTGTGTGATGTTAGCTATGCACTAGGCATTGTTTGAAGCACTTTACAAAGATGAACACATCTAATCCCTGTTAGAGCTTTATGAGGTTGGCTTATGGAAGTAGGGTCTCCATTTTACAAGTAAGGAAAGTGAGGAAGGTTGATTTACCAGGGAGAAGTTTAGGGGGGACGTGTGGCAAACAACTTTAAGATGGCCTCCTCTGATCAATGAAGCCACCTCCAAGTGTTCCTATCCTGTGTAATTCCGTCCCCTTGAGTGTGGGTAGGATCCATGACTCGCTGCTAACCAATGGAATATGGCAAAGGTGATTATGTTGCATAACGTCCATCCAACTAGTGTACTTTCTCCCTTATCGGCTCTGAAGAGGCAAGTTGCCACATTGTAGAGGCTTAGATGATGAAAAATAGCAAAAAACTGAGGCCATCAGGGGGACAAGCCTTGGAGAACTGAATATTGCCCACAATCGCATGGGTTTGAGAACAGGTCCTTTATAACACTCAGGTCAGACCCCAGCCTTGGTCAACATCTTGACTGCAGCCTTATGAGAGACTCCAAAGTAGAGTTTAGCTAAGCCATTCTCAGATTCTGGAGCTACTGTGATGTAATAAGTGTGTGTTGGTTTAAGCCTCCAGGTTTGTGGTTATTTACTTCCCAGGAACAGAAAACTACTATGGGACAGAAACCAGGCATCCTTGCCGCAAATCCCATTCACTCCACCTTTTTTCCTCTTGCTGCCTCCGTCCTTCCCAGCCATGGTGGGACTTTGCACAAGTTACTCAATCTGCCTAAGTCTCAGTTTCTTCATCTAGATGATGAGAGTAATAATGATTCCAAATTCATAAGGTTGCTATGGGGGATGAAGGAAAAAATCAGAGATCTTGGCAAAATGGTGGCCCTTCAGTGAATGTCATCCTGCTGTTGAACCTCACAGCACCTGGAAGGGCACACAGGTATAAAAAGAACGCAATCACGTGCAAGGAGGCTGGTCTCAAACAAATGGAAGAGTCCAGAGATTGAGGCAAAAATAGCTTTTCCATTCTTTTTTTTTTTTTTTTAAAGATTTTATTTATTTATTTATTTGACAGAGATCACAAGTAGGCAGAGAGAGAGAGAGGGAAGCAGGCTCCCCACTGAGCAGAGAGCCCAATGCATGGCTCAATCCCAGGACCCTGAGATCATGACCTGAGCCCAAGGCAGAGGCTTAACCCACTGAACCACGCAGGCGCCCCTAGCTTTTCCATTCTATTCTTTTAAGTTCTGCTGGAATCCCACACATCTGTGTCTTTTATCCTCGGCTTTTGTTCATCTTCTCTCCCTTTGCTCACATTCCCTTGCACCTTTCCACCCCCTCCTCTCCTCCTGTGTCCCAGTCCTATCCGGAATCCGCATAAAAGGTGACAATTTCCCGGCGCCTGTGTGGCTCAGTGGGTTAAGCGTCTGCCTTTGGCTCAGGTCATGATCCTGGAGTTCCACGATAAGAGTCCTGCATCAGGTTCCCTGCTCAGTAGAGAGCCTGCTTCTCCCTCTGCCCCTCACCCTGCTTATGCCCTCTTTCTCACTTGCTCTCTCTCTAAAATAAATAAAATCTTAAAAAAAAAAAAAGTGATGATCTCAAAATCCAACAATGTTAAATTTCCCTTGAAAATTCCTTTGAAACAATCATATTACAGAGTTACATGCTGTCTCTCACTAAATCTTCCTTCAAAACTGGAGTTGATGACTGTTTATTGGGTTTCTGTTAGGAATCATGTTGAGCGGGGTACCTGGGTGGCTCAGTGGGTTAAAGCCTCTGCCTTCGGCTCAGGTCGTGATCCCAGGGTCCTGGGATGAGTCCCGCATCGGGCTCTCTGCTTAGCGGGGAGCCAGCTTCCCCCCCTCTCTCTGCCTGCCTCTCTGCCTACTTGTGATCTCTGTCAAATAGATAAATAAAATCTTAAAAAAAAAAGGGGGGGGCACCTGGGTGGCTCAGTGGGTTAAAGCCTCTGCCTTCAGCTCAGGTCATGGTCTCGGGGTCCTGGGATCGGGCCCAGCATCGGGCTCTCTGCTTGGCGGGGAGCCTGCTTCCTCCTCTCTCTCTGCCTGCCTCTCTGCCTACTTGTGATCTCTGTCTGTCCATTGAATAAATAAAATCTTTAAAAAAAAAAAAAAAAGGGAATCATGTTGAGCTACATCTATCTATCTATCTACCTATGAGCTATTTATCTAAGTAGTTATATTATACGTATCTGTGTATCTTTAAACTCTTGAACCACCCTTACTATGGCTAAGATGTCTTCATCCTGACAGATAGGTGGGAAATGACACCAACTGGGAATTGGGTAAATTCACATTTCATATGTCCTGCTTAGTCTGGGGCATACGCTTACTGAGTGGCATAAGAGAACGTAATTATCAGCACACTTGTGTCAATCTCTCTCTCTTTTTATCGTAACTTCTGAGGCTCCCACTAGTCGTATTTCATCAGTGCTAATTCTAAGCACACTATTAGTTCTAAGCACATTTTTTCTAATTTTAACCTCTCTGAAATGGAGATGCATTTTCCAGTCTGCTTTCAGCCAGCCAGCAGGCAGGCATGACGTGGTTCCATTCCCTGTGTCCCAGGACACTTGGTCATAGCCGTTCATACTGTCGTCACTTCCGCCCAGCGATGCACACTGCCGGTCCTTTACAGGTTGATTTTAGTTGCCATTTAAAATATCTTCAAGAAGATTGCACTATGATATGGTTTGGCATTGAAGTGGAGAGTTTCCATGTCCACAGAAAGGCCCCCAAGCAGAACAGTGGGGCAGAGGTTTCACATTAGAGAAGCAAATGCTTATCTTTGGGGGAATGACTCCAGGTTTATATATTTTGCAAAGTAACAACCAAATTTTACTGATTGCCTAAAAAGTAAGTGGCCACAGTCGGTGAGGCTAGATTGCATTTTGTCACTGAGATTTGTGCAGAAGGATTCCTTGTCACATACCAAGCCAGGCAACAAGAGGCAAGAGAACTTGCCAGATCCCTCAGAAAAGATGAAGGGAATTTTAAGCGAGGCATGATGTTGTTGAAAAGGACTACAGAGGCAACGGGTGGTAACTCAATTACAAAAGTTTATTTAACAATTTTCTTAACTTTACAAAAAATAATGGTATCTGAAGATCAGTGGTGGGTGGGGGTCCCTGGCTGGCTACGTTGGAAGAGCATGAGACTCTTGATCTATGGGTTGTGAGTTTGAGCCCCACATAGGATGCAAAGATCAAAAAAAAATTAAATAAAAAAATATAAAACTACAAAAACTAAAAAGATCAATGATGGATTTAATGAAAGACGGTTGAATTCAAGTTAGGTAAATTTCCGTGATGCAATTCCAATTTCATGATCGGTGAACTCTCGTGGTATAACATTGAAGTGTTATTGTATTTTCAAAAACCTCTGAACTATTCCCTCTGTCTTTTTGAAAACGTCTCCCAACAAGAGGTAGAAAAGGGGGAAAAGATACCCCTTTATTTTGAAATCATATGCGTGTGTTTTCTGAACGTTGCAACAGTAACCAGCAAAACAGAGTATCTGCATGAATCCAGAAACGTGGGTCTTAGGAATTTATCCTGAGCACAAAAGCCTGAGTGAGTGCAACTGTTTAGTTGCTGGGATGCTTACGTCACCTTGGTTTAGAAGAATGAAAAATTAAAAATAACTTATATGTGCGTGAATGGGAGGGAACTTAAAATTATAAGACATCCGTATAATGGAATCATAGGGTAGGCAGACATGAAAAGCGAAGTCAATGTTTATTGGCATGAAAAGGTACTCATCTATAAAAATAAAAAAGAGGATACAAGCCAAGCTTGATACCATTTTTGTAAAATAATCAGCATCATGGTAGTAGTGATAAGGTCTCTGTATTCAATATGTGAATGTTAAGAGAAAGAAACAAATGAATTGTAATAGTTGCCTCCTGGAGTGCCTGGGTGGCTCACTTGGTTGAGCATCTGTCTGGGCTCTGGTCATGATCTCTCTGGGGTCCTGGGACTGAGCCCCACGTTGGGGCTCCCTGCTCAGTGGGGAGCCTGCTTCTCTCTCTCCCTCTGTCCCTCCCCCCACCTTGGGTGCTCTCTCTCTCTCTTGCTTTCTCTCTCTCAGATAAATAAATAAAATCATAAAAATAATGTAGTTGCCTCCTTCTGTCAAAGGGGGAATGTGAGTGATTTTTATTTTGGTCTGTTTCTGGTTCTCTTTCAAAAAAAAATATTTTCAGATAGTTAAAAATAATAGGGGGGGAGGGGGGAGGAATTGATGTAGATCCTAGGAGAGAAAGGAAGACAAGCCGCCAGCGTAGGCTTCCTCCGTGATGTCTCTTTAGATGTCCATAGGCTTCTACTCCAATAATGACTTTGTCTGCTTTAAAAAAAAAAAAAAAAAAAAAAAAACCAACTCCTAATTATACCACTAATAAAAGCATTTCAGTGGCAAATATGTTTAGTTTCATAAACTTAAGACTGCAGTGGTGGAGCCTCCAGCGTGTGTTTGCGTTTGGGTGGGAAGTCAGGGAGGGCTCTGCCAAGTTTGTAAATACTCGCTGCTTGGACGAATATTTCTCTCTTTTGTCTTTCCTCTCCATACCCCGTAGGAGGGAGGAAGCTTTTGTTTTGGCCACCAGCAATTTCCTTCTCAGTGGGTGTGTGTAGAGGCATGCAGCGGGGAGGTGGTGATTACTGGAATTAGCTGGAATTGGCTCTGATAGGGAGTGAAGGTTTGTGTCCTGCAAACAACCGCCCCCACCACCACCCCCCAACCTCGCGCCCCCCCCCCCAGCATTCATATGTTGGAGCTCTCACTTTCCTCTCCAGTGGCTTTGTTAGCAGATGGGGCTTCTAAGAAAGTAATAATACTTAAATGAGGTCATAAGGGTGGGGCCCTGATCGATAGGATTGATGTCCTTATAAGCTCACTGTGTGTGTGTCTGTGTGTGTGTGTGTATATATGCGTGCGGACACGCGTGCGTGCATGTACCTGCACTGAGGAAGGGCCCCGTGAGGGCACAGTGAGAATGAAGACTTCTGCAAGCCCAGAAGGCAGGTCTCACCAGATACCAAATCAGCAGCACCTTGATCTTGGACTTCCTGGTCTCTAAAACTGTGAGCACCACATTTCCACTGTTTACGCCTCCCAGCCTGTGGTAGTCTAGGTAACCCTGCGTCAGTTCTGGCTGCCTCTCCCAGAAACACTGAGATCTCTGCAGGCTGAAGGCAGAGACCGTCATTCCTGATCAATACCCAAGATGTTTGGACCCTCATCCCCCTCTTCACCTTGATTCTATTTTTTTTTTTTTTTTAAGATTTATTTATTTGAGAGAGAGCAGGAGATAGCATGAGTAAGCATGAGCGGGTTGGGGCGGTGGTGGGGGAGGGACAGAGGGAGAGGAAGTAGACGCCCCACTGAACAGGGAGCCCCATGTGGGGCTTGATCTCAGGACTCTGAGCTCCTGACCTGAGCTGAAACCAAGTGTCAGACTCTTAACCGACTGCGTCCCCCAGGTACGCCGCACATTGATTCCTTACTTGAGTCTCCTTCTTCATGCCAAGAACTTTGTGGCAAACCAAACTGAGCATTCTTACTGCTGCCTTGCTTTGCTAACACTGGTCTCTCCACCCACGGTGTTACCCCATCCTGCCCCCCTTCCCCAGCCTGCAGAAGTCTCTCCCTGCTCTTGTCTCATGACCATGATAAGGTGTGTATGCCTGTGTCATTCAGTCGGCCCTTGAGTTAGCCTGTTCCCTACCAGGAAGTGTGTCTTTTTCCTCATTGTATCCCCAGCACCTAGAAAAGCCTGGCAGATAGGAAGCACTCAGTAAATATCTGTTGTAGAATAAATGAATGAAGACGAAAGAGAAACGTGGGAGTGCCTGGCTCATAACAACCCCAGATTCCTGGACCTTTCAAAATAGTCTAATTCAGCAGTTCCCAAAACTCTGGTTTCTGGATCCCTTGGCACTCTTAAAAATTACGGAGGACCCCAAAGAGTGTGTTTGTGATTAGATCTGTCATTAGTTACCATATTAAAATTAAAAATGAAAGCTAACACATTTAAAAAATATTTATCTGGAAATCCATTTAAAAACAATAATAGGCCCATGAAATGCTCAGATAGGTTACATCAGTTGCTCAATATCACACGGTGGGCCACTGGCAGACATCTGGATTCAAACCCAGAGTTAGGTGTTTGAGTTTGGCTTAGTCCATTATCCACATTCTAAACTAAACTAAATGCTTAGGAACATAACTAAATGCTTGCGAGTTGGGGAAAAAAAAATGAAGAGGATAGGCTTCTCTCAAAATGAGGGCTTCCCCTGGATCCAGAGAGGGTGAGAGTACCCCCAGAGGTTCAAGGACAGAGCCGGAGGGTCAGAACTGGCCAAAGTTGGAGGTGAATCTTGGTGGACTTCCCTCAGACCTCATAAGGGATGCTCCCAGGCCAATCCACCAAAAATCAAGTCCATGATATGTGGTTCTCTAAAAAATCAAGTTACTAATGACCAATTGCTCAAATTAGTCAAATTTTCCAAACCTCACTTAGGGAAAATTCTCAACTAATATAGTTAATGAATATCAATATACTCCTGAATGACTACATTCTTCTACGTATGGTATTTTAATATGCTCACTGGTAATACTCAATGAATTTATACTTCTTGAATATTCTTACCCCCAAATTTATTCAAGTTATTTTAATTATATTCAAGACTCTAAGATATTCAAGAATATATTCTATATTAGAAGATAGTCATAAGAAAGCTAAATAGCTCCCATGATATTTAGTTTTAGACAAATCGAGCTGGAAAAGCTGTTGCTGAGAATATATTCAAGACCAATTTATTAAAAATACCATATTCATAGTCATTGAAAATATCAAGAAAGATAGTCAAGGCATGTTTGGCAAATACAGCAAACTGGTGAGTTGGGGGTCAGGAGTTAGCATGTGCTGGCCCCAAATCTCCTGTGGCCATCTGGGGCCATGCACCTCTCAATTCCATGGGAGACAAGGGAGGGACAAGTTCTATTGCAAGACTGAGTTGTATGTGGACCCTCAGAGGTTAAGAAATAATTGTGTCTCCAAATACCACCTTGACCCTTCAGGCACCTCTGTGAGAGGGGAAACCATAGAAGAGAAAGAGAGGGGGGCTCATGTTGGCTGCAACATAATACCAAGAACTCTGTGGGCATTATTTCTCTTATTCAACCCAAGTTTATGAAAATCGTTGCTTTTACTAATGAGGACATTGAGCTTCAGACCTGTGAAGTGACTTGCCCAATATCATTTAGTTACTCAAGGGTAGAGTGGGGATGTGAACTCAGGCAGGGTGGGGATGTGAACTCAGGGGGAGGGGGATGTGAACTGAGGCGGAGGGGGCATGTGAACTCAGGGGGAGGTGGAATGTGAACTCAGGGGGAGGGGGGATGTGAACTCAGGCAGGGTGGGGATGTGAACTCAGGCAGTGAGATTTCAGAACCTGAGGTCTGGGCCATTGGACTGTACTTTCTCCCACGATAAAAGGGAACCTGTGAACAGAAAAACAAATATCTGCAGGCACGGGGCTTTGCAGTGAAGGAATCTGGGAGCCATAAGGGGATTAATTGGCATGTCCATTTGGAATTTAGAGGAAGCAGGAGAAGGAATTATGAGTCACATGGACAGGCCCCCTTTCCTTTCTCTTTGCCATGTAGAAATGAAAATGATAGAAATCTGATGATCTATTTGTCTATTTATTTGTCCCGTAGGCATGTGTCCCACAGACACTTAGAGCTCAGATCCAGCTCTGTTACGTTCCTGAAACCTAAAACAAGCTAAGCATGAAGAACTGTGGTTAGAGCAATGTTAGCCACTGGCAGGAAGCTTGCATGGCTTCCAGCAGCAACTTCATAGAACTTTTCCCAAATACTCACTTCATTCTTTCCAGGGGGAAAAAAGCCTTTTTATTTTTGTTCTTTATTACCCAAGTAAGACACACAGTGCATGTATATTGCTGATAAACAAACAAACAAGATAACATAGAAGCTAAAATAACAAAAATCACCAGTAAATCTTCCCTCCCCTACTCCAAAAAAAATCATTGTTAATAATGGGTATATTTTTTCCCCCAGGGCTGTTGTTCTTATGCAATTTTCAAATGGGATCGTACTGCACGCTATTTCATAACCCGATTCCCTTAATGTATTATGATTGTATTCAAAGAGGCAACCTCACATCATTTTTATTAATTGCAGATTTCTGCTTGCTGATGATCTAGCCCTGTCCCCAGAGAGGCGAGAAATGGAGAAACACTTTGGGTCTGCCCGGGTGTTGACTTGCAGGGTCAGGAACCCTCAGAGTGAACATAAGAGGGCTTTAGTGGGCAGGTCTTTAAGGAGGGACCACCTGCAGTCTCTCCCTGGCTAGTCAGGGCTCAGGAGACTGCTGCTGGGAAAAATCTGGGGAGCCCTTAGAATAATATTACGCCAGCGTCAGGAAGCTGGGAGCAGGTGCCCTCACCTTCTTAGGCTCCTCTGTCAAATGGGGCTGTTTTGAGAATTGTATGTTATTAGCCTGTTGGGTGCCCACACAACGCCTGATCCTTCTCCCTCTGAGCTCCGTGGATCTGACCCAAGACACTGCCATTGACACTGGAGGGTCTGCAAGCCCCTCCCAAGGATAATGCAATTTAGTAGCGTTTATTACAAGACAATAACGTTTGGCAGGGCACAGCAGAATTTGGCAGGACAGGGTGACTGGGCGCCTCTGAATGGTGGGAATTGGCTCTGAGGCCCCTGTGCCCCAGGTCCCAGCATCCTTTCTCTCCCCACGACTGGCTTCCCCATCCCCGGGTCCTCCTCTTCTGCTTCTTGCTTGGTGTCCCTTCACAGTTCGCAGCTCGTCTTTTTGCAAAGACCCACCACCGAGAGGACAGGCTTGAGGCAGTGGATGCTGTTGCTGGTGATGATGGAAAGTTGGTGAAGCCCTTGGGTCGTGACCTGGGGTTGGACCACATTTTCCTAGATGTCACTGAAAATTTGAGAATAATTGCAGAGAATAGACATCCTCCAAGTAATCCTCTTCCTATGCAAAAGAGAGCTGACAACAATAGCTTCTTTCTAGCCAGTTAGTGAGATAACATATACCTAAGAAACTCCCCCCAGGGCCCAGAGGAAGCACTCCATATGTGCTATTAGGATATATATGATTCGTTGGAAAGGCATAGAAAAGCATGAGGATCCTGCATCTGGGTCCTGGTGGGGAGTCTGAGACAAACACTATTCCTGCAAAGAGACTCTCTCCCCGATCCCCCTGTCCCCGCCTGGAACCAGCCCCAGGCAGGGAGCATGCTGGGGAGTATTTTTGTAGCCCCTCGCCGCCTGAAGACAGCCAGGGTGTCACCAGCAGATAAATGGGCTCATCCTCTCCCGCTGAAATTGGCACGTCCGGCATGGAGCGTCGATGATTTATTTACCAGTGACAGTTCTGCTCTGGGGTGGAAGTGCCCTGGTTTGCTGAGTGGTTCATTCATTTGTCTTTGTTGGCAGCGCGGGCCCATGGGATCCCCATCTCGGCTCCCACCAATGCCTCATTCCTTCCGTATCTTGCTGCTCGTGCTGAGGGGGGTTAGGTGTGAGGGTTCATGGTGTGCTTGTCTTCTCACCTTTAGGAGGACCCTCTTGGGTCTGCTTTGGGTGGGGGGATCCCGGGGGATGATGCTGGAGGTGGAGGGAGGGCATATGTGACCTTGGAGAAACCACCTCTTACAATCATGGACCTTTTTAAGATGCCACAGGAATCAGATTGCTTCGGGCTCAAATGCTGTCTCTGCTGTTGATTAGTTGTGTGGCCTCAAGCGAATGGCCTGACCTCTCTGATCCTTGAATTCCTCATCTGTTATGAGGGAATAATAACACCCATTTCCCCGCTCTCCAGTGAGGATAGAATACTTACAGCACCTGACACGTAGTAAAGTGAGCCTGACATATGTAGGAAGTTCTTAATAAAAGGCAGCAATTTTTCCTATCTTTATCCTCATTATTATTTCCCTGGGCTCAGAGCTGCTCCCTGGAGAAGAGGGAGTGTTCCCTTTAGGCTTTTGAGGTATCAGAGCTGGAAGCAACTTAGACGAAAAGCCAGAGAGCTGAGCTGAAGCTCTGACTCCCTACACTTTCTCTGTGTGAGCTCTTGAGGCCAAGTATTCGGAGCCTCTGTGTCCCCATCTGTCAAATGGAAAGTATCTAGTTTCAAGGGCATTCTCAGAAGATCGATTTTCTTCTCCCCTCCTGACTTGCAAAACGCTTTACGATATATGAAGGGTCGTGATCGTCATTATGTGACATGGATTCTCATCAGGGACACTCTAGTCTCTGATTCACGAATAGGGTAACAGGGGCCGAGGAAGTGCGGCAACTTGTCCCAACTCATATTCATTCATTTAACAAATATTTATGGAGTGCCTACTGCATACTGGCTACTGTTTTAAGTGCTTCAGATAGATTGATGAATAAGACAGGCAAAACATATCCCTGTCCTCATAGAGATTACATTTTAGGGGTAGGACACAGATAATAAACAGTGGAAATAAAAAAGTAAATACAGAAATTATATAGCATGTTAGAAAGTGACAAGTCTTATGGAGAAAATAGATCATGACAAGGGGGCTCAGGAATGATGGATGAAGGGGGCAGCCTGCAGTTTTAAAGATGGTTTTCAGGATAAACCTCATTGAGAAGGTGACAACTGAGCAAACGCTTGAAGGAGAGGAGAGGGTCAGTCACGCAGATGGAGGAAAAGCATCCCAGGCAGAAAGAATAGCATGTGCAAAGGCCCTGAGGTAGCAGGCAGTGTGCCTGAGGTGTTCACGGAACAGAGAGGGGTGGAGTGGGGAAAGTGGGGAAGGGTGAGGTTGGAGGGCCACAGAGGGAATGCAGTGTGTGTGCAGAGAGACTCCTTTAGTGTTTTGTAGCCATAGTAAGGACAACAGCTTTTACTCTGAATGAATTAAGGAGTTCTAGGAGGGTCTGAGTAAAGTTGAGTCATGGTCTGAGTAATATTTTCCCAGCATCACTACGGCTGGTGTGGGTGAATTGATTGTGGGGTATCCATCAGCAGGTGGATGTATGAACAAAATGTGGTCTATCCACACAGGGAGATATTATTCAGCCATAGAAAGGAATGATGTTCTGACACCTGCTAAGACATGGATGAACCTTGAGGACATGACGCTTAGTGAGAGAAGTCAGACACAAAAGGACAAATACTGTATGATTCCACTTTTATGAGCTGTCTAGAGTAAGCACATTCACGCAGATGGAAAGTAGGTTAGATAGTCCCAGGGACTGGGGAAGGGAGGAATGGGGAGTTTTGTGCTTAATGCCTATGGAGTTCCGTTTGTAGTCATGAAAAGGTTTTGGAAATAGATAGCTGTGATGGTCGCACAAATTGTGAATGTCATTAATGCCAGCGAATCATGCACTTGCAAAAAAAAGGGGGGGTTAAATGGCTAATTTTATCATATATGTTATTTACTGCCATGAAAATATTTTTAAAAAATTAACTGTGGGGACAATGGCAGAAGTGGCCTCTGCTGTAATCTCCGTGGGCTCAGATCAAGGTGGGAGGTAGAAGAGGTAAGGTGCTCAGATGCCGGCTACACTTGACAGGTGAATTTCCTGACAAGCTGCAGGTAGAGCCAGTGGTTCCCAGCACCATGTGGGAACCTGGGTCTCTGGAACCTTCCCAGGGACCCCAGGATCACAGAGAGCCCTTCCAGCCCCCAAGGCTTCCTGTTCCTGTTCCTGTTTGCCCCGCCAGGACCAGGTGTTGGATTCCTCTGGTCCTTCGGTGCACATGATGGTGACTGCGTAGAGTGGAGGTTCTGGGCTGGAGCCCTTGTGGATATCCACAAGGATATGCATCCTGGGCTGGAGGCTCAGCTCGGAGTTGGCAGGTCCCCTCTGTTTGTTGCATCACTCTGGTTGTCTGGGAGATGAGCCCAGATTAGGAATGGGGTGGAGCAAGGTGGAGCAGATGAGCTCAGAGCAATACTGTTGCTGTTTGCACGAGGGACCTTAGTAACGGGCCAGACAGAGGTTGGCAAGCACCTCCTGAATTCAGGCACCATGGACAGGGGGTCCTGGGGTACGGAGCATAGGTTATGGGCTCAGACAGTCCTGGGTTTGAATTCCAGCTCTGCCTCCTCCTTCCTGTGTCACTTTGGGCAGATTGCTTCCCTTCTCTGATTCTGCATTTCCTGCCGCTGGGATGATACTCCCCACCCCCCCGACTTCTAAGGGTTACGTGATAAGCAGATGAAGGAATGTTGGAAAGTGACCACAGCTAGACAAATAGGACTCATATGACAGAGGACGTCAGAGTATGGACAATGCCTGGTGACCGGCTGACAAGGAGGGGTGTATACTGATGCCATGTTCTAAAGAGGCAGAGAGGGGCGCCTGGGTGGCTCAGTGGGTTAAATCCTCTGCCCTTGGCTCAGGTCATTATCCTAGGGTCCTGGGATTGAGCCCCTCATCGGGCTCTCTGCTCAGCGGGGAGCCTGTTTCCTCTCTCTCTCTCTTTCTCTGTCTGCCTCTCTGCCTACTTGTGATGTCTGTCTGTCAAATAAATAAATAAAATCTTTTAAAAAAGAATAAAGAGGCAGAGAAAAGGAGGGAGCAGTTGGCAAGGGGAGATACTGAATTCTTTTTTGCACCTGTGGAGCTTGAGAAGTCCCTGAATGGAAATGCCCAGGGGGCATTTGGAGCTTGGGAGAGCTGATCTGGCAGAGAGAGGGATTGGGGATGCTAGCTTAGACGAGATGGCTAGTGAAGCTATGGGATGTGCGTTCTGATCCCAGGGAGATGCACGGGGAGCTTAGGACAGTCTTCCCAGTACCACTGCATTCATGGGATGGTTCTGGGGGACAGAGGAGCCAAGGAAGAGGTGGGAGGACTTGCCCAGGGTCCCAGAAGGACTGGATGTCCAGGAGTCACCTTGCAGGAATCAGGGGAGATGCCTCACGCCCCCTCCCCCCCAATCTGTCCTCCTCCTCCTCTCTGTCCCTGTCCTTCTATCATTATAACAGCAGCTGGCATTTGTCATTTTCAAGGGAAAGAAATAGACTTCACCTAATTTAGGGGAAAAGGATGTGGTATAGCTTGTATAATTGAAAGGGAAGCTAAGCACTGGACCCCAGGAAGGGCAGGAATGGGGCCACTCCAGGGATCTAGAAAGTTAGAGAAATGAACATCTCTTCAGGGTACTGTCACTGGGATGAGTCAATTCAGCTATTTTCCATCCCTGAGTCCCTGCAGAAGTTTCAAATTCCCACGAGGGAGGCCCTGATGCCTATAGCTTGGGGCAGGGCTCTTTGATGGAAAAGCCCCGTGAAGCTGCAAGTAATGGGTAAGGAGACCACAAAGACATATGCAGGGGCTGAGACGAGAGGAAAGGGACCCGGATGCTGTCAGGTAGAACCCATAGGTACACAGCCCTGGGACCTGCATGGGGCTCTCCCGGGCTTTCGAGATGGGGCTCAAAGGGCATTCCTGGGGCACCAGGAATGAGCGCAGATGAACATGATTGGGCGACCTGATTCATTCATCATTACACACTTACTCCTGGCAGGATCCCAGAGGGATGCGACAGAAGGTGGGGCAGGATAGCTAGGCAATACATTCTCTATGCAGAATATTTGGAAAACCCAGAAATGCACTAAGGAAAAAAAAAATCGAACATCCACCTTCTTTAAAAAAATGACAACTTTTATGCAAATTTATAACAACGATTTTATATTCTTAAATGGGGGATCGTACATTCGGATTATGTGAGGCCAGCTTTTCCCTTGTCCTGTTTCTGTGACACTAAATCATCTTTGGGAGCATGAGAGTTAATGACCGCGTACTTTTTCCCATTGCGTGGAAGAACCGTCCCTCATCCTGCTAACCCCGCGTAGCTGAGTCATTTTGTCATTTCCAGTTCTCTGTGAGTGTAAAGGCAACAGACACTGCGGCAGTCTGCTCAGACTTTTTCCACACCTTCAACCGTCTGTGCACACCTCCACTGGCTTCTGGGTGGGTTCGTATCTGTGACTCTCTGCAGAACCACCCTGGTGGTCCCGAACCACTTAGAACCACTTTGCTCGCAAGGTCAAAGAGGCTGATGTCTGCATCTCCCCCCGCCCCCTACTTCCATCCCTAGGACAGACCTTAGCCGATGATTGTTGGCGTGGAAGAATGACAGCCCAGATCCCTTGACTAGGATGGGACACATTTTTTTTTTTTAAAGATTTTATTTATTTATTTGACAGATAGAGATCACAAGTAGGCAGAGAGGCAGGCAGAGAGAGAGGGGGAAGCAGGCTCCCTGCTGAGCAGAGAGCCCGATGTGTGGCTCGATCCCAAGACCCTGGGATCATGACCTGAGCCAAGGGCAGAGGCTTTAACCCACTGAGCCACCCAGGCGCTCTGGTTGGAACACATTCTGATCCGCTCCCCATTCCTGTACGGTGCGGCTGACCCACAGCCTATAGCAGCAGTGATGTCATGCCATTTTCAAGGCTAGATCACAAAAGACATGACAGACACGCCCTGTCTTGTGCTATCTCTGGGGTGCCTTGCTCCAAGGGAAGCTGACTGCCATGTCATGAGGACGTTGAACCATCCCCCTGGAAAGGCCCACATGATGAGGGACAGGGGTCTCCATCCCACAGCCATGAGAGTGAGCTCGGAGACAGCCCCTCTAGCCTGATTAGACCTCCAGATGACCATACTCCCGGTGGACATCTTGACACCATGTAAAGAGACACTCAGAGCAGCACCACTCTGCTGAACTCAGCGGAATTCCTGAAACTTCCAAACCGTGCCGTAATAGGTCTGGTTTTAGATCCGTGCGTGTTGGGGCTCATTTGTTATGTAACAAGAGCTGCCGGGGGCCCCTTCCTTTTGTGGGTTCACGATGCACAGTGGCAGACTGAAGAAGGATGTTTACGCTGGCCGACCCTGGCACTTTGCAAAATTACTTGACTGTAGAACCCACACCCACCCCGCTCCCTTTTCTTCTTATGGAACTCCTTTGGGAGCTGCCAGTCTAGTGTGAAATCGTGGAAATCCCCAGAGATTCTCCATTTCTGTCACTTCCACAAAGACACGATCTGTCCTCCAACGACTGTGTCCGTGCCAGCTCAGAGCTCAGGGTCTTGTGGGGGTGTGTGTGTGCACAAGCCTGCGCGGCTCTCGGCGGTGAGCTTTGTCATCCTGTCCGCCGTGGGTTTTATAAGCTGTCACTGTTAGAACCAGAACAAGCCAGTCTGTCATGCAGCTCTGACAGAGCACAAACAGGCATAGGAAAAATGAAATCGTCCTGTGGTAGCGGGTCACGAGGCATCGTTTCCAAGACAGCCGGCCTTCGACTCTCCTCTGCTCCCCTCTGCTCTCCTGAGCTGCTGAGGTGGGGTCTTCCGTAGTTTCCAAACTTTCTGCTCCCCTTCGCAGCCCCCCCTCTGGTGGGGGGGGGACCTTCAGGGTGGCAATGAATGAGTCCCCCTTTAGAGATGAAGAATATTATTCCCTTTCCCAGAAACAATCCTGCCCATCCCACCTGCTCCCTGGCTTAGGAACACAGTGGTCTGGCACTAGTCTGCCTGACTTTAAAACTGTCCTAGTGACTCAGCCACTTCCCCGTCGTGGGACCTTGGGCCCGTTTCTGGATCACTGCAGTTTGGCTACAGGTTAAATGGAACAATGGCTGTGAAGAGCAGAGACAAGAAACATTGGATGATGCTATTAGTATTAATACTAGTCCTTCGGGTTTTAACTTGGACATCATTTCTTCCTGGAAGCTTCCAGTCGCCACTCTCAGCCTATCTGGGCAGAGTCCCGGCCTGCTCTGCGCTGCTCCAGGGCAGCCCCTGTCCCAGGGCCCGGTCTGCCGGTGGTCCCTAACGCTGCCTGCAAATGAGAATCCCCTGGGGAGCTTTTAAAAAATATCCCTGCCCAGGTTCCACCCCAGACCAATAATTTCAGGATTTCTTGAAGTATTTCTATAATTTTTTTTTAAAGATTTTATTTATTTGCCAGAGAGAGAGAGAGAGCAAGAGAGCCCAAGCAGGGGGAGTTTCAGAGGGAGAGAGAGAAGCAGGCTCCTCACTGAGCAGGGAGCCCGATGTGGGGCTTGATCCCAGGACCGTGGGATCATGACCTGAACCAAAGGCAGATGCTT
The DNA here is from genome assembly GCF_963455335.1 of Martes martes. Taxonomy (NCBI): domain Eukaryota; kingdom Metazoa; phylum Chordata; class Mammalia; order Carnivora; family Mustelidae; genus Martes; species Martes martes. The sequence continues at coordinate 78,244,586 of NC_137901.1, forward strand.
AACCAATCAAGCCACTCAGGCATTCGATCTTGAAGTATTTCTAGAGTATGAGCTTACCCTTATCCTTCCCTTGGGCCACTGAGGGGTGCTGGAGGCTGGGTGTCTGGGCTCCAGCCTAGGAGAGAACCGCCACACCTCTGTTCGGTGCCTTGATGGGGAAGAGCATGAACCCAGCCAAGCAGCATTGCCCACCTTGTGTCTGTACCCAGTTTCTAAGTCTTCCAAGGAAGGAAATGCTATAGTACACCGTCAGCGTGTTCTCGGCCTCCTCCCTGCCTCCCTCCCTCCTTCCCTCCCTCACTGTTGTCTTAAAAAAAAAAAAAAAAAAGAACCTTCTACACGGTTTTGCACATGATGACAGTAGCTAATATTCTGAGCACTTGCTATGGTCCAGGGACTGTGTGAACCACTCAGGGGCTACAACCAGCCTTCTATTTCATTCAAAATGACTTAATTCGGATGTCGAAGTTGCATTGGCAGGTTTCTCCTGAGGTACAATAACAGGTTCCTTCTTGGGCAGGGAGTGGGCCTGGCCACTGAAACTATGGAGATGCGGTGTCTTGTTACCTCTAGACCTCTGACAGTGGAAAGCAAAATCCCCTCAATGCCCCTAATTTCTGCTTTTCTTCTCCCAGACGGAGATGATGGGGATCGGGAGGCAGGTGCTGGGAAATTGTCCACTGCACATACAGACCCCAGACTGTCCCAGAGTTCAGTAACCCACTGTGGGTCCCTGGAAGACCGTGGATTCAGTTTTTCGGCAGAGGCTAGATTTTCAGGAAGGACCCTCCACTGCTTGCCAATTGTGAACTTCCCCTGTATTAGCACCAATGGGCTGAGCACTTACACACACACACACACACACACACACACACACACGAATCCTCATCTTAGCCCTGCATCACCATCACCCAGTTTGTGGATAAAGAAATGAACACTCGCAGAGGTCAAGGGACAAGGTCACATAGGTCACATGCAGTGGCACGCAGCAGAACTGGGGTCAGCACTCAGATCGCTGCTGGCCCCACTGCTTCCTGATCTCAGAGCCCCGTGCTCAGTCCTGCCCTGGGACTTGCTATTTTCTTCTTGCCAGAGACCCCACTACACCCATGAGGGCAGATTCCCACATCTGTCTTGTTCTCCAGGGGCTCCTGTGCTGCCCGATACAGAGTAGGCTGGGCAGGGTGGGGTGATATTCCAAATCTTTAACAAATGGTAGGACCAGGACACTGACTGCTCAGAATGGCCATGGGTCCAAAGGCACCCACTTATTCCCAGAGGAAGTGGCAAAGGCAGGGGAGGGATCTGTGTTCTGGAGTGGAGGTTTTTATTACTCTTCAGTTATGGCCAGGCCGAAAGATCAGGAGAGATGGCTGCCATTGGAAAAAATAGCCCGTTACACTCACAGATCCCAAGAGGAGAGGACTTGCCACTTTGCAGGGGGCCCCGTGGAGAAGCACGAGAGGCAGTTACGAGGCAGAGCGAACAGGCAGAAGTGGGAGCAGGAGCTTTGACTGTGGTTTCTTCGGGAAGGAACCCATGAGGCAGGGTAGGCAGGCTTAGGATTGGCTAGTTGGAATAATTTCGGCCGGCTTTGGGGCACCGGGGCTGACTCCTGGCATCTGGCACCTGAACTTTGGATGATCAGGGCAGGTGGATAAGCGGCTCAGAGAGTTAAGTGTGTGATGAGAATGTGGTTGAAGCGTGGGCTCTGGGTTGGTTGCTTTTCCTATGAAAAGTGTGCCTGCAGGTGAGTCCTTTACTGTCTCTAGGAATTAGCCAAGCTTTGGAGGGGTGCTCTCTCCAGGGCCAGCAAGCCCCCAGGTGATCAAAGCAGCAGAATAAAAAGAAATGCTTACTACAGGCGAGGACAATGGGGTCACCTTGGAGGCTCAGGAGGTGTTATTTATCAAGCGATAAATACTGAAGTATTTCAATATTTGGACACCTGGCACCAGCGTACCTGGGCATACAGTTGAATTGGGGCCGAGCCTAAAGAAAGGCACTCAGTAAATAAACCTTAAATTGCTCAGTTGGAGGACTGGGTCTTCAGTCTCCCTCTTCCCCGTATCTCAGTTATCCCTGGAGAATGGCCACGGCGATTCTGTTGCACTTGGCTACCCTTCCCTTTCCCCCAGGAGCTTCCCAGTTAGTTCACGTCTGCTTGCATGGGGAGAGCCTGGAGCTGGGGGTCAGGTGGATTGACCTGGCTGCAGACAAGGTGACTCAGCAACCAGACAGCAGCTCCCACAGCTGGCCTGGAACCTCCCACCCCTTCTGACAAATCCCGGGCTCAGGACAGTAGGTGGGAAGGGACCTCCCAGCAGCCCCACACCCTGCTAGGTCCAGGTGTTGGCTCATTTAAGAGACAGTATTGATTTTCACATTATGATGCACAACTTGTGAGGCACCGGATGGGGGGTGGGGGGAGGGAGAAGCCAGCCGCTGATTCCTGGAATTTATTTCGAGACACATTAATTTGTTTCCTCCCTTCAAGGTCAAATCAAGGCATCTCCATACATCACCGCTGGCAGCCGCTGGCTGGCAGGCAGTTGGGAGGGGGCACAGGTGGGCTGCAAATAAGACTTTCTGGGGAGCTGGGACAAGGGAATGGGGTGGAGAAGCAGGTTCCTGGCACCCCATGTCCCAGCATCCTCGCGGAAGTGAGGGCTCGGGAACAATGCTCTTTCATTTGGTTGGAGATCTCCCACGAAGGGCCAAGTCATCTATTTTGACGGCAAGGCTTGTGTGTTTAAGCTGGAAGCGCTTAGGACAGAAAGGAGCCAGGTTTCTGGAGTTTGAGATGGTGCCTTTGGCTTAATTTTCCAGGGTGACCCACACTCACCATTCATTTGCTCAATGCATATTTATTACTTGATGGACCAAACATTGCTCTTAGCACAGAAGGTGCAGACCGTGGGCTTTCCCCTCTCCTCACTCGGGGACTCACCATTCATAAGACCGGAAGTAGCAAACACGGGGATCATAGCTTTGTTTCCCTCTCTCTCAGCAGACCCTCACAGTGTAAAGACACGGGTTCCAATACCCAGCACAATGCGTCACACCTGGTGGGGGCCGCATAAATATTTTGTTGGACAAACATCAAATGAGCAGGGATTTTCCCCCTTGACTCGAATGATTCCTCCTCCCACCCTGGAAAGCAGAGCAGTCAAGGTCAGTTTGGGTTTTTATGATTTTATGTTATGATTTCTGCTGCTGCACAGAGACCCAAGTTGTTGCATGGCATGCTGTGCGGGGACAAGGGTAGGTGAGAGGGGGCTCTGGCTATCCTCGTGGCAGTCTGAGCTGAGACCCTAAACAAAGAGCCAGTGAGGAGGGTCAGAGAGTAATTGTGGAGAGAGAGAACAGCGTATCCAAAGTTCTGGTAGCAAGAGAGGACTTGTCTGGTTGGAGGAACAGAGGGGAAGTTAGGTGGGGCTGGAGGGTGAACATGGGGGGTTAAAGTCGGGTGGAGAGAGACAGCCCAAGGACAGATCCCACAATGCCTTTCAAGTATGCCAAGAAGCTTGCACTCAATCCTTCTGACAATGGACAATGGGGAACCATAAAAGGATTTTAAAAGGGATCCACCTTTCACCTGGGCTCCTGTGTTTTCTTCTTCTGGTGAGGCCCCTACCCCACCCGCCCCCCTACTTACTCAAGTGCTACAACCCTGTCCATCTTCAAGTCTGACCAGAGCACCTTCTTTCTGATAAGCCGCCATCCCACCCCCCACCCCCCTGTAAAGCCCCAGCTTGAAATTCCATCTCTTTCCTTCCCACAAGGTGAATGGACTCGCTGAAGCCACGCCTATGTTTTCTTTGTTGAGAGAAAGGCAAAACAAGGTCCTATTTCAAATTAAGTCTGGAGTCAGATTGCATGGGCCCCTTGCTTACCAGGTGTGGGATTTGGGGCAGTGCCCTTAACCCTTCTGTGCCTCAGTTTCCTTATCTGTCAGGTGGAGATGAGAGTTGAACATACCGCCGAGAATTGCAGAGCAATGGAACTGAGCCGACACATGACAGCCTCGCGTGGTGTCTGGTACATGGAAGCCCCTGAGTGAGGGACAGGCCTGCTTTTATCTGCCTTTTCCTGTTAAGGGTCTGGGAGCTCATATGAGCAGGAATTGTGGCTGGTTGTTCACTATATCCTTGGCTTCTAGTACAGGACCCAGCAAGTAGGTGTTTAGGAAATAGTCACTGACTTCTGTGGCCATTTGGGGATTTAGAGATGCCCTTGAAGATGGCTTTGCAGCCTATAAGCCCTTCATGAACTCTTCCAAAAGCAAATGTCCAGGTTCATGTTCTGCTGTTATGCTGTGACTCGCCACTTAGCATCAGCTTCTTCATTGTAAAATGAATGTCTGCTTAGGGTGTCATGGGAATTAACTGAGATTGGCTGTAGGGGTAGAGCATGTGGCCCCCTTTTGCTCAATGAGATAAAAGGGGAAGTCTTCTGAGAGCTTCTGGAAAAGATCTTGCTCACTGATAAAAGGGAAAGCCAGATGAGAAGACTTTTTTTATCCCTGCCTTCCCTTCGGGTACATTGTCATATGAAGATGAGGTGATTGGAGCTGCTGCAGCCATTTTGCAAACATGAGGACAAATCTTGTAGACTTTGTCAGAGATGGCAGAGGAAAAAGATCTTTGGGCTCTTAAGTGGCATATGAACTGAAAAAAAAATTACTCTGAAATCACTCATCTCTAAATTTCTTAAAAAGTTAGACAATAGATGTTTATGTCATTTTTTAAAAAGATTTTATTTATCTATTTGACAGACAGATCACAAGTAGGCAGAGAGGCAGGCAGAGAGAGAGGAGGAAGCAGGCTCCCTGATCCCAGGACCCTGGGATCATGACCTGAGCAGAAGGCAGAGGCTTTAACCCACTGAGCCACCCAGGTGCCCCGTTTATGTCATTTAAACCAGGATTTGTTGTGTATCATTATTTGTAGCTACAAGCATTCCTAATTCATTTCATATCTCTAAAAGGTATAGAGTTTAGCATTCCCCATAAAAGAAGCACACAAGGCTAAGAACATCAGCTCTTTTATTATTATTATTTACTGTCATTAGCCCCTAAACAACAGCACAATTCAAATAACAATGACACACAAGTCCCACTCATATACATAACACCACTAGCCTGCCTGCCAGTCTGTCTGGCCTTTGCTTGGTTCCTGGTGGAGCTGTTTGGAGACAGCCCCCTCTGTAAAAATCCCAAATTGGACATAGGAGGCACAAGAAAGGGGGGGGGGGTGATTTAGCCAGAGAATAAATGGGCTTCCAGAGTCCCCGGGGAGTGCCAGTTTGGGAACATGCTATATAAATGCTTGGCTGAGGAGCAGAAGGCACTGTTTTCAGGTGGCTGTTGGATAAATCCCATACAGGGAGGTAAGACCTAGCTACCCCCCTTCGTAGGCCAGTGCTGCAGAAACACAGTAGAGTGAGCTAATGGGCTCCATCCAGCAAACCATAAGGCAGGCATGGAAAGTCGGAACCCAGAACAGGAATCTGGGTGACAGGGAGGTCCCCAGAGAGAAGCAACCTTTGCATTCGCTGCAAGGGAAAATACAGTGTGAAATGTCATGTCCCCTCCTACCTGTTTTGCAACTACAGAATGTGCAACATTTTCATCATGAGAAAAAAGGTAAAGAAAATCTCCCAGCATTTTGGCCTCAGGCAACTGAGCATGACCTGCCAAATGCTCCATCCTGTGGAAACGCCTACTATTACCCTAGCCAGGGAGTCTGTGGTCAGTCCACCCCCACCCCCAACATTTTAGTTACACTAAATCTATGAATTCAGCTAAAGTCATGTACTCTGGAATCAAGGAAGCCCTGGGGATGGCGAGGGGAAAAGACGGGCCAAGACTGGGGTCTCAGGAACAGGTAACTTCCCGGCTGTCTTGGGGAAGCTCGTTGTTGAAACTGCTCTCTCCAAATGTTGAGTAAGGGGGGACCTGGGGCGCTTCGATGATCAGCAGGCCCTCTGGGGAAAGCGAGGCAAAGACTGTCACAGGATCCACCTCTGCCGGAAGCCTAGGAGAAGCACAAGGTATCACTCATGTATTATGTTTCACGTAGCGTATGCAAACTTTCGTGCATTTGGAAGAAAACAGCTTTGATACGAATTTAGGCTCCGAGGGCATACAATGCTGGGTTTGAATCCCGACTTGACCCCTCTCTAGCTGTGCGGTCTTGGGAAGGTCATTCAGTTGCTCTGATTTTATGCCCTCATCTGCAAATGGAGATAGCAATATAAAACGTGTATAGTATTTGAAGGGAGGTGAGAGTCTGAACAGGCTTTGCAAATGGTAACATGGTGTTCCAACAGTAACTTACAAGATCTCTGTGGCCCAGACCTTTGGTCTTTGGTTGAGGTGTCCACCCACATTGGACCCCCACGATCCGGTATAGAACACAGTAAGGTGTGAACTCACAGCAGGTAACACGTTTCCATTTGCCATGTGCTTGCTGAAAGTGCTTTACTACAGAATGCACTACTGGTGAATTACTGCGGGAACAGGCTGGCCATGTGGCAACATTCTCTCCCATGGTTAGAATGAACCTTGATTTGGGCCACAGCTGAAGTATCTCTCTTGATAGGTCCTAACTGCTTGGTTCCCAAAACACATTTATAGGAAATGACCTGGCTAGAACTTTATAAAGAGCCCAGAGTGGTTCATAGGTAGGAATTAATATGCCCATTGCACAGAACACTTAGCAGAGACTTGGGGACATCAAGTGACAGGCTCAGTTAGCCTCAAAGGGATTTCTGAATCCAACTCTGGTTCCAGTTTTGAAGGTTTTTTTTGTTGTTGTTGTTGTTTTTGGGGGGGTTTTGCGTGTGTTTTTTTAATGATTTTTGATGGTTTTGGGTGAAAGAGACAATCTGGGACATGGTTTCTTCGACTAATTACCGGAATGGTGAGAACATGTTCGTGGTCTCACTGGGATGCCATTATTTATAAAGATTATGAAAACTATGACCTTCTGAGCACTTTCTACATGCCAGATAGTTCACCTAGTTATCATCTGCTTTAGTTGTTAACAATAATCCCACCAGGCAAATTCTGTTACTGTCCCCATGTCCAGACAAGAAAACTGAGGCCAGAGAGGTGAAGTGACTTGCCCAAGATCACACTGCAGGAAAGAAGCAGATGGGAATGGAATTGGAATCTTAGCCTCCAAACTCAGAGCAGATGATCACGATGCTCTGTTGCCTCCCCTAGCACCAGACTTTTGAGCCAAAAGGGAAACCGGGAGGGTTGATCAGCGTAGACCTTTCCCCTGGTCCAGGACGGTCCTGCCTTTAGAAGTGCAGAGGTTTTGATGAAAGAACCAGGCCAGCAGGCAGACCCATTCCTGGCCAGGGCAGGGTCCTTCCTGGAGGGGGTGGGGAGTCTCTGCTGTGAGTAGCAACATGTAGCCACATGAACGGCATCGGACCCAGGAGACTCCTGCTAAATCAGAGCCACAGAGATTAACAAGGGGCCCTCTGGGAAGGAGGGAAGAGAAAGAGGGAACTTGGGCAGAGGCCAAGTCAAACTTCTAAAGCACAGAGGAGGCCAAAAGTCTGGACCTCCCTCCCACTGCTGGGGACAGGCCAACTCTGTTTAACTATTTGCCTGCTAACCCATAGCGCACCTGGTGCGATGGGGCAGGGCCCCTGTGATTCAGAGCACGGCCTTTGCAGGCAGGAAGACCTGAGTTCGAATTCTGCTTCTTCCTGACGTATGACCTCAGGCTAGTGAGCTGGCCTCGCTGAACCTACCTCCTTATAGGAAAAGTGGGGTAATGGTTTCTACTTCTTGGGAATTACTTGGCTAGAATTACTTGGGACAATGATGTAATTATCAGTGCCTGGCATACAGTAAGTGCTCAATAAGTGTTAGCCTCTGTATCGTTACTACAGCCACCGACTGTTCAAGTGGGCACCTTGATGGCTGTGTATATTTTAGCCCAAGTTGTGGTATCACCAAGCCAAAAAGGTCAGAACCCAAAAGAACCTCCTCTTTTGTTCAGGACAATGCTCTCATATTATACCTGGGGAAACTGAGGCCCAGAGGCGGGAACAGACTTGTTCAAGGTTTCTCACCAGGTGACCTGTACATTGAACCCCCATGGTGTGAAAATTATTCCTCTTCCATTCTCTTTCAGTCCTTCCATTTCATCCAAAGGAAGGTCTCAGCTAAGTGTTAACTCCCTTAGCCTCTATCCCTTGCTGTTTTCTGTTTTTAATGGAGAGAGAGAGAGAGGTGATCTAAGGCTTGGACCCTTAGGCAGACAGTGCTACTTATTCAACCGCATTTTTCTTTCACTGGAGTTGTTTTATGATTGTCCTCTTCAGTGAAGATTTTAGTAGGAATTTAACTTTTGCAAAAGTGACCTGATCCAAAAGAAAATAAATCTTAAGCAAATAATAATATGGGAACCTAAGCACATAAGGCAAAAAGTAGTTGAAAATGGTCCGTGAATGACTGCAGTCTGGTCTCTCCTAATCAGGTAGGAAGGCCATGGGCTTTGAAGGTGGGGAGACCAGCGTTCAAATCCCAGATATGGCTCATTACTAGCTGTGTGCCCTTTGTGGAATTTCAGAATCCCTTTGAGCTTTAGTTTTCTCATGCAGAAGATGGGCTTAATAATACTGCTTCATAGGATTCTTTTAGGGCTGAAATAATATTAAGACTAACCCCTCTTCACATGGCTCTTGACACACTGCAGATGTCAGTAAATGGCAGAACAGATATCTGGGAAGGTGTGGAACAAGGACCTAAAGTTTGCTTTGACTCTGAGCATCTTCTATTGATGATTTCCTGAGTCCCCTGCTTCCTATCCGCCCACCCAAGCTGGGCGTGGAAAGGTCTCATCTATAGTCTTGCCCCGCCCCCAACCTGATTGGCAAATTCCAAGACCTCTCCTGCTCTGCCTCATCAGTCAACATGGCGCCTTTCACATGGGGATGGATGTGTTGGGAAGAACTTTCTTGCCTTGGCAAAGGCAAACAGCTGTAGCATCCTGCCTGGGAGGAAATCTCCAAGGGGCTCAGTGTGGCTGAAGGAGCCTCCCTGTCCTCTGATGACCGGAGCTTTTCCTAGGAGAGGTAATGGAGCCTCCTGAGAGTGGGCCTGGGCCATCCTTGGTGTCTAGAGTCTGGGCAGAGCCAGGGGGTCCCAGGAGGTCCTGGCTGCTCTCATGTGACTCCAGACTGGCCGAGTTTTTTAGTAATATTAGTCCCCACGGACTGAACACTGAGTCTGAATCCCATGCGAAGTGCTTTACACGTATCCTCTCATTCTCCATCACAGCTCTGTCCATGAGGGAATGTGGGGACAGAAGCTCAGGGCAGTTCACGGACCTGTTCCAAGTTACCCACTTTCTTTATCATGGAACCAGGCCTCCCTACATGCAGAGGAGTTTCAAAATACTTAGCGACTGGCCCAGCGGGACAATGACCCACCAGAATGGATGGATACGTGCCATAGTAATGGAGGAGGTGTTGGGGACCCCTTGTTGCTGGAATGTGGGGGAGGTGCGGAGGGCCTCCCTGGGGGCAGGGTCAGGCTGGGCAGGGTGGTTAGGGACGGCGCTTAGGGGGCTCAGGGCAATGGCTAGTCTAATATTTTAACAAGTAACTCTGCTCAGCGGCTGGACCCCAGCTGTGCCTTGAGCGGCTTTAGGCAATTCTGTCTGGTCAAGTCACCCCAGCACGCTGCTTTCCCGGAGCCCTCGGAGATGGAGAAATCCACATTTTATAAAGATGATTAACCCCCTGACTTCTTTCCAGTTCAGTCCCTTCCACAGCGTTGTCCCGCCTGGGACTCCATCCTGAGGCCTTATCTGAGTCTCTTCCAAGAAACATGAGCTTCCCCTGCACTCCCCCACTCTTTCTTTTCCTCTCTCCCTCCCAGCAGCATTTCATCTGGCTGCGGCACCAGGGAGCGGTGTGGGTCTTGGGGATGGCAGGCGAGCCAGCCAGCGGGAAGGAAAACAGCCGTTCGCCTTATCAGGAAGCGTCCATGGGCTTCTAAGAACTCCAGAGGCACTGGGCGGGGCAGGACTGGGCACATGGCGGGAGAGACAGGACCGCAGAATCTCTTCCAGACCCGGGATATTTCGGCCAGGGCTAGGCGTGCAGTAAAGACTCAACACCGCCACGAACAGTAGTAACAACAAACACCACTTATGGGAACCTACTGTGCACTGGTGGCCGTGCCATGATTTCATTTCCGTTTCCGTTGGTGACTCCGGAATCAACAGCCGCCTGATCCCTTTTACAGGTGCTGAAAGGGCATCCCTTGCTCCAGGCATGGGCACTGTGCCCAGGGTTCAGGGATCGGTTTGGGATCGGTTTGGGGCTGTTCTAAATTCGAACTGTAGGGACTCTGGGCAGGTCGCTTCCCCTCTGGGAACTTAGTTTCCCCATCATACAAGGAGGGTCATGTCTCTTCTGCCCGCTGCAAAGATTAAATGCATTGACGGGGACAAGACTCTGGGGCCAGAAGTGGATACGTAGTAGAGAGCTGCTGGGGAGGGGGTGTGTCTGGGAAGAGGAGTCCCCCGTCAGCCCCTTGCCGTAGGCTCCCTCCCTCCAGCTGGCTTTGATTCGCTGGTCCAGCCTGCTGGTCTTCTGCTGCTGGCCTGATTCCCCAGGCTCAGCTCTCCCCACACCCCTCAGCAAAACCTGCCCTTCATGCGTCCTCAGCCTCCAAAGCCCTCCCGGGAGGAGACCGCAGTGTCGGGACACCTTCCAGCTTCATTCCCTCGGATGCTCTAGGGAAGGCAACCTGCTCTCCCGTGGTAGGACACTTAGAGCAAGCAACCTTCGCAAGATTCTACTGGGCATTGGGCACCAGGGGAGGGTATCTCTCGATGGTGATGGAGATCCTTCCCAGGCCTACCACGTGGCTCAGCGAGTGCCCCAATTTTCATGGCATCACAGATGTGTCATTTGGCCTCTCGGACCCTCCATCTGCAAAGCGGCCTCGTTGATGCCCACCTCACAGGGCACTGAGCAGGTGTGATGACCTCATTTACGCACCCCCCTTTCTGGGACCCCATGGCGGGTTTGCTGTGACACCTTCTCCACTTTAGGGGTGAGGTTTCAATTCCCTGATCTGGGACTTGTCTTGAAAGAGAGATGCCCAAGAGGGAGATGCTCTAGATCTTGGGTCCCAGACGCGACCCGCTCCTCTACCCCTACCCCAGAACCCACACCACCAGGTAACTTACTGGATTTTCTTTGTGAAGTTCTTGGAAACGATGCCACCTTCTTGCTGCTTCTCTTCGTGTTTGCCTAGAATAGAGAGGAATGCCGCGGGTAAGCATCTACGTCCCTGGGACTTGGTCAGGCCTCAGGCTTGGGTTCAACTGCTGCCCCAGCCCCTGCCCCACCCTTTGGCGCAGGGCTCAGTCTGGAGACACCAGTTGTCTGAGCAATCTCACCCCTTCTCCCTAGGTGGCCAGACAGGCAAACCCGAAGGCTAGCCTCCCAGGAGGGGTGGTAGGAAAGAAGCGGGGTCATGTGTTGACGGCTGGCTTGCTGCCCAGTGGGCTTTACAAAGCCCAGAGCCTTTCCTAGCTTTGAAGGTAGGTTTCCTTCCCCTTGGGTTATGGGGGTGTAAGTGATGAAGCCCAGTGCTGGGTCCACAGTCACCTAGCAGGTGCATGGCTCGCCTGGGCTCTGAACCAGCTCTCACTGACTCTACCCTTAGTGCTGGGGTCTCACACCCCTCTTCCTGTCCCAGCTTGCGATTAGCTGAGCCACGTCACCTGTACCTAGAACAGATGAATTGCCTGGAAATAATGCTTCAGTCCGCTAAAACAAACAAACAAAACAAAAACACCCTGAGTCTCCAAAAGCGGTGGGGGGCGGGGGGGGGTGTCTCCTTAAGAAATAGAACATTAGACACTGCAGATTTGAAATTCCACCGGCCCCGCCTTCTACAGGGTAGCAGGGAGGGCAACTCTTCTTTCTTTGGGAAGAAAAAAGATAAGATTACAGGAAGGTGTGAGCCCAAACTGGCTATTGCCTTGCAATTTATATAGCAACTTCTGAGCCTCTTGGCTGCTCCTCACTCTTTTTTCTTTTTTAAATGGGGGAGAACGTCTAATTTCTCTCTCTCTCTCTCTCTTTTTTTTTTTTTTTTTTTAAGATTTCGTTTATTTATTTGAGACAGAGTAAGCACAAGCTAAGGGCAGGGGCAGAGGGAGAAGCAGACTCCCTGTTGAGCAGGGAGCCCAATGTTCAGCTCAAACCTTGGACCCCAGGATCATGACCTGAGCCCAAGGCAGATGCTTAACCAACTGGGCCAACCAGGCGCCTCTCTAATTTCTCTTTAAACAAACCAGATCAGTGCCCAGTGGAGCTTTCCAGCTCCTATCTTTATTTGTTCCTCATCTGTGGGGCCACATTCCCCAGCCAAGAACCCTCAGGCACACAGGGACACCCTTCTGAGCAGCTTTGGAATCCAGACTGTAAATAACCTTGCAGGAATTTTTTTTTTCCCAGCCCAGGTTTTTAAAAAACTGACAATTTATAGGTGATTACCTTATTAATTGCACTTCTTATTATTCACAATTTCTTTATTAATGACTTTGTTCTGATTGTAAGGCAATACAAATATACCCTGGAAAAATGTAGGAAATAAAGAAGTACATGATCGGGACCCTCCGAGGAAACCACATTTTTTGGTATAAGTTCCAGACTTTTCTTTCAAAACCACATTTTTGGGTATAAGTTCCAGACTTTTCTTTCTGTGTTACTTAGGCATGCATAAATGTTATATAGCAGAGATGAATATCACGTATTTTCACAAATGGGATCATATTTTATGTTACGCTCAAAACTGCTATCTCTTGCTAACACGTGATAATTATTTTTCCATGCTGTTCCAAATACCGTCCCACAACATGAATTTTTAATTGTTGCACAGTGTTCCACTGTAGGGAAATTTCAGTTCATTTAGCCACTTCCTGACTTTTGGGCACTGAGACAGGTATCTGACCTTGGAAAGAACCTCATTGCACCGAACTTCCTTACAGCTGGATCTTCGCATCTGGATGATGACTTCTTTAGGCTAAATTCTAAGTTCTGGAATTTCCGAGGCTCCATGTGTATAGCTAAACTGCTCTTAGGAAAGGCTGCCTCCGTTCGTTCACTCACGGGCTGGGCAGAAAGGGGTACACGGAGAGGAATTTGTTTTTAAACCCGAGTGTCTGGTTACCCAGAGCATGCTTTGCTCTGAAGGTGCTGTTGCTGGGAGAGTCGATTTGGACCTGCCAAGTCCATGAGTACCAACTGTCCAGCCCTAACACAGGCCTGTGGCCAGGGGAGCACTGCCTGTTCCCTGACACCCTCCCCAGAGCCTGGGCCTCCGGAGGCCTGCTTCCCCTGGGGACCGGCCAGTGCCTCTGACTCAGCCCTTTTGCACACTTGGTGTCCTGAGAATAAGAAACAAAGATCAAACAAAGATCAAAAGAATAGTGGTAGCAGACTCCTATATAGTGCTTCTGTGGTGTCAGCCACCCACCCCCAGCCCCTGGCTATAGCTACTTCTTTAATTTTCATGATAACCTTAGAAAACAGGGACTTGTGGGTGGGGAATGGAAGTTCAGAGAGGTTAAGTGATATGCCCAGGGTCACACAGCTTGGAAGTGTTGGAGCAAAGTGATGTAGGTTTTGGACTTTCAGTCCCTACTCTAACACTTCCTAGCACATCCCTACTCCTCTCTGAGCCTCAGTTTATTCTTCTCTAAACTGGGGGTGACAACACCTTCTTAATTATTGGGTTGCTGAGCAAATGAGAATGAATCACAGAACTGCTTTGTAAATTGTAAAAATGTGTGAAGGCGAAGGTTTATGGCTTATTTTGATGTCTGGAAAAAGGACTGCTCCTGAAAGGCTACGCTTGCCTGTCCATGCCCTGAAAATAGGGTGCTGGGGTTAGGGAGGGGAGGATCTCTGAGCAGGCGCAGCTCCAAGATTTCCATAAAGAGGAGTCTGGTTGAAAATGGATGTTGCTTACCCGAGGCTCATCTTGAAGCTTAATTTGCATATAATTTGAATATCTATTTATTGGGGCAGCTTAAGGATTATGAGTGATTTTTAATTTCTTCTTTTGCTTTCCTATCTCCATTTCTACCATGGAAATATTTTATTTTTGTAAACAGAAAAAAGGTAATTATGATTCTTTTTTTAAAAAAGAACTCATCCAGAGGCCAGGGCAAGCCAGAGGCCCCTCACAGCTACTATTTTTCCAGCATGCCTCAGAGAAATGTAGGTGCCAAGAAGCAGGCATCAGCACTCTGGGGAAAGCCATTGGCTTAGCTAAAGAAAGAAGGTGCTGTTTCCAGGGGATTCATAGGCCCTGGGATTAAGGAGAAGGAGGGTGGGCATAAGGCCTCTGGGTTTTCCAGTTCCTTCTTGGCCAGGACCTGGCCCAGTGGCCCATGAAAAGAACACTTCTTGGCTGGTGGCTGCAGGGTAGTAGGGGTGGATAAGGCATCATGGAAAGCATCTAGTCTAGCATTTTCCAAATATTTCCCTGGAATTAGACACTCAGATGTGGTCAGATAAGACTGGGCTGCCTCCAGAGATCTACAAACTAACCTAGCAAATTCAAAACTCTGATAAGTCCTGCAATGAGGAGACCTGGTTATAATTTTGTTTCCTCTGACTTGTTCTAAAATTCTGGACCACCTATCCTGCATTCTTAGATACCTACTGATAACTTAAAATGTACCCTTTGACAAATACTGATTTAGATCAACTCCTCCTAAGTAAAACGGAGGCCCAAGATGTAGTGGGGTTTGCTCAAGGTCATATAATCAGAAGAAAATCTGGCCATCCTGACTCAGAACTGTCTAAGCAGGCCTGGCTTTGAATCGCAGACATGTGCCATGGAGGATGGGGAGGGCCAGATCTCAGGTGAGTTACTATCCCTGAGTCTCAACTTCCTCACTTACCAAGTGGGTATCACAAACCTACCTACCCATGTTGCCCTGGGAGTCCATGTGAGGAACCAGGGAGCCAACATACGTAGGCATTGAGAGCAGGTGCTTGAGGAAGAATAGGTCTGTCGTTCTGTGATGTAGGATTAGAGACTGGATCTGATTTTAAATGGAGCCCCGATATCAATCTGATTTCTTAAATCCATTTTCTGAGAGTCTCTGTACGTGCCCTCGAGGGGATTTGGATTCCCTCAAGCTGAGGTTGCTAAGTGCACACCTGGGAGGCATTTTTATAAACTTAAAAGGCTTTATCTGCCTTATGGAAGCACCCAACAACCCTGTTTTACAAATATGGAAACTGAGGCTCCATGACTCGCTCAAAACCTCATGCAGAGCTGGATTAGTAAGGTGCTTAGCCAGGATCTCAGCCTGGAGCTGCCACAGCCCAGTCAAAAAGAAGCACCTAGAAAGGAGAATGAAGGAAATACCTCCCAGAGGCCTCCTAGAGGGGCCACAGGGCATGGGAAACCCTCTAACCTGGGGCGGAAGACTCTGGAATCCTAATTAAAGCAAAGATGGGGGAGGTGGTGGTGATAATTCCCTTATTCACAGAGTGCCGGACAGAGAAGCTCTTAACTCACCCCATCTCACAGGCTTTCTGCATTTATCATCATACACTGTGTGTATTTTTAATGTTCCCTATGGACTTGCAGGGCTGATATTACGCTCCCCATTCTGCAGATAAGGAAGCTGAGTGGGAAGACGGTTCTTGTCCTTATCCATCTGGCCGGGCCAGGATTTGAACCCAGGTCTCGGGGAGCATCTACCATTTATATGGTCTCCCGGGGCCTTGTGCTGTGCCCAGCATTTTTTTTTGTAATTTTATTTATTTATTTGACAGACAGAGGTCACAAGTAGGCAGAGAGGACGGCAGAGAGAGGGGGGAAAGCAGGCTCCCCACTGAGCAGAGAGCCCGATGTGGGGCTTGATCCCAGGACCCTGAGATCATGACCCGAGCCGAAGGCAGAGGCCCAATCCACTGAGCCACCCAGGCGCCCCTGTGCCCAGCATTTTAATAACAGCCCCATCACAGCCATGAGAATACTGATCCCTTGTGTCCCAGGCAGCAGGTCTACGCTGGAAACACATCAGCTCATATAACACAGCCATCTTCCTGCCGCGTAGCCACTGGAATCCCCATTTCCAGATAAGGAAACAAATATCAGAGAAGATAAACAATTTGCCCATCCTGCTGGGCCGTGGCAGAGCCCGGTTCAGAACTGCAGCCAACTCGGAAAGGCCCGGCTGAACCCCTCCATCCACACATGGCTCCGGCGTGTCCCGTGGCCCACCACACCCGGCCCTGGCCTCTGATGTTTATAATTCCACCCTGTGAGGCTTTGAAACTACCCCTACGCACCGCCCTGCCCTGCCCAGCTTGTTTCTGCCCAGCCTGGCTTTGCAATGGCTTTTATTGATTTTCTGGCTGGGAGCCTGCCAGGAACACACTCTTTTTAATGGAGCGTTAATTGCGAGGGAAGAGAGAGGAAGCCGTTCCTCTGCTGCCAGGCTTAATGGGGACTGAGCCTCCTGTCTCCTCTTCCTTTCTCCCAGGCTGGGAGGTGGCTCAAGCCCTGGGCCTGGAGTCCTGGGCAGGCCCAGACTCTTCCTCCTGGCTGCTGACTCATGGCGTGACCTTGGATGAGTCCTGCTTGGGCCTCAACCTTCTCAGCTGCAAAATGGGAGTAGACAGGCCCTGCTTCTCAGGGCTGGAGTGAGTGAGGGTTATCTGGTAGAAGGAATATAAGAGTCTTGGCCCAGGTCTTGGTAGCTGGTAGGTGCTCAATAAACCATCAAATCATTTTTGGCCTCCCAGGTCCCAAGACAGCCTGGTTTAAATCCAGGCGGCCATGGGCAAGTTACTTTAAGCTTTCTGTGCCTCAGTTTCCTCATCTCCTCATCTGTTAAAAAGAGGACACAAACAGCCACCCCCAGCCCCGTTGTTTTAACTGAGCTGCTACAGGTAAAGTGTGTAGTATGGTGCCAGGTAGACAGAAAGCGCTAACCAGGGTTGCCAGTTAGTATCGTTACTGCGACTACCATGCCTCAGTTTCCTGTTCTGGGACAAGGGGAGGTAGGTGTTCCTCTTGAAACCTGTGCTGAGTATTAGCTCAGTCATGGCACACCCTTCTACACTGCTATGCCCCTGGGGTGTCCGGAGTCCTAGCTCTTGTCTTTGTATTTCTTCTCTATCTGTTTAACTTATTCTTTACATGAATTTTTTTTCTGTCAAAACACATGCTGTGGTTTCTGTTTCCCTGCCTCTACTCTGACTGGTACAGCCCCCCAAAGGTCCCCCCCCCACAGCTGTGTCGGATTGAGGTGTCTCCTGGAAGCCGGGACAGGAGCACTTTTCCATAAAGATAACTTCTGTGGGCTCACTGGGCTGCATTCCTGAGCCCTGAAGTCACCTGTGTCACACGCTGCTGTCACAGCTCACCCTCTAAGGACAGACATTCTCTTGGCTGTTCCTGGGCCCGAGGCCTACACCCCTGTCCTGGGTTCTCTCTCACTTCTGCCCCTCACTCACCAGACACCTCCACGTAGCCGTCCTTGGTCTTCACCATCAGTTCCTCTGGCTTAAAGCTGTGCACGTTGACGCACACTTTCCAGGGCTCCCCGGGGAAGGGTGGGGGACTCCTGCCCTCCGCAGGTACCCCAAACCTGGCTGTAGCTGTCGGCCCCCGAGGCACCATGCCTGACCTCAGGGTCCCAGGCCACCCGGGGGAGAATCGAGGCAGGGCCCAGTTGCGCCATGAGGCCGTCAGGTCGTCGGGGAAGGGGTCCATGCCAAAGTCATCATCCAGCAGGCGCGAGGGGAGGGACGAGTCCCGGAAGGGGTCCCGGCGCAGGCGGCTTGGGTAGTGGCAGGAGAAGGGCATCTGACCATCAGCCATGGCTGCTGAGCTGGAGGGGAAACAGAGGCTCAGAGAGAGGGAGCCACCTGCCCAAGGTCACACAGCAAGGTGATGTGGGGGGCGTCTGGCCCTCTGAGCTTATTCTTCAGTTTCAGAAAATGCTGAACCATCCACTGCCAAGGACAGAGGGGGTTTACCCGGCTGGGGTCCCAGCCCCCAAAGGCACTCCAGAGGCGACCACCAGCCGGCCCAGCGGAATTCCAGAGGGCCCCTCTCCGCACTGCCTCACCGGAGATCAGCCAGTCACTGTCCTCCCAGGCTGTCCAGGCTCTCAGCCAGAGCCGCTGAGATGTCTGGAGGAGCGTCAGGAGCTTAATAAACCCAGGGACGCAGGCCTAGAAACTTCTCCTTGCTTCTCCTGGCCTCAGAGCCTTCTATTTATTGCCGCTTGGGGCGGGGGGCGGGTTTTGCCAGTGCCTCCTGTCACAGGAGTATTCAGAGGTGATGAACCAGTCCCTGAGAATCCGCTGAGGGAACAGCTGGGCTCCCAGGGGGGCGGGGAGGGGCCTTGTTGTCCTAGTCCAGCCAGCCTGTCCGGACACTCTCCTCCCCCGCTGGGCTCAGCTCCGCCCCCCTCTTCCCTGCTCCCTCCCCGGAGCCGCCTCCCCACGCTCCTCACAAAGGCTGGCTAGGCTATAAATAACCCTCTGCCTGCCAGGGCTCAGGTCACCCCAGGAATACCTTCTCCAGAGCCTGCTGCCTTTTGCCCCCCTTGGGGTCCTGCTGAATTAGAGGAGAGGGATGGGAGCCCAGTGGATTTGAAGGCAGGTGGCCTTGGGCTGCAATTCCTACTTACAACCTGACCGGGGAGCTTGCCTTCAGCATCCTCTGAGAGCAATACCATTATGCCATGGGCATCTGTGAGCCCATCAGTTTTCCCACCTGTAAAATGGACATAATATCCATCCATCTGTTGAAGGGCATCTCGGCTCCTTCTACAGGTTGGTACATATACCCAAAGGAGTGTTACTCAGCCATCAGAAACTCTGAATGCCCACCATTTGCATTGACATGGATGGAACTGGAGGGGATTATGTTAAGTGAAGTAAGTTAAGCCAAGAAAGACAATTATCAGATGGTTTCACTCACAGGGGGAACATAGGCAATAGCACAGAGGACCTTAGGGGAAGGATGGAAATCTGAAGAGGGAGGAATCAGAGAGATGAACCATGAGAGACTGTGGACCCCGGGAAATAATCTGGGGGGACTAGAGGGGAGGAGGGTGGGGGAGGGAGTGACAGGGTGATGGGTATTGAGGGCACCTGCTGTGATGAGCACTGGGTGTTATACTTAGCTAATGAATCACTGAACACTGCATCAAGGACTGATTATATACTCTACAGTGGCTAACGGAACATAAAAATAAAAAACACATAATCCCCAATACAAAAAAATTAAGTTTTATTAGAACACACACACAAAAATTGTACGTAAATGAAAAAAAATGGACATAATAGTAGTCACCTCGTGGGTGTGTCCCTGAGGACTGCTAAGCATTCAGCAGACTGACTCTTTCTTTGATATATTCGATTTTGAGTTCTCAATTACGTAAGGCTTGCTGTGTGCGAGGCCCTATTCGAAGCGCTTTCCAGATACTAACCTGGCTTCAGCCACAACAACAATCCTGTGAGGAAACTGCCGTAGGAAGGGATAACCAATGGTAGTCGTATCATGACTGTTAATAATGCTAAATATCGGGAGGTGCTTGGGTCTGGTCTGAACCAGAAGCCCAGAGAGGACCTGCTTGCTGGATTTCTCTGTTCCTCCCCCGCAGCTTGGAGAATGAATTTACACATTGTCCTTTGACCTACCGGCCCCCTGAGCTTGGGTCCCCATCTTCGATCTGGCTCCAACAAGAGGTGGGCGCTGTGGGCACGCTGTTCTCTCTCTGTGGGCTGCAGGGTCTCAGCCCTGCCTTCCTCGCAGGGTGGGGTGGGGTGGGGTGGGGGTGTTCAGGAATTCAGTGAGTCACTGGTTGAGAAATCAGTTTGAGGTTAAACAGTGCCTGCATGAGGCCGTTTGCTAAAAATAATAGTATGGGGAACAACAGCCATCACCATGTAGAGCCCACTCCTGTGTACCTGTCTCCCTGGGGAGCCCGGGTCTGCCACCCTCCTGTTAAACCCCCGCAACAACAACGGGGGTGTTCTCACCACCCCCATTTTGCAGGTGAGAAAGCAGAGGCATGGGGCGTGGCTCTGGGTGGCAGGGCCTGGGGGGGCACCTGGGTCCTGCTGAGCAGACAGGTGGAGACCCCCACTCTCCCTGCCCAGCTAGCCGAGAGAGGGAGACTGAGGTGCCCCCTACTCCCCCATCCTGAGGGAGTCACTGGGTCCCCACTTGACTCCGGTGAGATCATGTGGCTCTCGAAGCTTCAGGCTGACGTCATCGCTGGGCACAGATGCCTCAGCTCTCCCTGTCATTACAGTTGGGGCGGGGCGGGCCGGTTTGGAGCCAGAATGGGGAGATTCACTGTGTGACCCGGCCCGCCTGCCTGGGACCCGGGCTGGGGCCGGGGTGAGGTTTCTGAGTGGGTGGCTCTGTCCCCAGTGTGTTTGTGTGTGGATTTGAGTGGGTAGAGCGGGGAGTGTATTTATGCACGGATGGGGCTGTGTTTATTTATGGGCGAGTCTGCTGACGGGTGTGTGCTTCTCCTTCCTTGCTAGGCCTCTTTGCCACAACCCCACAGAGCCTGCATCCACTTCTCATTTCAAGGATGCCTGGAGCCCCGAAGCCAGCAAGAGAGGAGGGAGGGTGTGCAGCTAGAAAGCAGAAATAGCCATCATTAGCATTTTCCCAGCACTTTCCATGTGCTGGGTTCTGTTCTAAGCCTTTGAATTTATGTATATTAACTCATGGAATCCCTCCTACAACCCTACATAGAAGGGGCTTTAAAAAAAATTAACATACAATGTATTATTTGCCCCTGGGGTACAGGTCTGTGAATCGTCAGGCTTACACACTTCACAGCACTCACCATAGCACATGTCCCCAGTGTCCATAACCCAGCCACCCTGTCCCTCCCCCTTCTCCCCCCAGCAGCCCTCAGTTTATTTCCTGAGATTAAGAGTCTCTTATGGTTTGTCTCCCTCTCGATCCCACCTTGTTTCATTTTTTCCCTCCCTACCCCCCAAAACCCCCTGCCCTGCCTCTCAAATTCCTCTATCAGAGAGATATGATAATTGTCTTTCTCTAATTGACTTATTTCACTTAGCATAATACCCTCTAGTTCCATCCACGTCATTGCAAATGGCAAGATTTCATTTCTTTTGAGGGCTGCGTAGTATTCCATTGTGTATATATACACCAAGTCTTCTTTATCCATTCATCTGTTGATGGACATCTAGGTTCTTTCCATAGTTTGGCTATTGTGGACATTGCTGCTATAAACATTCGGGTGCACGTGCCTGGAGGGTGCTTTTATTATCCCCATTTTACTGCTGAGAAAACTGAGGCTCAGTGACATTATAGTACTCACTGGTGTCTACACACCCAGTTAAGTGGCAGAGCTGTGATTCGAACTTAGGCAGTCTGGCTCTTGATCCCTCTGCTGCACTACCTCTTATCATCACACTCATGGCTCACATCTATTGAGCACTGACTGTGTACCCGGCCATGAGCCCAGCACTTTATTCATGACCTCACTGGACCCTTATGATTCGGAGAGGTGAAGCCACCTGCCAAGGGCCACACTTGGGGGAACTCGAGGGCCCCGGTCTCATCCAGTGATCCTCCCACATGCCTGCTGTATGCTGTACCCATCCCCTCCGCCCCCAGGTTCTCACCACATTTCTGGGTCAGGCCAACCTTCCGTTTTGGGCAGCTACTCATCCTGCTGGCATAGCCACCTGGAGAGGAGTCAGTAAACCCTGCAGGCTGTCATTAGCCAGATGAAAACATGGGGCCAGGCCCAGGAGGAGCCAGGGAAGGGGCCTCCAGGCTGGCTCTCTCTGGGAAGGAAAGACTCTATGGGATGCGTGTGCGTGTTGGGGCAGGGGAGGGGGCCATAGTAGACCCCAGGTTCCAGAACAAGTGTTTATTTAGCTGCTTTCCTCTTAGAGCTTTTTTTTTTTTTTAAAGATTTTATTTATTTATTTAACAGACAGAGATCATAAGTAGGCAGAGAGGGAGGCAGAGAGAGAGGGGGGGAAGCAGGCTCCCCGCCGAGCAGAGAGCCCGATGCGCTGCTGGATCCCAGGACCCTGAGATCATGACCTGAGCCAAAAGCAGAGGCTGACACCACTGAGCCACCCAGGTGCCCCTAGAGCTTTCACATGGGAAGGACCACAGGTCATCCTCGAACAGGCAGCCCAGGGGGAGGGTGACATCAACCTGCAGTCGGGAAACGGGGGGCCCAGGAGGGAGCAGCAGCAGCCTGAGGTCACCCAGGTGGCGACAAAGACATCGTTAGTCTGTTGCCCACTTCTGTGCCCTTTCCTTCCACAGCGGCAGGACCCCACGTTCCCTCCTCCCCTAGGTATTTCCAGCCCCTGGCTCTGCCCAGCCTCACCACCCCCAACCCCCCTGCCCTTAACCTGCAGGCCCAGCCCTAACCCTGTGTGGGGTGTGGTCTTACAGGGACTGAAGGAGGAGGCTCTGTGGCTCCCTCAAAGGCATGGCGTTTTTGCTTACCGTTTTCTCTACAATTCTAGGGGTCTGGAGCTCTCGTTCCAGGCATGAGCGCAGATCCAGGTGGCCTTGCGCATTCACTCAGGCTCCAGGTCCAGGAAGACCGGTCTCAGAGTTCTCCCCAGAGCCCAACACACCTTCCAGCAAATGGGGGGGGTGCATATGCTCATTTCCTTTTTTCTTTCTGAGAGTCCCCCAATGGATGATGCTATTGGAATTTCCAAGAGGGCAGCATCCTTGGGAGCCTCACTCACAGCGGCATCCCCTGTGCCTAGAAGGGGTGCCTGGTGCCTTATGGGAGCTCAGTAGATGTGGGCTGAGCAGATGATGTCGTGTTAGCAGCCCTGTGTCCGAATCGCCTTGCTCACGTGGGACAGACCCCGTGCACAGTAACAGCACCAGACTGTTAACGAAAATTTCTAGGGTACTTAGGAGGGACCGAGTGAAATGGTTTCCAAGCATGCTGTTTCCTCACGCCAGCCCCCCTCCCAGAAGTTCACGCTCTCATCATCTCCATCTCACAGGTGAAGAAACAGGTTCAACAGGAAGGAGCTCGTCCAAGACTACCAGCTTGTGGCTTCTAAAGCCCGCTGTGTCTCAGCCTCGGGCCCAGCTCCCAGTGCTCCTTCCTTCAACAAACACCCGTGCAAAAACAGATGATTAATAAATAAAACAACCCACATGCTCTCTCCCTGCACAAGTCAATGCCCTCACGGTCCCACACAGCTAATGCTTATTGATTGAGCTCTGGCCTCCTTTTACTATTATCTCTCAAATTCTTTCCAGGGACCACTTTCTCTGACCACCTCTATAGGTAGTAATAATAATAGTAATAATAATAATACTTAATTAACATTTTGTAGGAGTTGTATTTTGCATAAATCAATTTATTTACTCCTATTCCAATTTGCTGTACGATAGGTATGATTATCCCTGCTCACAGATGACAATATTGAGGCACAGAGAGGTTAAGTAACTCACAGAAGCTCACACAGCGACTCCGTTCCATGGCAGAGCTGAGGCCCAAATCCAGGCAATTGACTCCAGAGCCTGTGCTCCGAACCACCACATGATTCCGTAAGTAACAACCACCCCAACCATGAAAACAGTAATGGTCCCACCATTATTTGAGACCCCTTATGTGCCGAGCTCTACTAAACGCACTAGATGCCTTACCTCTCTTCATCCTCATGACAACCCTATGAGGCAGGAGTATATTATTAACCCCATTTTATGTTGCTGTTTTTTAAAAGATTTATGTATGTATTTATTGGACAGATCAAGAGAGAAGGAGGGAGAGAGCACAAGCAGGGGGAGCAGGAGAGGGAGAAGCAGGCTCTCTGCATAGCAGGGCTGGATCGCAGGACCCCGGGATCATGACCTGAGCCGAAGGCAGACTCTTAACTGACTGAGCCCCCCCAGGTGCCCCAACCCCATTTTATGTTGAAAAGTAAAGGCACAGAGTCAGATCTCTGCCAGTGGCTAAGCCTGTGCTCTTTGCTGCCCAGTGGGGAACAAGGGCTCTCTGAACCCAAGGGACCCAACAGACCCACAGCTGACCTTGAGGGCACCAGCCCATCTCTCCCTCTACCCTCTCGCTGGGCCTGGAAACGTCTTTTGGCCCCTTGCAGCCTTTCTCAGGAGAACAGGTGACACGAGGATCCCACTGACATCCGGGAGCCTGGAGACTGCCTGGGACAAGGCCCCACCTTGTCAGCCAGAGGGATCCTTACATGTCACCCATGCAAAAGCTGCTTAGAGCCAGGCCAGGGGTCAGGGGTACAGTGGACCCTGTGGGAGTCAGGGGGTCACTAGGGGCTCCTCTTACCTGCATGTGTCTCTGGGAGTAGGGAGTCAGGGGTCAGCTGTGGGTGGAGAGGCTCATCCCACCTACCTCCAGCCATCTCCAAAGAGGGGTGCCCCAGCCAAGGGCTCTCAGGGGCCCCTCGTCTTAATCCTGAGCCTATCACAGCTTCCGAAATCCCCTCTCATGGCCCGAATATTTATTCTGCAGCAAGGGAAATAATCTCTCAACTAACCAGGTCTTTAAAGAAGTGACAGTGTTGGCATTTATACCTTAAGAAAGACAGTAAAGCCTGGTGGATGAGAACTTAAACAGACCCGGCTGTGCTGCTCTGGGTCAGTGGTCTGGCCTCTCTGAACCTCTGCCTTGTCATCTGTAAAAGGAGGATGACAACAGTACCTATGTCACCAGGTAATTGGCACGGATCGTGAGGTGGGAAGCAGTTGGGGAGGTGGGCATGGACCAGATGATGTAGGGCCTTGTGGACTCCATTTAGGAGTTAGGCTTTGTCCTGAGCTCTTTGAGGACCTGTTGAACTGTTTGGAGAAGGAGAATGGTGTAATGAGATCTGAGTTCTAGGAAAATCATCAGCCACTGGTGGAGAGGGCACTGGGGGACAAAACTCCAGCAAAGGGAGGATGGCGGCTTGGGCTGGGGTGTTGACTGAGCAGAGAGAAACTGTGGATATAATTCACGATATATTATATTCACGATATAATTCATGATATATTAAAGAAGCAGAAGCATTTTGACTGAGAGATAGGACTGGAGGAGAGGAGAGGGTAGATTAGATGACCGCCCAGGGTTTAGACGTGGGCAGCCAGTGGGGGGTAATGCCAATCAAGGAACACGTGAGGAGGGGCAGATGCAAGGAGTGGGGGGGCTCCTTTCATTATTCATTCATTGCATATTTATTAAGTTCTTAAATGCAAAGGACTAGCCTAGGGGCTAGAGACGGGACAAAAGTCTCTGTTCTCATGTCTGTCAAACAAATAGTCGAGTCAACAATTAAAACAATTTTAGAAACTGAAAAGCTTCATGAAGAACATGAACGCTGCTGGCTACCTTTCTGATCTGATTCCCTGCTGTCAACCACCACTCGCTCACTGTGCTGGAGTCTTGTGATTTCCTTTCTGTCCTTTGGACAGAAGAGCCACGCCTCTTCCTGCCTGAGGACTTCTCTCCTGCTGTTCCCACAGCCCGTGACACTGTTCCTTCAGATTTCCTCAAGACTGGTCTGTCCCTTCATTTTTGTCTCTACTTAAATTTCTCCTTCCAACCATTCGATCTACAGTCAGGTTCTCTTCTGTCAGCTGGTTCTATTTTATGCCTCAATTGTATTTATTTATTTTTATTTGACAGACAGAGATCATAAGTAGGCAGAGAGGCAGGCAGAGAGAGGAGGAAGCAGGCTCCCCGCTGAGCAGAGAGCCTGATGCGGGGCTCGATCCCAGGACCCTGAGATCGTGACCCGAGCCGAAGACAGAGGCTTTAACCCACTGAGCCACCCAGTTATCTGTCTCTTCCATTAGAATGTCAGCTCCCCGGGAGGTCGAGGGTAGGGACTTCGGTGTGAAGTTTAAGGCTGTGTCATCGGCACCTAGGACAGTACCCGGAACATAGTTGGGATTCAGAGCACAGGATGGCAAGCAGTGTTCTTCCTGCTGCCGTTGTGGTTTGGCCAAAGCCGTGTAACCAGTGTGGCCAATGAGTTGTGAGCAGAAGTGAGGTCTGTCGCTGTCAGTTCAAAGCATGTGAGTAGCCCAGGGGACAGACACCTCAGCTGAACAGGGGGAGGACCCTTAGGGGATATCTTTTCCTTCTACATGACCTCACTGCTGAGTAGAGTGTCCCCGCAGATGGCTAGGCTTCCAAATCTTGTTCTTTCGTGGTTGTTGGTGTTGTTTCAAAGGCACTTCCTCAAAGTTAATATCATTCTAATAAACCCGTCTATCTGCTTCTCTGCTGACGTTCCGGCTGGGAAAGAGGCACTAGTCCTCTCAGTCTGGGACATTTAGGTAGTGCTGTTGGAGGCACTTATGCAGAGGGGTGGTTCTGAGGTCTGTGGAGGCAGGGAGAGCTGGAGAGTCTGTAATCTTAAGGCCCCTTTTCTCCAGATACCTGAGGTCAGAGAGGGAGCTGGTTTGACCAGTTGGCGTCCAAAGACAACTGCTTTGGGAAGTTGTGTTTTTTTGTTGTTGTTTTGGTTTTTTAGGTCTGGGAATGACAGCTCCTAGGAGGGGTTAGCTGGAGAGGGTCCTCATGGTTTGTGCTGGGAGGATGCACAGAGATGGCCGAGGAGAACTGTAAACAAGGTGTCTCCTTCTGCGGGGGGCTGTGTTCGTTTCGCCAGGAATATGGGTTAGGGTAAATTTTCGTTGCGAGCAACAGAGAATCAAAATCAGAGTGACTGAAAGAAAAGGGGAATTTATTTCTTGTTAATATTCTGTCTGTCATGTCTTGCTGACATGGTGCCCCACAAAGTCTTCAGGCACTGAGACCCTTACCTCTTATTGCTCTGCTTGTATGGCCTCAATTCCCAGAGCCAGCTCAGGGACCAGGGAGCCCCCTGAGTTCTAGCCATCATGTCTGCGTTCCAGCCAGCGGGAAGAGAAAAGGGATGAAGAAGGGGGAAAGCACACGACAAATCCCTTCTATAGAAATATCTGGACGCTACCGTGGAACATTCTGCCTGTATCTCATTGGCCAAAATTAGTCACATGGCCATAGTTAGCTGCAAGGAATGCTGGGTAATGTAGTCTTTATTCTGGACGGCAATGAACCTAGTGGACATTATTACTCTGGACGGAAGGGCCGTGGCTGTTGGGAGGCAACTAGGAACTCTGCCGTATCCTGAGAGAGTGTAGACAGATTTTGTGGAAGCATCCTAAAGGCTTCAAGTCGGGCTCAGATGGAAAACCAGTAGGGAATATGTCCTTTTCTGCACTAATATGTTGGTGTTTTCATACGTAAAAACGTTGCCTGGGATTTCAGGGGATTCACAGACTCTCTGAAGCCCAAGTATGGGAGGCCATGGAATCTGAATCTAGAAATAGGGTTCAAGGTGAGGGAGATGGAAGGAAAAAAACCAGACTCTGTGTGTGGGCGTGCCTGTGTGTGTGCCTGTGTGTGTGCACCCCTGTTCCAACCCCTTTCCTTTTGGCAAACATGAGTCTATATGATGTGGTTGGTGCTGTTTATTTTGGGTTTAGATTTGAGAGTATATTGTCAAAGGCACCCAGTGTTCCACCTTGAGAAAGCATCTGACTGGTTTCACTGGCAATAGGCAAAAAGCAGACAGAAAGACAAACTGCCATGAGTCATCCCATCACGGGCAGCCATGGCTGCAGGAGGCTTTGGAGCCGGCATTCAGAGGCAGTGGAAATCCTGTGGCCATGGGTGGAAAGGCCTGAACCGTGCCCCGTGTCCTTCCCCTCGTAGACTGACATTAGAACTACTCTGGTTGAAAATGTTGATGAAATATCAGGGTGGAGATACACCTGGGGAAATCGCCAGGTTCTCGGGAGACTCTACATTCTTCAGAGTGGAAAAGAGACTCATGGAGGGAGGCAGCTGGGAGTGCCTCCCTTGAGAATTTGCTATTCGAGGTGATGAAAGGTGTGAGAACCTTGACCTTTGCCGAGGTGACCTGGAACCGTCCCAGAAACTTGTCATGATCTTACCTGTAGACAACTGAGCCTACTCCCCACCCACACACATACTCTTTTGGTATCAGTAACATTGATACTCAGGCAGGCATTGGGCTAAGTGCTTTACATGTATCCTATCTTCATGGCCCCCTTATGAGACTGATACTTTTAGCTTCCCCAATGGAAAGATGAGGAACTGGAGGCTCAGAGAGGTTAAGCCACTTACACATAGACACACAGCTAGGAAGCGGCAGTCAGGCTCAAACCCAGGTCTTGTGACTCCCAAGTCCTTGCTCTTAGCCATTGCCTTTAAAAGACCACACCCTTCTCTAATCCTAGGGACTGTACCCCTGAGCCTGGCACAGAGCTGGATGAATGATAGGGGCTCACATCTGTCTGCCTCACCCCCGTGCTGCTTTCTCTCACTCCCAGGGAAGGACACAGCTTCTCGTGGGTAGAATGTGTGCATGAGAGATCCTCAGGGTGCCTGCGTGGGACGTGCCACTGCTTTGCCACAGGTCTCCTAGCCATACTCCGCGCCCTCGACCTAATGTAAAAGTTACCGAGTTAAAAAATGCATGGGACTTGGAAGGAAGCAGAGCTGGCAACCCCAGGCAGATTTAATCATTTGACAGACACCAGTGCTGAGCACCGCACACCCTCTGGGGACACAGGGATGGGGGATGAATGAGGCAGACAAGGCTTCTGTCCTCTTGGAGATGGGCAGTAAACAAGTAAACAAATTAGGTGCGGACAGTAATAGCACTATGGAAGGAATGTGAGGGGTAGGCGGGGGACCAAGAGCCTACTTTTGGCAGGTGGAAGTCATTGCTCCGGTCTTGTACACACGCAATACCCCTGCCTGGGATCCCCAGTCCTCCCTCCTCTTTCCTGAGCTCCCTTTCCTGGCCTAACCTACTCTGCTCGTTTCCTGGCCGTCAGCCAAGAGGTCCGTTTTTCCGTGATGCCTTCCTCGAACCTCCTAGGTGGCTTTGGGTGTCCCTTTGGACTTCACTGCATCCTGGGGTCAGCTGTGCCACTTTCCTGTGTAAGTGGTACCACCAGACTGTGCCTCAGTTTCTGCATCCATAAAATCAGCATAAATATAGTCCCTGCCTCCTAAGAACATAGCAAGGATGAAATAATGTAAGTATTTTAGGTTAATCTACATATGTCAAGGGCTTGGAGCCGCGCCCAGCACCCAGCGGGTCTCCCGTGAGCGTGGAGTGTTGCTGCTGGCGCTCTCATTACCGTTGCCGCGGCTAGGAGCACTGAGCGGCACACGGCGTTTAAGGTGTCACGTAATCCCATGGTTCCCAATCCTGGCTTCCAATCTGTATGACCCGGGAGGCCTTTGAAAACACCACCACCGGGCAGCCACCCTCAGCAGCCCTTATTATCGGGGATGGGTAGGACTCAAGCACGTGCGTGGCTCTGTACAGTTCACAGTTCATTCTAATGCATAGCCAAGCGTTAAGAACCACTGGCCTGACCCAGCTTCTTTTCACAGGTGAAATACGTAGGATCCAGAGCGAGCAGGAGTCTCGGTGCCTGCCTCTTGGGAAGCTCGGTTTTCTGACGTCCTCCTGACTCCCCTGCTTTCCTGACGGCCTTTGCCTTGGAGAGGCCGTGCGTGTCCCTGGGGCCGTGGAAGGTAAGGGTGCGGGCTGCATGCAGCCCCGGTTCCGTCCCTGGGCAGCTGCTCATCTGGCCCGAGAGAGAGCCGTCTCCCGAGGCCGCTCTCCCTCTCCTGCAGCTGGCACAGAGGAGGCTGGGGAGGGGGTGGGCTGCCTCTTCAGACCAAGAGCCAGAACGACACCCGATTCCCATAACTGGGAGCCAGAGCAGGAAGAAAGATAGGTAGAAAGACAGAGGCCTCTTTCATGAGTCACTGAGGCTGGCCTCACAGACTCCTGGAGGCCACATTTTCCAGAAAAAGTCATGGGGGGCCCTTAGGAAGGGCTAGCTCTCAGTTAAGGGGCTCCCACCTTCAGAGGCAAAGAGGTGCAGCAGAAATGGTCCCAGAGCTCTTAGACCAAGATTCAAATGCCTCCAGCCATGCGGTATACCCTCTGTGACCCTCAACTTTCTCATCTGTCAAATGGGGCTAACCAGGGTTGTGATGAAAAGGGAGTAAGTTAAGGCATGAAAAGGGCTTGGCACATGATCGTTGATCCATAAAAGGTAATTTTTACTCTTACTACTACTATTATTTATTGAGGAAGCCTCATAAGGGGACGCGGGTTGCTGCCTTTCCCTAAAACCTGTTTGGGAAGAAAGAAATCAGTGCATGGGGTGGTGGCAGCAGCGGCAGAGGTCCCAGTGAATAGCAACAGATTTACCCCAGGGAGGCTGTTCCATTCAACAATTTTGAGGACATCTGGATGGCTCAGTTGGTTGAGCATCTATCTGCCTTCGGCTCCAGTCATGATCCCAGGGTCCTGGGATTGAGTCCCACATCAAGCTCCCTGCTCAGTGGGGAGTCTGTTTCTCCCTCTCACTCTCCCTTTGTGTTCTCCTCCCCCCGTCAAATAAATAAATACAGTCTTAAAAAAAATTTAAGGGAGAGTTCCAGAGAGGCAAGATACAAGGGGAGGTGACGGTGGTAACCTATTTTGTTTGCTCTCTCTTTCCTAGCTGAGAGCCTAGGCAGGTGTAGATAGGGCTGTGATGGAGGCAAGGAGCTGTAGCCCAGGAGATGGGTGGGTGCTGTCTGGCCTGTGGGATGATCTACATTTTCCGTGCATGTGTTTGTATTAACTTTTTTTTTTTGACTTGCATAATGTTTGAGGGGAAAAAAAAGCGTGAGTTATGCACATTTTAAAGATCAGTGCTTTTTTTTCTAAAAATTCATCCTCTTGAGAAATGGGGAGATGTGGCCACTCTGAGCTGAGCCGGCCTCCTGACCGTGGGGTACTGGACTCCCCGGGGCTCCAAGGTCCTAACCCTGCCCACTTCCCTCACCTGCCTGCCTCCAGGAATGTTTTCAAGCTGTTCCCCGCAGCAGGAAACTCTGAAGCTGGACACTGAGGACGTTTCTGGAGGCTTCCACAGGACCTTGCAGGAACCTTACTCTTCCCAGTTGGCCACTTATGGCTGTCTCCATGCGCCCCCCTCCCCTAGCTCAGTCTCGGGTTAGGGAACGGTAGTCACGCTCACTAACATTCACTGAGTGCTTCCCAGGCATCATGTTTTTTAGAGCCACATTCCAGTTAGTTCCCACAGCAGCCCAGGGAGAGAGCGGCTGCCACGTCCACTTTACAGATGAGCAAACCGAGCCCCAGCGGGGTGTCGTCCTTGCTCCGTGAGAGCAATGGCAGGGTCTGTCTTAGAATCCGGGTCTTTGGTCTCCCGCATCTTTGCCCTCCGCATTGAACTTCCTCCTGCCCGTGAAGGCGTGGGAGAAACGCTATTCCACCAGAGAGAACTGCTTCCTCTCTGTGTTAGCTGAAGTGTTATGGAGCAGAGTGGTGGATGGTCAGGTCTGCCGTCGGCCTGCCTGGATCCTATCACTGATACCGCGGCCTTGGGCAAGTGACTTTGCATCGCAGGGCCTGAGTTTCCTTCTCGGTAGGAAGGGGATTCCTGCCTACCTCCTCGGGTTGTGGGGAAGACTGAGACATACAGATTTAAAATGCTTACAGAAAGG
Source organism: Martes martes (assembly GCF_963455335.1). NCBI lineage: Eukaryota > Metazoa > Chordata > Mammalia > Carnivora > Mustelidae > Martes > Martes martes. Next base: position 78,276,247 of record NC_137901.1, read on the forward strand.
ATTCCCGAGGCATTTGTGGATGCTCTGAATGTCTATGTAAAACCGAACGCCTACAGGCTTGAAGACTGAAGAAAGGAGAGGAGCCCTGTGACCGTGTGTGCAGGCAGCAGGTTGTGCCGAGGGGTTCCCTGTCCCCGTCTCCCTGCCACACCTCCCGCTCCCTGCTTCTGGGCACCCCATGCAGACAGAGGATGCTGGGCCACATATGAGAACACCATACCATGGAACCTTTTATTAGAACAGAGACATGTTTCGTCCAGGCTGAAAAATTGGAAACCCCAGGAAGGTTATGTTTAGCTGTGGACACCAGAAATCAAACAAGCCACGACCGGTCTGTCACTGGGTAGAAGACAGGGTCCCGAGATGCTGGAGGACACAGGAGCTTCTCCCCTCTCTGATGTGGACGCTCCAGGCAGAGGCTGGCTGCTTAGGCCGAGCTGGGCTGGTGGTGGGTCCCCTGGCTTGGGGTTTTCCAGATGGGAACTCCAGCCCCCCGAAGTGGAGAGATGGCCTTGGGTGCACCAAGCCTGCTGGTGGATGCTGCTAGGGCCTTGACCAATGACTGCTTGAGGGAGCAGCCAAGAATTGGGAGAGAAAGTCCTGCACAAAGTCCTCATAGCAGGGGCCTGGCAAGAAAGAGCTACCAAGAGAGTGGGTCATGGAGCCGGGAGGCTCTGAGCTCAAGGGAGTTTCAGCATACCAGTTCCCCCCTCCCAGGCCTCAGTTTTCTCATCTGAAAAATGGCAGCACAACCTATGTCCCTGGCTTGTTCGAACAAACGTACAAAATACGGCCTGACATGAAGGACAGTGGTGAACTCCAGAGGACAGTGAAGCCTTCTTGGTCTCTCCTTTGATAACTGGACAGCTGGGCTTGGAGAGAAGATCAAGCTAACAGAGGGCTTCTCTGACCCAGGCTACACGAGTTCTATCAGGTGGCAGCACCTTGAGGCCTCTCATTTTTGACTGCAGGACTCAGCTATGACGACCTCACCCTACAAATGAAGTCCATGCCCTGGTTTTTAATCTCCTTCCTTGGGAGACATCCTTCGACCTACAGATAGCAGAAGACACCAGGGACCATACACCTGACAGTCTGGAGCTCAGAACATCAGAGTCGGAACCCCAGCCCTCTGCTCTCCCACGAACACTTAGGCCAACTCCCATTTCACAGATGATAACACTGAGGCCCAAGACCCACTTCATTTCCTCCAGACAGACACACACACACACACAGGCCAGAGAATCACAAAGGAATGTTGTTCCAGTCTCTTTGGCTCAACTCGTTAGAAGATGAGGCATAGCTTTTCTCGGCCAGAGAAAAGGAATTACAACTTTGTCTCTCTCTCTCTCTTTTTTTTTTTCCCAAGGAGTTGTGACTTTTTAATAGAAGTCGGTTCGTGCACAGACATTTTATTCCGCAATTAATTTCCATCAAAATGAGGTTTTCCCGGAGATAACCAGTGTTTTAGTTCCATTTGAGCTTAATTTGTATGACTGAAGACTCCGTTTCTGCCAATTCCAATTTGCTGGGTGATTCTAGCACTCATTACCTGGGTGATAATGCCCCTTGCTGCAGACAGCTGCACCCAGAGTTAGGAGATGGACCGATTTCCAATAGCAATTCGGGGAAAGAGGGAGTCCCTCTCCTCTCCTGATACCACTCAATAAATAGGGAATAAATTATTAAATAGGCCATGTTCTGATGAGGGGGCCCCATCATGGTATTTACAATGCAAAACAACCCCCCCCCCAAGAAAAACCCTCAATAAATTAAAAAAAACAAAACAAAACCCAAAACAACAGCCACAGACAGAGGGGAGATGCCAAGTCTATCTGTATCACGGGCTCACTGGTGCAGAAGTGAGGAAGAGGTTGCAGTTGACGCTGGAGGTAGCCTGAGCTCCTCGGCTCACGAGGCTGGCTAACGGAGGAGGCAGCATTTTGAGGAATCCTGATTTAATAATCAAACTTTTCTATTTAGCTGGGGAGCAAAGCAAGGCAAGACACATGCTTGTGAGACTATTTTGACTATTCGTGGAAAAGAATACAGCAGAGGAGATGACGGGAGTGGGACTTGAAAAAAGTGCTTGGGAACCTTTGGGAGCACCCGAACGTTGGCCCTCTTCAGGCAAAGCCTTTGGGAAAGAGGATGGTTCTGAGCTAATGGGTGATGGGGGCTCTCTGAGATCCAGACCCTTGTGTCTTTCAAACATCTTAATTTCCTTTGGCTTCTGGAAGATTGCCTTTCCTTCAAGGAAGGGAAGAAACAGATAGGAATGCAGTTGAACCTCAGCCAACTGGAATGTTCCTGGACGGGGGCTTTGAGGGAGTTAGCTTTTCTTGATTTAACTGAAGGGAACTCACATATTAAGTTTTACTCTATTGATTGAGACCCTTCTAAAAATATTTGAGGCTGTTTTCCTTTTTCTTCTCAATCCTGGTGAACTCACTCGGTCTTTGGACAGTTTCCCAGGCCTCAGGTCACCATTCTGGATTATATCTCAAAAACTCCCCCACTTCTCAAAGGAGGTGATTTTTGGCCTGCAAAAATGGAGTGATCTGTCCAGGTTCATTCATCCAGGAAGGCTGCATGTTTGCTGGGCCTCAAGCCATACCCCACCCCCCACCCGGCCCAATGCTGGCTTTTAAAATAGGTGCACACCACACACGGGTTTCAGGCGATTTGTCTTAATCCCTGGAAGCAGAAGGTAATGTGGGCGAAGTAGGCAGAGGAACACTGATGCCAGGAACTGGGGGCTCTGCTTAAGCACGGTGTTAAGCGGTTACCAGGACCCCAACAAGCATTTTATTTTTGGATGCGTAAGAAGGGAAATGTAAGGGAAATTCGAGAAGCAGATTGGCAAGAGGGAGGGTCAGATATTCCCTCCCTCACCCCCCACCCAGGAGGCATTTAAGCAGCCTTCTTGCAAACTTGCCTCTGGCTGGGGGTTAGAGCTGGGTAAAGTCACATTGCCAGGGAAACAACCAGGGATGTTGCAGAAGTCTCACCAAACTCAAAGCTGGACCAGAGGGGCTGGTGATTTCAATGCAGTGAATGGGGACTTTGGAAAGGGTGGGGCCCTCTCTGGGAAGCAGCGAGACCCTGCTCTTAGAGAGGCAGGACTGCTGAAGGCCTCTAGATCCTGGCTCCATGGGCCCCGAAATGACCTTCTCGGGGGAAACTTATGGCTGCTCCTTTCATCTTGTCTTTTTTTTTTTCCCCTTTCCTGAATTTCTGCAATAGCTTTGTACTCTCCTCTGACGGCAAGCAAGAGATCACCGTAAAAGGCTTCTGCTTTGCTTAGCATGGTGGACACTGCCTGGAAAAACCTCAGGGGATGGGGAGAAATGAGCTGCCTCTCAGGCCTGAAGCATGTGTCATTTACGTGAAACCAACCAGGTATGCTCAGAAAAGGGAGGGAGGGGTCCTGCCCACTACTGGAGGCCCCAGAGGAAGGGTCAGACCAGGTGCATCTTCTCCCCGCTCACTCCACTCAATTCTTGCCCTACTCTCTCCTTGTCAACTCCAAGTTCGATCCAGATGCTAAACCAGCCATCACTTCAACCACTTGACCCACCCAAACCCAAGGCGGCTACTTCAGTAAGTACTAACAAAGCCTCCTCAGTTGGCCGGAGACCCTACAGCTGTCTCCCAGCAGGTGCCTCCCTGAAGCGCTAACACCGAGATCTCTGACTGTGCAAGTTTTGCCTTAGTTAGCTTAGGCTAACTTTAGACGCCATCCCCCACGTGAGCTGTGACTAGAATGAATCATTTCAGGGCCTTAGCTCACAAGCCTCGTGGCTGTTTTTCATCTTTCTGATCCCTCAGTGAGGCTGCTGGTGGGCAGGGAGCTGGGGCCCAAGCCTGAACCTCACTGACAGAATGACGACCTTGGGTCTGAAGGGCTCCCCCCCAGCCCCCACGCCAACTCCAGGATGTCTGGACTTAGAGCTCCGTGGGTCTCCCCTGCAGGAACAACGCCAACATCCCTGCTCAACCCCCGGCCTCTCAGAGTCCATCCACAAAGACACGAGGGAGAAAAGAGAGATGCACAGAAATAATTTAGAACCCCCCCCCCGACACATACATACACACACACACACACACACACACACAGACCTCGCCATATAAATAAATAAATAGTGGAATACTGCTTATGGCAACGGAGAGAGAGAGAGAGAGAGAGAAAGTCATCACATAAATAAATAAACATAAATAAATAAAATAAATAATAGGTTTGCTAGGAGCCCCAGGCAGAATGGTCCCCTAGAGTCGTCTGAGGCAGTCTGACCGGAGGCTCTCAGGCCTCTCCCGCTGCTGTCCTGCTAATGAGGTTCCGTGGCTCCGTGATGGGAGAGTGGAGCCCAGTTTGGGTTCCTGGGCAGGGAAGAGGGTTATTTACAGTTACTGTACATGCCCTCCCAGGGCACCTGCCCCTGTCCCAAGCACCTGCCATCCGGCCTTCTGCGGTGACAGCATTGGCATCCGTCAGTCTGGGCGGGTGGGGCCCAGGGCTGGGCCAGAGGGCATCATGGGAAGGCCGGGTCATCCAGGGCTGTCTGGGGCGCCTCGCTCTGCTCTCCTGGTGGAGGAAGGCCTGGTGGGTGGTTGCACAGGCTGATGTGATGGAAGAGATTGGGGGATGGGGGAGATGGGTCACTGCTTTCAAGAAAAAGGATTTTTTTGTTGTTCAAATGTTTTCCCTGGGGTGTGAAGGGTAAGTCCCTGCTTCCCCATAGCTGGCCCCAGTATCCAGAGCCGGGAACTGTTCCCCTGTACTATCTCCCTGTGTGCCCTGTCCCGCTGCTGTTGCCACCGCAAACTTGAAACTCACCCACAAGGCTCCGGAAAGCCAGTCAGCTGGTGAGGGGGATGCCCAGGAGTTTATTTTAAGGATCCTCTCCTGCACACCCCTGTTCTCAGTGCCTGCTGTGGATGAAGCAACTGGTGGTATTTGTGGGGTGGAGATCAGCTTACCCGTGCCGCCTAGCCCCGGGTAAGGGGAAGACAGGGCGAGGGCAGGAATGAAGGTGGGGCTGAGCTCTCAGAGAAGCCTCAGAAACTGGCAGAATCCCAGGATACCGAGGATCCAAGCCCCTGTCCCCTTATACTCTGGATTTGGGTCTTTCCCTCCAAAACCTGAGCTCCTGTGCCCCATCCTGGCAAAATTCCTGAGAGGAAAAGGGGGTGGCTGGGGCTGAGGGTGGGTGGGCTCCAGGCTGGGGCAGTCTGGGCGGTGGGGGAGGGGGCAGGCAGGCACCAGTGGGAGGGTAAGGCCAGACTGGCCGGCGCTGGGGGCTGGCAGCTGGCCACGGCACTGGGGGCTGTTCAGCAGATGGTCTCGTGGAACGAAGCTGGTGCCAGCTAGCGGGGGCTGAGGCAAATCTGGGCTGTGGGGCTGTGGATCAAGCTGTCCTAACTGTCCACTGTGTCCTTTCTCAGGGAGGTTCAGGGGCCCTGTGAAGAGCCAAGAGGCTGGCAAAGCCACATTGGGGGGGGCTCCCCAGTGCTGGAACCTAATGGACTACTTTTCCTGACCACACCAACATAATGCCCGGGGGCAGCAGAATGACCCTTGCCCTTTTGCATCTTGACTCACAATCGGAGAACCAGTGTTTCCTGTCTCCTGACCCTTCCTCCCTATTGAAACATCCACAGTCCCTACTCAGATAGTCCCCTCCTCTCCCCCACCCCCACAGCCTTCTAGCCTTTGCTCTGGCCTGTCTGGGAGGTGAAAGTCCTGACGGCCTTCAGTTTCCTCTCCTCCCACCCCATGAGGGTCCACACATGCACATCAAGAGGCTGAATGAGGGGAAATGAGGGCAGGTGTGATGCTAGCCTTCCATACGAGGCCTGTGAGCAGTGAGTGCTCAGAACTGTTTTCCTGGCCAGGGCCAAACACTGGAGTCACAGGCCCATCGCTTCTTACAAAACCTTGAGGTTTTTGGTGCCAACAGAGGGTGGTTCTCTCTGTATGCCCAGGGTGGTGCTGGCACGGGCTCCCAGCAGCTTGACATAGAGGCTGAAGGCCCCATACCCTCTTTTCTTCCTCCCCAGGAGAGCACGAAGGACAGGGTCCAGGAGCCCTCAGGGTCCATCACCGAGGAGAAGGCAGGGTGGGCAGGGAGGGGGACAGGCTGGCAGAGTGCAGGGGGCCCCCCTGCCGGCAGCTGACTCAGGGGAGGGCTCTTGCTTAGCGCCTCGTGCTGGAGTAGCTTTCCGCTGAGCTGTAGCTGCGGCTCCGGCTCCGGGAGCCCAGGCTGGGGCTGCGGGAGCTGGAGCTGCTGCTTGTGCGGGTCCGGCTGCGGCTGCGGCTGCGGCTGCGGGTCCGGCTGTGGCTGCGGGTCCGGCTCCGGGAGTAGCTGCGGCTGGCCGAGCGGCTGCTGCTGCTGTACCAGGAGGAGGTGCTGCTGAGGCTGCTGGACGAAGAGGGGCTGGGCCGGTAGTAGGGGATGGGGCGTTTCCGGGCACTGCAGAGAGCAGACAGGGGGCGCTGGAGGACCAGACTCCGCCCAGCCCCAGTCGCCCGCCAGCTCCCTGGGGAAAGTGGGGTCCTTCCACTTCCCAGGTCCTTGGGGGAACCCTCCTTTTATGCTCCTCGTCCTGCCCTGAGACTGTCCCCTGGACGGTCTCAGCTTCGTGCTGGTGTCTGGGGAAGTCACCGATCTCACTTCTTAACAAAGCAAGCCTGGGGCTTGGGGCCTCCAGCTGGCAACAGGATCTACATCTAGACTTTAATTGCAGTTTTGTTTTGCTATTTTTACTTTTATTAGAACCTTCTATTTATGGTAAACCGGCTGATTTTCCATATAGTATACTGTGGTGTATTCCTTTTGAATTAAAGGTATGGACCTCTAAGAAAGAGTGTATCTATTTAAAGAAAATTAAGTAAACTACACTTACTAAACACAAGTCAGAAGTGCTCAGATGCTGGGTGACAGAAGTTTGGGAAACACTGAGTGGGTTCATCAAGATGGACTATTTGAGGTTGACTAAGGAAATGAGAGCCTTTTAGAAATGCCACTTTATCTCAGCCTTCCTCGGAGTCAACCCCAAGGACACCTCTGGTCAGTGCGGTGGGTTAGGACTCCCTGTGTGCCAGGATGTTCTGTGGGATATCTGAGAAGGTGCTGCTATTACCCCCATCTCATTGTCTGGGGCACAAGTGCTTTTTCCTCCTCCAGGTCATCTCTAAGGAGGAGGAAGTAGGCAGCCAGGAGGACACCCCAGCCCCAGACCCTTGGAGGGCCAGAAGGAAGAGCCCAATTGTCAGGAACCAATTTTAGAGCAGGACTCAGCCATTCTCCCTGCTTTCTTGGCCTGAGAAATATGTGTCCACTCAGACCTCAGGCTTCTTTTCTAGGGCTTTTCCATCTAAGACCTTACCTGTTACAGGAAACCTTATCCACCTAGTCTGACCACCCATTCGGTAACAAGGGCACCCTGAGGGTTCTAGTGTTCTGTATTTCAGTTTACAAAGTGGGTTCCCATCTGTTTGCCCCCGTGCATTTCATCGTCATGACACTCTGGGAGTTATTTCCTTCCATATTACATGGGTGAGAACTGAGGATCTGGAAGGTAAAGAGCCTTTCCCAGCTTACCTGGAAAGTGGCACAGCCGGGATTCCATTCCAGAAACAGTGCTCTCTCCCTCACCAACCAGGGCTACCTCTAAGTCCCTCTGGCACCTAAACGATCCTTCTTGCACCCCTCCCCCCCAACACTTGGTGTAAGGTGTGATCAGGGGCTGTTAAAGCGGACTTGTGGGTCCCAGCAATCTGTCTCCACTGGCCGGCTCCACCCCCAGGCAAAGGCCCCGCCCCACTGCTTTGGCCCCACCCCCTTTGCCTGGACGCGACTACCCAGCCCCCTCCGCAGACCTGGGCCACTACCCCTGAGCCCACTGGATTCCTCAGGCCGGCCCCACCCTTGTCCCAGGCACTCATCCTAGCCACGCCCCGGAGCCCCCACCCCCACCCCCAGCAGGCCCCACACAGTCTGTCTGAGCTCCCACAATCCTGAAATCCAGCTCCAAGGGGACACGGGGAGAACCTGGGGCCTCAGTGGGTGGGAGGGGTGTGGGTGAGGGTGAAGGTGGGCACCCCCGGCCCTCTTGGCCTCACCTGGTTATCCTCCGCGCCTCCAAGTGGCTCGGGGAGTCTCTCCGGCGCTTCCGCATGGGCGAGTAGGACCGCCGTCTCCGACGCGCTCGCTCGCGCTCCCGCTGCTGGGACTCCTTCTCGTTGTACTTGGGGTCCCGCTCCCTGAAGGGATGGGGGCGGGGGTTATGGGGAGCTGGGGCTGGCTTTCCGGCGTGAGCCAGGGGCAGTCCCTTCCTCTCACCTGTGCCCCGCACCCCACTGGGAAAGGGCAAGTTTCCTCCCGGGGCCCCAGGGAATGCGAGAGGGAAGAGGACGGGGCTGTGGTTCAATACTGTGGGGAGGCCGGGCGCGTGCCCGGCTGTGAGTCTTCGAGGGTGGGCATTACAGGGGCGCTGGTGCTGCGGGGTGAGGATGTGAACGTCAAGAGGGCCCTGGTGTTACCCTTTTGGAGGAAAGAGGGAAAAAAAAGGGCCCTGGTGCATGCGTGAGAACTGGGCGCTCTGAGTATGGGGATGGAGGGTAGTACTGGGTGTATGAAGAGGCTGAGGGCGGAGGATGTGAATTCTGGGGTGGGCTGGCTGCACATTACGGGGGGAGGTATATTAGGGCTCAAGGATATGTGTGGGGGCCCCAAACATATCCACTCCAGCGGAGACAAAGAAAACTACAAGGATGCTGGGTCGTCTCCCCAGCCCTACTCCTGCAACGCCGGAGGAACCCGCAGCAGGGGGCCGGGGAGGCGGGGCCTGTTTGGGGGCGGGGCCCGTACCTGCTGGGGCTGTACCGCGAGTAGCTGGGGCTGCGGCGCGATCGGGAGCTTCTGCTGGGTGGGCTCCTCTTGCCGGACTTGGAGGAGTAGCTGGAAGAGCGCGAGTAGGACCTTCGGGAGAGTAAAGAGCCCCTGAGGGGCCTGCTGGGCTTCGCCGGGGCCGTCCCGGATGTGCGGGGCTATATTCAGCTGGTCCCGAGGGAGACCTTTCTCTTTCTGGATGCCAGGCCGAGGAATCTGACCCTTTCCCGAGAATGAAATTCCCTTTCTTTGTGGGGATTAATAATAATTTGGACAACTTTTTACTGAGTTCCTACCATCTAAGGCCAGTTATTAGCTGTGTTACCTTGAATAGGTGATTTCACTTCCTTGGGCCTTGTTTTCTCATTTATAAAATGGAAGTAAATAATTGTACTTACCCTATAGAGTTGTAAATGAGTAAATTAGGGTCAGTCACACACCTCCCATAGGCAGCACACAGGAAATGTAAGTATTTTACCACGTGTCAGACACTGAACTAGCTTTGTGTGCATAACCTCATTGAATCCTCAACACATCCTAGCGTTAGGTACTATTATCAATCCCATTCCAAAGACGGGAAAACCGAGGCACAGAGGGGTATATTTTTATTGTGAAGATAAGGAAACTGAGGCTCGGAGAGGTTATCTGAGGCCCAGGGCCACCAGCTAGGAATGGTTATAGCGGGCAATCAAACTCAAGTCTGCCCGACTCCTTTCCCCCAAGGGCTAAAGGACATCTCCAGTTCCCGTAACTAGTTCCCTAAGGAGGAAAGCGCTGCAGAATGAGGTCAAAACGGCACTCACCTTTTTCTGGATGAGGTGGATCGGCTTCGGGTGTACCTGGGGGAGGCCCTGGGGTTTGGGGATCGGGAGGAGTGGCTGGAAGAGCAGGTGCTGGCATAGGAGGGGCTGCGGGAGCACCCTCTCATGGGGGAGCTCCGGGCTGTGGATGGGACCAAGCTGGACTTCTTCACCTCTGCACAGTCCAGACACGGCGACTGAAATCCTCTGCAGATGTGGGGAGAACGCCAGTTAGCAATGGCCTGCCCGCTGGACTGGAGGCATATGGAGCCCTCTCTTCTCCCTACCTTCGCCGAGGCTGTGGTACTCTCAGAAACCCCTTTCCACCTGCTCCCATCTTACTGCCTCTGGGAACATTCCAGGCCACAAGTGTCAGAGGAATAGGGACAGAGGGGAACGCATCCTACGGGGGGGGGGGGGTCACTTTAGAGCATTTTAGGTCAGTGGGTGTAGGCATATTGGTAAATTACACCAAATCACATAGAGACTTACTCCCTTTGAGTCTTTTCTGGTCCTTCTGATTACATTAATGAGAAAACCCTGGTTGGGTACTAGTGCGTTTCCACCATCTCTGTAACATTGGCAATCTCCCAGACTTGGCACCTTGGGCAGGCAGCTGTTGCTCACCAGAATTAAATACACTGTCTTTATGTATTTTCATATGTAAATCATGTGTTTTGCAGGTGCTTTCTATTTAGGATGAGTGCTATAAATTTTCTATGTAAGATGGTGGTTTAAGTTTCCTTATATTAAAAAAATGAGTTTATTAAAGGAAGGGTACCAGTAGTACAGGGATAGGGCTAAAATCAAGAAAGGGCCATACAGGTGGTTTAAATTTGGGAAACTTTGATGTAGCCCATTTCACAGATGGGGGAATTGAGACTCAGAAGAATGAAGGCTTGCTCAAAATCACCCAAAGACAGGTTCCGGTCTTCTGTGTTCCCACCCTGCCTGGGGCCATGCGAAGCTTCTATTGGGTTCTCAGTAAGGGCATGTTCATTTGGTTTGGGCCAGATCACGTTTATATGGTTTGCATGCTCATGATGATCTGGCCCCTGCACACCCCTCTAATCTCAGCTCTTGGCACTTTCCTCTCTTGACGCCAGTCATAATGGACTATTTGTTCCTCCCGGAATATCCCTGTTCCTTCCCTGTCTCCAGGCTTTAGAACGTTCCCACTGGCTGGAACCCTCTTCCCTCCCCTCCTCACCTGACAATAACTACTCATGGTTCAGGCTTTAGTTTGACCTCACCTTTTCTGGGAGGCCTTCCTTGACATGTCCCTGAATCTAGCTGGGTGACCCTCATGTGTTACCACAGCCCCCAGCCTCTATGCAGCCGCTGTCCCTGGAAGGACTCACTGGGTCTTACAGTTGCCTCTTTCTCCCCCAGTAACTGAACTACTTGGGGAGAGGACTCATGTCCCTGGATACTCTATCCCAGCACCTCGGACAGAGCCTGATACATCTGTCCTAGGCCATGAAAACGTAGCTCTGAAATAAACCTTCAAGCCTCTTAGTGTCCTGGGGGCTTCACAAGCATCACCTTGTTTGGCCCGCCCACCAATGCTTAGGAGACTGGCACTATTCTCCTCAATTTACAGGGAAGACACAGAACCGTTAGTTACTTCCTCAAGGCCACCCGGAGTCTCAAACCCTGATCTGTCCCGCTTCAAAGCCCATGCCCCTGTCACCCCACCAGTCTCCCACCTTCACTGTCGAAGTTTCCCTGGATTTAGAGTTGATGATGTCTCTTCCATTCAGCCCTCTGCTCACTGCTGACATGACATAAATAGTCATGAATTTAGAGATCATTTATATTTCAAAATGAAAGGCTGGCTCTAAATGATTTAATCTCGCTGTCCGTAGAGATCAGATGAAGCAGGGAACCGCCAGATGCCACTCAGGCTTTAGCTTCAATGCTGTGACAGATCTGTGTTTGAATCCTGGCGCTGGCCCTTCTGATCCTGAGGGTTTTTTTTTTTTTTTTAAAGATTTTATTTATTCAACAGGGAGAGACACAGTGAGAGAGGGAACATAAGCAGGGGGAATGGGAGAGGGAGAAGCAGGCCTCCTGCTGAGCAGAGAGCCTGATGCCAGGCTTGACCCCAGGACCCTGGGATCATGACCTGAGCCAAAGGCAGACACTCAACGACTGAGCCACCCAGGCGCCCCTGATCCTGAGTTTCTTAACTACTCTGAGTCTCAGTTTCCCCACCAGCTACAAAAAGGTGTCTGAAATACTTACCCATAAAGGTTCTATGAGGATTAAGGAAGATGATCCTTGGCAAGCACTTGGCATGGCACCTAGCCTATAGTCAGGGCTCGGCACATACTAGCAGTCATTATCATCAGTTGTTATTACTATTGCTTTCCTGGTTCTTTTTGTTGTTTTTGTCATTTTCTGCCCTGGAGTATGTAAGTAGACACCTGTCCTCCCTGTCTCATCTGGGAATATCACTGCCTGTTCTGGGAGACCCTGACATTTGCTCTGACCCAGCCCTGGGCTCCCAGGCAGGCTTGGGTGTGAACCATGGCTGGGCACGTGCCAGGGCAGGCAAACCAGAGGCTCCATGTGGATGCCACACTGTTCGTCCAGAACTGAAGTGTTGGGGACAAAGGGCGCTCTGTCCTTGAAGAAGCCATTAACTGTTTCTCTGCTAAGGCTTTGCTTATCATTCTGACATCGTTGCCACTTTGGAAAAAGCAGACTCCCACCCCCCAGAAGAAAGAAGACCCCACTGTTAGCATGGTGGAAGGTACCAGCAAATCTCTTCCACCTTCCACCCCCTCCAACCCCCCCCCCATCTTCCTCCTTATATGCTCCTGAGGAAAAGGATGGTGCCATTTTCATTTCTCCAGCACCAGGCTGAGTGGTTGGCTTCTAGGAGGTGCCTGATAACCAGGGGAGGGATAAGTAGCCGAATGAATGATCGGAGTCAACGATCAGCGATTTCTACTTGCTGTAATTGTGACATTATCCTCAGCGCTTAGCATTTTGCTGTGATTCCTTGAATGAGAGGGTAAGGGGGTAATGAAGGAGAGTTTACAACTGGCTCGTCAGCCACTGCATGGAAGGTTCTCTGCAGGAAAACTGCATCTGACCAGTGGGTGAAGATACACACGCACACACATGCACACCCTGCAGGTGTATGGGAACCCTCTGTCCTCCTCTCTCCTCCTCTCCACATCTCACATGAGAGGGAAATGTTTGTTACCATCAGTGACACATCATCGCCCAGGAGTCTGTGGTTTCCATTAGCCACTCACTCCTGTGAGCCCAGTGGGTTTTGACAAATGGAAACTACGTAACAACCCTCGCAGTGTCCTCCTCAACCCCCTCTACCCACTGCCCTCTCTGCGTCTCTCTACCCGCGAATCTGCTTGCTGTCTCCTTAGTTCTGCCTTTGCCACAGTGTCACAGAGTTGGACTCTATGTACCGTATGTCGCCTTCAGGCTGGTTTCTTTCACTCATTTAAATTTCCTCCATGTCTTTTCATGGCTCAACGGCTCATTTCTTTTTAGTGCTGAATAGTATTCCCCTCTTCTGCGTGTACTGCAGTTTATTCACCTACTGAAGGATGTCGGAGGTGGTTCTAAGTCTGGGCAATTCTGAACAAATCTGCTGCAAACATCCAGGAGCAGCCTTTTGTGTTGACACAAGGTTTCAATGCCTTTGAATGTTTTTACATGACAGAGACTTTAAAGGAATTCAGTGTTAGACTTTCTCCCGAGATTACTGGTAAAACGGACATTTGCTTTTGCCTGCCTGCCTCCATCCTTCCTGATAGCAGTACCCTGACTTTTCCTTCAGAGAACCGGACTTCCCCCAAGTTTTGTGTATGTGGGAAGGCTACTCATAAACCCTGAGGGTAGCATGTGACAAATTGTTGCCAAGAGCACAACATCTCCTGGGCCACAGTGATTGGCCCAAGGGTGGGCAAACGACCCCAGGGGGGCCAAGAACAAACCATGAGACTCTACCCTGGTATTTTGCTGCAATTTTTGGGAAAGGAGCATCCTCCTTCCACTGGCTGGCTGAACGGACAGAAAGGTTAGCATGTGTGAATGCCGTTGGCCCATATGCCCATGTTTTGGGAGGGTCTGCTTGAAAATGAAGCCAATAGAGAGGGAAGCAGAGATGAGAGATGGAATGGGGAAGGCAGATTCTCAATGATGTATTTTTGAGCCTGGAGCCAGCTGTACCTAAAGTTGACACCCTTGGATTTTTTTTTTTTTTAATCCCCCAAATTATGCCACTTTGGGTTTTCTCTCTCTTGCAAATCAAGGCTCCTGGGTTCCCAGTGGGAAGTGGGTGGGTACAGGGCTAAGGTGAGAGACTGAGATGGTAGAGCTAAGACAGACCCCCTCCTCCACCCCCCCACCCCGCCCCTTTCCTTCTCCAGCCAGGTACACTGACCTTGACTCTCTGCCCCTGCTGGTGGGGGAGAGATTCTCCAAAGTGGCCCCCTTGTTCTGGGGTGAGGAGGTGGTGAAGGAGTTCCCTGAATCCGAGGTGTTGCCACAGTGGAGCTCCTGGCTCTTGGTGAGGCCCCCATCGGGGCTCCCCTTCTCTTGACCTCGTGACCTGGCTGAGCTGATTTGCGTGGAGGGTGGTGAGGAAGTGTCATTGCCTGAGTCATACTCCTGGGAGCGTCCTCGGGAGGTGGTGAGCGGGCTGGCTGTTTTGGTAAAGAGGTCAGCTGCAGACCCCGACCCAGTGATCTGAAAGCAAAAACACCCGTTGGACACTGCTGATTGCTGGGCCTGTGCTCTGTGTCTAAATAACCAAGAAATGTTTACCGTCATGATGCACTGTAACGAAAGGAAAGAGAGAGAGAGAGAGAGAGAAGAGGAAAGAGAGACGCCAAAAAAACAAACAAACAAAAAAAAAAACCAAAAGCACAAATTCCTGAAAGAATTCCACAGAAAGGAGATATTTTTTTTTTACCCCCTGCTAGAGTAACTGGAAGATTTAGGTATCATGCAGAGAAAAAGCATGCGATCCAGATTAAACCAAAGAAAAAGGAAATTATACAAAATTTAATTTCTAATGAGTTAACTCAAACAAAAGTGACAACTCAATCGAAAGGGGGGTGTGTCACACCCTTAACCTAAAACAATAATAAAAATAAAGGAAGGGGGAGGGGAAACGAAATGGGACAATGGGCATGAAAAACATATATCTTTTAACTTAAAAAAAAAAAAAGAGAGATAAAGCCAAAATTTTAAACTTCAACCAAATCCTCAACGAATTTGACTTTTTTTTTTTTTTTTTAAAGAAAAAGTTCCCTGAATAGAACCCTAAACAAATATCGCATGGGGAAAAGAAATGAAATAAAGAGAGGTTTTTTGTTTTTTGTTTTTTTTTAAATATAAAGTCAAGGTCACAAAATGACATTTTAGTAGTTTTCAACTAAAGGGGAAAAGAAAGGGGGACAAAAAAAAAAATGGAAGTCAAATAGTCTGACTGAAAACAAACGAAAAAAAAGCTCTCTACGGATATTTGTGTGTGTCCTTTTCCCCCTGGAGAAGGTAGCTAAGGCTCTCGAGTGGCTTCTAATAAATTCTCTCATGTCTTTGCGGATTATATCCACTTACCAAGCAAGAGCTCCTCCTT
This sequence comes from Martes martes, assembly GCF_963455335.1. NCBI lineage: Eukaryota > Metazoa > Chordata > Mammalia > Carnivora > Mustelidae > Martes > Martes martes. The sequence goes on from NC_137901.1 coordinate 78,291,561, forward strand.
TAGTAGGTAGGTAAGGTGTAAGAGAAAGGGAAGAGCGGGCAACGTGAGTCCATCATTAGAGTCGAAAATGACAAGAAAAAACACACACCTTTCTGCACACCCTCACACTTGGCCCTGAGCTTTGAGTTTTGGTTTTTCAGTGTTCCTACCAGGTGAGGCATCAGTTCTGTTTGGTTTCCTCAGCAAGGGGACCTCAAGCCATCAACACTAACCTCGTGAGTCCCTTGGTGCCCGAGTTGGATCAAGGAACCCTGGCTAAAAATGCAGTGGGGGCTAGAGCTCGCCTCCCTGCAGGTGTCAAGATCGCGAGGATGTGCTTGGGACAGAGGGCGTGGGGAGGGGCTGGGACATCTGGGGTGAGTGGGGATGGGGAGGTCTGATCTGGGACAGATGAAGGAGGAACGGAAGGTGAACAAGCCCTTGGGAAGGCGGTGTTGTATTCAGAAGCACAGTGGATGGTTCTCTTTAAACGTTCAGAGCAGTGTCACGGCTGTGATGTCACCGTGGTCCCTGCCAACAGTGCCCTGAGCCTCCTCCGGCGATAACCATCCTCATGCGGCAAGAAATCTGTGGGGCCCGGAGGACGCTGCCTGGAAACCACTTTCCCTGAGACTACCTTATGGGTGTCTGAGATCCCAGAGTTCTCTGTTTAAATGGCCTCTGAGCCCCCTTCCAGGGTCTCTGCAGGCTCATCCATGGATCTACTCTCCTGGGGACACACCAGGCTTCAGGTGTGCATGCTCTCAGGTCCAAGGGTGGCCATGAGGACCCAGCTTTGATGTTCAGGCTGAGGCGTCCATGTGCACGTGTGGGAGGCCCATGGTGTTGGTTGGTGCAAATGGTAGGAGAGAAAGAGAGGGGCTGTGGCCTTGAGGCAGGGTCCCCCCCGCCAACCCAACCACCACCACACTGCCATGATGTGGCTGGCCGCTCCGAAGGATGTGAGATCCTAAAATCAAACCTGACTTTCCAGATCATTTTCAAGGTATCTTTGCCAAGACAGGAGAACATACCATGTTTAGGTTTGCTGGCTTGATTTATAAACATTGAGACGTAGAGTGTGTGGGGACCTTCTCTACTCTTGCCCTGGGCCCCACGCATGATAGTGAGGTCTCACCATCAAAAGCCTACTTCCCTCCTACCCCTTATCGCTTGTACCTTGGGCCTAAAGGAGTGGGACTCTGGGGCCTTCCTAGGGAACCATTTCTGCCTTCGTAGCAATTGGTCATGAGGGCGAGACACAGAGACACCAGAGCTGCGAGGGAAACAGCGAGCTCTGGCAGCTCAGGATGTCAGCTTCCAGACCGGGGAGGCGGAATGTCCTTTGTGGATTCTCCCAGGAGGCTTTGCACACAGACAAGGTGATGGTCCAGCTTTACCAAGTTCTACTCAGCACGGCTGCCGCTTCCTCCACCTGGTGACCTGGCAAGCTTTGCTTTGGGACAAGAGACCTCAAAAGAAGATTCCTCAGGTGGAGTCTTTTTGAGTGAGACTTCTTTAAAAACAATGGAAAGGCCCTGTTTCCATTCAGCTCCTCCTTTTTTTGTCTTCGCATCTGCAGTATGGATGCGGTATCTTCCCCCACTCTGGGAGTCCAGTGGCAACATGTGTATTTCTACCACCTCTGTCAGGAACAAGAAAGCATCTTGGGGTCTGATGGGCTCTCGGACTGGGCCTTGGCCCGGGGATGAGCACAGATAATCTTTGCTTCAGGGATGGTGAAGGTTTGGTGGCTGGTATATCACAAATGAATCAGGCAAGCCCTTTTTGGAGGGAGCCGGGCTGGACGATCAGTCTAATGAAGGGGCCTGTGGGTGTAACGGCTTCCGTTTTCCGTCCATAACCGACTCGCTACCTGGGGGCATCCAGGCTGGCCTTCCAGCCCTGACTTGTTCCCAGCCCTGACTACCGATTGATTTCAAAGCATTCTGCCCCGGTGTGTCATGGGTCCCCATGAGCAAGGATTTCATGAGTGTGAGGTCCTTCCAGGCTAGTAGATACAGAGGGAACTTTGCCATGTTTGCCCTCTCATCCCTACAGCCTGAGCTCACAGACACACTTTCAGCACGCCTCGCCTTGACCGTGACCATTATCCACGTGTAACTTGTATAATTAGAACCGAGAGCTGTACCAAGCTTTTCCATCCTTTCCAGAAAACAGAGATAAAAGTCCTCTGAAATGTTCTCATTGGGTTGAACCTCATGCCTAAAAATACCAACATCTCCTGCTTATTTAGAAGTCCCATTTCTTTGGATGAATATAAATTCCTTGACATGGTTGACAATATCCTTTACAGTCCAACCCGGAGTATCTGACAGGTCTCCTCTCTTCCACATACCTTCACTGTGGCTCCATAGCCTAAGCCGATAGGTTAGAATTTTCTTGGTTCTGCTGCCACATCTCGCTCTCCCAACCCCAGGCCATTTGCACATGCCATTTCCTCTGCCTAGAACATTCTTCCCCATTACTCTATTTCATATGGCTAAATTTATACATCCTCCAGGTTACATATCACCTCCTCTAGAAAGCCTTCTCTAATCCCCCAGGTCAGGATGGCACAACACTCCACCACTCACTCATTCATTTATTCATTCTTTCATTCATGTACTCTTTCAAAAATGAGTGGCTTCCGGGGCGCCTGGGTGGCTCAGTGGGTTAAGCCTCTGCCTTCGGCTCAGATCATGATCTCAGGATCCTGGGATTAAGCCCCATATCAGGCTCTCTGCTCAGCAGGAAGCCTGCTTCTCCCTCTCCTACTCCCCCTGCTTGTGTTCCCTCTCTCACTGTGTCTCTCTCTGTCAAATAAATAAATGAAATCTTAAAAAAAAATAAATTAAAGTTAAAAAAAAAAGAGTGGCTTTTATGTGCACTGTTACTCAGTGGGCTAATTGCTTGTTTTATTGCCTATCTCTCCATCTGAGTGGGAATTTGTAGAAGGCAGAGGCCACGCATGACCAGTTCAGTACTGTACCCAAGTAACCAGCAGTGCCTGGCACAGAGTAAGTGCTCACTAAATCTGGCTACATGAACACAGCCTGAGCTTGATTCAGTGGTGAAGATGGCTGAGTGGTCACGTCCTGGTGAGGCCCAGCCAGGTAATTGCCATCTTTGGGAATTTGATAGGTTTTAAAGGAGGGATTGGCCCCCATCATATTCAAAATCGTTCTAAAAAACTAGGTGGATTCTTGGCTGAAGGCTGCTGTCTCGAGACCAGCTCAGGGCTGTCTTTGTGATCAAGAGCTAACCTTTAGAACTGAGTTCCAGGCCTGTGGCAGAGAGAAGGAATACAGTCTGTTCTCCCTCTCCTCCCTGGCCCGCCTCAGACCCAGCATCCTCAGAGAAAGCACCCAGAGGCTGTGTCTGTACATTCTCGACAGCTTAAGTTCCAGGCTGATCTGAGAAGCTCCAGATCTGAGAAGACTTCCAGATGAGACAGGCTATGCTTGGTCTCCTTACTTCCCTTCTGCCCTCTACTATCCTGGGAGGCCAGCTTAAAAAATAGGCTGGGGCTGGCCATTTATTTGCACATAACAGGGCCGTTAGCCTGTACTTTGTTCAGATTATAAAAAGGTGCTCCTTCTAGGTCAGGAGTGAGAAAAAGATGCTCCCTCTGGCCAGACAAATCTGGATAGTTAATGGTCTTTTCGTTTCAGACTCCATCTTCTCCAGAGCAAAGAGGAGGAAAGGTATTGAGGGAAGCCAATGTGTGTGTGTGTTTGCGTGAGTGTGTGAGTATGTGTGTGCGTGTGTGTGTGTTGGGGGTGTGTGACAGCCATGATAATGCAAAGGAGACCTTCATGATAGGCAGACAACAGAGGCCTCTGTGTTTTTGTCCTTTCTAGACAAGTACTCACTCACTCACTAAGATGCCAACAGTTGTCCACTCAGTGACATGACAATGTGGCTCCTACTTGCTCCTCATTTAGATTAACAGCCCTCTCAAAATCCATCTTTCAAGCATTCTTCATCTGCTGGGAATTTCTCTTCTAACCATTAACTGACCTTTGCCCCGTCCTCCTAGCTAGGCTGAGAGCAATGCTCAAGATACTTGCTAGGAGGATTCTAGACCCACTGTTGTCCAGTACCAGTGTCCAGTAATCATGGTACCTGGTGCCCCTGTTTAAGACCCGGAACCCTCATACCAGGAAACTCTTCTTCGGTATACTGTGGCCCCTTCCTCCATATCAGCCTTATCCTTCTTTCCCTGTCTTCAGAAAGGTCTACCTGTGGGGCTTGGCATAAAAACTCAGCCCCTGTAGTATCTGCTTAATTACCAAGTGGAAAAAAAAATCTGTCTTAATATGGATTATCCCCAAAATCAAGACAGGAATTTGAATGCTAGTAGTTGATTTGAGAGGACAAGGAACTTCTGTAGGGGAGTGGGGAAATGAGATGAGGGAGAAGAAAAGCCAATGAAAGACGTGTTATCAAACCAGCTACCACGGAGGGCAGCTGGAGGACACTCTGGGAGCCAGTGAGGAACTGACCCTACCAAGGAGAGAGCTGGGGTATTTATACACCAATGCCCCACCACTCACAGGTTGGAGGCTATACCCAGTGGGTGTCAGTTCTCTAGGGTGCTCATACGGCCACATGGCCAACCAAAGCAGTCTTTGCCGGCCAGAGAGCATCTTCCGGAAGCTGGAGGTTGGCCATGTGTCCTGAAGCAGAGAGGACGAAGGGATATAATTGAACAGCGTCTGCTTCAGCCCCCCAGATTACCATTGGAAAACTGACAGGTCAAGTTATGTTTTGTCTCAGCTACCTTTTCTTTAGCCCACTTAGTATATATGTACCCAGGTACATAGCCCACTTGACAGTAAATCTGAATCAACTGCCAACGCTGCAGAATGGGGCGGTTTCACATAACAGCTCTATTTCTAGTCTGTGCTGAAGAATAAGGTCTGACAACGCTGGGTCCACATCCTTGCTGCTCAGCATCGGCTCAAGACAATTGCAGCTGCCCGTTTTAGGCTTTTCTGGTGCCCAGCCCCACACGATCCCAGTCGCTTCTATCTATTAACTGCCGGGCCCCTGAGACCTCTGAGTTTGTGACCCTCTGTTCTAAATGTTTGCCACGACCCTGACCACTCCAAAGGAACCACAAACACAGTGCCTCCTGGATGCCCCATCTCTCCCTTCCAGAACTATGAAAATGAATCCTCCATCTTCCCCATGTTGATCCTTTTCGTGCCTCTTGGACTTTGGCCAATGGAAGGAACCAGGAGCCCAGAGCCATTAAACCACATCCAGACCCTGAGGCTAGGACAGTGTATTCCCTTCTGGATCAGGATTGCCAATCTCTGTTTTTTTTCTCGCCCGCTAAGGACAAACTGTATTTCTCAAACTCATGGCCATTGGAAGAAAGCAAACAAGCATTTCCCCCTTTAGTCCCATGGCCCCCTCCAATGTGAAGCTCCGATTTTTTTTTTTCTCTTGAAATCGTAAGTTGACTCATCTCCTTATTTCTTAATATACTCAATGTTAACACTTGGGTTTTTCTAATAAGTAATTAAATCCCCCCACCACAAACTCCTGGCTCCTGGCATTTCACTGGGAGTCTCTCAGCCCTCCAGGGAAGCTGGCACTGTTATTTATTGTTTTTGTTTCAAATCATTATTTAATCAAGAACGGGGAAAAAAGGCAACCTCTCACTTACACTTCAAAATTTAATTTCAGCTGAATTCTGAGATCAAGAGGCAGCACGGCCTAATAGGTTACAAAAATACAATCAAGAAGAGAATTCCAATTAAACTGAACAAGTCCATTTACTGAGCTACAAATGGCCCCATGGAGAGAAATGGCTATAAATTTCTTTTCCCCTCCCTGCCATATGGGGGATTGGAAATTCTCATGTGAATATAGAGTTGCGTGGCAGAGCTTTTAGCTAGAGGGTTCTGGTTATTCCTTAAAAAAGAAAAAAAAAAATCCTTTTGTTCCACAAAGACATTAAGTTTATTTTCCTTGATGTCGTTCATCTTCCTTTGTTCATTACTTAGGAAGACCGAAAAAAGAATGGGTTTGTTGACCTCTGGGAGTCTGGGTGAGAGGAGGCGGGATGTGGGGACACAGCAAGATGACACAGTCCTTCAGGGCTGGGGCGATCCCATGGGGCAGTGCGCTGCAATTGGCCTTGGGCCTGAGGAAGTGGCCCGGCCTCCTCTGTCTCTTCCCCTCCTAATCACAGGCAGGAAACTGAGGGAAAATGGCAGCTTCGGGGGCCCTCAGCCCACCGGTTCCTAAAAATCTCCATATGGATCCAGTCAGACAAATTTTACACCAGCCCAAATTGAAATGGAGAAAAATTAAGTTCACTGTAATGCGTTTTTCATCCAGCCAAATGCATCTGATTTAAGGGCTCATCCTTTCTTTGGAGGCCATGTCAGTACTTCCGGTGGTTAGATGTCACTTTCGTGATAGAACATGGCGGTTTCCTTTTATTCTGAACAGATGCGGTGAAAGTAAAAGTTGACAATGCTATGCCACTTTCCATGAAAAAAAGCCCAACAACCACAACAGGTCCCACTAAGTCCCCGTCTCATACCGCCTTTCCTCTGCATTCTGGTCTCTCTTTTCAAAACTGCAGTGAATGGTGTGGCGTGTTTGAGTCTCTTGGGTGAGTGAGGGCTAAAAGGCTTTTGCAGAGGGGCGCCTGGGTGGCTCAGTGGGTTAAGCCTCTGCCTTCGGCTCGGGTCATGATCTCAGGGTCCTGGGATCGAGCCCCGCATCAGGCTCTCTGCTCGGCGGGGAGCCTGCTTCCCACCCCCCACCCCCCGCCGCCTACTTGTGATCTCTGTCTGCCAAATAAATAAAATCCTTTAAAAAAAAAAAAAGGCTTTTGCAGAATGTGTGAGAGCCTGGGTCAGGGTTCTGAAGGCCAGGGCCACCATATGCTTTCCCCTGTCTGCAAAATGGGATGCGTACCTCCATCCTGCCTTTCTCCTAGGCTTGCTCTGAAATTCACCTCAGATCGTGGACACGATTAAGCTTTTGAACTCAGAGATATTTCGAAAACATCACAACTGGGTTTATGAGGAACAAGCTTAATAAAACCACCGTGATGACAAATAACGCCAGCAACGACTGCATATTGAGTGCTAGTTATGTCCTAAGCACTGGGCTAAGTTTCTCACACAGAACTGAAGCTGCATGACGGTAGGATCCTTGTCCGTCTTGTTCACTGCGAACACTTGTTCACCCTGGTGCCTGGAACAGTGCCCGGCACACAGCAGGTGCTGAATGCATATTCTTTAAATGAATGGATTCCCCCAACTCAGTCCATCCTCACAAGCACCCTATGAAGCAGGTATGACTATTAGCCCAAAGTATAGGTGAGGACACTGAGGCCCAGGGAAGTGAAATGACACAAGGGGAGTCATGTCATTAAGCACATGGACTCCGGGGGCAGACTTTCTGGGTTTGGATCCTAACTTCTCCATTTTACTTAGCTGCTCGTCACGGAATTGTCCCAGGCCATAGGACATGGCTGCCATGTTCTAGGCGCCCACTAAAATGAGCATATTAGGGGAAGCTCCCTTGAAGGGCTATTTTAAGAAACAGATGAGGGGGCGCATATGAAGAATTCAGCCTAGCACCTGGCACATAGTAGGTGCTCAGCGGGCACTGGTGGTTGTTGTTAACCAGGGAGAAAACATCAAGAACCTCGGAGTCTACAGATCGGCCCCAAGCCCATGACTTCATCACTGCACTCTACTGCCTCCTCTCGTTGACAGATTTCACGAGGACATCTCTTTGGACCTCAGGTCTTATGCTCTCCTTCTTGTTCTCGTTCCTCTCCTTCCTCTTCCTCCTTCCTCTTCTTTCTCTTCTTCTTCCTCCCCTTCTTGTCATGGCATCTGCAGGTTTTTGTTGGCAAAGAATACATGGCAACTTTTTGGCCCAAGCTGGAGGCAGAAGGAGGAGAAAAGGCGCCTGTGCTTCTCAACTTGGTCTAGCTTCCATCGTCATCGGCCCTCTTCCAGATTCCCTCTCCAGGGAGGGCAGACTTGACAGAGTGCCCCATGCCAACAGGGAAAGGGCTTGGCCAAACCTTGGTGCCACCAACGTCTCTGTCATCTAATTGGCCCTCTGGTTATCAGAGTAAGCTTCTGAGACACAAGCCACGATTCATATCGGTTCCCCTTCCTCCCAACTGAGCCACCTACCAAAGTCACTTTAGCTCTGTGAGCCCGTTTTCCTGTCTGAAAAATGGTGGTAATAATTGCATCTATCTCAGAGAATGGCTTTGGGCATAAAATGGCATCAGCAAAAACAACTGTGTAAAGCATGGGATGGTTTCTAAAGTTGCATCACCTTCGTTCTAACAAAAGAGCCTGGTACACAGAGGTATCTCCCTTCCCTGTATGCATGAGTCATCTCAATCCGGTGAACCCATCCTTCAAAGCCTAGCTCGAGTGTTCCCTTATTTGTAGAGCCCTCTCAGGCACCAAGACAGCACTGTCTTGTCCTTCCTCCGTGGTCCTGCTCCGCATTGTATTTGCTTCCATCGCCACCAGGGTTCGTAGTCTGGATATCCGGCAGCTGATGGGGGTGGGGACGCTGCCACATCCGAAGGTAGCTGCCCTTGGTACTGATGGCGCTTCCGTACCACTCTAGTTGCCAAACTGTGAGGAGGTCCCGGGGCACCAGGGGAGGGAGGGGGTGGCTTTGGGCACTTGGGGATAGGGTGGTGACAGGGTCTATTAACCAACGAGTACACAAGGTTTTGAATATTTGACAACCGAGGAGGAGCTGCTGCTCGGGGGCTCCATCTCAGCCCTAATTACAACACTTATCTCACTGTAGTGCAGCCGTCTGTTGACTACCAGACTGAGCTCCGGAATTCGGGAGGAGCGTTTTATTCATCTCTGTCCCCCTGATGCCTTGAACAGAGATGGCTGAGTGGAGATAAAGAACATGAATGAGGCTGTGAAGGGTCCCTAAACCATCTCCTTGGGACCCTCCATTTGGATTTGGGCTCTGACTGAGCAAGAGGGCTTCAGGTTATCTTTAGCTCACCAACTAGGATTTCAATAAGACACAACCCTGAATTTGCATATTCATTATGCAAATATGCCCCCTTGATGTGATGTGCCTGTCCTTGATTTTTAAAAGAGCGGTACATTGGAAATACCTGCAGTGGAGTGTGGCGGGAGCCAGGGCGTAGAAGACCCCCCGCACTCAGGCTCCTGCTTATCCCCAGAACCCCAACTCTTGCCCTGGAATTCTGCTTCCAGCCCCAACTCGAGTCTTTTTTTCCTGCTTCCTTTGGCTGATTCTTGCTCAGCACTAGTTTCTGAGCTGTCGCCTTCTCTGCCCTAACCTAACACTAACCCTAGAATCCCTTCCCTGCCTGCCACTTCCTACCCCATCTCAGCATCGCTGCTCAATTGTTGTGTGTTGTCTTTTATAGGCACAGATTGTCCTCTATTCACCAGATCCTGAGATCTGACCCTCGGATAGATGTTTTGGGAGATAATTGGTAGATATGAATGAGTGATGGGATGGATTCTTTGGGGGCAGTGACTCTCCTGTTGAGCCCGGTGCTTGGCATAAGGGAAGATCCTGGGCCAGGACTCTCAGAAAACCTGGGGTCCGACCTGATACCTTTGTCCATCTCTGCCTTTTGCAGGAGAGAAGAGGAATAAGGGTCTAGTGTGGAGGGCACATGGAGGGCTGGACTTGGGGATATCTGATGCCCCTAGAAGTCAGAAAACCATGAGTGGGATGGGGCGAGCCAGCTGCTCTTTAGGAGGGAGGAAGCTGAAAGCATAGTAAGTGAGGGGCCCTTGCTCTGGTCCCAAGTCATGCATAGACCAGGCTGGGCCTGGAGTCATACGAGTATTACTAGGACTACTGCCACAAGTACTAGTGCTGCTAAACACTGTCACTGCCCAATGCTATTTCCATGGTCACTCTTACTGCTGCCACTGCTATTCTTAGCAGTGACCAGGAAGTAGCATTTCTCCACTTGTCTGTTGCAATCTAAAACCTTTACTCACACGAAGTCACTGAATGCCCAGACCACACCGCCTACAAGGCAGGTCTCATTGCTCCCCTGGTTCTGCAGGTTCAGAGAAAACAGGCACAGAGAGTTTATGGAACTTGCTCACGGTCCCACGGTTGGTAAATGTAGAGCCAGAGCCCAGGATGCTGTAGTTGTAAGACCCACAAATATTTGCTGAATTCTTCCCCTGTGCCAAGCACTGGGCTCAACCGTTTACAATGGGACTTTGCTTTTGTCCACACAGCAGGGTTTTTGAAGAGACTTACTCTCTGCATTTTTTTTTTTTTTTAAACAGATGAGGACACAGGGACTCAAAAAGGTTTAAGTAACTCTCCGCGGCTCAGAGCCAGGATCTGACGGCATCATCGTAGCCCCATGTTTTGAACGACTTGGACTTGCCGTAGCCCATGTAAGTCATTTCTCTTCTCTGAGTCTCAGGTTTTCAGTCTCTCTTCTTGGAACCTAGGCATTGAGCTAGGTGAGCTCTTAATGTCTACCCCTTCTAGGTGTGGGTGAGCTTTCAGCTCTTCTGATAGGGATTGGGTCCATGGGAGACACTGAGGCTTCAAGAACCAACAGCCAATCTTTTTCCTCACCAGTTGTTGTGGGAGGACCCCACTTTTTTTTTTTTTTTAGGAACATCCAGCCTTTTGCTTGATAGACCCAGGCTGTTAGGAAACCATCCCAGGCAGGTGATCAAACAAGCCCGCTGCTCCCAATGGCACTTTTTAGTGAGGGTCAGTGGGGGCCACCAAATGGGCTGCCACAAACACCAGGACCAGAAAGACTGGGTGATTTTGACTCACTTCTTCTACCTTTGACAGGTATTTTTGCATCGGTTTCTAACTCTGCAACAATTTCCCTGGGAGAAATGAGATCATCAAACCCATTTTCCAGGTGAGGAAGTTGAGGCTGGGAGGGGTAGAGGGAATTGTCCAGCCAAGCCAAGACTCCCCGGGCCTCCAGACTCTGCCATGCTAGAAAGATCTTTTATAGGACATCAGTGGAGAGGGAAAGGCAGGTGGGCATTTTCCATCTTCAGAATACTTAGTAACCACAAGACACCTCTACAAAGAGGGGCCTGAAGATGTTGTGGATGCTTCCAGGTAGGCAGAGGATTGGGGCAAAATGAGACCTTGGTGGCACAGAGTGCCTCGAATGGTAAAGAAGAGTTACCCAGAATGCACTGCAGGTGATAACTTGTGTCAACCAGGCCCAACTAGTGTATATCATCGCCTTCCCTTCTTTGACCTTCCTACAAGCACCCCGAGTTTCTCCTCACTTCTACCTCACCTGAAATTCTCAGATTCACTCATAGCTAGAGAAGACGGATCCCTGCCAGCTGCCGGCTGCAACTGTAGGCTACGTCAGCGTTGTGTCTCCTCCCATTTGTGTATCTGTCCCTTTAGCATCAACAAAAGGCCTTCTCGTACTTCGTCTTATTGGCTGTCCCCAACCATCCCACATGAAAGTGGTATTATTGCAAATTTACCAATGAGAACACTGAATTTCGAAGGAGGGAAGGGACTTCCCTGAAGCCACGCAACCAGGGAGTAGCAAAGCTAGGACCTGAGTTCAGCACCAACCCTGAATCCCTCGCTCAGGAAAGTTCCCAGCATCGGACTGTCTGAAATTACATTCCGGCTCCTCCTTGTGGACCTGAGGGAGCGTCACGTGATGCCATTCAATGCGGGGCTGCTAAATTGGATTCGTAACCTCTCTGAGCCTTGGTTTTTCTGTCCCATCTGTTGGAAGGGACCAGGGAGAGCAGCCATGCCCTCGATGCCCTGAGACCTCGTGCGGACAGAGGAGAGGACACAGCTCAAGCGCTATGAGCTCCTTGAAGGCAAATGCTCATGCACATTCCAGGCCGTGTTAATATGGGTGAAATCAAGTCCCAGCAGCGAATCAGCGCTGCAGGCTGGCTGGCATCTGGGCTGCAGACTTCACGGGAAAGCTGGAATGCCCCCGCCACATCAAAGCCCCCTCTCTTCCTTCCTCCTGCGGGGTCTCACACATGCACTCCTGCCAGGGTCACTCTGGAGACCAGCGCTCCCCGATAGAAAGCCTGGGCACTTCAGCTCTGCTTCCTCCCCCCTAACCGAGTGCTGCCAGGGGCTGGGGAATGACCACCTGGTTGATCAATAAAGAGGCCCGAAAGCCAGTGGGGTGTTTGCCCAAAACTGAGTTAAAATGTGCCGTACACTGCCCTGAACTTGTGCCTCCACCTCCCCCCAGGTGTCATGGCCAAGACTGGCCGAGAAGGCCATGTGGAATACTTACTACACCCCTGGCCGACAGGAGGCCGAGCATCTGGAGGGGCTGGCTGGGCGGGTGGCTGGAGCGGGCCTCGGGGCTGGCCTTGCCGAGGGTCCTGGAGCAGCGGCGGGAGTGCCTTCGGCGGGACTTCCGCCCTTCCTCGGGGGACCTGCCGCGGTGCCTGGGGGACCGGGAGAGAGAGATGAGCCGGTCTTCGGAAGGGGAGTGTGGCAGAGGGGTGGCTGCGGGGCCCGCAGGATCAGAAGGCTGTAGAAGGTGTCTGGGTGTGCTTCTATAGACGACACATGCTTCCATCCATCCCTCGTCTGCCTCCACCTGCCCACCTGCTCATTCATTCATTCATTGATTCATTCGCTCCTTCTCTCATCTGTTCATTCGACAAATGTACCTGACTGTTTGGGGAGCTGGGAACGCAGCTGGGAAGACAGAAAACATCCCGGCCTGATTTGCTTTAACGTCCTGGGTGTGGGACTGTCTGTCACTGTGTTTGTACGTGACTGGGTGTGTCCATCTGTGTTTGTCTATAAATACGATGGTGCCTATCTGTGTGTCTTTGTGTATGTGACTTGGCCATCTGTAAGATAGATGCATCCTGGTGACTGTCACCCAAAACTTTTGAAAAGAGAGTAGCTGGCAAAAATAATGAGGGGGTCTTCTGTAAGCTTGTCAGACCCCGGGCTGCCCTGTCTGCGCCAGAAAGCGAAGGAGTCTCTCTTTAGAACGGGTAGAGTTTAGACTCTGCTGGCCTGTTAGCTCTGGGCCACAGCAGCAATAAAGATGACACCCTATTGACTTGCAGTCCTCTCTTAGGGCAGTTCTCTGTCCTCTCTCCAACTTGAAGACACAACGCAAACAAGGCAGGTATTTCCCATTCTGCAGATGAGGACCCGGGCTCAGAGCTGTCTGGGGGCCCACCAGAAGTCACACAGCTTGTGAGTGGCAGAACCAGGACCAGGGCAGGGTTTTCTGCCCAGGGGGGACTGAAGCCTCTTGGTCATGCTCTGGAACGCCCCTCTGGGCTCTGGGTCTCCAGACCATTTTTACTGATGTGGCCCTGGAGTGTCCCTCAGCCCAACAGGCACTGGGGAGCTCAAGCAGCAACACTCCCAGAAGGGCTGACATAAGAAGGGGACCGAGGCTGGGCTCTGCAGTCCATCTCCCTAAGTGGTAGGGCGGAGGGCAAGACAGAGGGCAGCAAGCTCTCTGCACCATCCTCTGACCCAGGCCGGCGGGGCTGAGCTGCTGAGAGCGGATTCAGCCTGCGTCAGAGGTCCAGGGCTCTGTCCGAGCTCTGCCAGTCGCTGAGACCTTGCTCATATGCCTTTGCTCACCACGATGCAGTTTTCTCAGCTGTACCACATCCACGATGCGACCGAGCTCAGTGAGCCGATGCCCTCCAGACAAAGGCCAGCAGGAACACGCCTGCTGAATCAGCATGTTCACGGCTCCTTGCAGGGAGGGAGCGCGCGCCCACAGGAAGTGGAGAACATCTCCCTATGAGAGTGTTGGAGAGGGCCTAGTATGGGCGGGTGGCGGGTGACTTTAAGAAACGTTTAAGGAACTGGGGCTTTGTTCTGGATCGGATGCTGGCATTAAGTGGAGGTGAGACTCTCACTAGGTATCTTCATAAATCTCGGGGCCTAGTCCAAGGCCAGAGCTCTCGCTGGCCTTGGAAACAGCAGTCCCTCATGTGAGCCAGGATAGAGAGATGCTGGGTCACTTTTGTGTTTTGGACAAAGTTCCTGTGTCATCAGGGCTCTGACCTCACGACGGAGGGGTCTTGGTTTGTCTTGATCACTCAAGGTTGCAGAGCCACCTTGCCTGATGCCAAGGCTCTTTACGGCTGTTGGTCTCCAGTGGGGGCCCCGAGGCCTGCGAGTGATAACAGCACGAGTCAGGGACATTTTCCTCTTCCTCAAATGCTCCTCATGCTCGGCTCCACACCGGCATCACGGGGAGAGATTTAAAAATCTCACCTCCCTGGCCCTGCCTCATCTGAACGAAATCGGGATGCCTAGAGGGCGGGATCCAGGGATCGGTGTTTTAAGAATTTTCCAAGCTGACTGCGAAGTGCAGTCCCGGTCTAGCTCCTGGTGTTCTTGGGATGAGCAAGAGAGAAAATGTATTTGAAACTGTAGCACCAAGAAGGACTTCAACACATCTGCCCCCTCTCCTCCTCCTCCTCCTTCTTCCTCCAGACACTGGTTTAACTGGGGTGCAGTGGGACCGGGACGGGGCATTTTGAAATCTCCTCAGTGACACGAACACGTAGCCAGGTGTGTGGGATGCACGTGAGGAAGGATAAAGCAGTCTCGGACATCCGGAAGCTGGCCTTGCTGTGTCTGCTGGACAGCGCCGGTTTCAAACATCAGCGTCCACTAAGTCCCACTCTTTGTTCTTCTTGTTCTTCTCGCCCACGAGAGAGAGCCCTCCTCCCCCTTCTCCGACCGGCACAGCCGATGTCAGCCCAGTGTGGGTCCGGGTTAGGAGAAACCAGACTTGGAAGGGCCTCAGAACTCAGTACTTTGTGCTGTGTGGCCTTTCATAGGTTGCTCAGCCTCTCTCTGCTTAGAGCAACCCTTACGAGAGGGCCAAGTCCAGAGCCAGACTCCCCAGTTCAATCCTAGCTCAGTCACTTCATAGCTATGCAACTAACAAGGTCCTTAACCTCTCTGTGCCTCAGTGTTCTCATCTTTACAATGGGGGAGAACAACAGTAGCTACTTCCTAGGGTAGTAGAGGGGATTGTGTGGTTGATTCAGGGAGAGGGCTCAGCTCCCCACATGGCAGCAAGGGCACTTACGAAGCACACGTGGGCGCACACACTACTACTGCTGTTCCTACACACGGAGGTGGCTGGTTCCCTTTCCTCTACAGGGAGGCGCGGACAGGGCAGTGGCTGGGAGGGGAGACTCCCCCGAGGAGAAGGGCTTACCTGCTCTCACAGCTTGAGGAGCGGGACTCGGAGCTCTGCGACCGCGAGGGATAATGGTGATGACGGTGACGGTGAGATTTTCGGGGCCGGCTTCGTGATCTTGGAGGGGGTGACAGGGAGCGAGTCAAAGGAGGGGAAGGGGAGGGGGAGGGGGAGAAAGAAGGAGAGACATATTTTGATCCTGTGGCACACATCATCCTCTTGCATCCAAGTCACTGTTCCTCCAGAGTTGGGAATCTCCCCCTGCATGCCCCCAACCCCACATCACCCCAGCTCTTCTCCTGGGCGTTCAAGGGCTCCAACCAGCCCTACCAAGCACGAATGAGTGACAAGGCTTCCTCTGGAGAAGCCGGCCCGGGTGACTCAGCCTCCCGCCCGCCCGAGGCAGCCCTGATGGCGAGCACACGTGGACAGCAGTGTCACCTCCACTAGTCACCTCTCTCCCCGCCGGAAGCAGGACTCTGTCTCAGTCAGCTACCATAATGTGTGACTCAGGCGAGAGCTCAAGAAAGAAGTGTCTGTGCTTCCAGAATATTGGCCTGGTGTTGGATCTTCTAATTTTTCAAGTGAATGTAAAAATACAGGTTTTTTTTAATGTTAAAATATTTCTATTTTAAGTGGGAGCTCATTTTTTTAAAAAAAGACATTTTGTTTGGGGGAAAAGAAAACACATTTGCAGAGTAAATGAGGCCTTTGGGCTGCCAATTTATAACCTCAGACCTGGAAAATTAAGTCCGGCTTCTTCATACAGAGTCAAAAGCCTACTTTCAGGGTTACAACATCACCGGCAAACAAAAATGCTAACCACAATGAACAACGACTGCTGCTACTAACGGTTTTATCACAGGTTACTTCCGCTCCCCCCTCAATGATAATAAGGACTCAGAAGTAGTAGCAGCAGAGGCAGTGGTCACTGGGGATGAACAAGCAATGTCAGTGATTTGGGCCAAGGCAGGAAGCCAGTGGGAGTTAGAGAGGGCTCTATCGGGAGGGCAGCCTGGCTATCCCAACACAGGACTCAGAGGTTCTTGTTCATGTGATTAGCAAACCATATTCCTTCTCTGCTTAGAACCTTCCCTTTGCTCTTATTTCAAACCTGCGCTCTCATCTTGAACCCCAAGCACCCCGAGGAGTCAGCCCCCATGAAACTCTCTAACTTCCTCGCATGACTTCTCCTGCCCTGCCTGGGCAGACTCAAGCCAGTCCGAACTGCTTGTACTCCGGCTCCTCTATGTCCCACCTCACGACATCCTTGTGATGGCGACGATGACGGGAGCCCGCATCTAACACATACTGCCTGCTGGCGCCACAGTCCAATATTTTTCTTAAACAGACCCATCTGTTCCTCCCAACAACCTATGGGGCAGGTTCTCTTGTCTCCCAGATGAAGAAACCGAGGCGCCGAGTTTAAACTACTTGCCTCACCTGCAGCTGAGAATGGTTACCTCCGTCCTTACCCTCCGTCTAGACCCTTCCTCCAGTAGGGCGCCCCTGCTGAACACCAAGCACCCTCTTCAACACCACAGTGGCCATGGCGCCCTGGGCTCCTGGCGGCCCCCCCTGGGCTGTGACTGTCCCATGTCTGTCTCCTGTGTGCTGCTGGGAACTGTGAGCTCCTTGAGTCCAGAAGAATATTTGGCTAATCTCTGTCCTTGGGCCCAGCCCAGGGCCTGTCATATCTGAGGGCCTTCTAAGGGATGTTGAATTCAAGGAGGCTAAATCTCTCCAGCAACTGCTCGTTAAGAAGTAGGTGCGACCACGGGACTCGGCGAGAAGAACCATCCTTTATCCTAGCGGCGCCTTGTTTTTCTCGCTCTTCCCTCTTCTGACGCCTGTCTTTGGCTTATGTAACCTAGCAATTTCTGGGACTCATCCAGCTCTTGGCACCGGGGAGGGTCGCCACCGTGCTGCCTTCAAGCAGGCAGTCCCTGCCTCAGCGGTGATGCCCCCTGCCCCCTCTGCCCGAGCTCTTCAGAGTCCGAGTCTATCCCTTGGCTCTGTCTGTAGCACAGCCCCGCTGGACAAGTAATGCAGAGATCTCTGAGAATACGCATTCGGTCTGTGCTTAGCATGAATGCACACTCAATACGTATGACCAATAATTGCCTTCTGCACTCGAACTGAACAAGTTTGATGATCAGGAAGTTGTTCCCTGAGCTAATTCAAAGCTCTACTGCTTCCTTCTGGAGCATTCCCCAGACCCCCTGTGGGGGTGGCTCAAATGTCCTCCTTTGCACTGACCTTGGATGAAGTGACCCTTCAGGCAGCAAAGCGGGGCGCCCTCCCTCTGCATCCCTGTCTCTTCCTTTCCCTCCCCAGCAGCCAACCACCTTTCATCGTATTGCCTTTGATCCTTACTTTAGAAGCTTCTTGGCGGGAGATAAAATATTAGTTGATTGGAAAACACATGCACTAACATTTGCAGGGTATAAAGTAGGTGGGTTGTAACCACATTTACTTTTAATTTCTCTGGGAACTGAACTCTGCAGGCAGTGCTAGCTGATTTGAATTTCTACTACCAGCCGTAAACCGTGAACCAGCTGGGGCCCCGAGACCAGGGGTAGGAGCTGCACTGCCCCCTCTGTGCTGTACGCCTCAGCAGCCCAGGCTCGGACTCACATGCACACTCATGCCTGTGCCTGCACGTGATCATGCCCCGCCACCACTCACGCAGCCGTGGCACACCTGTGTGCACCGGGAAAAGCCACACCCACCCTACCTATGCATTAACGCACACAGGTCAGGAAGCAGTACACACGCAGCGTGCAGAGAATCAGCACCTCCAGGCACGCTCTCTGCCTCCGTGTTCCCATAAGCAGGAGGCTATAGAATGCACTCGTGTGAACACAAGTGCATACCACACCCACGGCACACATTCGTATCCACGGTCACACAGATGTCTGCAGGGTGGAAAAATGTACAGAGATCTACAGACAAGATGCGTACTACACACATTCTCCAGGAAGATATCTACGCGGCGCCCTCCAGGCACACAGATGCATGACACTCGCTTTCACGCACGCACAAGCACATGCACACACACCGTATGCGCGGCCTTGTGCACTTACACATACCCAGACCCCCAGTGCCGTGTGTCGCACGGTTCCGCCTCCCCCTGCCTCTGTTCCTCTCACCCCCCCGCCCTTTCTCGCTCTCCCTGTTTCTTCGGCAACTCCAACACGCCAGCTGTTAAGAGGCCAGGTTCCCCCGCTCCCCAAACTGGAGGGACTGTTCCAGGGGGTCTCTACTTACTGTTTTTTGTGCCTCTTCTCATCCCTCCTTTTGCTTTTTGGGCTGGAGGAGCTAAAGGAGAAAAGGCCAATTAACGAAAGATGCAAAATTCCAGTTACAGATAAAAAGAAACAAGTAGTGAAAACGCTTAACACACAGTGGCCACCAGATCCGGGCAATTTGGGGACAGACTTGCTAATCATTTCCAAGACCAGAAAAGTCACTGACGCTGACTTCTCCACCCAGCAGGGGCAGCTATGGACACGGACCCACGCACGGACTGAGAATGGGGTGTGCTGGGGGCCACGGCCAGCTTCGGCAGCTTAATAAGAACAGTGGTAAATAAAGTAATACCTGCCATTTTTCGAGGACTTCTTACAAGTGAACACTCTGCTAACTACTTCTTTTTTTTTTTTTTTTTTTTTTTTTTTTAAGATTTTTATTTATTTATTTGACAGACAGAGATCACAAGTAGGCAGAGAGGCAGGCAGAGAGAGAGGAAGGCAAGCAGGCTCCCCGCTGAGCAGAGAGCCCGATGCGGGGCTCGATCCCAGGACCCCGGGATCATGACCTGAGCCGAAGGCAGAGGCTCTAACCCACTGAGCCACCCAGGCGCCCCTCTGCTAACTACTTCTTGTCAGCAATCTTGTTTTATTCTCCCTGCAAGCTATGGGGAGAGGCACATTTAAATACGTACTTGTTTTACAGATGGGAGAACTGAGCCTCAGCTAGGCTACGAAACTTGGCCAGGATCACGCAGGGGAGCTGGGATGTGGCCCCATACCGTGGGTCCCCAGAGCCCATGCTGTTAACTGATATTCAATCAATTTGTAAGGGAGAAGAATGGGATACGCAGGGAGAAGCTCGGAAGCTTCTCGAAGCTTGGCAGATGCAGAAATGTTCCACGCACAGATATTTAACTACCCGTTTTTGTTTTTTAAGTCAGAGGGCTGGGGTATGGGTCCGGTGGACAGTGATGAGTCGCGGTCCCAGCATTATCCGCTAGAGGCCCCAGGGGGTGGACGCCGTTTGGTTCTACTGGCTTCAGAGGGTCTGCCAAGAACGCACAACGGGCCTCAGAGAAGGGGAAAACCTCATCCAATTCATCCGACTGAAACGGCACCTTGACGTTAGCTGTGTGATTTTTCTCCGCGTCTGAGACTCAGCCTGGGCAGTGGACGAACCCAGAACCTCACTGAAAGATCCAGGTTCCCGCCCCAGCTCTGCCGCTCAGTCGCTGTGGGACACAGGCAAGCGACCTGTCCTCGGAAGACCCGGTTTCCTGGACCGTGAAGTGGCGCCATTGCTCAGGCTGCTGGGTTGAGAGGATGTGACACTGGTGATCGCCCTCTACCTGTTAACTGGATAAACAGAAGGGCTCTGCGCTCGGCCAACTGCTCCAGATGTGGCTCTTACTTAAGACGCCACCATAGGGAGTCCCAATCCTCTGACGGATCTGGGCTTGAGTTTTGGCTCTGCCACCTGCCTGTGTTTGTGGACACACCTGTCATACCTCCTGCCTGAATCTCAGTTTCTTCATCTGTAAAATGGGAATAATAAACATAGCCACTGTGTTGGGTTATGAGGGAGATCAGTGGAGATCCAACACGCACGGACACAGCGCGGGGCCCAGTGCAGGGGGCCAGTGCAGCGAGGACCCCATTGGCGACAGCTTGATTTGTGCTCACTTAGTGTTTCCAGTACAGTCAGACTTGGCTTCTGTCCCTTGGCCAGGATCTAGGGAGGCTTTGGCAGGATGGGGGGTGGGGCTGAGGTTTCCTGACATGCCCCAATCCAGGATTTCAGTGAGTGCTAAAATGAGCAGACTCTGACCAGGGTAGTAAGACTTTCCAGGAAGGGGCATCGGCGGGGGCTGGTCAAGGAGCAGCCATCTGGCCTGACAGAAGTCAAAACCTGGCTGGGAACCCTCAGGGAAACCATCCAAGGCCTTCATCTTGGAGGAAACTGAGGCCCAGGAAGATGGAGGGGGCGTGCCCAGGAGCACACCCCAGAGGCTGCCCAAAACCTTCTTAGGAAAGCAGGAAAGAGAAGCAAGCAGCCAGAGGCGAAAACATGCTTACCTGTGCCTTCTCTTCTTGGAGAACGACCTGATTAAAGAATTAAGAGGAAGAGAGGGAAGAGAGGGAGGGCGGGGAGGGAGGAGGAAGGAAAAAAGGGGGAGGAGGGAGACAGGGAGGGAGAGAAGACAATAAACATAGGTGAGCTGGTTTTTTGTTTTTTGTTTTTTCCTGGGACAAATGTATCGGTGCGTGTGTGATCGCGCGACATGGGGGTCGGTCGGGACACCTGGCGAATCCTCCTCTCTCAGATTTCAGACTGTGTAGACCATATGGGAGACGCTGGTTTGCATTTTGAATTTCCAGCCAAAACGACCAGTGCTTCCACCCTCACCTCAAACTGTCTGTGAGCCGATCTCGGATGGGGGCGGACGGCGGGGGACATACGGGAGTCCTCTGCGTCCTCCCCGACCCCCGATCTCACCTTCACCTCTCTCTCCCTACCGGTCAGGGACAACCAGCCCCCCCATGTGGAACGTTCACTGTGTGCCGGGCTTTGTGCTAAGCGCCTATTACATACAACCCCACTCAGTCTTCACCCAAACCCTCTCCGTTCTACTAACAACCGTTTCACAGGCACCGAAGCTCAGAGAAGTCAGTTAAGTTGCCCAAGGTCACACAGCTTCGCCCAGGTAACTCCTGTGGATTCTTCAGAGTTCCATTCACCTCCTTGTAGCATTTTCTGATCCCCTCAGCCTGGCCGGGCGCCCACTCTCTGCTCCTGCAAGTGTGGGTGAGTGTCTGAGCTTAGCCTTGTAACACACACCTCTGCATGTTATAATTATGCATCTCCCCGACTAGAACGTGAGCCACTCAAGGGCAATGGCTGGATTTTGGTCACTGCTCTGTTCCTGGAGCCTGGATTCCTCATTCATGACACATACTGGCTATTTAATAAATAGATGTGAAAATGGGATTTTTTTTTTTTAAGCCCTGAAGTCATGCTAATTGAAGGGGAAAAAAGACAAATCTCTATGCACTCCCCACCCCTAGCTCCTATCTTCAAACAAGTCAACTATCATTAACCCAGCATCTCAAGACCTTGGAGAAGCCGGGCCCACAGCAGGCGCTTTGGAAAGGATCAGCAACAGTTTCTCCCCCTCCTAATCTCCTATTTATAGGTCTCCTTCCCTCTCCACCTCCACCTCCCGGGCTGGCTGTGGCTGGCGGAAAAAGCCTGTTTCTAACCCTCCAGCACAGTCTCTTTTTCATGAGGAGAAACCCTGGACCGAGAAGCCACTTGAGTTCCGCAACAGGATACGGAAAAGCCCCCCAAACTGGGACTGATCGGTCAGCATAGGAAGGTGACAGGATGGCAGTCTAAGTC
Source organism: Martes martes (assembly GCF_963455335.1). NCBI lineage: Eukaryota > Metazoa > Chordata > Mammalia > Carnivora > Mustelidae > Martes > Martes martes. Next base: position 78,313,417 of record NC_137901.1, read on the forward strand.
AAGGGCAGGCCACTGCCTCCACAGGGGAATCCCACGTTGGGAAAGGTTTCCAACACCAAATTAACAACCTTTTGCTCCCTGACTTGCCCCCGTCTTGGCATCAGTTGAAATGTCCGGGCGGGCGGCAAACATGGCACGTGAAACCAAACCGAGTTGAGACCATTCTGGCAGCACGGGCTGAGACATGAGCACACCCCGGCTTGGAAAAAGCCACTTTGGGGCAACTTGGAACCAGGGGTGAGAAGCAGGGGGAAAACCCCAGCGAACCTTTTGTTCCACTGTAATTGTCTAACGGCACAAGCAACCCACCACTGATGGAGGGAGACTGGAAGATAAGGCTGAGCAAAGAGAGGACACGCACTTCTCTTTCCCTGGCATCTGCGGCCAAGCACAGCGAGCAGCTTACGGGGGAAACTTCACACTCCCTGCCCCCAGGGGCCCAGCAGGCTTCGTCACTGATGGGGGCTTAGTGGGGCCCTAGCAAAGCACAGCAGCTATGCTCTGTCTACGAGCACGGCAACCGCTCAGCCTCGCGGATGGCTTCCAGTGGGAAAATCGGTCCAGTGAAGACAGCTGCTGGTTTTACAGAAGAACTAGAAAACTTGTTTTTCATTGCACCATCTCCCAATTATAAAATGCTGAGTCGGCGCATGGACCACAGATTTGAGTCCTCTGGCGTACATCCTTCTAGTCCTTTCTTCCCCATACACACACACACACACACACACACACACACACACGTATGTGTGTGTGTGTGTGTGTGTGTTTAGTGGGCAACTTTTGGAATGTGTGTCCAGTTCACGGTGCCCCTTAACAACTACCCACGAGGGTGTATAATCCCAGAAGCCGTGTTTACATGATCCCATCCTCGAGGACAAGTTGGTCCAAACACAGAGTTGGACCTTGGGAATTTGGCATGAGGGACAAACAAGACAGAGAGCTTCAGTGTCTTGTGGCTGGGCCGGCCACATGGAGGGAGGGGCACCAGGGGCAGCCGGGTCTCCCCACGTGGGACAGGGACTGTGTATTTTCCCTGGGTGCTACCAGCTCCCCACTCCTTGGTTCTAGATCCTCACTGGGGCCTGGCTGATCCCTGAGACATTCCTGTCTCCTTATCATCAAACAAACCCCCTTCCAGCTGGAGTTAGCTTTAGGGGGCCGTGGGTCCTTGCAACCAGAGTTCCAAGTTACACAAGGAAAAGGAAATACCAACACACCGATGACTATCTTACCTAAGTGAAAAGATAAGCTTATCACCAGTGAACTTCCGGTGCCACCTAATCTCCCCTAACCCCCAACCCACCCCGGGCGTCCCCATTTGCCAAGGCAGAAGGATAATACCTGTGTCGCTTATGTTTTTTGGAGCCTTTCTTCTTCTTTTTCTTGACAGGCGATGGACTATATGACGGGGACCTGAGGCGGGAGAAGACACCTTCAGTGGGAGCTCCTTAAGGACCAGGGTTGGCTTCAGCGACCCTTCCCCAGTGCCTACACAGGGTCTCACACGCAAAAATCACCTCGATCCTGATATTATCAGTACTTGCATTTATTGATTTGCTATAATCAGATTTGCATCTTCCCCCAACACTCTGTGCTTTACATGCATTATCTCACTTTCTCTTTCCACATGCGTCTTAGGCAGGCCTAACGGTTACCTTCCTTTTACAGACAAGGAAAGGGAGGTTCAGGGAGGTAACGTGACTTGCCCAAAGACACATAGCTAGGAAGTGGCTGAGCCGAGATTCAAATGGATGACAGGGGCCTTGCTCTCAATCCCGTTATCATCCCTCCTGGTCAGGCCAAATATTTTGTGTCTGTTCTTCTCCCTCCAGCCGTGCGCCTCCTCTCAGGTCTTTCTTCTGCCTTACCCTAGCTCCCTGGTAAGACTGAGCCCCTGTGTGGTCAGCACGGTGCTCTCAGGGGTTCCCCAAGAAACAGAGCCACCCCAGGACCATGATTCTGATTCTGATTCAAGACAGGTTCAAAAGTGACGCGAGTTCCAATCTTGACTGTACCCCAGCTCATGAAGTCACCTTCGGCATGTCCCTGCCCATCTCTGGGTCTCTTATTTCCCCAGTGACAAAACACTAAAGTTGAAACAAGTGCGGATGCCAACAGGGGCCTCTGAGAGAGCAGGGTGGGTCGATACAATAGGGAGCAGTGGGGACTGTGGCAAACCAGAGAGCATATGCTTCTTCGATCAGCCGTAGGTCTTGTGTGGGAATGCAGCCCTGGGCTTCTGGAACACCTGCCTTTTCAACAGAGGTCACCAGAAAAACACAACTCATGTGAAATCCCCTGGTTTTTAAATGTTGGCCACCAATTGAAAAGACAAAAGAACACCTTGTAGGTCAAACACAACAAATCTACAGGGTGAAACACAGGGTTCAGAACAACCTGACTCTTAGGAAACCACAACATCTGTCCCCAAACACGTGCTCAGTGGACATTTACTGAATGAACAATTGAATTAGTAAAGCCTGATTTCCTTCTTTCAAATGTTCTCCCCAGCCATAAAATCAGGAACCTCAAAACACTTGGTCCAATTCCTCCTGTCACCCTACAACATAGGGGCCTCATTCACATTCCCTTCTTGGTCTTCTTTGGGCCTGTTCTCTTCCAACCAGGCTAAAGGAGTGTGGAAATGGCAGAAACCAGGAAAAGCAAGTTGGGGCGCGAGTCATCCAGACACTGCTCTCTGCTGCCCCCTGCAGGCTTCTTCAAACATTGCCTCCCCAAAACCCACCCCTCAGGGTCTGGAACACAGGACATGATTTTAGTCTAGGCAGGGGCAGTTTGGAAGAAAATCTGGAAATACTTTTAAATTAAAAAAAAAAAATTAAAAGGAATTTTACATAGAAAAAAATCAATGGGCTACACAACAGTCCACTGCTGGCAAAAAATATAGTGTCCGCTTGTTATTGTTGGCATTCACGGGCTAGGTGGGAGAAGCAGAATCAACTGAGGGGCCCGGGATCCCTGTAAATCCTGTCAACCTCCATGCCGTGCCTTTCTTTTCTCCTCTCTGAATGGGAACAATACTGTTTGTCTGGTAAATCATAGTCAAAGGTTAAAGACATCATGGAGATCACCATGCTTAAGTTCTCAAAAAAAAAAAAAATCAATATTCATGGTCTTGATTATGCTGATTCACTTGTCATTTATGATGTGCCAGACACTGTGACAGCTCCTTCCACATCCACTTTTCTCCATCTGATTCTCACACAATGCCAGGAGACAGGTACTACCGGTATTTTATATAAGTGGAAACAGGCGCAGACAGGTGAAGGGTCTTGTTTAAGGTCACACAGCTAGTTAAGAGGCAGAGCAGGAATTCGAACTCAGGGGGAGTCATTGTTTGACTCTGAAACCCACTGGACCCCTATTCTGTCGTCTCCCCTATCTTCAAGTTTTCATCATCCTTTGCGATACTCACCTCCTTCTCTTCTTCCGGGTGGATTTCTTCTTTTTCTTCTTCCCCCTGGAGGAAGGTGGTGGTGTCAAGTCTTTGTGGCGGGAGGCACTGTGGAGAGCACAGAGGAGGGTGTTAGAGGACCCAGGATGTTCCCAGCCCCCAACCTGGGCTGTCGCAGCCAGGGAAAAAGGACCCAGTTCCTCGGAGGATGAAGGACCCATGGCGAATACCGAATTACCGTCTCAGGGCTGATTTGGCCATCCTTTAGGTTAAGTGCCTCAAATAAGGAGTTAATGCCGACCTAATGAGACAGACGCTTCACCGTTACCCAAACACCAATTGATTATTTAAAATAGAGTTACAGAGGTTAACTGCTCCTTAATAGATTTATTATTGAACTTGCAAATGGCTCACCTTGGTAAATAAATCACTTTTTAAATAATTAATCGGCAGTTCAGCCCCCGCCCCCCTTTTCCCAACACTTCGTGTCCACAGTTCCTGCTGGAAATTTAATAGGAGGAGGAAGTTATGTTAAGTAGCAGTTGATTATTAAAAGTGTATTTGCCGAGGTCTAATGTAATGAGATACATATCTTATATTGCTTCACAGAACCTCAAAAACCTCTGCTCTTCAAGAATAATTATTTCCCATTCAATTAAATTCAAATGCCCAGGCTGCCGTTAAATGAAGTCAACTTATCTCCTTCTATAATTGGGGCAGGCTCCAGGGATTTTTTAAAAAACACTATCCCATGGCAAAAGGAGATGGGTTTGGGATGAAAAACTGCTCGGGAAGGGAAACGTGCCCTCCCAGTTGAACTTGACCGGGAAACCGTAATATTCATAAGAAAATCGTTGTCATTATTGGTGGGAACGCCACTACTGTTTAATTTGTTTATTATGTGCCAAGTGTTTGACGCTACCTTTATACTCACAAAAATGCTTGGAGGGCGGTACGATTCTCAGGGTCTCATTTCACAGGTGAAGACCGTAAGGGACTGAACCTTGAACCCGCTTGCCCAGAGCTGCCCAGTGATGGAGCATCTGAGCCGGGATTTCAGGGAAGGCCTGAGTGAGTCCCATCCTGAGGGCTTTCCCACACAGCCAAGGGCCTGCTCAAACCTGGTTAAGCAGACATTCATTTGGAAATTGCCCAGCGCTTTCAAGACCGTCATGCAATGTGGCCATATTGAATTCCATTCTAAGGTTCTGGATCATTACGGTTAGTTAAAAAAAAAAAGTGCCCAAGTGAACAGACTGTATGTGAAGGTTTCTGAATTGCCAGTAAATGAAAATCATCTAGGGGTGCCTGGGTGGCTCAGTGGGTTACGCCTCTGCCTTCGGCTCAGGTCATGATCTCAGGGTCCTAGGATCGAGCCCCGCATCGGGCTCTCTGCTCAGCGGGGAGTCTGCTTCCTCCTCTCTCTCTGCCTGCCTCTGCCTGCTTGTGATCTCTGTCTGTCAAATAAATAAATAAAATCTTTAAAACAAAACAAAACAAAACAAAACTGCATCTTCTGAAATAGAGAGAGATCTCATTGTTTCAGACAATTATTCTCACTGCTTTCTGGAATGCCAGTGTTCCCAGGGAAGCAGGTTTGGGAACTACTGTCTGACACTCCTACATGAGTGATCAAGTGAAATGGAGAAAGACCTTGAATTGGGATAGATTTGAGGTCTGAGAAAGGGAAAATCAACCCCTTCCACAGATCGCAAATGCCTTTAGGTCTGCACTTGCTCTGCGTTCTTCTTCCTCCTGTACCTGTGTGCCTAGGTGTGCCGTCCCAGCAGCGCTGGAGGAGCCAGGTTAGTGGCTAAGTAAGTAGACTGTGGTTACACGAGGAGCAGGGAAATAGGCAGCCATTGAGAATGCAGTGATGCCCTAGAGCGGTTCAGTAGGTGGTGGTCCAAAATCCAGAGTATGCAGCAGTAGAGAATGCTGCTTCTAGAAGCCGCCACATCTGGATTTATGTTCCTGCTCCATTACCTCCTAGCTCAGCGACCTCTCTGAGTATCATTTTCATGATTTGGGAGATGGGAACAAAACATGATACCTGTGTCTAAGACATGAGGACCTCACTCATGGGATGTGCCCTGGGTGTGGCATGGAGCATGCATGTAAATGTCCTAATATTATAATTATGCATAATAACACCACTACCATTTATTCATTGATTATATGCCAAGTGACTTTTATGTTCACTTTTAACATTATCACCATGATGCTGTTTTGTTTGTTTGTTTTTGTCACATCAGAGAGTGGGTTTTCTTCAGAATTCAGGTTCCTAACTAGACAGGCCTGTTCACGGGCCTCGGGGGTCTAGGAATTCTCAAATGGTAGATGGAATTTGCGGAATATTCCTGTAGCATATACACCTTCCCTGGGGGCAGCGTTTCTAGCTTCCACGTAATTCTCAAATGGGTTTAGAACCTCTGCCCTAGGAAACCGAGAACTCTAGGACACAGAAGAGAATCTGGACCAGGTCGGGGTCCTCAGACTAATCTTGACCCTACCATGTACTGTCCCCAGTTTCCACATCTGAAAAATGGCTTTGACACCCTCTGATTCAACAGGGACAGGCAGGGATTGTATCTGGGGCACACCGCTGGCAAGGACACCAAATTCATTTTCTGCCTGTCAGGGAGGGGGTAGATACAAGCCCCGGGCAGCGAGAGGGTGCTGAGTGAGTTTGAGGAGTAGGAATAAAGCTTTCAAACAGCTGGTGAAACCTGATTGTAAAGATGGTGTTGTTAACAAAACCGATTCTCCAGAGGCCAAAGACAGACCAGGCTTTATATGTGCACGGTGTAAAATTTAAAAATAGAAGTCAGGGGACAGACTGGTTTTTTTCATTAGCATCAAAGTACAATGTGGCAGGTGCTGGTCTAGGATTTAAGATCAGAGAGACCATAGTTCAAAACTTCACTCTGCCCCTTACTGGCTGCCTTATTTTGGGCAAGTCTTGTTACTTCTCTGAGCCTCAGTAAAATGCTGTGTCTTCAGGTATCAGCACAGTGCCCGTCACTAGTGGGTGCTCAAGCAATCCTGGATGTAAGGAATGAATGCAAAGACAGCTGTGGGCTGAAGTCATGACCTGGAATTCAGTGGCTCGTGGAGCCATTAAAATGGACAGGAACTAGCTCTATCATTTAAGGCAGGGGCAACAAACTGTGGGCCCCCGGGGCCAAATCTAGCCTGTCTTCTATTTTTATACATAAAGTTTTATTGAAACACCTCTATGCCCATTTGTTTACATATAGTCTGTGGTTGTTTTGGTGCTATAATGGCGGGATTTTGAGTAGTCATGGGAGAAACCATCTGGCCCTCACACCTGAAATATTTGCCATCTGGTACTCTACAGACAAAAAAAAAAGTGCTGACTTTTGATTGGATTTAAGGGTCTGGAAGAGGAACTTGCAAAAGAAAAGTGGGTGGGAAGAGTGGCCAAACTTCATTTCCGTATCCTCAACTTGAACTTCCTCACTGGACCAAAGAGAGGGTGGGGGCAGCGTCTCACCTGCGTGCTCTGGCAGGAATGAGCTCCCGGCAGGCCTTGTCTCTCTCCCAGCAGTTGGTGCCCAAGGCCTCGGTGGCCAGATGTTGGCTCAGCTTTTCTGAGGGTCCATCCTGAGCTGGAACCAGAGGACTGCTCTGGGGTTCTGTCCTACAGGGGAACAAATAAAGAGGCAGAAACTGTTAGGATATGACAGATTCTATTTTTTTTTTTTTTAAGGGAGAGAGAGAGTGAGCACATGAGTGGAGGTAGGAGGGCCAGAAGGAGAGGGAGAAAGAGAATCTTGACTCAGGGCTCCATCTCACAACGCTGGGATCATGACCTGAACTGAAACCAAGAGTCGGATGCTTCACCGACTGGGCCTCCTGTTGCCCCCAGATTCTTAAGGGTCATCATGCATTCACACACGTCCTAATATTTCCCAATTTTCCTTGCAGTTAGGTTGGAACCATGACAGATTATCTTGGGCCACTGGTCTCTGAGTGGGAGTGACATGTGTCACTTCCGGCTTGAGGCAGTAAGGACTGTGCGCCTTCTCCAGCTCTCTCTCCCTCTGTTGCAATGACCTTGGAGGCCACATACCCTTAAAGGTGAAGCTACCTGGGGGAGGAGAGATGCCTGAGCCGCATCAGACTTTGCATGTTAGAAATAAGCCTTAGTGGGGTTAACCCACTGAAACTTAGGGGTTTATCTGTTACTGCGGAGTTGCCTGGCCTATCCTGACTAAACCACAGGGAGAGGCTGGAAACCAGTGGTTCACTTCCTTGCTCAAAACATAAGTGGAGGCCGAAGGGTGACAGGATTAGTCCCAACTCCCCTTCTCCTGTTACATCCCATTTCCCTGTCTTATCTCTGTATGGAATGGAGACGCCTAGATTCAAACACTATGCTCAAGGTTTAGTAGATAGAGGACTCAGTTTCTCTGTCTTGCAGTTATTCAGTGATTAAGACAGGGAATAACATTAGTTCTTATATTGTTGAATTGTTATGAAAATAAAAGGCTGTTCCATTTCCCTTTACTTCCCCGTGAACCAAATCTCCACTCTGGCATCCTCAGCAGGTATAAGAACACCTAGTTCAGATGCGATCCCCATGAAGGCCTGAAATTCCCTCCTCTGCCTCTGAGAAGAGCCCCAGGCAATGCTAGGAAATTACCTGAGTCCCACCTCCTCCTCTGAGTCCGGAAAGGGGAAGGAAGTCGCCTAGGTACTCAGTCTTTGAAAACACTGTCACTCAAACCTCTTGGCCCCCCAACCAAGAGGAGTCAGGAGCTGGTAAGGCACAGGTGGGTTTGGCACTGCCCAGCAAACTTCCCTTCCTCCTCACCCTGCCTACAGAGTCCAGATCAAGCCCTGATCAAAGGCGTTAGCATTTCTCCTGCACCAAGCGCCTGCAGTCAGTGCATCAAGACTGGTTTTATGACTCAGGATGAATGTATCTGATAAGCCCCCTGCTCCTTAGGGCTGCCTGGAAAGCAGGCCAAACCCAGTCAATATTGAAGGAAGGGCAGCAAAACACATCCATCTCTGTCAGCTGCTTATCAGTGCATCTTCAGAAGCGGAGCTGAGAGAGGCTGCAAGCCCAGGAGGGATGGAAATTCTTGTCAGGGCTGTCCAGACATCCTCACTGCCACCTCTGGGCTTCCAGAACTCCAGGCTTCTTTATATACCTCCTGCCCTGCTTCTCCTACTACCATTCCCATGCCTCCAGTCTATTCATGTGGAACGCTGTCCTGGCTCTTCTCAAACTATTCTGAGCTTGCAATGTCTGCCCAGCCCCCAGCAAGGCTTGCCTCTTCCCATGCTTGACCTGGCCTGGGCAAAGCTGTGTCCAGGCCAGTTCTAAGTGTAGGGCTGCAATGAATAAGAGGGAGATGCATTCTGTGATAATGGAGTTAACATTCTAGATGGGGGAGCAGGTATAAGCACATACGGAAGTAATAATATGACTTACTGAATGGTAATAAATAAGAGAATAAGCCAGTGGAATGGGAGGGGGTGACCATTTTTTTGTACAGGAAGGCCACTCTGAGGAAGTCACGGGATGGAAGCTTAAAGGATTAGGGTCTACCCTTGCAGTATGTGGTGGTTTTAGAAATGTGTTCACAGATTCTCTGACAGTCCTGTCATCAAAAGATGAAACCGAATTTCCCTCCCCTTGAATACTGGCTGGGCTTAGTGAGTTACTTTTAATGACCAGAAGGGAGCAGAGGCGATAACGCATGACTTCCAAGACTAGGTCACAAAGGCGGCTTCTGCCTCGCTCCCTGTGGATTGATCACTCGAGGGAAGCTGTTGGAGTGGTGTGAGGACACTCAGGCAGCCCTGTGGAGAAGCCCCTGTGAGGAACAGCTGAGGCCTCCTGCCAACAGCCAAGCACACAGCAGCCAAGCAGGCACGCCGCCTTGGAGGTGGACCTTCCGGCCCCAGTCAAGCCTCAGATAACACTGCGGCCCTGACCAACATCGGAACTGCAGTCTCACGTCTGGTGGTTGACCGGAGTTGCCCAGCCAAATTCCCACCTCGCAGAAATGGTGAGATGCTGTCTGTTGCTGTTCTAAGCCACAAAGATTTGGAGGGTAATTGGTGGTCTGGTAATATACAAGTCCTACAAAGGTTATCTGCGGGATGTGGGAAATGTGCTCCAGGCAGAAGGAACGGCAGGATCTTTATATACATATAAAGAAGGGCAAGCAGGGCTAGAGGGATAAGAGGGGAAACCAGAGATCGGGTCTTGTAGGTCATCGGCTGGGAAGGGACACTTTTTGAACAAGGGAGTGACCCGGTCTGGCTTAAATGTAAATATTACGAGGATCGTTCCAGTTGCTGAAGACGCTGGACAGAGGGAGGAGCAGCAGAGACAGGGACACTAAGGCAACTGTCCAGGTTCTGATCAGTGGGTCCGCGATGGAAATGATGACATGTGGTCAGGTGCTGAGATCTGAAAGCAGAACTAGCATCACTTGCTGCTGGTTAAACATGGGATGGGAGAAAATAAGGGAAAGGGAGGGGGGTCAAGGACGACTCAAGGATTTTGAGCGTGAGCCACAGGCTGGATGGAGTCCCCACTCATGAGATGGAGTTGGCGATGTCAGGAGCAGACTTCTGGGGTGATGTAAGCCCTGTTCTAAGATGTGAGAGTCCCTTTGCTACCAGGGCTGCAGCTCCAAATATGCACTATTGACGCCTGATTGCCTTCCCTCCCACTGGATTACGAGCTCCCTGGGAGGAGGACCGTGTCTCACTGTCCCAGAGCCCACTGCTGGTAAGCACTCAACATTTGCTCACTGTATCAATGAAAAAGAACTTGCATTTGTATCAAAAAGTTAGAAAGGGCTTCTGAGACAGCCTAAGCAAATCCCTTCATAGTAGAGTTGGTGGAGATAAGCTGGCCAATACCTCGGTCAACTCAGCTCAGTCAACGCATTTTCTATTCTACCCCGTTTCTCTTAGAAAAGTGGTCAGTGAACTTATCAATGTATATGTGTACTGTCCAGGAGGGCGTTGAGCTGGACACACACAAGAACGGAATTTTGGGCTCTGGGGCCTTATAGGAAACCATCACACAAAGCTGTATCAGAGGCAAGCCCTCGAGAAGAAAACAAAAACAAAACCAAACAACAAAGTGATGTGAGCCACTTGGCAGTGAGTGAATCCACGATGAGTAAGTGCTGGCGTTGTGTGGGAGGTCTCCGTGGCCTCCGCTGATGAGGCAGTGCAGGCATGGATTGTCAGCAGTGCAGGGACAGATGGGGAATGCTCCTGCGAGGCCCTAGGGGACAGGGCTTAAGGTGAGGATGACACCTTGTCCATCACTGCCAGCATCAGGGATGGGCAAGTCCTGCTGATGGTTTGAGGAGGAAAGGTACGATGGAGTTGCTGCATTTCTAACCTGATGCTCCCTGACGTGGTGGATGGTTCTCATTTTCTCTAGCACTGGCTGCACCTTCCTTGTGGTAGGTACCCTCTCTGGGATCTTGCAGTAAAACAAAGAAAAGCCAAACAAAACCAGGATTAATTCTTCTACCTGGCAGACAGGGAGTTAAGAGAGAAGGAAGAAGGGAAATCTCCATAATATCATAGAACTTTCACGATCCCTTTTCAAGATGTTCTGACACATTGCTTCTCTGCTTTCTTAAAACTGAAAGAGACTCGGAGACCACGTAGTCCCAGGTTTCCAAAACCTCGCACACCTTCAGAGGCTCCCAAGAAGCTGCTAAAAAATACAGACGTCTCAGTTCCATCCCAGCCATAATAAATACGAGCCCCAAAGGGGTGAAGCCGGGAAATAAGCATCTTAAAGAAACATCCCTGGTAATCTCGCTTCTTCTGCGTGAAGAAGTCCAAATCGATCACCAGAACTAGACGGCTCTGCACGACCTGGCCTCTGCCCCCACTCGAGACCGCATCTGTCACCCTTCTCTCCGTCCCTTACTCTGCTCGAGCCCCATGGCTTCCGCACCGTCCCTCACATGGAACAGGGCCCCTGCTCAGAGCCTTTGCCCTTCTGTTCCCTCCACCCGGCATGCAGGTCCTGCAGTGCTTTGCAAGGCCGCTTCCTTCCTTTCATCCAAACGTCACCTCCTCGGAGAGGCCCGCTCTGACCTGCTATGAGACTGTGCCCCTCTGTTCACTGTCTCCAGCATGGTAGTCTGCAGTGCCTTCCTCCGGGACATTCGCTACTATTAGAAATGACCACTTTATACATTTATTTGCTAACCATTTGTCTCCTGAACTTGGATGTGAGCTTGATGAGAGTGGGAACTCGCCTCTTTTCTCCAGAGGATTCTCCCTGAATCCCCAGGGATATAGTGCCTGGCACAGGGTGCCTTTTTGCTCATACACATTTGCTGAATGAATGGACGAATGGCTGGATGGATGGATGGATACATGATGTTTGACCCCATGTGGGAACCACAGATCGGAGTCAACCTCTCCTGCGTATAAAGACGCAGTGGTCCAAGGAGGGGTGCCCATCTGAGGTCATCCAGCATTCCAGCAGACTCAGATCTCAGCCATGGCGCCCCCTCTCCCCCACGGCTCCCCTACCCCTCTTCTTTCCCGGCTTCCCACTCTGCATCCTTGCAGAGCTTTAAGAAAAATTCCATGTTCTCTCTTTGCTAAGGAGTCCCGGCAGCTGCCTCGTTTTTACCACACGGCCCTTCGATGTTGCATAAAAAAAAAAAGCACTTAAAAGGAGGTGAGATCTTCAGGGGACAGCTAAAACAGTGAAGTCAAGGGCCGGCACACTCCACTTCACAGAGGGAGGGAGGGGCCCTGTGTGCTGAATTCCTCAAGGCCTTCCCGCTCTGTTCCTGCTAATCAGCGACCTGGAGCTTAGATGCTGCTCTCTGTAGTCATGGCAACCAGCAGATTCCCAGCCTCTGATAAAAGTCAGGCCTGAACTTTCTACAAAACTCTCCAAGATGCCCAGCTCCCTAGCTGCTTCCTTGCTTCTCGCATCAAAGCGCCCTGCTCCCAGCAAAGCGCTCATCTGGCCCTGAGCTGGGTACAGATCCTCCCTGCGCCCCAAGCCCCAGACTGAGTTAAACACCAATTCGGGAATCAGAAACAAACAGCATTGGAGGGGAGCTGGAAGGGCCCCCCAGCCCTGGTTCTCCTCTGTACAGGTAGGGAAACTGAAGCCCCTGGAGGCAAGGGGACTTGGCCAAGGCCACATTGGTGACTCATGTCTGAGCTGTGGCTGGAATCGTGGCCTTTTGTCCCCGAGTCCAGTGTTCTTTCCATGTCACCTAATCATGGCACCAGCCCACATTCAGCAAGCATCTGCTCTGTGCCCGACACCGAGACCATGCACCATCTCCGTTGAGCTTCCGCAGAAAGCTAGGGACAGGTGTGGGCATCCCTACTGAGACCCAGGGGTAGTAGAGCGGCAAGAACACTAGTGGCCCTGCCCGTTTATAAGAATTGACTGAGGAAAAAGGAGAGAAATCTGGGAGACACTCGGAACACCTAAGGTAGTAGTAAGTGGGAGTAGAGGGTGAATCTTGGTAATTTCATGGCGAGACGGAGATTTGCTTTATGTGTTTGGAGAAGGGGCTGCATCTCAAGTTTGACTTGAATGTTATCTTTCACGAATCGGAATGGCATTCGCTCATTGGACTGGGGACACTTTTTGCCTCCATCCCAGCCCACTAATAGCTTCTCCTGGGTGTAGAGCACTAATCCAGTGTCTCAGCTAATGTTGACGACCTTGCGTAAGGTGCCCAGTTTAGCGAACTTCTCCCCATTTCACAGATGAAGGCACTGAGACCTGGAGAGGCAAAGGGTCTTGCTTTCCATCCAAGGCTCATGCCCCAGGTTCTTGTTCTGCACTTGCATTCAGGCCTGTGAATGACCCACCCTTGTCCTTGCACTTGGCCAGACGCCTGCAATCTGCCTGCTTCAGTAGAGAATGAGGGCCCAGACCCTGGGCTCAGGACTTTCCACCGGAAAGCTCAAGGGTTATCATGGGGCCGAGCCTGTCTACAGAGCTGGATCTGGCTAATCTGTGCCTTGGTTCCTGGAGCTTCGGTCCTGGCCTAAGGTCTTGGTATCAAGTCCTTTTCAAGGTTAATTAAGCTTGGTGAGGGGTCACCTATAGGAGCTGTGACTCTCTGAGCTTTGCAATCATAGCTAGGAAGAGCACCAGAGCTTGGGGGAAGACTGAGGATTCCTGAGAACCACCGAGGGAGACAACACGGGAGTCAGTAATACTCATCCTAGTAGGAACTGAACGAGAAATGAGAAGTTTTAAGAAGCTGGCGTCTCGGGGCGCCTGGGTGGCTCAGTGGGTTAAGCCTCTGCCTTCGGCTCAGGTCATGATCTCAGGGTCCTGGGATCGAGCCCTGCATCGGGCTCTCTGCTCAGCGGGGAGGCTGCTTCCTCCTCTCTCTGCTTGCTTGTGATCTACGTCCGTCAAATGAATAAATATAATCTTAAAAAAAAAAAAAGAAGCTGGCATCTCCCTCACTATTTCATTCCTTTTTGCAAAGGCTGTTTGCTGAACACCTACTTAGTGTCAGATTTCAAGGACCATAAGGTAACTAAGACTTGTTTCTGCCCTTAGCCTGGCAGGGGAGTTACAACTGGGAATTACAATATGGTGCAGTACTCTCAGCAGGCCATGCAACCAAGGAGCACTTAGTCCAGCCTTGAGCAGTGGGCAGGTGGCCATGGAAGGCTTCCTAGAAGAAACCAGTCAGGAAACTGGAGTGCAAGGGACATGGCATTGAACTTCGAGTAACTACAAAGGAGGTGGGTGTGAGCCGGATGAGACAGAGGGGTGGGAGGATAGAGAGCAAGAGCAGAGACGGGTTTATTTCACTGAGCAAAGTGCCCTTAAGGTCCATCCATGTTGCCACAAATGGAAGGCTCTCCTTCTCTTTCACGGCGGAATAGTATTTCATCGTGTAGACATAACACGTTCTTTATCCACTCGGCCCCTGATGGACACTGACGGTGCTTTCATGTCTTGGCTACTGTCAATAACGTCACAGTGGACATGGGGTGCAGGGAGAAAGAAGCCGAGACTGAGGAGGAGGACAGGGGCTGGGTCCTTCAGGGTCACGTCGGGGACAGACAGGTGCTTCTCACGCCTTTCTGTGCACGTGAGTCCCCTGGGGATCGTGTTAGGAGGGAAGGGCTGACTCAGCAGGTCTGGGTTAGGGCCCGACCTTCTACCCTTCTAACCAATGCCCAGGGGCTGCTGTGGCTCCCGGAACCACACTTTGAAAAACCAGACTGTACATTTTACAAAGGACTCGACCGGACCCTGAGGGCAGGCTGACACAAACAAGCCCAGGCTTTTAGCACACTCTCTCTCCCGGCAGGATGAGAATGGTTCAGTTCAGCTCTCAGGGCTGAGTGTGTGTGAGTGTGTGAGTGTGTGTATGTGTGTACGGTAAACACGCTTGTACATCAAAAATTGTCTAGTTCCCAAGTTCAGGTCAAAGGACAAAGGAACCATATGGAGAAAAATCAGCTCAGCATTTCTTACCCAGCTCAGCCGAGCAGGTCAGGCCCCTAGCATGCCTGGGTTGTGGACTCTCATCACTGAACACATCCATCCTCCGCCCTCCCATCAACCCCAAATTCAGGAAATCATTTCTCCCTCCTCAGGCTGGCCTGTCGATTGCCTCTTTGCCTGGGGAGAGAGGGCAGATGTCTGCGAGGGGCACTGCACTTGATTCTTGGGACCGCCTGGCAGGCAGGCCGCCCCCAACTTGGGAAATGGCCGAGTTCCAAAATGCTGTGGTTTTCCACTTGAACGGGTTGCAAAAAGTAATTCGGTGAGGCTGAGAAAGTGCACAGGTCCTGGGGTCCTACTGACTGGGGTTCAAGCCCTGATCCCGCCCAGCTGTGTCAGCACAGGCAAGAATAACATCTCTGGCTCCAGCCCAAGGTACCCTCAGGACCTTTCCACCAGCTGGAATTGCAGACGGGGTTTAGATTTCTCCACGGAGTGTGAGGGGCTGACTGTATTCTCTTGCCGGGGAGGGCCTGTGCCTGCTGAGTCCCTCTGGGCGTCGTTACAGCCACTGCTGGAGGCACCAGGCTAGCAAGATCTACTGGGAACAGGACAGAAGTCTCCAGCCCAGGGGAGGAGGGGCCTTGGTTCAAGAGCCAAGTAAGGATTGGTCCCAAGAAGTCCCAAGAAGTGCCACCAGGCACTTCTTCACTTATTCTTCATTGAGTCACTGACTCAACAAGTACTTGCTGAGCACCTACTATGTGTAGGCCACGTTCCAGGCAACAGAGACACAATAGGGAATAAGGCAGAAACAATCCCTCTTTGGCAGAACTTATGTTCTACTGGGATGGACAGTTAATTATACATAATTAAGTGGTAAATAAAGAGGCTATTGGACAGAACAGAGAAGAGAAATGGAGGATAAAGAAAACTGGGAATGCTACTGGGAGAGGGCTGGACTTTTAAATGGCATGATTAGAGGAGGGCTCCTTGAGAAGGTTAACATCTGAGCAAGACTTGAAAGCGCTCTGGGAGGGAGCCTTGTGCCTCCCAGGGAGAAGAGCACCACAGGCAGAGGGCATGGCCAGTGCAAAGGCCCTGAGGCACGAATACTCTAGATGCACTGAGGCTAGAGCTGAGTGAGTCAGTGGGACAACATGCGGGGGGGGGGTGGGGTAGCAGAGAAGTAATGAGGGACCAGATCATGGATAGGCTGGTGGACTGCCACAAGACTTTGACTTTTTCTCTGAGTGATAAGGAGAAGCCAGTGGATGATTCCAAGAACAGGAATGCTGAAATGTGACTTGGGCTTTAAAGGGTCTATCTGGAGGCTTGCTGAGTCTAGTGGGCCAGGGAGCTGGGATAAATGTAGGAAGACCAGCTGGGAATGTTGCGACGAGCCACGCAAGAGAAGATGGTGGCTGGGGTCGGTGTTATCCCTGCCGTAGTGGGGAGAAGTACTCAGACTCTGGACACAGACTGAAGCTGGCACCAACAGAGTTTGCTCATGGACTGGCTATGGTAGTGTGAACGGAAGGGGCCAAGGGTGACTCCCAGGTTTTGCTCTGAGCAACCGAGAGGGTGGAGCTGCTGGCTACTAAACTGGGGATGGCCGCGGGGGAGGAAGGGTGATGGGATGCCAGTTAGACACCCATGTGGAAATGGCAGGGAGCAGCTCGGTACCCAAGACTGGAGCTCAAAGAAGACATGAGCACTGGGGAAATGCATTTGAGAGACGTTGGCATTTAGATGGCCTTTAAGGCCATGAGATCGGATCTTCTTGGGGGTAAGATGAAGCCACTCTCGAGAGGGAGGTGGGAAGCTGAGGAAGGAAGGAAGCTCCACGCCAGTGAGGTTTTGGAATAACAAGAGGGCTCAACGGGAGTGTCCCAGCCTGGCGGACGGGCTTGTGAAATATACAGTTGACCACTGAGCAACACAGGGGGTAGGGGCGACCCCCATGCAGTCGGAAATTCATGTATCGCTTTTGACTCCCCTAAAACTTAACTACGAACAGCCTGCTGCAGACCAGTTGGCCTTATCAAAAAACAGTCGGTTAACACATGTTTTGTATATTATATATATTCTAGACTCTATTCTTACAACAAAGTAAGCTAGAGAAAAGAAAATAAGAACATCATAAGGGGGCACCTGGGGGGCTCAGTCAGTTAAGCATCTGCCCTTGGCTCAGGTCATGATCTCAGGGTCCTGGGATGGAGCCCCATGTCAGGCTCCCTGCTCAGCGGGGAGTCTGCTTCTAACCCTTCCTCTGCCCCTGCTCTGTCCCTGCTCATGCTCTCTCCTGCTCCTTCTCAAATAAATAAATGAAGTCTTTAAAAAAAAAGATCATAAGAAAACGACGTCTACAGGACTCTTCTGTATTTATGGAAAAGAATCCAGGTAGAGAAGTGGGTCCTGTATGGCTATTCACAGGTTAGCTATCTCATAAAATGTTTGACTCCTCCCATTCATTCATTCCTCAGCCAGTCCTTAATTCTGTGAAGCATCATTTTACTTCTGGGGGAGGGTCATTTCGAGATGCTCCAGACATGCTCCTTCCCCCCTCAGAGGACCTCCTCACAGTCCAGAGGAAGATGTGGGTCAGGTTCATGAGAAACTCTCAGGAGCGAAAGTGACCCAAGAAAGGAGAGGTCCTGAGGAGAGAGAGGGCAAGGCTGGAGGAACACGTGCACAGAGCAGGCAGGGTGACTGGTCTGGAGAGGGTGGGCAGAGCATGGTGATCGGATTCATTGAACAGACTCTGCCTGGCCATTCACCAGCTGGGTGACCTTGGGCAAATCTCCCCACCTCTCCCAGGAAGCACAAACTACATGCACCTCAGGGGGCTGCCATGAGACTAGAATGGCATGATGCACACCCGGTGCTTTCGTGGCGGCCCTTTAAGTCCCGGCCTCACTTTCCAGGGCAGGTCACATTGTTCTCCAGCCTCACTGCCGACTCAGATCCCCTTTCCCCAAATGGACCAAGGCAAAGGACTCTGGGAAGGGGAAGGGGAAGGGCAGGGAGGCTGGCATGCCCTCCAGTGTCTCAGGAGCTCCTCCCCCTTCCCTGGGACCTTGGCTCTCTACTACAAAGATAAGTGGCTACTTTAGTACCTAGAAATGGCCCATTCCATGCTAGGTCCCACCGTCTTTCTGTCTCAATAGCCCAGGGGTGAATCTGTCTCTCCCTTTTGTCCCAGAACCACCCACTAGACCCTGTCATCAACTGGAACTACAGTTGGGGGTCAAGGGGCATCTGAGACTATGGTGCCATTAGGACTCCGTTCCTGCAGAGAGAGAAAGAGACACACACACACACACACACACATACACACGCACACACACACACACACGCACGCATGCCTCCTTCCCCGGGCTGAGGTTTGGAAGAAAATTCCTAACAAGCAGAGAGTAAGCCGCCACTGAAATCTGCAGAGAGGACAGAACAGACAAGCCACAAATCTCGATGGCAGGTGGCAAGCAGGCGGTGAGCTCCTGAGGTCTGGGCTCGTTAGCTTTAAAATAACAGAGCAGAGCAGTGAGATAAAGGGCTTCAGTGGGGGAAACTGTCAGACACCCTGCCACACGCTGTTGGAACCACCGGAGGGGCCGCATCTTTCCTCCTGGGTTACAGAAACACAGGCCGCCAGCCGGAGCAGTGGCTATTGTGGCCAGATCACAGAGTAGGAGCTTGTCAGGGCGAGGCCAGGCTTTGGGGGATTTTGAACCCAAGCCTGGAGAAGTCAAGGTCTGCCAAGGGGTGCGGGGCGGGGGGACAGGGGAAGGGCAAGCACTACACTCAAAGACACTCGAGAAATTAGGAGCTGAGCAGGGACCACCACTCGGTTCCTTTGCTGTTATACTGGATGCTCTTGGCCAGATCCTAAGTGATGGGAATACTGGCTGCAAATGCCTTACAGGTGCCCCTTTCCAGAAGGTTATGTCCACCCCCGGGTGGGGCAGGCAGGCAGTCTGCAGCCATGAGTACAAAAGACCTGCCTCCTAGCCTCAAAGTAGTATCAACTCTAGGGTGCACTGCACACCCCAGAGCTCTCCTGGGATCAGGCTGAGGCTACACTCCAGCTGAAAGTACATTTTCCCTTTGCTTTCTGCCCCTGCCCTAACCGCTTCCTCGCTTCCTTTCTCCAGAGCATGTACCCTCAATAACTCGTGGGCACCCCAGTCTCTGCCTTGGGCTTTATTTCTTGTGAATTCCATCGAAGACCTAAACGGAGACCAAGTTTTTGCTCTATCAAACGACTACATGCAAAAACAATGGTTAGTTAAGTCCTGTATTTTCCAGAGTCAGACACACATGGGTTTGAATCTCTGCTTTGCTACTTCTGGGGTGGGTGACCCACCGGAAGTTAAATTTGTTATCGTCAAGCCTTAGTTTTCCCATCTGAGGATGGGAAATGTTAATGGGGTTGTTAATATTACCTGCCTCATTAGGGGGTTGTAAAACGCTCAACACATTTCCCAGATACGTACGTAAGAAATGCTCAGTGTATGCCTTATGGTGATGACCACGGTGATGATGGGAAGGATGGAGCCAGAATGAAGAGGCTGGTCCATCAGAGCTCCACCAATCAGCAGAAAGCTCTCAGAAGACTCCACCCCTACAGCTTCAGCACCAATCACCAGCGAGTTCTCAAACCACACCCTTTCCATCCACACTCCCCCACCCCCCTTCAGCTTTGTCCCAGAGGCCCTATCCTTTGCCATTACGGTTCTTCTCTGACAAAGGATTCCCTGTGGGAGGGAGGGCTCTCTGGAGGGAGCAGACGTCTGGCTTTACAAAGAAGTGGCCATTTCTCAATGCCAGCCCAGGCACCCAGCTGTCCCACCTGTAGGAAATGGCTCCTCCACAGTAATTCTGATTAAGGAGTGGATGGGAAAGGTCTGTCCCTCCACTGGGACTTTTATCTGCTTTTTAAAAGTCAAACCCATTACCGCAGGATTGCAGGTTTATTAGAGAGCTTTATCTTTATTAGGCAGTCAGTTTTGTGATTATTGCCCACCAACTCTGAGAGGGTCCCCTCAGCTCCAGGAGGACGTGGAAGCAGGGGTGGGTGGTGACAGGGACACAGGACATCTCAGGAGGGCTCAGGGGAATCTTGGGACAGTCCCTCCCTAGCACATGAGCAGAGGTCTTTTTTTTTTTTTTTTAAGATTTTATTTATTGATTGATAGAGATCACAAGTAGGCAGAGGCAGGCAGAGAGAGGGAGGGGGAAGCAGGCTCCCCGCCGAGCAGAGAGCCCGACTCGGGGCTCGATCCCAGGACCCTGAGACCATGACCTGAGCCGAAGGCAGAGGCTTAACCCACTGCGCCACCCAGGTGCCCCCAGAGGTCTTTTTAAGCTCCAGGATTTCTCTCTGAGCTCATGGACCGCGGGCAGCCGATGAACAACCAGGAGCCACCCAGAGCTTTGGAATCAGGCAGCCCTGAGCTCAGAAGCGGATTCTGCCATTTTCAAGCTGTGATCTTGGACAAGTCACTTCATTCCTCTTCTGCAGAACGGGGTTCCCGTTCTACAATCATCATAGTAGGGATGATGCATGTAAAGCGCTTAACACCATTCCTGGTGCAGAGTAAGCACTCGGTCAATGTTAGCTGTCACTCTAATTGTAACTATTCATTGTAAATAGACTTTGGGACACAGGTTCCCATCTTCTCTGTCTTTGCTCCAACTGATCCCTCTGCCCACAGTGCCCTTCTTCCTTTCTCTGTGAAAAGAAACCCACCCCTCCTTCCAGGTTCAGCTCAACGATCGTACCCTCCTTTTCTGACCCTCCATTGCCCATCCCCCAGAGGGAGCACATTCTTTACTCCACCACGCTCCAGAAACTCTCTGTAAACCCCATCAGGATACTACAATACGACCTTGAGCAAGGCTCCTCCTCTGTTTTAGCCTTGGTATTCTCATTTTGAAAACGGGGGAAATACCTTATACATTGAGGTGGTTGTGGATCATATATATTCATTAAACTAAGCAAGATGTCGTATTACTGTCACTGTAACTGTAACTCTACTGGAGGAGGCTTCGTAGCTCCAATACGGCTTAACCTTTCCCCCTCTGAGGAGTGCATGGCTTCCGGTCTGCCTGGAAGAGCTTGGGACCCTGGAGACCAGCCCCAAACACCTCTGAAGAACCTGTCCAATTCCAAGATTTTCGTAAGTCAGAGCCTTCCTTGGGTCTACATCATTCCCAGCTTCTGACCTTCTGGACACATTGGGGATGGCACAGTAGGGCTTAGAACCTACCAATATGGCCTCTTCTGGTGCATAAGCTGAAGCTTGCATGTCCTGACTTTTCTAATTCACTGTGTTAATGACACGAGACCTCACATTTATTGAGCACCTCCAATGATGATTTATTGAGCACCTACAATGATGATTTAGGCACTTCACCAGACAGTGAAAACTCATTATTTCATTTAAATCCTACAATAAACACTTGGGAAGGGTATTGTGAGGGTTGGTTTGAGATGTGAAAACAGAAGTTCAGAGAGGTCTAGTAACTTGCCTAAGGACACACAGCAAGCAAGTGAGGGAACCCAGAGGTCTCAAGGAACTGTGGCTGGGTGTCCCTGGTCTCCAGACTGAGTCCGGCTACATGATCTAGACCCCAGGTCTGGGGTAACTATGTCCTTTTCTACTGCTGACCATGGTTTTGCCTCTCCCACACTGACTGGTGCTCTGTCTTCCTATTTCCTCGTCTGCACCCAGTTCCCCGGCTGTTGTCTGCAGTCTATTCACCGAGACACTCAATCAATCAGCCAGCTTGCTCCGACAGCTAAAAAAACACCCTGTCGACCAATTTCCCCTCCAGCGCCTTTCCGCGGACCATGAAACCTCACTAATTTGGAATTTGCAATGATTTCTGACACAGAACCTGCATTTCTCATTCTGGTAAAAAACAGTCTGAATGAAATGTCATCACATGAACCCCCGGGGGTTTCTGAGCAAGGTCCCGGCAGCCAAAAGGCCCCTTTGCTACTTCCTCCTCTTCGTTCCTGTTCCCGATTTCTTCCGCCAGAATCCATTTTTATGTTGGATCCTAAGTGAGAGCACCATCATAAATGCTACTATTACTAATAACAGTGGCTACTCACAGAGCACCCACCAGCTATGTGCCAGGCACTGTGGTCGGTCCTTTGCATTTGCTGACTCTGGCAAATCTTCACCACAATTATGTGAGGCTGGTAAGTAACCAATCCCAGTTTACCAATGAAGAAACTGAGGCAAGAGGAGAACCTGCTAATAGATGGGAGAGTGGCAATTGAACCCAGTCTGCCTCCAAGAATCCACGGTCTTATCTCTTACAGCATAGTGCCTTTGGGGCTGCGCACCATGGGGGCCACTTGTGGACCCCGTGAACCCCAAAGTGTCTCCTGCTTTGGGCCTCTGAAAGCATCATGCAATGACACAAGAGAGCTTTATGTCCTACAGCTGCAAGATCGATGTCTATACCCAGGGCTTAGCAGTCGTGGAAAAGCTGCCTCCTGACCCAGCACCATGGGCAGTCCTGAAAGACACAGAGTCTTCAAAAGAAACTGGCGGTAAGGAGTTTGAGATGGATCTTTCCTAGGTTCAAAATCCTGTTTGAGGGTGTTGGTTGCCCTTAGGGATCCACCACCGACCCAAAGCTCTGGTTTCTTCCTACAGATATTTTGCTATATGCTGGTGGTAGAGATGAGAAAGACACAACCAGAAAGCTAGACGCTGTCCCACTCATAACATTCTTGTGCAAAGGCCCTGTGGCAGCCTTTTGCATAAGCTCAGAGTGGACGTGCCTTTGTAGTTCTGCAGTAGGGCATCCTCCTTTTCATGGAGGGAGACGCTGGCTACTCAGACTTATGATTTGACTGGGAAAGAAAGGTACACTATTAAAAAAAAAATCACTGAAATGGCTTGATCCTCCCAATTACTCGTGGGGCTGCTGGAGTATAGACACAGCCATACTATACTGTGGGTTCCCTGAACAAATCTGTTAGTCCCTAGTGGTGGGGGCTGAGGTCTGAGACAGGTGTGGGGGCCTAGCGCAACACACCCCAGCCACAATGATGCCGCCTCCCTAGGAATTGCATCTTCGTGGTCGCCTTTTTCCTTGCACCCAGCTAAGACTATTCCCAGGCACATATAACATGTGTCCGGATGTGTATAAGGAAGGGTGGAGCCTGGACCTAGATGTTCTCAGTATCAAGATGCATCACAGGGTCAGTTCTGTCTATAGTGACCATGTAATTCAGAGTTCAAACCGGGACCCTGGGGATTAAAAAGGGTGCTGATGGTAAGCGCCCTGGGGGTATACGGTCACCCTAGTTATCTCTCGTTTCTGACCTTGAGACTTGAATGTCAACTGTCCCTTCCTCTCCTCCTGAAGGGCCTCTGGTGCGTCAAATCCAATCTCTGTAAACCTCACTGCCCCCTGCCTACTTTTCTCCCACTCCCCCTTCTACCTCCTCACCCAAGCGGTGACGTTGCCATCGCCCTGGACCCTCTCACATCTGACCCTTCTCGCTTCAGATCACCTTGGTGCCTATCTTCTCTCCACCCCCTCTGCCACTCCCCGGTCTAAGCCCTCCTTAACTCTCACCCAGACAGCAGTGGACACCCTGGCCCTGTCCAGCCACTCTCCATGCAGCAGGCAGGGGCATTTGCCAAACACAGGTATGGGCACATCACTCCCTTCAGCAGAGCCCCGAGAAGCAAGTCCCAACTTCTCAGTGTGGCTCTGCTGGCCTTCAAGGTCCATGGTGGTGCTTTCCAGGTCTGCCATTCTCTGAGGCTTCTCAGCTGTTGTGCTCAAACCATCTGGAATCCTTCTAGGTCCCTTGTTCTGTCAGAGGCAACCTAAGGGCACAGCCTGGAGCCAGACTGTGGGATTCAAACCCTGGTCTTGCCCTTCTGTGAGCGAGGACAACTGACTTCACCTCTCCGGGCCCTGCTGCTTCATCTAGAAGATGTGGATAGTAATAGTACCTACCTCATAGGGTTATTTCATGGATTAATAGTGGGTCTATGTGAAGCTCTTGGAACAGTGCCTGGCACACACAGTAAGTGCTCTGTGTTTACTAATTAAGAAATGACGTCTCTTACACGTTGCCTTCTTTGATTTGAGGACCTCCTGCCCATTTTTCAGATTTCAATTTAGAATGTTACCTCCTCCAGGAAGCCCTCCCAGACTACTAAGTCTGTTGTGTTCCTTCTCTCTATCTTTTCATTGCAATTGTCCGTTTAATTCCCTGGCCCTGCTCCCCGACCAGACTGTGAGACCTCTGAGGCAGAGTCTGAGCCTTTTGCTGCATTGTACCCTCAGCACCTAGGAAAGCGCCAGGCCCATTATGTATCTTCAGTGATTATTGGTTGGAGGGGAGAACTGAATGAATAAAGAGCCTAGTCAAGCCAGTGGCTACAGACAGTCTTCTCGGGACTGTTTCTAAGGCCCAGGACACTGAGATTTATAACAGATGTCACTCCAAGAAAGGCAGGTGCAGAAGGGCAGTCAGGCTTCCCCTGAGGATGCTGCGCACGGAAATGGCATGTGGCTTTCCCCCTGGTTTCCTGCTGCGGATGCCCATCATTTCACCTTCCAGAAAACTAGCTCCTCTGCTCCAGGGTGCAGAGGACAAACTGAACCCCAGACACTGGTGTCCAGGAGCCCCCACCCCTAATGACCTCCTTCTCCTCTCTTCTGGATATTCCCCCCAGTCAGCCGTTCTGAACCCAGAGGCCGGGGTTCGAATCCTAGCTTTGCCACATACTAATTATAGCTCCTTGGGCAAACAAATTCATCTCTGTGCCTTGGTTTCCCCATCTGTAACACGGAATGTGTAATGGTGCCTACATCCCCAGGCTGTGGTGAGGTCACACATTTTGTGATGTGTCTGGTACCTGGCCAGAGTGCAATGCTGCTTTTCAAGACTTTTTGAAAAAACAAGTTCTCCCCACTTCCGAAGCCCTCTCCCCATGTCCCTGCACAGCCAGGTCCTACTGGGTGGACTCCCTCTGTCCATCTGGACGCCCCAGCTGCTTTTATGGCCTCTAGCGAAGATCCAAGGCCACGGGAGACCGCTGACAACATCAGGGCAGCTGCGCTGTCAACTCGGCTCTGTCTGAACACAGCGGGTTGGAGCCCTTTCTCGAAACACCAGCTGACCAGTAAGCGTCCCCAGCCATCTAGGGCGTGCGACCATTCCCTTGCATCCAGCCTGAGAGACAAGGAGTAAGGGGCAAGTGGTTTATTTGTGATGGGATGCCAGGAAGCTCTGGGAGAGATCAGGGAGGACAGAGCCACCAATGGGGGTGTCGTCAAGCCAGCTACCGCTACGGGCACCCGGAACATAGCCCCGCTGGGGAGCCCCGGACCCGGGGGACCACACAACTCTGTTATTCTACCTGAGGGGCCTCGAGTCTCATTCTTCCACTCTCCTCAGTCATGACTGAAGGCTGCTCCCAAGGGGCAATAATTCTTACTTTGTATCTGGCAGAGTGGGCTTGGTGGCCAGAGAGAGCCGTCACGTGAAGAGACACACAGGTCCTGGTGGGGGAGGTCAGGCTGGCGTGCTCAGGAACTGGCACCGAGGGCACATGGCAGGGCAACGCCCGCACCCCGGCTTCAGCCGTGCCTAGCACAGAGTGGGGCAATGCCCTGAGAAAGGCCAGCCACCCAGCAAACGGCTAGCCTCTCTGAAACTTTCACAAGCGGCTCCTGATGCCGGAGAAAGGGAGACTTCAGTCCCCTTGTCAGACCCTCTCTTCCTGCCCCCCTTTCCTTTCTACTTCCATTCCCCTTCCCCAGAAATTCTCGAGCTTCTGCTCTCCCAAGCATTTTTAGGGGGCAAAGACTGGATAGGATGCTCAGGTCTCTCTGCCCCAACCCTTCTTCCAAAAAAAAGCTCAGAGAGGGGATCTGAGCCGCTCCAGTGAGTGGCAGTAACCAGGTCCCCTGACATCCTGGACTTCGGGCTACTCTGAGGATGCTCTTCCTGGAAACCACATCTCTGGCCGGAGGGGGCAGGGCTGGCGCAAGGCTGAAGAGCTCAGGCCAGGCTGCTGGGTTTTGGGGCTGGCTGCATGCAGAGCTTTCCTCCCACCTGGGCCAGGCCTGCATGGCTCAGCATTTCAAATGCATCCTTACGTACTGGAACCGTCTCAGGAAGAAAATAGGATTTTGCCTTTTGTTGCAATTTAAAAGAAGGGGGGAGATCACGAACACATCCTTTCCTCTCGCCAGAGAACGCCCATTTGAGAAGATCAATCAAATGTTTTCAGCCAAAGCCTGTACGGGTCCACATTTCCCCAAATTATATCAGCTCAGCTGAAAGGAAGATGGGAGAGACAGAGGAAGGGGCCACGAGGCGGGGGTGAGGGGCCGGGCGGTGGAATTATCTGCAGTGGAGAGGGGGAGGGGGCTCCACTGTCTGTGTTCACACCTCAGGGAGGACAGGAGGAGTGGGGACAGAGCCTGGATAGGGTGTAGGGCTCCTTCTCTTTGTGGAGAGTCTCAACTCATGTTCCAAAGAGCAGCAGCCCCCCCCCCCGAGACCCCCAGTGGGAGCTCAGCCCACTCTCAATCACTCCTGTGGGATCTGAAGCTGACCCCGAGTCCCACAAGCCAGGGCCAGGGATGCTACCAGCTCACGGGAGAAATGGCTCCCTGAGGAACGACTCAGTGCTTGTCAAGCCCAGCATGACATGTGGATCCGTCACGATCAACCGTACACTCTGTCCTGGGTTTGTTACTAATGACTATTAAGGTCAAAAATTTGGGAACAGTTTCCAATTAAGAGAGTTGCATAAATATATGAATCCTCATCATCTCCGTTAACGACAGCTCCTTTCAGGAGGTAACCTTGGAACTGTCCTTGACTTTTTTCTCCCAAGCCCCAGGTCTGACCTATCAGCAAATCTAGACATGACCTTCAAAATACACCCAGAATCCGAACACTTTTTTCCTCCCAGCTGGCCAGCACCTTGCCCAAGCCCCCATCACCTTTCACTTGTGTTTTTGCAAGAGCCTCATAATGGGCCTCCCTGCTTCCAGCCTTGTCCTCCTGCAATCTATTCCCCAGAAGGCAGCTGGAGGGATCCTACTTAAACTCAAGCCAGACCAGGGTACACCTCCCTTCAAAACCCTCCGATGGCTTCACTAAAGCCAATCTAATTACAGGGCCCACGGAGTCTGGCTCCTGTTGTCACTCTGACCTCACTACTCTTTTCCCCTGCCCCACTGGCCTCCTGGCTGTTTCTCTGATATTTATAATCGACAATTATAATCCTGCCTCAGGACCTTTGCATATGCTACGACTGCAGACATCCAACTGCCTAAAACATCCTTCCTCCAAATACTCATGTCTTCCTCCCTCACCTCCTTCAAGTCTTTGCTCAGATGTCACCTTCTCAGTGACATTTTTTCCCTGACAGCCCTATATAAACCCCATTTAAAATCAAACCCCTCCCCATTGTACACTTATCTCTTCCTGCTTTACTTCCCCCATACTACTGTGCACTTTGTACTATGACATAACCATTTACATGTTTATTTTGTTTAATGTATGTGTCCCCCAACCATCGCCAGTACGATTTAAGTTCCAAGAGGGCAGGGATTTTTTAGTGTCTCGTGTTCATACCTGTTTCCCCAGACCCTTGGATAGTGCCTGCTACACATCCAGGGTCTTGTTAACATTTATTAAGTGAATTAAGTGAGTGGATTCAAGATTCCTCCTATAATAGGATCCTTTGCCCTGAGTTGTAATCTGTCATGCTTCCTTGAGCAGGAAAGAAAGGTGTGGAATAGGGTTTGTGTGCTGAGCTTGTTATCATCACTTGACCTTGGGTTTATGTAGAGGTATGTGATGTGTAGGTGAACGTCATCTGTTAAATGTCTGGACTGCTGCGGAGGGGGAAAAGGTTGAGATCAACAGGATTCCTGAGCAGATTTAGGGTATGATACGGCCCCCGTAACTGCTGTGTGACTTTGAAGAAGTTGCCTGCCCGCTCTGAGAAACAGCCCAGGAAAGGGGGACTGTTGTTGCGCCCAGAGCATTTTGGCTTGGGTCCCAATTTTGCCACCACTAGCTGAGTGACCTTGACCAAAGAGGCTCTATAAATAGAGGCTCATGTTCAGCACGGGAAGAAAAAAGCCTCCGGGTAGGCGGGGCGGCGTCCGTGAGCGTCAGCTTTGGAATTGAGATGGGGATTTGAATCTTGGCTCAGCCACTCACGAGCTGCGAGCTTCCGTTTCTATACCTTGAATGGGAATAACCCGATCCCACAGCAATACAGAGGAGTAAATGAGTAACTGGACAGTGATACAGAAATAATAACAGCCACGTAATATTTTTAGCGCTTCTATTCCAGTCATTTTTCTAACTCTTTTATATGCAACTCGTTTAATCCTCGCCACAAGGTTATGAGGACGGCGTTATTATTCCTCCTGTTTTGAAGATAAGGAAACCGAGGCACAGAGTGGTTAAATGATTCATCCCATGCCACACAGCCGAGCCAGGTTTCAAGGTCTATAAGCAGCCCTTCCTCTCTCCTCCCTCGCTAGCCCTGAATAGAACCACTAGGCTCCTGAGCATCCTGACACCTCTCACAGGAGCTAACCAAGGCTGGGGCTCCTAAATCGATACCCACCCCACCTCCATTTCCTAGGCATGGCCCTACATCTTTAAGTACCGGAGTTCTCCTGAGCATCTGAGTGGAGAGGGGTACCAGGTAGCTGAATTCGGGTTGATTAAATCAAGGAGAAAATCAATTAAATTTAAATAAAGAGAAAAGATTGGAAATCAGGCACAATGCCTTCTTAATTACAGCACCTAATCACTGGCTGGGAAAAAAAAAATAACTCCAGAACGTTTCATTTCATATATGGCCTTGTGTATCTGAAATGAGAGGCTCCTAATGAAATGCATATTACCCCACTTGACTAGTAATTGACTAGGCAATCCTGACAGTTTCACGGGGAGGGTGGGGCGGGATGATCAGGCATTACAGCCAGGGCTTTTTGAGGAAGTAACAACACAGGATGCTCTGGGGTTTACTGAGGGGTAGCTGACCCCAAGGTCCCCTTTCCTGGCTGTATAACTCAACGCTCCCAACAAACAATGCATCCACTGGGCAGGGCTGAGTGTGCAATGCAGCAGACAAGCGTGATTACACGGCTTTTCTCTGCACTGTTTGGAGTTGTTGCAAACACACAGGGCTGGGGAGGATTGCCAGCAATCAGCGACCAAATGCCTCAAAGAAATTACTCTGACAACTATCTCTGCAGTTGAGATCCTGGATTATAGCCTTCTAATTGGTCTCCCTGTCTCCCTTCTCTGCCCTTCCAATCTCTCTCCTCTGCAGCTAGGGGCATCTTCATAAAGCACATCTCATTAAGTCACTTCCTTGATTAAAATCCATCATCGGATTCTTGTTGATGTTGGAGCAGCCCGGATTCCCTACCACGGCTCAGGAGGCCAGACACGATCAGGGCTCTGACCATCATATCTCCAGTCCTTGTTCCTCTTTCCTGCATCCTTTGTTCAAGCATACCAACCCAGCGGAGTGTCCCCAAACCTTGCACGTGCTCATGATTTCATGCCTTCATATAAGCAGTTCCCTTTCCTGGAAACACCCTCCCTTCCCTTCCCCAGCAGACTAAATTCTGACATCACGTCCTCCTGAACCACTCCCTCAGGGGCTGGCTGGGTTTGCAGCCCCTCTTTGATGCTGTCAGAGTAACCATGATGCCATCTCCCATGATGGCAAGCATTACCTGAAATAGTAACTGTCTGTGAGCTCAGTGAGGGTAGGGGCTTGGGTCTGTTCATTTGTTTCATCCCCAGAACTTCACAGAAAGTCCAGCCCTGCTTAAAGATGTTGTTGAATGAATGGGCAGAGACATTGCAATGATGGTTGCGATAATGGATGCACTTTGCAGGCTCCTTGCAAAGTAAAGCATCAAAACCACCATCTCTCACCCAGGATGCTTTCTTGCCTTTTTGACTATGAGTGAGTATGATAAGACTGACTGTGTGCTTGCTCTTTTGGCCCTGTTAGGATGTGAGCAGCAGTGACCAGAGCTCTTGGCGACGTCACTGATTGAGTTATTCAGTCATTCGGTCAACTAGACCCCATTTACTCTACATATGCAGCTGCCCAGCATTGGGCTGGCCACCTGAGTGCCAGAAAGCTGAATAAGGTGAGATCGGTGCCCTCCGACGGCTCACAGCTCATGCATGACAGGTGTGCCAGTGCTCACCACACCAGGACATAAGGGATGGAGAGATCCTTGTAGCGGCTCCCTTTCCAGAGCAGGGGACCGAGGCACAGAGATGTGCTGTGGCTTTCCCAGCATCCCAAATACGATGCCCAGCAGATGTGTGAATAACGTTCATCCCACCAGCCTCCCCTTAAGATCCCCACATCTTCTTGAGACAAAGGAGAATCTAAAGAGCCACCGAAAAAGCCAGATCCAGTAGAGAAGCTTGCATTTGGGAGTGGGTGGGATTTAGAGTGACATTAGGATTAGGGTCGTGACAGACACAATGACACCAAGAAGTGAGGGTCTAGAGGCCAAGAGCCCTATGCACTGAGGGTCTGCTACAGGTGCACCTATGGTGTGGGAGAGGGGAAGGGCTCTTATTCTTGCTGTCTGTGGTTTGTGGAAGGCAAGTGTTGAACCACTCACTGA
Source organism: Martes martes (assembly GCF_963455335.1). NCBI lineage: Eukaryota > Metazoa > Chordata > Mammalia > Carnivora > Mustelidae > Martes > Martes martes. The sequence continues at coordinate 78,344,010 of NC_137901.1, forward strand.
ATTCATTCATCCATCCATTCATTCATTCACCAAATAGTATGTGGTATCTACCAAGAGCCAGGCAGTGTGCTAAGAGCTTTGCAGACATTTTCTCATTTAATACACAACCCTTGAATTAAAGCTGATTTTAAGGTATCATTATAATTATTCCTACATTGCATATGTGGAACCTGGAGTCAGAAATGAAAATAACTTTCCCAGGTAGTTATAATTAACAATAATGATAACAGTTAACATTTGTGGATCATTTATGACATGCCTGGCAGTGTGCTAAGCTATTATATTGAATTCAATCCTCACAACAGAGTTACAGGGTAGGGACCATTAATATCCTGTTTTATGGACAAGGTGATGGTATTAAAAAGAGGTGAAGGAACTTGCCCAGTGACAGTAGCTACGACTATGTGACAGAGTCAGTATCTATCTGGTCCTTGGACCATCTACATCGGAATCAGTGGGGACATCTGTGTGAAATGCAGAATCCTGGGACCACACAGATCTCCAGGATCTGAGGGCAAGACCCAGGAATCAGCATTTTGTACAAAGTTCCCAGGAGATGTCGTACACTCCCTAAAGCTTGAGAATTCTGTTGCCATTCTTGAGGTAGGGACCCAGCAGCTTTCAACAGAAAAGAAAATATTCCATTTGACTTTCTCACTCAGTTGATTTGGAAAAACATAATGAAAGGGGGGAAAAAAAATCAGTGAAACTCTCCTTGGGTCCCAGGAGGGCTGCAAGAGATATAAAACGAAGACGGCAAAGACATTTTGATGCCAATACTCCAGCAGATGTGTTTACGCAAGTCGGTTTGATTGCAGGTGCTAAAAATACCCCCTTTTAAATTTAGGAGCCCAGAACATTTCTCACTGCTTTACCAAAAAACAGTTTAAAAAATTTTTTTAAAAAATTCATTCCTAACCCCACCTCCTTCAACCAGTTGTTAGTATTGATGCTGGAGTCCCAGAGTTTGTTATCGAGAATTATAACGGCAAATCACGGAGACATTTCCTCTGATTACACAGATTCTCAGTGTATTTGGCTCCCGCCTCCCCGGCAGCCGTCCCTCTGAATCAGCAAAGTGCCAGCTGTACTCGACTTCCTTGGGGTGGTTGAATACCAGACCTCGACAACTTCCCAAAATAAACCTTCCATCCAGAGGGGCCGGCCCCCACTTCCTTCCCCTAATCGCTCTTCTGTTTTTGTACTTCACATCTTTGAATAATGAAATTTCTAAGACCGGAGGGGTTCAAAGACTTAAATCACACATGGGGGAAACTGAGACATGGGGTCAGGAGAGGAGGAACTCATCTGAATTGATAAAGCACGCCAAGTGGCAAGGCTGGTCCCAAACCCCAGCATCCTGTCCCCAAGTCCGGGGGTCTTCTGATCAGACCAGGCTGCTTCTCCTGGAGGTCTCATCTCCACCCAGACTAGCTTACAACCTACCCTTGGTTCCTAAGCTGCTCTGACTTTTCTCATTAAAATGGGGATGGTAAAACTACTACCCCAAAGGGCTACTGCAAATATTCAATGAGTTAATCCATGCACAGTGCTAAGAACAGAGGCTGGTACATAGTGAATCCTCAGTGACTGGCAGCCCATCACCATCACCATCATCCTCATCATCACCAGGTGGTCCAGAACACGTGCAAATGCAATGAGTGGTTATTGATATCAAAATTTGGGGAGGATTTTTTTTTTAATCCTGCTTGGTTTTTTTTTTTTTCTTCTTTCTTTCTCTCTCTTTCTTTCCTTTTTTTTTTTTTTTTTTTTTTTTTTTTTACATAAGAAGAAACAATGCCTGGTAAGCAACATAAGAATGTAACGTAAGAACGGTCCCTAGAAATCTGTGGGATATTTTAGGAACAAATGAGAAGGGTCCAAAATTGCTCACCTCAAGGTTTCGACCAGCTTAACATGTATTTCATTTGGAGATGAGGGGTGATGACCACGGGTTAACGTCACACAACTCATCGGCCCCTGCAGAAGGGACACCGGCTTCTCTCTCCATCACTGCTCCTCCTTCAAGAAAGCCTACCCGAATCCTCCCTCCTGTTGGAATTTTCCTCCATCCCCCCTTCCTCTGGGCTTCACCCACGTCGCTTCTGGTCCTAGAGAAAACTTTCTCTTCCATCCCGTCTGGGAGTCACTTCCCGTTCTCCCTGTATCTGAGTTATCCTGGTGATGAGCACAGCAACCGTCCTTGTATGGGTCTATCACACACACACACGCACACACACACACACACACACACACACGGATGGGGGAATTCACTGGCTTATTTGTAGTTGCTATACCTTATCTAGTACCTCTCCCTTCCAGGTTGTGGTGGCACACACAAGTCACCAGGGACGCTTTTTAAAAATGCCATCATCTAGGCCTATCTCCCATCAATTTAACAGACTCTCTAGGGCAGGACCTGGGGATTCTTTTTTTTTTTTTTTTAAAGCATCCCTTCCTTGCAGAAGTTTATCCTCATAGGGAGCCAGAGGTGATCACTACTGCTTTAGACCATTTAAATAATTTGCATATATGATTTTCTAGCCCGTGCCTGGCTGGGTGCTCGACGGGAGTGGGTCTTAATTGTTTTTGCCCCTGCAGTCTTACCAGAGGGATCAGTAAGCACGGTAAACATTCGTGTTTACTGAATTAAGCAGTGATCATCTTTTCTACAGAACACCATGACCCTTGCTGCTTCGTGAAGGTGGTGTTTCTGATCTGTGCGACCTCTGAGTCTCAGTTTCCCCATCTCAACATTGGGGGTGAAGATAATGTCTATTTCTCGGCGCTATTTATGGTGAGCGGCCAATGAGAGGATGTTGGTGAAGTGGCCTAGAGGGAGTCAGGAGCATCAGAAATGCCCACAGAATGTGATTTGTTCTTTTCTTTGCCCTGTAGCCCGTGCCGTGGAAAGCATTGAGAGGAAAGAAGGGGAGAAGCAGTGTTGAACCTGAGGGGGAAATGAAGCCACTACAGCTCACCACTGTCACCGTCACCGTCACCGTCAGCCACAGCACTGCTAAGGAGACCAAACTCTGGGCAGGCTCTTCAGAAAGAATGAAACAAAACCAAAAAAGCACTTTACATATATATGGTTCCTTTAAGCCAATGACGACCCTATAAGATAGGTAGCACGATGCTGGTTTCAGATGAGAAAAAGGCTCCAAAAGGTGGCACGGGAAAGTAGTAATAACGCCAAAGTCTAACCCTCTCCTGTACTCCTCCCTGCCCTTCCCATTTTTTCAGGGACAGACAATTCATTCTGCAAACTCGCCCCCCTATTTGGTTCTTTCCTTAGAGTGTCATATCCTTTCCTTCTTTGTGTCCAGCCAAGGTGACCCAGGTCTCTTGCCTTAGCTGTTCACTCGCATCACCAGACAACGGCCAAGGGGGCCACCGGGTGTCGGCCCTACCTCATTCATGTGTTTACTTCTGGAGGCAATAGTGGTGGTGGGAACTTCTGAACGCACCGAGTGAGATTTGGATCAGAACCTTGACTCGCTCTGACTTTCCAGCAAGTGTCTTAAAGCAGCTGAGCCTCAGTTATTCCTTCTGTACAATGGGGCTAGGGAGAGTGGCCGGTTTACTAGGAGGACTGTGAGGATAATGGATGCAAAGTGCCTTGAATCTACGTGGAGGCTCAAAACAAAGCTAGTCAGTGCTAGGAATGGTGGTGATTGTTCCTCTTTGGGGAAGATGGTGTCCCTGCCCAGGGCCCGGCCACCTGCCTGTAACCAGAGCAGACTGGCCGGTTGGGACCCGGAGATGTCCGACGTCTCCGTTCAATTACCTCCATCTGTGGGTAAAACAGCCCCTGCGTAATGGACTGATTAATCTCCTTATCGCACGGAGCACACAGTGTAATTACATCAGAGAATTCAGATCCCCAAGCGCGACATCAATCAACTCAGAGAGGGCAGCTTCGCCCTCCCTTCCCCAACAGCCTGGGGGAGAAAGCACGTCTTCCCTCTGCCTCCCTTGCTCATGCTTCCCTCAGATGTGAGATGGGGGACTGAGAAGGCCTGGGAAGGGCGCCTGGGGAGCAGGTAGGGAAGGAAGGGGAGAGGAGGGATCTTTCTTCAAGTCAGTTGCCTCTCTTGTTCACTCTCTCCCCCTACCCCCTTGTAAGTTCGTTTGCTAGTTGAATTTGAAGTGAATAAGTGGGGGAGGGGTACCCCACTTTTTTTATAAAGGATGAGCAGACAGAACAATAATAACACCTTCTCCTAGTTGCCTTTGATTGGATTCTTACTATTGTGCCTGCAAAGACGTTACCTCCTTGTCTCACAACAGCCTGATGAAGAAGGTGCTATGGTCATCCTCATTATGCAGACAGAGAAACTGAGGTTTGGACAGTGCCCATTCAGACCCCAGGGGGATGGTGGTAGGGCGGTCTTTGGACCAGAAGAAAAGGACAGCCTTAAAGCAAATTCTCAGTCTATCCCGGCTCTCATGAAGCCAGGAAATGAGGCTTTTCTTGCTGGGTTGGTGATCGACTTCTCCTATGGGACCCTTGGTCTTTCCATCCATATACTTGATGGCCAGCTAAAATCTTCCCCGCACAAAACAGATAAAAATAGAGCTCTCCTGTTTGAAGGAGGGGTGGTAATTTGGATATCCAACCACCAAACGTTTTCCTCAGCCTTCAAGACAAGCCCGGGGATCGTGCCACATAACAGTTTGGAAGCTACAGACATAGGTGGGCTTTAAGACTCCCTGCTCTAAAATATGACAGGTGAGCAGCTCAGAGGGCTCTGGTCTGTCTCGTTCATAATCAAATCCTCTGTACCTAGAACAGTGCCTGCCCCCTATTCCCAGCCCCATAATCAGATGTGGAGAAGACTGTGACTTGACAGTCTGTTCATTTAGTGGCCAGGTAAAAAGTGGTCAGGTGCTTTTTTTTTTTTTTTCTTTTCTTCTCTCCCCTGCGTGAAGAAGCTCCTGGAACAAATGAGCCCATGGAATGTGTTGCACAGTACTTTTTAAACATTTGAATTTCTTGCTAACATGTCCAAATCAGGCACGTCGTGTACACATTTTCGTTCTAGATCATGATCGGGGTCAAGAGACCTACATTCCTCTCCTGAGGGAGCCATTGGCCAAATGGAGGTGGCAGTGGCTCCCCTAACTGATCTTAGTCCCTGGTCTCTTATCCTCAAAGGGGTGGGGAATGCACAGAGCTGGCCACACCTGGGCCCGGCCTTGTCAGGCAGTCACTACTTAGGTGATAGCTGGTAACCTGGGAGAGGGTGATTCCACGCACCTTCTAAGAAATGAGCTGGCCTCTGTAAGAGCTGGCCAAGGAAATGGAGGCTCATTCTTTTCTCTTCCAGCCAGGAAGCAAGACGGTGGGTGTGCATCGCACTGGCCAAGAGAGCGCCGGGAACTGCCCACCCAGCTCGGAGCCTGTGCTGATTTCCCTTGTCAGGGACAGGCCACCAGCCACCCACTCGTCCCTTCTCTCACAGGATGCTGATCCCAGGTTCCGAAATGCAGGCTCAGCCGGGATCAGGTTTGGAGAGTGCCGTGAAGCTGACGCTATGGTCTCTCGCTGCTGGGATTCTATTTCAATTATCAAACTCTGTGGTTGCCAAATGTGTGTCCACACCCCGTGCTGATTGGACTACTTCAGGATCACGGAAGGCGCTTTCTGTAAATGCTCATTCCTGGGCCCCGCCCCTAGGGATTCTACCTAATGGGTCATGGTGGGGGTGGGGGGGACTCTAGTATCTATATTTATAGAAAGCTCTCCAGGCGGGTGATTCTAGTGCCCAGCCCAGGGGTGTGAGCCACAGATAAAGGCCAAACCATTCACTTTGTTCTACCTGCTCTGCTTTCCGTCTCTCTAAATGTTGGCTGCACTATGTGGGGCTCTCCTGTTTCTCTTTCTGCCTCACCTTGAACTTCCCTCAAGGACCTCTCCCTAAGCCTGATGGCTCTTGCCCTCCTTTTTTCCCTCGGCCAGTTGAATTACATCCTTTGGGCTTAGCTCAGAACCCCCAAATACCAGTTCCAGTGCTACACAAGCAGGGGGAAAAGGACACCCCAGAACAGGATCTTTAAGGAGAGGCACACATTACGCCCCACCCGAAGCCAGGCATGGGGATTTCTCCAGACTCCAGCCCTTGTTTCTTCTCATCCGTCTTCTCCATTTCTAAGCCTTGCCTTCTTTTCAGGATCAATTAATGGGAAAAAGTGCCATTTTATCTCTAGGCTTTGGAAATCCATCAGCTGTTGCCAACACCTCCTTGGTGGGTACCGGGAAGGAGTCAGTTCTAAGCGAGAACGACAGAAGCTTGGCGGTGTACTAAGGGCGGATTACCACGCCCAGGGGCCCACGGGGGCTGGGAGATAAATATCTAAAACTCCCCACGCCACGGAAACAGCGGCTCTTCAGGGTGATTTTGCACACACACAAAAGGAAAAGAAAGTGGAGTACAGATGAGCGCCCCCCCTCCCCCTGCAGCCACTGACCCTGCCGACCAGGCCTTTCTCTTTGCTGGTGGGAGGGGCCGGTGTAGGAAAGGGAGGGGAGGAGAAAGAGGCAGAAGAGAAGGATTTGGCTGTGGGGTAAGCAGTCTGCACAAAGCCTGCTTTTCCTCCCCTTTTTGTCCTCCCGCTCCCAGGCTGGGTCACAATAGCGATGATGGCAGCAGTTAGGATGATGATGACAGCCAGCAGGTAATTCCGTGTTTGCCCACGTGCTGGCTTAAACAGGCACCGTTCTACGTGCCCCATTTGCCTTGGATCCTTGCAGCAGCTATGACCTGGGTCCTGTGTTGTTGCCTCTGCTGGATTACAGCTGACAAACTGAGGCCTGGGACGTTCTGAAACTTGCCCAGTCTCCCGCAGCTGGGAGGTGGAGGAGCCTGGCACTTTCCGGTCGGTCTGAATCTGGAGCCTGGTACTGAAGTGCTGGGTGATGTGGCTGTGGTCCCAGGCTTGGTCCCCACTTAGGCATGCCCAGTTGCCTTGCGTCTTGTGAACATCTGCAAGGTAGGGTTATGCCACCATCATCTGAGGAACTTACAACGTAGCGGGAAAGGCCTGATCTCATAAAAACAGATCGCTAGCCCTCATCTGCCAGGCACTGGCCTCAGAGTTTTATGTGTACCACCTCATTTGATCTAACTACTCTATCATCCCCATTTTACAGGTAGGGAAACTGAGGTTCAAAGAGATTAAATCACAGGCCCCAATGTGGGCGGGAGAGTGTGGGCGGAGGAGCTAGGATTCAAATCTAGGCCTTCTGGCTTTTAGAGCCCAACCTCCAACCCAACAGATTCCCCAAAATGTCACAAACTATACTAGGGTAGTTACAATATGGGAGGCTGTGATGGAAAGTACAGGGCTCCCAGGTCTTGTTCGTACAAAGTACTGAGTACCTACTCTGTGTCAGGCATGGGCTCTGGGATAGGATGTTGAGAAAAACAGATACGACTCCTGCCCTCATGGAGATTATCACAGTCCCACGGAAGGTGCCAAAGGTACATAATTAAACCGAAGAACTATGAAGGGAGTTGGACAGTACCGGGTGGACATGCAGGAGGGGAGGGTGGAGATGGAGGAGGGAACAAGAGATGAGATGACACTGGAAAGGCAGGCAGGAGCTGACTCCGCAGAGCCTGGCTGGCCATGGTACGGTTTGGATTTTATCCTGAGAGCAGTGGGGAGCTATGGATGGTTATTGGGCAGGAGAGTGATATGGTCAGGTCCATTCTTTGGCTTCAGCATATGTATGACATTACTAATGTGTGTGTATGCACATATAATTGGAAGAGCATGGCCAGAGCCAGTGGTGGGAGGGCAGATGGGAGGCCCCTGAAGGGATTCTGATGAGATGATGGAGATGATGGTAGGTTGAGGAAAGATGGGGCGGTTTCTGTAACTTGTTCCCCAGCACAAATTCCTTCCCCAAATCCAGTTGGTGCTGCTGGTCACAGGCAACATCAGGTGAAGGGGTGTGGATAATTTAGTATAAGCAGCCCTGAAATCTAAGGATGCAACATTTCTGGGCTACAGCAGTGTTTCTCGAGCTGGAGTGTTGATCAGAAACACATGAAGGGTTTGTTGTAGCACAGACTGCAGGGCCCCCCTCCCAGAGTCTCTGGTTGGGTAGGTCTGGGCTGGGTCTCAAGAATTTGTGTTTCTAACAAGCTCCCAGGTGATGTTGCTTCTAGTTATGGGGGACCACATTTTGAGAACCAGGAGTATAGAGTAAAAAGCACCCACTTTGCAGCTACAGTCACTTAGAATCCAATTTCTGCCCCTATTTAACCCAAGTGGACCTGGACTGCCTTTCCAACAATCGTTTTTTTCATCTGTAGGACAGGGCCAGTAATATCAACATCGTGAGTTTGTTATGTATTTACAGTAAATCAGGTAAAAGGCTTATTACAGTACTTGGCACATAAAGAAGGCTCAATAAATAGTAGCTATTGTTATTACCCAGGGAAAAAGCTTAAACCAGTGCTTGGCCAACAACACACCAGGACTGGGATTAAAATATGGTATCTCCAGTGAGCACTCAAAACCTGGGGCCACGAAAGTGTCAGGTAGCTAATACTGGTGAATAGGAACAAAAATTTGGTAACACATATTCAGAGATTACTCCTTATCAAGCAAGACTTCAAAGCAAATGGGAAACAAGTTACTTATTCATGGCTGCTAAATCAGCTTGTCTATCTATTTATCCCTCTCTCTCTCTCTCTCTCTCTTTAAAATATTTTATTTATTTATTTGACAGACAGAGATCACAAGTAGGCAGAGAGGTAAGGCAGAGAGAGAGAGGGAGGGAAGCAGACTCCCTGCTGAGCAGAGAGCCTGATGCGGGGCCCAATCCTAGGACCCTGAGATCATGACCTGAGCCAAAGGCAGAGGCTTTAACCCACTGAGCCACCCAGGCATTCCTTTTTATCCCTCTCTTAATTGTGAAGTCCATTCATTCATTCACTCACTCATTCACCATTTTTCTATCCATCCATCCATCCATCCATCATCTATCCATCCAACTACCCACCCATAGATTTTTCTAAACTCCTACTTTGGACAAAACAACAACAAAACGTTGTCCTAGTTATGAGGAAGTTCAATGGGAAAAAATTCTCAGTCAAGTGGGTCTACCATTTGTGCCCTTCTGGCATTCCATTCAATTGGCTCATGTTTCCATGTTTCATCTAGGAGATCTGACTCACCCAGAGCAGAGTACAACATGGCGGAAGCAGGCAGGGGGCAACAAAGAGTAGCGTGTCCTCAACCAACATGAAAACTGAAAGAGAGAGGTGGTTAAGACTTGAGGTCCCACAATTATCATATGATCTCACGGATAGGAGGAATTTGAGAAACAAGACAGAGGAGCATAGGAGAAGGGAGGGAAAAATGAAACAAGACGAAATCAGAGAGGGAGACAAACCATAAGAGACTCTTAATCTCAGGAAACAAAATGAGGGTTGCTGGGGGTGGGGTGGGGGAGGAATGGGGTGGCTGAGTGATGGACATTCGGAAGGTATGTGCTATGGTGGGTGTTGTGAATTGTGTAAGATTGATGAATCACAGACCTATACCCCTGAGACAAATAAGACATTATATGTCAAAAAAAAAAAAAAAAAGAATTGAGGTCCCAGAGACAGATCCAAGGTAGATCCCTGATTCCTTACCACTTACCAGTCTGGTAGCCTTGGACATCTGAGAACCCTAATTTTCTCCTCTAGAAAATGGGAATGCTCATAGTACCCATCTCATGGGGGTGGCTGTGAGATAATACATAATATATATAAAAAAAGGTTGGCATGATTTCCTGGTGCATATTAATTAATGCTAAACAAATCATAACTATTATTTTTAGCAGTGGAGCAGGGGACATAGGGTAGAAGGGGTAGTTTCCTCAGATCAATGTCTTCATTATCAGCAGAAGCCAAAATTTGCTTGGGGTTTTCCCTGAGACTATGTTTAAACTCCCAAAGGGACAAGCAAACAAGCTCCGCTGCCCCTTTTCCACAAATTTCTGCCAGATAAATCAGTGTCTCATTTAAGGAACAAGGAAGAGAGGCACTTATCAATATAATTCTGGTATTTATAAAGCACTTTCTGCATTTCCAAAGCATGTTTATATGTTGTTCTCTCATTTTATCTTGGCAAAACCCCAAGCTTTAAATAAACAAAGTTTTCTTAGTCTTATTTTGAAAAGAAGGAAACAAGCCTAGGGAGGTTAAGTGACCTGCCTATGGTCACACAGCAAGTTAATAGCAGGGCTATGTCTAGTCTTCTTAAACATTCTTTCTGCTACACCACAGAACAACCTAAGTTCAATTTCTTGGTTTTCCCCCTTTTAATAAATAGGAAACCAGAGGACTTTGGCTGACTTCTCTGCTTTTTTATACTCTATGCCATCACTGAAAAAAAATATGTATAAGCGTGCATTTTTGGCTATTGTGAATTATTAATGACAATCTCTTTAGTGTGTCAATTCCATTTCTTTGTTCAAAACATTCCTTTTGGCATTGGCAACAGCACTGAAATAAATAGTTTATTTGCCAATAACATAGCTTGTTAAATTTTAATCAAATAGAGTATTGTAAGCACGTAGTTACTGGGATATACCCCTTGGGAGTGAGAGAGATCACTTTAGAAATGAATTAATAATGGTGCCTTTGGAAGCCAAAATGAAATGGCCAATGGAGCCTTGATGTGGATTATGCCTATTTGAGCTATAAATCAATGGAGTCGGTCTCACCCTACCCCCATTAAAATTTCCTTGTTAATTATTTTCAGAAGATAATAAGAACAACCAGATGTGGGGGTATTGTTTTGCCTCCTGTTTTCTTTTGAAATGCATGAGCTCTTTTATGATGTTTTAAGCATGTAGTCTCATATCATTGCATGTTAAATCCTAGGGATCTGATGGGAGGCCAGATCCATGCCTCCCATTAATTTCTCTGTCTCTGTCTCTCCATCTTTCTCCCTCTTTTTCTCCTGTCTGCTCTCTTCTCTTCATGCTTAAGAGAATACAATGTCCTATTTTGTGTGTGTTGATGCTTCTTACTCCTCACCAGAAGGATGGAACTACTGAGTTGTTTCTGGGGAGCATTTTAGATGGATTCTTTCACTCTTGCTCACAATACCCCCCCTACAAGCCAATGACTAGCATTTGTGAGATGGTTGTAGTAGTTATTAGGGCTGTTAACCAATATCTCAGTTCTACTTTCAGGCACACATTAGGATTGCACTTAACTTCCTCCTTGACTTTAGGTATGATGACATGGCTTGCTTCAATTAATGAAGTGTGAAAGGAATTGATGTGTATAAGTTCTGGATAGAAGCCTTTAAAGGCAAGTGTGCAGTTCACCATTTTCCCTTTCCTTCTGCCCTGGTAACTGCAGATACTCCAGATGGTAGAGGTTCATTCAGTTTGGGCTCTGCACAGAGGACAACATGGAGCAGAGGTTCCTGCAAACCTATAAGGAACATGTAGTGTGAACATAAAAAGAAACCTTTGTTGTTTTAAGCCTGACATTTGGGGGCTGGTTGCTACTGCAGGACAACTAAGCCTATCCTTACTGACACATGCAGGATAAAGTCTCATGCTTACTTAGCATAGGAGTCACGTGTATTTATGACCATGAGATCAATTCTGGACCTTCTGGTTCTTTGGGGAAAGAAACTATAGCTTGTTCATCTTTGAATATCCACTGCCTAGAAGAGTGCCAACTACTGAATGGCTACCACCAGTAATGCTTTCTGAATGAATGATTTAGAAACATGACAGCATAATCTCTGGAATTAAATGGCAGAGATGATGATGATGATGGCAACCACTTTATTGATGATACCAGCATCTACTGAAGGCTCACTGTGTGCCTTAGCACACACTTATTATGCTAAATAAGTTGACAAGCAATATCTCATTCAGTCTTTACAGTAACCCCATAAGGTAAATAGAAATGTTGTCTCATTTTCCATATGAGAAAGCAGAACCATGGAGCACAAAAGCCAATCACTCAAGGCCATTAATAAGTGGCAGGATTTAGATTTAATACATCTGTTCCATAGATTCCCAATAAATGTAGGAGATTTTGCCCACATGGAGCATTTGACAATGTCTGGAGATCCTTCTAGTTGTCACAACTGGGGAAGTACAATAGGCATGTAGGCTTCAGATGTTGCAAACATCCTACAATGCAAGGACAGGTCCCCAGACAAAGAATGATCTGGGCCAAAACGACAATAGTGAGAACAAACCTTGATATATTCCTATAATGCTCTTAACCACTAAGTTATACTGCCTCTGGACACATCTATCTTTTCAGAAATCAGGAACACCCAAAGCTTCAAAACTACATCATTCTCCTGGAAGATTTATTGGAAATACATAAATTTGTTTCTGAACTGATCACATTATAAAATATAGATTTACATGGAATTTTTCAGAAGCACATATTTCTCATAAAGTGAGAGACACCTGAAAGGTGATGTAACTAGTAGATTCAATAAGTAAGAATGGTTGGGGTTGCGGCCAGTGTTTCATGGGTGGATGCAGTGCAGCCTTAAATTGTTCAATCAATGACCGCTGTCCTTGGTGCTGAACCACTGTCAGGCTCTCAGGGACATGAATCAGCAAAGCCCCTGGGTTTGAGTGGAAGTTCGGCCCACATGCCAAGTGCACACACAGGGCTACACCTTTTTGCTTTTCTAGCTTCCAGTCTCAAGGACATTGTCCCCACCTTTGGAACAAGTTAATTAACATGCGGGAAACATTGCTATTTTTGAGTCCATCTTGAAGAATTTTCGGTCTGGGGCTTGACAAGGTGGTGATGGTTTTCCTTCCATTATTCATTCTTTCAACCTTCAAGGACTCTTCTGCCACTGAGTACACAGCCCTGCCACACATGCTAATGCATGTGCACACACACAAACACACAATCCACATTAAGGGGTGCAGGGAGGGAGCAGGCAACTCAGATGAGACCAGCAAAGTGGGTGTCCTGGAGGAGGAGGTAGGGGAGTGAAGTGATGGAGTATAGGGCTTTATTATTAAAGCAAACTAGCCAATGACCAGGATTTGGTTGGCAGATGAAGATTATGTTCCTTCCTCCCATCTCAGACTATGAGCTAAGGTTTATAATTGTTTGATAAGTACAGGAATGAGCCGATCTCATCCCAGATGCCTGTCTTTGGAGGTCATTATGTCCTTCAGGAAGTTGGAAGACATGGAGTTTGAGATATGGAGGATCCAGCAAAGGGGACTAGTTCTCCAAGGCTTAGGTGGAATGGAAAGTTGAGTGTTACAGAGCTAAAGACCCTGTCCTTATTCTTACGCTCCTCTGGACCATACTTGGGAGAGATTCTTATCAAAAACATGACAAACAGTGCATAGGGTGGTCAACAGGTTCCCAATCAGCTAACTCAGACCTCATCTCCTTAATCTCCACTGAAACTTGCTTGAACACCATAGGGCCTGGGATATCCTGCCTTGTGTAGACTCTAAAAAAAACGTGATTCTGCTCTGTGTGTGTGTATGTTCCAAACCTAGATATGCCTGGAGAACATGGACAGAGATCTGACCCCTGTAAAGAACATTCGAGGTACTCAGGGAGTTTGCGTAAATGGATGAGGGTGTATATGAGTGTGCATGTATGTACAGGTGCACACATGTATTCATCCATGTCGTGTGCATGGGAATGCTTGCATGAACACATGTGGAAATGTCCATCAGTGCTTAACAGCATGGGAGTGTGGGATAGGGGGGTCACATCAATAGCCATTTCTCCTTTGGACCCCTGGTTCTCCTTAAATTTGTTTTTGTTTTGTTGTTTTGTCCATCTGCCCCCCAAAGTGGTGAAAAAGGGGGATTTTGCATCATGGACTGACATATGAGATATTTTCAGGTCCCAGTTGTCACAGATGTAATTTTATTCTCCATTGATATCCATTATACTCACGGAATGCCAAAGCTGAAAGGTCCTCCAATCACTCCATTTTATAAATGGAAAAACTGAGGTCCAGAAAAGTAAGTTAAGTCTACACAAAGTCACATGGCAGTCAAGGTCAGTGCCTGGACTTAGTCCACCCTAAGGCTACTTCTTCTATGCTAGTCATTTCCCAACAGACTGCATTCGCATCAAACAGAGAACTGATTTAGAAGCCAATCAGCTCAAACCCCCTCCTGATGCCCCAACTGAAGGGACCGGCCACCCTCTCTCCTTTCCCCAGAAGTGCTGAACACTTTAGTCTTGAAATCTGGACTGCTCTGGGCTATCAGGATCTGACCTGGACCTGGATAAAGATCTCTTAGGAGAAAGATACAAAAGAGAGATCAAGAACCAGATTAGCACTGACACGAGACACACAGAAGATGGAAGTTGCCTAAAACCTCCTATGGCTCCCCACTGCCTTTAAGGTAAAATCCTGCCCTGTGATGCTCAGGAGGGTCCAATCCCTTCTTAAACCCCCAGCTCCTTCTCTTTCAACTCCCAATTCCCACCCTTTATTCTAGCCAAGGTGGCATCTCCCTAGGTGGGCCAGGCCCTTTCTCACCTCAGTCTGCACATACTGGGATCACCTTTCACTACTTCTTTCCTTGTTCCTGGCCAAATCGTGTTTACATCCCATTTTGTCCTGTTTTATCCTAGTCATCCATTGTCCTATATTTGTCCTAGTCATTACCTCCTCCAGAAGCTATCCCTGGTTATCCAAGCCCTTGATAAATGTCCCTCTTCTATTGCTCCATTACCCAGGGAGAGTGAAACAGCTACGTTCTTATCTGGTATCTGTGGTTAGCTCAGTGCTGTATCCCCAGAGTCTAGCTCAGTGCCCTTCACAATGGATGGATGGATGAATGAATGAACGAACTAACAAACATCACTCTGAGTCTCTTCCACAGAGTAGGCAAAGGACTAAGGGTGAAGCAGAAGCCCTGGGGACTGGGGGCGGGAGGGGGCACTTCATTGGTAGAATCAATGTTTCTTCAGCCAAGGCCCACACAGAAGTGATTTCAGGGCTGAGAAGTGCCGTTGCAGCACTCGAATGCTGCTGTGCCGTTCCCAGGACTTCTGCTTGCTGGGCACGCAGGAGGGCCGGGTGGAGGTGTCTCCGGCTAAATAGCTGCAATCCAGGGAGAGGTAATTGCAGGATCTGAAGGCAACTTTTCCCATGTCTGGCTCTGCTCAGGGGAATACATGATCACAGACCTCTCCACTGGAGAGTCCGCCAAGTATCAGAGGCAGTGGCAGGTGGGGTGGGTGGTACTGAATTTGGCTGCCACGGGCAGGGACAACTGGAGAGAGAAGGTGAAGGGTGTTAAGGGGACAAGTCTCTGGAAGAAAGGGGTAGAAGGAGCGGGGCAGGGGCAGAGGAATGGGGCTGGAGGGCATGCTCCAAGGACAGCACAGTGGCTGGCTAGTCTCCAACAGCAGGGCGTATCAGGAGAAGTGGAGAGGGATTTCTCAAGCAGCTCATACTTCTCAAGAATGCTCATGGCCATTATCTCTGGAAATCTTCTGTATCATGATGGACCCTCTTCTGAAGAAGAGTTACAGGAGGGGCGAGATGACCACTAGGGTATGAGCTTGGGTGTTTGATTTATGTATGCTGCCTGGATTCCAATTCCAGCTTTTCTACCTACCTGGATGACCTGAGAAAATTATTTAATGTCTGTAAAATGGGCACGATGCCTGTACCAGTCTCAGGGAGCATATCTCATTGTTATGAAGGTTAAAAATGAGATAGTCCATGTAAGGCATTTCATACAGTGTCTGCAATACAATACAGGCTCAATAAAGATGAACTAGTATTATTAGTATCTTTTGTTATTATTTACCTATGTATTTCTAATGCTCCCTCCCAAATGTCTGACATATAGTAGATCTCAAGGAAACATGGCACAAAGAAATGAATGGATTGATGAGTAAATAAAGGAAACATTTGTTATATGCTCAGTGCTCGCTATGGGACACTCGCCTTGTACTTCCTGTTCCCTCTGCTTAGACCACCCTCCCCCTTTCTCTTTTTTCAGTGATCTATAAGTCAAGATTTAGCTCAGAGTCTATTTTCTAGGAGAGGACCTTCCTGGCATCAGTTGGGGGAAAATCACGGTTGCATCACTGTTCTAAAAGCAGGAGTGTGTGAGGGGTAGCAAGAACCCTGGATTGACAGTCTCAGGATTTGAGTTTTCATCTCTGTTCCATTCCTAGCCTTGAAAATGACCTTGGAAAATTCCTTGAAACTTTGTGCCTCTATCTTGTCATCTGTTGAGTGGGGGATGATGATGCTTATCGCATAACATTGTTGTCAATGTATTTCCCCTTCAGTAATATTTAGGGAGTTTTTCTTATGGGTCAGGCATGGCACTATGCTTTGGAGACAACTCAGTCAACAAAACAGGTATGGTCTCTACTATAATGGAACTCACAATGGGAGATAGACATTAAAGAAATAAATGTTCTGAAAAAATATAATTATAATTTGTAATGGGAGAGACTAGGAAAGACTTGCTTGAAATTTGAATGAATTCAAAAGAGGGCAGGGTAAGAGCATCCCAGGTAGAGATAGCAGCATAAGCAAAGGCCCTGGGGCAGGAGAGAGTGCTTATGGGGTCTGAAGAACTGAAAAGAGGTGAGAAAAACATGAGCAAAATGAAAAAGGGGAAAAGAGGAGTGAGATCAGGTCAGGAAGGTAGGGTCACTGGAATCATGTCTGGCCAAACCTTACAGGCCACAGTATGGAAATTATAAGTGAGACAGGCTGTCTCACAAATGGAAAAATCACACGGAAATGTCACATAAGACCATGACCATGGACCTGTAACTAGCCTTTTAGTTTCTCCATCAAGGCAATGAGATAACATCATCTGTCCAGCCACCACCCCCATCCAGGTATAATGATGGGTGTGACATCTCCTTGCAAGTGAAACCAAGTGACATCTCTACCTGATGGTATGGCATACCTAAGCGTAACTGTGGTTGCATCAGGCACTGTGGCTCTGGTTATGCCAGCATTCAGACAGGGCTGAGCTATTATCAAAGGGGAGGAGGCATCCTGCAGGCTGCTTTGGAACCATGATGTATGTGGCTATTCTGGGCCTGGTGGGAGGGAGACTGGGAGGGGGGCTGGCCGGAAGAGCAGAGTTATTTTAGGACATTGCAGCAGGCAATTGGTAGCCTGAGTATACAGAGCAAATCTAAATAGAATGGAGGGGCCAGAGACCCTGAACTACTGGAAGCTGAAGGACATCCCTAAATGACCTCAGAAGAGATGTGCTTCTGTTGCAAGGCAGTTTGGCATGAGTCCTGGAGGCAGAAAGGGCTGGAATCGGTGCTCCCTGAGGGACCTTGGGTATGTGTCCACCAGGTGCCAGGCATGTTGCCAAGCACCTTATGTTCTACAGTTTATTATGTCTTCCCAGTAACCTTAGGATATAGCTTCTGTGTTGGTCCCATTTTACAGACAAGGAAATTGAGGCTCAGGCTTGCCGAGGCCCTCCTGCGATTTGAGAGGCAGATTTGACCTCACCTCTCCAGCATGATTTGTATTATTTGAAGTTAGCGTTATTTGAACTCAGCTCTCCTGGGTTATTCACCCTGCCTCTTATTACCCATGACAAAATCATTGTCAGGACAACGAAAGGAGGCGGTACTTGCAAAATACTCAGCTCAGCTTCTGCCATGTCGTATCTCGGCATGTAGACACCTTGGTAAGATATCACTCGATTTCACTTGTGCTCTTTGAAACTGCTTATTTCAAAGTGCATACCAAATGCTGTGGCCCTTTATTCTTGACAAAGGCAAATCTTAAAAATCCAGCAAGGCCTGGCTCAATGGGGATCATGAGAGGGTTATTAGCCATTTGGGGGAAAAAAAACCCAACTCCCCAAAACCTGGACTAAAGTGTGTTTTTTATAGAAACCATGGAGGAAGAAAAGCTGCAATGTTAATCACATTTATAAATAACACTATTGCATGTGCTCTTTAAAATAATCTTGCAAGGCATGATAACGAGAAGTCACTGAACCACCAAAGACACAGACCTGCTAGGGCTTATGGAGTTGTCCAAGGTCACAGAGAAAACCAGATGGAACCCCAGTCTGCTCCTTCCTGATGCCCCCCCGCCCCCATCCATGAATCTTCTAAATGAAGACTGTTAGTAAGACTTTACAGGCAGCATAGTTTTCCCGGCTGACCATCCATTTGCTGAGGTTTTGGTATAAGCAGCCGATTCTTCTGTGTGGGACCACCCCTTCTTCTCCACTTTCAGCCCATCTGACTCAGGCATAGGTATCTTTATGCCAGCTCCAGGCCACAGTGACTGGCTCATATGTAGGCAACTATCTAAACCAGGCCAATTAAAGCCAGTAAGATTCCATTCTGGGACTTTTACTAAAACCATTGGGAAGGTGGCCTCTTTTGCTAGGAGTTGTTAAAAAGGATAAGATGAAAGCTTAGAGTTACTGACAGCCTTCTTGTCGCTGCAAGAGGCGAGACTGCCTAAGAAATGAATAGGGGGACAACAAGCTCCTGGATCCAGCTAGACCTGAAGTTGGATCCCTTCAAATATGAGAATCAACACATCGTCTTCATTACTTGAGCTACCTTGGTGCAGTTTATGTCCCTTGTAACCAAACGACTCCTAACTAATACAATCATTTTCATTAACAACAAAAAATTTGCTGTACACCTACAAAATATAGGAGCTTCTGGTATCTATGAGAGTAGTTAGGAGCATGCATGCTAGGATCAGTCTGCTTGGTTTTGAGGCCTGCCTCTGTTGCCTCCCAGCTGTGTGACTTCTGGTAAATTATGTTACCTACCTGTGCCTTATCTGTAAAGTGGGATACTAATATCCCCTAACCTTGCTGAATCATTGGGAACATTAAACACATGCCTAAGGCTTCAGACAGGGCTTGGCCCAGAGTTAGTACTCAATAAATATTACTATTACTAGGACGTTGATCAGGAAGGAGGTTGTTTTACCCCAAACCTGGGACCTTTATAGGCACTATGTATATAAATGATGTTAGTCACAAAATATGGATAGTGGAAGTTGCCCCCTTCTGAACTCCTACTATGTACCATGTATGATTATTTCACATCAATCATACAAGATAGGTAATTTTCTATCCCTACTTAATTGACTATAAAACTGAGACTCAAAACCTTTTTCAAGACAACACATTTAGAATGTGGTAGAATTGGCCCATAACCCAGACATGCTTTCTCCAAAGCCACGTATCCCTCAAAACATTTCCTAAACCTCAGTTGCTCATCCAAGACCAGTCATAATTTTTGTCCATTGATGCATGTGTTTCTTATACTCATATTTGTTTAATATTAGTCTTGAAATTGACTTGCTTTTTGACTTAATACATTTTGTTACAAAAGAAACCTCACGGGGCGCCTGGGTGGCTCAGTGGGTTAAAGCCTCTGCCTTCGGCTCAGGTCATGATCCCGGGGTCCTGGGATCGAGCCCCACATCGGGCTCTCTGCTCGGCAGATAGCCTGCTTCCCTCTCTCTCTCTGCCTGCCTCTCTGTCTACTTGTGATCTCTGTCTGTCAAATAAATAAATAAAATCTTTAAAAAAAAAAAAAAGAAACCTCACATCACATCTGGAAATGTTCAACCAGTGTCCCGTTCAGAACCAGAAGATAGCCCTAAAAATAGATATGATGAAAAAACAAAGGAATATTATTAAATCCTAGCTATCTACTGTTACCTGCCCCAGGCTCAGAGCCTGACACCTGCTCCCTCTTTTGTTAAGAAAGGAAGATTAGCAAGTGTTGAGAGGTGTTAAAAACACAGTAGTCCCAAACTGAGACAACTCTCTGACAAAAGGAAGGATAGGAAGAGGACTGAAAGGGCATCGCTTTCTCACCTTGTTATTACGTTATTTCAAGCCGTGTCCATTTGGCCACCTAAAATATCTCAGACAAAAATGTCATAGGGGTCCAAAACTCTGGAAAACACATCACCCCAAACTCCAATTTACGTATCCTCTAAGGACCATCCCTTTCTATACTCCACCATGTCTTCTCTCTCTGTCTTTTATCAGTTGGGCACCCTAGAATATCTCTATGTTGGAACTCAGTTGGATTTAAGCTAAACTAAAAACAAAAGTCTTCAGTTCCCAGGGGTCTTTCTCCAGGTGAGTCTTGCAAACATGTTATCGCACGCTGACATATACACCCACCCAACTGTCACCTGGCAGACACACACGGTCCTTATCAGCTGAAACTCACTGCCCCAGCCCTCTCTTTTGGAGGAGTCGGCACCCACCCACATCGAGTGCTACATGGGAGCCATCCACATCCACCCAAGAACAGCCGCTGTTGCCACGGAGATGTATTTTAAACAAGGCAGGTGATGTAATTCTCCTTGGGAATGTGGCATCAGAGAGATGATTGGGACACACTGCATCTGATTCAGGCTCTTGAGCAGAAAGACTTCACACTGAATCGAATATACTCCCAAGAGTCAGGAAGAAGAAAATGATAAATAAATGCCCGCCAGCTTCTGAAATGTACACTCTAGGCGTGTGGCCTTGGGTAAGTCATTTAGCCCAGATCCAGACACACCAGATGACTCCCCAAACACCAAGACTTGCCTGTGGACACACGGACAGTAAGAGAACTATACACGGACCCAAGGACAGAGGGACTGTTTGATAATTCATTCCATGCCTCATCAAAATGTGTTGCATGGAACACTGGCTCTGCGTTAACGGTTGCCTGCTTCCCCACATCGCGTGAGGATGGGACTGTCCACTTAAATGGGATTGAGAAACACTAGGTTAAACAAAAAGAATCAGGTTTTGCTGCTGCAGGATTTATCAGAGCCTGTTGTGTGTTGTCTGCAATACAAAAGCCCAGAAGGGAACATGTTATTCTTCAGTCTTTCTCAAAAATCTGTGGCCACAGAGCCTTTGCTTTGAAATCTAGCGGGCTCTTATCCCATGGACTGTTTGGGCAATGCAGCACCATGGAGAAATCTCAGTCAGAGTTCCTTTAATGAGGGGAAACTCCTACTTGAAGAAAACTCTGATGGCTGGGAAATTCTTCCTTAACTAAGAAAACTCAGCCACCTTTTACCTTGCACTCTGGAGTTACATTTCTGCTCCCTTCTGAGACATAACATCGCTGAGCCTTGCTCTATTTTCCCACAAAGTGGGAATGATCCTAGCCCTAATTATCCCCCAGAGTTGGGAGAATTGCATCGGACAGCTAAGCTTTGTAAACTGTCAAGTGCTGTAGATATGGGAGCTGTCATCCATACGGGAGCATCTCAATCTCGTGTAGACACAAACTGCTTCAGGTAGACACCCTGACGACTAGCCCTCATGGAGGTGGATAATTCCGAACAGGGTTTCATAACCTCAGTCCTGCTGTGGTAGGGGGCTGTCTTGCGGATATGAGATGTTGAGCAACATCGCAGGCCTCTATCCGCCAGATACCAGTGGCAACCCTTCAGTTGTGGCAACCAGAAACATCTCCAAACACGGCCAACTGCCCCTTGGGAGACAAAATTGCTCCCAGTTGAGAACCACTGTTCTAGCCAGCAATCTTTTAGTAATGATGGAGACACTCGGATTTTGTACCCGTGCCGTCCGTTACGGTAACCACTAACACGTGTGGCTATTCAACACTTGAAACACAGCTACGGTGGCTGAGAAATTGGATTTTTAATTTTAATAAGAAATTTTATATTAGACTCATAATACATTTAATAATGAAACTTAATTTTACTTCATTTCTAAGTTAAACATACAGAGCCACAGGTGGTGAGTGGTGACCATATTAGTGCACTTTTGAGGTCCACTACTCATTCTACAAGTATTTGTTGAGCACCTACTGTATGCCAACCATGATGCCACATACTGGATATGTAGTGGAAAATGATAGACATAACACCTGTTCTCACCAACCAGCAGACACCAGCAAGTTAAGCTGGTAAACAACGTGTGCTTAGGGTTCCATTGAATTGCAAGGTCTCCAGACAAGGAAAATTTATTAGCACCCACTAATATTATTGGGATGGGTCTATGTGATTAGCTACACTGAACAAATCCCTAAGAGCTTCCCGAAAGCAGAGCCCTATCTTGCTCATCATTACCATCACCAGAGCCTGGCACAGAGACCGGCATATGTACGCGATCAGCAAGTACTTCTTGAAAGGAGATGCAGGAACAGATACAGAACAGTCTGTTAGACACAGCGAAGATTCTCAAAACCACATCATGTCATGAACAACTGAACGACCTGTCTATGCTTGCTTTAGTACAGCATCTCAGGACCTGGCACAGAGTATGTGCTTAATAAATATTTGTTGACTAAGGAGTGTGGGGAAGGGAGTGGGGAAAGGCTCAAAGTCTGGGTTAGCCCCTGGGAGGTATTATTCTGATATGAAGAGTGTGTGACTGGCCTTGACAAGAGAGGTCTTAAATGGGACATAAGGATAGCAATAATAATTTACTCTTACTTTTATTATTACTACTTGTTATGAACTGATTTCATTGTGTCTCCCCTCAAATTCATACGCTGAAGTCCCAACCCCCAGGACCTCGGAATGCAACTGTATTTTTAGATAAGGCCTTTAAAGAGGTAATTCGGGTAAAATGAGGTCATAAGGGTAGGCCTTAATCCAATGTGACTGGTGTCCTTTTAAGAAGCAGAGACTGGAACATGGACAACTCAGGGTCCCCTCAGGGAGGACCATGTGAGGACACACTGAAAAGGCAGCCATCTCTAAGCCAAGAAAGGGGCCTCAGAAGAAAACAAACCTGCCAACACACTTTGATCTTGGCCTTCCAGGCTCCAGAACTGTGAGGAAAGAAACTAGAGTTGAAGCCACCTGGTCCGTTGGCAGCCTGAGCCAACTTATGTGCAACCGATCATTTAAAACTATCGGGCTCTGTGTTAAGTGCTCCACATGCAGTTTCTCATGGAATCCTTGGCCTGGTCCCCGTAAGTCTATTTTTTTCCTAACAGAAGTGAGACTGTGTCCCTCCTCTTCTCAAACCCAAGCTGCCCATCTCACTCCAATACAGGTAGTACAGATTAAAGTCCTCATAATCATTGGTGTTGGGTTTGCCACATGACTTGCTTTAGCCAATACAGTGTGGGTGGAAGTGACAGTGTCAGCTCCAAATTTGGGCCTTGAGAGGCCTTGTGTATTTCTGCTTGTCTCTCTCACATTTCTATCATGAGAACGTGTCCCGGGTAGTCACCTGACCCAAGGAAATGAACGCAGGTAAGCAGATCTAAACCCAACCCCAGCTAGACTCAACCTCAACAAGCTGATTCCCAGTCAGCCGGCAGATGCATGAATAAGAATAAATGATTCATGTTTTAATATATCCTGGGGTGATTTGTTACACAGCACTATTGTCGTAAGAGCTAACTGATAAACATATTTGCTAAGCATTACTTGATGGACATAATTTCATGAAATATGTGACAGACTCAATGACTATCTCCATTTTAAAGATAAGGAAATGAGAACAGACAGTTTGAGGTTTGCCTAAGCCATCCAGTAAGGGAATGGAATAGTCAAACCATAAAACACTGAATTTTGTAGGTGCAGAATCCCCACATTTTATATTCCAGCCTATGCTTCCTTATACCTGCGAAACAGAAGCTAAATTGTATTCAGATAATTCAGGCTGAAGAGATGCCGTATCAGTGTTCCGGATATTTCAAGAGAGATTGGACAATGTACAGCTCAGGTACTATGGTGAAATTAAACACAAACAAATGAAAGATAATAACGACAGGTTCAAAAGAAACCTGGGTTTTGATCCCAGTTTTGCCACAAACAAACTGTATGTCCTTGGTCAATTTCCCTCACTTCTCTGAACTTTAACTGTACAATGATGAGGTTGAATCCTGAATCCTTTAGGAAAATAATTATAAAATGTCCATGAAGCTCCATGATGTTTCAGAGGCTTTCTCAATTAATCCATACAATGATCCTTCTGGGTCCTGGTAGCAAACTGAGACTCAGAGAAGTTAAATAACTTGCTAAAGGCCACACAGCAGGAATTTAAACCCAGACTTCTACACTTAACCCCAGGTTCAGGGTCCCTTCCAGCTCTAAGACTTTCTGGGTGAGCTTCAATGTGGATGGGAGCCAAGAGATCACCTTGCCCTGGCTAAGGGACCACACTTGTGCTTTCTTCCTCCTCCTCCCCCAGGGGCTGTAGCTCTCTGATGAGCAGGATCTCTGCTTGCCTCTCAGGCTGTCCAGGCTAGGCTAAGAAGAGATAAAGGGGCCCTGAAAACCAGCTCTGGCATAATTAATGTGATGCCCAAAGCAGACCTCTTTTCTCCATCAATGAGTCATTGAAATTATTAACTATTTTCTTTATAAAAATAATTAATCCCAACCAAGACAGGCGATCTTCTGAATTACAGCTCATTTGCTGCACATCCATTTTCTGTTCCATGCATTTCTGTTCCATAAAAAGTCTACCCTATTTCACGGGTGAAAATGAAGATTATTGGCCCCTGAATCAGCATTGGAGGCAAATCCAGCCATGTTCCCAGATGATTA
Source organism: Martes martes (assembly GCF_963455335.1). Classification (NCBI taxonomy): domain Eukaryota; kingdom Metazoa; phylum Chordata; class Mammalia; order Carnivora; family Mustelidae; genus Martes; species Martes martes. The sequence goes on from NC_137901.1 coordinate 78,368,544, forward strand.
CTATCAGCCTCATTGACTTAGCTTCTGTAATTATACTTGGGGGTGGAGGTATATCCCTGGGTGTGTCCAGGGTGTGTGTGCCTATGTGTGTGTGTAGGGGGGTGGTGGTGAGGGGTGGTGACAAAGGCCTGGGAGTTCCAAAGTCTGGGGCACAACACTCTGTGTCCTCTCCTTCTCTAAGGGAGGCATCTGCATCAAAGATGTGGCTAAGGTTTAATTCAGAAGGAACAAGCTACACGGTGCTGGCAATGGGGAAGTGTTAGAATGGAGGGTCATCACCTTTGGAAAGTGTGGCAACGTGGGAAGATTCTTGAACAGGAATTCTGGAGTCTCGGGGAGTTCTAAGCCAACAACCAGGTCTGGGTTCAAATCCCAGCTCTGCACCAACTACGTGCGACTCTGGGTGCATCCACCTTTTGGTCCTTGGTCTCCACATCCATCCAGCTGACCCCCAGCGATATGAATAATGAGAGCTAATATGTACTGGATACCAGCCAGGGATCAGACTCTGTTCTAAGCATTTCCTCTATATTTCTCATTTCATCCTGCTGAGCAATCCAACGAGGTAGGAACTAGTGTCATCCCTGTTTCACAGATGAAGAAACTGAGGCACAGAAAGGTTACTAACTTGCCCAAGGTCATTCAAGAGCAGAACTGGAATCCAAACACGGCCTTCTGGTTTATAGGATTCATATTCATAACCACAGTGCCATACAGCCCTTCTCAAGACCTCACTAGGGAGAATCGGCCTGACTCTGCTGGGTGTCTCAGTGTCCTCTTTTATCAATAATAAAAATCATAATATATCAAGTACTTTGTATGTGCCAGGCTTTTCCAGATACATTTGATATATTTTTATCTCCCTTGGTGCCTCACAGCAACCTTGAGACACAGGGAGTACCTTGATCTACATTTGGCAGAAAGTGCAGCTCGGAGAGGTAAACGGGCCGGGTCAAGGGTGCACAGCTAGATCTGTCTGGGTCCAAAGCCTGTGCCCAAACCACTGCATAACAGAATCCCAACAACCTGCTGCCAGGGTTCCAGCTCTGATCTGGGAGACAGGATGACATTTCTGATTCTATTCTCCTCTTTGGGCCCCCATCTCCCTATCTGTGAAAGAGACCGTGTCTTTGCAGCTCTGAGATGCTACCAGTCTGTACCTCCCCAGCTGGATCTCCTTGTCTCCTGAGGCACCCACAGGGAGCTGCTCATCTGTGCTCTCAGGCACCACCCAGACGCACAGAACACCAATGACAGAGAAGGGCTTCCTTTTCAGGAGACTGGAAGGTAGCCTGGAGCATGGCAGGTCCCTGGTACCACCCTCGTATCAGAAGTCCAGAGAATGTCTGGCCAGTGGGTACCCAGGAGACAGTTGGGACATAGCTCTGTGTGTGTGTGCTTGTAACTCATCATTCCCCTCGCACAGGAATACCTCATTTTATGGTGCTTTGCTTTATTGACCTTGGCACAGACTGTATTTTCTACAAGCTGAAGGTTTGTGGCAACCCTGGGTCGAGCACGTCTATGGGCACCGTTTTCCCAACGGGATTTTGCTCACTTTGTGTCTCTGTGTCACATTTTGGTAATTCTCACAATATCTAAAACTTTTAAATTATTATTATACTTGTTACAGTGATCTGTGATCAGTGACTATCACTCAAAGCTCAGATGATGGTTAAAATTTCTTACCAATATTTTAAATTATTTTTTAAAGAGTTTATTTATTTATTTTCGACAGAGAGAGCACAAGCAGGGGAAGCGGCAGGCAGAGGGAGAAGCGGGCTCCCCTCCTAGCAGGGAGCCCCATGTGGGACTCAATCCCAGGACCCTGGGATCACGACCTGAGCTGAAGACAGAGGCTTAACCAACTGAGCCACCCAGACACCCCTTAACAATAAAATATTTTCAATTAAGGTATGGACGTTGTTTTTGGTTTTTTTTTTTTTTTGGAGACATAATGTTATTGCACACTTAATAGACTACAGTATCGTGTAAATAAAACTTTTACATGCTCTCGGAAACTGAAAAATTCATTTGACTGGCTTTACTGTAGTGATCTGGAACCAAACCCAAAATATCTCCAAGGTGCGCCTGAACTTTCTTCTTCCTTCCAGCATCCTATCTCTCATTTGCCCTTTCTCTGCTTTTGCCTCTTTGTCTCTGAGCATCTATACTCTGTAGACTTCTGACTCCCTTGGTCTCCCACGCCATCCTGAATTCCTCTCTGCCTCTCTCTTCCCTCCCACCCCGCTCCTCTCTTCTCCCTTCCTCTCCTTCTCTCTCTCTATCCTCTTCCCTCACCTCCGTCCATCCTCCCTCTCCTGTCCCCTACTTTCCCTCTCTCTCATCTCCCATCACCCTCCCCCCCTCAACCACCTCCTCTCAGGTCTGTCATTTGTTGCCGTTTGTGAAGCCTGGCAGTGTCCTTGGTGGGTGGTGGATCACGCACATCAGAGGTTTGAATCAAATCAAACTGCAACTGAATTACACTAATAAACCAATTAAATGCCATTCAAAAAGTAATTTCTGCAGCACCCCTCATATTTATTGCAAATCTTGTTTCTCTAACATGATGCTGTCTCCTGTCCCCTCCCCATCTCCCTTCTTCCCTCCCCTTTCCCTCTTGGCTCTTTCTTTCTCCACACTCAGCCTCTTTCTCATTTCCTCTCCCACAAAGCCTTCCTGGAGCTCCCCTTCACCCGCACATCCCACTGCACAACCTCCTTCCCCAGCCTGGGATTCAAACAACATTAAAGGCTGTTGGTCAGGTGGAAAGAGCACTGACCTGGGAGTCAAGAGGCTTGATTTCTGACTTTTGGCCCTGCCACTCACTGGCTTTATATTTTTTTGAGAAAGTCCTGGAGGCATTGGGCCATGGAATTCCAAGATCATTCATAGCTCCTGTGGTCTACAGTTTCGTGACCAGATTGGCTCATTAGGCCCAGACAGAACTGGATTTGAATCCCAGCTGTGCACCTACTAGCTGAATGTCTTAGGCAAATGGCTTCACCTGCCTGTGCCTCAGTTTCCTCATTTGAATGATGGGGGTAACAGGAGTACCTCTCATATGGTAAGGATTATTATGAAGATCAAATAAGCTAATACAGGTAAGAAGCTTAATATGATGCCTGGATCACAATCAACAATCAGTAAAGGGGAGCCCCTACTGCTATGGTTGTTCCTACTGCCACCGATGTTGGGACAGGTGCCTTTTTCCTCCTTGCCTCAGATTTATGCCTTGCCCCTTAGAGGAGGTGACTTCCACCCTCTCTCTCTCCACTCTGGGAAGGTTGTAAGAATTTCTGGTCTCCTCTCTTCCCCATATTCACTCCCCTCCATTGTGAACATTGTCAGTCCAGTTGGTCAGAGTACAGAAATAACTAGGTCAGGTTTGATCTGCATGTGGGGTCACTGCATACAAAAGCAATGCACACACTCTACACACCGTCTCCTCCCCCTGCTTCTAGGTGGGTGAGGAAAGCTTTCTCGCTCTCCAGCTGCTTCTGAAAATGTGGATGTCAAGCTCTGGAATTTTGTTCAGGTATCAAAGGCAAATGTCCTAATTCCGCCTCAGACCCAGGTCACATTTTTGGTTGCAGCTTTCCCAAGTTTAGCACTGGATATCCATGTCTCAGTATTCTGTTTTTCATTGGATTATCCATCTGCCACACTGTTTATATATCATGTTGATAAGATGTCCAGTCATCTTGGTTTGCCTAGGACTGAGGGGTGCTCCTGGGACACAGGGCTTTCAGTGCTAAAACTAGGAAAGTCATGAGCAAATCAGGACCAAGGGGTCACTCTGCGCAGTGGTCCAAATTTTGAAGTGATGAGTAGTATGCTAAGTTTCCTAAACAAATAATAATAATATTCATGATACTAGTGCTAAAACATGAAAATTATAGAACATGTGAAACATGCAATAAAAGGAGACAGAGAAGGAGGAGGTGATTGTACTCCAGCCAGGCCCACCAGGAGACACTCCTGTGTGCTCAAGGACATGCCCTTTACATGGACACATGGACTACAGCATAAACGGTGTCTTCTTGGCACTGTGTATTATGTCAGTGCCAACCACAGCATTGCTGGTGTTGTGTACCAAGGGAGCACCAGAAAGTTCAACAACAGAACATAGTGTGTCAGTGCTGGTTGGCAATGAGAACTCATTTGATTCAACTATTAGAGTGTTCTGAAAAATAAAGGCTAAGATGATGCCTATTGTGTTTGAGCCAAGTCCCATCCCTGACTTCCTTAATTTCTGTGGTTCTGTGTTCAGTGCTTTTATATTTAGATGGTATTCAGATGAAGGATTAAGGTGGATAAATCTGCTCTTAATAAGTAGGGCCAGATATCAATAAAACAGCTGGACATCGAGAGGCCAATCCAGCTCTTTTCCACCCCCTTGGATCCTGTCTTCATTCTGCAGACCACAGGAGCTAGAAGGTGAGTGGCAGTGAGGGAGAACCCTAAGCTTTCCAGGAAGAGCTCATAATAACCTGGGTCTAACTGGGTAGTGGGAGTACTCAATAGCAAGTTTGTGGGGACACCACACCCTTGTAGCATTCCATGAAGACATGGAAAAGAGGAGGACAACAACAAAAAAAAGAGATGGGGGGAGGATGAACGCAGGACACTCAATATTGTCTAATAAGAAGGAGATAAAAGATTGAGCAGAAATATGAGGAAAAGTTTGCTGAGCTGAAGAACAACTTCTGTTGGCAAATCAAATACACTTAGCAAGTTCTGGGAACAAATAATGAGAAAAGACAAACACCTAGAAATCTTGGTAAATAAATGTCTTGACTTTCAAAGATAAAGAAGCAAGTCTATAAGTAAGACAGGATTGGTTATGTGTATAGCCACTGGGCCGTAAGCATAGTGAAGATGCTGATGTGCCCACCTTGATCACAGTTGTGTCCCTAGCACATACCAAAGGGCATAGCCCATAGTATATGCTCAATACATGTTTGCTGAATTAATAACTAGACGGATGTAACAGAATTATAACTTCCTGCCCATTCCTATAGTATTTATGGTTAGTCACTCCTATAGTATTTCAGTCACAATCAAACCTCACTGACGTGCTGGACCAGCAGGGAATATTACTACCCTCATTTTACAGTTGAGGAAACTGAGATTCAGCCAGGTGATGCTATTGCCCATTTAGGTATCCAACAATTGACGGAGCCTCATTGAGAACGCGGGTGTCTCAGTTGCCAGCCCTAGACTTAGGCCTTAATTGCTCAGAGGTAGCCCAGAAACATCTTCATGCCCCTCTCTCCTTATCTTTAGCAAATGTGTTACAAGGATTTTACCACATGCTCAAGCAACACAGATATAAGCCAGCTGTCCCTGTGGTGATCACAGTTTGGGAGGCCTAATAGACACCCACAGGGTACACATATAAATAAGTCAGCCATGTTGACCCATAAAGCAATTCCATGTGATAACGTGGCCCTTGGCAACAAAACCTTGATTCACACAGATCTATTTTCCTTGGTAGGCCTGGGATAATTTTTCACCCAGACTGTAATGTGATGGGGAAGCACAAAGACATCTATAAAAAATTCAAGAGAAGTCCAATCCTTATTCTGAAGGGTTAGTTTTGCCCTTTCTCTCTTCTGGTCTCCCAGTCTCCCCTCCAGCCCCAACCACAAGACCTGGCTCTCCATCCTGCATTCTGAAAAAGAAAGTCTGTTTTCTAATAACAGTCCTTAACTCCTAGGGCATTTTCCTCCTTGTATGGTATGGCACTTTGCAGTCTGGGTGGCATTCATTTTGAATTCTCTCTCTCTCTACTTCCCTCTCTCCCTTTCCCCTTCTGCCTCTGTCCTTCCATCCCCATCTGAGAAAGAGAGGCCAAACCAGTGATCTACCCCAGAGCTGGAAAAAAAGAGGTGGAGTTACCTCTTGCTTTTATCAGCAGAGGGTGTGGACATCTGCCTGACCATCAGAATTCTTGTCACTCCCAACACAACCTATTTCTAAGACCTCTTGGAAATAAGACAAAAAAAAAAAATTCCTCTGGGTGCCCCCTTTCCCTAGAGCAGTAAGTGGCAGAAATGAAGAGGGTTGGCAAGGAGTTCACCCAGAACAGAGCCCTTAGCATCATACTATTCTCAAATACCACCAGCGGATCTGAGGCCATCCTAGGAATGGCTTGGACACAGTTGAACAGAGCAGTGGGAGGTATCATAAGGTAAAAGTGAGCATCGCAGACCACCTTGAAGGCTCATTCTCTTTTCTGCTCCGTATCTTCTTTCTTTGCCCCTGTCTTCCTTGTCTTTCTGCACTCAACTTCTTCTTTTCCCCTTTCTTTCTCCTTTAAACTTGGACAGTTATTCCCTTAGACACTACTCACAACTGCTGTCAATCAAGAACTCTCCAGGGGTATTATCCACCTCACTTCCTTTGTGGTCCCCAAAATGCCATTTGAAATGACCAACAGACTATAAACCTAGAGAGAAAATAGTGTTGTTCCTGTATTCAACCATGAGACACTCTGTTTACGCTACAAGCTGAGGAAAGGCAACTCTCATAAGCCAGAAGAACATTCAAGAATATCAGCAAGGTATAGAGTTGACAGGGTGAACACAAAAGAAAGCCCAAGCTCAGCTTAAAGCCACTGCATGGTCAGGACAAAGGGCCTGGAAACAAATGGAAGAGATGCTGGCTGAACCTTATAAACACCTGGTGAGAAGCCAGGGTGGGCAATGAAGTCATCAAGTGACAATTTTGGAACCCACCAGTACTGGAAAGTGAAATGGAGCCAATAGCCATACCAAATGGATTTCACTGTGGCACTGATTAATACTTGGAGCATGAAGAAAGTCAGGGCACTGCTGGGATCTTGCTGACCAAAACTGGGGCCACTTCTGGCTTCCCCACAAAGAAGAAAAAGAAAATCTTCTGCATAGGCAGAGCTCCTTGCCAAAGATATCTTTGGCTCTGGCTACCTATCTTATCTCTCCAAGCAGCTGAATCTATGAAAAGGAAAAGGAAAATTACAATAAATCTAAATGTTTCCCTTTTTTCTCCATCTGGCCTGAAATATCCAACCAAAGATCTACTAAATCCCTCTTAGAACCCATACAGGCTTCCAATTTATGATAAGCCTGGACCTCACTCTGTAAGCATGGGCAAACAGAGAACAATGTTTGGCCATATGAAAAGACCCAAAGTTCAGAAAAAGGGAATAAAGAAGGCTCAGTGATACAGAGGCAATGCAAGGAGAAAAGTTTGGAACTTTCTTGATAAAAGACAGCATTGCATTTATATAGCTAGAATAGATAATCAGACAGGGGTACCTATGAAATCTGGAAAATGCAGGGAAATGAAAATCATGTTGGCTAAATTAAAAATAAAATTTCAATAGGAGCATTAAACAGTAAGTTGCATATTATGGAGCATTAAAAGAAAACTGTATAGATAAGCTCAAGAGAATCTCCCTTAATTCAGAAACATGTAAAGGAAAAAAGGAAAATAAAAGACACAGAAAACAGGTCCACAACATCTAACTGTAGAATAAGGAGAGGCAAGAACACCAAGAAATAATAAAGAAAACTTTGCTGAGTTAAATGATTACTTTTATCTACAGATCAAACAGACCTCAGTAAGTTCCTGGGGAAAAAAAAATGAAGAAAAACAAAAACCTAGGTATCTTGGTGAAATTTTTTCAATTTCAAAGATAATGAAGCAATTTTACAAGCAAGGCAGGGATAGAGGTTAATATTAAGAAACAAAATCCAGGCAGTCCTCAAACTTCTCTTCTATACCATAAAATATAATGAACAGTACAGTTTTGAGGGGAAATACCCATGATCCAAGAACTACAGAATCAATGAAGGTAATGTTCCAAATGAAGAGTAAAAAGTCTACATTTTAAAAATGTAAGAATTAAACTCTGTAATTTGTATACTCTGAAAAAAATGAAAAAATATAGTGTAGCCAAGTAGGAAATTAATCAAAATAATGAATTATATAGTTCATACAGTAGAAAACAGAAAATGAAGAAAATATTAAAAATAAGACATAAAATAAGATACTATATTGGTTATGACTATAATTATAAAGGGGTTAAATTCCACTATCAAAACACCAATACTCTCAGTTGTGCATCAAAAATTAAAATCCAAAAATTAAAATTTACTACATGCTTTTTACAAGGGACACACCTTTTTACAAAGGACAGAAAATGCTTAAAAATAAAGGTATGGCCAAAAATATATCAGACAAACCAAAAGAAACCAGGGGTGAAAATATCAATGAACAGAGAATTCAAACCAAAAGAAAATAATATTCAAAGAGGGGGTTTTACATGGGCAGGAAATTCATGCCATGAAGACACAATACTGTGGATATTAATGTACTGAATGGTACAACTTTAAAAGGTATAAAGTGAAAATTGTAAAAAAAAAAAAAAAAAAAAAAAAGGAAGGGTAAAAAAATACAGGGAGAAACAGCCAAATCATAATTACTTTAGAATACTTTAACACTCCTCAACAAACCAAAGAGATAAAAATTAGTAAGTCTGTTTTCTAATACTAATATGTATATAATATGTATAATGCTAATATGTATATAACTAATACTAATATGTACATAACATACATATATAACTAATATGTATATGTGTATATATACATATGTTAGAACTTTAGCCCTCTTAAGAACATGATTCTTAAATATCAGATCACTTATTAAAAAATTTATAAAAAACAAATCTCAAAATTTATAAAAAATAAGTCTCAAAACTTAGAAATTCTGCAACTGTAATGGAGGCCAGGCTGTCCTGCCCAGATCCACTTTCGTTAATGAAGAGTGTATTCTTCTAGGCCCTGGGAGTCCTGTCAGCAGAGAGCACTCAGCTGACAGACACTTCAGGAACTGTCCCCTGCAAGAGTCCAAATTCTGCCCCTTCCAGAGGCAGCCTGCATTCAGTGATTGTTGTGGGCAATAAAGGTGTCTTCTCACCCCCAACTCCAGACAACTTGGAAGGGTTCCCCCAACTTCAGAGCTCGCTGTGGGGTTAACTGAGGGTTCCACTGAGACTCCTTTGTAGCTCAACTTGTCCATCTCCCCAGTCCTACTTCCTCCCTTTCCCTTCCACAGGTGTCACTTGAGCCCAAGATCACTTGTCATAAATCCCTTGCATGGTAATCTCCAACTCAGAACCTGCTTCCCACAGAGAGAAACCTGTAAAAACTGACCGCACTGCAATATAACTAGAACTGCTTCTAAAATATTTAAACATGAAAGCCAGAGGGACATATATGAACATATGTATTAACTCTATATGGTTATTAGACAGAGAATCAAGACTTAAACTCATAGCTAACTTTGAAAATTTTGGTATTGAGAATATTACATATCAAATTTGTTAATATGTGCTGCTAATTCTGTACTCAAAAGCAAATTCATAGTCTTAAACATTTTTCTTATTATATAAGAAAGAATAAAATATAAATTAAGAAAAGTCAATCCAATAAGATGTAAAACGGGCCATAAAACATACCTGAAAAAAATTAAGAAAAAAAAAATTTTAAGATACATTCTGAAGTATGCAGTGACAAAACAACATGATTTTTAGGGTTTTTAAGAAATATTTCAGCAAACAAGACAAAGAAAAAAGGAAAAAGGGAAAGATGAAGCCAAGCTAGCAAAATCTTGATATTGTACATGGTGATAGGTACATAAGGATATCTTATACTATTAATTTTGAGTGTGTTTAAACATTGTCATAATAAAATAGCAAAAAAGAAGAAAGGAATAAAAATAAAGATATTAATGAACTAGAAAAAACTAAAAGCTAATAGAATTGATATATAAATATAAAAATTCACTCTTGGAAAAATCAACAATAAAATAGATGATTCATCCTATCTAATCAAGGATAAAAGAGAGAACAAATGAATATATATAATTAGAATATAATTACAGATCGAAATTTAGATTTAAATATGACAGGACTATAATTATAACTTGTAGCTGATACATTTAAATACCTTCAATAAAATGGCCAATTTGTAGGGGAAATACAAATTACCATATTAGCACGAGAGGGAGAAAAATTGACTAGACCAGTGATGGCAGAGAATCTGAACATGTGTAACATCAGTACTCTGTTAAGAGCCTTGGACCCAGATAACTCTAGAGAAGGATCCTTCAAACTTCCAGAAACTAGCAATCTCATACCTTATAAGGTAACAAAACATAGAAAGAGGAGACATTTTCCCAAGTATTAATAAGATTAATATAACCCTACTACCAGAATAGTGATAATAATAATAACCAATTATTATTGGTTATATAACCTCACTATAAATGTAAATGCTAAAATCTTATGTCAAATATTAGTAAATGGACATAAGTTTATTGAGATAAATGTGCTATAACCCATGAAATTTATCCCAAGTCAAATAAGAAAAAAATATTGGGGTTATTTAAATGAATGCCCCCTTAAAAAACCACACTCATTACAGATAAGTTTGAAATGTTCCCGAACTAGGAATAAATTTGATCAAGAATATCAATTGCAAGTGAACAAAAGAACATCATGCTTCTGGATGAAACACTAGGAACATTCTTGACAAAGACACCTGCTACTATCTCTTTTATTTCACAATTTCCCTCAAAGGTTCTAATCAATGCAAGAAAGCAAAAAAACTGAAATAACAGGATCAGTGTCTCCACCCTCCATCCTTCCCCTTCATGCCACTGAGAAAGACTCTTAACACCCTGCCTGGGGCCCCTTGTTCCCAGTCAGAAGAACTTATTTGTTTATTTTGGGGGTGGACATAAAAATAAAAGAAATAACAAAGCACATGACTGGCAGATTTGACCACGTAAAATATTAAATGTTTTTGTAAATTTCTTGACCAAGATCTTAAAACAAATGACAAAACCTGAAAAAATATCTGAAACATCCATGACAGACAAATGGTTATTGAAACACTTATTATACTAGAACAGCAAATAGCCTTTTTAAAAAAAATGGACAAGGACATGAATTGGCATTTAGAAAAGAAGAAATACAATGACCAGTTAGTAAATGAAAAACAAAAAATTATGAAAAAATACAAATAAAAACAGGGTATCATCTTTTTCTTATCCTTATTTGATAAGATTTTTTTTTTTTTAAATGAAAATAGGCAGCATGGGTGAGACTGCAGATAGCTAGGTCCTTTTATTTACTGCTAGCGGGGAGACAAATTCATGCAACTATGGCAGGGGGCAATTCATCCATAAATCTCAAAACTCTAAAAATTATTCATATCATTTTACCTACCAATTATTTCTGGAATGTGATGGACAGACTCTAAGATGAAACCCCCCCCCCCCCGAGATCTCCACCTCCTGATGTTCACACCCTTATGTAATCCGTTCCCCTTGTGACTTGCTTTTTTTTTTTTTTTTTAAGATTTTATTTATGGGGCACCTGGGTGGCTCAGTTGTTAGGCATCTGCCCTTGGCTCAGGCCCTGATCCCAGGGTCCTGGGATCGAGCTCCATGTCAGGCTCTCTGTTCAGTGGGAAGTCTGCTTCTCCCTCTCACACTCCCCCTGCTTGTGTTCCCTCTCTCTCTGTCAAATAAATAAATAAAATCTTTAAAAAATTATTTTTTTAAAGATTTTATCTATTTATTTGAGAGACAGGGAGAGAGAGAGATCATGAGCAGGGGGGAGGGATAGAAGGAAAGGCAGACTCCCCACTGAGTAGGGAGCCCAATGCGGGGCTCAGTCCCAGGACTTGGGATCATGACCTGAGCTGAAGGCAGACACTTAACCAACTGAGCCACCCAGGTGAGCTGTGACTTGCTTCCAACCAAAAGAATATGGCGAAAGTGATGGGCTGTCTCATTTGTGGTTAGGTTACATTAAGACTGTAAATTCTATTTTCCTAGCCAACTCTTTCCCTTTCTGACTTTAATGAAAACAACTGTCAATGCTGTAAGCTCTTTGGAGAAGCCACATTGCAAGGAACTGAAGGAGGTCTCAGGTCAGCAGCTAATAAGGGACTGAATCCTGCCCTCAACCACTTGAATGAACTTGGAAGCAGATCCTACCCCAGCCCCAGCTGAGCCTTCAGATGAGACCTCAGCTCTGGCTTTGCCCCTAGATTTTAGCCTTGTGAGATAGCATGAAGCAGAAGACCCAGCTAAACCTGATCCATGGCAACTGAGATAAAACTGTGTTTTTTAGCTGCTAGTTTGTGTAGAGTTAATTTGTTACACATCAATACATAGCTAATGCATAAGGATTTACTAGAAGGAAATAATCATGGATGTGTGCAAGATCTGGACACATGAAATTCACTGCAAAATTTTTATAACTAAGAACATTTGGCAACAGTCTAAATGTCAAAGAGTATCAGGCTGGAGAAATCAATTGTACCAGTGAATCATATGAAATTGTCATTTTTGTAGGTTAAAACAGGTTGAATATCACTAATTATATACATTCCAACCTGATATATTCATACAATATAGGCATTAAAGTAGTATTCCTGAAAAATAGTTTTCAGTATGGGGGGGGGACTTCATGAAAATTTCATGATTTGTTGTTAAGTGAGAAAAAAGTTTACAAAACTATGAAAATATAATTTTGACACAGCAAGAACAAAGAGATGTATGCATATGTATAGACAAAAGATTGCAGGGATAGCAATAAAAAGTTAACAGTATTTATCTTGAAATGATGGGACTTGGGTGATTTTTCTTTTTCTTTTCTTTTCTTTCTTTCTTTCTTTTTTTTTTTTTTTTTTTGGCTGTACTTTTCCCCAGTGAACATGTCTTATTTTTTATAGTCAGGAAGCAAGCTTAATTAATACAAGTCAACAATGGAATAAATTCCTAAGCCAGAACTAAACTTTCTGCTTAAAACATGGTCCCTGGTTTCTCACAAATCATTCTGCCTGATTTCCTGGGCTTACAGAATCACTAAGAGTGCATTTATAAGTGCCCTATGATATCATCAGCAGCTCTGCCGGATTAGCTTGCTGTTTTCTGGAAATCTGTCATCCCTCCCTTGTGGTTAGGGGTTTTTTCTCATTCCGTGGCATACCCCAGGTTCTCTGAGTTGCTCTTTACAAATCCCTTGGTTTCTGACATTTCATGATGCTGGGCAGTAGAGGGAATTCTGAGGACAACATGTGTTCTGAGAAAATGTGGAAGCTCACTGTGTATTTTTTCTCTCATGTTTCAGTTACCTCCGCCCTTCTGTTGCTGTTCAGATTCATCTGTTACCCAGCTAATGACCCTATTAGAGAGCTGAAGCGCTCCCCAGCTTCGTTGTGAATGGCTGATGGATTTTCTCTCAGACCCCAGAAATGCCCTGGGACTGCTGTGTGGGTCCCTGAGGGATGGGCCATTATCTGGGAGGTCCTGCTCATGGAGAAACACATTCCCGCACATCAGAATGCACTCCTATCACGTTTACATGGTGCAGCCTCCTTAATGTGTCCCTGACCATGTCATGTCTGCATTTAATCCAAGGCCCCCACTCCCTGGAGAAGAAAGGGCTATGAGTGATGTGATTTTTGGCATATTCTGAGACTTTCATTACAATCAAAGCATGTGTTATCACTGCAGGAAGAAGCGGGGGTGTAGGACATGGGTTCGTTGTGACTGTACACATTTTCTCTCACTGACAAAGGACTTAAAATTTTCAACTTCATATCCACACTTAAGTTACAACAAGATTGGACTTAGACCAACCATGAAGACAAGAACCATTTCTGTCTGATTCACCAAGCTCTTAGGACCATTTCTGGCACATAGTGGGCTCCTGATGGCTGGTTAGTAAACAGCTAGATGACTGGATTAATAAATGACATCAGGAATTATTAGCATGTTCTTAGTTTGGAATTCCACCTATTGGTCCAATTTCTAATCCTGATAACCATATAGAATAAACCTTCTCTATTCTGCGTAGAGTTTTTGAAATGTTTGCTCACTCTTGTATCTCTCTGTTTTCATTGATTGTTTCCTTGAGGCTTAACAATTGCAGTGCCTTCAGTCACAGAATATTATCAGTTTTCACTCAGTGACAAAGGAGAAATCACTGTCCTTGTCCTTGGCTTTGATTGAGGAAATTAGAATGGGAATAAGGGAGCAGGTTCTGGTGGGCGCATATCCAAGCCATGTTCTTCATTCTCACTTGAGGGAATGAATGGGGGTGGTATAATGTCTACCCATCCCCTCTCATGAAGAAAGATACTGCAAGTAGTTCCTCACCACTGGGTATGGGGCATAGTACTTTCCCCCCTGTGTCTACCTTTTAAGTGGTGTCCTTAATCAGTCCCTGCTTGCCTCTGCTATTATCCTATTCCAGGGTATGTAATCTGCCTAGACCACCCTTTTATGGAGCAATTCTGACTGTGTGTCCTCACCATAATGCCTCCCACCATATAGAAACCCCAGGCAAGAGTGTTTGCATAACTATAATGTGGCAAGACCGGTGTTTCTCTGGTCATGTCTATAGCCTGGAATGGCTAATTTAAGTTCATTTTCCTTCAAGGTCTCCTCCTCCTCCTCCAGGAAGCCTTCCCTGAGCAGCCCACTGTCTCCTCTCCTGAATTTGTGATGCATTTCTCTCTCAAGGTAGCACGGTGCTACCAGAACATGGATTTTGGAGCCAGGCTGAACCAAGTTCAAATCCTGGGTCTGGCATTTACTCTGTGCAAGGTAGGGCCAGATAATTTGTTGACTATAAGCCAGTTTCCCCACTTGCAAAATGGGGTTAGTAATTCCTCCCTTGCAGAGTTATTCTAAGGTGGTGGCTTTCACAGGGCATTCAGTATCACCTGGAAATTTGTTAGAAATGTTAATCCTAAGACTCCTCTTCCTCATATCTGCTGAATCAGAAACTGGGGATGGTGTCTAGCAATTTATGCTTTAATAAGCTTTTCTAATGCATGCTTAAGTTTGAAAACCACTAAGAATTAGCAACAACATGTGCAAAGTACCTGCACATATGTGTTTAAGAATCTTAGCTATTATACGTATGAACACCATTTGGCTTAATGCTATCTTCCATTAATCAATCTGTTAAGAGAGGCAGTATAGCATAGTGGTTAAGAGTATAGGCTTTGGAGTCAGGTTGTCCTAAATTCCATTTATACCAGTTTTGTGATCTTGGGTGACTTAGTTGCTTCTCTGTGCCTCTATAGCTGTGATACAGAGATAATAATAATAATAAATACTCTGTTGTCTGTTATGAGGAATAAACTGTGATAAGATGTATTGAATACTTATCCCATTGTCTAGCACTTAATAAGGGCCCTTTAAAAATGATCTATTATTCTACTCTACAATTATGTTTATTTCTACTCAACTATATCATAAACTCTTCAAAAGCAGGGCTAGTAACAACGTTATTTATGTCCTCCACAATGAGTTCCATCATGGAGTAGACAGCAAGGGCACAATTAATGCTTGTAGCTCTGATTCTCTTTGCCCTGTATTTTAATATCATACAGGGCAAGAACTCTAGCTTTATCATTATTTGTTGATATGAGTTGATATCAAAGAGGAAAGCTGCCATTGCCAAGTTAAGTGATCCTGTAGGAAGATCTGGGATTGTGTCCCTATTCTGGCATCTATCAGCCATGTGACTTTAAGATTCCATTTTTTAAATCCATACAACAGGGATTATACTTTGTATGAGTTTAGAAACAGAACACTCTAGATCAAATTGCTGCAAACCATAAGGAAATATCTGATTTTAATTCCAAGAAGTCCAGTGGTTTACTGAGTGACTCAATGATGTCACTGAGAGCCCAGGTTCCTTCCATCTTTTTGCTCTCCCACCTCTGATATAAGGGCTGTGCTCTCAGGCTGCTCTGTCATTACTTCAAGTAGGCTGATAGTCCCAGACATCATACACAAGTACCAGAATGTCCAGAGAAAGACAAAGACCATCTCGAAATGTGACTTCTTCTTAAGAAGGAGAGCTCTTTCCAAAGAGACCCCCAGCAGATTACCTCTCTTTATGTCTTATTGGCATAAACTGGGTCACACATTCATTCCTAAAACAACTGCAAGTAAGAGACTGGGATGCCCACAGTTAGCTCAGGCTGATGACCTGGCCTGGAGTGGATAGACTGGTGCACCAATGCTACTACCCAGAACCAAATTTACTGGATTGTTGTGGCAATTAAATAAGATTACTGTACCACATGCTATATTTAGCATACCAGTGATATGTGATGGACATTCCCCTCATTCTCTGCCTCTTCCTCTGAGTCCTTGATCTCACCTCTCACATACAACCACAAGTTCAAATTATGTGTCTTCTTAACAGAACTTATTTGTCCATCTCTGCATATGACAGACCCATCACACCCCCCAAGTCCAAGTCAACATCATCTCTTCCCTGAACTTCTGCAACAAATCTACCCCCACAATTGTTGGTTGTTTTTTTTTTTTTTTTAGATTTTATTTATTTATTTGACAGACAGAGATCACAAGTAGGCAGAGAGGCAGGCAGGCAAAGAGAGAGGAGGAAGTAGGCTCCCCACGGAGCAGAGAGCCCGATGTGGGGCTCGATCCCAGGACCCTGGGATCATGACCTGAGCCGAAGGCAGAGGCTTTAACCCACTGAGCCACCCAGGTGCCCCCAATTGTTGGTTTTTAATTCATTCTATGATTGATCTTTCCCTACCCATCCTCTCTACAGCTGCTAGAGTGATTTTTTAAAAAATAACCTCATCTGCTTAAAACCTTCTGTGGGTTCCCATTCTCCTAGAATAAAATCAAACACAGATGTGGCAGTCATGAGCCTGTATCTCCTAGATCTCCAACCACAGGGAACATAACTGACCCAAGACCTCCAGCGCTGAGCTCTGGCTTCTGTGGAAGGGAAAATCATACTTTCCACTGGCTGCTTCTAGTCAGTGGCTGCGTGGCCAGGATACTAAGACAGGGACACATGTGACTCCTCTATGGCCAGCTTTGGCTTGAGGGCTCCATAAGAATAAAGGCGAAACTTCTAGAGAGTGCACAGCTGGCTAGGATGTTTTCGCTCAAGCTTTCTTCCTCCCCTTTTTCCTTTGTCCAGGGTCTGATTCTTTCCCAGCCTTCCCTATCTCCCTCTTCCCACCCCTATGTGTCTCTCAGGCAGCTCCCCTAGTAAAATCCTTAGCTGTGTAATCCTGTCTTGGCAACTGCTTCTAGGAGGACTTAAAATCACAGAGCTAACACCTCCATGATCTGGACTCTACCTGTCCAGCTTCATCTCTCACCACTTATTCCTCATACAAGATCACCACGCTGAAATACAGAGAGTTTTCCCTTACTTCCTGGTCTTTGCTCATGCTGCTCTGCCCCAACACCACCCCACTCCTACACTCCCTATTTGGCTAACGTCTCAGTACAAGTGTCATTGCTTCTGGAGATCTTTATCCTCTGTCTATATATATATATATATATATATATATATATATATATATATATACACACACACACACACACACACCCCCACCAGCGCTGCATGTCTTTGCTCTGGATACCCAGAACACTCTTCCCAGACCCCTATCAAGGCACTCCTTAGTCTATGTTGTATTTTCTAAAAATTTATTTATTTATAATTTGAGAGAAAAAGAGAAAGAGTGAGAAGAAGCACTGGTGGGGAGGGGGGCAGAAGGAGAAGGAGAGAGAAACTCAAGCAAACTCTGCACTGAGTGCAGAGCCCGACACGGGGCTCCACCCCATGACCCTGAGATCGCAGCCTGAGCTGAAACCAAGAGTCAGATGCTCAGCACCACCCAGGTGCCCCTATTTTGTATTTTTTTCTTTTTTGACTCAGGTTCCTCCCCACATACAATGCAAGCCCTGTGTGGGGCAGAATCATGTTCTCTCGTTTTCCCTGTTTCCTCACTACCCAGAACAGTACCTGACACACAACAGGTGCTTATCAATTGATGGTCCCCTTATCCTCTAACAGCCCCAGTACAGAGCTGGGGAGACACACCGAGTCCCTGATAGAGCCCTGAAAGACAGGCATGTTATGTCCCCAACATTGGTCAGGTTCAGACGTAGAGGGACCAAAAAATATCCTAAGGCCCCAAGATCCAGCTTAGAGACGTGGCCAGCCTGTGTGTCCCTGTGCTTCCACAGGACAGGGAGCCCCAGGGAGGCTCAGTTTAAAAGCACGTCAATCACGCTCTGTCGAATCCTGGATTAAAAGATCAAAGCTGACAAGCTGCCTGTTGGAGGAGGGGGCCAGCCAGGACATACATGGAAATGTTTGGAGTAGAATACACACAAAGCAGGGGCTTGTGAAGAGCTGGGATCCTGTGTGTACAATTGATGAGTTGCACAAAGGCGTCCAGTCTACGGTGGCTTGCAGGGGCTGAACCCAGCCCACATTCCCTCCACCACTGTGTGTGCCCTGCTGTCAGGCTGCATCAGCCAGAATTCAAACACCCAGAGAGGGCACCCTTGGTAACCACCCAGAGATGAACCATCATCCTCCCTGACTGAGGAGGGGCCAGGCTCTGGGAAAGAACTCAGGGCTGGAAGCCAGCAGAATTGAGTTCTAGCCCTCATCAGCCCCTAATATGCTGGAGGATGCCAAACTACCCCCTTCCCAGGGCTTCGGCTACTATTTTTAAGTCCCACGATGTGCCAGGCACTGGGAATATGGCAAAGACAGAAAGATTAACAGTCCTCTTGAAATGCACAAATAGATGGAGAAAATAGACATTAAACAAATAACCACATAAATACATCGAAACAATTGTAATAAGCACAGTGAAGAAAAGTCTAGGGTTCTGTGAGAGAGAATTACAGCAAGGGTTTCATTTGCAAGAAGAGAAGGAATCATTAAGGAAGAAGCATAAATGGGAGTTAACTAGAATGAGGAGGAAGGGCGGTAAGATTTTTGGCTGGAGAACAGTCATTATCCATGCAACAAATATTTATTAAGCACCTATTATGTGTTGGGTCTGGAGCAACAAAGAAAGGAAAAAAAGTTCAGCGAAGGAAGGAGACACAAAACGGAATGAGTTTATGTAGAAGGTAGAGGCAAAACCTAGATCATGCCGCACCTTGGAGAGTAAGGATAGGGTTCAGAGTTTTCTTCTGGGAATAATAAAAAAAAGATGTTGGAGGGTCTTAAGCAGCTTCATGACATGATCCAATCTGCATGTGAGACCCCGCTGCATGCTTTCGGGAGACCAGAGCCTGGTGCGCACTAAGATCTCAGTGCCTGTGGGCTGCCATGCGGATGATGCTGAGGACTTGTCTAGCTCTGCTCCCCCAGGACACGACAAAAGGCCCATAGCTCCATGACCTGAGACCCATGGCCTCTTTCTTTGTCATCTGGCCCTCAAGCAGGAGCAGAGGAGTTGCTATGCCTTTTAGGATCTCAGTTGTCATATCCCTCCCACCTTAGGGGAACCCCTGGTCTAGAAGGAGGGAAGGAAGACTAAAGACAGCCCACCATTCAGGAGGTAAGCTGGTCATCGTGCTCATCCCTTTGCAAAGTTGCTCTCTGTTTTGTGATCCAGGGATGAGTGCTTGTTAACCAGAATCCTGATTCTGTTCGGGCATTTGGGCTGGCGGAAGACAGCATGCCTCATTAGGGGAGGGGCTGGCCCTCCTACAGCACCAGAGAACGAATCCTGACTGATCGAAGCCATTCATGGATGCCCATTCTCCTCAGCAGTAACTGGTTTGGGTACACGCATGTGATATAATTCTGGAAGGCCAGGGTCAAGATTTTCTTTGTTCCTAAAAGAGGACACGAGAAAGGATGCCCTGTCTTATTGTATCTGCACAAAATGCACAGAGGTGATGCACCCCTCTTGTAGTGGTGAGGGGAGACACCTTTAACACCCCAAGAATGGCAGAACCAAACCTGAGGTCCAGCTGAGTTGCTGAACTGACCAACCTTGCCTCAGGGCACCCCAAGGTGTATGTAATAATGATTTACACATGTCAAAATCCCTCTGTCACTACTGGGTAGGCTATGGCTAGCAACTCCGCTCTGTGATACATGCAGTCTGTGTCCAGTAAAGCTTCCCAGCTTCACATCAAGGAGACATTCAACTGAGTTGCAGTCTGGAAGTTCTGCCTAGCAAAAATTAAATTTTAAAAAATTTTTAAAGTTTTTACTTATTTAAATTTTTATGGGTTTTAAAATGCTTACTGATGCTTTAAGGGTTCTTTCCCTATTAAAGAAACCCTGTGGAGATCATCTCTTTGCCTTAATCAACCACCTAGGATCTTGGCCCATGGGGGGATGACCTTGGTTGTGGCTGGATCCCTAGTATCTAGACAAGTGCCCAGCACAGAGTAGGTGTTAGAAAAAGGTTTCTGAAATGAACACATAAACATGAAGTCTTCATCAGAGGGCAGAGTGGAGTTTTCTCTATTAGGGAAAGAAAACATGTATTCTCCTGTTTTGAATGAGACACGAACACATCTACTGACTTCAGTTCAGGCATGAAGCCCCTGGTGGGACTGGACAAAAGCCAGAATTCCCAGCCCTACAGGTGAGTTTTCTGGCCTCAGTGGTCACTGGGGGTCACCATGTGCCATCACAGGTCTCTGGCCCTTGGGAAGTTCTGGTCCACCCAGGCTCCCGCCTGCCCAGATGACCCACAGTATCCCAAGAGTCCCTTATTCTCTGATGAAAGCATATGCTTCACTACCTTCAAATCAGCTGATCTCTCTTGTCATTTTTCCTCTTTCCCATAACTCTTTCATCGTCTGCCTTGAATTCCAAGTGGTTCTTTGCCTACAGATTCCATCTCCTCTGAGAGACCATGAACACAGTCAGTTCTTTCTCTTTGTTTAGGCAAACTTTTAAGAAAACTGTAAAGACTTACGGAAGAGTCCCAACTCGTCAAGGTAGAGCTCAACGAATTTCACCAGATTAAGAAACAGAATATTCCCAATGTCCAGAAGCACTCCCTCCCATGCTCATTTCTGTCACTCCCTCATCTCTCTTCCCTGACTTTTCTAACTTCTAGATGAGTTTTGCCTGTTTTTGCACTGAATGGAAATGAATCACACAGGTCCTCTTGGCACCTGGTTTCCTTGGTTCAACACTAAGTTGGTATCAGTTGCTGTCGATAAGAGTCATTCACTCATTCCCATTGTTCAGATGAGGAAATGAAGGCCAAGGAGCAAGTACAAGCAAGGTCAGCCAGACAACCAACGGCTCCTCTCCACTGCCTTGGAGTCCCTCCCCTATGCTACCACAGTGCCCCTCTGTGGGGCGACCAGCATCTCCTTTTCCCGGCTACCCTACAGGACCACTTTCCCTTTGAGAAGACCACCTTCACCCCCTGCCTTTTCTTAAAAAGAAAAAAAGGAAAGAAAAGAAAAAACTCTTCCTCATTCTCGGTTCCAGAATAAGATCCTCTTTATTTCTCCAGCTCCTTCCTTCCTGTGCTCTCAATAAAAAAAACCCTCCGCCAGCTCCGCAATTACCACTGAGAGAAATCTCATCTATTTTGGGCGATTCATTTGCGCCTTCACACTGGGCTGTCTTTAACACACCTGAACAATCCACTTCAGGATAGCCTCCCCTCTTGGAGTGGCCCCTTTTCAATGCCACCAGCCCCGACTCACTCCCCCTCCATTCCGACTCTTATCCTTTTCATGATTTCATTCCTTGCACTGTTGGAAATGGATCATTCAACCCAGACTGTACTGATAAGACGAATAGCTCTTCTCTGCCTGGGGCCACTGGGTTTACCAACACTTCAATGTAAGCATCTTCTACAAGGATTTAATTTAGATATTTAGACAACAGATTTTTATCTGCCACACTGGTGGCTTTGCCTCAGAGCAGAGTGAGGATAATCGATTGGCTCTTTAATCAGGAGGTAGGTGGGAGGGTCTGTGTATGTGGGCTGTGGAGGATAAAACGAGGACTTGGAGTCAAGACTCAGCCTAGGTAACTGACTCAATGTGTGACCTTGAGAATGTCACTTCCCCACCACATGCCTCAAGGTTCCATCAGTAAAAGGTGCACTAAATCAGAGAGGGAATGCTTAGCTGGGAGTCCACACGGGGCCACCACCCTCAATTGTGCAAATGGCTACTACCCTGTGCAGGGGGTGAGTGGAGGCTGAAGCCCACCCACAGAAAAGGGGCTCCCTCCCCTAAATCACAAAAGTGTCTGTGGCTAAGCAGATGCTGGTGCTGTGACAGGTGTCACTTTTCTGGGGGGGGGGGGGAATGCTTTCCCAGCTTCTCGAAGCATCCTAGTCTGAAGGATTCAAAACTGCCAGTTTACATGGTTTCTCCGATGTCTTGTTTCCCTGTCATTCCCTGAGTTTGCTCAGAGTTCCTTCCCCTTTCAAACGCTCCCTCCCCTCCCCGCGCTGAAATGCTCAGCTCTGGAATAATCTCGAATAAAATAGCTGAAGAGGGGATGTTGCCCGAGGCCACATCTGCCTTTCTCAGGGAGGCAGTTTGACTCCAGGGAGACTGAGGCAGGATGTCCGTGCAGAGAGCAAGGTGCTTTTATGAAGTGTGGGGTGTGAAATGGATAACGTGTCATTCGAGGAGGTAACAGGGTGAAGAGGCAGCTGCTGTCAGTGTTGGCAAGAAGCTGTTGTTGTTTGGGGTTTCGGGCTGAGAGTGAAAAAAATGAAAACAAATGTAGCCAAGGTGAGTGGGTGGTGGGAAGACGCTTGGGGGAACTCAAATCCCAGGAATCTTCAGGGACTGACTGACATCCCTGTTTGACCCATGCCCCGTGCAGGAGAAGAAACAGCAGGCTTAGATCCGCAGGCGGCCCCCACCTGCAGAAAGTCTGTGATTTCAACCCAGGAATGGTTGATGTGTCTGGGGTTAGGGCCTGGTCGTTCAAATTGCACAAAGGTTTTTGTGTTCAACTTCCTTTTGTTAAGCCTCTATCAAATATTTAAGGAGCTGGCCCTTAGAGCATTTAAATTAGGATTTATTTGATTTACGTCAAATTGATTTGTACATCACCTTTGCCAATCAGGTCCTCTCTTTGGGGAATGTGGAGCTGGGGACAAGGAGATTGAGTCTGCCAGTTGTGGGGAGCAGACCTGGAAGGTTATAGAGAGCCTAGGGCTGAATCTGGCAATCTGGAGCAGTTGCGCTCTGGGGGACTCTCTCTGTGATAAACCCCCTTCTACCTGAGTGTCACTGAGTGAGTCTGGGATTCTTGCAACCAAACCATCCTAAAAGAGATGCAAATTTCAGCCGCCACTGGGGGTGATGGCAGGATGGATGCTCTAGAATATTCCGTGGGGTCCTCATGACTCCTAGGGGGCTTGAGAGTGGGTATGCCCCACTTCAAGTAAATCCTGGATATAAAACTCCAATTTTTAACAAAGCAAATTGGATAGAGTAATTTTTTTTATAAAAAGATGTATTTATTTATTTTGGGGCGGGGGGAGGGCAGAGGGGAAGAAAGAATCGTAAGCAGGCTCTACGCCCAGCATGGAGCCCGATGGAGGGCTCCATCTCACCACCCTGAGATCATGACCTGAGCGGAAATCAAGAGTTGCTTAACTGCCTGAGCCACCCAGGCGACCTTATCTAGAATTTTTAATTAAACCCATTCATTCCAGTTCTCCTTTAGGTGCCTGAACAAATGCACCTCCCTCCCCGTCTCCCTCTCTCTCTCTTTGCTTCTCTTTTCCTTTGATTATAACAGCTATCATGTTGTGAGCTCATACTATGTCTTAATGCTGCGCTAAGCCTTTTGCTGACGTTATTTCATCTAACACTCACAACAGCCCTGCTAGGTTATCTTCTCCCGTGCCAGTGATGAGGAAGTTGAAGTTCACCTGGGTTAAGTAACTTGCTCAATGTCATAGACTGCTAAGTAGCAGACGCAGGTCTTGAATGCAGGGCAGCCTGAGTCCAGAGGATGGGACAGAGAGGAGCTGGCGGGTGGGAGCAGAGTGCTGGAAGGAGTTGGACAGAGCTGAGCTTGTCGAGGGCGGGAAAGAGGGCATTGAAGAGGAGTCTTTGCTAGAGTGAAGATGAGATGGACCCCTCCCCAGAGGATGCCAGAAACCCTCACTCTGGACCTCTTTCATACACTCTTCACCGCATTCAATGGATGCCACTCTTCCTTGGCTGCTTTTAAGAATCTCCAAGTCCCCAAGATTCTAGTCTCCCAGTGTCCTCTGCGTGGTCACAACTCACGCACACGTCTCCACCCCTGTCTCCCCAGACTCTTCCACTTCTGCCACCTTCACCTCCTCCTGCTTCCTTCCTGGTTTCCCCAGCAGCTGCCTGTCCACTGAGCATGTACTGATATGTAACCCAGGCACCAAGGTCCACAGTCTGGAGGGGAAAACTCAGAGGAAAGTATCAGAGACAGGGCAATGTCTCACCCAAGGAAATGGGGTGTTTGTGTGCCATTTTAGGCACAGAATCAGGGAAACTTGAGAACTGGAAGAAACCTAAAAGATAGATCAGTTTCAGGATGAGGAGAATGAAGTCTACCAGCATGCACCTAATGGGTGGAAGAATTCTTTATTTCCTTCCTTCCTTCCTTTCCTTTCCCTTTCCTTCCTCATCCATCCATCCAGCCAGCCAGCCATCCAAGAATTCTCAAGCTGCTATCATGTGCCAGTCATAGGAGCTAAAAATACAAGATGGAATAAAACAACCTCAAGGAGCTTATAGTCCAGGCTGCAGAAGGCACAGCTCCCATCTTGGAGACGTTACTATTTCACCAAGATATTAAGGTTGGCTGTTTAACAAACATAATAGTATTTACCATGTTCTAGACCTCTCAATATTTATAAATATTATTTCACTCAATGCTCATCACAACCCTATAAGGAAGGTGTGGTACTTATTTTATCCCCATTTTGCAGATGAGAAAACTGAGCTACAGAGATGAAGGCCACTTAGCTATTAAGGAATGGAGCTGGGATTCAGGCCCGGGCTGCCTGGCTGCATTATGCCTCCTTGCCTTTCTCAAGCACTATCAATATGTTCATAGTAAAATAGGTAAACATACACATAAAGAATGCAAAATCAGAATTAAGAAAAATAAGTGACACTCGGAAGTCAAGGGTAATGAAAGGGAAAACAGAAGAGCATTTGTGAGGTATCACCTTTTCCAGGGTCGTGGGTGTTCAACCACAACTGGGGTATGAATCTCCCGGCAAAGAAAAAAATTACCAAGTCTGAGTTACAGTATTCTCATGACTCTTGATTAGAAAACTGCTCTTTTGGAGAAGTGAAACAGTCTTTTTCTTAAAAAAAAAAAAAAATCATGTATTACTGACCCCTAAACTCTTGAGAGCAAAGACCACATCCTATGAATCTCTATGAGCGGTCCTCTGAAAGAGTGATGTGGAAGGTTTTGGGGGGCAGGGGTGATTGGGGGAGGGGTGTATCAGTGTCCAGGGCTGCCCCGACAATGTGTCATGAATCGGGTAGCTTAAAACAACAGACACGTATTCTGTTACAGAAGTCCCAAATCCAGGTGCTGTCAGAACCATGCTCCCTCCGAAGACTCCGGGGGAAAGTCTTTCCTCGCCTCTTTCAGCGTCTCGTGGCCTGGGTGTTCCTTGGCTTATGGCCAGATCACTCCAACCTCTGCCTCTGTCTTCACATGATTCTTCCCTGTGTGTCTCTGACTCTTCTATTCTTGTAAGGACACCAGTCAGATTGGATGAAGGGTCCACCCTCCTCTAGAACGAGATCATCTTAAATCACTGCAATGACCCTATTTCCAAAAAATGTGACATTCAGAGGTTCCAGGTAGACATGAATTTGGGGGAAGACATTTTCAGCCCACTACAGATGGCCAGAGAGGGCTTCCCTGAGCAGGTGACATTTTTGTTAAGATCTAAAGCATGAGGAGGACCTGGCCACGCAAAAATCTGGGGCAGGAACAGTCCAAGGTGAAGTGTGACGGCGCTAAGTCTGCGACGAACATGGTGTGTAGGAGCGCCAGCAAGGAGATTGTGGTGGCTGCAACAGCATGGGGAAGAAGGAAGTGGGGAGGGCAAACGGGGAGAGGGAGGATAGGGTAGACGGAGGCTGAGAACATTGCCAGGAGCTTGGGATTTCATCATACTACAGGACTGTAGGTTTTGAGCAGAGGAGTGACATGAACTGGTTTGGTTTCTCCATGACCACTGTGATGGCTGCACACAGCACAGCTTAGAGAGGGAAAACAATGCCAACAGCCACAGAGATTTTGAAGACGGTCCCTGTGAGTCCAGGTGAGAGATGATGGCAACTCTGACTAGTTCAGTAGCTATGGGGATGGAGAAGAAGGGATTCAGGCTGTATGTGTAACTGATAGACTTGCTGATGAATCAATTCTATGTTGGGGAAGCAAAGGATGATCCTGCGGTCCTAGTTACTATACCACACATCTGTCCACCTGCCGCTGGCATTTTTCATTCAACAAACACCTTGGTCCTCTTTGCAAGGCCAAACTTAGATTTCAGCTACAGTCCTTTTAACGGCATCATTGCATTCCATAGTTTGGGTAGATCGCAATTTATAATTTATAAAATCCCCCATTGTTGGACACTTAGGTTGTTTCTAATTTCCCACAGTTACACCAATACTATAATAAGAAACATTAATCCGGGGCACCTGGGTGGCTCAGTGGGTTAAGCCTCTGCCTTCGGCTCGGGTCATGATCCCGGAGTCCTGGGATCGAGCCCCGCATCGGGCTCTCTGCTCAGCAGGGAGCCTGCTTCCTCCTCTCTCTTTGCCTGCCTCTCTGCCTACTTGTGGTCTCTGTCTGTCAAATAAATAAAATCTTAAAAAAAAAAAAAAAAAAAAGAAACATTAATCCAATCACTCATGTCTTCAACCTATTTCTTTTTTTTTAAAGATTTTATTTATTTATTTGACAGACAGAGATCACAAGTAGGCAGAGAGGCAGGCAGAGAATGAGAGGGAAGGAGACTCCCCGCTGAGCAGAGCGCCCAATGCGGGGCTCGATCCCAGGACTCTGAGACCATGACCTGAGCCAAAGGCAGAGGCTTAACCCACTGAGCCACCCAGGTGCCCCATTCAACCAATTTCCTGAATGGAATCTGGACACCTGTCTGAGGGTTTCTCCAGGCTAGAAGGGGTATAGCTGGGTTGTAGAATATTCTCATCCTAATGGGATGTAGGTTTTTGCTGAACTGTATTCCCATAGGTTCAGTGGCCATTGAATTCGCTGGGCAGAGAAAGCCCATCCCTTCCTCACCTTCTGGAGCTGAACAGTCCTGGGGAACCCGTCACTTCCTGTGCCTTCTTAAATTAAAAACTACGGAGTAGTTTAGTTTAAGGTAGCCATAGGCTACTTTATGTCAGGTCTTTAAAAACACGGAGTGGCATTTTGGGAATGAGGACCAGGCTGTCCACTGGATCTGGGAAACAGTAGGTTCTCCTTGCAGACTGTTTTCCTTTCTCCTAGTATTTTCCCTCATTTAAACGCAGGTCCGGCAGAAGGAGAGAGATTAAATCCTCATACCTGTTCTGACTCATGGCTCTCCGTCTGTTAGAGCAAATCATTCTTGGTAGAAAGGGAGCAAGACTGGAGAGGGACATAGAATCCAGCTTTACTTTCTATCTTTTCTCTGAAAGCTACCTATGCTTTTTTTTTGGTCTGAGTCTCTAGTCTCATCAGAAACAAAATACAATTTGAGGCAACACACATGGCAGATAAAAGAATAATTTCCTTAATATGCAAAGAGCTCTTACAAATTAAAAAAGAAAAAAAAACCCAACTCAATTCTATTAAATGAATGAAGGACACAAAGAGATAAAGAAATATTAGAAAATTACAAAATGGCCAACATATATGCAAAGATGTGTGTCCTTATTCACTATTAAAGTATGAGAACTTAGATAACACTACACCTAACTCTCAGAAGGGCATGGAGGAAGGAACTCGATAATCCCCTGTCTTGCAAAGGTCAAGGAAAAAAGACTCTCATACCCTTGGGAGGGGAGGGTGCAAACTTTGGGGAGAGCAATTGGGCAATATCTTCTAGGAATTTTTAATAATTCCATTCCTATGAATTTATAGCTTTTATATACTCCCCAAAGTGAAGAAAAATGCACCAAAATGCTTATTGTAATATTTTTTGTTGTTGTAGGAAAAATTCTGAAAACAACCCTGATTGTGAGTCACAGGACACCGATTAAATAAAAAATGGCACATCTATCCAAGAGAATACAATGTAGCTACTACTAGCAAAGAACAGGGAAGCTCCAAATGTAGTGATATATTTTAAAACCCAAGATACAGGGGTGCCTGGATGGCTCAGTTGGTTAAGCGTCTGACTCTTGATTTCGGCTCAGGTCAAGATCTCAGGGTCGTGAGATCAAGCCCCAAGCTGGGTTCCGTGCTGAGTGTGGAGCCTGCCTGAGATTCTCTCTCTCCTCCTCCCTTCACCCTTCCCCACTCATGCTCTCTCTTTCTAACAAACAAAAATCCCAACATAGAAAGTTAAAGGAGAAGAGACAAGTTTCCTAGTGCAATATATAGTATTCTCATAGGAAACATTTCTGGAAAGACATATAAGAAAGCATAAGAGTATTTGCCTCTAACAGACAGTAGTGAAAGGCCTTTCACTATTGTATACTTCTATAGTGTTTTTGATAAACTATTACCATGTGTTACTTTAATGATTAAAACTTGTTTTAAAAATATTTAGCAGAAAGCTGATGATTCAGTATTGTGCTTAAAATCTGGAAATCAGGGGCGCTTGGGTGGCTCAGTGAGTTAAAGCCTCTGCCTTTGGCTCAGGTCATGATCCCAGGGTCCTGGGATCGAGCCCCACATCGGGCTCTCTGCTCAGCAGGGAGCCTGCTTCCTCCTCTCTCTCTCTCTCTCTGCCTGCCTCTCTGCCTACTTGTGATCTCTATCTGTCAAATACATAAATAAAATATTTTTTTTTTTTAAAGATTTTATTTATTTATTTGACAGACAGATCACAAGTAGGCATAGAGGCAGGCAGAGAGAGAAGGGAGGAAGCAGGCTCCCCGCGGAGCCCGATGCGGGGCTCGATCCCAGGATGCTGGGACCATGACCTGAGCCGAAGGCAGCGGCTTTCACCCACTGAGCCACCCAGGCGCCCCCATAAATAAAATATTTTTTAAAAAATCTGGAAATCAGTGGGTTTGAGCACTAACCCCAGTTCGTGCTCTTTTTACACCTGTGTTACATCGAGTTAATTGCTCAGCCTCTCTGGGCCTGATTTTCTGTTCACTGAACTGGAGATGCTAGGAGTTTGTTGGTGGTGTTGTCATGGTTGACGTTCTTCTTTATACTGCTGGAAGCATAAATTGGTACAGAAAAGTAAGCAGCTTAATTGCCTGGTTCCAAAATTTGTGTTGTTTATTACTCATGGGCAAACATCGATCTGATGTTCTGTTCTTGGCACTCATGTCACTTAGTTAAAGAAATAATAATGATGCTTCCCCACCATGAAGGCATATCTGGAGATATTAGAGGGTGATCCAATTTTCACCTATCCTTCTGTTAATTCCACCTGTAGCCCCAGTGCATGCTGGGACTAAATAGTATTACCTCCCCCGGGTTGATGTGAAACACCTGGTGAGATTTTTCTCTCCTGCCTTCCTTAAAGTTGAGAAGGCAACAGGGTCAGACTCTGTCTTGGGTAGGAGTAAACAGAGACATAAGAAATGTCAACAGAGGAAATCACTAAGCAAGGGAGATGTTATCAATAGGGACAGGAAAACTTGAGATGCTTAGGGAAGGGTGGGGGGTGGGTAACTGACCATAAAGGAAATGTGCAGAGTCTTTGCAGAAAAATAGCAAGGAATCATGGTAAAGAGCCAAGATAGAGGCCACATGGGGCTGAAGGAAGAAGTTGGTGGAGTCGGTAAGAGTGCAGTTGAAAAAAGAGGGAGGGCCACCATAGCAGACAAAGGCCATCTTGTGGGAGCTCACTGGTTGATTTAAAAAAGGTGGTTGGGGGGAGGAGGGGAGACAGACAAGTTGAAAACCAGGAAAAATAAGAGAAAGCTGTATTCTTAAGATTGTTATCAATTTGCCCTACAATTCTGAAGTGGGAAAAGGAAGATAGATGGAAAAGGCAGGGAAGATGGGTAGCTAAGAATGGTTCACAGAAAGCTTTGTCTCCGTGCCGTGTTGTTAAGTCAGGGGATGTCCTCCTGGGAAACCTGATTAGACGTCATGGAAACCTTGATCAGAAAGACACCCAGGTGAGTCCCAGCTCAGATGCCAGGTTATAAGGGAGTGTTGGAGCTCCCCATGGCCAGGACTATGTGTAGGATTCATCTCTGTCCAAAGGAACTGAGTACATGGTAAACTCTTGCTGCACAAATGAATGAGTGATGCCCATTCACTTTGGGATAGGCATCTGTCCTTCTGCGAAGGAGCAAAAGAAACCCCCTGACACCCTTCTCCATGGAAATACTACTGGCTTCTATCAGGACACTGGCTAATGCTCAACTTAAAACATTGCCACCCACACCATTCACTAAGCACTCAACCATATTGGGGCACAGATAAGTGTTTGCAGCCATTGTCTCACGCAATCCTCAAATCCAACCTCCCAGGTATCATTATCATCCCCCTTTCACAGATAAGGGAAGACTGAGGATGGTGAAGGAGCCTGCCCAAGGTTATCCAGTTGGGATCTGAAAGCACGTATGTTGATTTCTGCCCAACCCATTTGCATCAAGATGCCCAAGACCTACAGTGGTCCATGTGGAGGAGACGCCAGTCTCCCTGTTTTATAAATGTGAACACAGCCACCCAGGGAGGTGAAATTCAGACGGTCAGACTCCACTCGGGCTCTTTCCGCTAAGCAACTGCTTCTCCCTAATCGCAGGAGACCACTCAGTATGGGTTTTTTTTCTTTTGTTTGTTTTGTTGTTGTTGTTAATTTGTTTTTAATTTCCAAAACTTTCAGGTATCTCTTGATTTGCAGAAATTGTCTTGAAGTCCTGATTGTCCAGCCATTTTGGATTTTTGGACTGGATCAGTGAGTGTCCACCAGGGGCAACTGGTGTCCCCGGGGGGAGATCTGGCAATCTCTGGAGACACTTCTGGTTGTCATGCTAGGGGGCAGAAAACTACTGACATCTAGTGGGTAGAGACCAGGGATCCTGCTAAATACCCTACAGCACATGGGACAGTCCCCACAGCAGCAGCAGCAGCATCATGTTGCAGCAGCAACATCATCATTGGCAGTCTGGTGGACATCCTTGGAGACATTTTTCTATACGTATACATTTACATACAGTAGACGATGTTCTTTTGTATGTTACGCTTTGTGTGTGCATACTATATAAAATGTTACCATCCTCCTGCAAATTGCTTTTTTCCCTTCACAATCTCTTAGCCATCTATGTTGATACACTTGGAGCTACCACGGTCTTTTCAATTGTTGGTTTGTGTTCGGCAGTTATGCTCTGGTTATGTTATCATTTCCCCTGTTGCAGAGTATTCAGGCTATGGGTAGTCTTTATTCCACCACAAACCCAGGTGCAATGAACACCTTGAAGTCACTCCGTTTTTCCTCTAGAAATGGTATCAAAAGCTGGGCGCAGAGTCGGCAACCTTTTCTTTCAGTTTTTCCTTTGGCAAATGCTGAACTATCATACAAGTTTATACTCCCACCAGCAATGCACAGGTGTACCCGTGCCCCACATCTTCATCAAAATATGCTATTATCACACATTTTATTTTACGTCAATCTGGAGGGTGAAAAATGTCTAGTATTCAATTCTAACAGAACAAAGAGAATTTTTGAAGTGGATAACCCCCTCTTGGCCTCCTATATAAGGGCTAGTCCTTTTCACCCCCAACCATTTAATATATGTAGGGTGTCTGTAAGCATTTTCTGTGCACCTGCTATGGGCCAGGCACTGAGCTTGAAGCTGTTTGATAGAGAGAAAATATATTCCCATTGGCAAACAGTCATGAAACACTACAGCATCCACTTACAACACATACCAACTCAGGAACCAAGAAAGGGGAAAAAATTGTTCTGACTGACATGAGCAGAAGAGGAAGCATCTGGAAAAGTTGCTTAAAGCAATTGGCTTTGGGGCCTTATGCTTCATTTTTTTCTACTAGTTGGTTTCCTTGTTCATTGTTTGCACCTCCCCCACCCCAATCTGTCTTACGTTCTCTCCTATCTCTGACTCCTAGCATAGGGGCGGGTACACAGCAGGCACTCAATAAACATTTACTCTTTGAATGAATGATCTTATCTAATTGGACAGCCCTGCAAGTAGGTATTCCTGTTTTCTCCATTTTACACAGAAGAACCCCAAGGCTCAGAGAGGTGAAGTAGTTGGCTCAAGGTCACACAGCCAGCAAAGAGCAGTGGTGAATTAGAACCCAGATGTCCAAAGTCCTGCCCTTGACACCAAGCTTTGGAAGGCAGTCACATTGCCTGAGCAAGAGGAAGTCATGTAGGGCAGATGGACCCAGGAAAAGAGAGGAAATCTGCAACTTGTCCAAATCGTGTCTTCAACCCCTGGATTTGAGAAGGTCTGGCACTTTTGAGACTGGGAGCCACGTGAAATCTTCCCTGTCACTCCTCTCCCTTAGCTAGTGCATCCCACGCCTTTCTTACTCCAGGATGGATTCTCTTATTTAATTGTCTTTCTCTCCCCTGCCCTCCCTCTTCCCCATTTCGTCCAGTCCCCAGGGGCTGCCAAAGATGCCATTCGGTGGGATAATTAAAGTTCCCCTCCTGTTAGCATCTCACTCCTCCTGAGCCCTCCTAGCAGCTGTTCAGCTGGAGTGGGCCAGGGAGAGGAGCACAAAAGCTTTGCTAATAATTGTGTCTACAAGCTGTGTGTGTGTGTGTGTGTGAGAGAGAGAGAGAGAGTGTGTGCTCTCGCTTGTGTACACGGCCAGCATGCGCCTGGTCTCACCCCACCCCCTTGGGCGGGGGCCACAGATTCATTACAGATTTTTCTTGGTGGCTCTGAGAAGAGGGAGGGGAAGGGGACCAGATGGCAGACAGGCGGGTGGCGGTCGGCCCTGCCTCCCCCTCCTCTCACCAAGCAGATGCCCCAGGAACAAGGGCCCCTGAGGCAGAGGCAGGATTAGAGGGAATACTCCGTATCAATTAGTGTCAAAGGCCGGGAGAGCTGGTGGGGGAGGGGCGGCCGGTTGGCTCTGGCAGGTGGAAGAGGGGAGAAAAAGCACTGACAGATGAGGGAAGCCACGATCAGGCCTGCAGGGGTTAACATGCAGTCTCACAGGGAGCTGGGAGTGAGAATGCAATCACGCTCAGAAATCATCAAGGGCAGCAAGCCTGCTTCCAGATGGGTAAACTGAGGCCAGGGGAGGCAAAGAGACTTGCTGGAAGACTTACAGCCCCCGGACTAGGGCTAATACTACTATTAGAGCTCTAATATTATTAGATATCATATAGCATGAGATAATACTAGATACTAGAAAATGTTAATAGATACTAGATAATGTTAATATTATTATTCACGTTCTTCTTTAAGTTAGAGTACCAAAAATTCTAGCAACAATGGAGCAGTATGAGCCTCCCTGTCAGGCACCCACGATGTGCCACATACTTGGCAGACAATTTCTTATCTACTCTAATGGCCCCAATGGTCTGATAAGCTAGATCTTTTTTTTAATTTTATTTTATTTATTTGAGAGAGAGAGAGAGAGAGAATGAAAGACAGCATGAAAGGGGAGAATGTCAGAGGGAGAAGCAGACTCCTTGCAGAGCTGGGAGCCTGATGTGGGACTCAATTCCAGGATTCCAGGATCATGACCTGAGTCAAAGGCAGTGGCTTAACCAACTGAGCAACCCAGGCACCCCCTGAAAAGCTAGATCTTTTTTTTTTTTAAGATTTTATTTATTTATTTGATAGAGATCACAAGTAGGCAGAGAGGCAGGCAGAGAGAGAGGGAGAAGCAGACTCCCTGCTGAGCAGAGAGCCCGATTTGGGGCTCGATCCCAGAACGCTGGGATCATGACCTGAGCCGAAGCTAGATCTTAATAGCCTCGTTTCATGGATGAAGAAATTGAGGCTCAGAGAGGGGAGTAAGGCTCAGAGAGGGGAGTGAGGCTGGGTGCATGTTGGTGCAGAGGAATAGTACACTTAAATCCTCACCTCTTTTACCCTTAAAAAGAAGACTAAATTTCAAGTCCTAAAGTGCAAATTCAAGTTCAAGCTCTGTGCCCTTGGGTGAGTTACTGGGCCTCTCTGAATGTCTCCTCCTCTACTTTATGATGTTATCCAATAACGGGAGATAGGAAAAATCACTTTTGTTAAATGTCTGCAATGGAATACTACGCAGGCATTAAAAATGGTGAGGGGGATGGATATTTACTGGCATAGGAAGATACTCAGACTATCTTGTTAAATTAGAAAAAAAAATTCTGAAATAAAACTAAACATATCCAATATTACCACATATTGATTAAGACATAGCAAAAGAGGTAGTAAGATAAGAAAATGAGAGCGAGAGAAAGAATGAGAGTGACTTGGTGAGCCCAGAAGGCTAAATTCCAAAATATTCACAGTGGTCATCCTGCGCCACGGTATTTTCTTTTCTATACCTTAATAGTTACAAAAATTAGTAGCCAGACAAGGGACAAATATTAAAAGTCTGTTCAATCATCAGTCTTGGCCAGTTTTGAGTATTGTGAAGACCTACAGAGTCTGGCTCTACGGAGCCAGTCGTAAGTGCTCCATATAAGCAAGGAATTGTCTCTCGGGGTGGGCGGGGAGTGACAAGCTGTGGGCCAGGATCTAGTTTACAGCACAGAGACCTGGCAACTTGTGTGGGTCAGGTCAAAGTCATAACGAACCAGTGTCTCAGGGCCACTGGAGAGGGAAGGGTTAATGTGCAAATCCATAAAGCTGACCCTGGGGTGGCCCACTTAGGAGACCATCTGCCAGCGGGCCTGCAGCTGCCAATCCCAGGCAGGCTCTGCCTTCTCCCAGGCTCCTCCCAGCCCACACAGCTCTGAGCAGCCCAGATGCCTCTGTCTGGGCCCCGCTCTCCAGCCAGGGAATCTGGCCCGGCTGAATCATCACATCTCCCTCATCCCCAGCAGGAGGACTGGTGTTGGAGGCAACGGAGGTTACAAACTTTCTCACTTGTGATCTCATTTGACCTCCATAACCACAGATAATGACGTGTTGGTTTTCCCACTGCCTAGCTGAGGAATCTGTCTCAGAGGAGCTATGGGACTTGGCCAAGGCCATGAATGAATTCTCTTTGGGAGACAGCCCCCCACTTCTGGGGGAAGCAGCAAACCCCTCTGCTCTGATCCCACTGACACTAACTCTGCCAAGAGAAGTCGGGGGACTAGATGAGGCCCGTGTTCCAAAGCCCATCACCGAGAGCTCAGGGCCGGCCGCGGGGTGGATCAGATGGTGGGGTAGAGGAGCACCAGGTTGGGGTCCGGGACACTGGACTCAAATCCCTGCTCTACCTCTCCATTCTGCCTAATCTGCTCCTCCATCGAGAAGGTCTCAGGTAGCTTCCAACTCTTCTGCTGGGTGAAATCCAAGATCGCTGGCTATTTCCTAACCCCGGGGAGAGAATAAGGCGAGCACCTCTCCTCACACACCATCACCATACACTCTGGAGTCAGATATCGGGCCTCATAGACCACAAGAGGGGAGAGAAAAGAGTTAACTCGAGGGGCAGATGGAGGAGGGACAGACTCCTCCCTGGAACCCGCCCAAATGTCAGACTGAGCAGTTCAGGACTGGCGGCCAAAGGAGGCAGAGAGAGACCCAAAAGCTCCCAGAACAGATGGGCCAGCCAGGGCACGAGGGGGATGAAATGGCCGTCATAATCATAATATCTCAAATTCCTCTGGTGCATTCCTGTTTCCAGAGCTCATTCAAATCCATTATCTTATTGGAATCTCGCAACTCCTCTGGACAGTAGATGGCCAAGGGCTGTGAGATCCATCTGGCAAGATAAGGCAACTAAACTCAGAGAGGTTAAGAGATCTGCCCAAGGTCACACAGCTCATTTGCTGTCGGAACAAGAGAATCAGGTCTCTTGAATTCCGATTCATCTTTCAGGGGACTAGCAATCCGATCCCCCATTTTCCAACATGGGAGCTTAGGAATGATGAGCTATATTAGTAATACAATCTCAACAATAATGACAATAATAAAACCAAACAGGGGTTGATCACTGGTAAGGTGATAGGCACTGCGTCAAGCACTTAATGTATATTATATCATTTAATTTTGTGATAGGCACTGCATTAAGCACTTAATGTATATTATCTCATTTAATTCCCACTTTGACCTTATTTGGGGTAGATATTACTATGAGCTGTACTCTATGGATGAAGGACACTTAGGTGCGCATGAGCGGTATCACTTGCTCAAGGACACAGTTATAAACAAGTGGAGCTAAGACTCAAACACACATCTCTCTGTTCCCTCACAACCGCATTCGCAGGTCCCAATCACCATTGCACATTAGGATCCCCTAAAGAGCCTTTAAAAAATCCTGACGCACAGATATCACCTCGAATCAATTAAATCAGAGTGTCTGGACGTGGGGCCCAGCTGTTGTATTTTTTTAAAGAGCCCCAGGGATTCCACCGGACAGCCAGGTTTGGCAACCCCCATACTCCAGTTTCTCTGGGGACTGGTCCACTTCTCATCTCAGAAGGGCTCCTAAGTGCCTCTCTTTCTCCATCTGTACAATGGAGCCCCTTCAGCTGGGAGAAACCAGGATCTGGCCTCTCTAGGCTCAGACCAGGAAAGCGTTAACCCCCTTCCCACCCAGAGCTTTGTGCTGAGAGCTCCAGAAGGCAGACTGGTCCCAGCTGTCCCTTCCCCTCTCCCCCAGAGGCACCTAGGGTTTGGGGAGTGTGCACCCAGGACCAAGCCTGTTGTACAACTTTTATTCTGTTTCTCTCAAATTAGGCTTTTGTGCAACTGTAGACGTTGGACTCTGCCACCTCAAGGATGGTGATGTCGCTCAGTGGCGTTCTCCATCTTCTCTGGGTAAACCCGTTGGGTGCCCCCAAAATACAGTGAAATCACAATGGAGGGGAAAGCCTGGGGTGCGGCCAACAGAACAAAGGAAAAGAGCTCTTCAAGAAGAGCCCGTGGCTTGGTGGGAACGGGGACATTCTTATTTTCCAGGCTCTAGAAATTGTCTCTACTTTGTCCCCAGCAGGAAGCAAAGTCTTCTCTGCGCTTGTTCTCCCTTCAGCGGAGGTGGGGAGCAAAGGGAGTCTGTTCCCCGGGTTCAAATCCTGTTGTTGGCTGACTAGCTGAGTGGGCTGCCACACTCTGGCCTACTTCCTGGCCTGTAAGTAAGGCGGCTGCAGCCCCTCCTGACCCTGACCTACCCAGTTCTCTCATCCGCTCTGTGAGCCGCAGGATGGAGAATAGAGAAAGCCTAATGAATGTAGAAATCCAAAGAAAAGCAGGCCTCCTGCGAGAGCTCTCTGCCTCTTCACCCCTCCTCCATCGGGAGCAGCTGTCCTTGAAACATCAGTGCTTTGCCCAAGCCCCTGGAACTCACCCACCAACCAACCTGGTCCACAAATATTTGGGGCACACGGTGGGGAGCTTCCAGGACTGTGAAGTCTAGGGTTCTGAGGTCCTAAAGGGTACTGTGTTGTA
The DNA here is from genome assembly GCF_963455335.1 of Martes martes. Taxonomy (NCBI): domain Eukaryota; kingdom Metazoa; phylum Chordata; class Mammalia; order Carnivora; family Mustelidae; genus Martes; species Martes martes. The sequence continues at coordinate 78,406,113 of NC_137901.1, forward strand.
GGAGGCAGGAATTACCCCATCAACTCGGCTGATGACAAATGGATCCCTGGAGCATAAAGACCACAGAATCTTATGATTTGGGAATCTCAGAATCAGGAGCATAACCAGGCGTGTGGGACCTGAAGTTTACACAGTTCGGGAGCCCCTTTTTAGGAAAAAGAATATGAAATCTCAAAAATAAACTTAGGTCCTTAAGTGAATACTTACTTGGAAGGAGAGGACAACACAGGATAAAAATTTACGAGCCAGGAAAACCCACCAACACCCCCAGTCCAGACTATAACACAATTTTTTATTAATGAACATTCTGAAATACCTCTATCGTAACTTAATTCTTTAGACTTTTGGACTACATATTCTGATTGCCTCTTTCTATGGTAATTTTCTTATATTGTCATCTATAGAGAGAACAGAAAAATAATTCAGCATTTTTTCTAGGATGGTTTGTTTAGGAGGACTTTGGGGTATGTGGTTGACAGGCCCAAAGGTCCCACTGAGATATGGGAGGACAGGGACCTTCCTGTGTCCCTCCAAGCTTCCTACTGTCCATTAAAAGGACTTTCTTTCGGAGCTGTGCTGGGAGTGGTGTCTCAGCCACGTCTAGATATCCATGCACTGAAACTATCTTACTTTTAGTTGGTGACCTCCCCTGTAACCTCTACCAGCTTGCCGGCTTAACAATCTCAGACCCTTGGGGGAAAGCAAGTAGGGGAAATAAGAACTGAAAATGTATATAAAATTGCCCTCATTTTTGATAGCTGGTGATCTACACAACTGCTGACTTCAATCTTTTGCAGCATGTCTCTGAGAGCATCGGGAATCAAGGATGCCACAGGACCCTGGGGACTGGGACTCAGGACAGCTGGAGACAAGGAGGGTACAGAGCCGTGCAGGTTGGGGGTTTGACTGGATGACACAGTTCCTGGGAATACAGGGAGTCAGGGAAGTGCGGCCCCGTGAATGGGTTCAGTCCACTTACCCCTGCCCCCTGCCAGACTGTACCCCAAGCCTAAGAAAGCTCTCCCACATGCCTTTCCTCCCTGGGCCCCAGGTAGAACTATACAGAGATAATGCAGCAATATGGTGTAGTGGTTATGGGCACAGGGCCTGGGGTTCAAATCTCCACTCCATTTCTCATGAGCTGTGTGACCTTGAATGAGTGCTGTCACTTCTCTGAGCTCCAGGTTTCTCACCTTAAAAGGAGGAGGATGAAGATGTACCCACTTTATAGGATATTTGTGACGATTAAGCAACATAGTTCATATACAATGCCTAGCACAGGGCCTTGCCTGGCACTTGGATAAACGCCCAATAAATGCCAGGTGTTACTATCACTACTCCTGTCCAGCTTGGCCCTTCTCACCACCAGAGCCCAGTGAAAGTCCCCTCCCTTAGCACTTGATCTCAGAAGGGCTGAAATTGGCTTTCCTAGTATCATATGCTAGTCCTGCACCAATTAGAATATCTAGGGTAATTGAGAAGTATAATTGTATCTATTGTGGCCCTGACTGGCATGGAAGTAAGGTTTTGTCACTATCAAGGAAAGGAAAAATGTTCTGGGAAGACCTAAATAAAAAATGGGAAAGGGGTGCCTGGGTGGCGCAGTCAGTCGAGTGTCTGACTCTTGGTTTCGGCTCAGGTCGTGATCTCAGGGTCCTGGGACTGAACTCCATGCCAGGCTCTTTGCTCAGTGTGGAGTCTGCTTAAGACTCTCTCTTAAGACTCTCTCTCCCTTTCCTTCTGCCCCTCCCCTCTGTATTCGTTCTCTCTCTCTCCCTCTAAATAAATGTGTTTTTTTGTTGTTGTTTTGTTTTTTGTTGTTGTTTTTTTTTAAATAGGACAGCCCCTTTTACCTGTCTTCTTACTTGATTTGCTCCAATTGGTTCGGGTTTCTATTCCATCTCACTGGCCCATCAGACCCCACGTTTCTGACAATCCTGGAGTCCCTTCCCAGAATCTCAAAGAATCCGGGGAGAATGAATCCATCCCAACCCCTAGCTTGGCTCCTTGAGAACAGAGACTATGTCTAGTTCATCACATTTCCCAAGAGTCCAGCACCAGGTCTGTCACATAAAACACACTCAATGAACAGGTTTCAGAATGTTGAGTGAATAAATGCGATACCAATTTGCAAAAAAGAAAAAACAATCAGGGGAGATGACTTCCCAAAGATCAAAGAGGAATCCTCTGGCAGCTAAGTCCTTTTCTTGTTTTCTTCTTTGTAACCAACATTAAATAAGTGTTAATGGTGGGCCAGGCCCTGGTTGATCGCTTTGTCTATCATCACGTTTAATCTTCCCTGAAACACTCTGAGCACTGCACTTCACCTAGGCAGTGTGGTCTATTGGTTAAGACCTATATTCAAATCCTAGCACCAGAAATTTCTAGCTGTGTGATCATAAACAATTACTTCCTTTCTTTGGGGCTCTCCTTGTCTATAAAATGGGAACGACAGTATATACTTTGCTTAGTTAATATATTAAACATGCTAACACATAGGAAGAGTTTGGCATAGTGCTTGGACCAAAGTCAATGCTCAGTGAACAGTATTATTTTTCCTTCCCTCTTTCTCCCATATGGAGAAAAAACTTATCAGACAGTCCTCAGATGCTCACACTAGTATATGATCCCGGGAATGGGAGGCAATTTCAATACAGGGGAGCGGATGATGCCAAACTCCCTTCCCTTTCTACCCAGACGCTCCTAGTTTATATTTCCCAGTTCTCTTGGCACCTAGATGGGATCTTGTGACTAGCCTCCAGCAATGGAATGTAAATGGAAGTGTTGGAAGTGTTGGGTCACTTTCAGGTCGAAGCAGTTAAGAGCAACTGGGACTTCTCTACCTTGGTTCATTCTCTTCATCTTTCAGCCAGATCATACCATATAACCTTGAAGTCATGTCATGGCGGTGGGTCCCTGCACAGCTACATGAAGCAAAGCCCTTCTTCAACCCAAAGAGGACTAAGAGAGGAGCAGGACGTGACTGGCCATATTATGCCACTGAGATCCTGGGGTTTATTTGTTACAGCTGTCATTCTTGCCTACCCTAACTACATTTTCCTCATATAAGGACCTTGAAACATCCAAGGCGACATCTATTCTGCTTATTCTTTGAGTCCAAATGGTATCAGCAGCCATTCTCTCCTGGTTAGAGAATATGTTCCCTGGAGAAAGGGGTGCTAGGAATTGACTGCAGTGCTCTGGAGGATTCATAGGACAGAAGGGGGGCGGGTGGAAGGAAGTCCTCATCTCTCCAGTGGCACTGCCTCCTCGGTTCCACTGGTCAAACAACCCCATGACTACAGATAGCACTAAGCTTTCACGTAGGCTAGGCTCTGGCGAAATGCCTCCCTCTCTAGCTGTTTCTTGAGAAAACTCAGAACAAGCATAATTACAGCCCAAGGATAGGGCTGTGCAAGGCTAGATGACTTGTAATCACAAAATCTATGTTCCAATGGTAAATACACTTTCTGTGTTCTTTTTGCCTCTACTTTTTCAGAAATGCCTCTTGCACCTAGAAACAGTTTAACCCAATGCTGGCTAAAGCTCTGGTCTGGCTTTGCCCCAGTGGAAACCACCACCACCACGGTCTTGAGGACAGGACCCATCACCGGAAATGCAGGGTCAACCAGGATTATATAGAGTGGAGATTTCATGGCTCCTGGGTCTGAGTCCTTTTCTTTCTGGTGACCAGTTATACAGGGGGAGAGAAGAGGATGCTAAGAATAGACTTGGCGTGACTTCTCAGTTACAGATGACCAGGCTAACTCTAGCCAGTGAGCTGGCAACTGTTCATCCCTGTCCTTAAAGAGAACCAGCAAGGGGAGTATCTGCTCACTTCTATAAAATGGTAGACTCCATGGACGAACTGGGTTCTTCTTGGATGTGCCTGGTATGTCAGGCTCTTCCAGTGGATCACGCCAATGCTCATGGTAACTTTGGAAGAAAGTCATTTCCCCCATTTTAGAGATGATAAAATTGAGGCTTGGGGGAGAGAAATACAGTACGGTGAGGGCTTACTTTGCTGTCCTATTCCAAGTATCGTATACACCTTACGTCCTGTACGAAGCATGGTACAGAGCAGAGCAGGAGCACCTTTTCAACCCCAGGCACCATTTCTGATGTGTCAAAGGATGGGAAGTAAAAAGAATACCTCCTCCACCTACCTTATAGTGTGAGTGCACAGCTCAGAAGCACAGATATCCATAAAGTATTTGGAAAATACTATATGAAAACAAACTATTAATTAATAAGTGAGTGAGTTGGTCCAGAGGTAGGCAGTATAGCATGGAGGCTGAGGGCACAGGTTCTGGAATCAGATGGGGCTGGGTCTGATGAACTTTTGACCCCTCTGAACCTCAAGTTTCCTCATCTGCAAAACAGAGACATGAATATTCCCTGTCTCAGAGGGCCTCATGAAGCTCCAGTGAGTTAGCGCATATGGAATGCTTAGCAGAACGTCTGACTTACACTGTTGTGGTTGTGATTGCTAGTATCATAAATAACTCAACTAGTCTTAGTTTTCTCATCTGTGAAACAGAAAAAAAAAAATCATTTTACCCATCTCACAATGCTTTCATAATTTCAAACGTGCTGACTCTGCAGATGAGATAAATCACCTCCAAACTTAAGAGGGACTGGACACAGCTGGGAAAAGATGTGGTGGGAGAGGACTGGGCTCCAGGAGGATACCCCTCCCCAATGCCTTCCCCTCCTGCATGGCATTCAGGTGCCCCAGGCAAGACGCTGGCATTGTCCTGACTCTGAGCAAGCCCAGGCAGCAGATCGGGCTCCTGCAGCCTCCCAGCCTCCTGCTGGTAGAACACGAAGCCAGAAATAGCTCCCTTGGTGCAGGACACCCGTTTCCTCCTCCCTGTCCTGCTTCAGCTCCCCAACCTGCCTGAGGAGAGCATGAAATGTGTCTGCTTAGCTTGGCATCTTGAGAACAGTAGTGGGAAGGCTGGCCCTCATTACATGCACAGCCAAATCTTTTTCCTCTCTGAACTGTCCCTCTTAGGGCGTCTAGCACAGACACTGTTCCTAGTTCCAAGTAAATAAGGCAGTGGGAGTCGGCTGTGTCCTGGGCCCTGTGCTAGCTGCTGACTGTATGGAGATAAACAAGACAAGGCCCTCTGGTCAACTATATACATTTCCACACTAATTAACATGTTCTGGGATTGCCCATCTATTGATATTCTATTCATCAGCCTGATGGCTTATGTTTTTACCAGTAGTTATCAGGGCTGGTTAGCCACTGACTAGCTTCTTTAGCCTTGGGAAACCGACTTCACCTTTCTAAGGTTCTATTTTCTCATTTGTAAAATGGGACAGAGAGAGTGCGCTGTGATCAACAGTAACTGAGACAAAGAATGCAAAAAACATGGCACCAACAGCATGGTTAAGTGTTCAATGGTTGGTACTCGATCTGCTCCTTCCAAGAGCTATAGCATTCCCAACCTGGGAAGGATAAATATACAGTATGCATACTGTCACCTCCCGTTCCTGCACCAATGACAGACATCACTAATCGAGCAAAACGCTCTTTGCTACTGATCTCAGATACATCCCAAGAAGCGATCTCAACAGAGAGCTTCAGGCAACTACTACCAATTAGTTCGAAGTCTTTGACACCTTCTATGGAACCCTTTTCACCATCCTATCCTTACTCAGATGCACAGCTCTATAGTTTGGCTGATACTCTTCTTCTCTGGAATTTATTCTGGGGTTCAGTTCAGTATAACCTCCTTAGAGACTGATGAGCATGAGGACAGGTCAGATGCATGCAGGGGATGCCCATTAAATGTAGGTACACATTGATGTGCCTGTTATCAGCCAGCTGGGCTCCCGTTCTGCTGAATGATCTTGGGAAAGTCACTCCTCGTCTCTGGACAATCTATCTATCTATCTATCCACCCATCTATCTATCTATCTATATTCCGCCCCCCTCACAGGTAGTGCATTAGTGGGACATGGTGGTTAAAATCTTGACTACTGGGGCCTTACAAGCTGGAGTTGGGATCCTAGATCTACTTTCTGGCTGTGTTACCTTGGAGAAGTCACATAATCCTCCTGAACTCCCGCTTCCTCACTTGTTAATTAGAGGTACTAACAGTACCATCTCAAAAGCTTACAGGGTTTGAGGAAGAGGTGAAGTGGGACAATAGTTTGAGATACTGACCTCTGTGGGTTTTTTCCTCCCTATATTTTCCCCCTTGGTGTTGTTGTTGTTGTTGTTGTTTTAACATTTAAACAGATCGTGGGTTCTACCCTCTGCCTCAGGGGAGGCATGAGTCTGGGCTGAAAACTGGAAGATAGGAGTGTTTTCAGTTTTTGCTTTTTGGAAAAGTCAAAGCCTGCAGGGGAAGGGGATTTATGGATTTAGGAGAGAGTCTTAAAGAAACACAAAGGAAGAAAGATTTCTCCAGAGTAGAAAGCGATTGTCTCCAGACTAGGGAGGGGGAGACAGAGTGGAGGAGGGCACCCACAAGACCAGAAGGGTGCTGTGGGGGCAGGAATGATGAATGTCTCCATGTAATATGCGTGAACTGATGGCCAATGGTCCGAGCTCTGCCAAGCTGGGCAAACTTGGACAAGTAAAATAACCTCTCTGGACCTGTGTCCTCACTTACAATCTAACACTGTTTTTAATCACTCCCCAAGTTAGTGCAAAGCACTACAAAATCCTAGCGCCACCAGATATCTATTATCCCACCCTCTTCCTCAACACCAATGATTTAACTCATGGTCCTCTGCACCACCATTTCTGAATTTAACTCTGGTCAAGAAAACACATGGTTAACTACCAATATCTCTTGTCTCCTTGTCTTGAAGGGTTATCCCTCTTCATGGATGGTTCGATAATCCTCATGCTGGGAAGAGCACTTCTAGCATGAAAGGCACTTCCTGCTGGCTGATTCTCTTTCTGAGTGATTGCCCAGTGTGGGAGGAGACCATCAATACTCCAGGGCAAACCCTCACCAAGCCCTGTGAGCCCTGAGCCCTGTGAGGTCAGCTTCGCTGCTGGGCAGTCACTTTTCCCTCTACCTGAGCCCAGTCTTGGGGTGAGCCTCCACTAGAGTGATCATCTAGAAATTTAAAAGTAGGAGAAGAGCTAGGCCTCACCAGGGATATTTTGTGCTCTGAATCTTGCCTCTGGGGAAGAAAGTGTTGGGTAAGAGAAAAGTCTAGAGCAGCACATCTGGGCTATAAATCCTACCTCTGACCCTTACAAGGTGATAACCTTGGCTGAGTGGCTTAAATCCTCTGAGCCTCACTTCTACCACCTACAAACTAGGGGCAATGGTATCTCCTGCATAGGGTTGGGGTGAAGCCATAATGAATAATATCTATGAACTGCCTAGCATAGAGCTTGGTTTATGACTAGGAGAGATCTAAAACTTCACGGCATCACAACTAACTTATATGACCTTGGGAAAGTCACTTTATCTGTTCAGACTTTTTCTTTTTTTTTTCTTTTCTTTTAAGATTTTATTTGACAGAGCTAGAGAGAATGCACAAATAGGCAGAGTGACATGCAGAGGGAGAGGGAGGAGCAGGGAGCCCGACATGGGGCTCCATCCCAGGACCCTGGGATCATGACCTGAGCGGAAGGCAGATGTTTAACCAACTAAGCCACCAGACGCCCTATCTGTTCAGACTTTGATTCACTTTTTGATGATATTAACGCCCGCCCTGCCCGCTAATTGCTGGTTATTTATAGACATGTCTCCCCTACTAAAATGTAAACAAGTTGACAGTAAGAAAAAATTGTATTCATTATTATGCTTTGCCTATAGGAGAACTTCCGTGTTGAAGGTATGAAAGAACAATCAGAAGGGAGATGCAAAATCCCTTTGTACAGATTGAAAAAGGGATCCTGGCAATCATGATTCTTTGTTTCTGATAGGAATGAATTTGGATCCATGCTGGGTGCACAAGCTTTTGGGGTCAAAGACACTGTCCCACAGTGGGAGGGGGTCAAGAGACCCAGGGTGTTTTCTGGGACCTCGAGCCTCAGTTTCTTCATCTGCAAGATGAACACACAAGGGGCACTTACTGTTGTAAGGACCAAATGAGAACAAACAAAGATAAGGACATAGCATGATTTCATGATGTGACTTTGGGCAAGTCATTTCACATCTCTGAGCCTCACTTGTCCTATTTGTAAAATGGGAATAAATTCTTTTTTTTTTTCCCCCTTTTCGCCAAGGAACTCGGAGTGGTGTGGTCTCTTAGGACTAAGTGTCAGGTGGGCTCACATTTCGGCTCTCTCTCTGGTGTTAACTTTCTGATGCTTCATGGAGTGCCGTTTGCTCCTTCTGTGGCTCAGTCTTCCCATCTATAAAACAAAAGGGCTGAATGCGAATTCCTCAAAGGTCCCCTCTGACCCTCCCATCCTTACTGGAAGCTTAAAGCCCCCGCAAAGTGATGGTGGTTTGTAAGAAGCTGACCAACGGAAGGTGACATTACAACGAGGGGTTCCTGCCGGAAACAATAAGCCACACGATAAACAGTGGCCCTGGATCTACCCTGCACCACTGCCCAGACATCTGTCCGTATGGGAGTGGGCTGAGCCCCAGAATCACCTGCCACCTGGCCGTGGAACAGAGGCCGGCCAAACAAAAGCCTCCTTATCAGCTGGCAGCTCTGAAACAGGATCCCAGAAACAGCCAGAGCTGCTCACCTGCTCTGCTAGGCACAAGCTGGGTCCAGATGGACATCTCATCAGCATCCCCAGACCAGGCTTCGGGCAGCATATGCCACAGGAGGCCTTTATGGGGCAGGATGCCGTATCTCCCCACAGAGGGTAGGGTGGCAAGAGAGAGCAGTGTGCAGCCACCTGATCACAGCAGGAAGTTCAAACGTGACATTGGGTCAACACCATTTCACTGAACCCAGTGCTCTCTCAGGCCGACTCAGGCTACGGACGTCGGGCAACTCCTCCCCCTTTGTGGGTCTCAGTCTCCCCATCTGCAAAATGGGGATCTGAACTACAGCAGTGAGTCCTAAAAATCTTTCGATCTTGTATCTCTCTCAGTAAGAAATTTTGACGATGAAACCCCCATATATGTGTATTTATGAATTCTACACAAACACTGTGGTTCTAATACATCATTACACATACTACAAAACATATTCCTCAGACCTCCCCATGCACAAGGAGACTGGATGATCTCAAAAATCCCTTTAGCTCTAAAATTCTGTTGCTGTACCTAGGTTAGCCTCCGAGTCTCCTAATCAGTACAAAACATATTCCTCAGACCTCCCCTTTAGCTCTAAAATTCTGTTGCTGTACCTAGGTTAGCCTCCGAGTCTCCTAATCAGTACAAAACATATTCCTCAGACCTCCCCATGCACAAGGAGACTGGATGATCTCGAAAATCCCTTTAGCTCTAAAATTCTGTTGCTGTACTTAGGTTAGCCTCCGAGTCTCCTAATCAGTACCACGTGCACACTCCCGCATGCCCTCATCATTTATTCATTCAACAAACATGTCAAGATCCCCAACCATGGACCACTGTCCTAGGTCCTGAGATACAGCAAGGAATGAGGCAAACAAGGTCCCCACCTCCCCATCCCCACACCCTCCAGCAGTTCAAATGTTTCTCTTTCAAATAAAAGGAATTAACTTTGCTGTTTTTAACACTGGTGTTTCCATATGCTTCAGACTATTAGGTGTGCCAGCAACTTGATGAGGGGAAAGTGTTACAATTCATACATTCAACCAAAACCTGTCTGGCCCCCTGCTGTGTATCAGGTGAAAGAGATACATCAAGGAGCACACAGACAGTCCCCATCCCCATGACGCTTTCATCTCTTAGGAGAGGTACACTTTAACATGGGTCTCACAAATCAATACAAAATCACAAGTGTGTTGAGAGCCAAGAGAGGTACCTGCCATGATAAGAAAGTCTGTAATTCAAGGTGTGACTTAATCTAGAGCATTGTAGAAGGAATCCCTGAGGAAATGACATTTGACCTGAGATCTGAAAGTGCAGTAGGTATAAGTTAGGCACCGGGGAGAGGGAGAGCTTTCCCGGCATCATGTGCAAAAGTCCGGTGGCAGAAAGGGTATGGAAAATTTGAGTGACTGAAAGGAGAGGGGTGTGGCTGAATGGAGGGAGTGAGGGTCAGCATCTTAGAAACAGTCTTGGGGAGGTGGGCCAATAGATGCTGGACTGGAGAGTCTTTAGGTCTTCTCAGGGAGTCAGCTCTGTATTCTGCAAACCAAAGGACAGGGATGGAGGGCTTTAGACGGGTGGAGGGGGTATGTATGGGCTGACTCGCCTTTTGAAGAGGTTCTTCTGGCTCAGTGCGGAGGATGGGTAAGGAGGGGAAAGACAGAGAAAGTGGGTCGGGGAAGGACAGAGAGTAGGGTAAGTTATAATAGTAGCTACTGCTTAAGCTGATCGGGCATAAAACGAGACGAACAAAATGAGACAAAAACACCTACAACCTTAAAAGCCAAACTACAGCAACAAGAGGTACAGCAGGTAGAGAAGACTTATAGTTGCCATCAGGCAGACCTGAGTTCAGATCCCAGTTTCACCTCTTATGAACTATGTGGGCTTGGACAAGACACATCTCACCACCTCCCTGGTCTTAGTTGTTCCTCTTCCGCAAAGCATATGAGACTCGACACACGTATCACTCAAGAGCTCTGGCTTCTTTCCCCAATTCTGACTCTTACCAGCCAGCTGTCCTTGAGCAGGTCACCTCCACCCTCTGAGCCTCGGTTTCTCCTCTATAAAACAGTCTTCCAGATACCCCTCTCCCGGAGTTACTGTGAAAATGGGATTAGGCAACAGATAAAATATGCTTGCTTCACTGCACAGGGCTGGGCACTTAATGATAGAAGGAGTTGGCCTCCACTCTGCGCCGTGAGTGTGCACACACGCTTCAGGCCCAGAGGGTACCTCTCTCCCCAAAGGAGTGGGGTCTGTCTTATAAAATTCCAGCTCACTTGCATAAGCTTAACTTTTAATGAAGCCAGAGAACAGTGATCCACTGGTGTTTCTGCTCAGCGAAGCTGTCAGCGGGATGTAAGCCCAGGGAATCCGGCAACGAGGGGATTCTCCTGATGAGAAACATTTGCGTCCAGAGGATCTTAATATTTGTTTTGAACAGACACATGTAGACGTGAATTACTTAATGACTGTTTTAGGGTTCGGCATTGTTCTGTATTTGGTTTGGCTTTGTCTCTATGACATCTTAATTCGTGTTTTATTTCACGGAGCTCCGCACACAGGCTGTGGCATATGGGAGCTCCCTCAGCAAAATCTCCAGTGAAGACGGGGGATGGAGGGGCAGAGAGAGAGGGAAAGAGAGAGAGATGGAGAGTAAGCAGACTGTAGCTTCAAAGGTACGCCATGAAGGGGGGCATCGGGGGGAGAGGGATAGTCTGCATCAGCATGCACGGATATAAGAGATGGACCAAACCCTCACTGTCATGGGAACAAGATTTGCCACTGCTATTTGGAAGTCTAAACAGTGTGTTTTTCAATTTCCTAATCTGATTGATCACAATCAGAGAGATTGTAAATTTCATGCTTGTCCATAACACATGCAGGGGCCCAGCTAAGCTTCTAACACTGCTATTCAAAGTCATCCTGGCTGCATTTGAGTCAGGGAAAGGAGCCAAGAGAAGCAGATCAGACCTAGGACCCTGACTGAGAGGGCAGGAGCCCCACTGTGACCCCCATCCCTGCTCCCAGCCTAGGAGTCAAGGACCTGGGAAGTCCTTAACTGGCTTACTACGTTAATTGCTTGAAATGTTTCCTGCCTCCATCTAGGGAGTCATCCCATTAGTCTTCCCCTCACTCACTCTGCTCTAGCCACACTGACTTCCTTGCTATCTTTAAATACATCAAGCACGCTTCCACCTCAGGGCCTTTGCACTTACTATTCCCTCTGTCTCAAAAACCCTTTCGCCTCGGTTATCCTTATGACTCCCTCCTTTCCCCCAGGCCCCGACCACTCCATCCAATCAACCAGCCCCCAGCCTTTCCCTCTATCCCTTTCCCCTGCTTTATTCTTCTTTATAACACTTATTATAACCTGACCTTCTTTGATTTCTTCATTTATTACCCTGTTTCTTCATTTATCACCTCTCTCCCTCACGAGAGCAGGGGCTTGGTGGTGTTCATTGCTATATCGAGTAGGAGCTCAATAAAATTGCTCAGTGAATGAAAGCATGATTTTATTTTTTAGCCACATGCGGCTCCTTCCCTTGTGGGATTCATTCCCGGTGGCTCATCTTCTCTTTGAAACGCGTGGGCTCACTCCAATCCCCCTACCATTGGTGGCTGCTCAAGGAATGCAGACTGGATTTTGTTTCAACCAGAGCTAGACCATGAAGGACAAGAAACCTAATGGTCCACACCACAGTCTGCATCCTTGAGCCAATGACAGAGGAGTTGGAAATTTTATACAATAAGGGCAGTTCCTTTCCACAATCCCCCTTCATTAGCACTTAACTCTGAGCCCCCCAGTGGATGATGTTCCCTCTAGAAAGTTCAAATTGTTTTTTCTTCTGGGGAGGGAGAAAAAAAAAAAAGGTCTCTTTTGAGACTCTACTAGCAGCAAAGGCCTTATTCATGCTGATCATTCCTTGCACTTGTAGGTAAAATTGATGAAATAAAAGAATCATTCCCATTTCACAGATCAGACCACTAAGGATAACTGTGTGAGTCTAGGCAAGGGACTCCACGGCTCATGGAGGGTGCCTCCCTCCTCTGGTTTTCCACATCCCCTTTTCTTATATTCCTACCCATATTACAGTACTTAGGACAGTCTGCCTCATGCTGTTCCTTACTGGTGTCTGTGTCCACCTTTGCCACTAAATTCTGAGGCCCTCCCAGGGAGAGATTGTATTCATTCATCTTTTCCTCCTTGATGGGCCTGGCACATAGTAATAATAAAAACAATAATTTATTATTAATAGTAAGAGTTAACATTGATGATGACAGCCCTTCCTCTGTGCCAAAGAGCACTTTCCATAAATTAGCCCATTCAGTATTCTCAACAGCTCTTGGAGAGGGCTGCTATTATTAGCCCCATTTTATGGATGAGGAAACCAAGATTGAGAAGGTCAAGTTCCTGCCAAATTCACATAGCATCTGCAAATAGTAAGCATCAGCAAATAGTAAACGGAAACAGGTTTTTTGATTAGCTGATTTGATTAGATTTTTTTTAACAGCTCTATATATCTCTAGTGGCTCTTTAGGGAATGCCAAAACCACATTCAAAAATGAATGCAGAGCACTGGGGTGGTCAGGTGGCAAGGAACCCCCGCCACTGCCAGGCAACCCACCCAACCCAGGTGCGGGGGGGGTGAGGGGTGGCCCTCCCCCCCGACATCTCATTAGGTAACTCTTGTCACGGTAGCAAAAGCACTGTTGACGGAGCTCTTGGTCTGTGCCAGGCACTGTGCCGTGTACTTAACACGAATTACTTTGTCTACTGCTCACTACAACCCCATGAGCTCAGTCTCGCACAGGTGGGCCAACCGAGGCACAGAGAGGGCAAAGTGATTGGCAGAGTCTAAAGGTAGGAAAGCTGAAGCCAGTTTCAGTCAAACCAATCAAATCTGAGTCCAGATTTGACTTCAGAGTCTAAGTTCTTCACCTTTCCACTTTCTCCCCCTCAGAAGTGCTCCCTCACACCTCAAAGTCTTAATAATGAGCAATTTAAAAACGCTGGTTTTGTTAAGCCCCCGCAAGTCCTTCCACCTCCCAGGAAGGTAAATCCAGCCATTCCAGAAAAAAGGATATTTTTAAAAATGTATTGTGCCCCGGCAGCATGCCTGAGGTGCTCACAAGAGCCCGAAGCGTATGACCCAGGCTTCTTTCCTCATCACAGGAGTTAAGCTTTCAGGGGTGTCCCCCCCCCCCAATTTTTTTCTGGTAGCCTGGAGTGGGAATGGAGTTCATCAAGGCTCACACAGCCCTGAAAAGCACTTCCCGGGGGCATTTCATCCAACCTCCTGTATCCACACCGGCCGACATGTCTACTTGCCCAGCCAGACAGACGTCTATATCCCGAAAGCTTCATTCTGACACTAGTGCGAGTCAAATCTATCTGCAGAGTGTGTGTCTCTTAGGCGGCGTTGATCAAGAATCCCCAGCCTGTCAGGAATGGGGGTGGACTGGGAGACAGCGAATCTGACACTGGATTTGGACCGTGTGCACTCATTCAATTAATGCATCCAAGTTTCATTCAGCGTCTACTGCAGCCCGAGTCTCTAAGACAGCACTGTTGCCAAGTGAAAACAGCCGTGTCAGAAATAATGCCCCCCGCTGACCCCTGTACACCATTCAGCAAATTTCACCTTTCAGAAGGAGAAAGGTTTGACCCAAACAATAACACTCCCTTTCCAGAGAAAAACGATCATTCATCGCAGGGGCAAGCTTTCTCCATGACCCTCAGTACCTTGGTTTTTAACCACAGGCTGTCAGGAAATCACCTCCCAGCTGCCCCTCACTCTGCTCCTGAGGACAGAGTCAGCACAAATGTGCTAACTGATCTCTTGGCACAAAGGGGAGTCTGGAATTAAATGGTTCAAAGGCATTTCTCCTGCCTAACAATTTCGCCGTTTTTCCCTTTATGCAGTAAAATCTCCAATAGTTTGGAATTTATGATCCTTTGGACAGACCTGGGCTGAAGTCTGCTTCTGGACTATTCTGCATAGAGTGGTTTTTCGAAGAAAATTAATAGCTTGCCAAAAGAATTGTAAAGGGAATTGCTTATTCTATTTAAGAGGGCGGCCTTGCTAGCCCTTTACAAACACTCCAGCATCCACAAACAATTGATATGCTAATTTCAAATGGTTTTCACATGTTCATTAGGTCCTTAGCTACTATTTGGTGATATGATTATTACAGTTGGGTCTAGCCCCAGACACTTAAGTTCTCCACTTTGAGCATAAACTTTTTGCGTACAAACTTTTCTGGACCAAACAATTAAAAAAGAGAATTAATTAAAGCCAGGAAAAATGACTGTACTTCTTGGGTGGGGACTAGAGAGGGGTCTCTTACTCTCCAACTATCTTACTGATTCATGCTCTCTTTCAGTTCTTATACGCTGAGGCTTCACTTTAGCCACCCTACATCCCGGGTGGCCTAGGACAGTCCCCGTTACATCTTCCTTCCTGGAGTAACGACTCATAGCGAGACTTTCACTCTCAATATGAATAATGAATTATACAGTCACTCTAGGTTTGATGGAACTAGGGATTCAAACTAATTTTCAAGGAGTTTGAGTCTTCTCTGGACTGGCAGTACCTGGTCATCTCTACATAAATGAAAAGAATGCAGTCTGTGGATGTTATAGCAATCCATCCTGAACCCAGGGAATTCTTCATCAGCCCTCCCCTACCCCCTAACTAAAAAAGTCTGATCAGAAATCCCCTAAGCTTCCCTCAGGGAAAAAAATGATGGGACCATTCTCACCCCACCTCCTGTGTGTTAATTCCATCTCAATGCATGGCCTGTCAGCTGAAATCCCATGATGTTTACTGCCAGCATCATTTGGGGGAGAAATGGGTGGGCATGAAGAACACAATACTGGAAGGAAATGTTGACTTCCTCTGGCCATTATCAACTGAGCTGTTTGTTTCAGAAGCGATGTCTATTAAGCAATCACTCTGGACCACACACTGTGGGAAGTGTTTTACCTGACTCAGTCCTCATAATTCAATGTCTGAGATGGCTACTATTATTATTTCTATTTCAAGCTGATAGAACAGGCTTAGCAAGGTAAAGCTTATTGTTCAGGACTCTCAGCTAAATACTAGAGCCAGAACAAGAATCCAGGTTTGTCTGAAACTCAAGTCTGAGCTCTTAACCACTATGATATACTGCCTCCCACTCTGCTATACCGATCTGACATTTGAGTCAGACATCTGCTTGCAATTTGATACACATAAAGCTACTGCCTCATCAAGGATGCCTCATGGATGGGGAGAGGGAGATGGGGGGGCCGGGGGGGGGAGGTTTTGCTTGGAGTGTGATTGTATGATATATGCATAGTGCTATGAAATCAACCAATTGAATATAAGCTTCTATCCTGGTACTAAATTATCTTCTGAAATAGACTTAAAATATCCTGGGGAAGTTCATTCAGAGGAGGGGTAGCCCTCATCTATAAACACGTATTAAGTGTGTAACCAACAGAACTGGATGGTGTTTCGTCCAACCCCTCCCCCATCTCCCTACAGATCTGCTGACTGTGTGCTGGTCTTGACTCATGGAACGAAATGACATTTCTGAGGAGACCAAGTACCTAAACTGCCTCTAGAGGAAGCCACTGGGGCTCAGCTGATACTATGCCAGCGTCTCTGTCCCTTTCCTTCCTGAGAACTCAGTCTTGACAACATGGTACTTTCACTGTTAAGTAAGCCTACTATGTTAGAAAGGATGCAGGAACTGACCTCGCTGGATATGGCTGGTTTGGATGGGGCTGGGGATGATTTGGGTTTTATAGACAGTCTGTTGAAAGACAACTCAAACCCAGCCTTCCCTGAAGACTTGAATACAAATGCTCCCTGCTCACTTCCCACCCCAAACCAGGATAAAAGCTATAAAACTGGAATCTATTCTACAAAGGGTCTGCACCTGTTACAGAAGTATCAAAGAAGATCCTTCCAGCGTGACATAAATTAGGGGCTTGTGACTCAGATTTTCACCCCAGCAGTGGTTTCCAGGGGTAAGGAGACCCATGATGGTAAAAAGACACCTAGAGGGAAATGACACCTGGGGGAGGAGGGCTGGCTATTGTTAAAGAGTTTCAGATGCATTATGCTCAGATTTGTACCATGCTACAGAAAGCATGAGGGTTAGGAGACTTCAGGCAAGTCATATATATAATTGAGAATATGACCAAGAAAAGGGCATGCCAGTAACGGACAAACAGGCAAAGGGTAAAGATGCCAAGTCAGGTGGACTTCGGGCGTTTTCTGTATTCAAATACCACCAGGAATCTGCTCTCCTCTTCTTGCATTCCTGAAATATATGGCAGACCCTGGACGAAATGTCACACAGGTAGTTTTCAATGAAATTATCTTTAGTTTCCTCTACAAGGACATATTCTTTGGCCTACACAGCACCTGGTTTGCCAACAGTAGGTGCACTCCAAAGGCGGAATGGATGGCTGAAACCCAGGAAGACAGAACTGCTGACGTCAAAACTCTCTACAAAGAACCTTTTTCCAAACAGAGAAACATCTGTCTTGGCCGGCATTTGGTGTTCTTATTCCCCTTCTCCAGCCTGTGTCACAAGGTGTCCCCTCCCTCCCATCTGCAAATACTGGCTGCTACTGCTGCTGGTTGAAGCCTACCACATCCTGCTTCTAGTACACCCATTCCCAACATGGGGTACCCATCCCTCTAAAGACCTGTATGAGCTAGGCTCCTATCAGACTCTGAAAAGTTCTCCAGCCTGAGTTTGATTCTGTAGATAGGATTCACTGTCACCCACCCCACACCCACTGGAAAGTTCAGATCCCTTGGGTCCAGAACAGGCATTCTGTATGAAGCACTTTCACAGACATGTTTTCAATCTACTCTCTGACAGAGCCTGCCAGGATTAATAAATCCTCCAAGTGGTCTCCCCTGGTCCACTTCATTCTTTTTCTCCCCCTGAACCACTCATCCAACACCAGCAAAAGATGAGTTTTCATACTGCCTTGGTTTTCCCTGGCAGAGGGCACAGCCTTCTTCCTTTCATTCTCAAACTCCTCTAAATTGAATGCTTTATGAAAAGAATTGGGTTTTCTCTGTCTTGGAATGTTCTCCCCAGCCTCCTCTCCATTCCACCCCACCTCCTCTTCTCCTTCTTTCTGCCTTTCTTTCTTTTCTTCCCTTATTCTCCCCATCCCACTATTTTCATCATCTACGGGTCTGTTCTCATCCTTGAGTTCAAAGCAATCAGATCCTTGTTGAAAAACCAAACAAAACTCTTCCAAGATCATCTTCACGATCTTGGAAGGCTCCTCCCTGACTCTTGAGCTCAGAGTACTGGTTTTGGATGCTGGAGAAGAGAGAATTCAGCAGCAGTGGCAGCCAGAAAGGCGTGGAGGAGGGTGCTGTTTAGGGTGTATTTGAGGGAACAGCATATGGGCTTTTGTCAAAATGCTCAGAGCTCGTTAGTGTCTGAGCTGAGTATAGAAATGTGCCGTTTACCTCTGAACACTGTTTGAGCTGGTTCAACCCTCATCTTCTTTTCTTGTACAACCCCCAACTACCCCAATTCCACCATTCCTTTGCACCACACCTCCCCACCCACCCCCACCCCGTCCTCTGAGCTCTAACACCGAGAAAAGTTTCTTAGTCAAGTCTTATCTCACCTACACCGCCCACCCCAAGAAAGCAAAACCTCCGGAACGGCAGTTGCCAGGTCAGCAGACCATTGAGTGTTGCTCCCCCTAAAGACTCCCTGTCTGTTCTCACCAGCTTCCACCTCACACAGGCAATCAGTTCCCATGTTCCAGCGGGAGACACCGAGTAGTGACGGGGAAAAGACAGGCGCCCTGGCCCAGCCGCCTGCATCCACCCCTCAGGACTCTGGGGCACACAGGCCAGGAAAGAAGGACCATCAGGGTCTCAACTGCTAAGGAGGAGGTCATTACCTTGGCAGCGGCTTGCGGGCCGTGATACTGGCGACAATGATGCTCTCGGGACGCGGGGTGGCCACAGCTTTAAAGGTTCCTCGCCAGAACTTCTCGAAAAGCTGCTTCTCGCCTTGCTGAACGCTCGCCATAGCCAACCCAAAGGGACCCGGGGCGCCCGGGCGCTGTCCGAAGTGCTGAAACGTGGATTCCAAATGGGGGCGCACCCGGCTCCGGGCTCAGTCCGTGTGAAACCCAGAAGGGTGGGGTGGGAGAGATCGGGGGTTCAGGGCGGGGGATGGGATGCCTCAGCCCGGTCAGGCAGGGGAGGAAGAAGGCTGATCCACCGTCTTTCTTTGCCTTCTGTGCTGTCTCTGGGCTGAGCTCTGAGCTTGCTAAGCCTCCGCGCCCCAGGAAGGGAAGGGAGGGCTGGCTTTCTCGGCAGCGCCAGGAGAGAAGAGGCGACGGGGTCGTCTGTGTGTGCGTGCGCGTGTGAGCTCAGGCGCGCCCGGGTTTTGTCTCTCACACAATGTGACGTTGAAGAGGAGGCTGGTCGCGCGAGCTGCACTTTCCTCCCCCCTCTCCGTCTCTCCTCCTCCCCACCAACTCCCTCCTCCTCCGGCACAGCCTCCTGCCGCCATCTGCATAACAAAAGCCCGCAGGTCTTGGGAGGAGAAAGGGCGGGGCATGTGCCTGTCACCAGGGCCCGAGGCAGCGGAGTTGCAGTGCTGACCCCTCAGAGAAGCAATCCTGGCACCCCGAACCGAAACAGGCAGGAGATCCTGCTTCCCCAGCCTGCTCTCCTCCCCAGTGGTAGGAGGCCTTTACCACTTCCCCTATCTCTTCTTGCGTGCCCTCTGGGCCTGGCCCCCTCCCTTTCAGCCCGTTCCTTTAGCAAGTCTTGTAGCAGATCTTCTGGTGGGGGCGGGGGGAGTAAAAATAAAAAACAACAAAAAACAAAAAACAAAAAACTTAACCTACCCACCCAAGCCAACCCGATCGCTTCACTTCTGGGAGGGACTGCCTAGGCAGCAAAGGGGGTCCATTGCATTCCTCTTTGTGCCTGGGCGCTACGAGATTCCCACTACCCAGAAAGTGCCATTTGATGGACAATCCGTCACCAGTTCGGCTTTTCGCCATCTGCCAAGCCGGGTCCCCGCCCGCAGAGGGGCGCAGCGTTACATCTGTGCCTGCGGCGCTATAAGGAAGATTTCTTTTGTGCCTCACAGCCAGGCAGCCCAATGTCCCCGCTGCCAAACCCATCCAAAGGAAAGAGTGCCCCCCACCCCACTTCAGCCCCTCCACTCCTAGGGAATTCAGCCACAACCACAGAAAAGTGGTTAAGAAATTAACATAGCTTGTCTCAGGAGAGGAGTCCCTTTTGGAAAAGTAAAGCTTAGGGAGAGGGATTTAAGGGGGTGGAAATCAGGATTACAGGTAGATAGATACTTTTAGGTCTCTCTCCCCATCTTCTACCCCCACCCACTTCAATCCTAATCCCAGAAAGTGAAAGTTCACAATCACAAATAAACCCTTCGAGGCACAGACTCTGGGCAGACTTTCTCTGGTTTCACCCCCCAGGGTTTTCATTAAGAAAAACAGACAGTAGCAGGACCCCTCCCTGCATCCCTCACTTGGAGTCCTTTAATCTCCAGAGTTACTACTCCCACTCCCCAGGCTGCAAGATCCTGGAAGGAGGCCTTGCCAACTCTTAAAGGCCTCCAAGCACCTAGCATCAGGTCTGGGCCACAGCCAGAATAAACCCACACTTCTTGCTGATGCTGATAGTGAAAGGGACCAAGAGACCTGGGTACCAAGGTGAACTTCAGAAATTCTTTGAAAGGGACAGGAGGGGCAGGGGAGCAAAGGGGAGAAGTAAGGCAGGTAAAACGGGGGTGGAGAAGGAAGAAAGAACCCTGGAGAAACAAGAGTATGGATGTATGGATCTAGGAATGTATGTAGCTTTGGATATGTGTTTATTTGGATATTTGTGTGCCCGCTTATGAAGAGTGACTGAGAGCACTGCTCGCTCTGCAGTGACCCCTTCTGGTCGACAACTAGAGACGCATTTGCTGGTTTCTTAAAGTGGGTTGCCGCTGGCGGGAGGTGGGTTGGGCTGGGACCTTGGAGGAGGAGGAAAGTATAGAGTTAAGTTCTACTTGTCTCCTTCCTATCCTCCAGCCCAAATTCCCCTCTTTCACTCTCAGGCCCAGCTGCCCACGGAAACTATCATCTTAAATGCCATTGAGAGCTGGCCCCTTAAGTAGCCTGGGATATTTAAAATGATCTTCAGGCATGACATTTGGGGTCTGAACTGAGTCACTAGCAGGGGAGATATAGCAGGGATCCTACCCCCACAAGATCAATCAACACCTCTCAGCCTGTTCCTGTTCTAAGTTTCCAGAATGTTGATAAAGTTCCATTTGCATAACATTGCCTCTTTTGACTCTGGAACAAGAGCAAGAGGTAGGAGGGGGTAGCTGCTCCTACTCCCTTTTAAAGGTGAGGAAGGTGAGGTGTGGGATGGCCAAGTGACTTACGCAAGGTAACTCTGTAGGGATCAAAGGATGTTTGCGAAAAATGGTTTCTGTTTTTGCTTGCGGGGGGGGGGTGTCCTTGGGATACCAGGCATTCCCAGGTGGAACTGTGTAAAAACTACCAGATACCAATGAACCATGTAGAGTTGTGGTGGTGAGGCTTCTAAATGGGGAATCTTGGGTGATATTCCAGGCGTCAAAGCCAGGCTACTAGGGTTCAAATCCTGGCTCTGCCCTTTCCTAACTACATGATCATGGCACAGATTATGTCTGTGCTTAAGTTTCCATAACAGTAATATGAAGGTTCTATAGAGAGTAAATATCATGTGTTTAAATGTAAGGATTAAAGGACTATATGCATGTTAGGGGCATAGAATGGTGTTTGGAACACAGTTTACTAAAAAAAGGAAGTGAAAAAAATAAAAAATAAAAATAAATTTTAAAAGGGAGTTATCATTTGCTTTGTTAAGAGCAGAGCCTCTAGAGTCAGACAGAACTAGGGTATGAAGCCCAGTTCTGCCAATTTTGAGCTGGATGGCCTTGGGCTAGTTACAAATCTCTGCCTCAGCTTCCCCATCTATGAAATGGAGATATTAGGGGCACATGGGTGGCTCAGTGGGTTGAGCCTCTGCCTTCAGCTTGGATCATGATCTTGGGGTCCTGGGATCAAGCCCCGAGTCGGGCTCTCTGCTTAGCGGGGAGCCTGCTTCCCACTCTCTCTCTCTGCTGACTTGTGATCTCTCTCTGTCAAATAAATAAATAAAGTCTTTCAAAAAAAAAAAAAGAAATGGAGATATTAATGCACATTTCCTATGGTGGTGGTGAGGATCAGATAAAATATTCCCTATAAAGGATTTAGCATGGTGTCCGGTTCACAGCAAATGCCCATTAAATGGTAGTATTATTGCTGCTGTTGTTGGAATCATCAGCTGTTGGCATCTTCAGTCCTTATTTGGTTCAATAATCACTCATCAATCCCTCTACTTGATTGGGAACAATCCTGGGCACACAGGGTTCAATGATAAACAAGGCATGGACCGTTCCCTGAAGGAGCACACAGTCTAATTCACCTTCTGGGGCCCCACTGCCTAACATCTGTCTCCTTTTCACCTTATCAAGTCTGGGATGCCAATGCCAACCAATTAGTAGTGGCTACCTAAAGAATGTGTTGAGAAAGATTATGAAGTCCTGTCCCAGAAAGACTGCTACGGTGGATTAGTGATATCTGCCACCAGCATAGCAGAGAGAGAGACAGCAATTGTGTTGCATGTGACTTAGGCTGTAGGTCTGGCTTTTCCAATATGACATGAGTCCCTGTTCTTCTTCTTCTTTTTTTTTTTTTAAGAATCTTTCCCAATTCTCTTCTACCTGACATGGTGGATAATGGCCATTATTTATTTTCTTATGACTCTATTAAAACCTTCCCCCCCCCTTTTATTTTAAATTTATTTATTTGACAGATAGAGATCACAAGAAGGCAGAGAGGCAGGCAGAGAGAGAGGAGGAAGCAGGCTCCCTGCCGAGCAGACAGCCCGATGCGGGGCTCGATCCCAGGATCCCGGGACCGTGACCCGAGCCGAAGGCAGAGGCTTTAACCCACTGAGCCACCCAGGCACCCCGAGCCCCTGTTCTTCTATCAGTTGATCAAAATATAACCATCTTGGTCTCATTCCCTCAGGGAATTGCTCCATCTTCCCAGGTGCAAACAGTCCACCTCATAAATTGTGACCTATCCATATGCTGGTTAGTGAATACAAATATGTCATGCAATTGCTGCCTGTCCCCCGGGGTCTGCTGGTGGCTACCATCCATCGGCAACCATCCACCAGTCCATCACAGCACTCTAGCTGGGACAAGACCTCAGAATCCTTCTCAACACATTCTTTAAAGAGCTACCCCTAATTGGCTGAAGATGGCATTCCAGATAACATCAATCTGCCATCCACGTCCAGAGGAGGCTTCTTGGCTTGATTGGTATTATTCTTTCATTAGAAGGAAGGGAGACCAGGGAGAAGCGATTCTAGGAGTTGCAAATCCAGGCACTCAGATCGTGAGCTAAAGAGATTCTTATGCATCTTTACTCCTAGTGATCCAAGGAGGCAGCACCTCCAGCTCAGAGACATAGTTACCCCTCATCCTAAAGCAGTTCAAATCCTACCTCACTGAGGTTACTGTGTTACCTTGGGGAAAATCCTTACTCTCTCTGTGCCCATGACTTCTCTGAGTATGGAAACTGATCATTATCCACCAGCACCAAGGGACATTAAGGTACTTGACAGTCTGTACCCATTTCCACGTGTCCCATGAGCAGTAAATGATTCAAATAATTTCTAAGATAATGGGAAATATGACAATAAGACCAATTCATCTGTCCTTGGGCCTTTAAACTTTGTTCTAATCTATTCAAATTACAAGATTTTGTATTTCTTCATATCATTTTCATATAAAAAAATGATTGCACTACTGGGGTTTACTAATCCTTACTCCTTGAAAGTCCTGCCTCATGTCTAACCTGAATCCCATCTTTACAGTTAATTGTCCATTTCTCTTCTAGTACATAGATATACACTGCTTTCAGTGGCCCTGGACTAACACAGATAAACCAGGAATACTTTTTTCCCCTGGCTGCACAGTTCCCAAGGTTCTACAAGACAAATACATTCACTGCTGTCCCAGATAATAATAGTTGTGCTTATCATGTATATGTCACTATACCTAATGTTATTACAGTCACCACTTGTGCTAAACCTCTGATATACAATTACCTCATTTAATCCTTGCAACAACTCTATGAGCAATGAACCACCACTATCTGAATTTTGCAGATTTGGAAGCTGAGTCTTAGAGTGGTGAGAAGATTCGGTATGTGCAATGATGTCACACTGAAAAAGAGCTGGGTATACTCAAGGAAGAGGTTAAAGACCAGAGAACAGAGTTAGTGCCCGAAGAGTGTGCTCTATGCAATTATTCTGACCAGTTTTAAAAATCAATGATATTATACCATTTTTTTCTCAAAGTGGTGTTCCTTGGAATACTAGTGGTACTTCCCAGAAACTTTTAGGTGGTACCCAGGCAGAGACAGCATTGAATAACACTGGAGTGTGTGGTCATATAAGTGAGAAAGTATTCCCTTTCTCAGTCAATTTTCTTCCTAGCCATTAAGTTGCTTCCAGAAGTAAATCTCCGTACCCTTGATTTTCTTGAAATGTCTTGAACAACATCTCTTAGCACTTAGTTTCAACAATGAAAAAAATGACTTTGTATTCAGAAGCTTGGACAATGAGAATTTAATAATAGCTTTGCTTTCATCAAATTTATTTTATAGTTACTTTCCACTGTGGGTATGTGATACTGGTTTTTCATTTCTAAAATATCCTCTTTAAGTAAATTTGTTAGGTAAAGAGATGAGTCACTTTTCTAAAAACTTTTCATTCATGAAAAAACATCAAACATACACAAAAATAAAGGAGCTAGCATAATGAGCCCCTATATCCATTTTTAATTTCAATGATTATCGATACATAGTTGATTTTTTTATCTTACCCTGACCCACTTTCCATACCTTTAAGGCAATTTGAAGCAAATCCAAGACACTGTATTATTCCAGTTGGAAATACTACAGAATGTATCTTTAGAAGATAGGAACTGCCTTTTAAAAGCATAACTGCAATATCATATTAAACAAAAGTAACAATAATTTCTTAATATCTGTAAATATCAAGTCAATGTCCACTTCCCCACAATCATCTTTCAGTGTTTGTTTATTGGTTTGCTGGAACGGAGATTCAAATATGCCCAATCATTGTGGCATCCTCCCTAAGTATCCTTTCATCTGTAAATCTACCCCCCCACCAAATATGCACAGTCCATCATTCTTTCTTCTTCATTTTTGATAAGACACTTGGCTCTTTGTCTAGCAAACTTTCCCCTAATCTGTATTTTCCTGATTGCATGCCTATAGCATTGATAATGTTTCTCTGTGCCCCTGATTTCCTGTTAAGGTGATGGTAGGCCCTAGAAGTTTAATCAGATTTATGTTCAAAAGAAATTCCACCAGGTTAATACCGTGTGATTTTTTTTCTTTTCTTGTCACGCTAAGCGACACCAAAGTTCTTTGCCTAATTTATTCATTTATTAGAGGTTGCAAAATGGTGGTGTTTTAGCCTCTGTTTCTCACGTATTAGCTATAACAGTTCCGTAGAGAAGTAGCCCCTCATCAACTTGTTGAGCAACTCAGGGAACCATTGTATAGAAAAGGAAGAATAAGTACTTGATTCTTTCCCTTTATTTACTAGTCCAAAAATAATGGGTTGGTGTACTAACATCCTTATGAGGTATTACTGAGTGATGATTTTTTTTAATCCTTAAGATGAACTTACAGATTTAAATATACTTAGTATGTTTCCATTAACTGCCATTAGTATCCTTACTAATGCTCTAATTGTCCCACCTTTAGTCAGGAGAGTCTATTCAATTGGTTCCCAAGTCCTTTGCTATGATCCTAGAAGCCTCTGATGGCTTTGTTGCTTTCTGATGTATCAAGATGTTCCAAGCTAAGCTGTCCAGACCTAGAATCAGCCAGTTCTCCGAACAGCATGGGGAGGCCAGGGTTACTCATCCTTACTGGGTTAGTCAGTCATGGTTTCCAGGACTTTTTAGCATAGAGACCTAGGAAATTTTATTTTGAGAAAAAAAAAAAAAATCAAGTTTCTACAACATTTCTAGCTCAAAGAAGAGCTGACGATTTTTCGTATAAATCATAAATCTTACATTTGTATTTCCTTGTTGACACGCCAAAAATCCAAGTTTAGCAACACCAACATAATTACTCATTTCCTTTATCCCACAATACCACACATGCCTATTTCCGAACACCCAGACTCACACTACCACCCATAATAGGATTATTAAAATCAGTTTAAGATTCTTTTAACCTCCACTTACTATGTATTAAAACCAACTGGAATAGGATCACGTTAAGTTTGATTTATTTTACTTTTGATTTTTAGGGATTACTTCTTAATATAACTTTTTTTTTAAGTTATGTCAAATATTAACACAATTCTAAAGTCGGAAGTGCCAAAAAGGTATATTCGGATAAGTCTGGACACCCTGTCCTACCTACCTACCCCCTTCTTCTCCCTCTCTGTGTATAATTTTAAAATATTTTATGCTTCATCCTTCCACTTAAGATAATATTTCTCATTCAAAGTCATTTCATTTTTTAAAAGTTCAAATTGTAAGAGCACAAGTGAGGCAAAGATGCTACAGAATATCCTAACGTTGTATTTGAATTATTAATGTTGAGGGCACACTGTATTATTTCTCTGTGCAGTAGCCTAACCCTGCCACCGTCACCGTCAGATTCAGTAGCCTTTTGTGCAGAGGTGTGTAGACGGCTCTTTTACTTACAAGTGACACGTACTTATCATGTACGCACTGTGGGCATCACATCTACTATACTAAGTGACTGTCATATTTAGATTGTATATGGACATACAAATCCATGCTCTCCTAAACAGAAAGCTGGAAAGAGAACTTGCTTAAGAGAACCCAGTCTGGCATCTAAATCTAAAAGCGGTCTTCCGTCTGCCATGGCTCACCTTTGCGTGTGTGTGTGTGTGTGCGTGTGTGTCTGTGTGTGTTATATTGTTCCTAGTGCCTTCTGCTTTTAAAGATAGGCTGTAACTTCTGAATGTGGCTTACTTTGTTTTGTCTGTTACTTCTTTTCTGCTGAAAGGAATACAGCATTCTCTCTTGGAATGTTTTGAAGCAGAAGACAAAGGCAACTGACCTTTGGTTTGGGGAGAGGGAAAAAAAAAAAAAAGAACAAGAAAGAGAAAGGCAAGTCTGTTCATATGCCCTTGTCCACTGCAGATCTGGAGGCAGAGCTGAAGCCGGGCATCTCCTGCAGCCGGGGGCTCTGGGGATCCCTGTCTGCAGCAGCGCCCTCCCTCCCACTTTGCCCGTGGATGGGATGTTGCAGAAATAATTACCAAACAAATCGATAGTCAGGGTAGTGATGGGACCACAGTTCTTAATGCATCATTTTCCTCCTGGAAACTCAGTTTGCCTTACAGGCAGGCTGGATTCTACACAAGCTCCCGACAACCCAAAAGCCCGCAATAACTTCTGGACTATTTAATCTTTTCTCTCTGGACAAGCACTGTATGAACATTTTCACATTTCTCTCTTGCAGTGACACTGAGGCAGGCTCTGTACGAGGCGAAGGGACTGGTCTGAGAGTGCACAGCCAGAATGGCTAGGGTACTTTTCCCTTTTACTCTTTTTTTTTTTCGGGGCTTGGGGGAGGGGGAAGGAGGTTGATTCAATAGATGTGTCCTAGAATTCTGTTTTTAGAGAAGTGATAAATGCTATTTTTTTTTAAATCCCTCCCCACTAGACTTTATGGAGACTTCCCTAGGTCTATTAATTGGGAACAGGCTTATCACTCTCAGCCCCGTCTGTATTACTTCAGGTATCTTTGCATGAGGTTGGGAAAGGCACAGAGGGCTTGAAGCGCCAGGATTCCTGTCCTCACCCAACCCAAGCATCTCTATGCCTAACTCCTGCCTCAGCTTTCCCATCTGTGAAGTTTGTCGGTTGGGCCCTCCCTCAGAAGTCTCAAACTGGCAGACCACAGAATGATCCGGGCCTACAGATGTGTTTTATTTGATACCCACAAGGTTACGTAAAAACAGAGAACTGGAGTAACTACAGGTCAAAGGCAAATGGTTTCAGTTTTGCCACAGACCCCACCACGCCTAACTGCATCTCAGTCAGGCTTCTGCATCCACACACATTTCCCACTGGAACCCCGTGGCAACTCCTGGACTGGAGCATCCCGGGCGGGTGGGGGGAGGGCAGGGGTCTTCTACAGTCTCTTTATGTTTTTCTTTGCTCAGACTACTCATAAAAATAATTTTTTAAAGATTTTGTTTATTTGTTAGAGAGAGAGAACACATCAGGGGAAGTGGCAGAAGGAGAGGGAGAAGCAGGTTCTCGGCTGAGCAGGGAGCCCAACATGGGGCTCGAACTCAGGACCCCCAAGATCATGACTTGAGCTGAAGACAGATGCGTAACCTACAGAACCAGCCAGGTGCCCAATAGTAATTTTCATAATAGCAGAATTAGCATTTGTTGAGCAATTACTATCTGCCTTGCTGTGCGTGGAGCATTAATTAATTAATCAATCAATTAATTAACACACCATCTCATTCCCTCCTTATAGCAATCCAAGAGGGAAGCGATAATTGCAATCCATCTTTCTCGTATGAAGAAAGTAAGGCTCAGAAGGATGCGCGACGTGCCCAAGGACACACAGGTGATGGTAAGGAGAAGGGCTGGGATGGAGGTGCAGGTTTTTCCAATCCCAAAGCCCGTGCTCTTAACCATGGGCGATATTCTTTACTGGGACAGCTTGGGGCTGACTAATCGGATGGATATTAGATACAGGGCAGTCTGGGTACCAAGGATATGGCTCTGGTGGCCAGGACCCTGCAGACAGCGGGCCCTGGAGAGGCATCCGAGGAGCAGCCATTTACTGAGGTGAATAAAAGTACTTCAGTAGTAAACGTCGAACGGGCTTTCTGCAGGACTGCTCTGAACCACTCCACTTGCTAGTGTCTTGCTGAGTCAGAGGCCCAGAGGGATCTTGAGAACCTGTGTTCAAGAAACACGAAGAACACAGTGCTGACCAGACAAATGCCAAGTGATTTTGGAGGTGGACAGGGTCTCCTGAGAGTTGGGGGTGGGGTGGGGATTCAGAAACAAAAGCCAGACTCCCCGCTTTCAGAACTTAGAAATAAAGGAGATGGTATTGACCTGGAAAGACAGTTCTTTGGGTTTCTACATGAGCTGAAGGAAACCAGAGTTAATATTAAATGCGGGACCATTTAATGGGGCTCAGGCCCCAAACCACGGAGAGTGGGGCTGACTCTTAGCAAAGTGACTCAAGTCATGTGACCCTTCTCATTGTTATAACACATTTATAAAATTTATTGGGGACAGGCTACATGCCAGAGATTGTACCAAATGCTGACATTTCAACAGGAAGAAAATCTCTGCCTTGGACAGGCTCCCCATCCAGGGCAGGGGACAGACAAGTAAACTGCTGTGACTCTGGTGTGGTCAGTGACATTATTGGCCAGACTCAGAGGTGCACAGAGAAGGAGCCCTCTTCTCTGTGTTGATGCAATCTGGGAAAAAACAAGAACCAAAAATTGAGATGCAGACCAAGGAGGCAGAGAGAGGGAAAGAACACTCCAGGGAGAGAACTCTTCTGTAGGAAGACCCAGCGATCAGACAGAGCTTAGAGGATTGCAGTGGTTCTCAAAGTGAAGGGCAGACCAGCGGCATCAGCACCTCCTGGGAACTTGACAGAAATGCAGATTCTCAGGCCCCACCCCAGACTTACGGAAATTCGCATTCTAAGAGGTGGGATCCAGAGGGCTGGGTTTTGACAAGCCCTCCAAGTGACTGACTCAAGTTCACATTTGAGAAACACCGAGAATGGGATTTTGTGCAGGAGTGATCAGAGTGTGGCTAGAGAAGAGAGTGGGACCAGACTGCAAGGAGCCTTAAACCATCGGGGTTTTATCTCGAGGGTAATAAGGAGTTTTGAGGAACCTTAAGAGGACAGGACTTTGAACTTCATACGCATTCCTCCGAACTGAGCTGGTTCCTACTTCCAAGCTGTTTCATTTGCCTAGAACATTCTACTCCTAGGTTTTTAAAATAACTAACTCCTTATTCAGATCTCAGTTCAAATGCTAGTTTCCTCTGACCACAAGGTAAACAGTTCTCTTCTCATTTCCCCAATCATCTTGTTTTATTTTCTCACAGCTTTTATCTCCACCTGCAATCACCTTGTTTATTACGTGATTTTCCCCCTGTCTCCTTCTACTAAAACACAGTTGCAGAAAGGAGAAACCAGTCTGCCTTGTTCACTCCTGTGCACCCCACCTCCGCCACGCCCACCCAGCACACAGCAAGTGCTTTCAATAACTAAACTCAGGGAACGAGAGACGTGTGAAGCCCCCACCATGAAATTCCCCCAGTGGTCATCAAAACACAGAGACACTGAGGGAGCTCAGAGGAAAGGAACGCTTGATCAGGTGGGTTTACCTGGGACAGCTTCAAGAAAGAGCCGAGCCGGGGCTTTCAATCTTCAGGAGGGTAAGTAAGGGAAAGAGGAGAGAGAAGCAAGGAACTAACACAGAAAGAAAACACAGAATGAAGTCAGAAGCCAAAACAAGTCAGTGGAAGGCAAAGAGTCCAGGCCGGTTAAGTGAGCTAGGAGAAAAGCAGAGAAGGGGAATAATGAAGATGATGGGTGGGAGCAGGAAGGCAGTGGTGCGGGGAGGAGGAGATCCTCATGAATTCTAAGACCACAGATGAGTGTCCCTCCTCAACCACTGTTCAAAGCGCCCCTGAGCCATCTGTCCCTCTGTCCATCCATCCCACCCAGACTGCTGCCGTCTTCTAAGTTAGAAGTGAGTATTCCAAAATGTTGGGTTTCTGCAAACACACACAACTTTTGAAATATAAATAAATGAAATGGAGGCTGCCAATTTTTTTGGTCAGGGGAAAAGAAGTCTGATCATTTCCCAAAATTAAGTATACTTTATACCCAAAATGTAGGAGAAAGGAAATAGATCTCGGAATAAAGAATTTACTCCTGAGCTGATAAATCTCACTTGCTGGAAAACACACAATATTGTCCATAGTGGTTTTTTACTCCTTTTGCCACAGACTGATGGAAAAGACCCACATCAGACCGGGATAAAGTACCTGGAACACTGCCGTAGACACTCTATGGCCAGCCCCAAAAGGAGGCTGGAATGTGGATTCAATGTTTATATTTAAAATAAATAGGAAAACCAGCCTGGAAAGTCAAAGTTAAGTTCACCAGAGTCACTAACCTTCTAGATCCATCTGTCCAATCCCTCTCCCCCGCTTTTTTTCTTTTGCATTTATTTATCATGATAAAATTATGATAAAATATACATAACCTAAAAATTTCCATTTTAACCATTTTTAGGTGTACAACTCAGCGGCATTAAGTACATTCACAATGTGGTATAGCCACCACTAATAGCCAGCTCCAGAAGGGTTTCATCATTCCAAATAGAAACTCTGTTCCCATTAAACACTAACTCCCTCTCTCCCACCCCCCAGCCCCGGATAACCTATTTTCTCCTTTCTGTCCCTATGAACTGGCCTATTCGAAGTACTGCATATAAGTGGAATCATCCACAATTTCTTTTTCTGCCAGGCTTATTTCACTTAGCATAATATTTCTGAAGTTCATCCGTGTGGTGGCACGTGTCAGAATTCATTTCTTTTTAAGACAGAATGATATTCCATTATATGTATATGCTACCTTTTGTTTATCCATTCACCTGTCTGTGGATGCTTCGGTTGTTTCTACCTTTTGGCTACTGTGAATAATGCCATTAGGAATGTTGGTATACACACATCTGCTTGAACCCCTGCTTGAGTTATTTTGGGTGTATGCCTAGGAACCGAGTTAGGGAGTTTCTGGGATTGCCCAAGTCTTATAGTAATTCTATGTTTAATTTTTTAAAGGACCTACCCCTCATTTTCAATGTCAAGGAACTGAAGGCTGGAGTGGGTTCAGGATCTGCCTCAGGCTATATAGCACTGAGGAGGTGTTAGGAGTTGAACTCTCTACCAGCCCCAGACACTGGGCATTAGCCAAGGCAGGGGAGAAACCACAGGGTTTCATCACTCATGTTTCATCAAACATCAAGGGCAGGGACAGGGTCTGGGTGTCCCCTGGGCAGAAGAGTCCACCCTTTGGCAGTCTGTTTTTCTGGTCCTGTGCCAAAGGCACACACAGTCAGGAGTCTGCAACCGTAAGCCTAAGAGACTAGGGATAAGCAGCACATTGTGGAAGAAGTAAGGCTGGGGATGAAGAAAAATTAAAACAGTTTTGCTCAAGTGCTTGGGGGAAAGCTCCTACATTTGGGGGAAAAGTTTGGAAGCAAAGAGAAATTGATGGGAACATCCTGACTTAGAAACTCTGGTCTAGTTCTATAAAAGAAAGGCTCACTCCTAAATTAAAAGCCAAATTTGGGGGGAAATGACCCTCACCCATGAGACAAACTCATACATCAGTACATCAAGAAATAGAAAATCTTCTTCGTTAAGTGCAAGTTGGGATAGAGCCTGAAGACCACGATATAAAGTCCTGGCTGTTCCACTTACCAACTTTGTGACTTCTGTAAGAGACAACCCTTCTCCAAGCCTCAGTTTACATATCTGTAAAGTGGGGCAATAAAAGTACCTACCTCATGGGAAATTGAATTATTAAACTGAATTATTAAAATTCAGTAGAGCCAGAGATTCTGCATGTCTAAGCAGCCACCAGGTGATGGCCATGGATGCTGGTCTACAGACCCCCGACCAGCAAGGTTTTAAAAAGCCTAGTCTAGGCCTGGTCTCATGCACAGTAAATGCTTCGGTAAATGTCAGCTCAGAAGTAATAATGATATTTAGTGGGTTCTGGAGCCGTGGGGACTGACCCAGTGGCAGGAGTAAATCTACAGTCTCCTAGAAGAAGCAGAGGTCTGGCGCTTCAGTGTGGAGTTTATCTGAAGTGAGTAACTCTTCAGAGCGGCTCTCGTTGCTCAGAGAGATGGGAGTTGGAAGGCCTGACTGTAATAATGGTGAACCAGACTCTTCAGCCTGGAAGTCAGCTGGAGTCTCTGCTTATGCATGGAGGTTTGGGTCATGCAGGAAATCAAAACTAGGAAGTGAACTTTTGGGGACAAGTTAGGCACTGTACTAATTTATTTAGGAAGTATTTACCGAGCATCTACTAATGCACAGCACTATACTAGGCACTGGGGGGGAGTCTAACTATAACCACAGCTCCTGCCCTCAAGGAGTTCACAATCCAGAAGGAGGGGGCTAAACCATTAGAGAGGCAACATCCAAAATTCAGAATGATGGACATCTCAGTGGGGAAAGTTTTGAGAGGAGTCCTCGGCTTAGTCTGAGGGAGTTAAGGAAAGATTCCTAGAGGAAGCAATGGCTGAGTCGTGAAAGATAAAAAAGAGTTATCCAGGAGAGGATGTGGGAGCAGAGAGGGTCCCAGGCAGAGGGGAAAGCCTAGGCTAAAGCAGGGGCGTCGGGGAGAACAGAGCCTCTTCCCAGAAGTAGCTCAGTTTATGGGTACTGGGGGCTGGGGATGCAGAGAACAACCTAAAGCTGCAGAGAAGACTAGAATTCCACACCAAGGCATCTGTACTTCATTGGAAGCCTGAGGTCTGTGGGACCAACAAAGCCCTCTGACGCTCTCTGCAAAGTCTGTATTTATGTGTCTGTGTGTACTACCCTAGGATTAAATGACTGGGTTTCCATCAGACACTCCAGTGGATTCCAGATCCCCAGACAGGTAAGAATCCCGGGAGCTGTCGATGGGATCTAAGCCTCCTGTTGGTTAGTGCTTGCTCTGTATAGGGAAGGGAATGTCACAAATCTGGGATGGAGAATTCAGTAACAGAGGAAGAGCCTACTACCCTGTCCTTTTCTTCCCCCTTAAATCTTTGCACATCAACTCTCTCTACCTGGGACACTCTTTCTCACCCCTGCTGCCTCCCACAGCTCACCTAGTTAATTCTTACTCATCCTTCAGATTTCAACCCAAAATCTCCCCTCCCTGGAGAAGACTAGCTTGACTTCTCCCATGAAGTCAGCCCCCTCCCATTATACACTCCTAACTCCTCCGAAACAGTTGCCACACATTTAATTACATAATGAACAATGCAATTCATCACTCAGAACTGTCTGCATCCCTCCCATCTACTAGAATACACACTGTTGTTGAAGATACCACCTGCGTTCACAGCTATAATGTCAACACTCTCAACATGTCTTGGCACATAGTGGGGACTCAATAAATATTACTGAATGATGTCATGAATATCTGAATGAATGAATGAATGAATGAGTGGACTGACATGGCTGATCATTACTACCTGAATTCTTTCCCCTCTCAGTCCTAACCCTATCACCCCCTCCAACTCTTCATTGTGTATTTTAAGCTCTGACTCTTGAGACCCAAATCATCACCCATTGCATGGTGGAAAAAAAATTGCAGCAGAGAACTGACCATCCAGGCAGATTTCCAAAGCCTACCTAGCTAGTAGCTTCGTAGCAATGGTTTGAACATTAGTTTTTCACTTAGTGAACAGATGAAGTCTATGGACTAGAATCCAGGGACCTTTCCAAAGTGGTCAGCAACCCCATCATTGACCAGCACCAGCATGTCACTCACGCCTGTATCTGGAAAATCCTGATACCTGTTTCCTAGTGAGCAAGTTGCCCTTATTTGGCTTATTGCTTCTGAGCTGTCAGGAAAGTGGGAAGACTATCATTTGTTCTACATCATCCCATGTGAAGAGAAGAGGAGAAGAACAATACCCACATTACAAGAGCAGCTTTGGGTTTAATATTATTAGAGTAGGGGTGAGTAATCCTGAAGGCAAAGAGCAAGGAGGGTGAGTCAACAGTTTTTCAGTGGGTGTCCTATAAGCAGCGTGAACTTCTGTCTTCTAACTCCCACCCAACGACTGTGACTCCCCAAGCGTTCATCTTCCATCACCTAGCCAGAGCTTCCAGCAGCCTCAGTTTCTTCATCTGTAAAGTGGGTAGGACAGTATTTATCTGATAGGATGGTGGGGGGAATTAAATGAGATAACGTATGCAAAGCGTTTGCCTCTGTATTGCCTTCTCCCCATACACGAACCCACATTTCCCAGCAATCTGAAGATTAATGTAACTATCAGACCCCATATTCTACGCAGCCCTACTAATACAGAGGGCAAAAATGTGAAGCTCTAGGTCAGATGGTTTGCAGATGATCCGTGGAACAAAATAGAAAGAAACTCTGTAGGACAGCATTAGGTTTCATTAGCCCAAAAGGTTTGGTTATACATCTTTAACCAACAGGGAACTTTCTCTGTCTTTTCCATTTGGTAAGCATTTTCCCTTCAAACTATCGATTTTTTTTTTTTTTTTAATGCTGATGGAACAGGAAAGAAGAAGGGAAAGAAGCCACTCTTTTTTCATTTCTTCAAAGGCAACCCAAATTTGATCCCTTTAGTGAATGGCTCAAGATAAAAACTCCACTTCAGTCTGCTTTCTGTGATTAAACAACCCTCTTGTTTGTCAAATAGCAGGGAGAAGAGAAGAAAGGAAGGCTCTTGTCGCTGTTAAGTGCTGACAGCGTACTCCCCTCCCCGCTCCCAGAGGTTAGGTGCACCAATGCCTAGGAAGAGATTCTTGAGATGGGAGGCAAAAGCTGAGGCACGGCTGCCTAGAGTAGGAAAGAAAGTGAGGATGGGGTGGGAGGCCCAAAAAAGCCCCCATGGAATTACGGAATCCTCAAATTGGAAAGGTCTAGAACTCTTCAGCCCCAGCTTTCTTTTTAGGGACCTCACATCACTTCAAACCAGTCTGTTCCATGATATTCTCCATGCAACAAATCATATCCTTGAGTGCAACAGACTGCCAAGAAAGGTTTGGGGGTTGAAGGGGGCTCACCTAAACCCATCTTGCTTCACCGAAATCCAGTTTCAACGTGGCAAGAGGAGAACTTGAGTTTTCATGGGAGGCGAGAAATTTTTACTCAAATCACTCTTAGGATCTCAGAGTTCGGGTTGGGAGATAAACAGAAAGTGTTGGTCTGTTGATAAGGTGGACAGAGGTACGAATAAAAATACAGGACACCCAGCTGAATCTGAATTTCAAATGAACCATGATTTTTTTAAGTATAAGTATGTCCCATGTAATGTTTGGGACATACTTGTACTAAAAAAAAAAAGTTTCCCTGTCTATTTGAGATTCAAATTTAACAAGGCATCTTGCATTTTATTTGGCAAGCTCACCTGTTCACAAGGTAACCTCAGCATGCATTTCCTGTCTCTTTTCCTTCTGAGTAGTATCAGGAATATGGACATGGGCAGGGAGACACTGAAAGCTTCTTGAAGAAGTTTCTGGGGTGGATATATCCATGGGTTTGGCGTCAGGCAGGGCTTGAGTCAAATCCCATGCTTAACTCTTCCTATGTGACCTCCAGCAAGTGACTTTCCCAAGTGAGCCTCCTTTCTTTATGGCAAAATGAGAATCATAATATCCACCTTACATGATGTTGTGGATATTAAAATGAGGTGACATTAAAGTATCTAGGCCCCTCTAGAGTCATAAACACAGCTCTTACCATCTTGCCCTTCTACCTCTCTGTAGCAGTTGCTTCTGCCTGGAATGCCCTTCCCCTACTCCCTCCTCCCCTGGGAACCTTTCTCCATGCTTCTCCTTGGTTCACTCATAGCATTTTGTCAAAGCTTCTAGAAATGTCCCTGTTGTTCAGAGATACTGTATTGGAATTGGCTTCACTGTTCCCAAATGTTTTCCTCATCAAGACTGAATTTTCTGGCTCAGATACCAAGTTTCCTTCATCTCCACAGGTCTAGTGTTTAGTTCAGGGCTTACCACATAGGAGGAACTTGCTATTTCCTGAATGAACATGCTATCAAGCCATTAACAACTTAGCACGAATTGCCTGGGACTTTAGTTTCCAAATGGTAGTGTAGTAACTGCGCGGACACACACACACACACACACACACACACACACACACACACAATCAGTAGAGGGGAGTTTCTCAAAAAGCTAAAATTATGCCATTTAAGGAACTGCCTTTTATTTGAGTCTATCCTTTCTTCTTTGGAGAAAAGAAAAACCACAACTTGTCATTTATGGAATAAGTTTTAAAAGGTGTTTGACAAAATAGAGAGCAACTTCCATGGTGAGATACGTTCATATCTCTGGGTCTCTATCTGGATCTCCATCTCAACAAGAAGTTTCAACACTGAAAATACACTAGTATCTGCAATTCAAATTCTGAGAACCACCACGTTAATGAGATAAGAGAGTGAAAAGAACTCAAGGACTACAACTTGTTACTGGTGAGATTTGATGGGAAGAAGTGGAGAGGAAAGACTACCATGGGAGATGGCTAGGGAGATGCTTTTTACCTGAATAAAAATGCTTAAGAGACTGGGGGAGGAAAAGGACAGGTGAAAAAGCAAACTTCCCCCACTTCCCTAGGACAAAACCCCACCATCCCAGAGTTCAGGATCTTAACTGACTTTGAGTCTAAGGCCCTCCCAAGCATCCCTCCTCCAAGCGCTCAGGTCAACAAACTCCTTCAAAGAATAACAACCCAGTACAAGGAAGGATGTCCATCTCATTGACCTCTAAGGACCCTCCTGTCTTTGGGACCCAAGTCCAACCCCTCCCTCTGAATGAGACTGGCTGTGCTAGTGCCCCAGGCAAATTCTGGGAACTTACCCTTGCCTTGGCCCCATAGTTACATTTCTATAAAGACAGTTCCTTAAATCTCTGTAGGGCCATTGACCATGATTCCAGGCATTGTTAGGTCACTCCTCGGTCCTGCCCTCCATCCCTCCCCTTTTTGTCCTGTCCTAGAAGGGCACATCTGTCACTTTTAAGTCCCTATTGCTCATCTGTCATGCTCCACACCAGGAAGAGGAAAGGGAAAAGGCCAGAGGAATGTTCTGACACTAAGAGGAAGACTTTGACATTTCTAATTCCTCCATTTCTCAGGATAATCATGTCCCCTACATCCAACTCAGAGATGATGATGATAACAACAACAACAACAACAATAATAGTGGCAACTATTTAACTACTTGTTGAAAGCTCATCATATGATAGGCATTGTACTGAGCACTTAATGGTGTGAGTCCATTTAAATGGAATCTTGTTACAGAGGAAGAAACTGAGGCTCAGAAAACTTAAGTCACTTGCCCAAGGAGTGTCTCCCAGCTGGTAAATAGGGACTGGGAAGGGGCGCCTGGGTGGCTCAGTGGAGTAAAGCCTCTGCCTTCGGTTCAGGTCATGATCCCAGGGTCCTGGGATCAAGCCTGGATCAGGATCTCTGCTCAGCAGGGAGCCTGCTTCCCCTCCTTTCTCTCTGCCTGCTTGTGATCTCTGTCAAATAAATAAATAAAATCTTAAAAAATAACAGGGACTGGGAAGCCACTGTTTCCATTTCCAGACTTCTGTGCTTACCCTTACTGCCTCCACTCACCCACATTCCAGGACTCCTAGTGGTCCACCAAATGGAACCCAAAATGCTCCTGTAGGCTCTCAGGACCCTCCAAGACCTGGTTACCACTGGCTTCCACAACCTCATCTATCACTAAGGCCTCCTGGAATCCTCCAGGGTAGGTATCTTGGAGTTCCTTTTATTTAAGAAGTCTCCCACCTCTGAGACCTTTCCACTACCATTCCTCACCCCTGTAGTGTGCTGTTTCCTCTTCCCAAATTTGCCATCTTACAAGCCTACTTCCAGGGTCACCTTTCCCAGGACACCAGACCC
Source organism: Martes martes (assembly GCF_963455335.1). Taxonomy (NCBI): domain Eukaryota; kingdom Metazoa; phylum Chordata; class Mammalia; order Carnivora; family Mustelidae; genus Martes; species Martes martes. The sequence continues at coordinate 78,444,690 of NC_137901.1, forward strand.
AATGTGATCACCTTCATCTCAATCTCTTAACACCTGGGGTCTGCTGCATCATGCAGCCCGCCCCACAGATGATGCCAGTCACTCTATATTCATCCCCCATGTGGGTGCTTCATCTCCCCAACTTGAGGGATATCCACAGGGCACAGCCATGTTACAGCACATATGCCTCTTGTGGCACCTTACTGGGAACAAGTAGACGTCCCATCAGTGTTTGATGACTGATCCCCTTCTCTCCTCATCCTTTCTCTTCTTTCTTATTTATTCTTCCCAGTCTCCTCCTCATCCTCTCCCTTTGGCATTTCCTTTCCTTCTCTTCCCTCCCCTCTGCATATTAAGTGTGGTAGGCAGCTGCTGATGTGGCTCCCAGTGATCTCTGCCTCCTGATATTGGCAGCCTTGTGTAATCCCCTCGCCTTGGTGTGGGCTGTGCCTAGAGACTTGCTTCTAATGAACATAACACAGCAAGGGCAACGGTATGTCACTTCCGTGATTAGATTACCGGGGGGCTGTGACTCTCTCTTGTTAGCACTCTCTTGCTGGCACTCTTTCTTGTCCTCTCTCTTGCTCACTCTGATGAAGGCAGTTCCACGTTGTGAGATGCTCTTTGGAGAGGCCCAAATGGCAGAGAATCAAAGAAAGCCTCTAGCCAACAGCTCAGAAAGAAGTGAGGTCCAACAACCCGCAAGGAGCCGAATCCTGCCAACAACAACATGAGCAGACTTGGAAGTAGAACCTTCCCAGCTGAGCCCTGAGATGACTGCAGCCCTGGGCCATACCTTGATTGCAGTCCTGTGCGAGACCCAGGGCCCTAAGACCCAGCTAAACCATGCCCAGACTCCTGACCCACAGAAACTGTGAGAGAGTAAGCATGTTGTTTCAAGAGGGTGAATTGTTAAGCAGCAATAAATAACAAATACACTAAATATTCATTTGCTCCAACATTTCTTGAGCCTTTAACACAGTGTTCTTGTTAAATGAGGGGACATTTTGATGACTCAGGCATGGTTCTCTAGTTTTAAAAACCTCCAGCCTTGTTGGGAGTTGGGGAGAGAGACAAGTCATTATATCATATCATTTTAAAGAAATTTTAAAAAAACTTTTTAAAAGATTTTATTTATTTATTTGAGAGAGGGAGAGAGATCATGAGAGGGGAGAAGGTCAGAGGGAGAAGCAGACTCCCCATGGAGCTGGGAGCCTAATGCGGGACTCGATCCCAGGACTCCGGGATCATGACCTGAGCTGAAGGCAGTTGCTTAACCAACTGAGCCACCCAGGTGCCCCATTTTTAAGAATTTTAATAGAGAAAGTAAGTAGAGATTTTGTACAGATTTGTGGAGCAGCTCATTCTGCTTGAAGCTGACAAGGCTCCAAAAAAGTGAATGTTGATCTAGGTCTTGGAGCAGAAGTGGGAGGTCACCAAGTTGAGGGAATTGGATCAAGGGAGAGGGAAGAGCATTCTAGGCAAAGGAACACCATGGACAAAGATGGAGCAGCATGAGGCGGCTTGTCACGGTGGATTAAAAGAGAGAGAGAGAGAGAAGCTCAGCATTTCCTTTCCTGATTCTTCTATAACAAAACGGACAATATGCCTTTATTCGGTGCTCACTCCATTAGGTTTCAACATTCAGCATCTCATTGAATTTTTGTCACATTCTGTGAAATGGAAAATCTCCACTGACACATGGGGAAACTGAGGCTCAAAGAGTATTAGTGTCTTGCTCAAGGTCCCAGAGCAAGTCAGTGGTTAAGCTGGGATCTGAAAACTGACGTGCCTGACTCTAGCTGCCTGTGTCACATTTGTAACAGGAGACTCAAGAGGGAGAGGCTTCAGTTTCTGCTGGATAGGATAAGTCTCTCAGTGCCTGTGGACCCACACACTCCTCTCACGGCCTGGTATGCAAACAGAAAAGACAGGGTCATTCAGGTTCCTTATCTGTCCTGGGGAAGCAATGGAGAGCAGTGGGTAAAGGCACAGGCCTAGGTCCGAATCCTGGCTTCCCCACCTACTAGCTGAGTGACCTTGGGCAAGGTATTGAATATCCCCTGAGCCTCAGTTTTCACATCAGTAAAATGGAGAGATGATAATAAATCTAACTCATCGGATCAATGTGATAACCCACAGGAAGCAGAAGCAACAAAGGAGAAAAGATGCTATGAAGTTGATGGGCCTCAGTTAAGTATCCATGTAAAAATCCAGTAATGAAGCACCTGAAAAGGAGAGTGAGAGAGACCAGGTGGCCCCATACGTTTTCCTCAGATTCTGGTAACTCTGCAATTCTGAATATCTCATGTCCTTAAAATCAATACGTCATTTTCTTTAGACAATGTGATATTGGTTGGGGGTGGTGGGGTGGGGTTATGGAAGCAGGAACACTTATTCCCTACTCTTCATGTTTCCCTATAGGGGGACCTCCAGCAAAGTGACACTCCTGGCTCTTGCCCCACCTGACTGGTGCATCTGGAAGAAGGAACTGAGCAAGCTCAGCTCCGTGTTCTCTTTTAGGCTCTGCCTACCTAAAGAAAATACGTTCTGGGTTTAGCAGAGCAGGCTGTGTCCCATCAGTTTGTCTGATATTGGGGTTGGGGGTAAGTTCAGTTCAAAAGAGTATTAGCAAGCTATGTCCTCCAAAACAGTTTTTTAAATCAGTAATAAAGCTGGCGCTGACTCTTCCCTGTCTCCTGCAATTAGTCTGATACCACCTTGAAAATGTTCACTCCCCTCTCTTGATGTTGCTTATTCCAACCATTAAGTTTCCTTGTCACAACTGCAGATGGCTAACCCTTCTGCAAAGATAGCTCTTCCTTTGGCTTTCTTCTCCCTGATATGCTTGTTCCCCACCCACCCAGGTCCTGAATCATGGAGCAATTTGGCAGATTCACTTTATACCCATGTCTTCCCCTCTGCCAACCCTGCAGACTCTTCAGCGTATCCAAGTCTTTTCTAATTACTCCTTGGCTGATAACTATTCTAGCAATTCCTTCGTGTCTGGTAAATGTTTCAATTTCTCTACTTTGTCTTTCTCATTGAATCCTTAAAACAACAACAACAACAACAACAACTTGGTAACTCTGGCATTTTTGAATCATCGTTAATTTCAAGCTTGTCTTCTTTTATTAGCTGTCCTACATTTGTACCAAGAACTCTTTCCTCCCTGATGCGTTTGAAAGCCCCCATTTAATTTTCTTTCCCATTACTGAGCGAGGACTAGTTGAGACTAACTTGCTCCAATAATGTCCTTGCAGAAGCAGCAGTAGACTGCATCGGGATGGGAGGAGAGGGGGTTTCCAGGTGCAGACTGCTGGCACGGTGAGCCCTCAAAACGTCTCTTCCCAGGGCTTGCTGCTCCTCTGTCTGTTCTGAAATACTTTCCAAGAATTACTTTTTCTGAACCCATCAGAGGTAGGCAAAAGTTTCTGGAAAGACATTAATGATGTCCATGTTTGTGGAGAGGAAGGTGAGCTGATGAAATAGCTTTCTCCCATTAACACGTACAAAATTATTTTCTTTTCTCTGTCCAGATAGGCTCTCTTGTCACCATTGGGGATTTCCTGGGAGGGGGGGAATTAAGGAACAAAAAGAGGAAGGGGACAGAGAAAAGAGGCCAACCTAGAGTGACTGTCAATAATGCTGTCCTGTAGAATGTTCTGCGATGATGAAAATGTTCTACATCTGTGCTCTCTGATATAGTAGCTATTGGACTATGATAAAACTATGAAATGTGGCTCCTATGACCAGGGAACTGAATTTTTAATTTTATCTAACTTTAGTAATTTAAATATAAACAGCCACAGGGGCACCTGGGTGCCTCAGTTGGTTAAGCATCTGCCTTCAGCTCAAGTCATGATCCCAGGGTACTGGGGTCGAGCCCCACATAGGGCTTCCTGCTCAGCAGGGAGCCTGCTTCATCCTCTGCCTCTGCTCCTCTCCCACTTGTGCTCCTCTCTCTCTCTCTCAAATAAATGAATAAATCTTAAAAAATAAATATAAACAGCCAAATGTGACTAGTGGCTACTAGAGTGAATGGTGCAGCTTTATGACATGTTACTTGGAGTTATCTGGACCTTTCCCATTCACAGTAGCCATAGTTCTTTGAGCGTCACGGACTAACACACAAAAAGACAAAGACCCATCAGACTCGGCATCCAGGGTCAATGGGTGGATGTCATGATGCTCCACGCCCACAGAGGCTACACTCTACTGTTTCAAGCAGAGGTCGCAGGCCAGTGATCTACAGGCTAAATTCAACCCGGAGGTACGTCTGACTCACACAATGAAAAATAATTATTTGCTGACATTTAACAGTCACAAGATTTCACATCAAGATTTGCATTTCCAGCTTCTCTTGAGAAATCAGAAGACCCCACCTGACAACACTCAGAGGGTGACGAGCAGAAGCAGCTCCCTTCATTCGGCACAAGGGCTCTTCGGTTTGCCACACTCCCCACTACTACCTATGTTCTAAAAAACCTAGGCAGGCTTTTGGGTTTGTCTGTGCTTGTGTCCTGGTTCTAGGCATGGGCTTTGTACGGCATCAGACAACCTGAATTTGATCCCATCTCTGCCTTGGAACAAGTCGTGTGACCCTGAGCAAGTGACTACCTATGTCTGAGAGCCGAGGCTCCTCCTAAATGGAGAAGGTAATGGAATGGTCCCCAGAGTGTTGTTGCAAGGACTTGACAGAACAATATTTGTAAGACTCTTGATACAGAGCCAGGTTTATGGTAAGTGCCCAACAGATGGTAGCTATTGGAAGGAAACGAGGGACTATGGGGACACAAAGGAAAAGGTGACAAAAGAGAAAGAGGAAGTAGAGAAAGAGAGGAAGGAGGAGAGGCAGGAGGGAGATAAGAGCTCCTAATCAGTCTCCAAACACATCTAAGGCCTAATGGTGTGTGTGGGGGGGGGCTCTTTCCTTAACCCCCTACAGCTTTAGCTTCCCTTCAACATAATACCATGACCACCCACTTTGTAAACCCATGGACACAGGGTGGGAGTTGAGAGGTTAAGGAAGAATGAGTGAATAAAAGCAAAGAGATAAATCAGCTGGCCTGTGGGACCTTTGCCCTTGGATCTGCCACCTCTGCCCTGAGAACCAGTTTTCCTGCCTACTTCTTGGGAGCACTTGGGACCTTGTGACAGAAACACCAATGGGTCTGGGCTTCATCACACCTGTTAGGGTTCATGTCCCTCCGCCACATCCAGCAACTATAATCAGAAAAGATCTCCATTTGGCATAGTTTATACATGACTATGAGAAGAAAAGTAAGCTCCTTTAAGACAGATGGAGGGAAAATTAACAGCTAGCTGTCTGCAAGAAATAAAGAAAGTCAGGACACTGGACTACATTCCCAAGCAGCTACGACCCCAGGTTCCCAGTGTTTATCTTCACCCAGTTTCCCAAAGTTGATTCAAGTACGATCGTAATTCAGAATATGCTGGAAGAGGGACATTGAAATGCTGATTCCTGGACCTTATACCCAGACACTTGAATTCTGGGGATGGGGCTGGGGAATCTGTATTTTGTAGAGCTACAAGCTGATTTACCTTATATGATTCACTTAAGGCATATTAACGCTGGGGAAGCCTAGTTTGCAGCTGGTGAGAATAGCCCAACACACCTCCCACCTCTGGAGAAGCCTCCCACCTTCTGGAGAAGCCTCTCACCTCTGAAAATTTGAATGGTGGGGCGCCTGGGTGGCTCAGTGGGTTAAAGGCTCTGCCTTCGGCTCACGCCATGATCCTAGGGGCCTGGGATCGAGCCCCACATCAGGTTCTCTACTCAGCGGGGAGTCTGCTTCCCCCCTCTCTTTGCCTGCCTCTCTGCCTACTTGTGATCTCTGTCAAATAAATAAATAAAACCTTAAAAAAAAAAAGATTCTAGAAAATTTGAATGGTCAGGGAAGTCTTCTCAGAGGAAGAGAGCCGGTCTTCTGCTGGATCTTAAGGTATCTAGACAGGGGCCAAGGAAGGAGGCTAACTCATTTATTTATTCAGTCACCACATAGTTCCTGAACACCTACCATGTGCCAGCTTTGTTCTAAGTGCCAAGAATAGAACAGTAAACAAGACAGAGAAAACCCTCCATCCTCATGGATCTAGTTGGTAGAGGCAGGCAATACAGAAAAGGTATAAGCAAAATACTTCACTTGTAAGAGTGATAAGCACTGAGGAGACAAAGCAGAGACCTTTGGTAGAAACACGATTCAAATTTAGATGTGAGATGATATTATAAAAGCACAAGTCCCTGTCGAGTGGTCAGGTATCGGCAGAGGCATCCCATCATGGTGAAGTATCACACCCCAGATCTCTCCAGCCATCCATCCACCCATTTAGCCGTCCACCCACCCATCAATCCATTCATCCATCATGGTAAAGCTTCACCCATCATGGTGTAGCATCATATCCCAGATCTATCCAGCCATCCATCCACCCAGTTAACCGTCTACTCACCCATCATCTATAGATCCATCTATCCACCCATCAACCACCCATCCAGCCACCCATTCACTCATCTACCCATTTAGCCAACAACCTACCCATCCATCCATCCATCCATCTACCCATCCCCCCAACCCACTATCCATCCTTCCGTATACTAGTCTTTTCTTCTTTCCTTTATCTAATCTGCTTAGCTGAGTGCTAGACTCCCTGTGAAGCTGTGCAGATAAGAAAATGAACAAAACTCACACTGTTATGGAAAGAATCATGCCTTTTTTTCAAATTCATACATGGAAGTTCTAACCCCCCCGGGCTTCAAAATATGACTGGATTTAGAGACAGGGCCTTTAGAGAGGGGATTACAATAAAATGGGGTCATTAGGGAAGGCCCTAATCCAGTATTACTGGTGTTCTTATAAGAAGAGGAAATTAGGACACATGTCCACACAGAGAGATCACCATGGGAAGACAGCATGAGAAAGTGGTCCTCTGCAAGCCAAGGAGAGAGGCCTCAGAAGAAACAAAAATTTGCTGACCTTGGCCTCAAGCTTCTAGCCTCCAGAACTGGGAAAAAACGTCCTGTTGTGTAGGCTACCCAGTCTGTGGTGTTCTGCTACAGCGTTTCTGGCTAACGAGCACAGGCACCATCACAGAAACAAGTACTCACATTTCAAAGACAGAGAAGGAAAATTAAACACCATTATAATACCAACCTACCTCTTTGCCTTGCCTCAGAGTCTACTGATAGAGATATATCCATTTGTATTAATCTCGGCCCTCTTGTGAATCCAACAAATAATTGCTGAGTGCCTACTGTGCTTCTGGGGCGACACCAGGCACTGGGGATAGAATGATAGCTAAGGTAGCTTTATCTGTTGCCTCTAGAAGCTCACAGTTCCTACGCCCCTCCTGAGATTCCTAGACACTGTTCTCTACCCAGACTGAAAAAGGGGAGTGCAGTGTTGTGTGGTAGATATGATCACAGACTGTGGAGTCAAAAAGACCTGGATCTGGGTCCACACTCTACCACTAGTGGGCTGTGTGGCCTGGGGGCAAACTGTTTAACTGCTCAGAGCCTCAGTTTATCCCTAAAAGGCAGTAACAATTCCTAGGTGTGATTGTTCTGAGAATTAAGAGCCTGAGCATAAATCAGAGTAAGTACTCGGTAGAAGTTTGCTCATTATCACCGCTGCCTCTGAAGCAGAGCCGATCAGATAATAATAAATATTATCACTAATATGAAGTGCTTTCTTGATACCAGAGAACTCGAAGTCATTTGCATATATGATAATTGTCTATCTATGAAGCATCTTCCCGACCACCCCAGCCTTTCCTAGTTTAATTTTCTGGTTTCTCTTTTGCCTACTTAGTGTTTTATCGCTCCCAGGAAAGCACTTAAGACCCAAGATAGTCTGAGAGAGAGGCGCTTACCCTGTCAGGAAAGAGCTGTGTCTTTCTCCCCATTCACAGCTCCCTTCATCCCTATAGTTGGCCCCTGGCCTGGGCAAACCAGAAGGGGTGTCCAGAGGTGATGGCACCACAAGGCTCTCGGTTACAGGTGTGTTCACCCACAACACATTTGATTACAGGTCCCCCTCAGGGGGTGCTGGGTGTTTCTATACATGTCATTCCTGGTAGGTTTTCGGTTTTTTTTTTAAGATTTTATTTATTTATTTGACAGAGAGATCACAAGTAGGCAGAGAGGCGGGGGGTGGGGGGAGCAGGCTCCCCACTGAGCAGAGAGCCCGATGTGGGGCTCGATCCCACGACCCTGAGATCATGACCTGAGCCAAAGGCAGAGGCTTAACCCACTGAGCCACCCAGGTGCCCCCTGGCAGGGTTTTTGTATTTAAATTTCCTCCAGTACCATTGGGAGGTAAGATCTGCCTTCCCTTCTGAGGGACTGGAGACAAAAGCCAGCAAGGAGTTGTTATCATGGAAACCACGTCTCCCCCGGGCCCCAAGGGGCACTTCTGGAAATGGTTCGGAATCTGATCACAGTCTTCAGGCCTAAGAACTGTGTTTAAAAGCTGTTATTTCCTCGCTTCTGATAAACGGTTGTCGAGAAGCTGCCAGTTCTGGTTTCGCTGGGGGAGATAGGACTCGGGGAGGATGTGGGTCAGAAGAATGGGAAGAGATGACAGGATGGGGGTCCTGGAGCCTCAGACCTGCACAGCACCCCAAGCTGAGATGACTATTTGGAGACAGTCCTGCCTGACTCCTCGTCAAGAGTGAGACGGTCAAAGGGACACTAAGATTAGACAGGGTGAGTCCTAAGTGGCTTACTCTCTCAGGCTGGAAGGAGGTTGGGTGTTAAGTAAAGGATGGGAACACCTGGATAAGAATCATCAAATGATCTTGAGAAATGATCCAAAGAATCTTGAGAAAGAATTCCAGATACAGGAGTTGCAAGCTCAAACACCTGCGGGTACCAAGAGGCCAACACCATTCAGTAAGCCGAAATGAGCCTGGCGAGGTGTTAGGGGGACAGAAGAGCATGCTCCCCACCTAAGGGAGGTGGTGACCACCAGCCCCAGCTACCAGCTGCCACAGGGGTCTCCAGCCCCAGCTGCTGATCCACTTCTCCAGGAAAAACCCCCAACCTGGAACTTGAGGCGAAATTGCCTGACATTTACAGAAAAGCTATGGATGCAAACATTTTTAAATCACATCGCCCGTCTAATACAGCAAGTCTGAAGATCAGATCTAGTTCAGTCATCCCAGTCTGCAAACTGTGTGATGATTGTTAAAGAGAAACTCGAAATTCCAGAGGCAGAAGGGAATTTTAATATATTATCAATTACCACTGAAAAACGCAGTAAAAAGAATAGTTATGATTTGTTTAGTGCTTACTGTGTGCTTGGCAATTTGTTTATATGACTCCACTGAGTCTTCCCCACAACCCTAGGGGTGTAGGAATTTTTACCCTAGCTTAGGAGGAAACCGAGATTCATAGAGGCTAAGTCCCTTGTCCAAGGTCACACTTCACCACGCTGGAATCTCTGCGGAGAGTAATCACTTCCCCACCCATCTCCTGCAGCACAGAATGCCCCAGACTTGATCCTCATTCAAGATTTTGCTTTGCTGTATATGTTAGGCTTGTTCTAATGCAATGGTTTTTAAGCAGGGGACAATTTTGCCCCCCAGGGGACATGTGATGATGTCTCTAGACATTTTTGATTGTCACAACTGGTGGGGGGTGAGGGGAGCATCTGGCATCTAATGGGTAGGACTCGGGGATGTTACTAAACATTGTGCAATGCACAGGACAAGCCCCTCATAACATAGATCTACCCCAAATGTCAATAGTGCCAAAGCTGATAACCTTTATCTAAGAGCATTACGGGAGGGGCACCCGGGTGGCTCAGTCCTTAAGAGCCTGCCTTAGGCTCAGGTCATGATCCCAGGGTCCTGGGATCCAGCCCGGCATTGCGCTACATGCTCAGCGGGAAGCCTGCTTCTCCCTCTCCCGCTCCCCCTGCTTGTGTTCCCTCTCTCATTGTCTCTATGTCAAATAAATAAAATCTTTAAAAAAACAAAAAAGGATGAGGGGAGGGAGAACTGAGGACTCGGGGCTACTAAGAAGATGATGAGGAGGAGAAGGATACCGAAGATGCTACTTGTAAAAAAACAGCTCAATTGTGAGAGAAGATATGTGATTTACCAAGGGGTTCTTATGACATCACCAAAACACATTTTCTTACTGCCATTGCACAGATAAGGAAACTGAGGCCCAGAGAATGAATGACATTGTCCCTCGGGCTTCATGAATGGCATTCCACAAATACTCATTGAGTACGTGGTCTATGTTGGTTCTAGTTAAAGGACCTGCCCCTTCTGCTAACACTTACTCAGTGTTTGCCACCTGCCAGCCACTGTCATTATTCAGTCCTTCCTGCAACCTAATGAAACGGGCACCCTGCGCACCTGCATCTTTACAATTGTAAAACTGAGATTCAGGGAAGGGAAATCACTCAACTAGGGTCATGAGAATTTGCAGCCAGGCATTTATGACTTTGAACACAGTGCTCTTAACCATTCCACTGCACTGCACTAAGCGTCCCATGATACTCATCCAATGGTTCCCCATTGCAAGGAAACTGAGGACATACAAGAGCAATTCTGGAATGCATCCTGACTTCTAGGAGCTTCCATTCAGATCAAGCACATTCAACTCGAGCTATATAACACAAGATAAAAAGGGATCAAATCATAAAGAAGAGTCAAAGTGTTGTCACACAGCAGTTGGCAAAGGATGGCTAGGCTCCAAAGCCAGCCTATAGCGTACAGCCATGCCCACTTATTGACACAGTTTCCTTGTGGATGGTTTTGAGTTAAGCAGTTGCTATGGACTCTACCTGGCTGGCAAAGCCAAAAATATTTACTATATGATCCTTTACAGAAAAAAGTTTGCTGGCCCCCGCTGCAAGAGGAAAGAAAGATAACTGATACTGAAAGTTACCCGCCCTCTGTGCTTCTCTCTAGATCCATCAGTGATTGATTATTTCTCATAAACACTGGAACAACGACCCTTGGAGAGGACAGTGGTAGCTATGGCATTAACAAATTCCATGTACTGGGTGCTGACTCTGTGCCAGACACAGGCCTCATCCTTTCCAGTTCCCACAACAGCCCATCAGATGGGTATCGTTAATCCCTTTTATACATGATGAACATGAAGCTCAGAAAGGTCAAGAGGCAACTCCAAGTTCAATTAGCTATCAAGGGACAGAAGCAGGGTCCAAAGGTGGACATGTGCAACTTCGGTGCTTCCAGTCACCCGCATGCAAAATCACTCAGCGTGAGTCCTGGCTCTGCTGAGTCAGGAAACTCTGCTTAGTTTTCCATAAATAAAGTTTCCTTTTTTTCCTTCCTTGACCAGGGCTCCCACCCTATGAGCCAGTGTGTTACTGTAATTTTTTAAAAAGTTTTTTATTTTGTTAGTTAACACACAGTGTTACATTAGTTTCAGGTGTGCAATACAGTGATACTATATAGTAATTCAACACTTCCATACATCACCCTGTGCTCATCCAGACAAGTGCCCTCCTTCACCCCCATCACCTAGTTCACCCATCCCCCCACCACCTCCCCTCTGGTAACCATCTGTGTGTTCTCTATAATTTAGACTGTTCCTTGCTTTGTCTCTCTTGTTTCTCCTTGGCTTGGTTTTTAAACTCCCTGTATGAGTGAAATCATACAGCATTCATCTTTCTCCAACTTATTTCACTCAGCATTATATTCTCTAGATCCATCCATGTCACTGCAAATGACAAAAGTCCATTCTTTTTCACGGCTGGGTATATTCCATCGTATATATAGACCATGTCTTATTTATCCATTCATCGGTCGATGGACACTTGGGCTGCTGTCGAATCTTGGCTATAATGCTGCTATAAATGTAGGGGTGCATGTATCTCTTTGAATTGGTGTTCTTGTATTCTTTCGGTAAATACCCAGTATCACGATTGCTGGATCGTAAGGTAGTTTTGTTTAACTTTTTGAGGAACCTCCATCCTGTCTTCCAAAGTGGCTGCACCAGCTTGCATTCCCACCACCAGTGCAAGAGGGATTCCCCCCCCCCCCCCCCCGCATCCTCGCCAACACCTGTTGCTTCTTGTGATGCTGATTTTGGTCATCCTGACAGGTGTGGAGTGATACCTCATTGTAGTTTTGACTTGCATTTCCCTGATGATAAGGGATGATGAGCATGATAGTGGAATTTATAATAAAAGATATATTTTTAGTCTTTGTCCTCATTCTTGGCACAGAGCTCATAAAACCCTTGGAATTTCCTAAGTGATGAAAAGATGATGGTGTCTTGTTATGTTAACAAGGAAACATTTTGAAAATGTTTGGAAAGCCCCCAGGTTACCCAAGGATGGAGACTAGTGGCCAGGGGAGCAAGGCATGTGGTTGGAGGGGCTATGGAGGGGACAGGGGCTGGAGACTGAGTTCAATCACCAATGGCTAATGAGTGAATCAGTTATGCCTATGTAATGAGGTTGCACGAAAACCTAAAAGGACAGATGCTAGGAGGTTCCGGGCTGGTGAACATGTGGATTCAGGGAAAAGTGGCCTGCCTGGGGGGAACATGAAAGCTCCTCGCCTTTTTCCCATACGCATCTCTTCCATCTGGCTGTTCCTGAGTTATATCCTCTGATAATAAACTGGTAATCTGGCAAGTAAAAGGTTTCTTTGAGTTCTGTGAGCTCCTCTAGCAATTTAACTGAACCCAAGGAGGGGGTCCTTGGAACTTCCCATCTCTAGCCAGTCAGTCAGAGGCACAGGTGACAATCTAAACTTGCAGCTAGCATTGGAGGTTGGGGGTGGGGACAGTCGTATTACTGAGCCCTCAACCAGTGGGGTCTGACGCTATCTCCAGGTGGACCGTACCAGAACTGACTTCAATTCTCTGACCCCCAGCTGGTGTCGGAGACTTGCTTGGTGTGGGGAGGGAAAAACCCACATGTTGGAATTGGTGTTAGAATCTAACCAGTGAGAAGCTGTTGACAGGCCCAGAAAGGCCTAGAAGCTCTTTTCAGAACCAGCTCGTCTGTCTCAACCAGCAAGTCCCACGTTTCAGTGGGTTGCAAGCCTGCCCGCTCAGCCTCACCTCCGGGAGCCGCGGCTGCTTCCCGACCGGCTCAAATGCCTTCCCACCGCCAGCCGTCCAGCCGCTGCTATTTACCCAGCACTTTACAGTCTCCCTTGGTTAATCCAGCGTGTTCCCTGGTCACTTCTCATTAAGCCAAGCGTAGCCTCCTTTTCACTTGTTCTGAATGAAAGTGTCACTTTTCCCAGCAAGGGGTTGCAGGTGGAAAATATAAGCACAAAGCTTGGAAGGCAAGGGAGGGAAGAGGGCACAGCCCCCAGTCAGCTCCCATTCCCTTTCCTCTAGCCGTGATGATGCTCAGCACCCCTCCTATCTGTGAGTTAAATAAGAGAGAGTCCCGGGATGTTGAGGGTTTTCAAAAACTGAGGGTATTTAGCCCAGCTGGTGCAGGAAAATATCCAACAACAGCAGTTGGACCTGTAAATGTCTTTCTTGGTGTTCCTGGTCTGGCCAATTATCCCAGCTGTGCAGCCAAGGCTCACCCGAAATGTTTCTGAAGGAATGAGCTCATAGCAGATGTGCTGCTCTGATCACAACCATCCCCAAAGTGCCCAGTGCCTCTTCTTTTTCCCCAGCCTGATCTCAGACCACGAAAGCCAACCGCCTCCCCAAAGCACTCACTGACTGACAAATGGCTTCCCAGCAATACTGAAATGGTTACCGGGCCTCCCTAGGGCAGCAAATCCAGGAGCAGGAGAACAAGAGGCTGAGTATTTTAATGGGAAGGATTTGGGTTGAAATCCTCCAGCTCTGTCTCTTCTCAGCTATGTGATTCTGAGCAAGTGACTTAGCATCTTGGAATCTCTGTTCCTTCTTCCATAAGATGAGCTGTCATTGAGGTTATCTTCAAGGTGTAATTATGTAACACAACAATATTTTTTTTACAACAATATTTATCTAAGTTATAATAAAATATATGTAAGATTCACCAGCATAACCATTTTTAAGTGTATGGTTCAGGGGCGCCTGGGTGGCTCAGTGGGTTAAGCCTCTGCCTTCGGCTCAGGTCATGATCTCAGGGTCCTGGGATGGAGCCCCACATCGGACTCCCGGCTCAGCAGGGAGCCTGCTTCCCCCTCTCTCTCTGCCTACTTGTGATCTCTCTCTTCTCTCCTCTCTGTCAAATAAATAAATAATAAAATCTTAAAAAAAAAAAGATTTTAAGTGTATGGTTCGGTGGTATTCCATAAGTTGACAGTGTTGTGCGACAACCACACCATCCATCTCTAGAATGCTTTTCTCCTTGCATACCTGAAACTCCGTCCCCAATAAACACTTTCCCACGACCTCCTAACCCCATTCTACTTTCCATCTTGACAAACTGGACTATGTAGGCACTTCATATAAGTGGAGTCATACAGTATTTATACTTTTGTGATAGGCTTATTTCACTCAGAATAATGTCTTTAAGTTTCATCCATTTCGTAGCAGGTGCCAGAATTCCCTTCCTCTTCAAGGCTGAGTAATATTCCAGTGTATGTCTTTACCACACATTTGTTTATCGGCTCATCCATTGGCTGACCCTTGGGTTTCTTCTCCATTTTAACTATTCTGAATAATGCTGTGAACATGGTTATACAATTAGCTCTTCGAGTCCTGCTTTCAATTCTGTGGCGTATATATCCAGGCACAGAATTGCTGAATCATATGGTAATTTTAATTTTAATTTTTGGAAAAGAACCGCCTTACTGTTTTCATTAGCAGCTGCACCACTTTATATTCCCATCGACAGTGCACAAGGGTTCTAATTTCGCTACATTTTCATCAACACTTGTTATTTGGTTTTCTCATAGGTAGCTGTCCCAATGGATGTAAAGTGGTATATCACTGTGGGTTTTGACTTAGAGTTTCCTAGTGATGAGTGATGTTGAGCATCTTTTCATGTGCTTGTTGGCCATCTACAATACTTTCAATTAGAGCCTGGGACTTGTTGGGGGCGGAGACATGATGCCCATAATTACAAACTCTGTAAGATACACGTCATGACTCCAGCTGAATCTCTCTTGCAGGTCTGAATGCTTGTCTGCTCCAAGGCTCAGAGCTATTTAGAGGGAGGAAGCTGGTGCCTTCTCCAACTGTGGAGAGTCACTTCATTTCTCTGGGCCTCATCAAGATGCTCTGAAGACATAAAATAAATTCAAAACAACCTTACAGATGCTGGAAAGATCACTGCACTAGGAGTCATACAGATCTGGGTTTGTACCCTGTTCTGCATTTATTAGCTGTGTGATTTTGGCCAAGTCATTCATTAGCTAGTTAACAAATATCCACGAAGCAATTTGGCAAACACTCCACGAATATTTGTTAGATACATAAATGAACGAATGAATGGGCGAGTGAATGAATGATCTCTTTATCATCAAAATTATACCTATTCCCAGAGCATCCTATCGACTAAAAGAATGGGTTTACAGAGTGCCTTGCGGTTTTGAAAATACTTGGGATGCCGTAGGGCTGTTGGTTGAGAGTATGTATTCACATATTTATAAATAAACAAATCTCAGTGTGAATCCCAGATCTGCCAATACTGTCCGTGTACTCTTAGATGAGTTATGCAATCCTTCCAAGCCTTGGTTGCTGTTCTTAATATGGGAATGATAAGATTCCTTGCTGTGCTAGCCAGCCTCCAAGATGGCCCCCAATCATCCTTGCTCCTGATACCCAAGTTCATATGTGGCCCGCACTGACTATGAATAGGGCTGACCCCCACAACGAATAAGACATGGCGGCGACGATGGCACATTGCTTCTGAGCCTGCCATAAAGGACACTGCAGCCTCTGCCTTGGGGACTTGCTCTTTCTTGGATTAGTCAGTCTGGGGGAAGCTAGGCATCAGGTCATGAGGATATGCAGAGAGAGCTATACGCAGAGAGGTCCTCATGGGAAGGAACAAGGCTCCTGCCAGTAGCCAGCACCAACTTGCCAGCCATGGGAGTGAAACACCTTAGCAGAAGATCCTCCATCCTCAGTCAAATCTTCAGGTAAGACTACAACCTAATGGGACACCTTGAACTAGAACCACTCAGCCAAACCACTCCCAAATTCCTGACAGCGGACTCTATGTGTGGAGGTAATAAATGTTTACTCCTCTTTGAAGATGTGAAGTTTTGGTGTGATTTGTTACATAGTGATGGGCACCCAGTACACTCACCCTCTAGAGGGCCACCATGAACTTGAAATGCATGTGAAGGATCTGCCTTGCACAGTGCCTGGCCCAAAATGATAGCTTGGGAAATATCACTTGTTATTGCTACTTTTGGCCATAAAAAGAAATTATGTGCTCTTTGTGATCATTCAGACTCAGGGCAGTATATCCATAAAAATACGCACTGGAAGATACATCAATAAATTACTTAAAGCACAGATGGTGCAGGGCTAAGAATGTAACTTTTAGGGACACCTGGGGGGCTCAGTCGGTTAAGCATCCAACTCCTGATTTCATCTCAGGTCATGATCTCAGGGTTGTGGGATCGAGCCCCACGCTGGGCTCTATGCCAGACATGGAGGCTGCTTGGGATTCTCTTTCTCCCTCTCCCTCTCTCCCTCTCTGCCTGCTTGCATGCATGCTCTCTGTCTCTTAAAAAAAAAAAAAAAGGAATATAACCTTTTTGTTACCCAACCTAAGCAGAGGGGAGATGAGGGAAATAATAGTCTAAAAGTTCTTTCTAGCACTGCAAAGATTTAAGTAAGCCAGTAGCAGGGGCTATAAGGTCCAGATTAAATACAAACTATGATGACAGGAGTGTCAGAGCACTGTATGAACAGACGTGTTACTATGGTTCCCTGAACATTCTAAAGTCTACAGAGTGCTGGAGTTATCTCCTTTCATCCTCACAATAAGCCCATAGAATGGTTATTCTTGTGTCTATTTTATGGATGGGCCAACTGAGGCTCAGAAGATGCAATCTTCCCAGGAATACAGAGTCAACAGGTGTTAGTGATGGGTTTGAGACCCAGGCCTCCAGTCCTCCTGACGAGGACTGAGCCCAGCAATGGTTCTGTGCTGCCAGGCTTCAATCTTTTTTTCACTCTGAGTCTCAATTTCATTAACTATAGATTTTGAAGGAAAGCAGGAATCACATGTTCATAAGTGTAATGCATGAGGCAGATTATTTAAATGAGAAAAGCAGGTCAGTAAAGAGTGAGTTTTCCACTCTAAGTAAAATAAGGGCACACGTGCGAAAATACAGCGTAAATGACACTAGCCCTCACAATGGGGGAGGCAACGCAAACTGGAGAGGACTCTGGCCAACTGAAAACCGCATGTCCTTCCCTGAGAGGGTCTTTTTCTTAGCTCTATCCAGGTGTTGCCATTAGGAAATAAAAGCCCAGGGCTGCCAGATCACCTCCTTCTTTAAGAGAAGCCCAGACCTCTATTTTATATGAATTATCCCCACATTTAAAGTTGACTCAAGTGAAATAAAAGCTACACAAAACAGTGCCTGAGTCAAGCACACGCATCTACAAGCCATTTCAGTTCACAAGCCGCCATTCCGTGACCCCTGGACTAGATAATTTGCAAGGTCCCTTCCTGCGCCAAGACAGCCTGTCTCTATCAGTACTCAGCATGCACTGTTTGTTTACATGGGGTGCTGACAGTCTCATAAATATTCCAAACGGGTTTTCATGTGTGGACGTGAGCCGTGTCCTCAAGTAAATTCCAGACTCTCTGAGGGCAGGGACCAGGTCCCGGGTTTCCCGTGGGTCTCTGGTTCTGACTCTCCCTGTAGGAGGTGCAGCCCCTCGGGGTGAGGGTGCATCCGTAGCTAGGGCAGAGGCTGAAGGATTTTCCCCAGGCAGTGGCTCTGGAGAGCTCTGGATCTTGGGAGGGCAGCTTCCATCAGTCCCAGCATTCTAAGGAAGTGAGGCGAGGGAATCAAGGTTAACGACTTGGCACTTACATCATGTCTGTTAGATTTATAAAGGAGGCTTCTGTTCCCTTTGGGAATCCTGCCTGGTGCCGGGCAGATGTGGCTGCTTTTGCTGAGGGAAGTGACTTCCTCCAAATCAACCCAAATGAACAAGCAAGTTCCTCTGGGGGGGTCCTCTCCTTAAGAGTCCCCAGTCCGTCAACATCTGCGGCTTTGGATGACTAGGACCTAAAAAAGCCTGGGTTCTGGAGCCACCCTTCCTGGGTTCAAATCCCAGCTCCTCCACTTACAAATGAACAAAACTAGAGTTGCTTCTCGATCACCTCCATGCCCACAGTGCTGAAGCATGTGTTTAAAAATATAACCTATGTCCTCTTCCCTCCAGGAGCTTATAATTTAATTGAGGCGATAGGACAAAAAAAAGTTACAAAGGCTTAATACAGACATGAAAAATTATGGTGCAGGGCAGTAAATGATCATTAGCAAATGAGTTGTGCAAAAGAAGTACCAGAACAGAAAGGAGGAAGAAAAGAGCACAGAGAGATTCATGCAGGGGGGCTAAGCTTTAAAAACTGTTGGAGCTGGTGGGGGAGCAGGGGTTTTCTGCAGGGAGCAGAGGAGCATTAATGAAAAAAGCTATGTTTGCCCCCATTGAAGAAGACAAGGTTGAACAGAGGTTAGAAGAAACACGGAATCTGGAGAAAGACTAGGTTTGAATCTGGAATTTACCGTAGGATTCTCTCAGTTGAAAGTGACAGAGACTGACTTCAGCCAGCTTATTCAAAAGGGGGCTTCCCTGGTTCATAGAGGACAGGTTTGTTCACAGAATAGACAGAGGTAATTAGGGCGGCTCCTGGGACTGGGGAGACTTGAGGCCACTGGGATTGTCTGACTCTGTCCATCTCATTCCAGCTACTTTTTCTGCCCTGCATCACGCACTCCTACAACAGACAGGACTGGTCCAGAAGGCAGAGCATATGGCACCTAGTGGTCCCAGATAAGGACCTTCCGGTCCATGACCCAAAAGAATAACCTATTTCTTCCCTAGCTCTAGACAAGATGTCCCAGGAAAGAGCTCTGATTGGCTTGGTTTGGTCACATGACTTCCACAGGTCCTTCTCAGTGACCAGAGAGGCTGTGGTCCTATGATTGGATAGACTTGAGTCTTAGATAGAGTCCTGAGACTGACAGCTCCATCAGAATTACAGTAGTAGGGAGGGTGTGGACAAAGACTTCCACACTTCAAGAAGGATGGAATATTTATCAATACTTTATTTTGGAAAAAAGTCTTAGAAAAATCTAGGCCAGTGTTTCCTACAACAGGATGAACTTGCTAAAACTCATATTCCCAGGCATCACCCAAAGCTGTAAACCTTTCTGCCAGCGACTAGAGTCCAAAAAACTGGGGGGTTTTTTGTTGTTTTTTTTTTTAAATGTATTTGACAGAGATCACAAGGAGGCAGAGAGGCAGGCAGAGAGAGAGCGGGGGAAGCAAACTCCCTGCTGAGCAGGGAGCCCGGTGTGGGGCTTGATCCCAGGACTCTGGGATCATGACCTGAGCCGAAGGCAGAGGCCTAACCCAATAAGCCACCCAGGCGCCCCCCAAAAACTGTTTTTAACCAGCTTTCCATGTGACTCCAGTGATCAGCGAGGCATGGGAATGACAAGTCAGTCTACCCCAAGCCTATCATTTTAGTGAGGAAGAAACTGAGGCACAGAGAGGAAAGTGATTGACCCAAATTCACAGACCCAAGAAGTGGCAAAAGAAGACTTAGACTTGAGTTCTCTGCAGCTCTCTGCTCATTCTCCCTCTACCTACTGCCTTTTTCAGGCTGTTGGTGGGTCTCTAGACCATAGGAGAGGACCCCATGAACATCTCCTCCATGACTTTTCTACAGCTAGATTCCTCTACCATTGAGTCCCAAACACTGACCCTCCCCCCACCAAACACACACAGCTAGACACTCTTCCTCTCTTCCTAACAGTTGTGACTTCCCAAACACGACTATGAGCAAGCAAGTAGGACCCAGGGTTGGGGAAGAGAGTCTAGAAGACTGTAGAGAGTCAGATGTCATATAACAGGCTGCAGAGGAGGGAACCTCAGGCAGGGGGCGCTGCCAGAGCAAAGGCCTGGAGGCAAGAACAGGCATGGAAAGTGCAAAGAATGGAAGTACCAGTGGGCTGGGACTGAAGGGATGATTGAAGGGAGACATGAACTTAACAAGGCTGCGGTGTGATGGCAAGGGGATTTAATGTCATGTTCCTGGATAAGGGATCTGGTGGAGAAAAGGGATTCGTGACCCTCTGTGATGACCATTATGTCTGCAGGAACCCAGTGAAATTCCTTTTAAAATAGAGAAGCTGTTGAATAGCTATACCTATGTTCAATGGCTTACCCCATAGAAATATGAATCAATTTCATTGCTGACAGCTCTGTACAATAATCAAATTCCATTGTTAGAATTTTGAAAATGTGGTATTGTAGAGCCAATCCAGAATGTTTTCTTTGTAACATTAGTCCCATGGCATGCATGTCCCAAAAAAAGGGTTCAGTGTGGAAAGGTCAGGAAATTCTGCCATCTGTTTCCCCTCAAGGAAAATCTCGGTGATCATTCGCACATTAAAGTCTCCGAGAAGTCTCATGGGAAAGACATCCATTGATAATTGTTGAGTTCAGTATTCCCAAATTCTGATCACAGAAATCCTCTTGGCCAATCTCACAAATATCCTGTGGTGATGGAGTCCGTCATCCTGCATCCAACTGGGGTAACGGGGGCTTTGTGTGACTCCAGTGCAGCCTGTCGGGTAAGCCAGACAGGAAACAAGGAGACATGGGTGCAGCTCTGGGACGATTCTCTATTTTAAAAGCAATTTCATTTAATACCTTGCATACTTTCTCATGGCACAGGCAGACATGGCTTCATGTACAGATGTGCATCTGATCACTGGGAGGCAAACACTAAAATGTAATAGAGTGTGATACGAAAGGAAGAAGGGGAAACTTCCTGATTAACTGTATGAAGTGGAGAGTCGCTCTCATTTAGGATCTGCTGTTTGCCTACAGCATTTTTCCTCAGTGGATTGAACTCCCCTTTACTTTGCTAACATCCCCAATATAGAACCCTAACACGCACCATGGACATCTTTTGTTTGGCCTGACCTGATCCACTTCCCTTCTTCTGTTAAGAACACCAATAATCTCCCTTGGTCATCCACCCCTCTCCAATCCTCAGGCTGTCTGATTCTGGTGGGACGGATACCCTTTGCCTTCAAAGGATGAGCACAAGACCCAAGTGTTACCAGTCTTCCGGCCACAATGATTGGTTCAGACATGGGCACGTGAGCCAGGCTGGCCCAGTGAGACTCAGTTCTGTGTTTTCATTGGGACCATTAAGGGAAATTCATTTACTTTCTCTTGGGTTTACTTATCTGGTGGGGTGTACACTTAACAGCAGCCATGTTGGAGAGCCCACCAGAGAAAGACGACAAAGCAGGGCTGAGAGAAGGAAAAACTCTCTTTCTCTCTTGATCCAGACATTTTTAAAGTTATTTTCACCTAAAATTTTTATTTCTGTGAATTAATATATCTTTTTATCTCCTCAAGCTGGTTTCAGTCATAAAAAAACACCCTTTTATTAAAGCATTTATATACTTTAAGAGGTCCGGATCATCTAGCAAGCATTTAGTATGCAACTACTATGTGCATATGAACTTGAGCTATGAACAGAGCTGGAGAAATAAATACAAACAGGACACAACCTTGCCCTTAAGCTACCCATAGTCTAGTGAAAGACATACACAAAGGTAAATAATCTGATACAATATGATGCATGCTCTGAGTTATATACAAGGACTCAAGGGGCAGACAGGGGTGAAATAAGATGGGGTAAGGTAGTCAGGCAAGACTTTCTAGGGGAGATTGAAGATCTGAATCTGAGAATTTGATATTTAAAATGCAAGTGCAGGGGTGCCTGGGTGGCTCAGTGGGTTAAAGCCTCTGCCTTTGGCTCAGGTCATGATCCCAGGATCCTGGGATCGAGCCCCGCATCGGGCTCTCCGCTCAGCGGGGAGCCTGCTTTCCTTCCTCTCTCTCTGCCTGCCTCTCTGCCTACTTGTGATCTCTGTCTGTCAAATAAATAAATAAAATCTTTAAAAAAAATGCAAGTGTATGCCACACAGACATTAGTGTACAAGAGGCTTATTAAGGGTACCTGGGGATCAACACCTAGGGAAGGGAGGAAAGCAAGGCGGATTGAGTAAGGCATCCCCCAAGATGGCCGTGACTAATATCACGGGGTGCTCTGAAGCTAGAATGGCCTTTCAGAGTTGTCCCAAGTTGGGTCAAAATGGTCAGCATCCAGCAAAGACAAGAAATGCAGCTCTATCGGTTTCTGTGTTCACATCATAATCAAACCCTCCAAATAGCAGTGTGCAGATGGTCCTGGATTTTTTTTTTTTCAAAATTTCTATTTTGGACTGTACCTGTATGAAACTGCAAACACTAGACCCATTAGAAGAGCACTGAGACAAATGACAATATAATGATAACAGCCCATATTGATAATCCAGATGAGTGGCTTCAGCCAGGGCATAGGGGAAAATGTGCTTGTTGAAACGTGAGAAGGTTCTATGATGGGACTCCTTGGTGAAAATGCAGATGTGCCAGCGGTTATCAGAAATATCCAATGCATCTAGTCAGATGATTTATTTTCAAGTTTTCCAGGAGGAACATTTGGTGGCAAAGAGCTTGGGTCTCGATGTCAACCAGTCCTGGGTTCAACCAGACTTCCTGGCTTTGTCACCATGAATAAATTATTCAACTTCTCTCAGCTTCTGCCATGTTCCTGGCATACAGTAAGTGCTTGGCCAATATTAGTTGTCTTAATTACTAGTGGTAGTAGTGCTAATACTACTATTACTCCACTGCTATTATTATTAACTCAAGGGCTGCAAAGACTTCTGGGGCTAGAGAAATCCCCTAACTCAGTGAATACCTCTCTCCCCATTAGGCTGACCTAAGTCATGGATCCAATCCCTGTGCACACTAATTAATTCATTTTGCCTTATTAAATGTGTGCTCTCTTAGCCTAATTAGCAAATGTTTCAGTCCTGTATTTCACGAAGTGTAGAAAACAGCAGGCCTACAGAAATTAATATTTGTTCTTAGCAAAAAGGAGCAAATAAGTTTGGGAGAGACTTGGTTAAACAAAGTGAAACATTTCTTTCCTGCAGGACTTGTCAGAGTCTTTTGTGCTCCAAAAGGATTTGTGTCTTTCTAAAAGGCAGATGTAATACCATATTAATCTTGACAGTTTGGGCTGCAAATGGTAGAGGCCCAATTGAATTTAGCCTAAGTGCAAAGAGAATTTATTGGTTCACAGAACTCTAACTCGTAGGAGTCTCTATCCTTCAGGATAACTGGATCCGGGGGTTCAAATTATGCCACCTAGTCTCTCTCTCTCCCTCTCACTCACCTCTCTCTCTCTCTCTCTCCTTCCCTTCTTTAGTCCCTCTCTCCCTTCTTCTTTTTCCCGAATATTCTGTTTATCTATTTGAACATCTCTTCTCTCTTTGGCTTCATTCTTAAGCTTACGTGTTTGACAGTGATACTGCTCTCCATGGAAGTCTCAAACTTACATAGTGGAAAAAATTATTTTACCACAGTCTGCCTTTTTTGGGGTCATGGACCGATGTCTGCTTCAATTGCTGTGGCCTGTGGTATGAAGTAGTCTGAACTGACAGGTGGAAATAAACTAAGCATGGGAGAGGGGAAAGGCATTTCCCCAAAAGAAGAGTTGCAATGAAGGCAAAGATTATGTATCCACTCCGAATATTTAGCATTTCACCTCACCGGGCTAGTATTCTTTAAGAAATGCTGACTTCATACAAACTCTGTCTCATCAGAAGAAAAAGAAATCACCATTTTGAGCTACTATTTTTGAGTATCAATTATGTGCCTCTTACTGTTCAGGAAATGTGGATACGAAGATGAATAAGATCCGGTCATTGTCTTCCCGAAGTTCACAGTCTGGGAAGCAAAGATCTGAGGCAGACAGTAAGCCGCTGGGCAATATTCTAGATATGGTAACGGAGGTATGAATAAACTGCCACAGAACACAGAGAGACGACATCATCCTACCTTGGTCATGACAAAAAGACTACACAGAGGAGGAGACAGAAGAGGTTTGTGTTGAGTTTGGGAAGAGGCCCAGTTGGAGAAGGCCAGGTTATTCTGCCACGGAGCACTGCCTAAGGCAATTCTTCCATTTCAGAGCCCGTGGCTTCATCTGGAAGCGAATGATAGCTGTGGGATTCCGAAGCAGCCCGTATGGTCCAGCAAGAGATGGCAGCTGAAGAATGCTGGAGCTACGCTGGACTCCTGACTTGCCTGCCACCTCTTCTCCAACACCTCTCCAGAGTGTTCCCAGCACAAAACAATGGACTATGAACACCGCTGCCTTGGGTCTAACCGGAGAAGTTCCTCAACTACTTCCCCCAGGTCCACAGGGGTTATCATATGACCCAGGCTGAGCCAATCGGGTTCTGTAGTATCCTGTTCACTGTGATTGGCCTAGGGGTGGTCATGGGACCCACATACAGCTGATCAACTTATGTTGCTTTTTAGAGACATACTTGAAGATAGTTGATTTTTTTTTCCTACTGCAGATAACCAGAGGAAAATATGAATCTGGGGTTGTCCCAGTATCCTATGCTACATATTTTTGTAGCTTCAATTGGATTTCTGTCCCTTGCCCTCTAAAATGGTCACTTTTTGCCAACATTTGCCCAAATGCTGCAAAACCTCCCTGCAGGTTCTGGAAAAGGGGAGAAAGCCTACATCATATAGAAGCAAGTGGTACAACCCGTAGGAAGAGTCTTTGGAACAATGCTTCATAACTGTCATGCTCCTCAGGACTCTGACCATGATCGGGAGGTCAGAGTCTATCAATCTAATTCTGCTTCCTTGAATCGCACCTCATCCCTGCTCCTTCCAAGACCCATCTAAGTTGCACACCTGCCTCCAAGTCTGCCTCCCATGTACTCTTCACACCGCAGGGACTACCCCACACAGAGGAGCCCAAACCCAACAGTGCCACATGTTGCAGAAACCAAGGTGTATTACTGGAGAAAAAAGGGTTCTGCATCCTCAAGTTAGCCACAAGACCCTCCAAAGCTTGACTTCTGACAGTGCTCCCATCTCATCTCTCACCATTCCTCAAAATTTGCCCTCCACCAACATTGGATGGTTTCTCTTTTTCTGAGTATATCATTTTTAGAGACTCTTTTTCTCTTGGAAAAATCCCACCTATCCTTTCAAATTCAACTAAGATACCTCATTATTTCTATGCCAGGCACCCTAGAAGGACTCATGTGTAACTGTGTCACCACACCTCTATCAGTTTTATAATCGTATGCTTGGGTGTCTGTGACCCCAAGAGAGCAACTCCTGTCTTCTTCTTTCTCTCACACCTCCTATCCAATTCATATGCAAGTATTGTCAGCCCTACCTTTAAAATATATTAACATAGGGACACCTGGGTGGCTCAGTCGTTAAGTGTCTGCCTTCGGCTCAGGTCATGATCTCAGGGTCCTGGGATCGAGTCCCACATCAGGCTCCCTGCTTAGCGGGAGGCCTGCTTCTCCCCCTCCCACTCTCCCTACTTCTTGTGTTCCCTCTCTCTCTCTCTTCTCTGTCAAATAAATTAATTAAATCTTTAAATATATATGTATTAATATATCTAAATCCAACCTCCTGTTATCATTATTACCATATACGACCTCTGTCTGAGCCCCTACCATTTCTCACTTGCGTTGTTGCATTGGCCTCCTACCAGGTCTGCCTTAATTCTGTCCTAACCATCTTCTAGGTGGTTGTCCATCGTCAAGACCACAGTCACAGTGAACCCTGAAAAACTGTCATCACTCAGTTCTTCTTGGTCCTCTGCTCAAAACCTTAAATTGAGCTTCTCATTCACTTAGGGGAAAAAAAAAAAATCCCTACAATGGCCTACAAGACCCTACCTGATTTGGCCCGTGTTCCTACCTGACATCATCTTCCATTCTCCTCCTTCCAGCTCATGCCACACCAGCCCCACGTGGTCTTCGTGCAGCCCCTCAAACACACCAGGCAGGCTTCCACCTCACAGAGCACACATTTTCTATTCCCTCTATGTGGACTGTTCTTACACAAGTCTTGCTCTCTCTTACCCTCCTTCCGGTCTTTTCTCTGATGTCACTATCTCAGTCAGGCCTTTCCAGTTACCCTGTTCAAAACATCCCCTTCTTCAACACCCCCTATGCGCTTTACTTATTTTCTTAATTTTGTACCATTATACCATCTATGTTACTTGCTTATTTTATTGTGTGTCTCCAGAGTAGTTTCCCATCCCTAAAAGATAAGCTCTTTAATGACAAGGAGATTTGAGTGTTCTGTTTACTGATACATTTCCAGTGCTTAAAATAATGTGTGGCACATAGTAGGTGCCCAATAAATATTCATCAAATAAATGAATACACAAATGGAATGAGCAAATTACTTGAAAACCAAGTGCCTAACACATAGTAGGCACTCAGTATAATTTATGGAGTAAATTAATTAATTAGTGAAGGCTCCTGGTAAGTCTAAATGAGCATTTTTCCTGACATTTTTGTATTTTTCAGTCCCCTTCTCAAGATTCCAGGTCTCCAGTTTCCTAATCAATTGTGCATGGAGATTTCTGCCAGTCTCTGATGTGATTCAGTAAATGTCTTCTCCAGCAGTAAGAACAGAGTCAGTCAATGAGTAGTGGACAATGAAGGGTCATATCTCACCTGACAAACCCCAGCTCCATTCAGGAGAATCTGTCATTCTTAGTGACACAAAGCTAGGCAATGCCACAATTCTTTATCATGAGTTACCAAAATATTGGGCTGGACATTCATGTGCACATAAAAATAACTAAACTCTTTGGATTCTAGGGTTCTATAAGGAGCGCTGGATGGAGAGAAATTGATATTGCAATCATCAGGATAGCCCTCAGAGCACATGGGGAATATACTGGAAGACAAACAGATTTCCAGACAAATAGGGATATGCACAAAATATGTCTCCACTCAATCTCTACGAGACCCATAGAGAATTTGGCATTAAAGAGTAATAATTAGCATGAACACAGAACTTAATAGTTTGTAATAAACTTTCATGTGTATAATTCCATTTGGGCTTCCTAACTACCCTGTGAAGAAGAGTATTATTATCTCACTGGTTGAGTGGTTGGCTATATTCTGGTTCAAAATTATTTGCTGCCCCGCCTGTAAGAGGGTTATATGACCCTTCTAAGCACCATGCGATCTGCTCTGCCTTTCTATGGGAGAAGTAAAATATCCCTGCCCCCACGGCAAATGGAATGTGAGCAAAAGGGACTATAGGGGACATATGAGCGAAAGCTTGAGACATCGCATTACTCTATACCCTCACTCTTTAACCCTTAGGCACAAAATCAAGACAGGAAGTGAATGAGTCTTCATTTTGGAGCTCTAAAGGAAGAGTCTACAGGGAGAAGAGCCGTAGAGCCAGAGCTGGGAGCTGACCACAACAGAAATATGAATGAGAAATAAACGTCTGTTGCTATAAGTCACCAAGATTTGGGGGACTATTTGTCCACAGCGTAACTAACCTGACTAACACACCCACTTTACAGACAAAGGATCTATAGCGTAAAAAGATCTGTGACCTTTCCTAAGGCATTTGCCTAATAAGTAGCAGATCCAGGACTAAATCTCAGGATGTCTCACCCCCCAAACCGCGTCATTTTACTACATCATTCTGGTTAAAAACGTCTGCTTCTGCACATCTCCTAGAGTAATCTGGGAAACTGGGTAGTCCCAGCCTCCAAGGTGGTATGCCTTTCACTGATGAGAGCCCTTTCCTCCCTGAGCCCCTGCCAAGTCAGAAAAGGGCTTTAAATTTCACAGTTATTTAGGAAAACAGCATTGGCTCAATATAGCTGTTTTCATAAACTGGTCTCTGGAAACCATCCCAGCCCAGGGTAAAATATGAAATTTAATCACAGTGGGAATTCATCCAGTATCACAAGCCCCATTGACTGTTCCTCTTATTTCCTTTTAGGACTGAATTGTTTTTCAGAAACCCACGGATGGGTCTGGAAGTCCTCTGAGGGCACAGGATCAGAATGTTAGCTTTACTTAGGCCTTTCATTCTTTTGGAATCTTGCCTGATATTCTTAGGAAAGAGAGGGAACATCTGCAGACCGAGGGAGGCTCACTACCAGGCTAGTATTCCTAAACATGTATGTTCTACACATACACAATTTATTCCTTAGGGACATAGTTCAGTGCATAAACATTTAATTCTCGGGAGCTAAAATCTGGGCCATAGGTATCAAGCATATAATGAAATTGTCCATGTCACCCAGGCAACCTATCTAGCAAGGTTTCCAAGAATTCTACAAAACAAACGTCCTTGGGCACTCCTGATACAGAGTAAAGGTTGGCAGTACCTGGAGACTGCTCATGGGGAGGGAGGAGAGAAAGGTTTAAGTGAACTTGGATGTCCCACTTCCTTGCTATTAGAGCCCTGGGGTCACATACAACAAAGGCCAAGAGAAAATTAGCTGAGTCTGGGCCTGCTTATTAGTCTGGGCCTGGTAGTAGGAACTACACAGGGATATGCAATGGAAGTTTCATCTACTTAATAAACAAACCTTTACCTAGCATTTAGTATGGGCTAGACACTTTCCCAAGCCCATTAAAAATTCTTATTTAATGCTGGCAACAATTCCCTGAGGTAGTAACTCTTATTTCCCCTATTTTACATATGAGGAAACTAAGGCCCAAAGGGGTTAGGAGACTTGTCCAAGGTCTAGAAGCTAGACACAGAGAAGGCAAGATTTGGACACCCCAAGTCTGCCTCCAGAGTCCATACTCTATCTGTACACAATGATGCAGACCCTGGCACAAACGGAAATGGATCGAATGTGTCTGGCAATGGCATAGTTTCTCTTCCAGTTTGACTCCACTCAGAATGAGGGGGGAAGATTCCACCTCCTGAGGTAGAGGGTGAATGCAAGGCACTTTTCCCGTATTTCATGTCCCTGGGAAACTTCTAGACTATGACCTCTCAATATGCAGGAAGAGAGCCACTCTTTGTAGCACTGTGTCCATAACACCTAGTGCAGGGTCTGAATCAGAGAATGCCCTGGAGTATTTGTCAGAGGGAAGGAAGGAGGTGCGGGAAGCAGGGAGGAAGGGAGGAAGCTTCGGAGGCAGGGAAAGAGGAGGAAGGGAGGGAGGAAGGAAGCAGCTACTTGGTTCTCAGTTACCTACCATCTTATCTCCAGTTGGGGGTTAGCGGAGGAGAGCCTCAAGTGTTGCTCCTGCCACGGATGTTTAGAAATACTCTCAAAATAAGTAATTTCAGCAAGTGCCGTGTCTTTTGTCCCCTCTGGCTCTTTCTTCTGCAGCATATTCCCCCTGGCTTTCCAGACTCCTTAGTTACTGCTGAACAATACACACACACACACACACACACACACACACAGAGGCACATACACATGCACACACAAGCATGTGCATGAACACTTATACACATGTACACACACAAGCATGCAAGTGTATGCACACACACTCACACAAGCACGTGCATGCACACAGGTATACACACATGTACATGCACGCTCACACATGTATATGCACATGAAATAAATGCACTCACTCACATAAGCACATTCATGCACACACAAGTGCATGCACAATCACACACATGTAAACATACACAGGTACACATGCACGCACACACATGCATTGCATGAGTACAAGCATACATGCATACAGGTAAACATGGGCACACATAAGCACGTGCATGCACACACAAGTGGGTGCATACACTCTCACACACATGTACACACTCACACAAGTATATGTGTGCATACTCATACACACGTACACACATACACACACACATTGTCTGCCCAACTAGCTAAGACATGACACCTCCTGTTCTGTTATTCTTTCTTGTCTATAAAGAACAGAGAAAGGACCCAAAAAGGGGTGTCACCCTGACCTCTCTGTGTTTTTGGCAGAAGGAATGCCCACAGCTCCAAGCTCTTCTCTGGCCATGAGAACCTCAGCTAGTAATAGCACGTAGCTGTGGGTGAAAGGTCACAGCACCTGAGAACGCACAGGTCTGGAAGGACCTGGTACATCACCCTGTCCAGGAATTCTGAATCTTAATTTTGGGGAATCTGTTAGTGCCCCTCCATGGCCTGACCCTTCTCAGTATACAACACTGTCTTCCTGTTCTCGTGTCTTTCCCTAATACTTCCTCGGAGCAACATCTTCAAACAAGGCAGAGTAACACTTCAGTTCAGAGTGCCAGGACTGATGCTAGAGGGACTTGGCTCAATCCTAGGCTCCGCCAGTTATGAACTGTGGAGCCTTAAGTTCATGTCTTGCCCTCTCTGAGCCTCAGCTCTGTCATATGTAAAATGGAAGTAAGAACAGAACTACAACACAGAATTTTCTTATGGAATCAATGAGACAGTGCACCTAAAGACTTAGCACAAAGTCTAGCACATAGTGAGTACTCAATAAATATTTACAATTATCTTAATTCTTCAGGCTTTGTCCATATTCCAAACAGCAGCATCACTTTTGTGATGCCACGTGATTTTGCTTGTTTCCAGAGTCAGGAAGAGCCTTCCCTTGTTAACCTTCATTTGGAAAGTAATTTAACTCTCTGACATTAAAAATTAAAATATAAACAGCCCAGCGCCTGATTTAATGGACAATTAAAAATTAAATTAACAGTTAGTAAGTGATGAGCTAATTTCGTTATTGTAACCACATTAGCCTCATACTTGGAGGAATATAAAAAGGGGAAATATACGCCTTAAAATAAAAGAAAAATTACAGGCAATAAAAGATTTAAACTCATATATCATAGCCTTGACAGATTCATTCTTTGAAGCCACTCGCCCCAAAACTCAGTTGTCTGATATTCATGCAAAAATGTTTAGATGACAAAGTAATGAGAATTAATGACCTGGTAGAAAGACAAAGAACACTAACATAATATTTTATTGTAATATATGGAGCGAACAGCTTGGTGAAGCAGCCTGCATCTCCTCACCCCATGCTGGTTGGCAGCCTCAGGAGAGACCAAGGATATTCTTACCTTGTCTTCAAACACCTAGATCTGCCCGAAGTTCTAACTGCAGGTCTCAGGTCCCCCCAGTGCTGGGATCCTTGCATTCAGCCCCAACAAAAGGGGAAGGTGTAGAGCAGCACACACGACCTAGAGAGCCAAGAGCAGAAGATCAGTTTTGGAAGAACTGTCGTCCCACACTCCAAAGAAGTCACAGAACTCACCTTTCCTTCCCACACCCTCCCTGTTCCATATCTGCTTCTTCCTCTTCCCCCAGGGCCTTATTGCTCTCAAAATCACTTTGTCATCAATGAAACTTAATGTACCCGTCCTCCCCGCTGGTCTATATGGTCCAGGAGTCTAGTGATTGCATCTACCTTATTTACTACGATATGCTAGCATCCAGCATCATTTCTGGCAGACAAACAGGTGCTCAGGGTGTGTTGTCTTGAATTGATTTAATGTAAATGAGTGGAAAATGTGTTCAATCTCAGATGTTAAGAATTCAAGATGCTGCCCTTTCTAGAGCCATTTGCCAGTGGAACAGGGGGATTGGAGTCGGGAGACGGAATCCAAAGAGATTGCTCAAGCACGCTGTGATTCCAGGCATCAAGAAGTGGCTGGGAGCTAAAGGGATAGTGTTGGGAGGGGAGGCTTCCAAGAACTCATCAAATCACAGCTTGTAGATGTCTGTCTGCTCTGATTACATGCTGGTCTGGCTTCAGTGAACAGAAACTGTCTTAGGAGCAAAGAACACCACTCCGTTCTCACAGTGTGTGAAGTGTCTGACAAAATACGATCTGATTCTGATAAGATGTGATCTGAATGAGGCAGCCTTCTGCCCAGAGGGTCTTCCTCTCCTCCATTTTTAAAGATCCTTACTGTCATAGTCTCTGCTTTGGAGCAAAGGACATTGGTGGGCTTTTGGAAGCCCAGGATCCATTCACTGTGGCTTGATTAAGAACAACTCAATTTCCTTTGGAAGAACTTCCTCTCACTTGTCGTGCATAGTCTTAATGATACCAAAAACCAAGGCACTTTACCTTCCACCCAAGGGTATAGGACTCAAGGGTAGCAGAGCACTTTCTGCCTTTCTTCTAGGACTCTGAACCTTGAGTAGAGAGCCATAAGGACACAAAATGGATGACATCACCTCTTCCAGGGTGACACATTTTCACAGACATGGTCCACCTCACCCTAATCAGATGCCAGAGCATTCCTTATCCTTTCTGAACTCGGTTCCCCAGCCTTCTCATTGATTCTGGGATCCAACAGCCTTCTAATAAATTTGTTTTCTGCTTAAATTAGCCTGAGTCTGTTTTAACATCTTATAATCCAAGATCTCTAACTGGCATTTTTGGCCTGTGGAGCAAGTGGTGAGGGTAAGAGGGAGCCCAGGTGAGGGTTCCCATCTAGTCCCACAGCTAATTTATCACATTTATTGGTTAGTTTCTTCCAAGGAAAATAACCCTAGTGAATTCAATGTTTAGTGAAAGTGAAAGAAAGGAAGAGAAATAATAGGGTAGAATCACGAGGATAACAAGTCCTAGTGGTGGTAAGAAGCCAATAGGAGACAAGCTTTTTTTTTTTTTTTTTCCTATTGTGCTTGGCTTCAACCCTAAGTAAATTAACAGATCCTAATCAGTTTAGCCTCAGCTAGGGAGAGAGGGATTCTGGACGACTAATAGGACTCAAAAAGGCTTTCCAGATACAAGTCCTCCTCATCCCAGTTTCTCAGTCTCACTTCCCAGAGGGTCCAGGTGTCCAGCCATGGGATCCCCGCCTTATCTCTACATAATGGCCCAACCTCACAGGCGTCACAGAAGGAAAACGTCAAGGACATACACTGTGGAAACACCACATCTGAAAATATCGCAGCTTTCCAATGGTCCATATGTCAGCAAACACACTGGAGGCTTGGGAAACTGGCCTTCCACCTTTAAGTGCCACCAGTCATGGGCCACATGGGTAGTATTAAGCTATTTTAGAGAACTGAGTATTAGGCAGAGTCTATACAAGGAAGGAGGAGCAAAGAGAGGGTCACATTTGGAATGTGATTCAGTGTCTGCCCCCACAGCTTCCATCGCTTCCTTCCAATGACCTCCTCCCACCTGCCAGCTAATTGGGCTGTGTGAACGCTATGTGACCCAAGAACAATCTATCCAAAATACAGCCAATGACTTATGACCCCCATGACCTGGGATGAAAAGGTACATTTGGTCAATCAGACTGCTCTGAGGTGTAGAAAATTATAAAGTTGGGAAGACCAAATGGCACAGCACCTAAGGATGAAAATATACCTTGGAATATAAAAGACAAACCATCAATAATCCAAACACCTGTGTGAGCAGAAAAGATGAAGAGTGTGAGGAAACTAGCCAACAGAGAGAAATGAAACCGAACAAATGATTAGAGAGAACAGGGCGAGATGAGAGAGAGGGAGAAGAAGAGAGAATCAGAGAGACTAGTTCCTAAAACAGCCACAGACCCTGGCAGCTTTCTGGTTTTAATTATAGTTCACAGCTATCCTAACAATACACCTCTGTTTTTGGAGGTAACTCAAAGGAGTCTGTTTCCTGCAACCAAGAGAACCAAACTGAAACAAAGGGAACCCTGTACACAAAGATCAAAGTGAAGAACACGTGAGCCGATTCCAATTTTCTCTGGCCCTAGCCCTCTGGCCAGAAATGGATCTGTCTGAAATAGCATCTTGTGCCTGGAGTATGTTATATTTCTCAGACTGTGTGCACTATTATCCCATTTGAACCTTATGACAACTCTCTGAGATAATAATGTTGGACACACATTCATTCAACAAACATTTGTTCAGCTCCCACTGCATATATCACCCGTGCTCTTCTGGGAGTAAATGGAGGAAGGAAAGAAAGGCCAAAGAATGATGGCCCTGTCCTAGAGGAGGATGCCCGCTGTGGACAGAGATATCTGCATTTTACAAATGGAAGACAGACCAAGATAGAGTGCAGGTGTATTCAAGTTCACTCAGCTAGTTAGTCAAAGGGATGAGGTATTAGCTCAGGTCTCCTGAAATCATCATTTCTCTAGACTTCTACTGCAACACGATCCTGTTTCTCTCGTAGCTATGACCCCACAGTGATTGGCAAACTTTTCCTTCAAGAGCCAGTAAATATTTTGGGCTTTGCTGGTCATTTTCAGCCTTTATCTTGACTCCTCAACTCTGCTGTTATAGTACAAGAGCAACCCTAGACACTATGCTCACAAATAGGCATGACTGTGTTACAATAAAACTTTATTTACAAAAAAAAAGTGGTTGACTGGGTTTGGCCTGTGGGCCATAGTCTGCCAACTCCTATTAAAATTCCTATGTGCTTGAAGGACCTGCCCCCCACCCAACCCCAGCTATGACCTGTTAAGAGTCCTGAGAGCTTTAAAGAAGATAAAGCTATGTGACTCAAGTAACATTTAGATATTTTATTAACCTTAGGATGCTTGACTGATTGGACCACAGGAGGAGACAATTTGCCATCCCTAACCCAACTTAGAAATGGATCATTTCACATAGATAATATATTTTCTCCAAGAGCCTCTCAACATCCCAGCTGCCCATCACCATAACAACCTACACTCTATAATGAAAAAGTAGAAGCAATAACAAATAAGGGAAGAATTCAGGCATTGATTTTTTTTTTTTTTGGATATAAGTTCCGACATTTCAAGTTATGCTACTAACAGACCAGTCATCAGTGTCTTCAAATATTCTGAATCTCTTGGATCCACATGCTACAGTAAATGTATCTGTGTTTTCCTAAAGGCCAGTAGTCACATATCAAGAATCTTAAATTATTTAGAGTATGTATACACACCGAGAAGAAAACTCAGTCTGTATCAGGAGAGGCAAAAATACAGAATCAGAGATGATAGATACACTAACATTAACTAAGAAAAGCTCATAAAGGCTGTTGTATAAACACAGACAATGTAGGTTTACACAAATTGCTGGTGGGGTAGATAAAGAAAAAAGCCAGAATTTATTTCACATTTTCCTGCTGTTCAGAAGAATGCATTCCAGTTCAGTTTGGATATTAAACCTTCTTGTGGAGAATGTTATAACTTTTCTATCAATAGAGTCCACAATGATTAGGGGGATGAAAGACAGTCTTCTGAGTGAGACACATGTCCTCTCCACTTCTGCTGGGTCCCCAAGTCACGGATTAACAACGTGTAGCACCCTCACCTTCTACATAAGTAACACCCTGATTCTGAACTGCAGGAAGGGCTGAAGAGCACAGAACGACGGCAGCTGCCTGCTCAGGACACAGCCTCCAGAAACATCCACTGCCCCGTGGCTCCCTGAAAAAAATGCAGAGGGAAGCTGCCTTTAAAAGCTCAGACAAGTTCTGCTCACAGTGCCAACTCTTGAGGAAAATGGTTTCCTGGAAGTGTTGTGACGATAGCTTAGTTTCAGACAATCCCTTCCCTCCTCGCTCTGGGGACTTCTGTGGAGACACTATGAAGGAGGGGGAGAGGCCAGCGAGATGCGTGTGCCTGCGGTCATGGGTCACCTGGGGCTTGCCACTTCAAGCTCCCCAGAAGAGGTGGCTCGAGAGAGTTTTGTTAAACACCCTCCTTGGGATAGTTCTTAATGAAGGCAAAGAGCTACTCTCTTTAAGGTTACTACGAGCATCTTTCCAGGCTTCATGTTCACGGGACTGTCCCTTTTTCTTGCTTGTATCTGCAAGGCACCAAATAACAATAAAGATAACTATACAGGCATGTATTAAGCCCTTACTATGTGCCATGTACCCAGCTAAGAATTTTACATTCAATGGTAGCATTTAATCTGGAGAACACTTCCAAAGTAGGTGTAAGAATATCCCCATATTAGAGTAAGACAGGAGATTACAGTGCTTAAGAGTATGAACCCCAGAGCCTGATTTCCTGAGTGCAAGTCCTCTACTTCCTAGCTGTGTCATCTTCGGCAAATGACTTTAACTTTCTGGTTGTATTGGTCACCTACTGCTGTGTAACAAATAGCCCCACATCTTAGTGGCTTGGCCTAGCTGAGTCCTCCTATTTAGGGTCTCTTGCTAGGCTGTAATCAAGGTGTCAGCCAGGGCTTTGGTCATCAGTTATGAGTGGGGTAGTGTCTGCTTCTGAGTTCATTCAAGCCTGGCAGGATTCAATTCCTTGAGTGCTTGTTGGACTGTTGGTCTCAGTTCTGATACGGCAGTCTGCTTCACCAAAGCCTGCAAGCTGAGAAGGTAAGAAGCAGTCTTCTAGCGAAGTGGAAATCTCAACTTTTTGTAACCTAACCAGGGAAATGACATCTCAACATCTTTGCCATATCCTACTAGTTAGAAGCAAGTTATTAATCTAGTCCACTCTCGGCAAGGGGGGTGGGGGGGCGGATAAAACAAAGGCATGAATTTCAGGATATGATAGGGATCACTGAAGACTACCTTAGAAGTTGGCCTTCCAGACTCAGTCTCAGTATCCTCAAACATAAAATGGGAATACTAGCGCTACCTTGGTAAGGCTGTTATGTATATCCGATGAGTTATCACATGCAAAAGCTTTTAGGTTGGAGCATGGCATAAAGAAGTGTTGGCTATTATTATAAGGGAAAAATATAACACTGAGAGTTTAAGTCACTTGCCCAATGTCATTCAGGTAGTGAGGGCTGAATAAGGATTGAATCCAGACTGTATTCACTAATTTTCATCTGTGTGCTTTGCATTGTGCAATGCAGCGTTGCCCAAGACAGACACAGTCCCTGCCAGCATGGGACAACCACTCTGGAGCAGGACAGACATTCAAGTAAGAGGGGTGTCTAACTTAAGTATGGCTTGTCAAGAAAAGTTTCCTTAATGTTGTGACAAACTAGCTGGGACTGAAAGGATAAAAAGGAATTGCTTGGGTAAGGGGGACAGGAATCATGTTCCAGGAACTGAGAACAGCCTTTGGAAAGACCCAGGGGCAGAAAACCCACTCACCTGAGGACATTATTCTCCAATCTTCCTCTCTAGTCTCTTATGCACATCGCACTTCAAATCACAGGTCAAATATGCCTCATCCATGCAGGCTGCCAGTATTTTTCTTTCCAGCATCTGGAAATACTCCCACTATTCTCCCAAAGCATTTGTTTCCATCTTGGAAGGAACTGTCACACTGTTCTGCTTTGTCCCGTAAGTTTGCCTCTTAGGTGCCTTTCTACTACTTGCTGGCCTGGCAACTCCTTGAGGGCAAGGTCCATGGACCTCTCATCTCTTCCTTTCTGGGGGATGTTCACTGTCAAACTTTGGGACCAGGAGACAGAGGTGGAGAGCAGTTTTGCTCTGTATACCACTGCACCTTTGGATTTTGTAACATTTGCAGATATTACTTATTCCAAAAGGTAAAAGAAATTAAAATTAGTAATAACAAGGGAAGGCAATGTTGCAGAGTTAGAACAGCACACAATTTGGAATCAGACATGTATACCTGGGTCTAGAGATATCTAGCTGTGTGACTATGTGTAGATGTCATTACCTCTCAGGGTCTGGCTTTCCCTCCCCCCCATAAAAGGGGATTACACCACCTCCTTTGAAGGGTTGTTGTGGTACTGTATGTGATGTATCCAGTGAAATATCCAGTACACAATAGGAACTATGATTGCAATAATGCAAGCCAGTGGAGCTATTATCTTTCTTTATCCTGCTGGGATTTTGGACGGTTTAGCTCAGATCTTCCCTCCTCTAACCTGCTAGTGGTATGGGGGATTTCCCAGTTCTCAGTTGTTAAGGATTTATCTTAGGTGAAGGAAGAGAGCCAGGGTCTTTAAAGATGTACGAGATGGTACTCAGGCAGCCTCCCTACAGTATTTTTCATGCAGCTGAGCAATAATGAAGCCACACAGGGCAAAGCACGCATGTCAGGAAGCCCGGACGCCTTCCTCATCTAAGTTCCCATATGGGGAAAGGAATTTGAGCAAACCAAGGGTTTCCAATGGAGCAAACTTTGGTACCAGGCAAAACCTATATGAAATAGTAAACTTCCCAGGAGACTCCAGGGGACAGGGCTACATCTTTTCATTCTTGCATCTCAAAAGCTACCACTAAATGTATGTCTTATAAATAGTTATCAAATCACTGATCGGGCCAACCAGCTATTCACCCAGCCCTCTGATTTCTCATGTGCTCTGAAATTCCTTAATTGATTCACATACACTGAATTCCACATTACGGACTCAACTCTGCAATACACACACATACACACACAGGTGGGTTTTTTCACAGATCTATTCTTCAGAGCGGGGTTTATAGGTGAGGGGCAGATGTACATAGTGGTTAATAATCCAGGCACCGAAGTCAGACATCTTGATGTCAAATCACAGGTGTGCCACTTCCCAGCTCTGTGACCTTGGCCAGGTCATTTCACGTCTTTGGATCTTCATTTCCCCAAGTGTACAAAGGAATAATAACAAATAGCTAATATATTTTGGGTACTTATGATACGCTATGTGTTGAATGAGTCCTTTACGCATGTTCCTAATTAATGGTACCTACTTCACACAACTGACATGCAAACTAAGTCATGTTCATCACAGAGGGCAGCACACAGTCATTGCTCAATAAATACTACTTATCACTGTCATTATTCTCGCACTGGGCCTTGAAAGCTTGTTGAACTTCTACTTCTTGGCCCACTACCAACCTGATACCTAAGACAACTTCCCAGTCACTGCCATCTACCCCAAATCGATGGACGGTCTTTCCAGCAGAGCATAAAACCTCAACCACAAAGCACGGGACTGCACGTTCTGCTTTTGCGAGGTTCCTGATACCCACGTTTTCTGGCAACAGGTGTTACTACAGCAATACTAAATACATCTACAAAAATGCCTTCTGGTCTAACGTGAGACAAACACTGATTGTCATCCCTTTCAGCAGTGTCTGCTGCCCTTAGGGATTCGCATGGTAAAACACTCACGTGCAAAAGCCATATTCTTCCTCAGGAGGAGCTTTTGCTACAGTAGCTGTTTTTAATAGCATAGTTGAATAGCATTTTCCATTGCTTATAAACACGCCTGCCTCTGGCACATGCCAGAAAGATAACTGGCGGCAGAAGCCCCTCTCTCCAGCCCGCAGCCCCCTCACATCAGGTACCATCCGGCCCCCATGATGAACCCCACACCTGCTAAATTGCTCCTAACCCTTCTCATCTCCTACTGTGCATTACCACCTCTGCTACATTGCAGCATTAATTTGATTTATGGCCCAGACGCCCCACCTGAGGCCTGAGAAGATGGCTCCCCTCCGATCGCTTCCATCAGCGGCGTAAGTGGAAAGTAATAAAAACCCATACGTGGCTCAGACTTTCAATTTCAATTGGAAATTGAAACTGTGCAATATGATTAAAGTTTAATCTGCATCATCAATAAACATGTGTGCTAAAGCAATGAGGGTTGCTTCACCTCCTGGTCACAGGCATGGATTTGATGACAGCGTGTTTGCTGTCTCTTGTCTAAATGCTGTGTTTACTGGGGTTGCGCACACTGATATACATGCGTGAGCGTGCGGGGAGTTGGTGTGGTTGTAAAAAAGATGAAAATAATCATATGGACATGATGGGGGAAAAAAGGTTGCTCATGCTCAGATGAAACCAGATTGAGTCAACAGCTCTATAAGGATTTGCTCAGGTGCAATGGTTTTTTAAGAAGTACCAATACCCACGTATTCATTCATTCATTCATTTGTTCATTCATTCATTCATTCATGAAGTATTAATTGAGTGCCTATGGTGTGTCAGACCCTGTACTGGACCCTGGGGTCATAATGGTGAGGGGGAAAACCAGGCACCATTTCTGCTTTCATGGAGCTTATAGTGATGCTTGAGCAGAGAGTCAGTCAAAAAATTAGGCAGTTAAAAGTAAAATTGTTCCCATACTAAGTGCCTACATTAAAGAAGCTTGTAATATTCTGAGTGCTGTAGAGAGGAAGATATGACCTATTCTGTGAAGTCAGAGAGAGCTTCCTGGAGGTGGTGACAATTGAGCTAAGGTCTAAAGGGTGAGTCATGTGGGGTTCACTAGGCTGGGGGTAGAGAGAAGGGTTGGGAGACAGGACAGACAGAATAATGATCCAACCACAGGAGGCCATATATGCAAAGGCTGGGAGGGCGAGGAAGCATGGCAGATCTGAGGAAGGGTTGAAAGAAGATAGAGCAGCTGGAGCAGAGAAGGGAGGAGACTCACTTTGAGCCTGGAGATTTGTTTAGGGAAGTCACACAGGACTTTGTAGGATGTGGCAAAGGATGTAGAGTTTTTCTATATCCAATGGGAAGCTATCAGTGGGCTTAAGCAGGGCAGTTATGTGATCCATTTAGAAGGCTGATGAACAAAGAAGGGAATGGAAAAACAAGAGTGGATGGGCAGAGACCAAGGAGGGGACTGCGTCTGTGGTCCAGGGGAAAGAGGAAGATAACCTGGGCTCAGTAAGGACAGTGGAAATGCAAAGCAGACATACTGTCTACCCTTCACACACATAATAAATCAGCGTATCTCCTCTCCAGTCTCACAGCCCTTGCTCAATGTCTCTATTACCTCCATTAGCATTCCCAGACACCAAGAAAGCAAGCCCTTCAATATGCACTTTCGCAACTCTGGCTTCACT
The DNA here is from genome assembly GCF_963455335.1 of Martes martes. Classification (NCBI taxonomy): domain Eukaryota; kingdom Metazoa; phylum Chordata; class Mammalia; order Carnivora; family Mustelidae; genus Martes; species Martes martes. The sequence continues at coordinate 78,485,388 of NC_137901.1, forward strand.
TCCAAACTTAGCCTAGTGAGCCCCCCATTATTCCCTATGTCTGCTCCTCCAGTGGGTAAAAGACAGACCATCTTAGCTTTGACACTCAGACCTCTGCACACATTGTTCCTTCTTTCAAGAACACCGTATCCCTATCCCCTTCACCCAGCTAACTTGTATTCAACTTCCACATTTTTGTTCAGTGTTTCTCCTTTGAGAATTCTTCTCTGAGCTTCTCTAAACAACTGGCTTGGAGACCATGTATCACAACAGCCATAACTGCCTGCTTGGATCTTGGCAACCAGTAGACTGGAAAAATCTCAAAGAGAGGACCAGGACTTGTTTCCCATTACATCTCTCAGGACCCTGTACAATGTCTGGCACACAAAAAGAGCTCGAAAAATTTGTGTTGCATGACTGATGGGCTCTCCCCCCTTTCTAAAGCCAACCCTTCCCCTCATGCTGTAGACCCCAACTCTTGCTATTTTAGTAAGACCTTGTTAATCAATTGCTTCTTCAGTCTTGTTTATTTTCAAGCTCACCGTCTTAACTAGATCCTTGCTTATAAGAAATTCCCCATCCTAAAGAGCACCTCCATGCAATCCTAGCTTCTCCCAAGGGTAGAAGCATCCCCTTGGCTTCTACTATTCAGTCAAGCGTCTAGAAAATATAGTCTACATGCTCTTTCTATTCCTCACACCTTACTTTACCATCTGGCTTCCATTTCTGCAGTTCCACCAAGATGACTCTAGAGAGCCCTGGAGACCTCCCAATGCCAAGTTCAGTGGTCACTGTTCAGACATTGTTCTATGTGACCCCCTCAGTAATACCTGATGCTGCTGACTACCTGTCCTCTGCTTGAAATTCTCCTATCCCTTGATTTTCACAGTAATATCTCCTGGCTTGTCACTTACGTCATTGGCTGTGATGTTTCATTTGTTACCCTTTAGTGAACTTTCAGAGGTTTTCAGGCCATTTCACAGATGAATGAACTAAACGTACAATAAGCCATGTGATTTGAGTAAGTGTTTTGAAAGTCCTCATTCATTGGAGATAGTAAAGTACTTTTGAGTGAAAAAATTTCAGATCTTGGAAATTTCAGATTTTTAAAATACTACAGATGTAGTCAAATAGTATTAGTGTAATTAAAGAGTTAAGTATAAATAAAAAATAAAATAGTTATATGATTCACCACCATGATTCCATCTTATGACAACCCCTTTGGAGTCCTAAAACCAATGGTCTCACCATATATGTAAGCATACTTTAGAAAAATAGACTTGTCCAGGGACAATGGTCTTTCTAACCACAAAGATCAATGCACTTCACATGATGGTCTTGGTCTGAGCAAAGGTTCACAGTGTTCTGCCTTACATAAGGGAGACAATGAACCATGATGTGTATGTTACAATGGAGGAAACATACAACATGGACATGTAATCAGGATGCCTGAGTTCAATGTTTGACCTTGCCAGGATCCACACATGGAGCCTTGAATGCCATACTTATCCATGCTGAGGGTAGTATCGCCATATATGTAAGCATGCTTTAGAAAAATAGACTTGTCCAAGAGAAATCCATTTTGGGTCTCTCAAAGCTTAGAAATTATAACTATCAAGAAATTTGAAATGTCTTGTTATTTGTAAAGAAAGGCAGTGTAGTGCCACAGGGGATAACAGGTGCTCTTGAGTAAGTCAGTCCCCTGCTCCACGACTTACTTAGCTAGGTGAACTGTGACAGTCACTGGGGGTTTCAAGTCAATTTCTATGTATGCCAAAATGGAAGAGCAATTCCTTACCCTACAGGGTTATGGAGAAGATTAAAATGTAGAAACACCTGGAACATAGTAGACAGCTCCAAATTCTTACTGGGGGTGGTGGACAAATGGGAGGCAGGGAGTACTACTGGCCCTCCAGGAGAACCTTAGATCTGTCCCTCTCCCCAATTCCTGTGCATCTCTCTCACTCAGGATGATTTGTAGTTGGTGGCAAATTCAGCCCTGGGACCAGAGATCTGAGACGGGTGATAAAACCGTCAGCCAAGATTTGCTACATCTTTTTTTCCGTCCCCTAGTCTCCCATTAAAAATGATTTGTCGTTAGGGTGAAACACGGGAAAACAAACGTGATTAAAATTTTCCCATATTAAATACCTGCGTGGCAATGGCAGGCCTGAGCTGAGCTCTCTGGAAAGGCTCTGATTCATCCATCTGGAAGGGGGATGAGCAGCTGGCAGCGTCGGGAAGCAGAGCAAGAGACTGGGTTTGTTTCTCTGCTGCCTCAGACACATCCCCACATCTTCCTTCCATCTGGTTGACTTCATCCCATTGACTTGTCAAACACAGGTAGAGCTACTTGTGTTGTAAGTGCCCCCGGGCACATGCCAGAAGCCAGTGAAAATCCCAACTGGAGAAACTGCCTTCATCCTAGGCTTCAGTGAAGACTCACAAATGAATTTCCAAGGAAAATTAAACACACATACACACACACACACACACACACACACACACACACAAGTATAGCTAATCAAGGATTAAATGTCTGGGGCAGGGATGACCATTATCACAGCACTGGGAAAGTGGAAGAAGTAGGGAGGGAAGATGTGCTCTATTCACCTACTCTACCTTCCAAGAGGTGAAAAAAAATCCCTTGTAATTTTCAGAAATGTGATAGATCTGTCAAAAATCCATGAGGTCAGTTACACAGGTTATAAAACTCACTTCACAGCTTTTACATCTCTCAGAAACCTTTTGCTTCCTTAAGGTGTATGGTACATCAATGCAAAATCATCACAATTCTTCAGCCCTCTCTATATCCATGCCACTTACAATATGACTTTGTAACTCCTATCATTGAGAGGCAGAGATTCTTCCCAATCCTTATATGGGATGGTCTCAGGACTTGCTTTGGCTGATTGAATGCAACAAAAGCGAGTATGTGCTGGTTCCAAGGTTAAGGCCCAAGAGATCTTGTATACTTTACTTTCTCTCTCATAACTAGCTTAGGTTACTCTACTGGATGATGAAAGATACACGGCCCAGGAACCACCCATAAATTACTCCGTCCAATAACCAGCTAACTTCTAGATAAGTGAATGAGGCCACCCTAGACTAGCAAGCCTCAGCCAACCACCATCTGACCACAGACTGATGAACAAACCCACTTGAGATCAGCCCATCTTGTCCTAGATCAGTAGAACTGCCCAGACTAGCAAAAATATTTACCATTTGAAGTCACTGATCTTTGAGGTGGTTTGCTGTGCAATAAAACTGATATGAAGTCCATATGTGTTGTGACATACCAGGACCATCTTCAGAACATGTGTCTCCCCTGATTGTTCCAGAAGTAGCTTCAACTAATCATGCCCTAGAATTGAAAGGGGTATTGTTGTTGTTTGGCTCTGGAGAACATCATAAGAATCCTGGTTAACGTGAAAAGCCCCCCAAGGGCTCAGACAACAGCAATTCTTTCTTAAAGAGGTGAAAGTGTTTAGTCACTCAGGGACCAGAACAGAGATAAGCCCTTATCCTACCCAAGCCACCGAGCATGATCCACGGGGCTTCCATTATCCTAGTCAAGGCACAATTTACTGAGCTGGTTTCTTCTCATGGTGATTGTAATATGGTTGCTTGATAAGAAATTTGGGGTAATAAGAGAAAGAATCAATAGTATTAGTTTATTTTAGTCATGTTCACCATACTCAGAGGTTTGCCATCCCTCACTCGATCACCAAAGAGGAGGAGGATTGATCTGGTTTAGCCAGGCCAAGGTTGGCAAGGTGCCCTTCCACCCACTCTTTATTATTTTTGAGAAATTGGAGAGAAGATACTACTCTCTCCCTCTTGGGGAGAGACATTCCCCCATCCCCTTACAATTTAAGGAAGAACCAAAGTAAGACCCAGCGGAAAAGCTCTGTATGTGGGTCTAGACTAGGGAAGAAAGTTATCCACATGGGCTCCAGCACATGAGGGTCTAAACAGTGGTTTGAAGGTAGGATCCACATGTGCTATTAATAGCATATATGCTCTTAATAAACCCCTTCGACACCTGTTCCAACTCAAAGGACTTCTGAGGAAAGTCCTCTCCCAGTGGACAAATAGGACTGGGATCCCAAGCAAGAATAAAGGAGGGAGGAGTGTATGGGAAGTTCTTGGACCAAAAGGAAATTCAAGTAGAACGGGCTACTGATGACATGATGCTGATGACAGGAAAGATGGAAAGGGTATCAGTGATGTAGAAGGCTTGGAGTTGTAGATAAAACTACATTTGTTAGTATTCCCATGGAAATGCTGGGCTGTAATGAGAGTGTCTGAGATAGAACAGTCTTTGACATGAAGGTATCAGTCATAAACTCATCATAAAATGGGAATTTGAACACATAAGGAGAAATGCTTGAAGCATTTCCCTAAACAGAAATCTTTTCTCCCCAAACCCATCTCTAATTCCCCAACTCTTAACATTGTCAGAAATATTACAAGACCCTTTGTTAGAATTATTATTATAAGGCCATTTCTCCATTTTCTGGACCCTGCTTACCCTAATCAACCCCATTTCCTAACCCTTCCCTTCTTACACCTTACCTTCCAGCCATTTTTCCATCATGGGGAAGGTTGGATTAATTCCTCTTGGGGTTTGTACAGATACATTGTCTCTATCTAGGACCTTTTTTTTCCCCTAAAGATTTTATTTATTTATTTGACAGAGAGAGATCACAAGTAGGCAGAGAGGCAGGCAGAGGGAGAGAGGGAAGCAGACTCCCTGCTGAGCAGAGAGCCTGATGTGGGGCTCGATTCCAGGACCCCGAGAACATGACCTAAGCCGAAGGCAGAGGTTTAACCCACTGAGCCACCCAGGCACCCCTATCTAGGACCTTCTTGTTCCTTCTATCTTCTTAAATAACTCATCCTTTCTACTCCTCCTTCCTAGATAACTCCTCCCCATCCTTCATGTCTCAGCTGAGATGTCCTCTTCTGGAACTTGTGCCAGGGGACCCTTGGATGGTCGTGTTTCAGCAGGTGGAGAATTCCTGGGCATTTTCTGTATGTGTCATTACTTCTTTCCCTTGAAGATACAGAACTAGATAAATTGTCACTTGGGGATCATAGTACCATAAGGCTTGGGCCATTCCATACCCATGAGATAATTTCTACGAGTTACAACAAGGGAAGAAACAAAACCATGACTTTTAAATTCATCTTGCTTTAGGTCATAAAAAACTCTGCATGCTTACTAGTTATTCCTATCACCATATATAGGAGCTTGCCCCCTCAGTGCCCACATGTAAATAAAAAATTGTAATTAGATGTCATCACTGTCAATCATCCTGGCTACAAAGTGGGGGCAGGTCATTCCTCCTAAGGAAGGAACAGCGAAGTAGTAGTAACCAGGCAGTGGTCAAGGACAAATCCTGTTCCGTCTTCTTTCCCTAAGACTGAGGCAGGAGAGGGGAGATGGGGGTGCTTTCATTTCGGTTAGATCCTTGAATCATTTAAGGAAGAGACTCATGAGCAGACAGCTGAAAACCAATGGGGTAACATTCAATTATTTCTTTATGGTACCTTGAGTAGACAGTAAAGGGGTTTCTTGGGGGGCGCTATACTGATTGATTTCTGTTTCTTGGAATTCTGAAGCTTTCCTTGACAGCTTTTTAAAAAGAAGCAATTGATGAATGTTCAACTGGCAAGAAGACAAGCGTCCAACCAGCTGAGGAAGATTACCCCTAGAAGAGAATTTTTTTCTAATCCTGCTAAGAATAGGTTTGGGGTTCCTCCTCTATCCCCACAGACCTTGTGGAGAGTAGAAGCAGACCCCCTCCCACAGTCTGTTTCTATTCTCTCTCCTCACCACCAGACTATGAGCTTCTTAAGGGCATGAGCCATGTCTTATTCACATCAGTGTTTGCTAGTCCTCAGAACTTATGGAGATGTTAACCTATGAGTCAGGCCCACACTCATGGGTCAGTTCAGTATTCCTTCAGCTTCCGGACAGCTAAGCAACAAGAGAGGATCTGACCACCGGTTTGGCTCAGACGAGCTTCCCTAGATCAATCAACTACCAGCTTTGGTCTCGCCAATTCAGTGGACTGAAGCAAATGGCCCTTGAATCTATCAGCTTGTGTATTTTCTAGTGAGTAAATGACCCAATTGGCAGTTCACCTGCCTTAGGTATCCAAGAACAGAACAGGCCTCAAATCTCAGTCCTATAACTTACTTGGGAAAGTTACTTATCCCTGGTGTTTCAGTTTTTCATCTATAACATGGAGATAATAATAGTACCTCCTCTACAGAGTGGTCGTAAGGAATTGAAGAGAAAAAAAATGTACATATATAGTCTTTAAGGTACATGGTAGACATATAGGAGTGTTTGCTATGATGATAATGATCACATTGAGGATGGCATCATCACTGATATATCATTGATCATTGATCAATGATCAATCACTGATCAACATCATTGATCCAATGATACTTCACCCTCTCCATTCTTGGAGAGAGTTAATTGCCTGGGAACTAGTCCAAACAAGATGAAGAAAGGATATGGACCTAATATATATCTGGTACCCAATACTGACTTAAACATAATTAGCATCCGTTGGGCAGGCTGACAGGATGTTACTGTGTCCTTGTTTATGTTCCTTCCCCCTTGTCGTTTAGTATTTTTATCAGCTGGTAATTTGCTATGCACACACATTTCCTATTGACAGGAAAGTCAGAGAAAGTGCAATCTTACAGCTCAGATATTAGTTCAGTTGCTACAAGTCTTGGTGGTGTGATTGATGGGAGTTTTATTGCAAATGTAAAAATCTGCATTCCTTTCTTCCTTTTTTGGCACATCAGTGTTTTGGTCTTGCACAACACGTCCTGGAGCACGGAAGATAATAGAGCTCTAATGTGCTTGATGGCTCTGCATCAAAGCCGGTCCATGCACCATTGGCATTGACTTGGATGACAGAAATGACTAGATCAACAACACCCAGACACCCACTACCAAGTAAGGACAGAGCAAAGTCCCAGAACCACAAACAGAAAGTATATGCCAGTACAAAATCAACTCCAACAACATTTACTGAGCACCTATACTGGCGAGGCTTAAGCCAGTATGCATGAGTAGGTGTGAAATAAATTCTTGTTGGATGAATGAATGGATGGATTAATGGAAGTGTGTATATTGCAAATCATTGAGGAATCCATAATGCTTCCTCGTTTGGAAACTGAATTTTCAAAAAGCAATCAAATCTAAAGGAAATTAGCTAGAAGAGATGAATACATGGCAAAACCCCAAAGATGTCAGTCCAGCTGCTGCAAATGTGACAAATGCACAAACCCAGGGGGAGTGGGTAATGACTTGGCTGCTAAAGAAGGAAAATCCACAGACTTAGCTCAATTTCAAGGAGAAAGTGTTTGATCATCAGCCACAGGTGTAAGTTGGATCTTGCAGACATGAGGGGAGGGTGGCCTTTGCTTTAGCCTGCGTGCTTTAGAAAGCCTTGATGCCATTCTTCTCAATGGCGACTGGATTACTGGGGTGCAGGGGGCAGGTAGTTTAGTCTTGGGAAGAAGAGGCAAAAAGAGCCTAGAGGTCCTGTTAGTCTTTCTCACTGCTCTATCTCCACTAGCTAGCACAGTGCCTGGAACATAGATGATCAAAATATAGTTGAGCGGATGAATGAAGACATCTATTAGGGATAATACCTATCTCTATTATGACATAACATGTTCCCTTCATTATCATGAAAGTAATAGTATATAATTTACATGCAGTGTCTCTACACTACTTCCATGGTTCTAGAAGACAACATTTCATCTGTATTATTTAGTCTATAATCTATACACTAGGTACCATAATGCAGAGGAGATAACATTGTGTGGGCAATCAGAAGAAAGAGAAATGCCCTCATACCTGGGGAAATTAGGAAAGATATTACGGAAGAGGCGATATCTGACACGGGTCTTAAAGCACAGGCAGAATCCAGACCACCAGGACACTGCATGAAACAGGCTGAGGAAACAACAAGAGAAAAATTTCAGCAAAACACAAATAAAGAGTAGTGTTTCTCTAAATGCATCCTAAGGAACCATTTACACAAAACCACCTGGGAATCACCATCCCTAGCCTACTGGGTCAGAATCTGTTGGTAAGGCTGATGAATCTAGATTCTAACTGACTCCCTAAGTCATTCTTAAGAGCTACATTTTGGAAACCATCTTCAAAAGCACCAAGTTCACCATTTCATTTAATCATTTCAACTATACAAACAGGTAGGCTTGATTATCCTCAATTTAAGGCTAGGATATTGAGGTTCGGGGAGGGAACAGGACTTGCCTGATATCACTCAGCTTGTAGGTCAAAGAGCTATGATTCGAACATAAGACACTGAACCTTCAGTCTTACCCACCATTAGCCACTGCCCCTTTGAACATAAGACTACAGGACAAGGCGTCTGAAGGGGCTATGGGAAGTGACTTTGAAAGAGCATGTTCAGATAATAATAGTAGTAGAGATCGATAAAGACAATGATACTGTTTTATATCTCTTAAAGGAAAGAAAGAACATACCACCACTCTGGCTGCAGCTGACTTTATCAGGAGGCTCTGATTAATGAGCAAAGCACTGGGCTCTGCTTCCTAATAGATGCCTGCTCTATTACCAGGAGATTTCCATCTCAACAATACAATGCCACAGCGTGCTCTGGCAGCCCTGCATTTGATCAGGCTCATCTCTTTTTTTTTACATAAAAAGGTCAGTAAGTACAGGCATTCAGCAGAGTGACCCAGGGTTTGGAAGGTGAAATTAAAGCAAAGGTGACATCATTATTGGGGTTCAGCTCAGCACTGGAATGTGAACTGTGTGGTTGGACATTTCATTTGTGGTCAGCCAGACAGGGATGGTTAAAACATCTGAGGTCAAAGGGCCAAGGTCATCGATTCAACTGATCAAGGGAGTCCACCTTCCTGTTTGAAAGCCTCACTTGCCTTCCAACCCTATCTGGCCACCCGAAAAGTCCACGGAGGAGAGACCCTGTCAGGTTTGGTGATTCAGAGGTCCAGCTGGCTCCTTCCTTCCCTCCTGTTCCAGCGTCTACTTCCATGAGCATCAGAGGACTTTTCTGACCACCCACTGGGAATAGCATGGCCTCATCCCTCCTCCCTGGGCTTCCACACCCCCTTCTTTGCCTTGGCCTTTCTTCATGACCCTCAGTGATACCCAATACTATACTATGTTCCTATCTGTTCTGTTCTTTATTGTCTTTCTCTCTTCACTAGACTGTAAGCTCCATGAGGCTAGACACCTTAGTACTCCTGCATTCCCCAACATCCAGGGCTGTGCCTGCCACATGGTAGACACTGCCTAAACTGCTGAACAAAAGAACAACGTGTTGGCACGAAAGTGTCCTCTACTCCAAGGAGCAACTTCACTCTCCATTCTAACTGCCTTGGCTTGGTGACATCACTTAAAATAACACCTTTGTTTCTAGTTAAATTTCTCAGCAGCTTTTCTCTCATCATCCCTAGGATAACACACTGATGTTGTGGGGTGGTTTATTGGAGCCTTTGGTTTGGGCCAAGCCCCTCTCCAGACCATCCTGTGCTCCTTTCTGTCTTGCATCTGCACATCATACAATCTTCATGGTGACAGTAATGCCCTGCTTTCCCCCACTTTTTCTTTCTATACGCACCCCTCATCCTGAAACACCCTTTCGTCTTCTTCCTTCTGTGCCTGGTTAAGTTCTTGGGCATGCGTCCCTTGTCAGCTTGCACATTACTTCCTAGGGTGGCCTTTCCTGAATTCTCAGGCTCAGCGAGCTTCCTTCCTACACTTCTCCATGGCATCCTGCCTTTCCCCCTTCTGCCACATTTAAACATATGAACATTTGTACAGTGTTTGTCTTCCTTGCAGACTCCACTTCGTGAACTCCACCAAGGCAGGGTGGTCTCTGATCCTGACATCAGAGTTCCCAGCATGTAGCACAGTTCTGGAGTCAATGCTCAGTAAATATGGCCTTTATGACCCTCAGTTGGTTTCTCAGAGTCCACAGTCTCTCATGGATTGTCTCCCTTGGAGGGGAGAGGGGTGGGGGGTTGGGTGAGCCTGGTGGTGGGTATCAAGGAGGGCACGTATTGCATGGAGTGCTGAGTGTGGTGCATAAACAATAAACTTTGAACACTGAAAAAAAATAAAAGTAAATAAATAAATATTGCCTTTATGAATGAATGTACGCACACGTGAATAGCAGAGCCCCCGGGAGTTATCTCCTACTGAAATTACCTCCGAACACAAGACAAACAGACATCTCCATCCCCCGAGATGGTGTTCGAGGACACAAGGGTGATTTCCAGTCTCAGTGTTGGCAGCAGAGCCTCGTTAATTCTCTTCTTCTCTAGGTCCAGCCCCTCACTGAGCAGATGAAGTGTTCTTCTGATCACCAAAGACCTGTGGCCTCATCCAAGGAGCTGAGGTCTTTACCAAGTCCACACCCTAAATGGTGGAGATGTTAGGGGCCTGGATCTTTTGCAAATGATTTAAGCCTCTAGCTAAGGTGAAAACATTGCAACTAACTCAGCATCTGGACTGGTAGCAAAATTTGAAGCAATCTAGAGAGCTGCACTGAAATTGCAAGTGGGAGGCCGAGGGGACGAGGGCAAGGGGAAGAGGCCCTGCTAGCTTCATATCCATAGAGAACCTGGAAACCATAGGGGAGGAAGAGAGGAGCTGAGTAGGGGAGAAAAACACATGGAGACCTTGTATTGCTTTTGTTTAACTCTAATTACAAAAATCATAAGCACATGCAAAAATATCCCATAATTAACCACCCAGAGATAACAACTTTTAATATTTAGCTGCATGCCCTTTTGGTACTGGAAAAGATGGGCTGGAGGCTGCATTTAGATTTAATAGCCGGCCTTCTTCACTTAGCAATGCAACACGATTATATTCCAATGGGAGGCAGATGGCATCAGTTAAAAACATAAACTTTGTAATCAGAAGGACCTGCATTTTACTCTTGCTGAACCACATACTATTTAGTTCTTTTGGCAAAATGCTTAAACCTTAATTTCCTCATCTACAAATGGTGGGGGGTGTAGAATCGATCTCTGTGTTGAGAAAATCAAATGAGGTAAAACCTGTAAGTTATTAACACTTGAGCCTGTTGCATGGATGTTTGACTTGTTATCATTATTATTGGTATAACATCAGCAATTACTTCTACCCAACAATAATTCTGATGGCCCAAAGTGTTACAGTGAATGGATTCACTTACTCAATCCCCCCCCCAAAATTGCACCAAAAAGCAATTGGACATAGACACTTATCATTTTTCTTTTCTGTTGGGTGGGGCTCTGGGATGAGCAGCCATGGCAAGGGCCCCCAGGAGAAAAAAGCATGAGAAGCATGGATATTTTCAGCCAATGTCCTAGTGCCAATAGTGGGCAGTGCCAATGATGCATGAGTTCCCAAGGAGGGAAGGAAGAGGAGAAGAGGGGATGACAGTTGGAATTACTCAAAGGAGGAAAAACAACCATTTTTCATTTTTACCTTAACCAAATCGTTTCACTGGGTTGGAGACAAGAGTGATGGAGCAACCCACAGCAGTTAGAGTGATGTCTTAAAATGTAACTCAGATATACTTTGTCCTTTAAAACAAATCCATTCCCTTTATTCTGTCTTGCAAAGTCCAGGATAAAAAATCTGATGTCGGTCTCCCTTTCTGACTGCCTCCCCTTTGCTCATAATAGTCTGACCATGCTGGGTTCCTTCCCAGTCTTCCAACTTGCAGTGCTCATGACTACCTCAGGATCTTTGCACTTGCTGTTCCTGGAGAGTCTGGAAGACTCTCCCCCAGATCTCTGCATAATATGCTATTCATGAGTCAGGTCTTTGCACCTCCTCTGAAAGGTCTTCCATGACCACCTTACCTAAAAGAGCTCCCCTCTGCACCACCACTCCATCACTGTATAACCCCTTACATGTTTTGTTTTCCTTCACACGATTTACTTCTACATGGGAGTATACATGCATTTGTTTATTGTCAGTCTTCTCTACTAAAGCATAACCTACATATGGGGGAGCACAGGCTGCTTGTTCATTAATGCATTTCCAGTGCCTAAAACAGTGCCTGTAACATAGTTGGTGCTCATTATATATCTTTAGAATAAATGAATGAATCTATAAGCTGGCTTAAGGTGCTGGGACCAACACTGTCTATGGAGTAAAATAAGTTGACACATTTCTGGCCCTCGATACACCATAGCAGTTAAAGGCAGAGATTGAAGCATTCATTGGTATGCTGGCTACATCACTTCCTGGATGGGGGATCTTGGGGAAGTTATATGACCTCTGTATGCCTCCATTTCTCATATATAAAATGGGAATAACAATGACACCTATCTCATAGGGTTGTTGTAAGAATCAAATGAAAATTAAGTGTAAATAAGTTGCTTAGCAGATGTCTGGTACTTAGAAAGCCCTCAAGAAAAGTTGTTCCCTATTATTCATCAATTAATTCATTAAATCATTCTCCCAAATTAAGTCTTCCAGTCATTTACTCATTCAGCTGTTCAACCACAGGTTAATAGTACTAAAATGTCCATCTACCCAAAGCCATCTACAGATTCAATGCAACGCCTATCAAAATTCCAATAGCATTTTTCACAGACACAGAAAAAAAATCCTAAAATTTATATGGAACCACAGAAGACTCCATACAGCCAAAACAATCGTGAGAAAGAACAAAGCTTCACACTTCCAGATTTCAAACTGTAATTACAAAGGTGTAGTAATCAAAACAGCATGGTACTGGCATAAAAACAGACATAGGCCAGTGGAACAGAATGAAGAGCAGAAATAAACCAACACAGTCAACCGCTACTCGACAAGGGAGCCAAGAACACTCAGTGAGGAAGGGATGGTCTCTTCAGGAAATGGTGCTGAGAAAACTGCATACTCATAGGCAAAAGAATGAAATCAGACCCCTATGCTACACCACTCAACAAAAATTAACTCAAAATGGATTAAGGACTTAAATGTAAAGGAATTGGAATCATAAAACTTCTATAAGAAGATGTAAGGGAAAAGTCCCTTGACATTGGTCTTGTCAAGAGTTTTTTGGGTAGGACACCAAAAAGCACAGCAATAATAAGTGAGACCACATCACACTTAAAAGATTCCCACAGCAAGAACAACAATCAACAAAATGAAAAGGCAACCTAGAGAATGGGAGAAAATATTTGCAAACCATATTATCTGCTAAGGAATTAATACCAAAATATGTAACAGACTCATACAACTTAATGGCAAATAATAATAATAATAATAATAATAATCTGATTAAAATGAGAAGACCTGAATAGACATTTTTACAAAGAAGGCATACAAATGCCCAACAAGTACATGAAAATGTGCTCAATGACACTAATTATCCAAGGAATGCAAATCAAAATTACAATGAGATGTCACTTCACACCTGTTAGAATGGCTATTATCAAAAAGATAAGAGATAACAAATGCTGGCAAGGATTAGAGAAAAGGAACCCTCCTATACTGTTGGCAGGAATGGAAATTGGTTCTGCCACTGGGGAAAACAATAGGGAGGTTCTTCAAAAAATTAAAAACTGAACTACCATATGATGTAGCAATCCCATTTCTGGGTAAACATCTCAAGGAAATAAAATCACCATCTTGAAGAGATATCTGCACCCCTAATGTTCACTGCAGCATTATTCACAATAGCCAAGACATGGAAACACCCTAAGTGTCTGTTGATGGATAAAATGGAGGGGTGCCTGGGTGGCTCAGTTGGTTGAGTGTCTGACTCTTGACTTCAGCTCATGTCATGATCTCAGGATCATGGGATTGGGCTGAGATTGAGGTCCTCTCTCTCCCTCTCCCTCTGCCCCTACCCTCACTCCCCTGCTTGTGCTCTCTCTCAAAAAGACAAAGGAGGGGCGCCTGGGTGGCTCAGTGGGTTAAGCCTCTGCCTTCGGCTCAGGTCATGATCCCAGGGTCCTGGGATGGAGCCCCACATCGGGCTTTCTACTCAGCGGGAAGCCTGCTTCCTCCTCTCTCTCTCTGCCTGCCTCTCTGCCTACTTGTGATCTCTGTCAACTAAATCAATAAAATCTTTAAAAAAAAAAAAAAAGAGCAATACCCTGATGGGCTTTAAGGAAACCCCCCCTACACACACACACACACACACACACACACACACACACACACACACACACAGGTATTCTCAGCCCTTGATGTTCAGATGAAGCCAAGGACCCACCTCCCAGATCCACAGTTGGCCAATCAAAATCGCAGAATTCGTTTCAGGATGTGCACATGGCCTAATGTCAACACACAGCAACCCTGGGGCCTTGATTGAAACCACTAGGGAACCACGTTCCCCTTCAACTGTTTGACTCAGCCGGGAGACTAGAAGCCTGTAGCAGCTTGAGGGCAAATGTTTACCAAATTTACTATGAAGGACGCTGGGGTGGTAGAAAGACTAAAAGCATGAGATTATAACAGCACCGACATGTTTAGACACCCTGCTGAACCCAGTCCGCTTATGCCTGGGGGCTCACCAAAAATGTGCCCCCGTCTCCGCACCCTGAACACCCGCTCTGTCCAGCCCAGGGGCACAGATCCAAGACTCAGCGTCCATTCCTCCAGCTCCCTGCAGCCTAGGGCCTCCTTGCCTCTCTCCGCCTGCACCAGTGCATAGTTTGCAAACACAGCTAATCCCTTCTGAGCCAGGGGAGCATGCTTTTGCCCCAGCCTGAAACCCTAGTAAAATCTCTTCATCTGCCTCACACAGGGGATGGCTCTGTTCCCCCAAGTGCCAAAAAGAGCCAGTGCAGCAGCCGCTTGTCCCTTCCCCCAATGTAGCCATTATTCCTGAAGTCTCAGTTCTTACGTGCCCCTAGGATGGGGAGATGAACAGGGCTCAGGAATGATGCTGAAGATAATTAAAACGATGATGGTACTAAAACCAACGTCCATGAATTTGGCTTCTATGATGTGCTTGATACCGAGAGCCAGTGAGAGGGAATGCTCGCTGCAAATAACCAGCAGAGCCATTCCACCCCTGCCGGCAGACTGTCCGCCCTCTTCGCCATATATATCAGTGAATAAAACTCCTAAATGACTAGCTCTGAAATATTATGGGCCCATTTCACAGATGCGGAAGTAGAGCTTTAGAAAAAAATCACCCACAGGGTAGGTAAGCAGGTTTGGGATTTTCTGAGTCCTGAACTTGCCTGCTTACTCCCCAGTTTGTGTATTCATGTATTTATGGTGAACATATCAGCTTTATTGGCAAATGTCTTGGCTGTGATTTTTTCCATTTTTTTTGTTCAAAAAAATTAAAATCTATAGTAAAGTTAATAGTTTACTGAACATCCAAATATCCTTCACCTAAAGGACTCTTGATTTCTCTCTCTCAGAAGGCTCGCGTGTGCGCGCGTGCACACACACACACACACACATACACACACACTTTCTTTCCATAAGCACATGGCAACCATCATGATGGTTCGAGTCTCCACTGGTAACCAGAGCCCCACAGAGAAGCCTGTCCATACAGCCACTGCAGGGCGCTTCTTCCTGTCCAGCCAGAAGTGACCTCATCTGCACTTCTAAGCAAGGTCCAGATACCTGACGCTCACCCCCTAAAGGTAGACTCCTCACCGACAGTCCTGCTTCATGGACCCTGTCCATTGCCATGGGGAGCAGGGAGGGTCTCTGACCCAGAGGGACCCCAGCCATGGGGTAGCAAGAGCCAATGATCTGAGTGGAATGAGAAAATCAGATTCTCCCTCTTAGCAACCTGAACCAAGAGAAGAAGATAGTTTCTAGGGAGTTACAGGCATTAGAACTTGGAAAATCATGGTGACTCAGGGGCCACTATGAAGACTGAAGCCAGGGGCGCCTGGGTGGCTCAGTCAGTTAAGCATCTGCCTTTGGCTCAGGTCATGATCTCGGGGTCCTGGGATTGAGCCACATCAGGCTCCCTTGCTCAGCGGGGAGTATGCTTCTCCCTCTCCCTCTGCCCCTCCCCCAACTTGTGTACCCATGCCCTCTCTAAAATAAATAAAAATCTTTTAAAAAAACAACAAAAAAGACTGAAGCCATACAGAAACAAAAGGAAGATGGGACAGTTGCACCAAAGTCATGTAGAAAAATATAATAATATATTAATAATAGTAACAACCAGAGCTAACATTTATTGAGCAGAGAACATGTGCTGAATGTGGCACAATCATGAACCATTTAATACTTGGCACAGTATTAAATGCAGTATCACTCCCCTATTAAGACTGAGGCACAGAGAAGTGAAGTAACTCAGCCGAGGTCACACAGCAAGCGACTAGAGAAATCCGTTCACAACCATCATCCTCTTCGTTCCCAGCATTCTCCCTGCCCTTCCTGAGGCCCACTGGGCTGCCTTCTCCCCATTTCCACGAGACCTTTCTGCATCTCACTACTAAGCCTCGACTGTCCTTGTGCTGGCTGGGATGGGTTTCTGTTGACTCCAATCAAAGGGAATCTACTTGAAGCACCTGTTCTCACCTATGATTTAAACATGCCTCTGACCAGGGGCTGGATTTCCTTAAGAACAACACTCATGCCCACCATTCTAACCGATTGCCTGGAAATTTGAAAAGGCAGACACACATTCTCCAAGGAGCTAAGGAGGATGCATGAAAATTAATTGTACCTGATCCATTATCAATAATTTAACATGCCTGTCTGTGATGGTTTCCTTATTCAGATGTTGCTTTGGCTTAATTTATGTAAAAGAAAATATATCAGGACTCCCACACGTTCACCTGTGACCTGACACCACATAACCCAATTTCCCAGAGAAG
Organism: Martes martes; assembly: GCF_963455335.1. Taxonomy (NCBI): domain Eukaryota; kingdom Metazoa; phylum Chordata; class Mammalia; order Carnivora; family Mustelidae; genus Martes; species Martes martes. The sequence goes on from NC_137901.1 coordinate 78,502,218, forward strand.
ATCCTAAGTTTCAAGGGCTTGATTTTTCCCACCACTGAAATTTTCAGGGAACTAATGCTTGCTTGATTGGGGAGAGACTTTTTTTTTTTAAATCACAGGTAACCAATTTTTTGAAAATTAGCATTCTTCAAAGAACAGTTAACACAAATGACAGCAAACATAATTGAATCTCTCTCTGATGATTTAGGAGATACTTCTGAGTGTCACTCCCCTTTATTCAAGCCCTTAAAAAAAAAAACCTGGATAATAAAATTAAACCCTTGCCTTTGCTTGTCGGAGCTTTCTGGGTATTACATGGTTGCAGGACTAAGTCAAACATAAATGTCACATCTCGTTTCTTGGGTTATTTATCAGAATCATCCGAGTCACAGTGAACGATGTGAGAAGATACTCAGCTTTTTTTCTGGGGTCAGTCTGCTGATGCCACCCCCAACAAACTGGTTATATGCCTAGTTTGGCTACCTTAGAAGCTGGACATTAGCTCTGAATTCCAAGGTGGCTGGGGAAAACTAGGGAGTTTTCATGTTTAGGAGATGATAATTCTCACCCAGCCAGAGCTGTTTTGAGGATTTGCAATTTATGTCATGTATGTCATCCAGGGTTGTGTGCTTAGCATGTGACCAAGAATTGGTTAACACTTAACACTTAACCAATTGAAAAAAACCTGAGCTCTTGAGTGGAGCCAAAACTCTACTCTTCCGGTTATCTCCTAAACATTCAGGTTTGTATTTGTTTTCATAGAAATGGAAAACCCATTCTACTCCATGATGTTCCCCCTCAGTGAACAGTTCAAGTCCCTTTTAGCAGAAGAATATCCAGAGAGAAGCAGGAGGGTTGAAGTCACAGGCTCAAGGAAGCTTTGGTGTCATGGAAATTCATGGGACCCAACGACAAAGGACTTGGATTGGTGTCCCTATCCTGTGAAGCCAGCCAGCGCTGCTGGGCATGGCTCAACAGTGTGTAATGACTTCAGGGAAGCCACCTCTCTTTTTTACCTTCTAGCTACTGGCTCATTTGTTTCTTCTTCTATTCTGCAAAGATACTCTAAGATCCTCCCGTGAGCCTAGAGCTCTTCTTGGTGCTGAGAAACACCAGGAACAGAATCAAACCAGAACCTGCCTTCACAAAATGTTCCAAAGAAGGAGGGCACAGTGAGACAAGAATGTGCAATGCCCTTATCCAGTCTTGGGGGTAGAGAGGAGGAGGTTCAGAGAAGGCTTCCTGGAGAAAGTGGCCTTTAAGCTGAGAGCTGGAGGATGAGAAGGAGTTAGAATCCATGTTTTTCCTTGAATAGCAGAGATAAGGTTTGTACTTTCCAAACATTTGAAGTCAGCTCTCTGACCTCATTTCCCACTACTTATCTATTCTTTCTTCCTTCTCTAGCCACTCTGGTCCACCCTGAGGATTTCTCTTCTTCCAAAGTAACATTCTTTTCTTTTTTTACCACTCTGACTGACCCACTGCCAACAGGCTCCATTTGACCTAAACTTCTTAAAAGGGTGATGCCCCATTAATTTCTCCTTGGCCACTATGCTACATGGATCAATGATGGGAAGTTTTACGTTGATGGCAGCAATAAGATTGGAATCTTCTTGTGTGCCCAAATCAAGAATTTTTTTTTGTTGTTTTTTTTGTTTCTTTTAGAAATCTTTCTAGAACTCCAATGATGCGCTGACCAATGTCCCAGATGCTAGGAGTTTCTGCAAATGGGCTTCTCCAGGAATCAGATACCAGAGAGCAGAGTTAGGAAAGCAAACAGGTTACTGGGGAGTTACACATGTGAAGGGGATAGGGAGGAAGCTAGACTGGGCAGGAAGAAGCTTTAGATCCCAAGACAGATCTAATCAAGTCTCCCTAAGCCCAACAAGGGGCTTTGGACCAAAGACTAGGTAAAACAACCTTGAAAAAGAATAAAGCTGGAGGTGTCGCACTTCCTGATTTCAAAACCTACTAAAAAGTCACAGTGATTGAAACCCCTAGAACGGTAGAAATATCTGCAAATCATCATTTGCCACCTGGGAAGTCTAGTGTCTAAATATATAAAACACATCTACAACTCAACAACACCAGCAAAAACAAAAGCACCAATTTAAAAGTGACCAAAGGAACTGCTTAAATGTTCCTCCAAAGAAGATACACACACGGCCAATGAGCATGTGAAAAGACGCTCAGCATCATCAGTCATTAGCGGAATGCAAATCAAAACCAGAAGAGATACCAGTAGGACATAAAAAATGGAAATTATCAAATGTTGGAAAGGATATGGAAAAATTGGAACCCTTCTACATTGCTGACGAGAACGTAAAATGGCAGTCATTATGGAACAGTTTGCCTATTCCTTAAAAAGTTAAAGAACTTCCATATGACTCAGCAATTCCATTCTTAGCTTTATACCCAAGAAAACTGAAAAACCTATGTACAAACTAAAGTTTGTACGCAAATGTCCACAGCAGCATTATTCATAGTTGCCTACAATTGAAAACCACCCAAATGTCCGTCGGTGGATAAATGGATAAACCAAATGTGTTATTTCTATACAATGGAGTATTACTTGGCCACAAAAAGAATAAGGCGATGACACTTGCTACATGTGGATGAACCTCAAAAACATTACACTAAATGAAAGCAGTCAGTCACAGAAGACCACATATTGTAGGATTCCATTCATATGAAATGTCCAGAATCCACAGAGACAGAAGGTAGAACAGTGTTTGCCAAAGCGGGGAAGAAAATGGGTAGTGACAGCTTAATGCGCACAGTTTCTTTTTGGGGGTGAGGAGAATGTTCTGGAATTAGATATTGGAAATGGTTACACAACACCGTGAATATACTAAAAACCATGGCACTGCATACTTTAAAATGGTTCAAAGAATGAGTTTTGTGCCATGTGAATTTTATCTCAATTGGAAAAGGGGGACGGAGAAAGAAGGGGTAAAGGGGTTCAGGATGTGGTGAGAACGATTTATGGGAGGGCCTTGTCATGTCTGGGACTGTCACAGAAGGCCTGCAGAAGGATGGCTTTCTTCGATTTTCTCGAAGCCCGTCTGCTGACTTCCGGGGTCTATCTTGCCCTGACCTCTGGGGCTTTGATGACTCAGGGATCCAGAGGAGGATGACCTAGTTGGGCATTTCTGGCCAGGCTGTCTTATCCTTCCCAACTGACCATCAGGACGGAATAGGGAAAAACGAAAGGAAGGGAGCAAAGGACACACAGACGTAATCTAGAGGGCACAAGGGTGGCGGGGGGTGGGCGAGAAAACATTGTTTTCTTCCCTTTGTCTCCAAAGCCAGGTGACAGAGAATAGAAATGGGGAATGTAGATCAAAATGTAATTTTCCCTTACAAGCCGTGGTGCGGCCAGGGCCTGGGGAGGTAGCCTGCCCTGGGGAGTTGCTCACGCGGCAGTAAGTCATCAGCAGCTCTGCACAGAAGCGTCGCTTATTAAAGGTCAAACGGAGCCAGCAGGGGAAGGGCAGGTGGGAGCAATAAAGGGGTATGAGGGGGAGGGGGCTGGTTCTGATTAAGAAGTTGTCCCAAGCAGGGCAGAGGCCAGTCATTCGAGCCCGCAGGAGATGCTCCTGACACCCACCGGGGACCCCTGGGCTGGAAAATGCCGCCTTTGTCTTCACGGCCTGAGAAGTTCCCTGGCCCCATGCAAAGATCAATGGTGAATCAATAAAACACTGGCTTGTATAAGAAACAATTATCAGCAAGCCAGAAAAACAGCATTGGAAGCCCTCTGCTCCTGTGCACCTGCCAGTGGTGGGGGGAAAGGTAGCCAAATTGTCAGAGATCAGGTAGCTGAAGAATGACCTCAGCTCACAGGTGCCCAAGCTGGGCCACTGCATCCTCATCGTCAGTTACTACTACTGCTTCAGCTACTGTTCCCATTTTACAATCAGGAACACAGAGGTTAGGTCACCTGCCCCACGGCACGGACCTAGTGAAAGGCAGAGTCAGGGTGGGACCCCAGTCTGTCTCACTGCACAGCCTGTGGGCTTAACCATGGCATTTAACTACCTCTCATGATAACCACACAATTATCAAGGGCCCCCAAAATGCTGAGCTACCACATTTTCACTGATGTATACCAAGGTTTGAATTTTTTTTTTTTAACATAAGGGTTGCTTTCATTTTATTTATTTATTTATTTAAAAGTAGACTCCACGCCCAACATGGGGCTTGAACTCACAACCCTGAAATCAAGAGTTGGCTGCTCTACCAACCCAGCCAGCCAGGCTCCCCCAGGTTATTTTCATTTTAAGAGGGCTGTGGATGAGCTCGTAAAAAAATAAATAAAAATTTTTTAAAAAAAGATTGGGGTGCCTGGGTGGCTCAGTGGATTAAAGCCTCTGCCTTCAGCTCAGGTCATGATCCCAGGGTCCTGGGATCGAGCCCCACATCGGGCTCTCTGCTCAGCGGGGAGCCTGCTTCCCCCCCTCCTCTCTCTCTGCCTGCCTCTCTGCCTACTTGTGATCTCTGTCTGTCAAATAAATAAATAAAATCTTAAAAAAAAAAAAAGATTTATCTACTAATTTGAGAGAGAGAGAGAAGCTGAGGAGGGGCAGATGGAGAGAGAGAATCCCAAGCAGACTCCCTGCTAAACTCAGGGTCCTACTCAGGCCTTGACCCCAAGACCATGACCAGAGCTGTAACCAAGAGTCAGATGCCCAACCCACTGAGCCACCCAGGCACCCTTGGGTTCTTTTACAGGCCTTACCTGGACTGCTGGTAAGGGCTTCTGGGAAAGCCTGAGAAGCCTCCACCTCAGCAGAGCACAGGGCTGCAGGAAAAAAAAAATTTTTTTTTCCTTAAAAATGGAACCAAGTAATTTACGAGGTAAAGGTGTAGTAGAGTAAAAGTTCAGGAAATGTGTGTGTGCACGCGTGTGTTATTATAACAGGTCTTTCACATTAGAAAGCTCTAGGGTGTTTATTTATTTTGGCTTTTAAATATACCTTTAACAACATTTTAATTTTTTCCTGCTGACCTAGTAACATCTATGAGACTTGATCTTGCAAACGGTGGCTCTACTGGTGACAACACATGCTTCTGGTGACCAAGCCACAGCCCCACAGCTTAATTCTTGACTGTGGTCTCAGCAGCCCAAGTGCCTTAACACCACTCGGCTTCAAGCACCTGTCTAGAACCCAGAACCTTCTCTGCGTCTCTGCCTCAAAGCTTTCTCTGAGGCTCCAAGAACCTGCTCAGCCTCAGGCAGGAGAATACGGAGCGAGTGGGGCCGTTAACACCCTCAGGGCAACCCTAAAACCTCTGGGCAAGCAGAGCCAAAAGGTAAATGCCTCGCTTTCCTGCCCCACTACGCTTTGCTCGGAGACTTCTGGGAGGCTGCCGGCCGGTTTCGCAGATGCCTCCGTGGAACGGAGCCCGACTGCCTCCAGGCTTTTCACCAGTTTCTGATTTCACTCTCCCTGCTTCTTCACTTCTGTTCTCTGGGCTCAACTCGCGGATAAACCACCCTGCCCCTAGGTACTTACCGTGAGTTCTGTTTTGGGGGAATCCCAAATAAGACCCCACGCCTGTATCCTACAGGAATGTAAGTGCCATGGTAAGCATATCGGTCAGGGTTCAATCAAAAAAGCAGACCCTGGGAGGTGTAATACCTTAAAGAATTTGTCTCAGGCTCGTGCCTTTCCTCAACTAGGACTGATTCAACAGTCTCTGCAAGGCTGTTGTCATCGCATTTGATGTTCAAGTTTGAAATCTGCAGAAGGGCAGCCAGATGTGAAGGGGGAGAACAAGGACAAGCTGGAATCCATGAGCACACACTGGAACCTACAAGCTCACAGCCTCAAACCCATGCCAATTCTTTCTGTCCCTGACCTTGATGGTGTGGGTGTCTTCAAGGAGAAGTTGACACCCTTCACCTAGGAACCCAACATACACACCTGGCCCAGGAGTCAAAGAAGCTGAAGGAGGACCCAGGGAAGTATAACCTCACATCAGTGGTGTGACCCCAAGATCATGGGTGTGAGCTACAAAGTGCCTTACTTGCCGGGGCACCTGGGTGGCTCAGTGGGTCAAGCCACTGCCTTCGGCTCAGGCCATGATCCCAGGGTCCCGGGATCGAGCCCAGCGTCGGGCTCTCTGCCCAGCGGGGAGCCTGCTTCCCTCTCTCTCTGCCTGCCTCTCTGCCTACTTGTGATCTCTCTCTGTCAAATAAATAAATAAAATCTTAAAAAAAAAAAAAAAGCCAGGTGGTGGGTATTAGGGAGGGCACGGATTGCATGGAGCACTGGGTGTGGTGCAAAAACAATGAATACTGTTACGCTGAAAAGAAATAAAAAATTTAAAAAAAAAAGCCTTACTTGCCCTACAGGAAAAAAAAAACACACACACACAAAATGGTTACAGCCTCACTACCACCTTGTAAATCTCTCTACCACCTTTCAAATCTCTCACAGAAATCTCACTTGTGGCTCTGGAAACACCGTGGGGAGGGGATCCTAGGAAATGGTAGTTCAGTCCAGCCAAGATGACACTTTACAAAGTCACCACAGTAAGTGAACCGTTCCTGCACTCTAAAACATCAGAATTGGGCAAGACCAGACCTTGGGACTCCTTGTGCTTGGAAATGCCTCACCGTGACTTACAAACATTGTAAAAAGCAGCTTCTTCATTCTCAGCTGCTAAAGGCAGAACTGCCGCATACAGTCACTGAGGTTGTGCACTGAATAATTCTAGAGTGTGATATTCACATGGATTATGATGTGAAGGGTGCCCCACTGAGCGGGGGCCCTCCATGAAAAGCAACCACACCCACCCACAAGAGCTGGTGACAAGGGGGAGCATATCTTAGACTAAATCCCCAGCCCCTATGAAGCAACCCATATTGCCAGGGGGTGGGAAGGTGGGGACAAGCATATCTTGGCCAACAATTAGATCACCATTATCAAGACTAGATGAATCAGAAGGGAGGGGTGGTACTAAGAAGGGGCAAGCAGGAGGGTCCACTAAATAATGGCAGTATAAACAGGCAAGAGAGGAAGTCCAAAGAGGTGACTTAAGACAGGTAAGAAGCACGTGGCTCTGAAGGAGCAGAGAGGCAGGTGAGAAGCCCCTGAGGGTTAAGATCCAGTTTGCTCCTGCCCTTGTTCTCTGACTTAATTCTGCCACCTGGCTCTGGGTGGACTTACCTCAACTTTATCCACAGAGGACCTCTGCAGGGCATTTTTAAAGGTTCTGGAAGTGCAAAGAGTTGGATTTGTAGCTGGTGCCCACCTGGGGTTTGTTCTTATCCATCCTCCATGCTCTTGTTTTCTGAATATCCTACCAGTTTCCCTCAGGGAACAACTCTGCCCCAGCCTCAGCCCGTGGGGAGCCCAATTCAAGTCAAGAAAACCGGGACTCATGGGCAAGCGAGCTAACTAGCTCCAGGCCATACAACAGGGCGAACCCAGGCTAAAACCCACCACGGCAAACCTGGAGCGGTCACCGGCTCTGCAAATCCACCACCAAAAACGGTGAGCGAGCCCTAGATGGCAGGGCTGGGTCAGCTTTGGGGTGAAATTAAAACAGAAGCTGGAATCAGTTTTCTCACCTTTGTCCTCCCTCTCTGGTTCCAAGTAAACACTTGCGTAGCACGAGCCGGGAGAGAATGCGAGCTCATTAAATCGCTAATTCTCTCCCTCTGTGCCATCCCCACCTCAGCCCTGAAGTCAGCAAAACCTGTTATCTGCTTAATCTGATTTTATGCCAGGCCGCAATTTATTTTTGAAATTTTTTTCCTTGTTGGATAATGGCAACCCTGAAAAAGCTCTATTGATTTCTTGACTGCAGGTTTATCGGGGCTGACTCAGCCCAGCCCTCCGCCAACTGGAGTCTCCATTCAGATCTTTATCTTGTCAATTTCTAGCCTGAAAGACCAAGTTTAGTTAAGGCCGTGGGGATGGGTCCTGAGGGCTGCATTCATACTCATAATGAAACAAAATTAGAAACTGCTTTAGGTCTTAACAACCGCTGTATTCACTGTGCTGAATTATACACAGAGGAGGGAAGGAGCGAACGGGTGAAGCTGGTAATTCGCACACGTTTTTGTAGGCCTAACAACAGCTCCTATAACTTGGGGCAGGGCAAACAGGACAGAAAATGGAAACGTGGTCCTGACGTTGACATTGTGTACCTAACTCTTCAGCATCTCGGGGTCTGTTCTTCATCCCCGAGAGGGGGAAATATCTTTTACCTTCTTTATGACATCACAGACTTATCAATAAAATACACAGTCCTCAGTAGAAAAATACTTTAGATGGTCATTATCTACATGCCCCCCCAGACTGAGCCTGCAACACCAAAGGGGTTCCCAACATCTTGCTGCTTCCAAGAACCTTTCCTTCATTTTGCATTTCGTTATTCATTCAGAAAACATTCATTGGGCAGAGACGAAAGGTATAAATTATTATTTCCACCCACACTTACCCTCTCTTCTTAGACAACCCGGCCACACCTCCTAGGAGCCTCTTACATGCCCTTGGCCTACGTTCTTGGCTTCAGCTGCTGCTGCGGCAAATCCCCTGTTCACAGGGGGATCCGGCCCCACCTGGCTTTAGGAGCCGACCCGTGTACTTCCTGCTTTCTGTCCAGGGCGTGAGAGCCATTCTGGTGCGTGCACCAGACTGGAGACAAGGTTGCCCCTGGGGGCAACCCTTGACCGGTGGAGGACAAGAGCTGGTGGGTAAGTCCTTCCATGCCCTGCTCTCACGAGGAGGACATTATCCTGCGGTGCATTCTACACAGGCCTCAGAGGGTCTCTTCTGAGTATGAGCCTCACTCGCCCATCTCAGCTTATTAACACACCTTTGGACTGGGCTTCTCTCCTCCTCTATTTCGCTCTTCCAAATCCTCCCTCTCCTGTTCCCTGGCATCTCCTCCTGACCAGACCACCAGACTGCAAGCCATTCTCCCAAACTGCTTCCAGGTGAGAATCTGAGCTAAGCCCTCCTTATTGCAAAGAAATAGTCCCAACCGCGAGAGCAGCGGGCGACGTGATCCCACCCTCCTGCTTCCGGCTCCAGTTGATTGGCTCAGGAGTGACCGCGTGACAGGAGGTAAAGCCAATCAAGTTTTCTCTTCCCTGGGGCGTCAGAATGCAGATGCTATAAGTGGAAACCTTGGGGCACCTGGGTGGCTCAGTTAGTTAAGCATCCGCCTTCGGTCTCAGGTCGTGATCCTGGGACCATGGGATTGAGTCCTGCATCAGGCTCCCTGTTCTGCTGGGAGCCTGCTTCTCCCTCTCCCTCTGCCCGCGGTTCCCCCTGCTTGTGCTATCAAATAAATAAAATCTTTTTTTAAAAAAATGGAAAGCTTTATAAAACCCAGTCTGGGGACATCCATGTGTCCACAAAAAAGAGAAAGTCAGTTTGCATTGAAAAATAAAGACACACCATGCCTCCTTGGGGGAGACACAAACTGCTAATTCCCGGTCCCTTTCTTTTTCAGGGTTCAAGTTCCCTGCTGGCCCAACTTTCTCTCCCAGCCTTGGGTTCTCTGGGACAATTTATCGCTCCATTAATTCATTTTTCTGCTTATACTAGCTTGAGTGAGATTCTATTATGTGCAAACGGTCTGTAATCAAAACATCGTCTTAACACAGCCAGGGACTGTGTTACGCTCTAAACTACAATGACGAACAGGACACAGCCCTTGCCTTCAAAGAGCTTAGCATCTAGCTGATTAATGAGAGAGAGAGAGAGAGAGAGAGAGAGAGAGAGAGAAGTTCACAGCATTTCCTATGCTGTCAGAGAGCTAATCCTTTTCATCAGAGGCCTTGCGTATTACCCCTAACAATTAATTTACCCATAATAATTGCAACATTTCCTAATCTTTGCCATATGCAGGACACGATGCCTTATACATGTCAGATCTTTTCACTTTTTACTGAAATGGTTCATTTCTTTAATGTCAGGGATACAACAGTAAATAAGATCATTTCAAGTTGTGGTAAGTGCCGTGAAGGAAATCAATCAGGTGATGTGATAGACAGCTGATAGCCAGGATACCTCCCAAATCTTGGATCAATTCCTTTGTCCTATGGCCCTAGTCTGTATCCAGACAATAATCTCCCCAACCGTGGGCTTTTGGAGAAAGGAGGCAGATACAACCCAACCAGGAAGTGCTTCACTATGAGAAATTTTGTCCATGTCACCAGATCTTCCCCCAGGCTGGGTAAGGCTCCCACCTCTCTGCTTCTCTCCCCCCCTACCATGCTTACCCCTATAAAGCACTTATCGGGGCGCCTGGGTGGCTCAGTGGGTTAAAGCCTCTGCCTTCAGCTCATGTCATGGTATCAGGGTCCTGGGATCAAGCCCCACATCACGCTCTCTGCTCAGCAAGGAGCCTGCTTCCTCCTCTCTCTCTCTCTCTGCCTGCCTCTCAGCCTACTTGTGATCTCTGTCTGTCGAATAAATAAATAAAATCTTTAAAAATAAAAGCACTTATCACATAGTGTGATATATGCCTCTATAGTCGCTCATCCAATAGAATTCCATGAAGGCAGGAATTGCGTCTTCTTGTCCATGGCATCTTATGTACCTCTCAGGTCCCAGTTTAGACACCACTGCCTCCAGGAAGCCATCCTTGACTTCACCCTGAGAGAGTTTAGAGGCCTCCATTTACCATACCATTTATTGCCCTAATTTTAACCGTATTTCTGTATGTCTCTCTCAGTGGTCTGGGAACTCTTTGAGTCTGCTACCATACTCATTGATTCAGTCCACAAATATCTATTGATCAGTTTCTATATGACACATACCGCTCTAGACATTGGGGATATAGCAGTGAAGATAAATGGACCTGCTCTGTGGGAGCTTATGTCGCCCTGGTGGGAGGACAGACAATAAGCTTGTAAAGTACACATTATGTCAGACAGTGATAAGTGCTCTCGGCATGATGGGAAGACATGGGATGGTTTTCAATAGAGGAGGAAAAGGACCTCACTTTCCTCTGAAAAGCATCACGGTAGACTCAACGTTAAGAAGAGTGTAGAGAAGTAAGGACGGGGCCAGAGGTCATGTTATGCAGCTGCCTCAATCCGCCAGGTGAGGGCTCATAGTGGTTCAGTTGAAGTGATGGTGAGAAGTAGGCTGGTTCTGGATCCACTTTCAGTGCTTTTTATGGAGGTGGGATTGGCAAACAATCAACTGTATGTCCTTGAAAATACAATTTGATAAGCTTAGGAGTCTGTAGATCCTTGATTGTAGATCACCACAATCAAGGTAACAAGCACACACTCCCCACCCACCCCCCAAGATCTCCTCATGCCCCTTGGCAACCTCTTGTGCCTCCTCCCATCCCCAGGCAACCACTGATGTGCTTTCCAGCACTCTAGATTACTAAGAATTTTCTGGAATTTTGTGTAAATGGCATCATACGGTACTATTCTACATTTGGCTTCTTTCACTTGGAGTAATTGTTCTAACATTCATTCATGTCGCAGAGACCAGTTGCTTGTTCCTTTCTCTTCTTGAATAGTATTCCCCTGTACGGACGTACCACAGTCTGTTTATCCATTTCCCTGTTGATGGATGCTTGGATTATTTCCCAGATTCTGGGAAATATTTTGAAGTATTTTGAAGGTAGAGCTGAAAGAATTTGCTGGTGCAGAGGCTGTGGCGTAGTCGAGAAAGAGCAGAAGCACAGGTAATTTCCAGCTTCTCCGCTTGAACCGAGATGGTGGAGTTGCCAATTGCTGAGATGGGAAACCCTGCAAGGCTAGGGAGGTGGCATGTAGTAGGAGCTTAATAAATGTTTGCTGAAGAATGGAGGGGGACAGGGAGAACAAAAGAAAGAATTGTTAATCCAGTCTGGGGTGCTGGTAATACAAATCCTAAGCTTCAAGCCAAGCTACACATATTCCCTCCTTTTCCACATACCCCTCCTCTCTACTGGAGCCCAGACATCATAACCATAAAGAGAGTCCTTGGGCACAAAGGAGGTAGAAGGCAGATTCAATTAGAGCAGGATCCCTTGTTCCCGAATGGCCTGGGTCCAGGAAGCATTGTTTTCTCCCCAGCATGGGGACTGTCCTCTCTGGTTTGTGAATAAGAAGCCACCAAATTACTCTCTGCTTGGCAGATCTACTTGAGACCTGGAGGCACTAAGAAGTCCCTTCCCTCTCCCCCATTTACCCTGAACTCCAACTTGGCATGTATCTAACCGATACTTCACCAGGGCTGAACCCTAGTGTGAACTGTTATTAACATCCACACATACCAATCTTTTTAAAATGGCAAAGGATAGAAAAAAGCAACTCACAAGAGAATAAATACAAATAGCAAAAAGGGAAAAAAAAAGCCCCCAAATTCCATAAAGGAGGCGGGATGCCCAGTGTCACTATACTCAAAGAAATGGAAATTCCTACAATCTTGAGAAAAAATCTTTTCCCTATCCAACTGGCATGACTAAAACAAATGCAAATAAGCTAGCATTGGCAAGGGTGTGAGGACACAGACAGGAATGTACTTTGCTTGCAGAAGTGCAAATGGGTACCACCATTCTGGAGGTAGCTTAAAAAGGAGCCATCGTCTCCGATCCAAAAATTCTCCAGTTAGGAATTTGTGCCGGGAAAATTGTTATGGATGTCTGTAAAGACATTTATCGCATCATTATCTGTAACAGGAAATGTCAGTAACAACCTTAACGTGTAGAGAAATCGTGACAGTGCCCATCAACAGAAGAACAGAAAATGCATCGCATATATTCATACAGTAAATTATGCAGCACTGAAAATGAACAGACTTGTACTACATGTAGCAACATGGATGGATCTTTCAAGCATAACATTAAATGAAAGAAGAAAAGAACACAAAGAAGATGAGTCTATCATAGGAAGCTCTGAAACAGGCAAACTTGAACTCTACTGTTTAGGGATGCAGACACAAATGTAAGACCCTAAGGAAAGACAATAAAATGGAGTCAATAAAAGACAGTATGGTAATTGACATGAGGGAGGAGGGAGGTACATATAGGGAGGCCCTGGAGTTCTGCAAGGTTTTATTTCTTGCCTTGAGTAGCAATTTTGTGGGTGTTTAAGTTGCTGTCATTCTTTATGCTGCATTTTCCCATCCCGGGCTTTTCACTGCTAACCAAGATGAGGAAATGAGATTCTTTCCTTCAAAGTTTTCATTCTTTATGCTGCACTTTCCCATCCCGGGCTTTTCACTGCTAACCAAGATGAGGAAATGAGATTCTTTCCTTCAAAGTTTATGATGGAACCACACAGGGCAAAGTTTGACCATTTGTATCTAAAGATTCCAACAAGCTTAGCATGAATAATTTGTCTTTAAGATTTCTCTTCTTAGACCTTTAGAAGGTCTAGATTGGCCCTACTTTGATAGGACTGTCCCGGAAGATAATAGGACCACCCCGTGTCTGAATTTGCTGAAATTAGGCATTAGAGGCAGAGAGAGGGGGAAAAGGAGGAGGAAGAATGGGGAGGCAGAGAAGAGGGAGGGAGGGGAATGGAGGGAAAGAGAGAGAGGATGGCATAGCTGATAGAGCTTGCTAAAGTTATGCTCTTTAATTAATTTAAATAAAAATATGGGGCACCTGGGTGGCTCAGTGGGTTAAGGCCTCTGCCTTTGGCTTGGGTCATGATCCCAGGGTCCTGGGATAGAGCCCCGCATTGGGCTCTCTGCTCAGCAGGGAGCCTGCCCCCCACCCCGCCTCTGCCTACTTGTGATCTCTGTCAAATAAATAAATAAAATCTCTAAAAAAAAATGTGGCTGAGTTGGGGGCAGTAGTGGAGGAGAGAAAGCAAATGGCAGAAAATCAGGGGGTCAGAGATCCAACCAAGAAACACAGAGCTCTGCTAAGTGCTAAACACTGTGGTGGATGCTGGGGTAGAATAAGAATTGGCCTTGGAAACTGATCATGCAAAGGAAGGAGGCAAGACAGCAGAGAAATCAGTCCACTTTGGGGGGGATGAAAGTTTGAGGCCGTACAAGGAAAAGGAAATTAGTGTCTGTATTTCTTCTCTGAGCCACTATTTCTATTCTAGCCCAATTCAGCAGGTGTTAGAAACCACCTGGTACCCGGAATGAAAGAACTGCTTCTTTCTTCCTGCTTAAGCACCTAAATCCAAGCGCACGTCAGTGTGTCTACAGCCTTCTGCTTGGAGGTAACAAGGCTGCCCGTCCACAGTAACGACGGGCTCTCTCTTACCAAGAGCATGTGGTAGCTCAAGCCCTCTTCATGTTAAAGATACTCTGCATCTAATTCAGAAGCTAAAGTGCTCGTTTGTGATTATCATCAGTTAAAACAACAGCAGCGGCCCCAACAATGAGCATGATGATCATGAAATTTATTAAGGACTTTGAGTGTCAGATACTTAACCTGAATTGCCTCATTTCCTCACATAACAAATAGGCAGTGTTTCAAAATATTATTAACATACCCATTGTACTAATGAGCAAACGGAGGAAGGGAAAGGGGAAGCTACTTAATCAAGGTCACACAGCTGGTGGGTGGAAAAGTTTGTGTGGGAACCAGGTCCTCCTGATTCAAGCACGGTGCTAAGAGGTACCATCTGAATATAGTCATGGCGCAGGTCCGTCCTCCGTGAGGGAGACGGAGCCAGTTTGCCTTGCCTTGTTGACTCAAGAACCACCGGTTTGTGAATGAGGGGCTATCCAGGTGAAAGGGGTAGTAGAGCAGGGCAGAATTAAGAGGGCTGTTGAATTACTTTGGTGACATATTCTCTGACAGTGACTGTGGGGCTTAGGGGGATGGCCAAACGCCTTCCACATGGCCAGGGTCCCGCACACTGAAATTGCTTGGGGTCCGGGGGTGGAAGGAAAATTCTTGGGCTCTGTCAACTTGCTGGAAAAGGGATTGGATTAAGTATAGCCATTAAGAAGGGATAAGAGAGAGAGCAGATTCCATACCCTGGGTATTTCCTTCATCCCTTGTGTCAAAGTGATGGGGCTTCTGCTGTCTCCCATCAAATCGCCTTCTCCACATGCTTTGGACTCAGGCTACAACACTGTGGCTCATTCTAATGCTTCTGGAATTTACCATCAGGGAGGTAGGCCTTGGGGAGGAAAACAGGACTGAGCAAAAAGATCAAGAGGATAAGCAGACTTAGGAGGACTGAGAGGGAAAAAGGTAAAATTATATAAGGATTTCAAGAGTAGTTCCGATAAACAACATTTGTTAAGCACTTACTGGATGTCAGCCTCAGTGTTTAATCCTTTACCTTTATTATCTCATTAAAATCTCACAAGGAACCCAAGAAGGAGGTAAAATTATTCGCTCCATTTTACAGATGAAGGCTTAGTGTGGTAAGGTGACATTCTCATTGTATACAACCAGTAAGTCATGGATTTGGAATCCCTGAGGCATCTGTTCCCAAAAGTCCCCGTTCTTAGCATTACAAGAAACAGCTTCTCGACCCAGAACAGTTAGTTCTGAAATGAATATTTAGATCATGGGCAAAACTTTAGAAACAAAATAGGTGAAGAGAGGAGAGAAAGAGAAGAGAAATCATCAGAGTACCTTATGAATCATGAAATATGAAGCAAATATCAAACAAATATGAACCTGTGTTCCTATGGTGTGTATGCACACATGCATCACCAGGTTTCAATGTAAGATGGTCGAAAAAGTTCTGAGAAACATTGCTTTAAGGTCTCCTGTGTCCTCATTGGTACTTTCAACAAAAACAAAGTTCCAAGTAGGTATGAGGTACAAAAATGTATAGAAATGTAACTATGAACGCAGGCACCTTCCCCAAGGAATCCAAGTCCAACAGAGCCATGTGCAAAGAGCTATCGGTAGAGGAAGCTCTGGAGGCTGAAGGGAAAGCATATGGAGGAGAATTTTTGGGGGAAAGCTTTGCAGAGAAGGGTCCTCATGAGCTGAGTTCTCAAGTTGTAAAAGCACACGGGTAACGAGGGTCCAGGCAGAAAAAGAACTGCTTTATCATCCATCTGAAAAGGGGGAACATTGAGATGGACCAGGAATCTATCCCCATGCTTGCTTCATAATAATACTGGATATTTATTGAGGACTTTCTATGCGCCAACATAACTGACCCCACTTTATGATCCTCATAAACATACAAGGCAGGTCTGGGATTATCAGCTTTAATGTAGAGAAGAGGAAACTGAGCTTAGAGAGGGATTTCTCAAGGTAGCAGAGTGGAAAAAGGCGGGAGCAGGATTAATACCCAAGCCGGAAACTTCAGTGTTGCTGCTCCTAATCACTACCACATTCCCCCTCTCTAACCAAATCATTGAAGAGTTTGGGGAGATGAAAGGAAAAGCAAGAGTGAAGAATGGGGTAGAGGTCAGGTGACCTTGAGACCATCACCCTATAGACATAACCCCAATAAGCCTGTGAGATCAGTATGATTATCATTCCATTTTATGGATGAGGACAGTGAGGTTCAGAGTGATGAGGTGACATTCTTATCAACAACCACATCTTCCAGTTCTGGGTCCCCACTGCCCAGGCTCCTGCATCCCCCCTACTCCAGAAGCCAGAAAATCCCTTTCCTCTCAGGCTCTTGTGGGGAAGCCTTCGCCACTCGCCTATCTGATGAGGTGTCTCAGCTCTGCCTGGGAAATGCGGAAGCCATGCACCAGTAGTCCCGAGCCCCAGAGGAGGAGAGGCCACTAATTAGATGAGTCTGTTCTGGTATCTGCTCAGACTCTCGCAGACAGATGGGGATGAGACAGGAATCCCAAATCACCCTGTTTTAGGGCCTCTGAGTGTGGTGTCCAAGTAAGATGACATTTCTGAAAAATGGCTACGGGGCCTGGGTCTGCAAAGAGAGAATAAGGAAGGGCTGCGGGAGGGAAGAAAAGCTGGGCTGTGGGTAAAGAGTTGATCTTTTGTCCCCCTCAAGGCGAAAAACCTGAGATGAGCATTCAGTGACCTGGTTTTAAGTCCTGGGAAGGACGGGCAGGAAGAGTTAGCTTTGTCAACTGGGAAAAGCCCAGAGTAGAGGCGCAGAAGACAGAGTATGAATTCTTAGTTCCCCTTTCAGCAGCTATAGGTAAAATGGGTATAAAATTGGCCACACCTGCCATGGATACAGTCCTCACTATGGGCCAGGTCTTGGTCTAAAGAAAGTCCACTTTTCATAATTAACTAGTTTCATCCTCAAAATGGTCTCAGGAGATAGAGATAGATGTGTCCGCCATGACTCCCATTTTGCTAAGTACATATTATACCCCTGTGCTCTCAATTAGTCTTCCTGGGGTTGGGCTCATTAGCCCCACTGTACAGATGGGGGAGCACTAGGGCTTGGGGGTCTGCAGTCACATGCCCACGGTCCCACAGAGGCCAGGATTCCACCCCTGGGCAGGCTGACTCCCAAACCCACATGCATAGCCACCCCACTCGTGGTTTCCGTCTGGAGAACCAGAAACATCACCTGGGAGAGTGCTTAACCCTTGGATTTCCAAATTCCATTCTTAGAGCGGGTCTTGAGTAGGTCCCCGGAGGGTGTACACTTGAAATACACCCAAGTGATTCCAGTTATCAGTCACTAGCCAAAAATGAGACGTTAGAATTACATGACATAAGGAAGGAAAGCATTAGTAAACTTCAAAGCACTGTGAAAATGCTATAAAGGATGATTTTAAGAGTAACCTGTTTCGGAGCGCCTGGGTGGCTCAGTGGGTTAAAGCCCCTGCCTTTGGCTCAGGTCATGATCTCAGGGTCCTGGGATTGAGCCCCGCATCGGGCTCTCTGCTCGGTAGGTAGACCGCTTCCCCCTCTCTTTGTCTCTCTGCCTGCTTGTGATCTCTCTCTCTCTGTGTCAAATAAATAAATAAAATATTAAAAAAAAAAAGAGTAACCGGTTTCATTGTTATTCATAGTAACCAAACCATGGTAAATGTTGAGGCATCAGTGAATGTCTGCTAGGTTCTACAGGGCATAACAGTGGAGAAACAGAAGACACAGTGACCAGGCTCCAGAAGCTGGCAGTCCAAGAGCCGAGATTAAGGGTGGGTTTGGGTTTTTTGTTTTTTTTTTTTCCCAGAAGTGACTTACAAAAAGGACATGTCAAGAAAGAACAAGAGAATTCACACTACTGTCAGCAGAGAAAGCCAGGGAGCTTTCAGTTATCCACGTACATGGAGCTGAGGATGCTAACATGTGTCAGAGAGTGGACAGGGGCTTCAGAATATTCTAACCAGCAGGCAGGAGGGGCTACGTTAGACTCAGAGCTTAGCATCTGGGCACAGAGGCGGGGGATTCTGTCAGATATGTGATGGAACTGGCAAAAGAACAGTTACGGACCTACTGGTTGTCTGACAGTGTGTGGAAATCACCCAACTGTCATCAAGATAGAAAAGAAAAACAAACACTACACCGTTTAAGTTTTAACTCAAATCGAACTGCATCTCCTTGGCTGGTGTTCTGCCTGTATTGATAGAAGCCACAACTCTGCATTCTTAGGAACAATACATTTTTCTCCGTCCTTCCACATTCAATGTATAATACATTTGTCCTGTCTCTTTCAGTCCACTGTGATTCACTGGGACCAAATTAAAACAAAAGATTCTGGGCACCCTGTCCGTCGACACTCCTGGTAAACTGTTTCCCAATTTCCTAGTGATTTTCCCAGGATCCAACCACACATCTTGAACCTAAAGACCAAAGGAAGGTTGGGGAAGCTGATTCCCCAGTTGACTTTTATATGTACCCAGACTTGAGAGACTCAGGGGACTACAGAAAACAAATTCATTCATCCAGCAATTATTTACTGAGCATCTACTATGTACCAGCGTCAGCCCTAGAGACACAGCGATGACACAGCTACATGGAATCTAGAATCAAATGGGATCCACGGAAGTGATGTACACAGTCCAAGAAAGGCACGTCAATTACATGTGTCATATAAAAAGGAACAGAGAACTATAATAATCAGTCATCATGGGGAATTAGGTGGCCATTTTAATGGGGACCTAAACGATTAAGTGTAAATCAAGAAGAGAGAGAGGTAAGGCTGAGAATTCAGGTGAGGGGAAGGGGAGAATCCAAGGCTGGAAGCCAAGAGGTTCCCAAGGAACAGAACGAAGACCAGTGGGGCTGCGGCACTTTGATCAGGTAAAAAGTGTCACAAACTCAGGCTGGGGTGGAGACGAGGGCCAGGTTAGCATGTGTTCGGAGATGAGAGTCTATCTTAAGAGGCAGAAAGAAGCTGCTGGAGGGTTTTAAGTGGCAAGTCACGTGCTTTGAATTTACAACCTTTCAAAGAACATCATGGGGCTTCCTGCCAGTCTTGCACCATTCGTGTAATGCTCATGGATGAGACTCCACTCTGCAAAACACGAAAAGTGGATTCCCCTCTAGAATTGCCAGAGGAAAATCAGCTAGGAATTGGGCTCTCTAGCCTCCAGCCTCCTCCCCCACCCCTCTCCCAAAGAGAGGGTGAACACAAGTCACTTTTAAAACGGAGTGTGGGGGGCGCCTGGGTGGCTCAGTGGGTTAAAGCCTCTGCCTTCGGCTCAGGTCATGATCTCAGGGTCCTGGGATCGAGCCCCACATTGGGCTCTCTGCTCAGCGGGGAGCCTGCTTCACCTCTTTCTCTCTCTCTCTGCCTGCCTCTCTGCCACCTTGTGATCTCTGTCTGTCAATTAATAAATAAAATCTTAAAACGGAGTGTGGGGTCACAGGACAGGGAGGAAAAAACCTATCAACATGGGCCCTGCTTCCCCTCCCACCACCTATTCGATTCCCAGCTGCTGGAAATCAATCTCCCTGCTGTGTTCTCCAGAGAGCAAAGTTGTCAAGAGCCTATTGCACAATAAAGTCTGAAGAAGAGTCTGTGGAGGCCCTTGGGGTAACGGCCACACTGGGCCAGTGAAGGCCAGGCCACCCCCTCCCCCCAGAAATGTGGGTGATAAATATTTAGGATGCTGCAGTAGACATCCTGCCGTGTCCGCCCAGCACCCGGGCCTCCTTCTAGTTCAGGTGGGGCTGACTCCACGCTTGGCTCTGGGACTGGGGATGGCTGAAGACCAGCCACCGCATGTTCACATCGCCCTGGTGTTATTGATTGACTAAATGATGGAGCTATGGCTCAATCAAGACCAGAGGGGCTCTATTCTTTGGCTTCTTGGGAAATATAGGTAAGAGAGAGAACCCTCTTTTTTTTTTTTTAATGGATTTGCTGAAAGGTTGGGGGCACTTGCCTGAGAATGACGGCCACATGGAGGAAGTAAGAGCTGAGATGGGGGAGAGGGAAGAGACAAAGAGATTTTAGAGGATGTCTTTTGAATCTGTGAATCTACTGAAACAACCAGTGTTTCAGTTATATGAATAAATAAATATTTTGTCGCCTCAAGCTCTTTGAATTGTGGTTCTGTATTTTGGCACTTGGAGTCCCAACTCTTACAGGTGCCTCCTCCCTCTGACCTCCAATTCCCACTGCACAGGCTCAGTAAGCTTTGGAAGTGAACAAGTTGGAAGTGGATCATGCCAAGGGACGTCTACACCAGCTGTCCTCCTTTAGACATGAGCAACAGGAGAGTTAGAATTCTCATGAATGGGAAAAGAAATAAGAGTACAGCATGGTGCCATTGGCACAGGCATGATTTGAACAAAACTCCTGGAAAGATTTTTTTTCCAGCTAGAGGATTCTGTTTAAAGAGAGTATCCTTCCTGCCAATAGCCTTCCCATGATCATTCTCTTCACTGGAGCAGACAGTTCTTTCTCAATCTGCTGTCTGCTCTGGATCCCAGCTCATCTCCCCCCAGCCCACAAAAAAAAAGAAGGGAAGGGAAGAGGAGGGAAGGGAAGGGTGGAAGAGAGAGAGGGAGGGAGGGAGGAAGGAAAAAAGGGGGAGGAGGGAAGAAAGGGGGAGACACAGAAAAGTCTCCCAAACCAGCAGATCTCAACCCCGACCACAAACTAACAAGCACTTGAAAAATAGTGATGCCCAGATTCTACCTCCAGAAATTCTGATTTAATTCATCTTGGGTGGGAGGAACCATTGGTATTCTTTGAGAACCGATGAGTAGTACTGGAGTCTTCCTAAGAAACGTGTGGTCCCCAGACCTGCAGTATCAGCGCTCCCTGGGAGCTTGCTAGAAATGCACGATCTTGGGCCCACTGCAGACCTGCTGAACTGGAACGTGCATTTTCACACGATCCCTAGGTGCACATGCAAATTCAAGAAATACTCAGATGCAGGGACTCCCCTGGAGACAGTGTCCCTTCTGGGCAGCAGAGGTCAGTGCCCTGTGGCAGTCGCTCTGTTATGGAGGAGTGGTCTGCCTTGGGGAAGGGCAGGTGTGGCTCCAGAAACAGAGAAGACCACTGGTGTGGCCCACGTCAAGCACAGGCTGACTTTGGCCAGGGAGACACAGGGAGCCAGTGTACCAACTGCCTCTCTATCACCCCTGCTTTCCCAACATACCTGGCTGTGCCGTGTAATGGGCATTTAAGTCACCCAGGGCTACAACTCCAGAGCTGCATCATATAATTTCACCGAGGAAATCATTTTTACGTTTCATTAGTGCTCCTTAATAGAGACGATCTGCTCCCAGGTGTGATTGCCTCAGTGACAGGCCAGACTGTGTGTCTACCCTTCTACCAGCCAACGTTAAGGTGCATGAGAATCACCCAGGAGATTCTGATTCGGGACATCTGGGGGTTGGGTGGGGGTCTGCCCCTGTAACCAAGATGCTGCTGGGTCCTTTGGGTCCTGAGAAGGCCTTAGACCACACAGGCATGTCCAGAAGGCTCGCCAGCAAACATTCCTGTGTTACGAACCTTCTCTGATGTGATCTCATTTAATCCCAACAATGCTGTAGAGTGGAACTATTTAAACATTATTTCCACTTTCCATCTGACTTGAACCTCAGTCAGCTGAACGCCTAGACCTGGCTGCATGTCAGAATCCCCAGGGGAACTTTGCACCATACTCCCTGGAAGATTTCGAGTCTGAGGAGGGTTCAGGAATATGGAGTCTTAAGGAGGCCTCAAGCAATTGCCAGGCAACTAGTCTGCAGACTGACTTGCTTTGGGAAATTACAGATGAAGACGTCACTGCCTGTCGAGAGCCGATCAGAGAATTCTTGTGCTTCCCACCTTCCCCACAGAGTAACAGCTTCTTATTTTCTTTATGTCCTTGACACCAAGCCCAATACCTGCCAAAAAGCAAGGGCTTAATAAGAATTATTGACTCACTAACTGAATTGAGAAATGGATGGTGGATGGATAGATGCACGGGTGCATACATTCAGGGACGAAGAAGAGAAGGAAGGAGGAGTCACACTGGGGGCTTCTAGAACTTGGCATTGAGTCTCCTTTCTTCTCCCACTCTCCTTCCTGACCTGCTTTCCTTTCTGCCTTGATCCCTGGGGTCTTAGAACCTCTTTTCAAAATTCTCTGCTCACCACTTCCTTCTTTCTTTCAAGGTAAATTTGGGACCACTTTCTCATCAAGATCCACCCTGTCACCATTGGTACCACCATGAATTAGATGAAGGTGGTCCTCCTATTCCCACCATCCCCCAGTCCCATGGAAACTCAAGCGACCCTTCTCTTGGCCCCTCACCAAATAGCCATTTTTCCCCTCCAATCCCATGGCTTTCACACATCTATGCACAGGGTGAGTCTGACATGTATATCTTCCATTTCAACTCATTCCCTGACCTCCAGGCTGGCATATGCACCTGCGTCTTTCCGATTGCCACTTGGGACTCTAAAAGGTATCTTCAATCTAGTATCTCTCAAACCAAACCTCTAACTGTCCTTCACTGTCCCACCATGGTCCTCCCCACATGAGCTATGATACCACCATTTGCCTAGTTGCTCTGTGTGCCCTGACCACATCCCTCTGTTATTCCCAGAGTCAACTCTATAGCAAGTCCAGAGAACTCAACCTTCACAATGTATCTCAAATCTGACCCCTTCTTACAGTCCCTTTACTACTACCACAGTCCCAGCCACCATCACTCTTCTCCTGGATAATTACAACAACCTCCAAAACGATCTTCTGACTTTCCTTCTTGCCCGCCCCCAACCATAGTCTCTGTATAGAGGCCAAAGGGAGGCTTGGAAAACACACATCAGCTTACGTCATTTGTCTGTGGAAGACCTCGCAAAGCTCGCCACCCACCATCCAGACACTCTCCATCCCCATGGCCTTTAAGGGTCTGCAGAGTTTGGTCCCCAGCTACCTCTTCAACGGTATTTCCTCACATTCTCCCTGCTTACAATGCTCTCAGGTGCTTCTGTCTCCAACACTAAGTTCCTTCCTACCTCCCTGCCTTTGAACTTGCTGCGGGTCCATTTTTCACTCAGACATTCACACAGTTCACTCCCTACTTCAGGTCTTTGCTCAAATGTCACACCTTCAGAGGGTATTTAAAATACAGCCCCATGACTCCTACTGACCCAGCTTTGTCCTTCACACCACCTTCACTGTCTCATTATATTATAGACACACACACACACACACACACACACACTCTTACTCCCACATGTATTTGTTGATTATCTGTCCCTGAGCTTCAGGAGACCTTTTCCATCCTGATACCAGCTGCATGTCTCACGCCGTGGTCAGTGCCTGGAACACAGTAGGCACTCAATCTAGTTCCTGAGCAAAAAGGTGAATTGTCTGCCTCTATCTTGCTCAGCAGTATATTAATCTGGATTTTAAGAACCATGCTTTATTCATGATCATACAGTCCATCATTCTGGCATCTTGCTTTTCAACAAATAAGCTCAATAAGTGCTTACCATCAGAGAGCTTGTTCAATAAATAATGATACATTCATGTAACAGAATTTTACATATTCTCATCCCATTTTTGTTTAAAGTCCATAATGCTAATGGAAAAGAAGAAGAATACACCCAAAATTGAAAATGAGATCATCTTTGTCTTGTGGGATTATGGCTAGAGTTTAGTTTCCTCTCTGGCTCTTTTCTATTTTCTAATTTTTCCACAATGAGAATTTATCACTGTACAATCAATACTTAATTTTTTAAATGTAGGCACCCGGGTGGCTCAGTCTGATGAGCGGCCGACTCTTGGTTTTGGCTCAGGTGGTGATCTCAGGGTGGTGAGATCAAGCCCCGCATCAGGTTCCACACTCAGTGTGGAGTCTGCTTCAGATTTTCTCTCCCTCTCCTTCTGCCCCTCCCCCATCACGTTCTCTCTCTCTCTCTCTTTCTCTCTCTCTCTCTCTCTAATATATACATCTCTTAAAAAATTGTTTTAATGGGTCTGGGGGGAGGAGTCAAGATGGCGGAGAAGTAGCAGGCTGAGACGACATCGGGTAGCAGGAGATCAGCTAGATAGCTTATCTAACCATTGTGAACACCTATAAATCCAACGGGAAATCGAAGAGAAGAAGAGCAACAATCCCAGAAACAGAAAATCGATCACTTTCTGAAAGGTAGGACCTGCGGAGAAGTGAATCCAAAGCGACGGGAAGATAGACCCCGGGGGGAGGGGCCGGCACCCGGCAAGCGGCGGAGCGACGGAGCAAAAAACCGGGACTTTTAAAAGTCGGCTCCACTGGGAGACATCGCTCCAGAGGCTAAACTGGGGGGAAACCCAGGCGGGGTCAGCATAACCCCAGGACCCGCGGGGTCACAGAAGGACTGGGGGTGTCTGAGTGCCGCAGAGCTCGCAGGTATTAGAGCGGGGAAGCCGGCTATAGCGACAAAGCCGAGGAGTGAGCTCTAAGCCCGGGGTTACCTTGTGCCGGTCGCAGGCTGGGTGGGCTCGGAGCGCGGCCGGAGGCCACGGAGACGAAAGCGACCCGGCGCTTTTCTCCAGCTCCAACAATTGACTGCTTTCCTCGAGGCGCGACCGCAAGCCAGGGAGGCGGGGCTATTGGGCGCTTTGCTCTGAGAGCGCACTGAGGAGCGGAACCCCAAGCTCTCGGCTCCTCCGGGCCGAGAGATTGGGAGGCCGCCATCTTCATTCCCGTCCTCCGGAACTCTACGGAAAGCGCTCAGGGAACAAAAGCTCCCGAAAGCGAACCCGAGCGGATTACTTAGCCCGGCCCCTGGCAAGGGCGGTGCAATTCCGCCTGCGGCAAAGACACTTGAGAATCACTACAACAGGCCCCTCCCCCAGAAGATCAACAAGAAACCATCCAAAACCAACTTCAGTCACCAAGAACAGCGGAATTCCACAGCAGGAGAAAGCAAATCCTACCTGGACAAAATGACAAGGCGGAAAAACTCACCTCAAAAAAAAGAACAAGAGGCCGTACCGAAGGCTGGAGACCTAATCAATACAGACATAGGTAGCATGACAGATCTAGAGTTCAGAATGACAATTCTCAAGGTTCTAGCCGGGCTCGAAAAAGGCATAGAAGATATTAGAGAAACCCTCTCCGGAGAGATAAAAGCCCTTTCTGGAGAAATAAAAGAACTAAAATCTAACCAAGTTGAAATCAAAAAAGCTATTCATGAGGTGCAATCAAAAATGGAAGCTCTCACTGCCAGGATAAATGAGGCAGAAGAAAGAATTAGTGACATAGAAGACCAAATGACAGAGAATAAAGAAGCTGAGCAAAAGAGAGACAAACAACTACTGGAACACGAGGAGAGGATTCGAGAGATAAGTGACACCATAAGACGACACAACATTAGAATAATTGGGATTCCAGAAGAAGAAGAAAGAGAGAGGGGAGCAGAAGGTATATTGGAGACAATTATTGGAGAGAATTTCCCTAATATGGCAAAGGGAACAAACATCAAAATCCAGGAGATGCTAAGAACTCCCCTCAAAATCAATAAAAATAGGTCCACACCTCGTCACCTGATAGTAAAATTTACAAGTCTTAGCGACAAAGAGAAAATCCTGAAAGCAGCCCGGGAAAAGAAGTCTGTAACATACAAGGGTAAAAACATTAGATTGGCAGCGGACCTATCCACAGAGACCTGGCAGGCCAGAAAGAACTGGCATGATATATTCAGAGCACTAAACGAGAAAAACATGCAGCCAAGAATACTATATCCGGCTAGGCTATCATTGAAAATAGAAGGAGAGATAAAGAGCTTCCAGGACAAACAAAAGCTGAAAGAATTTGCAAACACCAAACCAGCTCTACAGGAAATATTGAAAGGGGTCCTCTAAGCAAAGAGAGACCCTAAAAGTAGTAGATCAGAAAGAAACAGAAACAATATACAGTAACAATCATCTTACAGGCAATACAATGGCACTCAATTCATATCTCTCAATAGTTACCCTGAATGTTAATGGGCTAAATGCCCCAATCAAAAGACACAGGGTATCAGAATGGATAAAAAAACAAAACCCATCCATATGCTGCCTACAAGAAACTCATTTTAGACCCGAAGACACCTCCAGATTTAAAGTGAGGGGGTGGAGTGAAATAAAACTTTGCTTGACCTTCAAAAAAAAAAAAAAATAAAGTGAGGGGGTGGAAAACAATGTACCATGCTAATGGACATCAGAAGAAAGCTGGGGTGGCAATCCTTATATCAGATCAATTAGATTTTAAGCCAAAGACTATAATAAGAGATGAGGAAGGACACTATATCATACTCAAAGGGTCTGTCCAACAAGAAGATCTAACAATCTTAAATATCTATGCCCCTAACATGGGAGCAGCCAACTATATAAACCAATTAATAACAAAATCAAAGAAATACATCGACAGTAATACAATAATAGCAGGGGACTTTAACACTCCCCTCACTGAAATGGACAGATCATCTAAGCAAAAGATCAACAAGGAAATAAAGGCTTTAAATGACACACTGGACCAAATGGACATCACAGATATATTCAGAACATTCCATCCCAAAGCAACAGAATATACATTCTTCTCTAGTGCACATGGAACATTCTCCAGAATAGACCACATCCTGGGTCATAAATCAGGTCTCAATCAGTACCAAAAGATCGAGATCATTCCCTGCATATTTTCAGACCACAATGCTCTGAAGCTCGAACTCAATCACAAGAGGAAATTTGGAAAGAACGCAAATACATGGAGACTAAACAGCATCCTTCTAAAAAATGAATGGGTCAACCAGGAAATTAAAGAAGAATTGAAAAAATTCATGGAAACAAATGATAATGAAAACACAACAGTTCAAAATCTGTGGGACACAACAAAGGCAGTCCTGAGAGGAAAATATATAGCAGTGCAAGCCTTTCTCAAGAAACAAGAAAGGTCTCAAATACACAACCTAACCCTACACCTAAAGGAGCTGGAGAGAGAACAACAAAGAAAGCCCAAACCCAGCAGGAGAAGAGAAATCATAAAGATCAGAGCAGAAATCAATGAAATAGAAACTAAAAAAACAATAGAACAAATCAACAAAACTAGGAGCTGGTTCTTTGAAAGAATTAATAAGATTGATAAGCCCCTGGCCAGACTTATCAAAAAGAAAAGAGAAAGGACGCAAATAAATAAAATCATGAATGAAAGAGGAGAGATCACAACCAACACCAAAGAAATACAAACAATTATAAGAACATACTACGAGCAACTCTATGGCAACAAATTTGACAACCTGGAAGAAATGGATACATTTCTAGAGATGTATAAACTACCACAACTGAACCAGGAAGAAATAGATAACCTGAACAGACCCATAACCAGTAAGGAGATTGAAACAGTCATCAAAAATCTCCAAACAAACAAAAGTCCAGGACCAGACGGCTTCCCAGGGGAATTCTACCAAACATTTAAAGAAGAATTAATTCCTATTCTCCTGAAACTGTTCCAAAAAATAGAAATGGAAGGAAAACTTCCAAACTCATTCTATGAGGCCAGCATCACCTTGATCCCAAAACCAGACAAGGATCCCACCAAAAAAGAGAATTACAGACCAATATCCTTGATAAACACAGATGCGAAAATTCTCACCAAAATACTGGCCAATAGGATCCAACAGTACATTAAAAGGATTATTCACCACGACCAAGTGGGATTTATTCCAGGGCTGCAAGGTTGGTTCAACATCCGCAAATCCATCAATGTGATACAATACATTAATAAAAGAAAGAGTAAGAACCATATGATACTCTCAATAGATGCTGAAAAAGCGTTTGACAAAGTGCAGCATCCCTTCCTGATTAAAACTCTTCAAAGTGTAGGGATAGAAGGCACATACCTCAACATTATCAAAGCCATCTATGAAAAACCCACCGCAAATATCATTCTCAATGGAGAAAAACTGAAAGCTTTTCCGCTAAGGTCAGGAACACGGCAGGGATGTCCGTTATCACCACTGCTGTTCAATATAGTACTAGAAGTCCTAGCCTCAGCAATCAGACAACAAAAAGAAATTAAAGGCATCCAAATCGGCAAAGAAGAAGTCAAACTATCACTCTTTGCAGATGATATGATACTATATGTGGAAAACCCAAAAGGCTCCACTCCAAAACTGCTAGAACTTATACAGGAATTCAGTAAAGTGTCAGGATATAAAGTCAATGCACAGAAATCAGTCGCATTTCTTTACACTAACAACAAGACAGAAGAAAGAGAAATTGAGGAGTCAGTCCCATTTACCATCGTACCCAAAACCATAAGATACCTAGGAATAAATCTAACCAAAGAGGCAAAGAATCTATACTCAGAAAACTATAAAGTACTCATGAAAGAAATTGAGGAAGACACAAAGAAATGGAAAAATATTCCATGCTCATGGATTGGAAGAACAAATATTGTGAAAATGTCTATTTTACCTAAAGCAATCTACACATTTAATGCAATCCCTATCAAAATCCCATCTATTTTTTTTAAAGAAATAGAACAAATAATCCTAAAATTTATATGGAACCAGAAAAGACCTCGAATAGCCAAAGGAATATTGAAAAAGAAAGCCAAAGTCGGTGGTATCACAATTTCAGACTTCAAGCTCTATTACAAAGCTGTCATCATCAAGACAGTATGGTACTGGCACAAAAACAGACATATAGACCAATGGAACAGAATAGAGAGCCCAGAAATAGACCCTCAACTCTATGGTCAACTAATCTTCGACAAAGCAGGAAAGAATATCCAATGGAAAAAAGACAGCCTCTTCAACAAATGGTGCTGGGAAAATTGGACAGCCACATGCAGAAAAATGAAATTGGACTATTTCCTTACACCACACACGAAAATAGACTCAAAGTGGATGAAGGACCTCAATGTGTGAAAGGAATCTATCAAAATCCTTGAGGAGAATGCAGGCAGCAACCTCTTTGACCTCCACCGCAGCAACTTCTTCCTAGGAACATCGCCAAAGGCGACAGAAGCAAGGGCAAAAATGAACTATTGGGATTTCATCAAGATCAAAAGCTTTTGCACAGCAAAGGAAACAGTTAACAAAACCAAAAGACAACTGACAGAATGGGAGAAGATATTTGCAAACGACATATCAGATAAAGGGCTCGTATCCAGAATCTATAAAGAGCTTATCAAACTCAATACCCAAAGAACAAATAATCCAGTCAAGAAATGGGCAGAGGACATGAACAGACATTTCTGCAAGGAAGACATCCAGATGGCCAACAGACACATGAAAAAATGCTCCACATCACTCGGCATCAGGGAAATACAAATCAAAACCACAATGAGATACCACCTCACACCAGTCAGAATGGCTAAAATTAACAAGTCAAGAAATGACAGATGCTGGCGAGGATGCGGAGAGAGGGGAACCCTCCTACACTGTTGGTGGGAATGCAAGCTGGTGCAACCACTCTGGAAAACAGTGTGGAGGTTCCTCAAAAAACTGAAAATAGAGCTACCCTACGACCCAGCAATTGCACTCCTGGGTATATATCCTAAAGATACAAACGTGGTGCTCCGAAGGGGCACGTGCACCCGAATGTTTATAGCAGCAATGTCCACAATAGCCAAACTGTGGAAAGCGCCTAGATGTCCATCAACAGATGAATGGATAAAGAAGATGTGGTATATATACACAATGGAATACTATGCAGCCATCAAAAGACATGAAATCTTGCCATTTGCGACGACGTGGATGGAACTAGAGGGTATCATGCTTAGCGAAATAAGTCAATCGGAGAAATATAACTATCATATGATCTCTTTGATATGAGGAAGTGGAGATGCAAGGTGGGGGGGTTTGGGGGGAGGTAGGAAAAGAAAAAATGAAAAGATGGGATTGGGAGGGAGACAAACCATAAAAGACTCAATCTCAAGAAACAGACTGAGGGTTGCGGGGGGGAAGGGGGATGGGAGAGGGTGGTGGGGAAATGGACATTGGGGAGGGTATGTGCTATGATGAGTGCTGTGAAATGTGTAAACCAGACGATTCACAGACCTGTACCCCTGGGGATAAAAATACATTATATGTTTATTAAAATAAAAAAAAATAAAAATAAAAAAAAATTGTTTTAATGTACTCCTATTCAGAAGTAAAGCAACTTTTCATCTAAGACTCTGAGAGTCATTACATTGAGTCCTGAATTCTCACCTTCTGCTCCTTAGTTACCCAGGCAAGTCAAAATCTCTCAGGCTCAGTTTATTCTTCTGAAAAATGGGGGCATCAACCGTTGTGCTTGATACAGAAGTGTGATGAGGCACAAGTGACAATGTCTACACACAAATATCTGGCACACAGTAGAACATTCTGTGGGATCATTACTAGTGGCTCTTTTCTAGGGCATTGGTGAGCATTACAGAGTTTGCTCCCTTCTTAACAAAGACAGTGGCATATCCATGTTTCATTCCAAAGGGGTGATTCATGGTGGAAATGTTAGGCACTGTAGGGAGACAAAGGGAGAAACCAGTTCTTCATCAGGCAGCCCTTCTGGCTCCCCTAGATTACCATTATAGCTAAGTGGCCACCCACCACTAATGCACAAGACCCGAGTTTCATGGCTTTCTCCTAAACTGACTCCTCCAAGGAGGAAGGGGAGAGCAGGACCTCAAAATGGGAGATAGAACCAATTAAACCCTCTTCCTTTTCCTTTTTCCTTCAGGTCAGGTCCAGGTTCCCAAATGCACCCCATAACCTGCCCAAACACCCCAATACATGCACATATGCACACGACTAAACAGCCTTCATTTAAGTTCCAATCATTTTCCCTTTAAAGATAAAAACGCATCTGACAGTCTGTGATATTTCACCCAAACTGAGCTGACTGCTACAGACCAAGGATGATGGCAGACACCAAGCCCTGGCTCATTACCCCTGCCTAGTGTCTCCTACCACAGCCTCTGAAAAGAAGGCTCATTGGGCAGCCACTGAATGAGACCTCCATTAGGCTCCTTCCCCCTACAGGGGCCTCAGTTTCCCCATCTGTAAAATTAGGAGGATAGACTAGAATAGGGAAGCAGAGAGGTATATATCTCACATATATTCCATTCTCTGAAATCCCAAAGAAATTAGCCCAGACCTTTATCCCATATACAGCAACAGACTCCAATTCCTTCTTGGTCCAGGGATGTTGGGGCCGGTGGTGGTGGGGCTTCCATTTCTGTGTCTCTGGCTTCTCTCTTTTGCTGAGTTGGTTCAGTTCATGGATCATCCCTTCAGCATTCCCCATGTTCTCTTCTTTTCTTATATTACATCATCTCATCCTGGACACTTCCCCCCTTCCTCCACTACCCCCAAGTGCCACCAACACAAGCTTCAGGATGAAACAGATATTTATTGTCAGTTTGGGTTGACAAACTGTACATTGCAAGGAAGCAAACTACTTAAAATTGGAAATGAGGTGGGGCACCTGGGTGACTCAGTCGGTTAAGCAGCCAACTCTAGATTTTGGCCCATGTCATGATCTTGGTGTCATGATGTTGGGCCCCATGATGGGCTCTGTACACAGTGCAGAGTCTGCTTGGGATTCTGTCTCTCCTCACCCTCTGCACCACCCCCTACTCTTGCTCTTTCTCAAATAAATAAATAAAATGTTTTTAAAAATTGGAAATGAGCTATCCAGATCTTTGAAATCTTAGGCTCCTCCACCATCAGGAAGTCTCCATGTTATCTTCTCTGGCCTTTGGGATTCAGTTACCCATCATGTGGCTCAGTCTCCCCACTCAGACAAGTTCCTCACCCCTATCTGGCTCATCGACAACCTTGACTTCATGTTACTTATGCAGAGCAATTTAGTTCTCTCTTTGTTCTGCTGTTTTCTTACAGCGTATGTTCTTTGGGTCCCATCTTTAATACCTAAAACAGCCTATAAAAATGCATTCTAAGATAAAGACAGTTTTCTCTCTGAGAGAAGTTCTGATGCCAACTGGGTATCGCTTTTTTGATGCCTACTCACACACCTTCCATAAGTTCCTAACTCCATGCCTGAAACTGACATCACTAATCAATCTTACCACTATATGCCACTAATTGGGTCTCTTTCCAACAGAGGACTATAATCAGACATTACCAGTCAATAACAACTGCCACCCAAGTACAATCTTTTTGCAATTTGCAATCTCTGAGCCCCAGATGACCTTTAAGTTTCCTTCCAGCTTAGATTATCTAGGGTCTGGTAAAAGTAGAATATTCATTGAATGAAATCAGCTGAGGACATCATTGTCATTTGCCTGAAACTATGCCAAACAGTCTGAATAGGACACACCCCTGCCTTCACTTCCCCCTCCCCCCAGCTCCAACAGTCTGCCACAGATCTGAAAGGAGCCCATATCTGATCACTCCTTGGATTAAAACATGAAAGATCCTGATTAAGTAAGAACAGCACAATCTCATTCTCTGCTCAGAATGTTCTCTCCCCTCATCTTTTTCCTTGACTTGACTTCCTCCTAATCAACCTTCTGGATTTAGCTGAAATGTCACTTTCTCCAGAAAGATATCTCTGAGACTCCCTTCTTCAAAAATTGGTCATGTCCTTGACCCCTCACTATACATTCTTAGAACACCCTATACTTCCCGCCCATAACTCTTGTCATCTTTTAATTGTATACTTGCTACTCAGTGTTTCTCTTCCCAACTAGGTTCCTGTCCCAGCACCAAAATACGCCTGCACATAGTAGATGCTCAGTAAATATTTGCCACATGATGGACTGATTATTAGTATCTACGTTCTGGGTTGAATGTGAGATGTGAGGACGCACAGGGTATATAACATGTTTAGCAAAGTGCCTGCCACACAGAAAGTACCCCATAAAGGAGAGTAATGTGAACATAACTGATAGAGGGTTCTGTGTACTCTCCCTGTGTATCATTTCATTTAATCCTTGCAAAGACATAGGCAAAGGCCCTGTAATTATCCCCAGTTGATAGAGGAGGGAATTGAAGCTCTGAGAAGTGAAGGTACTTGCCCATCCCTGCAAAATGGCATGGCTGAAATGGACATCTAGGCAGCTTAGCCTCAAAGCCTCTGCCTATGGGCTGTTCAAGAGGAATCAGAGAGGGGCATTAGGATGCGGGGGGTCAGAGAGGGGCTTGAAGGTGAGTGAGGTTTCCCCATGAAAGGAAAGGGCAAGTGTCATGGGGCAGCTAGGGCTTGAACATGGGAGTCAGGTCAACCTGAGCTTCAGTCCCTCCCTAGCTGCTTCCTGGCTGGATGGCATGCACAAATGACTTAACCTCTCTGAATCTTGTTCTCCTCTATAAAAATGGGAACAATAATACCTCCGCCTGTAATTACAATAGGATGGTGCAACAAGATCCTATAAGGGCAGCACTTGGTACACTGCCTGATACATTATGTAGTGCTCATTAAACTAGAAGCCAAAATTATGCTTTCCTCCTGATTCTCTCCTGTCCTCACTTCTTCTCTTCCCTTTTCCTTTCCTCCCTTCCCCCCTCTCCTCCTCACACTCATATACATCCTTTGATTCTTAGAACATCACTTTTAAGTGGGTAAATAAGCTGCGTAGATGCCTCTTTACCTACTACCCAGTGGTATATGTGTTTTGGGGAGAACTGGGGTTTTTTTCCCCCTAATGTCTAAAAACAAAGAGACATTATTGGGTACAATTAATTGTTCAAACTGCCAGAGATTTGAAAGTAGAGGGAGTAAACAGATGTTGCTCTGAGCTCTCTGCTCATTAACTCAGAGAAAAGATTCATTTCCTATGCATGATTAACTCCCCATCGTCGGTGATTTACACAGCAGATGATCAAAAGAGAATTCATTATTCCACAGACAGAGAGTCTGGGTACTAGGCATTCAGCCTACTTGGAACAGATCTGTCCCCTAAGTTCCTGGGGTGTCTGAGGTTAGTGCCTTGACCCAGGAACAGGAAGATGCTGTTTGTTATTGGTCCGGCTCTCCCGAGGGCTCTCAAAAGAATGATGATCGAAAGCAGCATAGAGTAAGCCACAAGACCTCCCTCTATTCTGTGACTGGAGGGAACCCAGAATCCAGCTGCCTCTAGTCTCCGTTACATCCTGCCATTGCTTAAAGGAGCACCTATACTTCGGAATATAAAGGCAAGCATGCCAGGACTCATGTTTTCTGTTAGAAAAGCTCCCAGGACCACAACAAACAGTCGACATCATAGAGATCAAGACCCATAGCGATCTTTGTCCACTGTTTATTTGTTGAGCATCTACTATGATACTGCAAATCAAGAATATCATAGCCTCTTCTCCCTACTCTAGAAGGGCCTTGTCTTCCTGGAAAGCTAAATGAGTACATTCAGTGCTGAGTTAGCAGACAAAACCTCAAGGAGTTCTACATTGCCTTTGCTTTCCAGAAACCAATTCTACTGCAAGGGCTTTCTTTAACCACCCACAGGAACCAAAGGATCAGGAGCCAAAACTATTCTGAGAGAAAGAGCAGAGTCTCTGCCCTTCATGATGTTCAATCAATGAGCCTTACATCAGTCACAATGAGCCAGGCTTTGTTGGAGGATATAGTGTTGAATCAGACACATTCCCTGCCCATGAAAACCTGAGGCTAGAAGTGGTAATGAGGTAGGGATATGAAAAATTAGAAGACAAAGTTTCTAAATACCCCTCTCTAGTCCAGGGCTTATCTGTGATGAATTCTTTACTAGGACTCAGAAAGAAGAGAAAAATAAAAACCATCCTTGTATGAATTTTTTATAGGACAAAATTTATTTCACTGTTAAAATGTTTCCTTATGTTGAAATAATGCCCTTCCTTTTTTCGTTTTTTGTGTCTATAAAGTTTCTTTGATGAAATGACAGTATTGATAAAACTTGTTTGTTTCAAGATCTTTTTGGCAAAGTCAATAGCTGCCCCCTCCCTTTTTAAAATGTTATTGGTTTGCAAAATCTCTAAATTGGGCACCCATGGCTATAAATAAAGGCAATACATATAAAGCTCAATAGGAGCTCAGCGAGGAGGGCAAGATGTCTTCCCACTTGAGGGAAATCAAGAAAAGCTTCAAAGGAGTCGACATTTGGGCTGAGACTTTAAAGATGGTTGGGCTTTGTATACCCAGAGTTTGAGGTAGATTGAAATGGGCATTCCAAGTACAGGACACAGCCAGAACAGAGGCACAGGGGTGTGAACAGAATCCCAGAATGACTCATGCTGTAGAAATAAGCAAAGACCCAGTTTAACTGGAATACATAGTGAATTTCAACCTGGGAGCCACCACCTCCTAGAGGGCTCTTGAAGTATTGCAAGGAATCTGCCAATTTTGGAGCCCATTTGCCAATGTCTCATCCTTAGCACACTATTTTCAAGTCTGTAGATCTTTGTATTCAAAAGCATTACTGAATACAAAAGATGTACTTGGTCAACAACAAATAGTTCCTCAAGCAAAATATGCTAAAATATCAACTGTTATTTTGGGGATCCATGAAATCTTTTTTTTTTTTTTTTTTTTACTGTCAAGAGGAAACCTCATGATTCCCTATCCATTCATTCAATAAGAATTTACTTAGAACCCATTATGTGCCAGGCACTATGCTAGACACAATTACTCTGGTAAGCAAGACATGAAACAGGGAGACCAGTGAAAAGGATGTTGTGACCTGGGTGAGGGTTGAGGTAGAGACAGGATAGGGATGGTAGCAAAGGAAAGGATGAAAGGTAGCCAGACTAGGATGTATTTTGAATGCAGAATAAACCAGATCTGCTGGTGGATTTGATGGTTAGGGGTCAAGGAAAGGAAGAGAGTAATAAAAAACTACTAGGATTTCGGCCTGGACCACTGGGTAGATGATGATACCACTGCATGAGAAAATAAGAGGTTGGAAATGATTGCACAACAGCATGAGGTTTGTGAAGGTGGGTGAGAGGGTCATTGGCAATAATCCTGGAGGCCAGCTCAAGATGGTGTGGGAACCTTAAATGCCAAAGCAAGAAGTCTAGACATTCATAACTGAAGGCACTTTCTTTAATCACCCCGAAAAGTCTGCAGGTTAGGATCCCCAAGAATGCCTGGAGGAGAGGTTCTTCAATCAACTATACTTTCTGAGTACCAACTGTATACAAAGCACTACACTTGGCACCTTGGGGGATACAAAGATATAATTTCTGTCCTGGAGGCATCATCTCCTCAGAGAAGAGCAAGCATCCTATCTTTGAACAGCAGCACAATTAAGATAGGTTCTGGTGTGAAGGTGGGATTCTCGAAATTGTGACCAACTCTACGAGGAATCAGTTGGAAATATCTTGGGTTAATATCAGGGTGG
The DNA here is from genome assembly GCF_963455335.1 of Martes martes. NCBI lineage: Eukaryota > Metazoa > Chordata > Mammalia > Carnivora > Mustelidae > Martes > Martes martes. The sequence continues at coordinate 78,538,733 of NC_137901.1, forward strand.
GTCTTCCCTGCATCTTTGTGTCCAGGGGTTTGTCTTCCATGTTACATAAAACCAGTCTTTTTTGGTTTTATTTATTTTTGAGAGAAAAAGAGAGAGCACAAACAGGTGGAGTGGCAGGCACAGGGAGAGGGAGAAGCAGGCTCCCCACTGAGCAGAGAGCGCCATGTGGGGCTTGATCCCAGGACTCTGGGATCATGACCTGAGCCGAAGGCAGTTACTTAACCAACTGAGCCACCCAGGTGCCCCATATAAAACCAGTCTTGACACATTCACTTTGTCCAGAGTTTTCATTCCATATCTTTCACCCTGACAACTGAAATGGAGCCCATTGGGGCACCCAACCCTGATGCCCTTTACTAGCCCAATGCATCCATCCCCAGATGCTGTGAGTATTGGCCGCTGGGCTCATCTCTGCCCTGGAGAGAACTGCTCTCAAACAGGAGCCACCTCACCCAGAAAGCCCACTGTGGGTACATCCTCTCCCCTAAGCCATCCTATATCAAATGACTAGCTGACCCAGTGGTCAAAAAATGCTCACCTCCTTGCTTTGAGGTGGGATCATTTCTGCAGCATAGTTCATACCCAAGAGTTCCCCGAGGGATCAGACTGTAGCTGATCCCCAGATAAGACCACATCCTTGCTTGGCTCCCCCTCCTACCCTCTCTTGTCTTCCCCACTCTTTTGCTTCTGAAAACTCAATGCATCACAGGTATTAGAATCCCAGTGTCATATTTTGCTTCTAGGGAACCCATCCTAAGATATCAACTTTATACCCCACTCCCTAACACAATACTCTCATTAATAATAACTAACTTTTTGAGCTCCTGTGATGCGCCAGACAACAAAGGAAGCACTTTCTATACATTGTCTTGTATGATCCCAAAGGTTCCATACCATGACCCCCATTTAATAGATGGGAAAACTGAAGCTCTGAGGCATTATTAAATACAGCATCCTGAACACATTTCTTCTGGCTTTACGGAAGGAACACAGACCTTCCAGGGGACTGCATCCCTCAGCCTACAAAATGAGCTTTTCCTCCATTTTAAATGTTCCTCTGAACTAGGCCTCCTCCCTCCTCCCTTCTCACTTCTCAGATCCATCCCCCTCTGAAAACGGGTGGTCAATTACATGGGTTTCATTGCTCAAGATCTCCTAGGGCAGAAAATTCAATTTATTTCCATCTGTGTTAGTTTTCTCTCAGAATGCCTTTTTAAAATTGGCAATAAGCACTTGAGCCCTCCCAAGGATTGTTCACTCAACAACATGTTCCTAGCGTTTCTAATAGGCGTGTGCGCTAAGAAGAGAAAGGATGTCCCACCACCTTTTCTTCCAAGTGCTCAAAATAACTGACGAGATCTGAGTCTGCTGTAGAATCAAGAGGCATCTCTCTCCCAAAGAACCAAGGCTCAGTACAGGCAGAGTCAAAGGGTAAATGCTCTAAAACTCCAAACCCTTCCCTGAAAGAAGAGGCATTAGAGACTGAGGGCGACTTATACTGGCCACTGCTAAAAAAAAGAAAAAAAAAAGGGTGTGATGAGTATAGCTAGAGGCAGAGGAAAGAAAATAAGGAACAAACGTACCTGCTTTGCATAGGTTACTCCTTCTGCCTGGAATGCCTTCTCTCTTTCTCCAACTATTGAACTCTTAATTCATGCTTCAAAACCCGGTTTAAGGGACGCCTGGGTGGCTCAGTTGGTTGGACGACTGCCTTCGGCTCAGGTCATGATCCTGGAGTTCCGGGATCGAGTCCCGCATCGGGCTCCCAGCTCCACGGGGAGTCTGCTTCTCCCTCTGACCTTCTCCTCGCTCATGCTCTCTCTCACTGTCTCTCTCTCAAATAAATAAATAAAATCTTAAAAAAAAAAAAAAAAAAAAAAAAAAAAAAAACCCGGTTTAAATGTCATCAACTCTTAAGAGCTGCATACATTTCCCCAGTCCTCTATAGTCACTGCTTTCTGTGGACATACGGAGTACAATGCATTCTCAGGATACAGAATGGTGGATATAGTCTATATCTCAGGATATAGAATAGATTGAGAGCCTGGGTGGCTCAGTCGGCCGAGCATCTGACTCTTGGTTTCAGTTCAGGTCCTGATCCCAGGGTCATGACATGGAGCCCTGCATGGGGCTGAACACTCTGCACAGAATCTGCTTGGGATTCTCTTTCCCTTCCACTCATTCTCTCTCTCAAATAAATAAATAAATCTTTAAACAAGGAAAAGAATAGAGAATGGCAGGTGGTTAAGAACTCTTTCCTGTGGGACGCCGTCTGGGTGGCTCAGTCAGTGAAGCGGCTGCCTTTCGGCTAAGGATGTGATCCCAGGGTCTTGGGATCGAGTCCCGCATCAGGCTCCTTGCTCGGCGGGGAGCCTGCTTCCCGCTCTCCCTCTGCCTGCCACTCTGCCTGTTTGTGCTCTTTCTCTCTCTGTCCAATAAATACATAAAATCTTTAAAAAAAAAAAAAAAAGAACTTCCTGTGTAAGATAACCCAAGATCAAATTCTCACTGTAACACTCACTGGCTGTGCGACTTCATGCAAGTCATTCAACTTCTTCAAGGCTCAGTTTCCTCATCCGTAACAGGTTAACACACACAAACACTTAGCACTGTGCCTGGAATGCAATGAATGCTCAATAAAATGGTAGCAAATTTCTTCATTACATCATCATTACCCCTCCGTCCTCTGAATTCCCACAAGCATGATTTTCCTACTGTCCATTCCATTAACTTGCTATTTACCCCTATGGCCTTGTTTTGTTAATTAACATCTCCTGTGTGCATATCTTCTTTCCTTAACTACATGGCAAGGTCCCTGGGGACAGGAAATGCATCTTACACTGTTATATACAGCTTATACAGCTGCAAGAACACTGCCAAACACATAATACACACTCAAATATTTGCCGAATAAATTCTTAAATCTCTGGCTCCCAGTATAGGTGCTTATTTTGCTTGGCAACAGAACAAATACCATTTTATATTTACATTCTTGTTTCCGAGGCTAATTGACATGGGTCTTCTAATCATAAAAAAAAAAAAAAAACCTCTAAACTCTCTCTTAATAATGGCAAAAGCCATCAATTAAACAAACCATTAGATGTATCAACAACCTATTAATCCGCTCTTAGTGGAGGGACACTGGTTGATTTTCAGCTGTCTGGCTGTGTGGCAGAATTGGGTTTAACCAGAATATTCTGTTTGGTTTCTAGCTCTCCATCAGCACTACTTACTCTATGAAATGAGTGTTAAATGATAATGTAGCTATTATCAATATGGAGATAGAGAAAGATAGGCAGACAGCATTTAATCCAGTTCCTGGTCCGCTATAAATCTTTAACGCATGCTGGCTCTGTAGAACTCTGGGTGGGAAGTGGAGGGGGAAAATAAGGAAGGAGATCCAAGCTCTGGCTCTGCTATCTTAGCTCTGTGATCTTTAGTTTCCTCATTAGCAAAATGGAGGTAGGAATATCTGCATTGCTATTCTGAGGATTAAATGAGATTATATGTATGCTACAACAGCTGTCCATAGTGGCCCAGGTGATACAGAACAGAACACAAAGCAGAGTGCCTGCCCTTATGAAGCTCATGGTCCAGAGAAAGATACAGACATATAATCAGTTAGTACAAAAGGGTGGTAAGTGCTATAACAGAAGGTCATACAGAGGACCCAGGAGACACACGGAGGGTGGGAAACCAGCCAGGACCTGCGTGGTGGGGTTACTGAAAGCTTCCGCCTAAGAGGTATGTGCTGGCTGTTCTCATCACCCACCCTTCCACCGTCCAGTGGGCTGCAACTACATCCCAGCTTTGCCACCTGCATTCTTGGTGGGTTCTGTAAGATGGATAACGGCAGAGGAGACAGCAAGGCTGGAGGAGGCTACATGAACTTCCAACGGCTGCTGTAACAAAGTACATGGGTGGCTTAACCAACATAACTTATGGTCTCACTCTTCCAGTGCCTAGAAGTCCAAGATCAAAGTGTCAGCACGGTTGGTTCTTTCTGAGGACAGCGAAGAAAAATGGGTTCCATGCTCTCTCCTAGCTCCCCGTAGTTTGCTAGCCATCATTGCCGTCCCTTGGCGTGCAGTAGGAATCCTGCCTTCATGTTCTCATGGGCTGTGTGACTGTATCTGTGTTCAAATTTTCTCTCTTTATAAGGATACCAGTCATATTGGATAAAAGGCCATCCTACTTCAATATACCCTCATCTTAACTAATTAGGTCTGCAATCACCCTATTTCCAAATAAGATCACACGTTCTGAGGCCCTAGGGGTTAGGATTTCATCATATGAATGGAGTGGGAATTCCAACCATAACAGAGACAAAAGGGATTGTTCTTTCCATCCTTCTAGTCTACATCCCACTCCTATTGGTGCCCATGGTTCCCTTCCAAAACTGAGCAGTGCTAGTTGGTTCCAGAAACAGCAGCTAGCTCCTGTTTCCATGTGTTTGTTTGTTTTTCCCTTGTACTCCTAGAAAGAGCTTCACTGTGTCCCACTGGAATCACCAGAGTCAGTGGGACAGGGCCACCCTCTCAGAAGCAGTCTCAGCCTCACGGGGACCGTCCTTCAAACATCTAGGTTCTAAAGCCCCAACCTCTTCCTGTTGTCCCTCCAGCCCTGTGGGTATTTGCTTCTTTCTCCCTGTGACGGGCAGTCGCTGGCATTGCTCCTGATATTTGTTGTGTGATCCCTTCCCCTGTCATACAAGATGGACTTACCAACTCGCTTCTACCAGAGAACAGCAGAGGTGATGGAATGTCACTTGATATAAATAATCACTGACATACATAATAAGACCTTGGCCTCCAACATGGGTGTTCTGTCTTGCTCACTTGCTCTGATGAAGCCAGCTGCCATGTTGTGAACTGCCCAGTAGAAAGGTCCATGTGGCAAGGAACTGAGGGAGGTCTCCAGTCGACAGAGATAAACTGAGGACATCAGCCCAACAGTCCGTGAGGAACCAAAAACTGCCAACAACCACTTGAGTGAACGTCGATGCACAGCTTTCTACAGTCACGCCTTGGGATGAGACCCCAGCCTTAGCTGTTACCTTTATTGGTGCCTGGAGAGAAACTTGAGGCAGAAGATCCAGCTAAGCCATGCCCAGATTCTGGACCTATGGAAAATAAGAGATAACAAATGGTTGTTTTCAGCCAGTAAGTTGTGGGCTACTTTGTTACGTAGCAGTGGATAACTAATACACTTTGGTTACTATCTTTGTAAACTCAGTATACTCTTCTTACCTTTTTCCTGTTTTAATAAGTACTTAACCAACTCCCTAATAAATTCTCACAGTTAAATTAATGAATATAATTTCTTTTTCCTGATTAGACACCAACTGGCACAAGACGACATCTAAGATGTGTCCTTAAAGGCAAGTGGGAGTTAACGAGGTAAAGAGGATGAGGAGAGAGTTTCAGGAAGTGGAAACACTCATGCAAAGGCCCAGGCACCATTAGTTCTTTAACATATTTATTAATCACCTACTATGTGCTAGGCTTGCTGCCAGGTCCTAAGAATTAAATTATGAATGAGAGAGCGATGTCCTACCCTCAGAATAAGGCAGCAAAGAGACAAACACTGGGACTAGTACATAGGGGTGAGACCATACCCTAGGCTTCCTCACCAGGGACACATGCATCCCATTAGGATAGGAACACTTGCCTTGGTGATCTTAATCTAGGTGTATGATGAGTAACCACCTCCCAGCTTCAACATCACATCTGTTAAGCAAAGATGAAAACCCCTCCCTCCCAGGACTGTAGCACTAATCAAATGAGGCTTGGAGGCTTAAAGCAGCTTTGTACGGGAGACAGAGCTCTACTACTGTTAAGACATAGTAGTCTTACTTTAACAACTGGTGTTCTCAATTCAGATTGATCCAAATCCTTCATCTGCCCAGTGGCCAGCAGCCCTCTGCTGGCCCAGAGCTGGCTGTAGCCAAGACCTGGTTAATAGGATTAAACAAAGAGCCTGTTGCTTCTGGCCCCAGACAGCAGGTTGCTGGTCATTGATAAAAACAGGCTGTAATACAAAGAGCAACCTCCCTGTGGCCACCCGCCCCATAAATCATCAGCTACCAAGGGCTATTGAATTACCTTTAGAAGATGGATGACACCGGAGCTGGAAGGCTGCTTGATAAGGGTTCCCTTTGAATAATTCTATGTAGAAAGCTGGGTTTGAGAAATGGGGTCGATCTAGCAGCTCAGCTCCATCCATGCTGCCTCTGCCAGGTGCTTTCAAGATAAACACGTTTCCTTATGGGCTGCCAGAGCATCCGTGATGAAGGAAGAAAACTTACTGCCAGGTCTCAGGGAAGTATCTACTTCTGCCCAAGGCACAAAAGGTGGTTTTGTTCTATTATTATTCTTCAGTGTTTGTAGTACTAACTCATTAATAATAGCTATCATTTATTAAGCATATTCCATGTGCCAGGCAGTGTGCAAAGCATTTGAGCTCACTAAATCCCTAAAAAGCCATAGGAGACCAGTCTTGTTACTCTCTTCATTTGACTGATGAAAAATTAAAACTCAGAGAAGTGACAAGACTTTCTCAAGGTCACACAGCTACTAAGTGTTGGAGCTGAGACTCAAACCCATGCTCTTAAAAGGAGTCAGCAAACCTTCTGTAAAGAAACAAATAGTAAATATTCTAGGTTTTATAGGCCATACCATCTCTGCTACAATTACTCACCTCTGTCCTTGCCATGCAAAACTAGCCATAGGCAGCACATAAACAAATGTGCATGGCTGTGTCCCAATAAAACTTTATTTACACAAATAGGTATAGGACCAGATTTAGTTGATGGACCATGCCATGACAACCTCTACTCTTAACAGTCCTATGGCACTAACTCTCTACATCTGGACTTTGTGGTTTCCTCCACTTATCTGCTTCCACACAGAAAATGTGCTGGCTCTTCACAGAGTTATTTAATTTAATTTATTCAACTCATTTATAATTCCTTTATCAAGCTCTTGAAGGCTCCAGCTCGAAGGAAAATACAGAGATCCTGCTAGTTTAAAAAGTGAGGTATGTAAAATATTTCAATTATTCCTTGTATTAGTGAAGAAAGGACCTGCGATGCTGCGCTAACATAAATCCAAGATCTCTGTGCCTTAGAAAAGGGTTTCTCAATCTTGGCCCTATTGATACTTTGATCTAGATAACTCTTAGTTATCTTGTGCATTGTAGGATGTTCAGCAGTATCTCTGGTCTCTACCTACTAGATGCCAGTAGCATTTCCCTACTGGTGATAAAAACATCTCCGGACATTGCCAAATGTAAGCTGGAGAATAAAATTATATCTGGTTGAGAACTCCTGGATTAATAAAATTGTTTTTCATTCATGAGAGTTTGGATATGAGTCATGACCCCTCCCTGTTAAGTTCCCCCTGGGGACACAGGGACGCAAGATGTTTGCTTTTGCAATTCTGCCATCTCAAAGTTCTTTGCTTCCTGCCCTGCAAACGGAAGAGATGGAGAATGAAGATCTCCCCCATTCCTAACTTTCTCAGAAAAGAAGTGACATGTTGCTTATGCTCATAGGCCATTGGCCACAGCCTAACTGCAAGGAAGGAAGACCGCAAAATGTAGGAGAGCATGCAGAGTATTTGCAATCCCTACTGGTCCAACACTCACTCAACAAACATTGAATTAGTACCTATTCCAGTCAACAGTATACTGATGCTGGGGAAATAAAACAGATTTTGTCCCTGCCTAAACGGTGCTTATATTCTTCCTTCAGTGTGCTCCTTTAGGTTGCAAAAGAGGAGCATGAGTTAGGTTTGGTAACAGAGATTATTGAAAGGATACATAAGGATGTGTGAATTAAGATAAAATTATCTCAGCAATTATACTGGGCCCAGAACTCCTGAAGCCTCATTAGAAACCTAATAAACACATCAAAAGTCTGAATCTGAGTGATCTTTCTTTCCTTTGTTCACCTACCCCTCATATGTCAGAAAACAGAGACTACAACTGGATTAATTACCACCCAATAATGAGCCCTTGTTGGCCAAACCACTTCAGAGTTTTAACAGTCAGCTTTCGCTAAGCTATGCTGTCATCACAAACAAGTCCAAAAACGGCAGTGCCTTACAACAACAGACATTCATTTGTTGCTGATATACATGTCATCTGTGAATTGGTTTTCGCTCTGCCAATATCTTCTTTATTCCAGAACCAAATGAAGGACAACCCTATTCTCACTCATGAGTTAGAAGGGAAAGACCAAGTGGAATCAATGTTGGATCTTGAAATTTCTCCTCAGGCATGCCATTCACATCTGCTGAAATTCCACTGGCCAAAGACATCCTATGGCCAAGGATGACATCAGTAGGGCAGGGAGGGTACTCATCTCACTGGAAGAAACACAAGAAAGGGATGTAGGGATGGGTCTATCAACTAGAGAAGGACGCTAGCATCTAGTAGGTAGACACCAGAGACACTTCTAAAACATCTTGCAGTGCACAGGACAACAAAGAATTATACAGCTCCAAAGGCCAAGCAAATATTTTGAGTACTTAAAATAATTTAACACTGTGGTTCTCAATTTTGCTCCCCAGGGAACAATTGGCAATGCCTAGGAGCATTTTTGGCTGTCACAATAGAGGTGATGCCACTGGCATTTAGTAACAGAGGCCAAGAATGCTGCTTAACATCCCACAGTACCTAGGAAAGTCCCTCACAACAAAGAATCATCCCACCCCAAATGTCAATAGTGCTGAGATTGAGAAACCCTAATCTACCACAAGAGGCAACTAGGCTCATTTATTCATTCATTCATTCATCTTAATCAGAGATTTATTGAATGTCTATTGAGTGTCAGACACTGTGCTAGTCCCTGAGGATAAAATAGAAGTAAGCATAAGTACAATTCCTGATCACATGGATTTTATAGTTTACTTGGAGGGGCAGGCATTAATCAAATAATCACACTAACGAGTACTTCATGACAAACTATGATAAATGAAAGAATGGAACAGGTTCGCAGAGAGTTTATTTATTGGGAGAGATTAGGGGAGTCTTTTACATGAAGTGACAAGAATTCTGAAGGATATATAGGCATTAACTGATAAAGAGGACAAGGGAGTTCTAGGCATAAATGCAGAAAGGAGCTTTTTTTTTGGTGGGGAGGAACTAAAAGGTCAGTGGAATGAACACACAGGAAGTAAGAGGTGAGTGGTGGTGTATGATGTAGCTTAAGGGGACATCAGGGACCAGACCAGGCAGGGCTTTGTACGTAGACCAGTTTAGAGAGTTTGGTTTTTCTCTTATGAGTAGTGAGAGCCACCAACAGGTTTTAAGCAGGGAATGAATTATCCACTTTGCATTTTGAACAGGTAATTCAGGCTGCAATGTGGAGAATGGCATCGAGGGGGTATAGAGGTGACCCAGGGAGACCTGTAAGCTGACTGTTACCATCATCTAGGTGAGAGATGGTGGGGGCTCAGCTAGGGTGGTGGTGGGAAAGACAGAGAAAACTGAATATATCTGAGAGCTAATTAGGATGTGGGATGTGAGGAGGGGAAAGGTATTCAGACTGCCTTCTAAATTTCTAGCCTGTATAACCAGATGGATGGTCATGGTGTTCACTGAAATAGGAAACACTGGAGAAGGACCAGGTTTGGGGCAAGGGAGCAGGAAGACAGTATACTCCATAACAGAATATTAGCTTAAGTTGTCTCTGAAGCAGCCAGGTAAAAATATCAAGAAGGCAGATGGATATACAGGTTTGTGACTCAGAGGAGAGGCGAGGCTGAAGTTTTTTAATATAAGAATCATAAGAATACAGATATTCAACCCTGACATTGCAGCCTTTGACTTAGACCCCAATCCCTGGCTTCATCATTTGTGGCCGGTTATCCTTGACTAAATGGCAGTAACCATAACAACTCTATAAAAATAGAACCGCTTGTCTGTCTCCCCCAGAATTCAATCATTCATTCAACAGTTTCAGATCTCATCATTTGAGACTGGTTATCCTTGATTCAATGGTGGTAGCCATAACAACTTTACGAAGATAAAACCACTTATCTGCTTCCCTCAGAATCCATCCATCCATCCATCCATCCATCCATTCATTCATTCATGCACTCATTCAACAAACAGTCTTATATGTTATTGTGTACCAGCCTTTGTCCTTGGGGGCTGGTGATACAGCAGTAAATGAGAACAAACAAGGTTATGATCCTTGCAGGCATTTAATATTTTATGACTTCTTCCTTTGTGTGGATTGCTCAAAACAACTGACCCTTGTTCTTTCATGCCCAGTTTGGAGTACATTGTCCCACACTGAAGGAAATGCTTGTAAAATGACCTCAAAATTTTAAGAGGATAATAGAACTATAGTTCTCAGCCTTATTTTGGTAGTATCCATTCAGCTCACTGATGTAACATAGATTTCTTCTCACATGCCAACTTTAATTGATTGGTAGTGGTTGTGTGAAGGGGTAGGCTCAGAATGATCCAGCTGGAAAACAGATCAATTAGTGATGTCTGCCAAGGATTTGATATAGGAGAGTGGAATGTAATGCGCCGTGGTTCTGATCTCAAGTCCTCCTTTTTATATAAGGCTGAATCCTATTTGATAATATTTTGCTAAGGAATCTTATGCCTATTTTTTTAAAGATTTTATTCATTTTTTTGACCGAAAGAAAGAGCACAAGTAGGCAGAGCAGCAGGAAGAGGGAGAGGGGGAAGCACGCTCTCTGCTGAGCAGGAAGCCCAATGTGGGGCTCAATCCCAAAATCCTAGGATCATGACCTGAGCCTAAGGCAGCTGCTTAACTGACTGAGCCACCCAAGTACCCCTATATTAGTCTGTTACTTTCTTTTTTTATAATGTCCTCATCAATTTTCTTATCAAAGTTATGTTGGCCTAATGATACAAGCTGGAAACAATTTTCTTCTTTATTTTCTGAAAGGGTTTATGTAATCTTAGCATATTTCATCTTTAAATATTTGATAAAATGGGCTGGTAGTTGTAAAGGAGGGAAAGTAAGGAACATTTGAAACTGTGAATTCAATTTCTTAAATAGATACATGGCTATTTAGATTTTCTATCTCTTCTTCTGTTAATTTTGATAAGTTACATTCTTCAAAGAATTTGTACATTTCATCTGAGTTGTCGAACTTAACCCATTCATTTAAAAGGTGAAGAAACACAAAGTTAGATAGGATGATTGGCAAGCCCCAGATCCTATAGTAAATGACAGATCAAATACATAAATCCACATCTTCAGAGGCTTAGTCAGTTGCTCTATCTACAACATCCAGGTATACCCTACTTCCAAAACCACAGGGAAACTGTCCAAGGATTTTGTAAAAAATGGCATACACATGCATTTTAAATGCCCACATGCTCCAGTATTTGGCATAAGCTATGAACCTGGAGAAAAAGAAGTGTTCGGGATAAAAATCACCTTCATCAGCACCACACTGGACCCTCAGATTTTAATCAGTCTTACCCACCAAAGTCTGAGGCTTTTTAAGAAAACTCATGGATCACAAGAAAAAGAAATACTGGGATTACCCGGGGAAGCACCCAATCCACCTTTCCCCTGGGTGCACTCTGTTCAGTGCAGGAAGCCAGGCTGTCCATACAGATTACTTCTCCCCTGAGTTTGGCCTGGTCATTAGAAGACAAAGACCCTAGGGAGCTTCTCTGCCTGACCTGGCCTACTTAGATGTGTCATGCCTGCTGAGAGTGGGAGTGAAGCTAATGGGGATGGACAAGAAGGCAGGCCTAGAGTGGCCCAAGGGAGATGCACTCACAGAACCTGGCTCAAAACATTTCTGGGGGAAGGTCTCTCTAGGGGAGAAGCATCTGTTAAATCCGACCACATCAGCACCCTGCCTGAAAATTCTCAATGATACCCTTTAATGTTCATGAAATAGTCCAAACTCCTTGACATGGCCTCCAAGATCTTGCATGGTGTGACCACTCCATCTTTCTTTCTTTACGCTTCCCGCTTACCACTGTCTTCTTTGGGTGAAATGGACCTGCTTTCAGTTTCAGCATGGCAACAAGTTCCCTCATCCCTCAGGGCCTTTGCAATAAGACATTCCATTTGCCCAAAATATGTTCTCCTCCTATTTTTTGGGGGGGTGGGGGTACTTACTCGATCTTCAGGTCACAGCTTAAAAATCACGTACTCCAATAGCACTGCCCCAAACCACAAATCTGTGCTCCTTCTAGGGGCATCTACAGCCCACTGCACTCACTCTGTGCCCACCCTTACATGCTGCTTTGGAATAGACTGTCTATCTACCAGTATTCCCCAAGACTCTGTGAGTCCCACAGTCCTATGACCAACTGCCTACTTGACAGCTTCACACGAATGCCTATGAACATGAAAAGACAGAGGAACTTTAAACTCATCTTACTAAGTAAAAAAGCCAACTGGAAAAGGCCACATGCTGTATGATTCCAACTAGGTGACATTATGGAAAAGACAAAACTATGGAGACAGTAAGAAGATCAGGAGTTTCCAGGGGTTAAGTGGCAGAAGGGGTGAATTGGAAGAGCACAGGGGATTTTTAGGGCAGGGAAAGTGTTCTGTATGATATTGTCAAGGTGGATACATGTCATTATCCTTTTGTTCAAGCTCATATCATGTACATCACCAAGAGTGAAACCATGGACTTTGGGTTATAATATGTTAATAATGTAGGTTCATCAATTACAGCAAATATGTCACTCTGGCCAGGGAGGTTGATAGTCAGGGAGGCTGGGCAGGTGTGAGGGCAGGGGTATATGGGAACTCTCTCTCCTTTCTGCTCAATTTTGCTCTAAGCTCAAAATGGCTTTTAAAAATAAAGTCTATTTCCTGATGCCGAGTGATGTGGAGCATTTTTTCATGTGTCTGTTGGCCATCTGGATGTCTTCTTTGCAGAAATATCTGTTCATATCTTCTGCCCATTTCTTGATTGGATTAATTGTTCTTTGGGTGTTGAGTTTGCTACGCTCTTTATAGATTTAGGATACTAGCCCTTTATCTGATATGTCATTTGCAAATATCTTCTCCCATTCTGTCAGTTGTCTTTTGGTTTTGCTGACTGTTTCCTTTGCTGTGCAAAAGCTTTTGATCTTGATGAAGTCCCAATAGTTCATTTTTGCCCTTGCTTCCCTTGCCTTTGGTGATGTTATAGGAAGAAGTTGCTGCAGCTGAGGTTGAAGAGGTTGCTGCCTGTGTTCTCCTCAAGGATTTTGATGGATTCCTTTCTCACATTGAGGTCCTTCATCCATTTTGAGTCTATTTGTAGTGTAAGAAATGGTCCAGTTTCATTTTTCTGTATGTGGCTGTCCAGTTTTCCCAACACCATTTGTTGAAGAGGCTGTCTTTTTTCCATTGGACATTCTTTCCTGCTTTGTCAAAGAATACTTGACCATAGAGTTGAGGGTCTATTTCTGGGATCTCTATTCAAAACCACATGAGATACCACCTCACACCAGTCAGAATGGCTAAAATTAACAGGTCAGGAAATGACAGATGCTGGCGAGGATGTGGAGAAAGGGGAACCCTCCTACACTGTTGGTGGGAATGCAAGCTGGTGCAACCACTCTGGGAAACAGCATGGAGGTTCCTCAAAAAGTTGAAAACAGAGCTACCCTATGACCCAGCAAGTACACTACTGGGTATTTACCCTAAAGATACAAACATAGTGATCCAAAGGGGCATGTGCACCCGAATGTTTATAGCAGCAATGTCCACAATAGCCAAACTATGGAAAGAACCTAGATGTCCATCAACAGATGAATGGATAAAGAAGATGTGGTATATATATAGAATAGAACACTATGTAGCCATCAAAAGAAATGAAATCTTGCCATTTGTGACGACGTGGATGGAACTAGAGGGTATCATGCTGAGTGAAATGAGTCAATTGGAGAAAGACAACTATCATATGATCTCCCTGATATGAGGAAGTAGAGATGCAACGTGGGGAGTTTGGGGGGGTAGGAAAAGAATAAATGAAACAAGATGGGATCAGGAGGGAGACAAACCATAAGGGACACTTAATCTCACAAAACAAACTGAGGGTTGCTGGTGGGAGGGGGGTCGGGAGAGGGTGGTGGGGTTATGGACATTGGGGAGGGTATATGCTATGGTGAGTGCTGTGAAGTGTGTGAACCTGGCAATTCACAGACCTGTACCCCTGGGGCTAATAATACATTATATGTTTATAAAAAAAATTTTAAAAAGGAAATACTAAAAAAAAAATAATAAAGTCTATTAAACAAAACAAAAGAAACCTCTTCTCACTCTCTTTCCCACTTCAATCAGCAGAAAAGGGGCAGGAAAGTGTGGACTGCAGGGGAGAAAGCAGGCCCAAGTACAGCCAGGGCCAGGAAACAGAAGGGGAAGCTTGGAAAGAAATCTAAGATTGATGCCGAAAAATGGCCTCGTGGTCCAGGCTTCTTTAATAGCTGGAGGAGATCGACAGGTTATGGAATCCAACTGACTTACCAGGTAGCAAGAAGGTGAGATGTGGGTGGGAGGTGTAACAGAGACTGGCCTCAGAGGAGTTTCTCAGAAAAGTAAAACAATTTCATGTTAATTCCTCAATGAAAGGAAACTTCTCGATTAAACAGGCTCCAGTGGCAATTTCTGAAATCTCTCCACAGATCAGATCAATTCTCCCTCACGAATGCACACCTGCGTGGATGCTTGCACACACACACCCACCCACCCACAGCACACACTGCAATCAAAGGTTTCTGTGACTGACAATATCCCAGCACATGTTCTGGTCTTACTGACAGAACACAGGGCATTTGAATGAGACTGTTCTCTTGCTCTGCTGAGAAACAGAGTATCCGTAACAATCACCATTACAAAATCCCACATTTCTTATTCCATTTTGTTTCAGGAGGTTTAAAACACTTGGCAAACTTTAAATAATTAGCATATGCATACACACTCACCACCTGTGAAAGAAACTGCAATTAGGAGGTGTTCCTGGCCACGTCTGCTACTAAGTGCTATAAGATCCCAGGACACCTGTCAGACAGTCACATGGTCCTGTCTCAATCATTCCTCAACCATGTCACACAACTGTTCCACAAGGGTTGAGACGACAACTCCCTTCAAAGCTTTTTCTAGGTCACCAGTGGCCCAAGGGCTACCATATTGGTTTTTTAGGCTTTATCCAAAGTGGTTTCTTCTCTTCATGCTGACTTGAGTTTCACAGCTTCCAGAGGTACATAAAAAGACTGACCAGGCCCCAGAGAAAAGTTTTCTAACAAGAGCAAGGGTGGGGGCGCCTGGGTGGCTCAGTGGGTTAAGCCTCTGCCTTCGGCTCAGGTCATGATCTCAGGGTCCTGGGATCGAGTCCTGCATCAGGCTCTCTGCTCGGCAGGGAGCCTGCTTCTTCCTCTTTCTCTCTCTGCCTGCCTCTCTGCCTACTTGTGATCTCTGTCTGTCAAATAAATAAATAAAATCGTAAAAAAAAAAAGAGCAAGGGTGATTATGCTCCTGATCCCAGCTGCTAGAGCAAACCTCTCCTCTTCCCCCACAAAGCACAGCAACCCACTTAATTAAAAACTTGACCAAAGCCTGGAACAATGCCCTGGTACTTACCACTTTCCAGAACCAGAGAGACAGATGGAAATGGGTAACAGGGGGCCCACTCATCTGACATGTTCCTCCCACTCCAGGGCTATTGAAGGGCTGCTCCCTCTGACTGGAACACACCCAGCCCCTCATTCTCCTCCTCACTTAATTCCAACCCCTTCTTCAGATTACAGTGCAGGTCACTTCCCCAACCACAGAGCAGATCGCTTTGTTGGATGTTCTCATGGGGGCAATTCCTGTCCTCGACATTTTGTTCGCTTTGTAGCAGGGCACCTAGTTTTGAGATTACTTGATGGGCTCCCTCCCTGGACTCTAACTTCCAAAAATACAAAGACTGTGGCAATTCTAATCACCAACACAGTTCTAGAACTTGCAAGCATACTGCCTGGGACACAGCAGATACACAATCAACACGTCAGGGGTAAATCAACTAATCCTATCTTAACCAAGAAATACAAACGCATTCAATAAATATTTATGGAGGGGCGCCTGGGTGGCTCAGTGGGTTAAAGCCTCTGTCTTCAGCTCAGGTCATGGTCCCAGCGTCCTGGGATCAAGCCCCACGTCGGGCTCTCTGCTCCGCAGGGAGCCTGCTTCCTCCTCTCTCTCTGCCTGCCTCTCTGTCTGCTTGTGATCTCTGTCTGTCAAATAAATAAATAAAATCTTTAAAAAAAATATATATATATATTTATTTATTTATTTATGGAATAAATTAACCCATATCTTTATCAGTACCTACTTCATAATAGTATAATAGTAATAGTATAATCATAATAGTATCTACCTCATAAAGTAATTCGGAGAATTACATTGTTAACATAAACAAAGTTCTGGCACATAATAAGCACTCAATAAATATGAGTTACTCTTAGTAGTAGTATGTTATTCCCCTAATAGGAAGATACTTTGGGTTATGATCTAAAGTGGGTTTTCTCCACATTTTCTGGCAACTCAGCCCTTCTTTCAGCCTGGGCAGCATTTCTGATGAGGAATTAGAGACTCACAGGGAGTCTAGCTGCACAGCTAGTCAACGATAGAGCTTGAATTCCAACCCACATCTCTCAGATTCCAAAACACTAGCACGTAACCCACATTTTCTCAAGCCAACTAGCAATGATCAAGTGAACAGATGAACAGAACTTCAACCTTATTCATTTTGAAACATCAACTTTTAAAAAATGTGTCCCCTGAAGAGACGGTATTACTTCCCTGAGGAATCGCCACCATTAGAAAAAGTACCTAAAATGATAATAATCTCACGCCTTGCTAAGAAATAAATTCTCCCTTTTTATTATAACAAAGACAATGGTGTACTGATGCATTATTGGAAACAATTATCTCTCTACTTGGTTTAGGCTGTAGCTCACCAGAAGCTGCTGCCTCAGCCAATATTACTTAAAGACGGTGATTTCTTTCATTTTGTTTTAGTCCTTTGACATGTATTTTAAAAGGGAACAGGAGACCCTATTTGAAAAATCGATTACATATTTCCATTTTAATGTAAACATTTAGTGTCCAACACTCTGCCTCACCATCTCATTAGCCTTTGAATGCAAAGCACCACAGCAGACATCTATTTCAGAACCTTTTCCTTCCCCAGTCAGAGAAAGCGAATTGAGCAAATAGTTACCCCGGCCAATAGCTGACCAAATACAATAATCGTGAAGACGGGTGGGGGACAAACTTCCAGAAGAAATGAGAAAATATAAGGTAGCCTTAAATCCATCTTCTCTGGGGAGCTGTTAAGATGTTTATTTGGATTTTTAGAGAAGCTTTCAAGCTCTGCTTTGCAACTATTACACCCCCCCAAACCATAACAGTAAATAAATAAAGTGGATTTTATGATGATCTGTTTAGGCCCTAAATGACCAAATGCCCCTCTGCTTTATGTGGAGAAGTTACCTCCCTGAGATTACTAGAAAAAGCCCTTTGCAAATGCCTAAGGTCTGAAAGGAGAGTGTTGCTTGAAGCCCATGCTGGGTTTAAAATCCATCCCCCACCCCCTCTTTGTGAGCTGATGTCCTGTTTCCAAAGCCAGGGAAGGCAGCTGGTCCTCCTCCTGAGAAACAACCAGACAGTCCGCACCTCAACCCCCCAGCACTGCAGGTACAATTGAGGCGATTTAAGTTAAGCACAGAGCGCTCCATTTCAGGCTGAAATCACGCGGAGGTGTCCTGACAAAAGCTACACTGAGCATCTTCAATCCACATTCCATTCTGCGCTTTGTCTGCCATAATAATGGCAGACCCACTTCCAAAAGCACTTGGCCATGTTCGCTAAGAGTCAGGAAGGAGGAGGACAGCGAGGAACTGCTTCAGGACACAAAGCCCGAATCAGGAAGAGGGGAGCAGCCAGACATGTCAGCGGAGCTCTGAGAACAGACGTGGCTTCCTGAGTGAGAAAGAGGCTGGGTTTCTGGGAAAAGGTAGTTTCTTTTCTTTTCTTTTCTTTTCTTTTTTTTTTTTTTTTTTAAGATTTTATTTATTTATTTGTCAGACAGAGACCACAAGTAGACAGAGAGGCAGGCAGGGGGGTGGGGGGAAAGCAGGTTCCCTGCTGAGCAGAGAGCACAATGTGAGGCTCCATCCCAGGACCCTGAGATCATGACCTGAGCCGAAGGCAGAGGCTTAACCCACTGAGCCAACCAGGCGCCCCGAAAAGGCAATTTCAACCGAGATCATCACACACAGCTGATGGGTGTACCTCGGTTCAGTCACTTTGGAGGACTATTTGGTAACACTTATTAGGACTAAAAAAAAAATGCACATGTGCTAGGATACAGACCCACCTCTTCCTGGCATCTATCCTAGAGAAGAAAGCTAATGGATGTGATGCGCACAGGGAGGGATACACAGAGATTTCCAACAGAGTTGCTTGTAATAACCAAAAGGTGGGAAATGATCTACCATCCACCTCTGGGGGAACAGTCACACCCTGGAAGACTATGAGAGGGGCTATGCCCTAGGCAGGACAGACAACAATTCACCTGTCCAGGAGTTGAGACCTTCCAGAAAAGCTTCCAAGTGCCTCACGCACACTGAACCTTTGAATCCTTACAGTGGTCCTTGAGAGGATTCTCTGATTATTCTCACAGGGTTTCTAAGGTGCAGAAACGTTAAATAAGCCGGCCAGGGTCACCCACATGCACAAGGCGTTCACACTCAAGCCATCTAGCTCCAAAAGTCATTGCTTTTCAAGGCATTTTAAAAAACATATTTTTCCCTTTGAATTTTAAAAAAAAAAAAAAGTTGCAAAATGTTACACCTAATAGACACCCAGTAGCCAGAGGCTCAGTTGTGTGGCCTGTGGCCATCCATTCCCTGAACAGCATTGAATGGACGTGGCCAACACTTGTCTCTTATTCACCCCTTCCTCTGCTTCCCAGGCTCATTGTTCCCTTCAGAGAGCACTGTATCATTACATTTGGATGTGTTCATACACTGTTCGGTCTCCAGAAAGTTCATAGTCCTCGAGGCCCTTTTGTCTTTTTACTGTGTGCCCTGCCCCAGGAAGTACACAGAATGCTCAGAAAGTGGATTTTGGAGTCTAAGAAATCTGGGTTTGAATAAAGAACTAAAGAACTAAGAAAGAAAGAAAGAAAGAAAGAAAGAAAGAAAGAAAGAAAGAAAGAAAGAAAGAAAGAAAGAAAAAAGAGGGAGGGGGAGAAGAGGAAGGAAGGGAAGAAGGAAGGGAAGGGAAGGAAAGAAAGAAAGAGAAATCTAGGTTCGAACTGGTGCTCTACCTGTGTGTGCTTGGGCAAGTGACGTCACCTTTGTGAGCCTTGTTTTCTCAATCTGTAAAACGGAGGTGTTAACAGTTCCTACCTCACAGGCTGTGAAGACAATGTATAGGCAATGCTTAGGATAAAATTCTGGTATATCGTAAGCCTCTATCTGGCCTGTGTTTTGAGGGCGGATCACATTTTCCAATTTCTTCCTTCTTGGGGAGGCCTCTCACTCTACCCAAAGGAGGAAGGTAGCAAATTCAGTTCAACGTGTAACATTTACTGACGACATCAGACCAGAGGCATTGCTCACTGGGAGCTATCTGGTATACCACACCTCCTCCTGTCGGCACACTGGTTTTCATTTCTTTTCCCCATCGAATTCTGATTGAGAGCAGTTCTGGGATGAGTGCCCCTAACCACTATGGAAGGTGTAAGGGGAGAATGATTCAGGTCCTTCTGGCCACACCCCTTCTTGGGGCTTGGAATCTTGAGCCTGTGACTGAAGGACGTAGAGAGGACTGAAGTTATGAACTGATTTCTGCTGTTGGACATTTGGTATAGTCCCGGGTGCTTATTCCTTTGCAAGCCTACTCCTCCAGCCCGATATTCATTCCATGTACCCCCATATCCTTCTAATATATTCTCTTTCTGTTGAAGAAAATAGAGCCAGGTTTCTGTCCCTTGCCACCAAGAAGGCTGGCTCCTGGCAAGACACTCTGAGTATAGAAACTAAAGACACCAGCAGTCCCTGCACTCAGGTTGTCCACAGTCTTGCAGAGAAGTCTGGAGCACTCTCATCAGGGGCTCAGTTATGTAGTAGCCTCTCTTTCTACCTCCCCCCAAAAAGGCCACGTCTGTTAGAACTGAGATGAGAGAGAAGAACAGAGGACCCATGACTGGACCAATGGTATTTGACTTCTCTGCCTACTCCAACCCTCTTCCAGAGACCAGAGACCATACCCAAGCTTAATCTTATGGGCCTCTTTAGAAGTCTGGCTAATTAATGGCTGTGAAAGCAGTTTGGACTTTGTAAGCCTTTTATAATGTGCCTCATTTAGACATAATGGGCTCAAGATTGCCTCTGGCATCCTCAAGAAAATTAAAAATCCAGTAGGCAGTGGAATTGCCTCAACGTGGTTTTCCTATTACTTTTATTTTTATTATGATTGCAAATAGTGGCATTACTAATGGTACCTTGGACGAGGAAGCCTTACTGGGGAAGGCCTCGCTGTTTCCCTCCATCCACAGCACGATTTATTGGTCCTCCCGCCAGCACTATGCTGGCTCCTTCTGCATGATGTCATTTAACTCTTGCCAAATGGAAGGGAGTTGGAGGGTTCCCCGACATGTGGAGTCATTCCTAATGCGGGGCCACTACAAACAGAGACATTCATTACCCTCTGGCTTGAAGATATAAGTTCTAATTGGTATTTGTCTAATCCTTGGCTTTGGAGAAGCAGGTGTCTTGCCTTTGTGGGCTGGGCAAGACTGGGCATTCTGGAAGTCCGGGCTAGCAGGCAGTGCAGAAAGATGTCAGTATATAAACTGGACAGAGGAGGCACCACAAATAATAGTAATGATCACAACTCTACCCACCAGGACCTTTAGTTGCAAATAATCAAAGTACCTCTATCAAGTTTAACATAAGAAAAATGTTTAATAATATCAAGAAGTTCCTGGCATCCCCAGTGAGGGTCAAAGAATTACGACCAGGGAGTATACAGCCAGGAATGAAACCCAATCTAGATCCCTTCAACAAAGATGACTGCTACCACTGCTTGTCATAGATACCTCAGCTAATATCAGTCATTCTGGTTTGAAATATCACCCTCTGTGAGTGTTCCCCCTAAAAGGCTGGGTGTGGTGTGTCTGCCGTGCTCACTCAAAGCTGGATTCTGCCTGTAGCTGCTGCCCAGCATCGCCTACGGCCAAACTGAATTTTTGCATAGGCGAATCAAATTGGAGGGCTTAGGTCCATGGTATGCCAAGGGCAGTGGGAGTGATCTGCTTCTGAGGTAAAGAGTAAAAAGTGCGTGATTAATAGAGAAGTTAAAAGCAATATAATAAAACTGACTTCAATCACTCAGCTTTAATTATTGCCATGATCCAGTAATTCCAAACAATGTCAATGGTACAATACACCTTTTGGATGGGGCAGACCATGCCCATTCCTCCTCCTAGGTAGGCTACTAGATTTGTTCACATTCCTATAGGTGCCCCACTTAAAAAACAGAGGGTGCATCTGATAACAAGAGAACCTACCTCATAGGGCTATTGTGGGAAAAAAAAAAAGTCAGTATTGTAAGGATGCGATTTCTCCTCAAATCGATCTAGAGACTGCGATCCCAATCAAAATCCCAGCAAGTTTTTGTTTGCGTGGAAATTTATAAGGTAATTCTAAAATATGCATGGAAAATCAAAGAGTCGAGATTATCACAAAGAAGAACAAAGATGATTTTCACTACTGGATATCAGGAGTTATTATAAAGCCAGAGTAATTAAAGGAGCATACTTTGATACAAGAAAGATAAATAGGCCAGTGAAATAGCGTTGAGAACTCAGAAACAAATCCACATATGTAAAGACACTTGATTTATAACAAAGGTGCCACTGAAGAACAATGCAGAAACAATGGCCTCTTCATTAAATGGTACTTGGTCAATCAGCCATCGTATGGAAAAATCTGAATCTTTATCTCTACCACATATTATACACAAAAATCAATTCCAGTGGGTTGCAGATCTAACCGTGAGAGGAAAAAAATGATCAACCTTCTAGAAGACAATACAGGAGACTATCTTGAGCTTGAGGTAGGCAAAGATGTCTTCAACAAGATACAAAGGAACTTGGGTAGGTGAAGCTTCATTGTGCAGGTGGTTCAGAATAAGAAAACCCATAAATCAAACTCCTTGTCTAAGTTTTCTCCCTTAAAGTTTCACAGCCTTAGAACATTAAAAATCTCAGAATGTGCAGCTGAAGCATTCCAAGGGTGGGGGGGGGGGAGGATTTCCCATCATGCTTTTCATGGGAAGCAGCTTTGTCTAGGCTACTTTTATAAAGGCAGTAACTCTGATGTCATATATAGTGATTGTTGACTATGCGCCAGGCACTGTGCAAAACACTTTGCAACCATTTTCTTATTTACCTATATTGCAGCCAGTGGTTGATGCCTGCAAGTCTGTCACCATGGAAACCACAACACAAGAAAATATACCTCCCAATCTCTCTCCACTACCTCACCCCTTAACATCTAAATTTCTTAATTTACAAAATCAAGACACAAAGAATTAATTGATAAATGTTTGAACGAATGTTTCCTACTGTATTGTTTTGCTCAATTTACAGTAAACCTTAATAACAATTTGATAACTTCAACTTTACAAAACATATTCCCAAGCATTTCCTTACAGAATCTCTGTGAAATAGGTATGGCTGGTTTGTAATCCCCATTTTCCAAATGGATAACCTGAGGCACATAAAAAGCTCCTATCAGGGACTGGAACCATGCTAAACATTGTAAGCCACATTCAGCATGGGTGGAAGTGTTAGCTGGTTGGTTTTGCAGAGGGATGCTCAAGTGAAAAATAAAATTACTGTATATGGGATTTCCTCCTTAGAAGTAAGTAAGTGCAGAGGATGGGGCAGGAGTGTGCTGAGCCTTCACTTCAATTAGCCTAGCTGAGAACCTGCTCATCTCATACCTAAACCTGGTCCTCCCATCTCCAGTTTACCCCAATTCCACACAGCTCATGGTAACACTTTCAGATTTATCTGTCTACAACAGAGCTCTGATATGCCGTTTCCTTGTCCCCAAGTCATCAACAGCTCTTTACTTTTTGAAAACATATAGTGTTTGTAATCAAACTCCATCAGAATCTCGGCTCAAATGTTGACACCAGCACTTACTAATTCGATGTTTTTGGCCTACTTACTTAACTTGTCTGAATCTCAGTTTCCTTGTCTGTAAAATGGGGATAAGACCAGGGTTGATGGGGGTTGTAAAAAGAGATATTTTAAGTATAATGACTGAGTGCATTAATGTGTTGGTTTTAAAAGAGAAAGGAACATTTGATTCAGTTAATAAGAAAAGCTTTCCTTCTCTTTTCTTTCTTTCTCTTTTTAGTTTTTAAATCTTGCTGTGCACCAAGTTCTATGTTCACACTTTTCATGCAGACCATTATCAAATCTGCACAACTACCTCCTGAGGTTAGAATTACTATTTTCTGCATTTTTATATACACAGGGAAACTGAAACTCAGAGGTGTCACCCAGCTGGTAAGTGGTAGAATTTAGTTTTAAACTCATATCTCACTGAGTTTCAAACTCATACTCTTCCCTGTATACTTGGACCACCAACATCAAAGTCACCTGGGGGTGGGAATTGCAGAAATGCAGATCTCTGGGCCCCAGCCCAGACTGCGAGACTTCCAACAGAACCCATTCTCATCTTTCTTCTTAGTGGCTGAGAATATGGCTGCATAGCTAGAGACGCTATTTCCCTGTCCTTTTGGTAATTAGATGCAGTCACATGACAAGTTCTGGCCAGTGCAATGTGAGCAGAAGTAATGGGCACCAGCTCCAAGCCAGGGGTGAGTGAGAAATAGATGCATTTTCTCCAGCCACGCCCACTGATTGGAACCTGGACACGGTAGGAACTCAATCTTGATCAAGTAGATGATGACAGAGAAGTTTTAGAGTTTAGAGAAGTTTAGAGAAGTCAGAGGAGCCTCATGTTGGGAGAAACCTGAGTCTTTGCAACTACCCTAATCTTAGTCAGCTCAGACAATCAGTCATTTATTGGGCACATGAATCTACAGTTTGGGCAGGGTTGATGGGATGGCACCAGGTGGGACGGCTCAACTGGACTAGAGGGTCCACTTCTGTAGTGACTCACGCCCATGGTGGGAAAGTTGATTCCAGCTCCCAGCTGAAAGCTTAACTGGGGCTGACTACCTGGAACCCTAGCTCTTCTCCACAAGTGCTGCTTCACAGGCTGGGCTCCCACACAGCACGGTGGCTGGGGTCCAAGAGTAAGAAGTGGAAGCCTATCATCTCTGAGGGGCTGTGCCCCAAAACTAGCACAGTGTCACCCCCACAACATTCTGTTGGTCAAAGCAGTCACTGAGACTGTGCAGATTCAAAAGGAGGGGGACACCAACCTCATATCTCAGTGAGAGGAGGGTCAAAGAATATATGGACATCCTTGAGAATGTGTGGCCATCCACATCTCATGAAACAAGTATACCCACCAATAAGAAACACTCACCTTGGATTGTAATGTGTGTGGGAGAAATAAGTTCTGTGTTCTCTACGCCTTGTTATTATTGGGCCTCTTGCTACAATACCTTAGCCTTTTGCCATGACAAATGCTCCCAGGGAGTCAAAATGGAAGCTTGGGGGTCAAGAATCTACACACAAGCAACTTGATAGCTTCATACATGCCAGAACTGAAGAGCCACTCTGCTAGGCAACATGGCGGCTCCATTCAGTGTCTGACCTCCCACTGACTCTGAGATAGATAAGCTCTTCTATCTGATTGTTCATGGGGTCACATCTTAGAACAAACAATCTCTCCATGGGGTTGGTTTGAATATCCATGACCTCACTAAATCCCACTTGGAGATACTCAGAGGATCCTTGGGAGCTCCCATAGTGAAATTCTCCTTGGTACAGGGGACTTAATACTCTAGGGTTATAGGATGCTCACATCAATGGCAAAAATTCCAGAATTCCAGGTAAAAGGAAGTGTTTCCTTAATGTCTTTTCTAAGATGCAACTCTTACAGATAATCAAATAAAAGAATTGAACTATTTTAGAGGCATGGAAAAATCAGAAATCGAAAGTCCAACAGTGTTGCTTAGCTGAGTGGATCCTGGATACCACAGATAAGACATTAATTAATGGGGAATCACTTTGTGGGTTACATACATTTTACAGAACAGGGATCTGGGTTCCCATACCAACATGTTAAAAACTCTCTTAGGCAAGAAAGTTGCAGAAAAGAGCAGCAGTATTTAGAGCAATTAGTGAAGACATCCAAACAACAAAATGACAGTTCTTAGACAAAACATCTGGCTATTCAAGGTCCTTAGCACCTGGGGGGAGGGAATATGTTACAAAATCATGTCTCTGATTCAACCGCTTTCTCTTCTTAGTTCAGTTCTGTTTGAATATTAAGCTTCCTTATGGTTAATATTGGGTCCCTGCAGACTTAATTTGGCAATCTTCCTCAAAAGAGATGATAATACTAGCCCCGTGAGGTTGTTACAGAGATTAAATAAGATAATAGAGATATTCATGTGATGAATATTTGCAATGAAGATCCACAGAACATGGAGTACAATGTTCTGAGCCACACTGCTGCATGGTAAACAGAAGTTCCTCTCATTCTTTCTCATTTTGAGGAAACAGCTTCTAAATCAGGAGCGGCAGCTACTAGGAGTTAATGCTTGTCACCCCAAAATTCATATGCTTTGAAATCCTAACCCGCAATGTAATGGTATTAAGAGGTGAGGCCTTTGGGAGCTGGTTAGCTCCTAAGGGTGGAGCCCCCATGAAGAAGATTGCTACCCTTATAAAAGGGACCCCAAAGAGCTCCATGTGACAACATGGGGAGAAATCAACCATCTACAAACCAAGAAGTTGGTCTCACGAGACACCAAACTGCCAGCACCTTGATCTTGGACTTCCCAGCCTCCAGAACCATGACCAATAAATGTGTTTCAGCCACATAGTCTATGGTATTTTTGTTACAGCAACTGGAACACACTAAGACAGCAGTACATTGATGTTTGGTTTGCTGTATGTAATAACTTTTTTTTTTTTAAGTTTTAAGTTAGATTCCAACATAAAAATCAGATGGTTTTACATGAAAATACAGACTTCTGGTTTCTCCTAAAAGAACAGAAGAAGCTCTAGAAACATGGCCCCTAAGGTATAAGTTTGAGAACTAGGACCTAAGACTACTCTCTCTCATAAGTTTTATCTCCTATGCCTACTTTCCTGGGCTCTAATTTGTCTTCTTGGTCTGGGAGAGTGAGCAGGGAGTTTGTTGAAAGCTCTGATGTCACCATGAATTTTGGAGAAAACTGCCTTTGATTCTTGGCCAGGTGCTGGGTGCGTGCAATGACAAAGTGTTTCTGGAAAAGATAATGCATCTTCATTGTGGCTTCCTTAGCCACCTACCAGCCAGCCAGAAAACAGAGTCATCATGTTTTATTTATCTATCAGTTTGGTGGAGCCCTACTATGCTCAGGGCACCATGTTCTGTCCTATAGAACATAAAAAACTGGCAAGAAAGAGACCTCAGCTGGCTAACCCCTGTTCACTGTTTAAGTCTTAGTGTGAAAGTCCCTTCCTCCATAAAGCCCTCCTTAATTGCTCTGACTAGGTTAGACTTCCAGGTATATACTCCCGAACTTTTTCTTGGTCACATTCCACGAACTTGTTCAATGTCTTTATCTATCACCCTCTTCTGAGTTCCTTATGATGTCCTTTTATTTGTTGCATCCCCAGTTCCTAACACAGTACATGATACCCAGTGGGTCCTTCATAATATGCTGAAAGAAAGAATGCATGAAAAAAATGAATGAATGAATAAGATTTGATGTTTATGCAACTAATTGTGATAGAAGTGAGGAGTGGGGCAAATGTATTCATTGGTCAACTGGTCATTTGTTAAACATTTTAAGTAACACTGCTGAATACAGAAGACTTAAATGTCTAGTCTATTAGTAGCTATAATTAATTGCTATAATCATTACAAGCAGATAAAGTTTGTTTTGCATTAAAGGGGCAGTTCTCTCCCAGCAAGGAATTCAGGTATAAAGTTCCTTATATAAATTAAGCTCCTGGAACACAATAGGTGCTCAATCCATGCTATAATAGTTATTATCAGAGCTGAGGTTTACAATATTATACCTGCTATCTTCACTGCTATATTCTCAGCACAGAATCTGGTACAGTGTTTAAAGAATACCAGGTAAATAAATTATTTGATTAATGATGGATTAACAATATTACCTCAAAGATAAAAGTTAGTCTGATCTCCTAAACATTGTCTGGATCAGCCATAAAGTCCCTGAGAGTACTCTGGGATACTTAGGGTCAGTGATAGGAAGGTCAGTTTTCAGCCTGGGGGGAAGTGAAGGGCACTCCAGGATCCCAAAGGCCATGCTACTTATCTAGTCTTTTTGAGGGTCATGTCCAAGGCAACCACCACAAAGGACACCTTATCTCTGGCAGCACAGGAGGCTGAGGGCCGCCAGAGAAGTCCTGTAGTTGAGTGGGACAGGCCCAGATGGGGCTCCTGATTAGGGTCTAACATTCTGAGGTTTGCAGGGGCCTGGGGCCTGGCCCATGGTATTTCAGATTTCTCCACAGAAGAGTCTCTCTGGATTTCACATAAAGCTGCAGAGCTCAGAGGCTGGGAGGCGGGAGGGAGAGAGATGAAGAAAAGGACTGTAGATGGAGAGCAAATAATGAATGTACACATACACACACACACAGAGAGAGAGAGAGAGGCTCAGATGCACACAGAGGTGCACAGTGGGCAGGACCAGACAAACAAGAGACCCAGAGTCAGAGCAAGAGCCAAGACAGAAAACCATCAGAGGTGGAAATTCAGAAAGATGCACACAGCAACAGACCCAGGAAAAGGGAGAGGTAGAAGAGAGGCACAGAGAAGCAGAGTCTCAGAGACATTCATCCAAAGGAACGATACAAAATAGAGACAAGAGAGACAGTATCTCAGAGACATAGAAGGACTAAAGAAGGACAAACACAGAAAGCCAGAGGTGCAGAGGAACACAGGAGACTGAGACAAAATAAATCACAGAGACACCAAACAAGAGGTACACAAAGTGGAGAGAGAGAAGGAAAGGGAAGGATGCAGAGGACTGGAATCAGCAGGTAACCCTGTGGGTCAGCTCCTCTGCAACAGTTCTTTGCACTTGCCAGAGATTCTGATTCTGTAGCTCTGGGAAGGGCCTGGGCACCATAAGTTTAATAGCTTCCCAGGCACAGCCTGATGAGTGGCTGGAGAACCACTGCTTCTAACAAGGGTTCTGGTTGGTAGAAGAACTGTATCAGACTTACTTGGGCTATTGCTAAAAATCCTGTCTCTTGGGCCCTTCCGGAGCTACGAATCAAACCTGTGAGTGTGGGGCCCAAGAACCTGTATTTTTACATGCTGCTCTGGGAATTCTGAGGCACACTTCAGTTTGAGAAATATTGTAGTAAGCTGGTGACTTTAGGGAAGCCACACACACACACACCTGTCAGAATACGCTTGGTAATGGTGTCCCTATGGTGCTGGGACTGGTTTCCACAAAACTTCCCTTGCCCGATCTGTCCTTACTTGTGGAAATATAAGATTCAAGGTCAGAAAACCAGGTCACAGCTCTGTCTCCTACCTGTTGAGTGGCTCTAAATATGTCACTTCACTTCTCTGAGCTTCTCGTTACTCATCAATATAGTAAGGTTAATAATCTCAACTCCAACTAGCCAATGAGCCCTTTTGGTAACCAAATGAGATATAAAATGTTAAAGTGCAACTGTGCTACTAGGTATTTACCCCAAAGATACAGATGTAGTGAAAAGAAGGGGCACATGCACCCCAATGTTCATAGCAGCAATGTCCACAATAGCCAAACTGTGGGAGGAGACAAGATGCCCTTCAACAGATGAATGGATAAAGAAGATGTGGTCCATATATACAATGGGATATTATTCATCCATCAGAAAGGATGAATACCCACCATTTGCATCGACATGGCTGTAACTGGAAGGGATTATGCTAAGTGAACTAAGTCAAGCAGAGAAAGACAATTATCATATGGTTTCACTCATATGCAGAACACAGCAACACCACGGAGGACTACAGGGGAAGGAGGGAAATCTGAAGGGGAAGAAACCAGGGAGGGAGATGAACCATGAGAGACTATGGACCACGGGAAACAAACTGAGGGTTTCAGAGGGATGGGAGTAACAGGGTGATGGGTATTAAGAGGGGGGCATGTGTTGTGATGAGCACTGGGTGTTAGACGTTACTAATGAATCATTGAACACTACATCAAAAGCTAATGATGTACTATACAGTAGCTAACTGAACATAGTAAAAAAGATAAAATGTAAAAGTGCTTTGCAAGCTGGAAAGCACTATAGTGTTATAATTATTATCATTACTAACAGCATCATCATTATTAAGAGGTGTGGTGTCTTTTTCCAACATCAATAATTAATTCTCCAATTCTCTGACATCACCTGGGCATCCAACAATTCAACTCGGATACTACCCAGAGTTAGGCAGATCCCACAACGTAAGGGCTTAGTCCACAAAACTGTACCCACTTTAAACACCAGCCACAAATGTTACCCACTCTATGTAGAAATTCTTAATGAATTCACACACACACACACACACACACACACACACAACTACTAGAATAAGTGAATTTAGCAAAATCATGTGGTGCAAGTCAATATGTAATTTAAATAAGTTTCATTTCTACTAGCAACATGAAAAAAATAAAGTTAGGAAAAAATTGAATTTACAACAGCATCAGCAAAGACACAATATTTAGGAATAAATTTAATGTAAAGGTATAAAATCTGTATACTGAAAACCAAAGAAGAATGCTAAAAGAAATTAAAGACCTGAGTAAATGGAATGATATACCATGTTCATGAATCAAAGACTCAATGTTGTAAAGATGCCCATTCTCCCCCAAATTGAATGTAACCTCAATCAAAATCTCACACTGAAAAAGTTAATAAGCTAATTCTAAAATTTCAGGAAAAAAATAAAAGACCTATGTACAATTTGCTGAGGGCTGCCATAACAAAACATCACATAGTGAGTAGTCTAAACAATAAAACTTATTGTTTCATGGCTCTAGAGGTTAGAAGTCCAAGACTGAAACATTGCTAGGATTGGTTCCTTATGAGAGCTGAGAGAGGAAATCTGTTCCACATGTCTGCCCCAGCTTCTGATATTTTGCCAGCAATCCTTGATGTTCCTTGGTTTGTAGAAACATCATCCTGATCTCTACCTTTATATTCATATGTTCTCCCTATTTGTATGTCTGTGTCCAAATTTCCACTTGTTGAAGGATGCTGGTCATAGTCATTTAGAACCCAACCTACACAATTCATTTTAACTTGAAAACATCTATAAGACCCTATCTCCAAATAAAGTCACACTCTGAGGTATAGCAGGTTAGGACTTCAACATAGGAATTTTGGGAGGACACATGACAACCTAGAAAAGCCAAGACAATATTAAAGAACTTACATTACCTGATTACTGTAAAATAACAGTAATCAAGATAGTGTGCTAGAGTGATATAAAAAGAGATACATGTATCACTGGGATGGAATAAAGATTCTAGAAATAGACGAACATGTTATAGTCAACTGGTTCTCCAGAAAAACACCAAGGCAATTCTATAGAAAAAGGAGTCTTTTCAAAAAATGGTGCTAGAATAACTAGATACTCGTACAAAAAAAAATTAATCTTAATCCCTATATCATACATTCTAAAAATTAATTCAAGATGACTCATAGATCTAAACATAGAAGTTAAAGCTATAAAGCTTCTAGAAGGAAACATGAGAGACTATGTTGTAATAAGTAAACTTTCTTAGGACACAGAAAGCATTAACCATAAAATTTTTAAAAATTCATAAACTGGATGCCATAAAAATTTAAAACTTCTGTTCATTCAAAAGACATCATTAAGGAAATTAATAGGGAAGCCATAAACTGGAAGAAAATAGTCATAATACATGTATCTGATAAAGTACTTGTTTCCAGAATATAAAAGAAACTCCTACAACTCAATAATAAAGAGAAAAATAGGCTAATAAAAACGGTCAGAAATCTTGAACAGACCCTCCACAAAGGAAGCTTTACAAATAACCAATCAGTACATGAAACCATATACAATGCTACTGGTCCAGGGAAATGCATATAAAAACCAGATTGAAAAACACACTCTATGTCCATCAAAATGGTTTCTAAAAATCTAACCAACATAAAATTCTGGCTAATACATAGAACAACCAAAGTCTCAACCATTCCAAATGGAGATATAAAAATATACAACCATTTGGAAGAAAGAGAAGTGTTTTATAAAATTAAATATACATCTATTCTGTAACCCAAGAAGACTAATTTTTAGCAATTTACCAAAAAAAAGAAAAACATGTTCACACAAAGACTTGCACAGTTTCATTTATAAAAACCAAAAATTGGAAACAGTCCAGGTGTCTATTAGTAGGTGAATAGGCAAATAAACTGTGTACATCCATACAATGGAACACAATACAGTAAAAAGAAGGAACAAATTTCTGCTTCACTCAACCAAATAATGACTCTTGCTGACAGAATGATGACCAAGAGAAGACAGACACAACAGAATACATTCAGTACGATTCTATTTCATATGAAGTTCAAAAACAGGCAAAATAGATCTATAGTGATGGAAGTCCAAAGAAGCGATCACTTCTGAGCTGAGTATTGACTGGAAAAGAGGCATGAAGGGGCCTCTCAGGATGCTGCGAACCTTCCATAGCTTCACTGAAGAGCGACTGTATGCTTAAGACTTGTACATTCTAATTATGTTAACCCTCAATTAAAAAAAATACATTAAGATCATGGCAACTCTCTCTCATACTAAAAAAAAAAAAATTACCAGTTCTTTAGCATCATATAAAATAAATACCAAAATACTGGGATGATATGTTGATCCTGACTCCAACCATTATCCATGAAGGGGACCATCCTACAGGTAGCTGAGAACTGACAACAGTAACGCTCATGACTTTGTCAGGAAAGTGCTCTGGGACCCAACCAGCTCACCAAGGTAACAGTGGTTTCCCAAAAGAGAAGAACCCATCACCCTCATTAAAGGAAGTGGGACAGGGGCACCTGGGTGGCTCAGTGGGGGGCGCCTGGGTGGCTCAATGGGTTAAAGCCTCTGCCTTCGGCTCAGGTCATGATCCCAGGGTTCTGGGATCGAGCCCCGCATCGGGCTCTCTGCTCAGCGGGGAGCCTGCTTCCTCCTCTCTCTCTGCCTGCCTTTCTGTGATCTCCATCTGTCAAATAAGTAAATAAAATCTAAAAAAAAAAAATATTAAAAAAAAAAAAGGAAGTGGGACATTATTGGAGCCCACATGTGAGAGGATTCGATATATATGCAAATATGTCAACAGAAAATGACCACAAAGCCATGGCAGTGAGTGATCTCCATAAAGATGGCAGAGCAGTAAAAAGGAAACTACCTTTAAAAATTAAAAGGTTGCAAGTGCCAATAAAACATTAGGGTGATTACTGACCTTAGAAGGGCCTGCATTTGAGTTTACTGGTACAAGATGAGGCCAGACGGGCCAGATGCCTGTCTTCTTAGGACAAAGGTGATGAACCAGGTAGCAGGCAGATGATACTTAAAGGTATTGTCTCAGATCTCATTTAAGGAGGAAAGCAATGATCGATTGGGTTTGTTGATGCCTGCATTAACTAATTTCTCTTCGCTGAACACTTATTATGCACCTGGTATACACTTCAGACAATTTATCCAGAACTGTTTTGGGGTCAGATTGCTTAGACTCAAATACTGATCCTACAGCTTATTAGTATGTAACTTTGGTCAAATGACTTAAAACCTCTATGTCTCAATTTTCTCAGTGTAAATGAGGCATAATAGGGTTAAGCAAAATAAATGATATTTAATAGGGTTACTGTGAGGATTACATTATGAATGGATACATGTAAAGAATGCTTAGAACAGTACCAGCTACATACAAATGACAACCGGCTTTGTTAATGACTCTATTTTCATGGACTGCAGATGAACAAGCACACAAATACACACACACATGCATATACACAAAAGAAATGCCAAGAAAGTAGCCAACACAAAACCCATATGCAATTTTTAAAATATTCATTAGTTGAGTACATAGTAATGCCAACCCCCATGCTAGGAACAACTGCAGTGATGTATAGTATATGCCGTTGAGGAGAAGAGTCTAGTGGAAAAGTCAAAGATGAGATAAGCAATACGAGACATACAATATGGCAGACAGTTGTAATAATAACACAATGAGAAGAATGTTAACGCCCTCTGTAGGAAGGGGTGGGGGGGAGAAAGAAGGAAATATTAAACCGAGTCTTGGAAAATGATGAGAGTTTTCTAGGTGGCTGGGGAAGGAGAGAATTTTAGGCAGATTGAAGCAAGGTTTAAGGTTAACCTAGAGGATTCCAATTCTAGCATGACCATATGAGCGGCTCTGTGGACCCACTTCCCTGAAAGATTGGTGAAAACTATTCTTTTTTTTTTCTTTTCAGTGTAACAGTATTCATTGTTTTTGCACCACACCCAGTGCTCCATGCAATACATGCCCTCCTTAATACCCACCACCTGGCTCCCCCAACCTCCCACCCCCTGACCCTTCAAAACCCTCAGGTTGTTTTTCAGAGTCCATAGTCTCTCATGGTTCACCTCCCCTTCCAATTTCCCTCAACTCCCTTCTCCTCTCCATCTACCCTTGTCCTCCATATTATTTGTTATGCTCCACAAATAAGTGAAACCATATGATAATTGACTCTCCCTGCTTGACTTATTTCACTCAGCATAATCTCTTCCAGTCCCGTCCATGTTGCTACAAAAGTTGGGTATTCGTCCTTTCTGATGGAGGCATAATACTCCATAGTGTATATGGACCACATCTTCCTTATCCATTCGTCCGTTGAAGGGCATCTTGGTTCTTTCCACAGTTTGGCGACCGTGGCCATTGCTGCTATAAACATTGGGGTACAGATGGCCCTTCTTTTCACTACATCTGTATCTTTGGGGTAAATACCCAGTAGTGCAATTGCAGGGTCATAGGGAAGCTCTATTTTTAATTTCTTGAGGAATCTCCACACTGTTCTCCAAAGTGGCTGCACCAACTTGCATTCCCACCAACAGTGTAAGAGGGTTCCCCTTTCTCCACAACCTCTCCAACACATGTTGTTTCCTGTCTTGCTAATTTTGGCCATTCTAACTGGTGTAAGGTGGTATCTCAATGTGGTTTTAATTTGAATCTCCCTAATGGTTAGTGATGATGAATATATTTGCATGTGTCTGATAGCCATTTCTGTGTCTTCATTGGCGAAGTGTCTGTTCATATCTTCTGCCCATTTTTTGATATGATTATCTGTTCTGTGTGTGTTGAGTTTGAGAAGTTCTTTATAGATCCTGGATATCAACCTTTTGTCTGTACTGTCATTTGCAAATATCTTCTCCCATTCCGTGGATTGCCTCTTTGTTTAGTTGACTGTTTCCTTTGCTGTGCAGAAGCTTTTGATCTTGATGAAGTCCCAAAAGTTCATTTTCGCTTTTGTTTCCTTTGCCTTTGGAGACATATCTTGAAAGAAGTTGCTGTGGCTGATGTCGAAGAGTTTACTGCCTATGTTCTCCTCTAGGAAAACTATTCTTTAAAAAAATGTAAGCCTCTGTAGATGCTACATACACCAAATTTAAAAAAAAGTTATTCAAGAATTTCTACTAAAATTAAGTAAGAAAAGCGAGAGTCAATGGTATCTGAACTTAGACTCATGCCCTTGCTCCCTTTGCTCAGCTCGGTAAGATGAAAATTCCACTCCAGACTGGAACAGTCAAGAACACAGGCTTCCTTCTCTTCCAAGCTCCCAGTCAGAGGGCTATCCTTCTAGAAGGAGCAGGACATCAGCATTTCTCATCTGGCCCCCAGCTACCTGAGGCTAGCTGAGGTTAGGTTCTAGTAAAGTGCAGCTGAGAGGTGGGGCATCCCTTCTGCCCAGCCCTGCTGGTGGCACAGAGGCCCCACCTTGAACATGGGGTCCTGAACACACCTCATGTGCTGAGGGAAGGGGTTCCACAGTGGGAGAGGCAAGTCAAGGAGACCTGGGACCTTCGGAGCACCCCTCTCCTAAAACAGGGGTGTCACTCAGAAGTACAGCACTATCTACCCCCAGTATCATAGTTTCTAGATCAGAGGTCTTCCCTGGGAGAGAGAAGTAGACCAGAGCAAAAAGGGCTCTAAATCGCTTCGCAAAGGGACCAAGTCAATTTACAACAGAGTGTGAAGTTCAAGCCTAAGGGTGTTTTTGAAAAATAGTACAGCTGGTGAAGGACTACTGGGCTCCATTGGGCTATTAATGGATTCATTGGAGATACAGGGTAACCTGCAGGCCAGCTAGTTTTCCAGAGAGAAAAATGGAAAAGACAAGTAGGAGGATTTTGTCATTATAAACCTCAAACACTGACCTCAGGAAGCATCCCTTCAAAAAAGCAGGTTTATGGTATCAGTTTGTGGAGAAATTTATGCCCCATGGCATTGCTGAAGATTGCATAAATAGAACAATGACTGGAATTTAAGATTTAGTGTGGTCAAGGAAAGCAACAACCAAAGAGAGCGTTGTCAAAAGCACTGTCATTGCAGTGTGACTCTGGGGTTATCCCAGGCTGCCCTCTCTGAGAATCAATATAATTCATGGCAACAACGATGGAAATAGATTTCATCGAAATAATCCAGCCAGTCACTCAACTGGTTAAGTGAGCAATTACAACAATAGATAGTCTTTTCAACTGGGGGTTGAAATAGTGTTTGGACAATTGGGAAGCCACATGCAAAAGAATGAAGTGTGAGTTACCTCACACCACACACAAAAATGAACTCAAAATGGATCAAAGATCTGTATCTCAGAGCTCATACTATAAAACTTTAAGAAGAAAACATAGGGATAAATGTTTATAATCTTGAATTTGGCAATGGACTTTTTAGACACGACGCCAAAAGCACAAGCCACAAAAGAAAAACTAAATAAACAGAACTTCAACAAATTGAAAACCTTTCGTACAAGTGAAAAAAGAAACCACAGAATGAAAAAAATTGCAAATCCTATATCTGAAAAAGAACTTTTATCTAAAAGTATAGAGTAAACAATCCTGAAATTTGTATGAAATCACAGAAAGCCCAAAAAACCCCAAAGCAATCTTGAACAAGAAAAGCAAAGCTGGAGGCATCACAATTTCAGTTCAAGCTATATTATAGAGCCATAGTGATTAAGACAGTATGGTACTTGCTCAAAAACAGACACATAGAACAGAACAGAAAACCCAGAAATGAACCCACAACTATATGGTCAATTAATCGTCAACAAAGCAGGAAAGAATATCCAATGGGAAAAAGATAGTCTCTTCAATAAATGGTGCTGGGGAAACTGGACAGCTACATGCACTAGAAAGAAACTGGATCACTGTGTGACACTATATACACAAATACATTTAAAATGGATGAAAGACCTAAATGTGAGACCTGAAACCATAAAAATCCTAGAGGGGGAACACAGGCAGTAACCTCTTTGACATGGGTTGTAGCAGTTTTTTTCTATATAGGTCTCCTTATGCAAAAGAAATAAAGGCAAAAATAAACTATTAGGACTACCTCAAAATAAAATGCTCTGCATAGTGAAGAAAACAATCAACACAACTAAAAGAAAACCTATGGCATGGGAGACGATATCTGCAAATGATGTAACTGATAAAGGATTAGTATCCAAAATATATAAAGAACTTATAAAAATCAACACCCAAAAGACAAGTAATCCAATTCAAAAATGGGCAAAAGACATGAACAGACGGGGCGCCTGGGTGGCTCAGCGGGTTAAAGCCTCTGCCTTCGGCTCGGGTCATGATCCCAGGGTCTTAGGATCGAGCCCCATGTCGGGCTCTCTGCTCAGCGGGGAGCCTGCTTCCTCCTCTCTCTCTCTGCCTGCTTCTCTGCCTACTTGTGATTTCTGACTGTCAAATAAAAAAAAAAAAAGACATGAACAGACATTTCTCCAAAGACATCCAGATGGCTGACAGACACATGAAAAGATTGTTCTTTTTATATAAAATGACTAGAATAGGCAAATCCATAGAGATAAAGAGCAGATTAGTGGTTGCTTACAATTGGGGAGATGGGAGGTTGGGGAGGTAACAGCTAAGGAGAATGAAATTTCTTCTTCTTTTTTTAAAAGATTTTATTTATTTACTTGACACACAGAAATCACAAGTAGGCAGAGAGGCAGGCAGAGAGGGGGGGAAGCAGGCTCCCCACTGAGTAGAGAGCCTGATGCGGGGCTTGATCCCAGGGCTCTGGGATCATGATCTGAGCTGAAGGCAGAGGCTTAACCCACTGAGCCACCTGGTTGCTCTGAGTATGGAATTTCTTAAGGTGATAAAACTTCTCTAACATTTACTGTAGTATGGATGCACACATCCCTGAATAGACTAAAAACTATTTAATTATACACTTTAAATGGGTGAGTTGTGTGCTGTGAGACTTCTCAACATAGCTGTTATTAAAATGTTTTGAGGGATATCCAAAAAAAAAAAAAAGGAACCTAGAAGATAAAATAACCACTAATATTTCTTCCTTTTTTTTTTTAAGATTTTATTTATTTATTTGAAAGAGAATGAGTGAGAGAGAGCATGAGAGAGGAGAAGGTCAGAGTGAGAAGCAGACTCCGCAAGGAGCTTGGAGCCCAATGCAGGACTCGATCCTGGAAGTCCGGGATCATGACCTGAACCGAAGGCAGTCACCCAACCAACTGAGCCACCCAGGCATCCTAACCACTAATATTTCTTAAGTGTGTGTTTTGTGCTGCATACTCTGCCATCTGGAAAAAGTTTATGAGGTACTCACTCTGCACCAGGCACTTCTCTAAATGCTGAGATACACTGAACTAAACAAATTTCTTGCCCTGATGCAACTTACTTTTGAGTGGAGAGAAGTAGACAATAACTACATCCATATTAAGTAATGGTAAATGTTAATAAGAAAATGTTAATAAGGAAAACAAAGCAGGGTAAACAGACTGAAAATGGGGGGGTCGGGGGGGGCTGCCATTTAAAGCGGGAGGGCCAGGGAAAGATTTTCTGATCATCAGACAGAGCGGAAAGAAGCTGCACCCAGGAGGGAGAAGCTCAGAGCAGTAGGATCCCCTGAGGGTCAAGGCTTTAAGGTAGAGATACACTTGGAGCCTGACATATTACAAAAAGCAAAGGGCAATGTAGCCAGGGTGAGGTTAGTGAAGAGGACAATGGCATCAATGAGGAAGGCGGGGCTTGCGAACTGCAGTGGGATATTAAGAACACTTAGTGCTAGGGTCTTTCTCACTCCTGTGGACAGACCTGTTCTTAACCCCCTGGCAATACATCAAGGGCAACAACCAAGGGTCCCAACATCCAAGATGGGTGAACATAGTCTAGTCCAACATTTTTCAAAATGTAGGCTGCAACTTATTCATGGTGATATATTAATTTAGCAGGATGAAATCAGCATTTTTTCTGGAATGGAATTAAACACATTGGAACAGAATGGAAAATAGCCCTGTAGAATGGTTGTATGTGTGTATGTGCATCTGTGCCATGCATTGGTTGTCATATAAAATGTGTTTCTCCCCAAGGATCACATCGAAGTATCTGAACCTGACTCTAGCCCATCCCCAGCTCAGACAGCTCCACTGGAGCGCATGCAAACCTGCACCAAAAGGCACCTTGGCTATTGATTTGTATGTAGCCTCCTATCCTGACTGTCAACAATTTAATTGATCCAAAAGATGAACTCTCCTGCAGCTATGGAAAGAAAAAGGTCTTCTGTGTTAATTGAGACGTTTACTTTAAGCAAGGCAGGAACCCCATGTGCGTGTGTTTGCATTGAAATGAGTGTTCACTTCCTTGCTTTGTTAGTTACCACCTTCCTGGTCTGCAGGAGAACCCCAAGACCAAGCCAACAATATCCCTCTGGGTCTAGATACAACAGGTAGGGGAAGGGCTGGTGGCTGCCTCTCAGAAAAGTGCTAGGACCCTCAAAAGTGGAGTGTTGGATGTCGGACAGGTATAAACTTCAATCCTGATGCTGCTAACCCCCAACTGTGTGACTCTGGACAAGTCTTGGAGCCTTGGTGCCCTTGTCTGCAAAAAGAGATGGTCATTGTACCAACCTGCTAGGACTGTTGTGGGTGAATAATAATAACGGTCTCTACCTGACACAGCGCTTACAGTGACTACAGCTACTACAACTCTGGGAGATGAAGGATCTATTTTCCCCACTTGACAGATGAGAAAACTGAAGGTAAAGAGGTTCGGTAACTTGCTCAAGGTAGTATAGCATCAGCTAGTATACTGTGAGGGCTGAGCTTCCCACACACTCTGCTCGGTTTTAACAATGGTTGCTTAATGAAATAAAAGTTCAGAGCCAGTAGAGAAAACGATCTCTAAGAAGATTATGATCATCTTTAAGGCTGCTTACCAAGGACTTTGGGTTCTCTTTCCAGGCCCATAGTAGGATTACTTTCCCCCACCCTCTTGAATTTAGATATTTGCTTACTTTAGCTAATAAAATAGGAGTGGAAGTGATGTGTGCCACTTATGGGCAAAAGGTTTAAAAGAGAGCACGCAATTCAGCATGTTTTTCTTCTTCATTATCGTGATGATCATGAACAAGTAACAATAGGGACCTCCATTAACCTGTTTTTCTGAAAAGTCAGGACAACCAAAGACCTCCCAGCCAATACACCTTTGTCGCACTACTGTGAATGGGAAATGAGGTCTGGCTATGTTAAGACTCTGCATACTTGGGGTTATCTGTTACCACGGCAACACCTAGCCCATCTTGGCCGACACAGGCCCTTCCCAATCAGATGTAGCCACCATTCACTGAGCTCTGTGTGTCCGATGAAGTGTTAACCACTCTACCTACTACAGCTCATCTACCCCTGATCGCAACTCCACACAGAATTCCTATTAGCATAACCAACCATTCACAGATGAGGAAGCTGGGACTCCGAGAGGTTAGTTAAGTGCATTGGCCTACTTTACACAGAAGGGACCCAAACATAGATCACAAATAGTAATTCCCTCCACCACTCATGGGAACCGAACCAGCAGTGTACCAGAGCCAACTGGTACCACCTTGTGAGACTGGATTCTGGGCATCTCTTCCCACATTCATATCCAGCGAAGTTACACTGCTTACCCTGAAATCCACCATGGTGGGAGGATTTACACCATGGAAATTGGCAAATATTACAAATCAGGGCTTTTTTTTTTTTTTTTTTTTTTTTAAATAGAAGAGCTGACTTACCACTACACACAGATTGGCCCCATATTATCTGAGTCGGCCATGCTGAGTTCTAGTCCACAAAACTCACCCAGGGAAATTCCCAAGAGCTCCCGCAGGACCCCTTGGGATTCCCAAAAGTGTTTTTAGCTGATAACAAAGAATCTGTAGTGAGACTAGCACAAAGCAGGGGCACGGCAAGTTGAACTGTTAAGCGTAAGAAGAGAGAAGGTGCTCTACGGGGTATCTAAAAAACGGGCTGCGAGAGCAAGAGGAAGAAAAAAGAAAAAAAAAACTCGGTGGAGGAAAGAAAGGCCTTCCAGTCAGGAGAACAGAGTCTTTAATCTGTGGAGCACACATTTTGTTAAGTCTGCATAATTCATGAAACACAAGAACATCCCGAGGACAGCTGAAGTTCAGGGCAGAAGATCAAGTTGACAAGATTAGCTTTGGGGTAAAACACACAGGGGGGCCTGGCTGCTGGAACTGACCTATATTTCTCCGTGTTTACACCGCAGCAGGAGCTGTCTCTGTGCATCCATCATCCCAACCGGGCTTTGCGGCAGCCACGTTCTCCCCGGGGGCAGAGGCCTGGGGAGCGCAGAAGGAACCAGAAGGACGACTAGCGTGTTGGGTTCTGGTGGCTGTTCCCACATATCCAGACTACCGTACTCATTCTTGGGACAACAAGGACAGTAAGTCTGCCACTTACACGTGGGAGGTGACCTTGGGCAAGTGACCTTACCTCTCTAGGCCTCAGTTTCTTCTTCTGTGAAGTGGGGCTGGTAAAAGCTCCTATTTTGTAGGGCTGTCATATGCGATGTCTGGCACCTAGTAAGGGCTTATAAGTCGTAGCTGTTAACGTTTATGACTACGGGGAAGAAGAAGAATGGGAATAATAATTATAATATTTAACAGTGCCAGATACTATTCTGAGAGCTTTGCTTAAAATAAATCCTTTAATCCTCCCAGCGAGCTTATGAGATGGGTACTATTAGGGTCTAATAGTGCTAAAGCAGGAGAGAAAGCATTTGCCCCGGTTACGGTAAGTGGTGGGGCCAACCGGTTACTGAGCCCCTGTTAAGCACCGAGGCGCTTACAAACATTCTCTCTTATCTCACCTGCATGGCTTGGACAGGTACGTTTGTTTCCATTTTAAAGATGAGCGACTGAGGCTCCAAGAGTCAAACTGGCTAACCTTGGGTCACTGAGTGAGTAAGCAGCCAAGTGGGAATTCAAGACCAGGTCTGTTTCTCTCTAAGTGCTGGTTCATTCAACCATCTTCATGCCCAGAAAGAAAAGCAGTCACCCTCCTCAAGGCTCAACATGTATTCGGCATTTAAGATAGGCAAGACACTAAGCTCCTCCCAGGCAAGCTCTTATTAAAACAGCTGCAGGAGGTGGGGATTTGTCCCCACTTGATGGAGTAGACAACTGAGGCACAGAGAGGTTGGCCTCGCGCCCCAGGCCACACAGCTAGAAAGTGGCAGAGCTGGGATGTGAACCCAACCATCCTAACTCCAGAGCTTCCTTGGCCTAAGTTCTGTTGAGCTATATAATATCTATTCCATGGATGCGCCTGACCTGTGTTAAAGAAAAAATTATTCCTGATATTCGTTAAAGAATGGTAAGGTAGACTTTATTCCTTGTGCGGGGGTTGGGGGAGACCACTGCCTTAGGTACAGGGACCACCACAGTGGGATTTTACAGGAGGTAAGAGAGTGGGGTCAATACAAGGAAAAGTGGGACTTTGTCACCTGCCACAAAAATTCCAGGTCCTTTCCCTTTGACCAATGCCTGGATAGACTTGACAGGGAGATGGGTGGGGGACCCACAAAGGAGCTGGAGAGAAAAAGGAAGATGGTTGAGGGAGGGGCAATGTTGGAGCTAAAGATGATGGACAGAGGGCACCTGGGTGGCTCAGATGGTTAAGCGTCTG
The DNA here is from genome assembly GCF_963455335.1 of Martes martes. Classification (NCBI taxonomy): domain Eukaryota; kingdom Metazoa; phylum Chordata; class Mammalia; order Carnivora; family Mustelidae; genus Martes; species Martes martes. Next base: position 78,581,119 of record NC_137901.1, read on the forward strand.
CCTTTAGCTCAGGTCATGATCCTGGGGTCCTAAGATCGAGTCCCACATCCAGCTCCCTGCTCCTTGGGGAGCCTGCTTCTCCCTCTGCCTCTGCCTCTCTGTGTCTCAGGAATAAATAAATAAAATATTTTTTTTAAAAAAGATGATGGACAGAAAGCCAGACCAATGGACTGGACCAGCCCTCCCTCTCTCTGGGCTCCCCATCCTGCCTCCCTGGCAAAGAAGGAACTCCGGGACTTCCCCAGGTGTATCTGGCAGGTCTTGAAACTGCCAGTTAAAGCAGAACCAGGAAGATCCCTTGGTCTCTTTGGAGACTGAGCCACTATGTCCAGCTCTAGGGCTCCCTTCACCTCTCCTGACAAGGCAGCATTAGGGACCTCCACGAGGGAGGCCCCTCCTTGGTGTGCTTGGCTAGAAAGATTTATTAAAGCAGAACCTTCTGAAGTGAAAAATAAAGGTCAGAGGCTGTGGGCTGGATGGACTTCCAGGCAGTGTCTGATACAGTAGGGCTAGGAGCTGCAGGCACCCTTGGCTCCATTAACACCTCCCTGACCTCCGTGCAAGGTTGGCTGGGGGTGGCCGAGTGGGAGGGGCCCCATTCAGGGAGGAAATGTCATGTCTCCTGAAGGGGCTGGACTGGACTCCAGTTTGGGGAGAAGTCCATCTTGCAAGGAGCTTACCCTCTAGAACCTCCGGACCTGTTCAGGCTGACAACTGGTTACTGCTGTGTCTCTCCTCTGTTCAGCCCTCACAATGGAAGCCTTGCAATTTCTCAGATGGCCTACAAGACCCCGAGGGACCTGGCCCCCTCCCACCTTCCTAGTTCATGTCACAGTCGTCTTCACATCGTTCAAGAAATGCTGTGCTAGCATGTGGTCCCTGTCTACTCTAGGCTGTTTCTCTTCTCCCAGACTTGCCCTGCTGTCCCTCCACCTAGAATCTCCTTGGTCCTCTCCCATCCACCAGGATGACCCTAGCCATCCTTCCTGATCCTCCTCAGACTTCCCAACTATCCCCTTGCTCCCCGCCACCCCCTGACAGTGTAGAGCTCCATGCTGGATGAGTTCTGTAGGACTGCTGTTACCACCAGCTGGTGGCCCAGAGCAGACATTCATTTCCTCGAAGCTCTAAAGACTAGAAATCTGAAATCGAGGTGTTGGAAGGGCCAGGCTCCCTGAAGCTACCGGGGCAGATCCCCTGCTTATCTCTTCCAGTTTCCAGTGCCCCAGGTGTCCCTGGCAGCCCTTGGCTTGTGGCCACTCCACTCCAACTTCCGCTCTCCCTTCACATGGTCTCCTTCCCTGTGTCTCTTCTCCTCTTCCTCCAAGGACACCACTCACTAAATTTAGGGCCCCACCTAATCCAGTAGGCTCTTACTGAACTAATTACATCTGCAAAGACCCTATTTCCAAATAAGGTCACATTCGGAAGTTTCCAGGTAGACATGAATTTTGCAGAGACCAGGATTGCAAGCTAGTATGATCCAGGAAAGCTTCCAACAGAAACGGGGTCCCTGAGGTTGGCTCCTGCTTGCATAGGCAGATACTCCACCTGGGAAGACCTGCTTGAGCCAACACCTAAAGGTGGGAGCCAGTGACCCCTTGAAAGCTTCCCTGGAGGATTCGAGCCTGTGCCTGATAATATCTTTTTCAAGGCCTCCACGACCCCTCCCATTCGCTTACCCCACTTAAAACGATGTGGCAGCAGAAGAGAAATACTGAACACGTTTAAACAGAACCCATCAGCTAATAAAACTGAAAGCAATAATCTGTCACTTTGAAAGTATGAACCAACACGTTTCTCAAGAAGCTTTCTATTCTAGTAATAACACAGGACTAGTAAACTGCTTGCTTCTCTCTCTATCTGTGCATTTCCAAATAATGAATGTCAAGTCATCTTTAGGAGTATTAAATACCCAGGTGGCCAATGCAACCGGAGAGCAGGCACATTATTCATTCCAAAAGGCAAGGGAAAAAGCGAAACCCAAAGCAATGGAGAGAATGGAATCAGAGACTTGGGGGTTCAAGCTCTGCCTCCATCACTTACTGACTTCTGCCCCTGTGACCTCATGAGCCTCAATTTCCTCATGAGAAAAATGAGGATAATCATCACACCTCCCTCTCTGGTTCATTTTGAGATTAAGTGCCTGGCAAAGAGTGAGCACCCGGTAATCTTCTTAAAATAAACATTTTTGGATAATGATAGGTTGCTGTTAGAGCTCTGAAACAATATATTTGTATTATAAAATAAAGCAAATAAGCGGCTTATTTCGTGTTGTTAGGAGTCAAGGTTTTCAGTTTAAAGGAGACACAAATATAAAATCAAAAGAAAAAATAATGCATCCTCAGTTTGAATTAGAATTATCAGTATGAACTCTTGATGTAGTTTCTCCTAAAAACCATGCATTTCCTGACTGCTCTCTTAAAATGCATAGAAACAGTAGCTAACCCAGGAGCAATGAGCACTTCCAGCCCTAGACTATGGCCTTAAATATCATTTTCCTATTCAAAGAAATCTAAACTCCTCGGAGAAATGGCTGATTCTTGGCCTTGGGCAGAAAATATACAAGATAAGCAAGAAAATGCTATCATACCAAAGGGTAAAAAATGCTGTTGATATGTTAGGGTCACTTACAAAGCGCTCAAGAGCCAACCTGAATAGTTTCCCACTAGCCAAAGACGAGATAAGTTGAGCGTCAATAATAATGATGCAACAGAGCTAAATTCATCAAATATGTTAAAGATCTATAAATTCATAATGGTAGAAACAACTAATTCAGCTCTTTCTTTTATATTAAAATCCTTACTTCCAAGCCTACCAAGGAAGATCTAATCAGCCTCTTTGTCACAGAGGAAACTGAGGCTCAGAGAGGTAACGTCTCCCACCCAAAATCACACAGCTTATAAGAGGCGGAGCCAGAATGCCAAGCCAGTTCTATGACCTTGCAAAACTGGAGAAAGTATTCAATAAAGGAACTTTCCCCCACCACCCCTTCCCATTCAAGGCTATGGGAAGGGAGATAAAAATGGGGAGGATGAGAATGACCAGAGTTTCATCCTGCTGTCCCTTGTTACAAGCAATAGATGCTGGTGAGCATGTAGTTGTTGGGCGTGTTGTTGAGCATGTAGCACATGCACGTTAAGTGATATTGGAGCCAATTATAACCTTTCACTCTCATGAAAACCCACACCAGCCTTACAATGGTCTTTGGTTTTGGAGGGGTATCTGGCAAGACATTTCTAAGGTACTTCCTGATTCATGTCTGTACCTTCCTGCTTGAGATCAAAGTGTCTTAAAGAGTGGTCTGGGGGTGGTGGGGAAGAGTGGTCTGGGGACTATTTTTACCTATCACCCAGGTTATTGTTTAAAAATCAGATTCATGGGCCCCATCTCAGATTAAATCCACCTCTGGTGGACATCCTTCAAACGCCCTTCTGGGTTCAGCTGCACTTGGCTTTCCTTGGTGCTTCTGGCTGGGTTAAGTCATGCCTCCTGGATCCTCTTACCTCTCTCCTACAGCACAGTTCAAGATACAGAGGCTAAGTCATTTTCACCACTGTGTCTCCATCACCTGGCACAGTTCCTGGCACACTGTAGGTCAATATTTTTAGCCAGCTTCCTTGGGAGGATGTCACGACATTAACATTTGAGAGGCACTGTCCAGCATCCCCACACTTTCATGGGAGACATCCTCCTTCGGGGCCTCCCTGCCTCCACCTCCCCCCATTCAATCTACTCCTCACTACAGCCAGGGAGTTCTTTCTGGAAGACAAGTCTGAAGTGGCAGTCCTCTTAAAACCGTCCAGTGGCTTCCCAGGGTCCTTAGGATAGGGTCCAAATATTTTAGCTCATTAATGCTCTCCAGTCTTGTTGGCCATGGCTCCCACCACTCCTACCACCCACTGTGCACTCCCATCATGGAAACTCTTACCCTTCTCCACGTTCACTCATGCATGTCCTTCTCTTCCATAATGCCTCTGCCCACTACCCACTCTCATGCTACCCCTGTCCATCTCTCCAAAATCCTACTCATCCTTCAAACACCCTTCTGGAATCACCTGCACTTGGCTTTCCTTGGTGCTTCTGGCTGAGTTAAGTCACCCCTTCTGATGCCATTACCTCTCTCCTACAGCACGGTTCAAGACACAGAGGCTATGCCATTTTCAACACTGTGTCTCCATCACCTGGCATAGTTCCTGGCACACTGTAGGCTCACAAGGCTTATTAAATAAGTGGGTGAATAAGTGGGTGATCCCTAATCAATACCAATTTTTTTGCATGCTGCCTCTTGGGTCAGGGGGCTGTGATCTTCACAAAGGAGGTGAGGGGTAGGTGTTTTCCCTCAAAGATACCCCCTTCCACTTAAATAACTGGCCCCGTTGTGATACGTGACAGTCTGCAAACTCCTTCAATGAGTTTGAGCTTCCTTCAACAGCCCTGGAAGGCAGGCAAGGCTAATCTTGGTATCCCCATGATGGAAGTGAGTGTGTTCATGCAGATAATTCAGGGTGCCCGTTTTATCCATGTCATTCCCTGTCATGTTATATGCTAGAAGCCTCCCCGCTATCCACATTTGACTAGACCAGGGCTGTATGCTTGATCTCAGTGACCCAGCCAGGTTCTCTCCTGAGAATTTGAATTGACAAAGAAAGGATTTCCTTGGGGGTGGTGTTTCCCATTTTTTAATCCTATAAACTGAGCCAGTGAGCAGAGAAAAGCAGAGAGGGCTCACTAGGTGGTTTTGGAAAGAGAGAAAGAAAAAGACTGGTCTTCTTGGTTTTGGATCTCCATTCAGTGCCCAGATGAAGTCTCTTCAAGGGCCAGCTCTGAGTCCTGACTCTGGGTCTCAGGAGTACCTTTACTGTCATTCCAATTAATCTCTCCTTACTAGAGTTCATTTGTGTAGGTTTCTGTTCCTTGGAAACACACAAGCCTTGGCCCAGATGGAGATGTGGAAATGTAAGCAGAAGGCAGAGCACTGGCTGCGAATCAGAAGGCGTTAGTAGCTTGGTAAGTGAGTGACCAGGAGACCTCCAGCAAAGCATTTCATCCCTTCAGACCTCAGCTGCCCCTCCTGCAAAGTGGTAGCAGTGATGATGTCTACCACACAGGATCAAATGAGTAGGATATGTAGAAGCAGTCTGTAGCTACATAATTAGTAAGTGAAGTAACCTGTCTTCGGTCCCTCTAATGGTTGGAGAGTTGGGCATCATGATGGGGGACCAAAGGAAGAGCAACTAGGGAGAGCCTGAGTGTCATTCGACCAAGAGTCACTTGGTACAAACAGCTTCCTGGGAATGGAGCCACCTGGGAATGAGGGGTGCCATGGCCTCATCCAGAGGTCACCAGCTTCAAAGAGATACAAGGCTGGAGAGTAAACCCCAGCTGCTCTAAGGGGGGAAGGAACCATCCCCCTCTGGTTCCACTAAAACATCCATTTCTTCCTCTGTGTCTGTGAGCTCCAAGGGCAGGATGGTGTCCATCTTGCATGGGGCCCGGCACACAGCAGGTGCTCAAGGCCGAATGAGTATCTGTTTTTCTCTGTCTCTACCTCTGTTTTAATGCCTTTCTCTGCACTGCATCTCTCTGCTTCTCCCTTCCCCGCCTCACCTCATCTCTCCCTTGTCTCTCTCTGCCTACCCCCCTCTCCAGTCTCCCTCTATCCTATATGTTTGCCTCCACCTCTCCCGCATCCTCTCCATCTCCTCCCCACCTCACCCCACACTCACACCTGCCCCAAACCTCTCTCTCACGCCAGCTCCCTTTGTCTTCGGCCCACTCCCGTTGCCTGGTAACAGCCCTCCCCAGGCAGCCCCCTTGAAACCATAGCAACGGGCAGCCTAAGACTCGTCCATTCGTCTCCCTTTTGTCCCTTGCATTGCACGTGGATGCTCCAATTACAGGTACTCAGGCGGCGATGCCTTTGTCCGTGGCCCATTCTCTGCGCAGCCGGCTCCCGGACCCAGAAGCTGTTGGGTGCTACCGCACAAAGCGCCTTTGTGCTTCCTCGGTGCCCCCACCGCGCTGCACTCAAGGACACGGAGAGTCCAAACTCTGCTCTGACACCCGCACTGCGGGCTGGTGGTGGGAGAGGGGAGGGGAGAGTGGCGTCCATGGACTCACAGATGTCCTGACCCAGCAGCCCCTGGAAGAGAAACTGCGGGCCAGAGGGTCAAGGAGGGTAGTGGCCCCAGCTGCCCACTGCCGGCTCTGTGCCCCTCTGGGCTCCGACCTTCCTTCTGTCTATTCCTCTAGTGCCTACCTACGTCATCCTCAAGCCACAGAACCGGTGCACATTCTGTTCCCTCTAGCCCAGATCTTCCCTCTCTTTGCACATTCAACCCCTACCCCACCTTCAGATGCCAGCTCCAGCTCCCCTTTGGGGTGAACCCTCCTGCACCCCCTCCACTGGCTACCACAGGCCCCTACGTTGTGGCCTACACAGTTGCAAATATATATATAAAATTTCTTGAGCGGCATATTAGTTTCCCAGGGTTACTGTAGCTGATTACTGCAAACCGGGTAGCTTCAAACAACAGACATTAACTGTTTCACAGTTCTCGAGGGCCGGAGTTTGAAATCAAGGTGCCAGCAAGGCCATGCTCTCTAAAGGCTCTAGGGAGAATTCTTGCCTCCTCTTGGCTTCTGGTGGGTGCCAGCATTCTTGCCATTCCTTGGCTCCTAGACACATGACCCTGATCTCTGTGTCTGGTGTTACGTGGCAGTCTCCATCTGTCTCTCTGTCCAAATTTCTCCCATAAGGACAACAGTCATTGGATTAGGGCCCATCCTAATCCAGAATGTCCTCATCATAACTCGACTGTATCTGCAAAGAATCTATTTCCAAATAAGGTCACATTCTGAGGTTCAAGGTGAATATGAATTGGGGGCGGGGGGCAGGTGGGAAACACTATTCAAGCCAGTACGGATGATTATTTCTCCTCTGGATTTATAAGCCCTGTGACCTCAGCAAAGGCTGGTACTTTGCTCATCACTCTGTCTCCCAGGGCTCAGCACAGTGCCCAGTCAGTGAAGAAATCCGTTGATATTTAGTGAGTGAATGAGCTAACGAGACTTGCTTCGCCTGCATGAGCCTTAGTACTCCTCATGCACACGACAGGAATCAGAGCATCGCTTCAAAGGATGGATGAGGAGGAATCCACACCTGACATGTAGAGAATGCTCACAAATTGGTAACCATGCGTTTTAGGTGCCTGTAACTGTTATGACAAATTATCACAGAGATCAGAATCAAGGTGTCAGCGGGGCCATCCTCCAAAGGCTCTAGGGAAGAATCTTGCCTTGTCTCTTTCATCTTCTGGTGACAACAGATACTCCTTGGCTGTGGCTCTATCCCTCCATCTTCCCACGGCCTTTTCCCTTGTTCTGTGTCTTCTAGGGGCACTGGTGGTTAGATCTAGGGCCCACCCAGAAAATCCAGGACTATCTCAACTTGAGATCCTTATTTACACCCGCAAAGATCTTTTTTTGTCGCAAAGTCAGATTCACTGGTTCCAAGAGGTCGATGAGGACGTATCTGTCGGGGCGGGGAGTGGCACACCTGCTACACCATGATTATTTTTTTCCGTAATTAAAGTCCAAGCTCTGGTTGCAGGCAATGTACACCCATTCAGCGTTTCTGAAGACCAAGTGGTTACTGGTTCTGGAATCTACTCATTTTTATTTAATTTTTGCAATGACCCTGAGAAGGTAGAATGTGTTCTTTCCATTTTTAAGTGGAGGCAAAAGAGGCAGAGTGGCGAAGTGATTATCCCCCAATTTCCAAACCCAAGAATAGGCCAGGGTCCCCAAATGCACCCTAGTCTCCCTCCCTACCAGTGTGTGCATAAGCCATTTTCCTGCCTTTGCTGGCTGGGTCTGTTTATCCACCAGTTTCCTTTCCCCTAGGTGTCTCTTCTTCAAGAGGCGTTCTCTAACCCCCATGCTGTGTTAGGGTCCCCCTTTCAGTTTCCAAGATATCCTCTATAATTTGGTTTCTATTTTTGTGTCCTTCCTCCGAAGGATGAAGTCCTGGAGGGGAAGGACTGAGCCTAGTTCAATGCTGCATCATCACCGTTGACCACGGAGCCAGTCATAAGCTTTTACAGAAGTGAAATTATAGGTGTAGTGTTGTTGCCACAGACTTACTCAACTGAACCCTCTTATTATCAGTTACATGAATATGATCACTTGTTCAACTAAGACCTCAGTCCCACAGAAATCCTGGTTTTGAGAAGGCTAGTGGACCTCTAGTCCTAGGATTCAAATAATTGCAGTTTTAAGACTGGGTAACTGGCCAAATGTTAGTGCCATTATGAGGAATTCCAAGAATCAATAGGGTAGACCAATGCTTATCAAACATTCATGGGCACACAAGTCACCCGGGGCTTGTTAAAAATGCGCATCCTGATTCACTTGGTCTGAATCGGGGGCAGGATTTGAGATTCTGCATCTACAAGCTCTCGGATGCTGCTGCTGTGACTACCTAGCCCGGGGGCAGGCTGGAGAAGCCAGGTTGCAGCTCATCGGAGCGGGAGGCCAAAGACGATGACTGAGACTGGCAATGCTGAGTTTGAGCTGCTGAAGTGTTTCTCCAGTGAATATTTCAATGGGGGTGGTTAGAAACGCAGGGCCAGGACTTGGAGAGAGCAGTGGGGGCCACACCTTCCGATACGGCATGCCACATGACATCGGTGAGCTTGTGTAGGGGCCAGGAAGAAAACAAAGATCTGGGGGGAAATAGCCACATCTGGGGGAAGGGAAGAGAGAGAAACAGAAGGAGCAAGAGAGACTTGGAGGAGTTGGGAAGAGAGAGAAAGCAGGGGTGTGAAGCAGACGCCTCATCCCAACCCCATAGGCCCTTGGCCCGCCTGAATTCATCCACAGCTGCAGCCAATAATTTTCCCATGAACAAGCTTCCCACCTTGAAGGCCTCGGTCAGTCTGTCCTCAGCTTGAGGACTTCTTTCAGCAGCAGAGGACCTTGCTTGACCTTGGGAAGACTCAACCCAAACGTGTAAGCGAGTTAACACATGAGGGCAGGGGGGCAACTCTTAACCAGTCCAGTGTGGGAGTGGATAAACACCCCCGGTCCTTGGTTCTCTGGTTCGGAGGCAGGGTTCCTCGGGAGAACGAAGCTCCACGGGCCCACAGCGGCGACCTCCTGGATGACACACCTCTCCCCGGCTTTTCCCCCTTCCCTATCTCACTTCTGCCTTCCCTCCCCTAAGTCCTTTTCTCAGGTCCACTTTGAGGAGGGAGAACTCCACACTAAGATGGGTGAGTGGCCATCCTACAGGGGACGAAGTGCACACGGCAGATCCAAAGTACGAGGGTTATCGCAAGACGTGGAAGGAGTTTTAAGCCTGTCTTGCAAAGAGGCCCTCACCTCCGCTAGCCCAGGCAGGTAAAGGAACTGAGGGAGGCAAGGACTCTCGTGATTAGAGTCACCGATTTCTCCTGGGAATGAGGAAGCCTTTGGGGGCAGCTCCAAGGAAGCACCCCTCCCCGCAGCATCGGCACCACCAACACCCCCTGCACCGCCGGAGGGCAGACACTGTCCTGGGAGATCGGCAAAGCCTGAGGAGGAGGGTAAAGTTTGCCCGGCTCGGTTCACCTCCCTGAAAAGATGCTCTGGCTACAGCTGCGATACATAACACACAAGCACAACTAATAAAACTGATTGTAAAGCACTTTGCAGATCCAAAGTGCCCCATAAATGCTAAATAAGAAAATTAATCTTCGCTACAAAGAACTCACGTTGCGAGACTGGAATGGTTTTGAGACGGTGCCAGGGTAAGGGGAGTGTGTGCCATCTCCCCTCCCATCTCTGCCTTTACTCTCCCCTCGCCACAAGTGTATGCCTAGGCACTCCTGAGCAGCACGCGACGTTCTCACACGCACCCCCAGCACACACTCCCCAATACACAAACCCCCGCACACAGGCAGCCCACACACATATGCACAGAGACAGTTTCATAACCATGCATCTACACTCAGATGCACCCCGACACACAGAACCCACACCCACACTCCTCTCCTCACCTGTGTGCGCCCAGAGACGCCTTCAGAGCCAGGCATACGCACCTAGACACACACATATAACACGCCCACAAGGGTTCACGCACACTCGCTGTTTCTCACACATCCCATCTTCTAAAGCACCCCCCAACACTGCCGCCGAAACTTTTTGCACTGGTCACCACACATTCATCCCAAGGCCCCCTCACACACAAAGCACCCCCTTCCGCGCATACCAACACATGGTCTCACACATGGCCTCCACCCATGTTGCAGGATCTCGAATCAGTGCGTGAAATTCTTCACAGCCTCCTCGCATTAAAACCGTATATCCAAGCCCTTTGTGACATGACTTCCTCTTACTGCAGACTTCGTTTCCTTCCCCGCCCACTGACAGTGGCCGTGGCCGCATGATTTGCTCTGGCCCACGGAACATTCGCAGACGTGAACAGAAAGGTCTGGATGTGCTTGTGAGCCTCAGAGCGTTCTCTTGGTCTCCAGGGATCTGCCAGGAGCAGAGCGTGATGATGACGGTGAACGTGGGGCGGATATGAACTTCATGTGCCCGGGGAGCTTGGCCCAGCTGGATCCACAGCCCGAAGCAGAGCTGCCCAGCCAAGTCCCGTCTAGATCAGCCACGTTGCAATTGGCCCACAGACCTCTCAGACTACACTAGAGGATGGAAAACTGCAGCCCGGGGACAAACTGGACCTATGCCTATTTTGGCACATAAAGGTTTATTAGAAGACAGCCACGCCCGCTCATTTATGTATCCTCTACGCTGCTTTCACCCCACAAAGGTAGAGTTGAACAGTTGCAACAGACACTGTATGGTCAACAAAGCCAAATGTATACACCATCTGTGCCTTGACAGCAAAAGTTGTCCAATTCCTAGAATAGATGCAAGTTGTTGTACAGCTCTGGATTTTGGCATTTAGTTTGGTCCGCAGCATTACTGTGGCAGCAGCTGATTAGTTCATATGAAACAATACAAACACTTCAGATACCTTCTCCCATCTATTGAGTTTTGTTCCCATGTACCTATGGGCACACATGTTTCATCTCATAGACTTACCCGGAGGCATCGTCAGACACAAACACGTCCGTGATCTGCACATACACGGGTGCATTCACAGTTCTCAAGGGCCCACACTCAGATCCACATACAGACTTATATGTAAGTGCACACACACACACACACACACCCCTAAGATACTGCTTCACAAGGGCTCCCACATCACTTAGGCGTTGCTCCACACGCCACTCATATACCCGCAGGCCCACATACCTCCGCACGAAAATGAACCCATGGGCATCTATATACGCTTTCTGGTCCCACTTCAGCTTTCTTGTCTGTTTAAAACAAAAACAAACCTTAAATTTCCCAAAAAGTCCAGGCTCTTCCGTAGAAATTCTTTGGGCTACTGGAGGCACCTGACTGGCTCAGTCCATCAAGCGTCCAACTCTTGATTTCAGCTCAGGTCATGATCTCATTCATGGTCATGGGATGGACCCCGCCTCGGGCTCTGCACCCAGCACAGAGTCTGCTTGGAATCTCTCTCTCCTTCTCCCTCTGCCTCTCCCCCTCCTCTCTAAATAAATGAATAAATAAATAAAATCTTAAAACAAAATTCTCTGGGCTACCAAAAAGTGTTCTTGCCAGCCTAGATCTCAAAAGACTAAGAGCCTTGACTCTGAGGGCCACGTGAACCCTCCTCGGGCAGAAGGGAGTGGGCTATCCAAGATTTCGTACCCGCTGGTAGCCATGACTCCAATTTCTGATATTGCTGAGAGCAGAAAGAGGATGCATGACCACCAAACGGACAGAGAGACTGCCTATCTGACAGACTGACTTCACCTTCTGCCCCAAACAGCCCCTTTGTCCCCAGGTTTTCTTCCTTTGAGCACCTTCCTTTCCCTCTTTATGTCCCTTGTCTGGTCCTCGCTGCTCTACTGTGGCAGCTCTTACAATAGAGTCTTACACTGCTACGTAGTTGCAATGGACTGGATTATGACCCTCCAGAATTCGTATGTTGAAGCCCTAATGCCCAACATGATGGTATTTGGATCACATTGGATCCAAAGGACCGGCCTTTGGGAGGTTGAGATGAGGTCATGAGTGTGGGGCCCTCGTGATGGGATGAATTCTCTTATAAGGAGAAACACCAGAGAGCTTGTTTTCGACCCCACCCCCGTGAGTACCCTGCAAGACTGTGATCATCTACAAGCCAAGAAGAGAGTCTTAACCAGAAACCAACCTTGCTTGCATCCTAACACTAGACCTCTGACCTCCAGAACAGTGAGATGATGTCTGTTGTGTAAGCCGGCCATCCACGGTGCTTGTTAAGGTAGCCCAAGCGGACTAAGACAGTGGTGTTGCCCATGGCTATGTGCCAACTGAGACTAAGGTCCATGACGCAGAGTTCTCTGTTTATTCCTGGAGCCCCAGCATGTTGGACGGTGTCCAGCACATCCCAGGTGCCGCAGAAAGATGAATAAATGAATGTGTGAACAAATGCAGGTGTTGCTTCCAATGGCAGGATTAAAAATATCTTGAAGACATGAGCTTTATCTCCTCTGTAATGCCCCCAGAGTTTTTACAATTCACATAAATTGGAAGAAGGAAAGGAAGGGGAAGGCAAAGAAGGGGAAGGCAAGGAAGGGGAAGAGAGGGAAAGAGAGAAAAATGGAAGAAAAGGAGAAGGCCTGAGGGGAAGCCAGTTGAAGAAAAGAAGCAAGAAAATAGGAAGAACAGGAAACAAAGGACAAAATGTGAATTCTTTGCCTGTCTCCACCAGCTGTGTGACCTTGGACATGTTACTTAACCTCTCTGAGACTCCATTATTGTCTTCAGCAAAATGGGGGTGATCATAGTGGCTAACACGAGACTTTCTGAGGATAAAATGAGCTGATCTATTCAGAGCTCGCACTGCGTGGAGAGTGCTGAGTGGTCCAGGAAGCAGAGCGGCAATGAGAATGACAATGAAGGTGACCCCGTGGTCAGCGGCAATTAACAAAGGGAGGGGAGAGGGAGGAGGAAGGGAAAGGGTGGAGAGCTGGCTGATTTGGAACCAGGCCCTTCGGAAGGAGAGTCTGCGGCACCACAGAAGCCAGGTGGGATGCCTGGTGTGGGGGGACCAGAGCAGCGGGCCAGGTGAGCACACAGGGTTTGGGAGTCAAGCAGACTGAGGTGCCAACATCAGCAACCCCAGTGTTTGGCTGGAAGACGTTGGGTAAGTGGCTTCCCCTTTCTGGAGCACCAGGTCCTTGTCTATAAAACTGGCATAATAAAATACCTCCCTTGTGGGATGGCTTTGAAGATGACAACTGACACAGGAGGCAGTTTGGTAAAGTGCCTGTCACTTAACACGCAGATGATAACTGGCCCCAATTCCTCACTGCACCAGTGTCAACATTTATGGATTTTCTTCAAACAGCTCAACGACCTGGACTTCTTCTCCCTCACATGCATTTATCCTATTTTTCTCCCCCTCTTCCTTCTCTTGTATTATGTAACTTTTTTATTTTATTTTTTTTTAATTTTTTAAAAAAGATTTTATTTATTTATTTATTTGACAGACAGAGATCACAAGTAGGCAGACAGGCAGGCAGAGAGAGAGGAGGAAGCAGGCTCCCCACTGAGCAGAGAGTCTGATGTGGGGCTCGATCCCAGGACCCTGGGATCATGACCTGAGCCGAAGACAGAGGCTTTAACCCACTGAGCCACCCAGGTGCCCCTATGTAACATTTTTAAAACCACATGTTCATTCAGCTGTTTCTCACCACTTTTGTCCTATTGACAAATAAACATATAAAAATAAAATAAAACCATTTTAAAGAGAGTTTTTTTCCTTTAAAGTTTCTTTGATAACGGAATTCCCATAAAGCTCTGAATTGTGCAAATACATCCTTGTAATTTTTTGTGCCTGGGCTATTTACACACACACACACACACACACACACACACACGTTTGCTGAAAGAACACGCTATGCACTTGGTAATGCCCTCTGCATTCCTTATGAGAATATGCCATTATAATAAAATATAATATATTCATCATTATATTGTGATGCCCTCCGTCCTTGTCCTAAGAATAAGCATTTAATAAGTTATACCACACTTAACCCCCCCAACCTCCTAATGAAGTTGTTACCGCTTGGAATGTAGAGTTTTTTTTTTCTTTCAAAGTATTTTATTCAAGTATAGCATATATTCAGAAAAGTGCACCTAACATAAATGCGTAAGTTGATGAACTTTTATAATGTGCTCATGGCTGTGTCACCTGCACCCAGATCAGAGGTCCCCATGAGTCCCTTTTCAAGGCAAACTACTATCCTGATTAGATTAGATTAGCCAGTTTGGTTCTTCAAATAAATGGCATCATATAGTATTATTATAGGCAGAATAATGACACCCCCCCCCAGATGCCCATGTCCTAATCCCCAGAATCTCTGAATGTGTCACCTTGTATGGCAAAAGGGACTTTGTGGGCATGAGTAAGTTAAGGCCTTGGGGATGGGAAGATTATCCCGGATCGATATCCCTGTTTTAAAGATACAGCCCAGATGGATTAAGCCTAAGGCCAGAGGTTACACATTAAGCGGCAGGGCTGGGATTTGGACAGAGGCAACATCTAGAATCCATACTTTGAACCACTGCTCCAGGCGGAAAGACAGAGGCTGTGCAAGATGGCGCATTGAGCATGATCACACGGGTCAAATTTGCAGAAATGGGATGTGAAGTGGACCTTGGCCTGCTGACTGACGGTGCTTCCTTGCAGAGCTGACATGCCACAGACATTTCCGGCCCGGATCCACAATGCTGGAAGCCTCAGCTGATTACATGCCTTCCCAGTCTGCCACTCTTGGGCCCACTCCAACTGCCTGAGCCACTCACCAACCTCAGGGCAGGCTCAGCTGACTCCTCAGTGTCACTTGCTGTCCCCAGGCCCCTCAGGAGAAGAGGAAATGCCACCAGCTCTCGGCCGCTCTCTGAGGAAGGCTGTGGTCTCTAGGCCCCTCTGGACCAGCTTCAGAGAGTAATGACCAAGCAGAAGGGAATGTCAGCTGGATTTTCTGTGTGGCGTGTAGACTGTGGAATAGTTTAGCAGAGACACGCCTATACATTATGGCCACCTGGAAAAGTTCCTTCTAGAGTTCTTCTTCCAAGGAAACCAGGAGTTTTAAGCTGGCCACGGGGCTAAATGCAAAGCCAGGGTCCTCACGGTCGGACAAGATTTACAGACTCTACAGGCTGAAAGGGACATTTCACAAACTCCTTAACTCTCAAGATGAGAAAACTTAAAACCTACATAATATTAGCTGGTTTTAATTGAGCACCTGCTAGGCCCTAGGCACTGTGCTAGGTGCTTTTGCACTGTTTTCTCTATAATCCACACTATAGTCTAGAGACACAGACCAGTATTAGGCACCCTTTATTGAAAAAGGGTGGAGCTCAGGAAACCTTTCTCAGGGCCGCGTGGCCGGAAACGGGAACCAGAGCTTTCTGACCCTGGAGATAGGGTGCCTGGCCACTACAGTTTACAGCTTCCAGAGAGAAAGTTTCTTATCATCATTAAGAGAAGTCCTCTCCTATTCCCTGGATATTATATCTTGATGTGACACCTGGAAACGCAGCAGCCCTTCTGTGACTTTGAGGAACCAGGCTGAGGGCAAGTCCATGAGCTTAGAGATGAAAAGAATCCAGGTTAGATGACATTGTTTAAATGCTCATTAACTCACTACAGAACCAGATGTCCTCCAGGATGTCTGTTAGGACACATTATGGAAGTCTTTCTTGCTTAAAGTGCATTGAGTCAAGATTTTCTATTACTTGCAAGCAGAAGCATCCTCACTAATACGAGGAAACCTAAATTCTGGTGTCAAACTGCATGGGTTCTCCTCCCCATTCCACCACCAATTAGTTATGTGACCTTGGGCAAGTCTCCTGACACTTCTAAGCCTTGGTTTTCCTCTCTGTACAATGTGGGAGGGTAAAAGTAATCCAGGGTCATAGCGAAGGTACAACGAAAGCAAAAAAGTCAAAGCGCATTGCAAATAAGAAAGCCTGAGGTATCATGGGATATTATTATTGTTGTTGGTAGTATAGACTCAGTGGGGCCAGAAGAAGCCTGGGGCACTCTGGGGGGCCCAGAGCCTGCCCTTGTTCCTGGCAAGGCACTCAAAGAAGGGAGCAGCTGCACACGCTCAGATAAGGCCACATTTGCATTCCCCAGCCTCTCCCGCCCAGTGCTCTGCAGCCTGAGCCAGACAGCAGCCCTTCCCAGGGGCACAGGGCCAGCAGTGAGCATCTGATGGAGAGACGGATGCTCAGGCAGGGGCTGAGAAGAGGCTACACCTCCGCTATGGGGCCCCACCAGGGAAGGTCATATGCCAGCGACAGGAGAATATTCTCACTATCCTATCCTGACAGTCTCCTGCATGATCAGATCCTTGCTTTCAGCCTCGCGTTCCACCTTCATAACAACTCTATGAAGTAGATTTATTCCTATTTTATGGATGAGAGAACCAAAGCTCAATAAGTTACCAAACATGTCCAAGTTTTAAACAGCCAGAGGTGGAAAGGTCAGGTCTGTCTGACACCAAAGCCAGCTCTTAACTGCTAGGCTGTAGCTAAGAAAATTAGCTACCGCTCAAACTGCGTGAAAACAGGAAAGTAAGAACCATTCCTGAGAGAGACGGGACTTCCACGTGCATTGGCCTTGCGTTCGTGGAGCTCACCACCCAGCCTGCGGCTGGAGCACTCCGACTCCAGCTCTTCCAACATTTTGCCTTTGACATCGTGGCCTGTCTCCAAACTTTCCAATTCCTTCTGTGCCAGCCCCCTAGGTAGGGGTCATGATCTCACAGGAGACAGTGCTGCTCTGAAAAGGGCTTCAGAGGACTGGAGACAATGCCTTCCACTAAGAGTCTGGGAGCTGAACAGGGCAACCAAGAAGGACCATGTGTAAGGGGGCTGGTTATTCTCTGCTTGTGATATACCAACAACCCCTCAGCCCGCCCAATACAGATCCACTCTGCCATTCTCCACCCTGCTCTTTATCTCCAGAGGCTGACCCATACGGATGGCTTCAGTGGACCCCCTGATCTCTAGCTTCCCAGTGGGTTTGGTCAAAGGGAGGCACTGGGAGGGATGAGAGAGCAAGAAGGAAGAGTTGGAGGTATTTCTCCCATTGCCTCTCCCACTCCCTCCCCACCTCAGTGTGGCACTTCCGGCTGTGTCCAAGTTCTTCCATGACCACAGCGCCTTCTAGCCCCCTCCCCGGCTCCACCTCTTACCATGTTCTGGAAGCCCACTCCTCTCCTTGTATTTTCAAGGCAAGGGTAACTGCTTTCAACTCTGGCAAGTCTCAGCATCTCTGAGTGTCTCAGTGTCCCTATCTGTCCTCCTAACCTTGCCCACTCCCCTGTGAGTAAGCCTTTTATTAAATGTCCTTCAAACTCCCAGCTTTGTTTCCTTATGGGGCTCTGAGAATTGAGGGGATTTTTTTGGTGAGGGGAGGAGGCCAGATTGTAATTTGTTCTTGAGAACTTGGGCTGTCTTGGCTCAGCTACTCAGATAATTGCCTGTAGGAGGAGCTTAAGGAATTGCCAGTGGCTGCTGAACCACCACGTGATAGCATCACAGAAAAGTGGCACTCGGTGGCTAGGGCAGTCTATTTCTGGGGTATTTGGACTATGACAAGCCAAATTCCATCTGGCTAAGTCTGCCGGGCTCAGAGCAAGCTTCCAAATGATGAAGAGGAAACAGCCAATGGTGGTGGGATGGTACCCAGCTCGCACACAAGAAAGCTCCCTCTCTTCAGCCACCCAACACTTTCCAATGGACAAGGTATTTTCTCCTGCATTCACTCATCGGAGCCTCACCACAATCCTGTGAGGCAGACAAATAAATGCCGCTTCCCCTTTTTTACAGATGAGAACATTAAAATTCAGAGGAAGGAAGGGACGCAGCTAAAGTTACACAGTCCAGCAGGTTCCAACCCCAGCCACAGCAATCTCAAATCTGGGGCCCTTTGCAACACACCTCACCCTTCTAGCTGATACACCCTCTGCCTCAGTGGCTCAGGATCACTTGGCAAACCTGAGAAAGCTGTCCTTTCCTCAGACTAAAAAAATAAATAAATACGAGCTAGAATTTGATCGCTGAGCATAGGCATTGAGCAAAATACTCTATACTTTATCCCTTTGAATCCTCAGTGATACTGTGAGATAGTAATAATTATCCCCTACTTAAATGTGGAGGAAGCTGGGGTTCAGAGAGGTTAAGTGATTCCCCAAGGTCACACAGCTGGTTAAGTATAAGACCTGAGATCTGAAACTAGACCCATTTTACGCCTCTTGTGCTTAACCAAGGCACTAAACTGCTTCTACTCCAAATGTTTCCAACAGAGAGCCTTGACATGATGGGCAACAGGCATGCCCTTCCCTTCTGCCAATGCCTGGAGCTATGTTAGCAGGTGGAGTGCTGCATGTTGAAACCTGATCATCCTGCAGACAGTACACTTGCCAAAGCACCCCTCTCCTGGAGGCTTGTCTTAAATTGTCTGGTCCAGTGCAGTATCATGCTGAACTTGGGGAGATGAGGGAGTCAAGTTTCCATAGATGGAATGAAGGACACCTCACATATGTCTAGCATTTCACATCTTAGGATAGGCTCTGACACCTCTGAGCTGTTTCATCCTTATGGTAAACCTGTCAGGCACTCAGGACAAATATTCCCAAACCCCTCTCTCTTAAGAGGAAACTAAGGATCCAAAAGAGTAAACAGACTTACCCAAGATCACACAGCTGGTACAGGCAGAGCCAGGAATTCTGACCTACATAGCTTGGGCTCCAACACTTATGCTTACTCCACTGTAATGCGCTCTTTGGCTTGGGATAAGAATCCAAGAAGGCAAGTGACTTGCCCAAGGTCACACAGCAAGACAGTATTGATGGAATTAAACTCAACTGAAACACCTGGCTGCATTTTGGCAGCCACCCAGACATCCTTTTCTCCATCTCCTTTTCCCTCTGACAGTTCCCCCTCCCTTGGGATTTCTCCCCTCAAGTTCCTCTCCAAAAAGCAGCTAGAATGAAGAGATGTCTCCCACCCCAAAGCCTCCTTGGATAGAAGGGGAAGGAGGAGGGGAGACTAGTAAGGAGGAAGGGAAGCCACTGTGGGTCTTATTTGCATGAGCTGGTTATAGCATGCTTTCCTGAACTCTTGGCAGTACCCGCCTGCTCTCTGCCTGCAGGAAGGAGGTGGAACAGCTGTGTGCACATCTGCCGGAGGAATTCTTTAAAGAGCAGAGATGATGCTATTTTTCTACCAGCAGTAGCAACAGCAGGGTGAATGCTTGAGGCTCATTTTGGGTTCGTTCCCTCTCTGTCTGAGGTTCATGTCTTTGGAACAGCTGTGCACATAGAGCAAAACAAGACTGTAAGGCGAGGAGGCCTCTGAAGCAAGTTCAGGAACCCTCTGGTCAAATTCATGTGAACTGATTCTTCACGGAGGTTGCTCACAAACAGAAAATAACAGCAAAGACTCACTGTGTGCCAAGCGGTCTTCTAAATTATATTTATATTTACTTATTCCATTTATATATTTCATATTTATATTATATATATCAAATTAGTCTGTGTGTAAGTGTATTCTAAAAAACTCTATGCCATAACTAATATTATTATCATCAAAGGTTCTCAAATTTTCATGTGTACATGAATCAACCAAGGCGTAATTTAAAAATCAGATTCCTGGGTCCCTGCCTTCTGAATTCAGGAGGCCTAGAGAGCCCAGGAATTTGCATCTTAATAAGCTCCCTTGCTTGGTTTTTATACAGGGCACAAGGGACCACTCTTCAAGAAAGACTGACAAAGAGACGCTTTCATTCTCAAACTTTATGCCAGCATCTATGATAGGCCCAGGGGAAACAAGGATAATTAATTCTAATGCTGGCTACCATTACCTGAATGATAACCATATTCCAACCATCTTGCTAAATGTCTTATATTTACTAACGCTTAATTTATCACAACCCCCAAGTCAGGTAATATTATTACCTCCATGTTACAGATGAGTAAACCGAAACCCACACAGGTGAAGTAAGTTGCCCCAAACCCCAACTGCCCAAAGTCTCACAGATGACAAGCAGGGGAACTGGGATGTGAATGCAGGTCTTTAGGTTCCAGGCACTGATCTTAACCATGGCTGCACAGCCCCTATCCTTGTCTAACTCCCAGAGTAGTGGAAGAGCCAAACGGGGGACCTAAACAGTCACAGAAACACCATAACAAATAAAAAGATCATAGAGCAATACATTCCAGGTATTGTAAAGGTTAGTCGAGAAGAGAGATCATGCCCTGTCAATAGACAACCCTGGTAGGCTTCCTAGGGGAGGTGATAATTATATAGAGTCTTCTTAAAAAGGGTAGGATTTGAACACAGTAGTGATGGGTGCTGGAGGGAAGAGAATTTCAGAAAGAATGAACATCATAAGCAAAATCACTGATGTGAGAAAGAACAGAAATGCGATGGAAAATATGAGCAAGACCACTTGGTTAGTGTGAAACTATAGGCAAATATGAAGAGCTCATTCACTCACCCCTTTCAAGTATTTATTCAAGGCCTTAGCTGACCGCCCTATTTACAGCTGCAATGAAAATTCTGCATCCCTCCCTCCTTTATTCCATTTTCCAGCTTTACTTTTCTCTAAGCACTTTCACCTTCTAATATAGAATTTGTCTTTTTAAAAAAAAACAACAAAAAACTTCTTGTCTAACTCCACCCACTAGAACACAAGCACCAAGAAGGCAGGTATCTTTGTCAGTTTTGTTCCTTGTTGAATCTTTGGGTCTGTAACAGGACCTGGGATGTGACAGGTGCTCAATAAATATGTGTTGAAATTTGAATAAAGAAAACAAGAAGGGCATCAAGGGCAGAATGCTTGGAGAATTCAGCACCTCGGACAGAGGTCAGAAAATTCAGCACCTCGGACAGAGATCCACTGTTCCTTCTCTGGGAGCTCCCTTCCTTCCTTATCTCCACTGCTGAGTCTAATGCACAGCCAGCCTGAGACATTTTGTCACACCCAGATGTGGCAGCCTACACAAGCCACTCCTCCTGCAGCCATCAGTAGAGTTTCCGGAATCTTGATATTCTAACCAGCCTGGTGACATAAACAATGTCCCAAGTCTGGAAGATGCAGGTGAGTTCTCCCATTAAAGCGGGTTTAGCCTCCTGGGGCAATTCCTAAATCAATCCCCTACCACATAATGGCCTTCTGCACTTTCTCTCCACTAAAACATCTTTGAAAAATCTTACTCCTCTCCCTCCTCCTTTCTGATGAGTCCTCAGACACTCCAACCAGTCTGTTCTGATTCATATTTATCAGCTTGGGGCTGTCTTCCCTTTCACCATCACCCTCGTATTCTCCCCCAAGTTAATTGGGGAAGACGGATGGATGATGGCGCCCTGTGTAACCTAATTAAGATAAAAGCTTCCTCTGATCTCCCTGCTGGAGAGACAAAAGATGTTGCCAGCAATAACTCCTGATGGTGACATGTCTGATATGTGCAGCCCCATGAAGGAGTCAAGGGTCTTAACTGCCTTCAGATCCAAAGGATCCCAGTTACACAAGCCTACATGACCTGGCCAGCTGTGAAGTGTGGGACAGATAAATCCTCAATCTCATGTTTGCTGAAAACTTAGTCTCTGTATCCAGAATCTGACCACTCCTCACCACCTCCACCTGGCCCAAGACCCCCCACTGTGTCTTACCGGGATTACTGCAGTAGCCTTCTCATTGGTCTCCCTGATTCCATACTCATCCCCCTATAGTCCATTCTCAATACAATAACCTGGTCATATTGTTGTGTTCCTTTAGAATCAAATTGACTCGAGTCACTACTGTTCTCACAACCCTCCAATTATTCTTCTTTTTTTTTTTTTGATTTTTTTTTAAGATTTTATTTATTTATTTGTCAGAGAGAGAGGGGGAGAGAGAAAGAGCGAGCACAGGCAGAGGCAGAGGGAGAAGCAGGCTCCCCGCCAAGCAAGGAGCCCGATGTGGGACTCGATCCCAGGACGCTGGGATCATGACCTGAGCCGAAGGCAGCTGCTTAACCAACTGAGCCACCCAGGCGTCCCCTCCAATTATTCTTCAAACCAAAGTAACATCCAGAGTCTCCACATGGCCCTACCTGTTGGGCCCAGTCACTCCATGAGCATGCCTCTTTTTACTCTCCCCTTGCTTACCCTGTTCCAATCAAACTGGTCTCCTTGTTGCTCCTAAAATGCTCCCAGCATAGTCTAGCCATCTGCTTTGCATGGCCTGTTCCTTCTGACTGGAATGCTCTTCCTCCAGGTAGCTGTCTGGCTCATTCCCTCACCTTCTACCACCTTAGACAAAATTGCAACACATATTACTGATCACTCTTACCCTGATCTATTTTTTCTATAGCATTCACCACTTTCTAATATACTGGATAACTCATCTGTCCACTATTGGACAACTACCACATGAACACCACAGAGACAGAGGTTTTGTGTGTTTTGTTTCCTTCTGTTTCCCTGGTCCTTTATATAATGCCTGGCACATACTAAGCACTCAATAAACATTTACTGAATGAGCCAACAGAAGTATAAAAGTTCGCTATGAAAAATGGCTAGAAGGAACAGAGGTAGTGGTGGCAAAAACATAAAAACCAACATCAACCCTGAGGTATAATCATTAAATGCTTCACAGTCTACAGGTGTGCAACCTGTGTCAGAACTGCAGCTCATAAGTAAACCTGAGGTCACATTAACAGCGTGGCTCTGCCACCCCCTTGCTGTGTGACTTCGGGCAAGTTACTTAACCACTCTGAACTTTGCTTTCCTTATAGAAAATATGAAGATATTAATACAAGCCTGTACCATGACATTATTGTAGAATTGAATGTCTTAATACATCTAAGGAGCTTAAAATAGTGCTATAAATTAGTAGCAGTTACAACTCAGAGCCCGCATGTGTTGACATAGGTCCCAAGCCATTGACTGGAGGAGGGGCAGAGAGCAGAAAGCTGGGTCTCACAATTGCTCAAAGCTCCTGCCCCTGGATACATCCACTAGAGGCCTCCATGAAACCCCAAGGGCCAGAAGCACTGACAGAGAAGCAACTCAGACAGAGTTGTGGAGATGGAGTTTTCCTTAAGTTGGGCTCCTACCTCATTCCTAAGAAGCCCTGCTTAGGTCCAGAATCTCAGGTATGTCTTGAAGCTGACAGCTCTGACTTTTCATCTGCTAACTTCCTTGGAGCTCAAAATGAGGCCATTAAGTAGGTGTGGTGGTGGGTGTGGGGAAGGGGAGAGACTGACACTTGACTGCACTTACTACTCTATTCTTCCCTCCCCAACCCTTGCTGGCCACAAATTTCCCTTCTCCTTAACCACAAAGCAGTATTCCCCATGCGTGTCACAAAAACAAGCAGACTCTAGCCAGGACGTTTTATGTATGTTGTGGAAACTGCTAAGTTCCTGGGTTATTTGTTATGCAGTTATAGGTAACGAATACATCTGGGATGGGACCTGAAAATCTGCATTTCTAAAAGCTCCCAGGTGATGCCACGCTTGCATGGACTACACTCTGAATAGCCACGTGATTAGATGATTTGCTCAAGAATACATAGCTAGTCCTAAGTGGTAGAACATGACTCTGGACTTAGATCGGCCTGTCCACATCCCCTTGGCATTCACTGTTCCAATATATGTTTGAGAGTTTTCTCATGCAAGTATCTACCTGAGGGCTTTCTCCCTGTCCACTCAGGACGTACTGGGAGTTCTGGGAGTTAATACCCCTAAAACAGTACTTACTCAGTGATGGGTGGGAGCTGGAAGATAAAAATCACAGCTTCTTAACTTCTTCAGTAGGATAGCTCTGATGTATGCTCTACACATTTCCCAGGAGTCCGCAACGAGTTGAGTTCCAATTGTCCACAGTGTTTACATGCTCAATAACAAGCCTTTATTGCCTTTGCCCCCTTCCCTATGTCATTTCCTCACTTCCCTGCTAGTAGTTCTTAAAACCATTTGCCAAATAAACTACTGGCATTTAAATCCTTGTCCTGGGATACTGTGCACCAGCCACTGTGCAAAGAGCTCACTCTCTCTCTCTCTCTCTCAATAAATATATATATATATTGTATCTCATTTAATCTCTACAATGGATAGTCTCATTTTTTAGACACCTGAGGCACAGGGAAGGTGAACAACTTACCAAAGGTTACACAGCTAGGAATGAGCAGAGCAGGGTTTGAATGTCACCCTCTCTGACCTGAAAGACTAGGTTCTTATAATTCTATCCACACTTTACCCGCTGCCATCTGTCCTCGGTCTAAAGCTACCCATCTCTATCCTCAGACCTTTTTCCCTCTCTGCAAGAAAATTCTAGGCCTGAGGCCCCCTCCCAATGTAGCTCCCTTCCCTGCAAAGGAAGAGGCCAGTAAATCAGAATGAACATCCCCAAAACTACTACTAAGTCACTAAGTAGCAAAACCTCAAGACACGTTCCCCAAAATGGGATCCCAGCAATGAGGGATATCATCAAGTTTTAAGCACATCTTTGAGTGTCCAAACAGAAGAGAATCTACTATGACAAATGGATCCTGAGTCAATCATCACGTGTGCTAATTTAATTCAGCAAACTATAAGGCTTTGCCCTGGGAGTGGGGTAAGGAGTTTCACTTAGCACCCTCCGCCCCAACTCATTACCACTAATGTTAAACACAATCTACCCAGTGTCTAGATGATAAGAGGCACTCAGTAACTATTTCTTGAATAAAGTAATCAATCAATGGATCAGTGAACCAATGCCAATGAATAGTATACCACCAAGCTGGGCACAGAGCACCCCACTCTCAGGACATCTCGTGCCCATTTGATAAAGTAGCAAAACGTGCAACCATATGCACTAAAGAATCATAACTCTTCATGTGGAGTGCTTCCCAAAATTGTCAATACTATTCCCTATGTGAATTTTATTCCTTATCTCTCATTTTATTCCCCGTGTCTCCTTTCATCCTCCCCTCCCCCACAACCACCTTTGAGCTTACTGAAATAGGAATGAACAGCAACTGAGTGTGAAGAAAAGAACTTCAGCCTTTAAGTCCAAGAAATGTTAAGGTCTAGCCCTGATTTTGCCATGATTTGTCACTAACTTGTTAGGTGACCTGGGAATCCTTTCGTCCCCCTTCTGAGAACCAATGTCCTTGTCTTCAAAATGAAAGAGGTTAAGCTGAATTTAAGATCAAAGATTCCCTTCTAGTGCTAACCTTTTATGATTCCAATATCCATCCAGGTAGGAAGGAAGGGCCAAATTTTACACATCACAGATTTCCCAATGCTTTCTCAAATCTCACCTGTGGATCTCTGGGTATAGTTATTCCTGCCAATCATAAATGCTATTTTGTTGTATGCTCATCATGTTCCTGGGACTATGCAGGGAACTCTCCATACACTATCTTATTTATTCCTCACAACAACCTGTGAGCCGGGGCTTGATGTATCATTTATAAATCCTTTCGGCTGCCAGTAAATGACTACCAACAGCTTAAGCAATAAGAACATTCTTAACAAGGAAATTGGACATCCCACTGTTGATTCAGCATCTCAAGGATATTACCAAGAATGTAGGCTCCTATACTCTTCTCTTCCATCATCCTCGGAGTGCTGGCTTTTCATTCACAGGTTTGTTGCCTCATGGTCACAAGATGGCGACTACGGTTCCAGACATCATAATCCCAAGCAACAACATTCAAAGCAGAAAGCAGGAAAGGGAGCGGAAGTCTATTCTCAGGTACTGCTCTCTTTTTCACTGGAGAAAAATCACTCCCAGAATCCTCTATGCCGACTTCCCTTTTATCTCACTGGCTAAAACTCAAGTCACTTGGTTAACCTAGACTGCAAAGAAGGCTATGAAAATATCTGGCTCTTTCAACCTCTTGAGTTGGGAGGTGGGCATAAGAAAAATATGAAGCATGCTATTGGCTAGCGAAGCAACACTGTCTGCCACACTACTTATCCCCATATGAAATTAACAAAACTGGGGCTTAGAGAGGTTAAGTGACTTGTCCAGTCTCACACAGCGAGTAAGTGGCGGAACCATAAGCAAGGTTATGCCCAACTCCAAAGCCTGTGCTCTTAACCACTGCCAACTCCCAACCTAGGCACTAGTTAGACCTTTAAAAGTCAAATGTTGGGCAATTTAAAGGGAGTCACATTTTCTAAGAGGATATTGAAAGAGAACAAAAATTTCAAGTCAGGTTTGAGGACCCAATGATCAGAAAGACCGGAAATGGGTCTCCTCTAGAAGGCAACAGGATGCTTCCCAAGCACCTGGCAGGCTGGTGAAATGATGCAGCAATATCCCAGTCCTTGGCATCCTCCCCCTACCATAAGGTTGGCTTCAGAGGGCTTTGCCTTGCCCTCACCAGCATAAGCAGCTGAGTCAGAAGACGATCATCCTAGGAAGGGAGGCAGGAGCCCGGGGATGGGTTGGTCATTCCTGGGCCATATGTCAAGGGGCCCTTAATAGCATAATCACTCTCTCCCAGGAAGGCCAGTGGTGATAGGCCTTTTAATGAAGGATAATGGCATTTTGCATTTAAATATACTCAGCCACTGACTCATTACTGCAGTAGCCATCAGAAAGACAAGTAACAGAAGGCGAGGAAGCATTTGTCAGGCTTGGAGAGAAATCAGACCAAGATGTGGACCACCAGGGACCCTCAGGACTGCTCAGCCAGCATACAGGTCCTTAGCCCTCTTGAGTAGAGAAATGGACTATATGGTACGTTGGCATCATCACAGGAAGTTCTACCAGACAGCCCTAACACAGAATGAGGATAGAGGAGAGTTGGTTTCCCAGAGGGAAATCAAGACGCTGGGACCCAGAGAAGGGTGGATGGATGCTAGGGAAGCAAAACTGACACCCACTGTGAGTCATTCCTAATTTGAAAGTTACAGATAACCAGGACTGAAGGAAGCTAGGGGCCTCCCCGCCATAGAGGGCAAAAAACTGCAAACAATTACATAAACACTGAATTCTGCTTAGAGTTTCAGGGAACTCATAGGCTCCCTGAACAATGACCCTAGCTCAGAAGTCCAGTGTTCAGGGAATTTTAGTGAGACAGTGAGTGGGGATGTGGGGGGTGCTGTTGGGAATAACTTTTAAAGGCTTTACTGCCTCATGCCGTCTCCAGAGCTTCCTTAATTCTCCACCCCAATGCCCTTAGTCTGAGAACAAGAAGAATTTGTCTCTACTCCTAATTATCGGGTAAGACACAAACGATGCAAATATTATGCTAAATGAGGCCCCTTAAAATAGCAGAGAGCAAACCATCGAAGAAGATGCCTTGTCATTTGCAATTTGCAAACGAGTTTGATGCCTTTCTTCGTTCTCTCCCCACTCCCCACCCCTGTTGTTGATGTTAATCTGAATTCCTGAAGGAGTCACCTTCCCCCCAGAAAGGTGTCCCTTGAGGGGAGGTGGGGAGGAAAATGGGGGGATGGAAATGCAGCTTGATTGCCTACAACTGATTAGTAATTACAAGCCAAGAGCCGTTCTGGAGAGGAACACTGTCACCCTCTGATGAGGAACAGGCTTTGAGAGGCAGGTCTCCCAGGCAGAGGGTGGCAGGAAGGTGATGAAAAGGAGAAAAAGGTAATGATCAATATGCAGTTGGGGATCTGCTGCTGTGGGGGGGAAGGCAGGCAGATTATTTCATTCTTTGCCAGCACGTGTGACCTTGACCTTTGTGTGGCTTACACTGTGTGCTTCAGTTTCCTTATCTGTAAAGTGGGAAAACATTTTACTTCTGCTACTTCAGCTGCTGTGAAGATTGAGTCAAATCTTATTACAGTGCACGCATCCAAAGAAGCTCCGATTCCGCCTCCAACGGACAAGACATTGTGCTTGAGATTCTGTAAGACCTCAGGAAGGTCACCTTCATCTCTGCCAACCTGGCTGTAGACATCCACACCCTTAAAAAAATAAAATGGAACATGATAGTCCATACCTAACTTCCAACTACTTGGGTCATCAGAAAGGATTGGTGGCTTGGGCAATCCTAGACAAAAGTAACCAAAAATAACATACTGATTTTAGCTGTTTTCATGAACTTCCCGACCCTATGTGAAAAATGAGAAGGGAGATCTGACTTATCCAGCATCCTCAGTGTTCAAAATGCACTGAGGAAGGAAGTGCATTTTGAGAAGAGGAAAAGGACTCCCACCAAGTCCTCTCCCAAGGGCGGATGGATGGCACAATACCCAGTGAATGTCCCTCCTCATTCAACAAAAATGAGAACATATGACTTGGCCTACACATTACTGGGTGACCTTGGGCAACTGGCTTAACCTCTCTGGTGCTCAGTTTCTTCGTGAGTAAAATGGAGATAATAAAACCCGTCCTCCAAACTGCTTTTTCCTCCCTCTGCATCCTTTTCTTCTCCAAATGATATAGAGGAGAGACTCTCTCCTCAGCCTTTCTGAAGAGCATATCCACCTCCCCCAAGAACATATCGTCCTCTTCTCATTCCCCAAGAGCTGCCTGACTTCATCACACCCTGTTTTCTGCTCCAAGAAGGAAGAGGTCCATTTTGGTATCGTGTGTTCAGTACATGGGGATAATGGTTAGACTTTGCATTATGACTGATTTTGTACTGGTTACATCACTGTCTACAATGACCCTTTCCATTGTGGGGGGGGGGGGAGAGGATAAAGCAGTGCCCCTTAGGTGTGGCTGCCCTTTGTACTCAACTGGAAGGATTTTAAAGAGTCGATGCCCAGGTTCAATACCTGCCCTAAGATTCTGATTTAATTGGTTTGGGGTGTGGCTTAGGCATTGAGAATTAAAAACAAAGACAAAAACAGAGAACCCCAAGCAATCCTGATTTACAGTTACCACTGTAAATCATCATAGATGACCACTATGCTAGAGAAACTAAAGCTAGTAAATGATCTACGGTGATGCCTTAAATCCATCTTTTTAAACATATCATAAGGAAAATAATGATGTATTTGACCATGATTTCTAAAACAAAACAAAACAAAGCAAAAAAAACCTTGAATTTTTTTGCTCCCCGCAAAATCACAAGCCCAATTAAGAAG
The DNA here is from genome assembly GCF_963455335.1 of Martes martes. Classification (NCBI taxonomy): domain Eukaryota; kingdom Metazoa; phylum Chordata; class Mammalia; order Carnivora; family Mustelidae; genus Martes; species Martes martes. The sequence continues at coordinate 78,610,287 of NC_137901.1, forward strand.
CCAAATAGCCAACATCTTAGGAAGAAACTATAATAAATGTAGAAGCCCCCAAGGAAAGTATGCCTGCCTCCACTTACCCCCAGACAAGTTTTAAAACTGTCATATATAAAGAGTTCTTACAAATCAATAAGAAATATAAAACTGAAGCTCCAATGAAAGAAAGTGAAAAAAATGTGAAAAACAATTCTCAGGAGAATAAATACATGTGTCTAATAAGCTTATGGGTTGTTGTTTTTTTTTTAACTCAGCCATTTCATCAAAGAAATGCAAGAAGAAAAAGATACTGCCTTTTAAACCTATTAAATTAGGTTTAACACAAAAAGAAGACAAAAAAGAAAAACCTCTATGCTGGCCAGAGTGAAGAAAGCACTCTCAAACACTGTTGGTGGGACTGTAAATTAGCTCAACCTTTCTGGAAAGCAATTTGGCAGGACAATCCCAATTATGTTAAAATATATATATGTACATTTAGGCATATGAAAAAATACTGGGAGGATGTAAAACAAATGTTAACAGCAATTTTCTTCCTGTAATAAGATTAGGGTGATTTTTATTTTCTTCTTTATACTTTTCTGTATTTTCCAAATTTCCACAGTGAATATGAATTGCTTTCATAATGAGGAAAAAAGAAAAACAATGAAAAGAGACACATTTTTTAAAAACCTTGTTATGTTCTTTTGAAATGTGTTTTCTTTTTTACTGTTTCATTCCAGGATGCTTGGTTTTGCAATGCTAAGCTCTTTCTGGAGAGTTTTATACTTCATCCTGAGAGAGTTGTTGAATAAAAGGAACTGGTTATTTCAGTAGATCTAGCAAAAAAGAAAGCACACCTGCTCTGCACTCAGCAGACCTGTGTAGGTATTCTGGCTTTGCCCTTTCTTGGCTGTGTGACCTTGGGTGTGTTATTCAAACTCTCTGAGGTCTGAATTTCCTATCTTTAAAGGAAGACATGTAATCATTCCTACCTCACAGGATTGAATGAGATAGCTGACGTCAAGTGTTTGGTACAACGCCAGGTGCTTAGTAGGTGCTCGATAAATGGTAACTCGAACAAACCAGATGATGGGGAAAAGGCGTCCTAAATGGGAAGCAGTCATCCAGAAGGGAAGTCCACCCCACTTGGAGGAAATTATCCTGATAAGTACACTTCGGTGTCAGCATTCCTGCTTTACATAGGTGGCTTGGGAGGCACTCAGGAAGGTACAGTGTTTTGCTCAAGGCACTCCCTGTTCTTCAGGATTAGGGGCTGAACAAGCAGCCAAGTCCAGCCTTCTTTCTTCTGGGAGAAATCTCCCTGGGCTGTTTCCCGAGCCTAGGATCACAGTCGTCCATCTTCCCACATCTCCCCAGGCCAACAGCATCTCCCACCAACATGACCCTCTAGTGTTCCCTGTAGCACATTAATAATGGGAAGATGCTTAAAGATGTCTAAATGCCTGTGAGCTCCCTGAGGACAAGAGCCATGTCCATTTTTCAATCCTCATGTTGGGTCCCGAGTTTCTTTATTTGAGTCAGAGTCAAGCTAGATAAGCAAAGGAAAGAGAAGGATTCAAGCGGTCCCTGGCCCCTGGCTTACTGGTCCATCCAAACAGGGGATGTCATTCTTCCTCCAACTGCTCTCAAGCAGAACTGAGGGAGAAAATCACTACTGGACAGACATCAGGCACAGATTGTGGAGGGTCTGGCGGGCCCCAGTGACAAAGTTGGCTTTTAGTTGAGGGGATGGATTTTTGCCCTTTTGTATACTGATGCATACTCAACATATAAAACACGTAGGCACCCAATAAACATTTGTAAAAATAAATAAATACTATGTGGCCAACAAAAATTCCTGCCATAGAAATATTTATGATGTATTGCTTAGGTAGTTGTTTTGTTTGTTAAAAGGCAGATGACAAAAGAGTATATAAAACTAGGTGATCAGAAATTGTTCACCATGGCTTGTCTGGGGTAGTGAATTTGGGCCCCATTTTTTCCCTGTTTTCCTAACTGAGTATTCTTCCCCCGCACTCCTCGAAAAAGAACTTGTATTATTTGTATAAGAAAGGAGAAAAATAAATGAAGAAATTGGGTAAGGATTGGGAAGGAAGAAAGGAAGGAGCTGGGAAGAGGAGAGATTAAATCAGGCTGTGGGATCCCCCACATTCATCCTCTCTCTCTCTCTCTCTCTCTCTCTCTCACACACACACACACACACACACACACACACACGGAAGCCCTCCTTCCCTTTCTTGGCCCTGCCCAGCATATGCTACACTCTCTCCGCTCTTGGCAGGAACTTCATATCCTCCCAGAGGCTAGTGCCTGGCAACCCCAGCCACAGGGGGGGCTGCCTCAGATCCACAGACAAAGGCAATTAGAAAGGGCTGATGCCTGGCTCCTCCAACCGCCCACACTCCTGAAAAGAAGTAAGTGATGACTCTTTCAGAGGATAAGAGAGACATCTCAGCCATTAGAATCACATGTATGCAGAGCAGGTCTCCCCTAGGAAGACCCAGAAACTGCCAGAGATGGGAATCACATGACCAGAAGGCCACTGTCCCAGGAGGGATGAGGCCAACAGACCAGGAAAAAATGGCCTCTTGACAGGCTCTCTGGGGACCAACTGCTAACCCCCTACCGTGAAATCAGACCTCTTAGAAAGTTCTAGGTTCAAATCCCATCTCTACCATTCACTAGCTGGCCGGCCGTGAGCAAAGCCCACTGCCTCTCTGGGCCTCAACTATAAAATGGGAGCAAAGCCAGCTCAAGGGGTCACTGTGGGAGCTAAGTGAGAAAGAGTTTGATAAGATACTTTTTCCTCGGCCTGTGCACCCTGGCTCCATCCCCCTTCTGTAGCTCACTCCTTCCTGTTCATCCGCCAAGATTCAGTGCAGATGTTACTGCTCCCAAGATGCTCCCCAACCCATTCAAACTGAATTGGGTGCCTCTGCCATGGGCACCCAGTTTACACACTACTTCTCTGTTTAGGTCAGGGCTCATTGGTCATGAGTGATGGAGACAGCCTCTGGCTAACTTAAGCAACAAGGGAGTTTATTGGAATGATGTCAGAACTCAAGACATCAACGTGAGGTTGGACTGGGCCTGGAGAATGAACTAAAGATGCTCCAGGGAGCCAAGGAGTGGAATCTGGGTGTGAATCCACTATGGGGTGGAAATAGAGCCTTGACCTTCCAGGTGCCTTGTCTCTCTTCTCAGAATCAAATTCCAGAGAGCAGGTGATGGACTGGCCTTGCTAAGGGCACAGGTCTACTCCTGGCCAGGGTAGAGAAGGGCCTCCATTTATGGGCCCCCCTACCGTCTCCAGTGGGGAAAGGTTGCCCCAATAACAGAAGTGACGGGTGAAGTAAAGTGGGTGCTGGTCATGAACAACAGGTGTGGGAACTAACAACAGAAATCAATCTCAAATACAGGGAGGGATTTCATCTCAGTCATTCTCCTCTGGGTCTAACACTTTACTCAGTGCCTTGAAAATTTTCTGGATGGATGGATGGACGGATAAACCACAGCCTTCAAGGTAAGTAGTGCTAAGGCCCCCAACTGAGATGGAAGGAATGACCATGAGAGGCAAAGAGGGGATAGCAGTCAGAAACAGACTCGAGAGTCAAAGTTGAGTTCAAGTGCGAGCTCTGCTCGCTTCTAATTTTGCTATCTTTGACTTTGAGCAAACTGTCTCCTAGACTTCAGTTTCTTTACTCTAAGAATATCTTTGTTAGTTTGTCTTGAGGATCTGAGAAGTTTTGTGTGTAGAACGGACACAAAGCCTGGGACATGTGTGCTCAATAAACCACTCCATTAATACCCTTGCTTATCAACACTGTTATTACCGCAGGAGGTGAGGAGGAGGGATGTAATCTGCAAACTGACTGGGCATGACAGCCTTATGGAGAAGGGGTCACTGGGATATGTAGGGGTTCCATGGGGGACCCCCCAGATGAACAAGGTGGGGGACCCTGCCCTAGAGAAGCTCAGAATCGAGTGAGGGAAACAGATGAATTCTCACCCAAATAAAGTGTGAAAGTAATAATTTTTTAAAAACGATCAAAAGTGAAAGTAGCATAGGATGAAAAACGTATACAGCCAGAACCAGATCAGAAAGAAGCAAAAGCAAATATAGGTAAGACTGACAGAATTTGCTCAATTCCTAGGGTGGTAAGGAGATGTCCAAGCCCTGGGCAAGGGAGGAGGCTGCTCCAGAAGTCCTTGCAAGTCAGAACTTGAGCTGAGGTTTAGGGCAAATCTGGACAGGTCAAAAAGGAGGGCACTCCAGGCAGGGGGTGTGGAATGTCAAGCCTTAAAAGACTCTTAAGTTGGGGCGTCTGCACGGCTTCGTCAGTTAAGCATCTGACTCGGTTTTAGCTCAGGTCATGATCTCAGGGTCATGAGAAGGAGCCCTGCCTGGGGCTCTGTGCTCAGCTCGAATCTCCTTGAGATTCTCTCCCCTCCCTCTCTGCTCCATACCCCCACCCCTGCACTCCCCGCTCATGTGTGCATACACCGTCTTTCTCTAAAATAAATGAATAAAATCTTAAAAATCTTAAAATCTTAAAAAAAAAAAAAGGTTCTTAGTCTCCTTGGGCTGCTTTGACAAATACCATAGGCTGTGTGGCTTCAACATCTGAGACCAAGGCATCAGTAGGTTCATCCCCAGTGACGACTCTCTTCCTGGCCATGGCCCGCGTTGTTACTGGGTCCTCCTATGGCAGCCAGAGAATGAACTCCTGTCTCTTCCACCTCTAAGGATACAGCGACCCTGTACGGAGGCCCCACCCTCAAGATCTCATCTAAACCTAATTACCTACCTAGGGCCACACCTCCAACGTTCAATATCTCAATTTGGGGCAGGGAGGGACACACACATTTAGTCCATACCAGAGAACTAGGTAACAGACAAGGGAACAAAGAAGGGAGCCTATGGTTTTGCGGCTGGCTGCCGTTCTGGACAGGGGCTGTCTTCATTCCGGGCTTGTATGGCTCTAATTCTGGCTTGGCCAGGTGCACTCAAACCTGGTCTCGCATTAGAAGGACCTGCTGCCATCTCCTTTCACAATCCAGAAGCCTGGGCTCTGCCCTAGATACACTAAAGCGGAATCTCCAGGGACAGAGCCAGGAAATCAGATTTTTTTTTTTTTCATTTCTTCAAGTGATTGCTTTTTATTGAAGTAAAATTCACATAACATGAAATGGACCATTTTCGAGTGTCCAATTCGGTGGCACCCACAATATTTGGCACCACCTCTATGTAGTGCCAAAGGAATAGTCATCACCCCAAAAGGAAACTCCCATCCCATTACCCCCCTCCCCCCAGCTCCTGGCTTTCTGAGTCTATGGATCTGCCAGCTCTGGTTACTTTGTATAAATGGAAGTTATGACACTCCCCCTTCTGTGTCTGTCTCCTTTCACCACATAATGTTTTCCAGGTTCATCCACGTGGTGGCACGAATCAGTGTTTCATTCGTTTTCATGACTGAATAATAATGCATTTCGTGGACAGACCACATCTTGTTGATCCCTTCATCAGCTGGAGGACATTCAAACTGTTCTCACCTCCTGGGGATGGCCAACAGAGCCGTCCCCGGGGTATTCTGATGTCATTAATTCAAGAGTTACCATTTGGTACCCGTAGTCAGATGATAATTACTTAAGAAGACCCAGGTTCCCAGGCTTCAGCGTGCCTCACTCACAATCATCTGGGGAGCCCACTAACAGTACAGAGGCCAAGGCACGTTCCCCCAGCCCCCCACACGTTTGTGAGTCAGTAGATTTGGGCGGGGCCTGGAAATAACTTTTAATGAGGCCCCTGTCTCCCACCCCTAGGAATTGGGATGCAAGTGACATCCCCACCGTTCTGTAAAGAACGGTGCTTTAAAAGGACGTCACCCACGGCTGAATGATGGGGTCATTTCCTCCCCATTTTTTATCACTTGACAATAATATTGTCGAATATTCAACGGTGAGCATGTTCTACTTTTACACTCTGAATTATGTGACGTCTCAGTGAGTAAAGAAAAAAGGACAAGGCCCCAGTGCCTCCCCTGACTCCCCGCCTCTGCTTCTCTCCAGCGCCCCCTACTTCTGGCTGCCCCCCCTCCTGCCCTCCCCCAAGCCCAGGCTCTCTCTGAAAAGCACACACATACATATGAAGAAAGTCAACATCTGATTTCTATGCACAGGATACTTTTGCCTCCGGCCTGTCACACAATTTGCTTACTTACTGTGCGCTTTTTGGAGCATCAGAGGAAATCAAAGCTGGGGGCTGGATCTCTGTTTTCCTACAGATGATGGTTTTCTCCCACCACCTAAGTGAATAGATAGAGGCTTGCAGGCATGTTATGAATGGTGTCTTTAATATGGTTCTAGAATATTTGCCCTATAAATTCTTAAGAACAGACTTATAGATTGCCTATTACCAGCATTATGGGCTATTAATAAATCAGTTACAGCCACGTATTTTTTTTAAATTGCATTTTCCCTTTCTGTTCACATTCTAAGCAGCTAAGAACTGGTGAGAGACGGAACACCCGTGCTGGATGAGGGCTATGATTTCCTGTAGAGAGATGGCAGGGGAAGGGGCTTGACAGCTAGGTCTGAAAAGGCAGTTTCAAGCAAGGAAGAGAGGTAAAGGGACCACACCAGCCGGGCGTTGTTGCAATGTTTTAGAGCCAATAATCTATCTCCCAGTGTCCTCAGGCAGCAAGGGTGAGCCCGCCACTGTCCCCGTGATTCCTTTTCTGTAAATCCCCCTGGGATGTCTCTACTCAGGCTGTTCTGTGTTAACTTCGCATGTAATGATATGCTCCGTGGTACGGGGGTAACCTGAGCATCACCAAGACTCCTCAGCTGCTGTGTCCAAACATGGTCACATGGGAGGGTGGGCCTGAGGTTCTCCAGCTCTGTAGCCCTTTCTCCTGGCAAGGGGATGACCCTCAACCTTCTCCTAGGCTCCTGCCCCAATCCAGAAGCTGGAGAGTCCCCCAGGGGTGACAGTTCATTCATACTGGGTACTCCTGGCAGCGGCAGTCTGTCCCGCTGCCGCCATGGCACTGTTTCCAGCTGTAGGACTTGGGGCTCCCTTGCCTGGCAGGAATTGCTGTGCAGAATTTACTCCAAACCCTGCCACGTGGGGGACACCATGCTTGGGACCACAGCACTGCCCCACTTTGCATTATTACATAGCCTTTTTCTCTCAACAGTGCCAAGTTCAAGGTGACAAAAGAAGAGCACACTTGGGGATTTTTTGTGTTGTGTTGTTTTTTTTTTTCTCCCAGAACTACTCTTACCTCCAACTCCCAGGACTTTGGCTTGGGACTGGGTCACTAGGCCAACTGATTTTTTTTTCAGAGACCTCTTTGTCTCTTTACAGTCTCTTCTCATTGAGCTTCCTCTCCCCGCTCCATGCTACCATGTGTGCACTCTTGCTGTGTCTGAACACCAGACATTGGGGCTGATGGAAATTTTTTTTCTTCTAGAAGCCTCCAGTGCAAACTAGTAGGTGCGAAGAGAGGGGAAAGCAGTCTCTGGCATGATGTACCTTGTGTCAGGTAAGAAGGCATTGCTAGCTGCTTACAAACCAACCTAATACAATCAGTAGGTACTGAGTGCTAGAAGTTGTATATTATCTTCTTCAAAACCTACAACAATCAGATGAAATTATCTTAATGACTGTCCCCCAGGCCAGGTAGTAAATGGGCATAAAGGGGATTTGAGCCAAGGGAAGAGATTCTAGAGCCCGTGCTGGTAACTGCTACACTAAGAAACGTACAGCAAAATATTTTAAAGATCCCACTCCACCAAGTGTCCCAATGCTCCTGGTAGGACTCCCACTAGAAGTGTCTGAGCATGCTGGGTTGGGGGGACAGGGGTGTGTAGGTAACAATCCTCCCACGTGCTAGGGGTGGGGGCACTGAAGGGAAGACACACTACCATCCTGGGAGGCACACAACAGTTCCCACCTCAACCCCTCCATCTGCCTGGTGCTCGGTGGGGCTGCAGCCTCCGTTCAAGGTCCCCAGCTTCTCACTCACCTGGCACCATCCCACCTTGGTCCCACACTGCCCTGGAGACCATTCGAGGCAAAACCTCTAGCTCCACCCTATCCCTGGGGCCCCTTTTCAGATCAGGTGCCCCCTTGGGGAGCAAGACTCTACGCATCTGTCCCAACCTCCCAGCCAGAAGAGGGCAACAAGTCACAGCTCACCAGGAGACGGGAGACTCTGAAAATCCCGAAAAGCTTCCTCAAATACCTCCCCCACCCCAGGTACCTGTCACCAAATCAGAACCTTCCTTAGAAGACTCAGTCCTGGAATAAAGGGACGGTCTGCAGGGGGCCCCTGTGAAAATGCTCTTTCAGAAGAGAGCCCCGCATAGGGATTTGCAAAGTTCACTCATCAAATGAGCTCATTTACTGATTCATTCAATGTCACTGATGCCCACGGGGTGTACCTTGTAACAAGAGCGTCCCCTTGGAGAGCAGCAGGCAGAGTTCCACGGGATGAGGACTCAGGATAGAAATGGAAGACACTTGATTGGGTCGTGGGGACCTAGCGTGGGGGTGGGGGCGGAGGATGGTCTGGGGCACTGAGGGTGCCCCACAGGGCTCTGGGTATGAAAACCGGGAAGACAGAAAAGGGTTATCTAATGATTCTGCCTGAGGCCGGCACAGGCTCTGAGATGACTTTGTCCTCCAGCCTCTGTCACATCCTCTGGCCTATTTCTTTGAAGATAAGGTCTGGAGTTTAAAACCAGAGGCTTTCAATTTATGTAAACATAAAATCCTCATCGGCAAGATTGCTTGGCACCACAGAAAGGCTGGACTGGAAGTCAGGAAACTGGCTCCTGCTCTCACTTTGTCCGCGTGACGATGAGTTTATCAGCTCCCCTCCCGGGGCCTCAGTTTCCCCTACTGCCGGGATCACGGAGCAGCCCCTGTGCAACCACGAGGAAGAAAGACACACCATGAGATGGCAAATGGCCGAGCAGGAAGATAGAGAGAGCCTGGGTCCCAGGAGATGTGTTTCCAGAAGAAATCTTGAGGGCCTGACAGCAAGCATCCTCTTTCATGGACCGAATAAAACCCCTGACAGACCTGTCGGGTCTTCAGTTTTACTTGTGGCCACAAGCCGTGCTAACTGACCTTGAGCCAGTCATCGCTTCTCCAAATAAATATTTCCTAAGCATCTCCTCCATGCCAGGCATGGAAGCACATTACATCGATTTTCTCCAATTCCTCCCAACAACCCATTTCACAAATGTAAACACTGAGGATCAGAGAGGGTAACGTGCTCAAAGTGTTAGATGCAGAGTGAACTTGACCTTTAGAACCTAAGCTCTTAACGACAACCTGTGCTTCGCCTTCCTGAGCCTGGGTTTCCCTCTCTAGAGAAGGAGACAGTGGAAGGCAGTGTGGTAAGGGAGCTAAGGCTGTGAATAATTCAGACCAAGTTCAGTTAAAATCCTGCCTCCACCCCTTGGTGCTGTGTGATTTCAGCAAGTAACTAAACCTCTCTGAGCCCCAATTTCTTCTTCAGTAACTGATGACTGTGAGAGGACCTACTTCATAGGGTTGGCATAAGGATTCAACATCAGGTAACGCTGTCAGCACAGTGCCCAGCACAGAGCAGGTGGCTCTCAGTGGCTGAGGGAGATAATCTCACCTCTCCCATCCATCACAAGATTGCCAAGACACTGGTGAACGGCTGCTTACCAACGCCGAAATACCCAACGTCTTTCCCTGGAGGAAATGCGCTCCTGTGGCTTTCTAGGCACAGGAGAAACTGAATACAGAAAATTTTCACCTGAAACCAACTAGTTTTAAAAACAACTGTTTACAGCTTCGTTTACTCCTGGCAAGGGTTAGATCAAGGCATCCAGCCCCTCCTTGCTGTGGGTAATGGAGGAGAGAGAGAGACAGAGAGAGGGAGGGAGAGGGAATCACTCTCCAGGGCCCTCCCCGGAGTCCACAGCTAAGCTAAAAATTTAAAAACTTGAAAATGGGAAGGAAAAGGGGAGGCGCAGACATAATAAGAAGCAGGTTCCAAGGAGGTTATATAAAAACAATGAAATCGCAATATTTTCCATGACAGATTTCATCAGTGCCGCCTGAGTGCATTCTATTAAACCTCATTTATTAAATTTTGAGGAACATAATTTAGATATAAGATCCCGGACAAACAGGTTGCGAAATTGGTGATTCCGGACACATCGACAGCCCCCCATGCATGGAAAACAGGCTGGTGTTTTTCACTTTGATGGTCTCACGGGGCCCTCCTGCTACAGCTTGCGTGGGGGCAGGAGACAGTGGGATGGAGGCGAAGGGGGCCCCAGGCTCTTATTTGTAGTCTCTCTCCCCCACCCCCAACAGCCATTTGGAGGTGTCACGCTTCCTGTCCTGTAGCATAAGCATCTCTGAAATTGAGCAGGCACACTTAATCGTGCTCTGGAATTTGTAGGCTGGGTGGTATGGTACATGCCAAGAAAGCAGTGGACACAAGCAGCACAAATAGCTTATTTGTTTATCTAAGCATCTCTCCCAAGCCTCCCAAGACATCCCCCCACCCTCCAGAGAATCTCACTTGCTGGTATTTACAAGGCAGGAAGTGGCCAGCGTCTTCCTGGTAGCCGAAATAGATGATCTTTTTATTCCTGGATTTCCAGGTGCTTGGGAAGTCTCCCTGCTCACACCAACTCCCAGCCCCAAACACTTCCTCAGACCTGCTTTCTCAGGCCTGAAGGGCCCCAGGAAGGGAATTAATAGATGCCAGAGAGTCTGCATCTTCTCCTCTCCTCAGCCTCTTCACGACATAGATAACTGACCCCATTTCATGGATGAGAACACTGAGGTTCAGCCAGGTGAGGCGATTTCCCCAGGATCACTCAGTGATTAAGTGGCAGAACCAGAGATTCAAGCCCAAGGAGAGCTGCAGAAGATGTCACCATTCTCTCACTGGCAGGACACAACATACTGACACTTGGAGAGCTGACAGGCAGAGGTCTTTGCAACTGCTAGAAATGGGAGGATGCGGCCATTTAGGACCACAGAAGCGCTGTGCCCAGGGAGCTGTTGTAGGGATAGCTTCCGTATGGCAAGCAGAATGGAGCTATCTTGGTTTGTTGGGCTCCCTGTTGGTTGGCTAATTTGAATAATATGTGGGTGGCTCTGGGGCATCAAGACTGTCCTGGGGCGCCTGGGTGGCTCAGTTGGTTAAAGCCTCTGCCTTCAGCTCAGGTCATGGCCTCAAGGTCCTGGGATTGGGCCCCACTTTGGGCTCTCTGCTCAGCGGAGAGCCTGCTTCCCCTTCTTTCTCTGCCTGCCTCTCTGCCTACTTGTGATCTCTCTCTGTCAAAATAAATAGATAAAATTAAAAAAAAAAAAAAAAAGACTGTCCCAAGTTGTCTGGTACCCAGCCCTGGCTAGATCGGGGCAGGTGCACGGGGACCCCAGGGTGCGAAGCCCGATAAGGGAACTAGTTGGAGTGTGAACTTAATTATCTGCTCGAGAAGAAAAACTGGCCAGCCTCTAGCCAGAGCCTCAAAACTGGGTCAAGACAGAACTGAAAAACAAACACCAATATTACAGGTGGGTCTAATTCTATACCTGACATCCTCTTCCCTCTCTGTGCTGAAAAATGCCTCTAGACCTTGGGGGTCACCCATTCTCTCCCCACATTTACTGGGTCACAATGTCTTGTTGCCTCCACCTCTGAAAAAAAGGCTCTTTAATCAGTTCCCTGCCCTAAAAAGTGATATTCAAGTCTCTTTTGTGAATTACAAGGCCCTTCAAGGGAGCATCACTATGGTTAAGAGTAAAAAAATGAGCCTCCAGGTCCGCCCATCTGAGCTCAAGCCATAACAGTGCACCTGTCCGCTGCAGGAGCTCAGCAATCACCCAGTCTCCTGCTGAGCCTCACCTTCCACTTCTGCAGAATGGGAATGAGCAAATGACCTGCAGCAGGAGATGGGGAGAATTAAGCGAAATTATCTACCTGAAAATCCCGGCACAGAGTGAGTCCTCAGTGAATATGCTCAGAACGGCTGCTGTGGCTACTGCTGTTATTCTGTCCACTCTGGTGCTAACCTGCATTTCAACCTCCCCTCTCCGTTCTTCCCAACTCCGGCCATACCCTGCTCCCCAAACACTGCCATGCCTTCTCACCTTTCTGCTGCAGCTGAGGGGGTTTTCTCTGCACCTTTCTCACTTCCTAGCCCATCCTGCTCATCCCCCATGGTCCCTTCCTCAGAGGAGGAAGGGGAGCCCCCTCTGGAGCCCCTACTCTGATTCCAGTGGCTTCTACCTCCTCCCATCCAGTGTTCCCTCCCACTCCGTCAAAGTCCGAACCAACCGTCTTGCAAGAAAGGAGCTGGGTTCCTACCTGGCTCCCCAACAGTGAGTTCATCAAGACGAGGACAGAATCTTATTCACACCACAGAGTGGTCAAGGGTGCAGATCTCGTGCCAGGCCACCTGGGTTCAAATTCTAGGTCTACTGCTCTCCCACCCACCCGTTCCTGCCTTTACGACTTCCTCCTGCCAACACTTGCATGTCTTTCCTTGAGGACCTTTGCCTCATCATGGAGTCTGCTTTGCTACCTGTAGGGCTGGGAAGAAGTGCCAGTGAACGAATAGGAGGGGGCCCCCGCCCAGGAGCAGCACTCAACCGGTACCCGCCAGAAGTGAGTACAGAGTCCAGAGATCCCTAATTCTCTCATCCCTGGGCTGGGAGATTTCTAACACATGTTTGACCAGCTCCCAGAGCTTCCTCGGAGGGATCAAGTCCCACGTGCCCATGGGGGTTGTGGGCTTACTGTACAGGGGTTCCCCAGAGAAACAGAGACAACAGGACAGATAGATCTATGTCTCCATGTCTATACATAGATAAAGATAGAAATAGTCTATAGATACAGAGATAGATCTTCATCAATCTCTATCTTGATCTATATGAGGATATTTATTATAGGAATCAGCTCCTGTCATTACGGAGGCTGAAAAGTCCCACCATCTGCCATCTACAATCTGGAGACCCAGGAGAGCCAATGGTGTAATTCAGTTTGAGTCCCAAAGTCCAAGAACCAGGAGTGCCAATGTCCAAGGGCAGGAGAAGTGGGATGTTCCAACTCAAGCACAAAGACCGCAAATTCGCCCTGCCTCCCCTTCTTTGTACTATGCATGTCCTCAAAGGATTGGATGATGCCCACACACATTGGTGGGCACATCTTTACTCAGTCTGTGGATTCAAATGCTAATTTTTTTCTGGAAACACCCTCATAGACACACCCAGAACTAATGTTTGCACCTCTACCCGGGCATCCCTTCACCCAGCCTCATTGAGACATAAAATCAACAACTGTACTTGATGACACATCTTCAGTAGCCTTCCCCACTCCCTCACCTTTGCTTCCCTAATTGCACCTAAATCTTTGTCCTATGGGCTTCTCTGGGGCAATCCAAATGAAGACACATTACCCCTGCTAGCGGCAGGAGCTTGAGCGTGTTCCTTTAACTCTCTGTGCCTCAGTTTCTTCATCTGTAAACAGGAATCATTTTATTTATGGGATAGAGGGTGAGATGAGGAACACTGTGCTCGGAAGAGTGCCTAATACATAGAGAACACTATAAATAATTAAGTCTTTTCTTCTCAAGGTCTAGCAGAGGACCTGGCATATGAGAGGGCTTCAAAGAACGTTTGCTGGTTGAAGCACATTGAATCTCTAGGGATGAAGGAGGGCTGTGTATTAAGCCTTTTCATTCCACGTTAGGTTCTCTGGTTGCCAAAAACTCACTCAAGCTAACACAAGTAAGGAAGCTTGTTTCAAGGAGATGCCTGCAGGAACAGAGACCGGCATCTCTTGGGAACTATAGAGCAACCAGCCAGGCAGACTGTACCAAGGCAGGAGCAGAACTGGGGAATGTAGAGATGGTTCCATTCCAAGAACAGTCCTAGCATTTGGGTTACTTGTCACCTTCCTGAACTGCAGAATGTTCTAGTATCTTCCCTCTAGAGATTTATCACTACCATAACTCATCTCTCTCTCTCTCTCTCTCTCTCTCTCTCTCTCTCTCCACGTTGCCTCTCTTTGTCCAACTTTCTAGTTCCATTAAGGTCTCTTGTTTCTTTCAAGTCACATCTCTCCCCCCTGCAGGCTTTGATCCAAATGAGAAAGAGTCACAGGAATCAATGAAGGTACCAGCCTCAGAGATGGTAAAGCTGGGCTGGAGAGCACAGCATAGAATTGTAACGAGAGGCAGGAATTCTACTCCTTCCCCCACAAGTCTAGACAGTGGAGCTTCCTGGAGCAGAGCCCGGGCTCCCCTGTCAACCCACCCCACACTAGCCGAGCAAGAAGAGACCCGGGCAAGACGGAGAATGGGTCATTGCAATATGCCAAGCAAGAACCTTCCAGCACGGCAACTCTGAAACCAGAACATGAAGCAACAGCCGACCAGGGCCGCACTGAGACCTATCCACTACTCACTCCCCCGTGGCAGAGTGAGAAAGGGAGGGGGAAGATGGCTTGAAGTGCTCCCTGCTACTTCCAAAATGGTGGGAGTTGTTATTTTAATGGACCATGGTAGACTAGACAAGAGAGGGATGGGATTCTTTTTTTCTTTTTCTTTTTTTTTTTTTCTGCAGCTCCCTGCTGACCAACTTCCCAAGAGAAATGACCTGACTGGTACAGGGACTCATCTTTATTTGTTTGAACAGTCTCCATAAAAACCAGCTCACAGGCCATTGGCCACTGGCCAGCCCACCCCTTAGTGAAACCTGAAATTACAAAACTGTTCATTTATTTGCTTATTATCTGTCTCCATCCCCACTGGAATGTTCCTGAGAGACCAGAACCTATCTGTTATGGTCATTTTTTATCCCCAGCACCTACAATAGTACATGGCTCCAAGGAGGAGCCAAATTAAGACTCACTGAATACATGACTGAGTGAATGACTAATGTAATGAATAAAGGAGTGAACAAGTTTATGAAGAGCCCTGTCTATGTCACTGAAGCCTCTTCCCTGCCATTCCGGGAACTCAGCCCTACTAGGCAAAGCTCCACCAGGTAATGAGACCCCTGTTACCCCAGAGGCAACTGAGTGAGTTTCCACTGCTCCGGCACTATGCTCCCAGTTCCCATCAAAGCAACTTGGCTTTGTATTCCTTCCAACCAGGTGCTAGAATCCTTCTGAGAGATGTTCTGGCCAACACAATTTTCTCCATCTTATTCTCTGTCCACTGATGTTGTAGCCCTTCTTGAAACTGGACCACTGCCCTGATTACCTGCTTCTTAATCCAACTCTGTCTGCACCAGTACCCTTGATTAACGTGTTTTCCGGTACACAGTGATGTCTCCCTCCAACTCACTCACCAGGGCATTATTTAACAGAAGCCTAAAACCAGCATGCTAATAAAAACAGCTCTTGCAAATAATCCTTGAAAGGGATTCTTAGTACCCAGTTCCTAATAAACAGATGCAAATTAATGATCTTTAGGAGGCCGCTAAAAACCCACAATGGCCCTGGCTTCACTATTCTTTCGCCCAAAATAAAGTAGGGATGAGCGTAATAGAAAGCACCAAGACAAATCAGTCCCAAGTGTCACCACCGCTGAGCCTCAGACAAATGTTAGAAGGGGGCGGTGCCCTGGAGAGATCTGAACAACTGGCATTTCAGCATTATCAAGAGAGATAGCCGGGGATGCCCCAAAGAAAAGAACTTTGTCCCATCTTCCTCAGCATTGGTCACAGGGTCTGGGAAGCTTAAAGGCTAAGCCTCCGGTGAGCTGCACTTAGGAATAAGTAAGACTTAGACAGTCATTGTGCAGATCAGAGAGCATACATGACAAGTGCCAGCACATAGCAGATGCTCAATAAATGGGAAATGCTGTTATGATGCAAACTGCACACTGGTGCCTGTATCAGCAGAGACCTGGAGAAAGCGGCTTCTCAGCCCAGGACCAGGGCTATCTTGGCACCAAAGGGGTTTCTGCTCTCAGCCAAAATGGAGGTTTTGGAGTGATAAACTTTGCAGCTCTGGACATGCCTGGGAGGACCTCTTAGACCAAAAGGGCCAACATAGGATGATCCGTAAGTTAGTTACCTGGCTGACAGGCCAGAGCGGAGGTCAGGATGACCCTCTCCAAGCCTGTGAGTCTACCCTGGACCAGCCTTTCTTTGTAATCCTCTTCAAACTCTCAGTGCCCTTCCCTGCACCCATTCTCACCAACCCTGTCCTCTCTTTTTCAGCTTTAGGCCAATCTTCTCCAGGAAGCCTTCCTAGGCCTTTGCAAGCTACATATTCTTTCTCATCTCTATATTCCCATGACACAGTCTATAGCAAACAATCTGGCCTCCTCTTTCAATGTTATGCTTTACTGGTTTCAGGTCTATGAGAGATCTCGGAGCCCCCTTGAGAGCTGACACTCTGACTCACATGCCGCAAGCCCCCTAGAGATCTTGTGAAAAGGTGATTCTGATTCTGTAGGTCTAGGGTAGGGCCTGAGACTCTGCATGTCTAACAAGCTCCCAAGTGATGCTGATGCCGTTTGAGGTAGCAAGGATCTAGACCATCTTTCACAACACTGACTCTTCAAACTTTTACTGCGATACATACTTTAACAGCTAGAGAAAGAAGTTTACTCCAGGAGCAATCAGATCCTTCAAAGGGGCATTGTGAATCTCTAAGAGAGGGACACGGTGTGCAGTGTATCCCAAGGGAAACCTTTGTTCAAGAAACTATCCCACAGGGGTGCCTGGGTGGCTCAGTGGGTTAAAGCCTCTGCCTTCAGCTCGGGTCATGGTCCCAGGGTCCCGGGATCAAGCCCCGCATTGGCCTCTCTACTCAGCGGGGAGCCTGCTTCCTCCTCTCTCTCTCTGCCTGCCTGTCTGCCTACTTTTGATCTCTGTCTGTCAAATAAATAAAAAAAACTTAAAAAAAAAAAAGAAAGAAAGAAACTATCCCACAGCATTCACCTCATTATCAGATGCCCAGCAGTCATTAATAATAAGAGCAAATATTTATTTCCTCCTGACCGTGGGCCCAGAGTTTTACATGCACTGTCTTATTTAATTATTCCACTGACCTCTATGAAGTACACACTGTTGGGATCCCCATTTGAGAGGAGGAAAGAGAAGGTAAGCCATTTGTCCAAATGCATATGGTAGAGTCAGGAACTAGACCCCATTTGTCTCACTCCAGGCTTCTCCTCACTTCTTCACTTGACCTCTCAATGTGGGCCCAGAGATCTTCCTGCCATACATAATGGCTGAGAGGTCAGATTTGGTGAGGACAGGCAACTGTCTCAACTGGGATCATTTTTAGTCTACATACTCTTTTATACAGCTGTGGGTTGGGTTGTTTTGTTTTTTTTTTAATATTCCTATGGTGAACATTTATTAATCACATATACGAAAGGAAAAGAGCCCACTTCTATTTTAGCTCAAATGTATCTGGCTGCAAGCAACAGTAGAAGATATGTGTTCTAATCATATTACAAGAAGTCCAGAGGTGGGTAGATAGTAACTTTAGTTCAGTCATCAGGAACCCTGGCCCTTTCTTTCCTTACACATGTCATGGACGATAACAAAAAGTGCATATCTTGGTTGTGGGAGAAGTTAGCGTAAGCACCGTTTTTATGCACCCTTTGATCTGAAAGACATTGTAAGATCCTTCCATGTGCCAGCCAGTGGGCTTTGGGACAAAGATGAAAAAGACAGGACCCATTCTATGGGACAGATAAGATTACACAGATAACTAATCTCCTGATTATGATACCATGTAATAATGACTGTTATTCACTTCAACCCTGCATTTCTACAGAAAAGATCGGAGGTGCTAATGTACTGTGATAGGTATTATAACAGAAGGGATCATAGGGGCTGTGAAAGCCCAGAGAAAGGGCTTCTTTTCTCCCTGGGGGTGAAGAAGGCCAGGAGGGGTCAGGGAAGGGATGGCTCGGAGTCTTGTAAGGAAAAGAGAAATGAGTCGAGCAAATGAAGTTCAAATAGGCATGTGAAGAATTCAGAATGCTTTCATCTGCACCCTGTTTTTAAAACATGGGGTTGTTTCTGGGTGTTCTGTGGGTTTTTCTTTTCCTCTCATAGAAAAGAAGCATGGGGCTAGATGATCCAGAGTTGTCCCAGTGAATCAACCACACAAAGGTCTTGGATCAGCTTGTCTGCAATCTCTTGGTCCTCCCCCTCAGGGTTCTCATATGGCTGCCATTGCTCCAGACATCACAAAAAGAAAGAATAAAGGTTTCATCTTTCTCTGTGGCTTCTCCCCTGACACCTTTTGCCCTTCCAGGCAAAGTTGCTCACTTTGTAGTGTAGCACAGTCCTTTGTGCACATGTACTAAGGGGTTAAATTAGTCAAGATTCATTGGAGACATATGAAGTTCTTAAGAGAATTATATTTGAAGAAACACTGTAATCTTGAAATGAAAGGGACAGAGAGAGTACAAAGTGAAAAGAGACATCCAGATCACCAAATTTCTACAAGAAGGTGGCAACCTGAGAAAACTCTTCCGTGCAAATACACACCACCCTTTACATAAAATAAAGGAGGTCTCAGAGGGTAGAACCAAGAGCCTAGAAGGTAGAGCCAAGAACATGGAGAATTACTCCCAAGCCTTGTGTCTGAATCGAGGAACTGTTAATTTGTCAGCAGGATTTCAGAATTTCTATGGGTCAGTGACTCCTCTGTCCCTCACATTTTCTCCTTTGTAGATAAGAATGTCTATAGTGATTAGTCTATGCCTGTCCCACCACTGTATCTAAAGATAGTTTGCCATCAAATACTGGCTCTGCTGCTTGGTACCATGGGCACCTCTAACCATAAGCCTCGATTTCTTCATCTGGGTATGGGGGAAATTATAGTGCCTATCTATCTCATATAGTGCCTATCTATCTCACTCATACTCAGTGATATTACTGTGATACCTATGTATTCACTCCACACAGAGCCTAGCATAGTAACCAGTGTTCACTAAATGCCTACCATTATTATTTTTCATTATTCTCCCCTTTGTACCCTGAACATACCCCTGGCCCTGCCATTCTGCACTGTAATTATGCCCGTCTACCCTGTTAAGCTCTGAGCATGGGGAAGATATCTTAGTTTTATTTGTATCTTCAATAAACATAAGTACCCTGGCATATGGCAGATGCACAGAAAGTGTTGAATGAATGAATGAATGAATGAATGAATACCCATGATTCCATAGTCCTTTCTGCTGGCTTTTGGTACTCTCCTGGCTGTTGCTGTGGGAGATGATCTGAGAAAGCCAGGGGTCCTTCCTGTCAGTCATGATGACTGCACAATTCTGATCATCTGTGATGGTGAACATTCCAGAGGCAGTCCCTACAACAGGAAGTTGCTGTGGCTGGGAAGAAAACCCTGGGGAATGTAGGGTTCCTCCAAGTTTGGAGATGTCAGAGCTCCGGAAACCCAGCTCTCTTTAAGCCACCTCCTTTGCCCAAAGCTCTCTGCCAACTACTGTTCTCCCAGCTCCGTGTTGTGACGGGATAAAGTTCAGTGGCTCGAGATTTCTCTTGTGGTCCCAGACAATTGAAGGCAAAATGGGATGTACACAAAAGAATGGATTTATTGACTCTTCTCCAGTGCTTTGGAGAATACCACATTTGGCTAATTTAGGAAGAATATCAAAATAAGGATACCCATCTACCTGGGGTCAATTAGGAACAAACCTCTTCATGAAGCAATGGGCAATGGTACCTATAGTGACCTGTGACCTCCTTCAGAGCTAGGCTCTGTAACAAGCAATCATGACAGTCCTAGCATAAATGCCAACAACCAGCTCCCAGCATAAACGATGCACCTCACTCAGAGCATGCATCACTAATCAATTACAGCACACTTTCACCCCAGACACAGCTTCTCATCCCATTGACTGAATCAAGTCACTACTAATTGACTGGGGGTGCCATGCAATACTAAACCCACTTTCCAACCCTGACCTAGATGTTCACACTACCCGCATAGTCTTCATGATTATATTGATCTCCTTAGCTAGTGCCTCCTTATGTCCCTAACAACATGATCTTAATAGCATCCTGTGTCATCCTGGAGCAGACAGCCTGCATCTTATCATACTGCCTCCTCTCTCTAGGACCCTCTTACTTTTCTGAATTGCTCTTTGGTGGGACATAATACTGAAGCAGTCAAATGAAACTGTATTTACTGTAAGAACATTGTTGAGGACATTGTTCATTATGTTACATTGTCTCTTCTCTATGAGGCTCTGGGAGGGGGGAAGAATGCCTCCCTGGTCTTTGAAACAGTAACATATGTGTCTCTCTTGAGCCACCAGATTTTCTTCTGCCTAATGACCCTTGTGCATTCTGTAACTGACATATTTCCCTCTTTGCAAGGGCTGCAGGAAGTTTTCAGACCAGGAAACCAGGACTTGCCTTGTAATTCACGCACTAGTCTCTTCCCTCAATCCACCTAGTTTTTCTGGGTTGTTTTCCTCCTTTGTCTTATTTATCTTAATTTTCCTTTATTTTATTCTGCTACTTTTTGTGCATCCTTGTAAGCCTCCTTGAATATTTTGGAGAATAAGCTTGGTATAAGTCAACAGATAGGTAACTAATATCCAGATAAATGTGAAGCATTGTTAAGGCTCTTTAATATCTAATCCACATGCAAATGTTGGGGATGGAGGTACACCAGACCATGTGGATTGGGGGATGGGAGTGTGTAAGACCGTATTCCTTTTCAAACACCCACCCTTGTTCCTCTTACTCTGAGGGACCTAAGAAAGGGATGTGTGTGTGTGTGTGTGTGTGCATGCATGTGTGTTCCCTTGCTTCCGTGTTTTGCATGTGCTCTTATTCCCTTATAGCAACCTAAGTCAGCTTGCCCAGAGGCACATAGTTTAACCTTAAATATCCAGGTACTTAAAGCATGAACATGAAAGAACAGAAACTCTCTTCATTCCCTCTACTCACAGCTCTCTGCTGCCTAAAATACTTGTCCAAGCTACTTGACACATGGACTCTGAAGCCATACAAACCTGTGTTTAAATTCCCATACTGCCATTCAAAAATATATTTCTTTAATCTCTTTTTCTGAATCTTGGTTTCCTCTTCTATAAAATGCCAACTTTCTGGGGTTGGAGAATGGCTTAAGTGAGATAATATACAAAAGAATTTAGCACAATGCTGGGAACATGGTGAGTGCCTGATAATAGCTATTATGTTACAGCTTTTATTAACCTTGTCTCCTTTAACCTTATAAACAGAAGGTTCTACTTCACTATACCTGGTGCAGGGAGAAAAGAATTTGGTTTATTACACCGTTACTAGCGTATTAGCCCAGGGTCAAGTACATAGTAGGTGTTTTTTTTTAAATTATTTATTTATTTATTTATTTGACAGAGAGAGATCACAAGTAGGCAGAGAGGCAGGCAGAGAGAGAGAGACAGAGAAGCAGGCTCTCTGCGGAGCAGAGAGCCCGATGCGGGACTCGATCCCAGGACCCTGAGATCATGACCTGAGCCGAAGGCAGAGGCTTAACCCACTGAGCCACCCAGGCGCCCCATAGTAGGTGTTTAATACCTGGTTGCTGAGAATCTGGAAGAATGTGCCCTGGGAGAGATTAGCTCTCAGTATATTGATGATGCAGTGCAATATTTCGTTTTATTATACTACTTCCTTCTTCCTAGAGTGACCTCTCTTCAGTTGGCATCAACTGCATTCACAGCACCCTCTGCTGTGGCAGTGGCAACAAATAACCTCCCCAAGCCAGCAGGAGATGTGCTCTGAAGGAAAGCAAAGGAAGAAAACGTACATGTACTGCATCCACGCTGTACGTTAGCCAATGTCCTGGACATGTCCATCACCCGCACATGAAACTGTGAGGTCAGTGAGTGAACAGCCTCATCAGCTCCCACCAGGTCAACTCTCCCTCTGTGTAAATTCTACAGCCCGAGCACCTAACAATCTATATTCTTTTCCAGGTCAAATGAAATGACAAGAGGATTAAAAAAAATGTGTTTCAGAATCCCATAGACAGAGCCCAAGCAACCAGCAACAGGGAGAGTCCTGGTTAATTTCAAGATGCCAAACAACCAGCTTTCCATCAATTTCCAGGACCTCATTTTCCCCCCTTCATTTTCAGAATTGATGTTTATGTTTCCACCAGGATAGAGACCAATTCTCCTTGGCATCCTCCGTCAGAGAGAATCAGAAATTTTCCACCTGGGATGCTACAAATTGCATTTCTCAACACAGTCCTGGAATACGGGATATGACCAGCATAACTAATACTGAGTGATCAAAACTCAGGTGCTCTAGCTTTATAAGAATCATCATCAGGCAGTCAGCATTTCACCAAGGGATGGAGCCTCTTGTCCTCCAAGATTCAAAGAGCAAGAGCACATCGATCTGGAAGCGGCTCCTAAGGAACACAGGAGCACAAGGGCAGGCTGGGCGAAGACTCTGCCACTTCCTCCTGTGACTTTAGCTGTATTGGCGGGTGGCTCTGAACTTCAGTCTTCCCATTTTTGAAATGGCGATAAAAGCAGGACCTAAGTCAGAGGACTAGTAGAAGGATATCAACTCGTCGGAAGCACTCGGCACAGTGAGTGGCTCATGGGAAATGTGCGGTAAATCTTAGCCAGGCTGTAGCAGGCAACTCGTTTGGTGTTCATCCCTCTTCCCTAAAAATACCCTTCATTCCACATCCTGGTTAATCCTTAGAAGCCACATTTTTAACATCTGGAGCCAAGCCCCCTCCGGAGTTCCCAGCCAATGGTGGTTGGGCCATGAAGGAAAGCTCGCCCAAACTGGACCAATCAGATTCTCCCTCCCAGGAACCTAGAGTAGACCGAAAGGAGCTGGTCGGACTCTGCGGGCTGTTTCAACTGAAGACGTAAGTTCAGGAGCCAAGAGAATGCCATCTTCCAACCACGTGACCAAGGAAGCAGGGAAAGAGTGTGTGGAGAAAGGTCTCTCTAGGTCTGGCTACTGGGGGAAGAGAATGAGAGAACTGGCTTTAGTTTTAGACCTCTTCTGATTCATGATTCCAGGGTTGTGGAAGGCCTGGCTGTATCTGTTCCCTCATGGACTCCTGAGCCCTGTCACTTTCAACAAACCCCACTTTTTCTTTAAGCTAGTCTGAGATCTCTCTTATTTGGAGAAAAGAGTTTTGAGATGAAAGCAGAGATTTCAGGCTCAAAACTCTTTCCTTGGGAATATGTTATTCCCTAGGACTTCATGAGAGATTCGATGAAGAAGGAAAGGAAGGGGGCGGGAAACAAATACCATTTAATTAGCACTTGCTGGGTACTAGCCCCTCTGGTTGGTGCTCTCTCACATCACCGTCTAGATGTGAGCCATCTCAGTGAGGTAGGAACAACCATCACAATTTTATACAGGGAGAACTTAAAGCTCAGAAAGGTTAACAAGGTCACACAGCTGCAAAGATGGTGGAGATCACATTCAAACCCAGGTCTGTCTGAACTCATGGAAGGTTTTTCAGAAATCCGTTATTATCAAATTGGGGATTAACTCAGAGTCTTTGCTACACCATCAATAATCATCTCCACCACCACCATCAAATCACCCATCCACATCCCCATCATCCCATTCCATCACCGCCATCCTCACCATCACTGCCACCATCATTTTTACTATCCCTATCATCAGCATCACTATCTTCATCATCACTGTATCACTGTCACTATCATAATGATCACGGTCATCACCGTCGTCATCATCGTCTTATCACCATCTCCATCCTCATCATCACTGTCACCACCATCATCTCCATCATAGTCACTGCTCATCACCATCACCATCCTCATCATCACTGTCACCACCATTATCTCCACCACCATCACTGCTATCACAATCACCACCATCCTCATCACTTCCATCATCACCACTATCCTCATCATCCTCACACCTTCATCACCACCATCATGACCATCACTATCATTATCATAACTATCAAAATCACCATCTTCCTCCTCCTTCTCCTCATCGTCCTCATCACCATCACTGTCATAACCATCATGATGATCACCATCCTCATCACCAACCTCACCACATTCTTCATCACCATCACCATCATCACCGTCCTCCTCAACACTGCCATCACTAATGGCTAACATTTACTTAGCAATTCAGTCACTCTTCATATTGAGCACTGCATGCATGATAACCCCTAACAAGACTCTGAAGGAGGAAACGTTACCATCTTTATTTTACGGAGGAAGAAGCTGAGGTTTTATAAGGTTAAGCCACACATCTGAAGTCACCAGGCCTATCTGAATCCAGAGGCCACCCTGAGAGACTGTACTCTCCTGGTGGGCAGGGGCTGCACCTCCCATTCTTTGACATGCCTAGCCTTGTGCTGTGCATACAGTAGTTGCTAAATAAATATCTGCTAAGTTGATGGAAAATGTGAGAAGGGTTACAGAAGTGCTGAAAGAGCAAGGGTTAAACGCCCCCCTCCGGGTCACCAGTAAAGACAGCTGGAAAGCCAGGCTCTGAATGCCAATCTCCAGGTACAAAAGGGTCTCTTTCATGTTGGTAATAAAGATGCTTGTCAAAATGCCTTTCGATGTGGGGCCGAGAGACTGACAGGAGCGTGCCAAGCATCTCAAAGGCTGAGGTTCACTGCTCAGTCTTTTACCTTATCTCCTGGACTGAGCCAGGCCATAAATCAATGCCAGGGCAGTCCTCTGTCACCCCCAATTCAAGCCAAGGAGACAATGAGAAGAGGGGAAAACCATATTAGTGAGTGCTTATATGTGCCATGTGTTGTGCAAAGTGCTTGGCTGGACAAAATGAGACAGCCTGAGGCCACCTGATAGGACAGCTCAGTGATTAAACACACAGGTTCTAGAACCAGACTGCCTTAAACCCTGGCTCTACCACTCACTGCTTGTATGACCTTGGGCCTCAGTTTCCTCATCTGTGAAACAGGGATGATAGTATTAACAGTACCTTTTTTGAAAGGTTATTGTAAGGGTGAAATGAGCATGTGGTTAATGCTTCACAAGCATTAGCATGTATTAATTAATCCAATGTGAAGTAAGTACATCAACCCATTCTGCAGATGAAGGTACTAAGGCTCTTGGGCGTGAAATGACTTGCCCAACACCACACAGCTAACAAGTGCTGAGACCAGATTAGAATCCAGGTTGTTTGGCCTCCAATCCTGGGCCCTGTACCATTCATACTGTCATATTACCAGGGGTCACGGTACCCTCAGCCTTGGGGAGAGGGGAAAGGTCAAAGCCTTTATCTTCTGTAGACCTGCCATCACTCTTCCAATGGCTCAGTTTTGTCATACACACATACGCAGGTGTGCTGTAGGCACAGAGAAGTGAAGAGGGTTTCTACTGCTCATTTTTTTTCTTTCACCACGTATTTATTGTGCCATGCACTAAGGTGCTGAGAACACAGTGACAGGCAAGACATACTTGGCCTCTGACCTCACAGAGCTCGGTCTAGCAAGGGATACAGATACGAATCTACGAGTCATGCACATGTGTAATTGTGGCCATGCCTGTGCTTAGTAGGGGTGATGCTGATGCTCAGAGGGCCCAGGAAGGAGGTCAGGGAAAGCTTTTCTGAGAAGGTAATGACCAAGCTAGGGTATGACTAATAATAGTGAATACCAACATAAAGAATAAAGGGAAAGCCATTTCAAGTACAGGGAAAAGCATATGTAAAGGCTCTGTGGCAGGAGGGAGCACAGAAGTCGCAGGGACTGAAGGGTGACTTGCGCAGCTGAAGCAGGAGAAAGGAGCGTGTTACATGTACAGACAGAGCAAGGAAGAGTGTGTTATGGCGTACCGTGGATTCTGAAGTAAGGCAGTTCTCCAAAAACACTGTCGAGAAACATTGTTCTAGAACACTGCCTGGTACCTAACACATGTTCAGTGTAAGTGTGATGAGTGAATAAATGAATAAATGGGAGCACTGAACAACGGGCTGAAAGCAACCTATATTATAAAACGGAATGTTAGAAGAGCAAAGGCACGTAGAAAGAACTAAGGAAGTGCATGCAGGAATGCAACTGCAGGTCCTGGAAGGCTTCCAGGAGGAGGTGACTTCTGAGCTGCACCTTGGAGCCTGTGACATTTTCCAGGTGGGTAAAAGGGGAAGCCTTCCAGACAGAATATACAGCATTGAATGCAGAGCCACTGAGGACAAGGACACATCTGGGGGAGCCACTGGAAACGATGCGGCAGGGAGGCTTTCTCTGTCCAGGTGACCTGACCCGGGGTGCCTGAGTGGCTCAGTGGGTTAAAGCCTCTGCCTTCGGCTCCGGTCCTGATCTCAGGGTCCTGGGATCGAGCCCCGCATCAGGCTCTCTGCTCAATGGGGAGCCCGCTTCCCCTTCTCTCTCTGCCTGCCTCTCTGCCTGCTTGTGATCTCTGTCAAATAAATAAATAAAATCTTTTAAAAAAAAATTAAATGTCCTCAGATGACCTGACCCAAGATTCATTGCTGGGCTCCATCAGGTCTTTGGTGTTCCTAACCCCAGACAACCCCCTTCACTTGAATCTGCGCCAGAGCCCCCTGTGAGGGGCACCAAGCTCCGCCTTACCTACCCTACACTAGACTCACTGAAAAGGGAAATGCCACACTCAACCGCCTTCTGATTAAACAGCTACGAAAGGACAACTGCTGAGCGGAACATCAGCGAAACCAGACCAACTATCTGGGGGGGAAGAGAGGGAGCAGTTTCACCTGTAGGCAGATGCAGAGCTAAATCTCTCACCCAGCCAAGGTCTGACGCCCCGGTTGAATGGGCATCTACACATGTAAAGAGACACTGGGTAGATCTGAGATGCTTAAAAAGTGGCAGAAGAAGGTAAAAGGGGCAGTCCCATCATCTGCCACCATGCCCACCACCATCCCCAAGCCTTATTGTGTTGCCCAAGTCTTCTGAGGAGGTTGCATTTGAGCAGAGCTATAAATGACAAGGAAAGGGTATTCTGGATGGAGGGAGCAGCAAGTGCAAAGGCCCTGTGGCAGAAAATTCTGGTGGGTCGTAGACGGTGACAGAGGCTAGAGGAACTGGTGTGTATTGAGAAGGGGAGAGAAGCAGTGAGGCCAGGGCGAACAGCAGTCCCCAGGACATGCGGTGCTGTGTAGGGCAAGTAAGGAGGCCATATTTTATCCTAAGGCTCACAGAAAGGTAATGAGGGGTGTTAAGCTTGGGAATAACATGATCTGATATATTAAAAAAAAAGATGACTCTGGCTGGTATGTAGAGGATAATTCCTAGGCAAGAAGTGGAAGCAGAGGCCAGCTGGAACGCTACTATAATAGTCCAGGCAAGAGATGCTCATAGCTTAGACTAGACTGTTCAAGGTAAAGACGGAAAGGTGTTCTGGCATACTCTGAAGGTGGGATGGTCAAGACCTGGCCTCATATTTGATGCTGAGCTGAGGGAGAGGAAGGAGTTAATGGGACTCCTGAGTTATGATCATGCCATGTTTAACGAGTTAGTCTTTTTATTTTGTTTTATTTTAGGTGTGGTAACAGGCCTAAAGCAATCATCTAAGTCATGCAGAGTCAATAACCACTCAGCTTGGACCAGTCCGACCCAGTCCTCGATCCCCAGCTCCTGCACTCGAAACCACCCCTGCAAGCCGCCACAACTACACGAGGAGCGGAGGAGAGTCAGGACCAGACCCAAACGCTGCTCGGCTACTCACCATGTGATTCAGACAGACCTTTGTTCATGTCTGACCCTCAGTTCCCTCAGTCGTGCAGCGGATGTTACAACAGCTTCACAGGGAGGGTGATGGGAGAATCACAGGAAATTTACTCATTCATCCAGTAAACATTGATGAAGCGGCTCCCACACGTGCCGGGCACCATCCTAGGCACGTGGAGCAAAAGAGTCCTGTCCCTGAGGCGCCTACACATCAGGAAGGAGACACAATTACTTCTCATAAGGAGTACATTATCTAGTATTTTAGAAAGTGAGAAATGCTTGGGAGAACCAGATAGAGCAGAGTAGGGCCCGGGAGAGACATACACAAATGTATCAAATCAACACCTTAAACTTATACAATATCATTATGTCAACTACATATCACTAAAAATTAAGAGAAAGAGCCATCGCAGCCATCATGATTAAGTACTGGTTATGTAAATAATTGCTCTTTTTGACAGATCTCTTATTTTTATGGCTCTTCTTGCTCGGGGTAATAAACCCCTGCTCCCTCAGTAAACTCCAGAGGACAAAAGTTCTTCCCACCCAGAGAAATGCCTTTCATCGTTAAAAACAAAAGCAAACAAATGAACAGCCCTCCCACCGCAAGCACTTGGTAAGTGAAAATGTACGGTCTGGTCAAATAGCCCAGAGCCCAAAGCCCAAAGCCCCCTTTTGTCTTGAAGCAGAAGTTCCCACTGGGGGTGGTGCTGCCCCCTAGAGAGAGATCTGGAAATGTGGTGGTGGGAGGGGCGTGTGTTTTAGTTTGCCACTAGGCTGTGGGTATACAACGGGTTCACATCAATGTCCTTCCTGCCAGATACTTACTCCATGAAAAAGAAACACCATTAACTTCTTTGCACATGGAAACAAAAAATTATTTCCTGCGTGGTTCAAGCAGACACTGAATTTAAAAGGAATAGGAATGGAAGTACCAGGGAAACTGAGCAAAGGCTGCTCTTTGCTTTTGCTCAGAACTTTACCAAAGTGCACCGTTTCCGGGAAACTGGGTCGTGGGCGGCAGCTCTGTGCGTGGCATTTTTTTGTAGGTGACACCACACATCTGTGCAAGTGTGCCTTCGTAGCTGTGACTGTCACAGTGGTTATATATAGAGGCAATTATCTGGCTATATCATTATGTTTTATAGTAGAGTCATAGCTAAGCATTTACATATTGAAATATATAATATCTTGTAACAGACTCCTTTCACTTTATTCTCAGTTATAATATTGTTAGGACATTATATTGATTTCTTGAAGTTATGTGTATATATAGATTCTATTATCTGTGAAATTCATTTCTAGATAATAAAGAGCACGTTATAAAATCTTTCTTTTTTTTTCTCTTTTATGAAAAGGGGCATTGAGTCTGACTGAGGACTGATGTCATCTAAATGCTACTATAGAGCTTTAGAAAGTATGCCCTGTGGATTTGGGTACAATGACTACCCAATCTCTCCATATTTTAAGAGAAACCGGGCATCCAGACATACACAATGCCAGCTCCTCATTTTTAGAGAAATGACCCCAAATTTTAAATATAAAATCAAGTGAAAAGATCAGCGGTGTCAGAGATTTGGATGAAGAAGGGAGGAAGAACCAGAGCACCTAGGATTTCTAGGGCAGGGAAACTATTCTGCATGATACCGTAATGGTACGTACCTGTCATCACACATTTGTCCAAACCCAGAGAATGTACTACAGCAAGTGAACCTGAAAGTAAACTCTAGTCTTTGGGTGACAACAACGTGTTAGTGCAGGTTCATCGACTGTAAGAAGTGTACCCCTCTGGTGGGGATGTTGACGAAGTGGGGGGAGGCTCCGTAAGAATGGGGCCAGGGGGTCTGTGGGAATTCTCTGTACTTTCTACCCAAGTTTGTTGGTGATCCTAAAACTCCTCTACAAATGAAGTTCATTACATATACATATATATATATATATATATATATATATATATATATATTTCTATAAACACTATTCAGAGCAAATAATCACATCTTTCGGTTACATTGTACCCTGACTACGATCTCAGCTTTAAAACCAGATGTGTTTGATGGGCAAAGCAGGGGAATGCCTGCGTGAGCCTCTACAGTGTGTGCAACCATTCAAATGGTCATTTATTAAACATATACTTTGTGCAATTTCCTATACATTACACACTTCATTTCACAGTAAGTCTCTCGGACCAACAGTGTCCATGTCACAGATGAAAACAACCGAGGCTTGGAAAAACGAATCGACTTGGCTCAACTCTTATTAATTACGGTAATTACTGCCAAAAGCCTTTTAGTGCCCACTGTTTGCCTGACCCTGCTCACGGTGCATTTCAAATATTCTTTTGTTTCATCGCTGCAATCACTATGTTTGCAGGCATATATTTTTTATCCCCACTTTATAGACCGTGCAGCTGAGGCTCAGAGACCGACCCTTGCCCAGGCAGGCCTTTCTGCTCGAAGGCACCAGCATAATCCCAGAGCGATCCCAGCCAAGTCTGGTTGATTCCAAAGCTCATACAATCAACCACAACGGCTGGGTTTCCTCTCTAAAAGATTAGTGTCGCTTATCGAAGGAGTAGGACAAGTGCTTCATTCACTGTGTCTACACCAGAGACTGTCAAACTCGATTACACAATAAGCATCGCTTGGACATTTTAGAAAGTATTCATGAATTCTCGCTCCATTGGTCTGAGATACGGCATGGGCCTCAGGATTTGTAAAAGTTCCTCCAGGTGATTCCAAGAACGGCTCGTAATTCTCATAATCAATAACAAAACCTGGTAGGTGGGAATCTTGACTTTACCTCTTGAGCCAAGTCAATTCATGTCTCCATGCCCCACTTTTCTTGACTGTGACATGGATATTACTTATCTTAGAGGTTTCTGATGACATTAAGTATGACCTCCAGGTGACCTTCACACTAGGTCAATGCCTTTCAACTCTAGCTTTGTGCTAGAATCATCTGGGGGTTTTCTCTCCCGGTTACAGATGCCCAGGCCCCATATGCAAAGATCTGTTTTCATCTGATCCATTTGTTGGATGCAGATAAAAAAGCCTCCCAGGAGATTCTAACATGCAGTCAAGGGCCAGAACCACTGAACCAACCAGCCCTAAAGCCCTATTTTGCTTGAGAAGGAACTGAGGCTCACAGAGGTAAAATGACTTACTCAAGGTATTCTTTGATATCCAAAAACTAATAAACCTCTTTCCTTGCCACTAAATACAGATTGTCAAGCCAGAGAGTCATAAGACCTTAGGTAAGGCTGTCCCTTAATGGACACCACAGTCCAACCTCCCTGATATAAACTCATACTCCAAGTGTCTGGCATGGTTCTACTTGGTTCCTCCAGGAATGGGGAGATCATTAGCCGTTATAGCCCATTCCATCTCTGGACACTTCTGACGCTTAGGAAGAGCTGCCTTACCTACTACACAGCTGTGGAGAATTTTGAGCTAGATCTGCTTGAACTGCTACAAGAAGAAGTCTCCAAGATGAGTTATTAAGCACAAAAAGCAAATGAAAGGACTACATGCCTGGTATGATCTAATTATTATGCAAAATACAAAACCTTCTCAGTGTGTATGAAATTGCACAGGAAAAATATCTGGTATCATAAGAACAAATCAATAACAACGGTTAACTTTAATAAGGAGAGGGACATTTAGAGGGACAGGTGCGTATTTTTTTCTGAATTGTAATGATTCATACTCAATAGATTGTTTTGAAAATAAAATGAAATGAAGGAAGTAAAAAACTTAACATGTGCCTGTCATTATAGGCACACTCAGTAAATGTTCGCTACATATTTTTTAGTCATAGAAAAGTTTCGAAAGGGTATCATTGATAATTATAGATCTTTTTTTCTTGGCTTACCCATTAAAAAAATTTTTTTTTCTAAACTGAGTGTTTATTATTTGTCAACAAGAAAGATGAAGAAATCACTTCTGGGGGCGCCTGATTGGCTCAGTGGGTTAAAGCCTCTGCCTTCAGCTCAGGTCATGGTCTCAGAGTCCTGGGATCGAGCCCCACATCGGGCCCTCTGCTCAGCAGGGAGCCTGCTTCCCCCTCTCTCTGCCTGCCTCTCTGCCCACTTGTGATCTCTGTCTGTCAAATAAATAAATAAAATCTTAAAAAAGAAAGAAAGAAAGAAATCACTTCTGTGTTGGCTCAGAATGCATTTGGCTGCAAGTAACAGAAAATCTTAACGGTG
The DNA here is from genome assembly GCF_963455335.1 of Martes martes. Classification (NCBI taxonomy): domain Eukaryota; kingdom Metazoa; phylum Chordata; class Mammalia; order Carnivora; family Mustelidae; genus Martes; species Martes martes. The sequence continues at coordinate 78,642,186 of NC_137901.1, forward strand.
GCTTGGACCAAAAGAAAGGGGACGGGTATCTCTGAACAAGATATCCAAGTAGGTGGCTGCGATTAGTTTACTCATGAGATCCTGGGCCACTGGCCATTCTCTGCACATTAGTGTTTGTCCTATGCTTTTCCCTTAATGGTTTCAGCATGACGACTGCATCTGCAGATGCTGCATCCAAGCGAAAAAAGGGAGGAGAGATGGTGTCAACTGCGTGTCTTCCCTTTTACTGGGGGATACCCTCATTCCAAGGAGCACACACAGCAGACTTCCATCTCAATCCCGTGGACCTGATCTGTATCACTTCTACCTGCAAGGGATGCTGGCAAAGTAAGAACAAGTGTGTCCTAACTGGCTTCGACCCATCCTGGCTCAGAGCCTAGAACCAGGTATACCCTTGCCTGCTTAAAAACAAAATGTTCTCCTATCCAGGAGGAAGGGGGTTTAGATATTGGGTGCCCAATTGTCTGCCACAGCTTCCGTTTGTAAAGCCCGAGCTCTCCCTCCAACACCCACATTGATCCTAGTTGTTATTTACCAAAAAACATGCATTATTAATAACTCCGCTTGTAGGCTGCTTACAGTGTGACATATAACGTATTTAAAAATCTCATGGGGAACTCAGCAGGGTCAGGACTGGGATTTACAGACTTCTGCCTGTGGAAATGAGTAATGCTTGTTCCCCCCAAGTATTGATTTACCTCCAACCAAAACACAAGATGGGTAAAGAAAACCTTGAATCCTCTCCGTAGTTGGGATTTACATGTGTTCAAACACTGTCTGGCAGAGAAACGGACAAAGGGGAGCAGGTATCAGAAACCCGATACTACGGAGGGATGGCTCAGGTCCCCAGAGAAATTTCATCATAAAGGGTGACAGAGACTGGCCCAGGGGAAATTCCAGAACAAAGTCTGAAGGGCAGAGAGAAGCAGGAGGTCTAGGGAAAATGCAACAGCTGGAACTAAGCATAAACCAAATGACAGGATACATGTGTATGCGTGTGCGCGCGCCCTGGGGAGAAAAGGAGCTTTAAGAAATAGTGATGTAAAATCTCAACTCAAGTGTAGAAAGGATGGGGAATTTGTCTTCCTACTTCATGACAGAACACTAAGCTACCCGAGCAGCATGTGAATCAAGAGCCCAGACAGCGACAGAGAAGAGGTCGAGAGCTCCGATTCTGGAATCATCTACTACCCCTGCGGCCCTGGGCAAGACGCTTAACCGCTCATCAGTTTTGTCCTCTGAAAATAATAATAGTAATATTTACCTTGAAATATTGTCACAAGCACTAATAAGTCTCTTGCTGTTTGCTAGCAATTGAAGTTACTGGGCAAGAGACTCAAGACCACCAACTATTATGGGGGAAGGCGTGGGTTCAGAATGGTCAAGACCAGCTGTTACGAGGAGCCAGATCTGACCTGAGTGTACTTGTGTAACCCCAATCGAACAGGTTCCCACTTGACCATGCTCGGGGCATTACGGAGTTTAAAGCCACTCAGCCCAGCAAACACAAGCATGCCAGGCCAGTCCTCTTGGAACTGGCGGTCAGAAGTAATGAGGATCCAATGCGTGATCTACTGAAACACTCTCGAAAGGACCCTTGTGTCTGACCCACCAGCTTTCCCCCATACCTTGTCGGCCTACTTCTCATTAGCAAGGATTCCTCCACACCTCCCAAATTCCCTACCTGCCACATCCCCTCTCCTCTTACAGAACTCTGCTCTGTTTTCGCTCTGACAAGCCCATCCTTTCTGAAGACAACCCCACCATCACTTCCCCGGTTCTTCGTCCACGCGTGAGCACAGCCGGCATTGGAGCTGGAGGAGGGAGACAGAGAATGATACCAAGGCCAGAAATCATCCCAAAGGAATGAGGGATGGGGAGAATAAAACAGCCATACATTCACAAATGTTGTCTCTGCTTCATTACAGAAGGCATCTTCCCTTTGCTAATTAGGTCACTCAACAGATATCTATTTGCATCGGGCACAAAACTTGGCACAAGGTAATATACGGTCCCAACTCCTAGGAGCTCCCCCTCACTTCCTCCCACCTCAGCCACTTCCCAGGATAGAAGATGCTCCAGATGACCCTGGACCCGGACCAGAAGTGGGTGCCCAGCCCACCAGGGTTCTCCTAAAGTCCCCCAGCGGGTGATAGGAATGTAGCTTGACGACTATGACTATTTGCAGCCTCTCCGGAACAGTCCGGGGAAATGAAGACACTGAGTTGACAGTGGCCTTGGCAGAACCAGAGAGAGATCTCAACACATTTATCACCAGCTGGGGAGCTGCTGTTCAGCCTCACTGACCTGTAAAATCCACACTAAACTCAGGGCTGGCTCTTCAGCTTCTGAATTTGATTTAGACCCCAGGAAAGGCCCCCAAGGCCTGATAGTAACAAATCACCATTTCTCAGTACTATTCTCCTTAATGTGGATGTTTGAAGATTGCTAGAAGCCAGTGGGGAGAGCCAAACCATCTCACCTCCGAGGGACAAGGGGGTGACAAGTTTCCCTACCCCCAAAGTGTCTTCTCAGCTTGGCACTTCTCCCCCATATACTCATCACATTTGGAATGTTAGACCAAAATCTGCCTCCTCTGATGGGAGGGCAGCGATCATACTGGGTTTAATCACTGATATGCCTCCAGCATCATGCCCTACGTGTCGCCCATAGTAAGTGCTCAATAAATTCTATTGATTTCACCATACATGATATAACATACCTTGAAGAAAATCCAGTCAATACTGAGTCAGTACCAAACAGGGTGCCAAGTGATTTATATTCATCTTTGATAAAAGGGTCGGAGAGACAGGATTTATACCCTAACATAGCCATTTCCCAAACGCATACCTTTGGGCAAAGAATTTAACCTGTTTGGGCCTCAGTTTCCTGATCAGTAAGAGGAGGACACAGTAATAATAACCAGTATGTATGTGAAATGCTTAGCATAGGAATGGATTTTTTTTTAAAGATTTTATTTATTTATTTGACAGACAGAGATCACAAGTAGGCAGAGAGGCATGCAGGAAGAGAGAGGGATTAGGCTCCCTGCTGAGCAGAGAGCCCGATGCGGGGCTCGATCCCAGGACCCTGAGATCACGACCTGAGCTGAAGGCAGACGCTTTAAGCCACTGAGCCACCCAGGCACCCCAAGGAGTGATTTTTTTTTTTAAGGAGCGCAGGCCCCCTGCACTTATCAAAATTTTAACTTCTCGTGGCAATCAATTCCCAGTAATTGCATTTCCACGAGTTTCTCCAATAGAGAAGTTGGCGCACCTGTAGGAGGACAACGTACAAGAATGTTTGCTGCAATGTGGTTTGAAAGAGAAACCTTACAGTAACCTAAATGTCCATCACGCAGGGATGGTCACACGAATTACAGGACAGTGCATTCAGGCCCCGGGGCTGCTGTAACAAATGACCACAAACTGGGTGCCTAGAAACAATGGAAATGCATTCTCTCACAGCTGGAGGCCAGATGGCTGAGATAGAGGTGTGAGCAGGGCCAGGCTTCCTTCTACAGGCTCCAAGGAGAATCCACTCCTTGCCTCCTCCTCCTTCTGACCGCCGTCCGCATTCCTTGGCAGGTGGCCACATCTCCCTCTGCTTCATCTCCCACGTGCCTTCCCTGTATCTGTATATCAAACCTCCTTCAGCCTCCCTCTTACAAGGATGCATGTGATTACAAGGCTAATTCAGGATGAACTCCACATTGCAAGATCTTTATTTAATCCCATCTACAAGACCCCTTTTTCCAACTCAGGTAACATTTACAAGTTTGTTATGGAGTGAATGGCATGCCCCCAACCCCTACAAATCCGTATGTTGAAACCCTAGACATGCGCCCCCCTCCACCCGTCAGCGTGTGATGGTATTTGCAGACGGGGCCTTTGGGAGGTTAATTAGGGTTAGATGAAGGTAGAGCCCTCGTGATGGGGTAGTGCCTTTGTGAGGAGAGACACCGGAAAGCTTACTTACTCTCTCCCCACTGCAAGTCACGTGAGCACACGGTAACTAAACAGCCACCTATAAGCAAGAGAAGAGCCCGCAGAATGAAACCGACCTTGCTGGCCCCTTGATTCTGGACTTCCCAGCTTTGAAGAATAAATCTTGGTGGTTTAAGCCCCCTCTCTCTGGTGTTTCATGATGGCAGCCCAAGGAGACTAAGATAAGGTTCCAGGGATTAGGAGATGTACATATCTTTGGGCCACCATTCAGCTCACGACATCCAGTATATGAGGACTACAAGGCAGTCATCAAAAGGAACAAAGTGATTTCATTGTTCAGTGACAGATGATGACTTGCACGAGAGAAGAGCCGTGAAGACTGAACAAAGGGAACACATTCTAGATGTTTCTGACAGGAGAGCTGATAAGACTTCCTTATGTTTCAAATGTGGAGGATGAACGTAAGAGAAGAAGCCTCCTTCAAGTCACTGCAACAGGAAAAAGAGACCCTGAAGGTCATACAGGATTTAAGGGCTAAGCCCAGATTCTGAACACATACATATTTTTTAAATTTCTTATTGCAATATAACATACGTACAGTAAAATACGCAAACCCCCAGCATACAGCTCAATGCATTTTACCTTTGTATTCACCACCTGCGGACCATGCAGAGGAACTTCTAGAACAGGTTCCGCATCCTAGAAGGGTTCGTCGTACCCACTCGAAGACGATGCACACACAAAGGCAATCATTTTGACTTCTGTGCATTTAGCTGTTCTTAGATTCTTAAAAACGCTTTTAGATTTTGACTTGTATAGGGTTTAGAGGTTTTTGAACCTCAAACACACAGAAGTCATTCACACTGGGCGGCTCTCACCTGTCACTATGTGAGGTCCATCCACACAATGTTACACGTATTCATACTTCGTTCTTTTTTATTGCTGCGTAGTATGCCATTGTTTCACCCTGGAACCCATGGGATCTGCTGATGGGGCATGAGAGGAGAGGATCTGGAATGGAGTTGCCGTTCACCAGAGATGGATTACACTGGAGGAAGAGGGGCTACGAAATGGGTGGAAGATGAAGATCGGGAGCTCAGGTTTGAACCTGGTAAAGCTGAATTGCTTATAGATATGCACGGGTTGATGGTAAGGAGGCCATTAAGCTCGAGCAATGAGGGGGAGGGCCAGTGAGACTCATAATTATAATAAGGCGGGTAGCAGGCGATGGAGAAAGACAGGAGACCCAGAGCTTTGGCAGGGAGGAGTGGGAGAAGGATTGGGAAGTAGCACACATGCACAAGGAGGAGGCCTACCTCCCCTCTGGGAGGACTCCAGGCATAGGAGGCACGGCCAAGGAAAACAGCCACCACCTAAGAGGACTCTGGGGGAAGCTGTGTCCCCAGGGCAAAGCCACGTTAGAGCAAAGAGGGAAAGAGGATATCTGCAGAAAAAGTACTGCGCCAGACTCACAAGATTTCCAGGTGCTTCTCATCCACTCATGAAGCAGACATCCTATACCTGCCTGCAAAGGCACATTAACAGCCCCACTTGTTGGGTTAAGGCTGCTGCACAGCATTAACCACCCAATCAATCAGTCTTCCCTTCTGTTCATCTCCTTGTTATTCCTAACATCGACATGGTGGTCAACAGGATTATGATGGCATGCGCCATGACCATTCCCCATGCTCTCTGAATTAATCATCTCCTTGGGCTTCTGCCCAACCCAGAGTGTAGCCTTGACCAAGTATCAGGACATCCGAGCTCCAAATCCATCTCTGCTGCTAAAGTCACTTTGAGGAAGTAAAGTCACTTTGAGGAAGGTCCTGCCCTTCTCTGACCTCAGCTCTTGCCTCTATGAAAAGGACGAGAAGAGTGTAGAGAAAGTAAGAGGGGTCCCTGGGTGGCTCAGTCGGTTAAGCATCTGCCTTCAGCTCAGGTCATGATCCCAGGGTCCTGGGATTGAGCCCTGCACCAGGCTTTCTGCTCAGCAGGGAGCCTGCTTGCTCCTCTCTCTGCCTCTCTGCCTACTTGTGATCTCTGTCAACTAAATCAATAAAATCTTTAAAAAAAAAAAAAAAAGAGCAATACCCTGATGTGCTTTAAGGAAACACCCCCTACACACACACACAACACACACACACACACACAGGTATTCTCAGCCCTTGATGTTCAGATGAAGCCAAGGGCCCACCTCCCAGATCCACAGTTGGCCAATCAAAATCGCAGAATTCGTTTCAGGATGTGCACATGACCTAATGTCAACACACAGCAACCCTGGGGCCTTGATTGAAACAACTAGGGAACGATGTTCCCCTTCAACTGTTTGACTCAGCCGGTAGACTAGAAGCCTGTAGCAGCTTGAGGGCATCATGCTTCTTGCAATTTGGGCTGAATCGTGAAGAGCTTTCTCTGCTCTGCTATGGAGTTGATGGCATCTCCAATTTTTTCACCAAAGTATCTATAAACAGCAGAGAACAAATTCGGTGGTTGTCTATTCAGAAGTCCTGAGCTCATGAACTCAACTGTAAGATTTCCCCAGCAACACTCGTCTTGGCTTGTGCACCTGCATGTAGTATTTTTTAAAAGACTTTATTTACTTTTAGATAGAAAAAGAGAACATGTGAGTGGGGGCGGGGGAGGGCAGAGGGAAAGGGAGAGAATCTCTAGCAGATTCCGCACCAAGCGCACAGCCCGACGCGGGGCTCGATTCCACGACCCTGAGGTCATGACCTGAGCCAAAACCAAGAGACAGACACTTAACCAACTGAGCGACCCAGGTGCCCCCATGCACATGTATTTTAATTATCTATTCATATAAATACAAACAAAAATATTTAAGTGTGTGTGTGTGTGCGTGCACGCGTGCGTGTGGCTTTTTGCCTCTCCTGGCTCAATGTCACCCATCTTCAGGGTACCGATGCCCCAGTTTGAGAAATAGGGCTTTAAAAAGAGGCAGCCAGGAAGATTTTTGTGGAGTGATGTAACCTGATTTTAACTGTATGTTTAGAACACAACTCTCGGCCATGATACACTTTGTCCACAATTTCCAGGCTCAGGGTGATAGCAAACATCCCTGCAATCCCATGTGAACCTTGACAAGAGGTTAAACCTGTGACCTCATTCTGGAATGTTCCAGGTACCTCACTCATTCGCTCACACCCAAGGCTTGTTCACATATTAAGTCGACCTTCCCCAAGGATACCAGAGCCCTCGCCGCTCCCATCAAATTTTTATTTCCCCGTGGGACCACATGCTATGAGGAGATAGCCACATCCCTGCTAAATTGCTTTGATAAAGTTGATTACGGGCCATAGATTGCTGAGGTTTTGGAAGTTACATTAAGCCTTTGAACTAAAATCTGTCTTAGTTTCAACCTAATCTTCAGAAGGCTCCATCTCTGCTTTCTCGGGGTCACCCTGACATATGTGACTCCTACATTCTAGAGGAGTGACCCATAACTGTGTAGGAGAGGGGTGGTCATGGACCCTGTTAAGAATCTGAAGGAAAGCCCTGGACCCCTCTAGCTGGGAGAAAATACTTTTGCACCAAATGTTAGATACAATTTGGGGAGCACAGGAGACACTCCAAAAACCCCCTTCTGAGGCTAAGTTAAAACCCAAGGATGAGAACATCAAGACTGAGAGAAATCTTGGAAATCACCTGACCCAGGGGGCCCACTGAACAAGAGTAATAATAATTATCTGGTTATAAGAGTAGTCATCTATTTAGGACTTACTGTGTCCTAGGTCCTCTGTTCAGAGCTTATGTGCATCATGTCATTAAATCCTCACAATAACCCAGTCTATTAGGTACGATCTCATCCCTACTTTACAGAAAAGGCAACTGAGGGTCCTGGAGTCTAAGTCGCTGGCTTTGGGTAGAGAAGAACTGGGTGGCAGAAGTCAATGGACTCCCAGGTCCGTGCTTTTAACCACCATGCATCAGCACCCTTGATCCATAGTACTGGTCAGCCACAGTAGCAAGTAACAGGAGTCCACTGACACTAGCTTAAGAACACAGGGGTTTCGTTACAAGAAAGGATATCAGGATGTCACAGAATCCACAGGCAAGGAATTAGCTGGACTGCAGGAATCACCAGCAACTAGACGTTGGTTTGCCACAGGAACCGAAAGGATCATCTGTCGACTATGGATCCATTGTTTGTGTCCTCCCCAAAAATCATATGATGAAGCCCTAATCCCCAACATGACTGTATTTGGAGCTAGGACCAGTAAGAAGATGATGGAGGCTAAGGGAGATCATAAGGGTCAGACCCTAATTTGATAAGGCTGATGTCCTTATAAGAAGAGAAGGCATCTGTCTGCTAGACAAGAAGAGAGCTCTCACCAGGAAAAAACAAACAAACAACAACAAACCCTGCCAGGACCTTGATCTTGGACTTCCAGCCTCCAAAACAACAAGAAAATAAACTTCTGTTGTTTAAGCCACCCAGTCTATAGTATTTTGTTTATGAAAGCCCAACCTGACTAAATAAAACACCATCTCCCTCTCTCTCTTTCTCCCCCTCTTCCCCACCCTCCTCCCAGCAAAGACAGACACACAGAGAGACAGGAAGGAAGGAAGGAAGGAAGGAAGAAAGAAAGAAAATCAGCAAAGGGAAAACTTAGGAGCTGGGTTCCTAGAATGAATGCTAGGTCACCAGCCAGCGTTGGCCCCTCAGAACAGCACATACCCCAAATGAGTGAAACCCTAAAGTTGCAGAGGTCTCAAACCTAAATGCACGGAGCAGCCAGGCAGGGAATCAAAGTGAGTGAAACAGGCTGCCTGTGCATGCAAGGCAGAGGTGGGAACTGAGAGCCCCACACAAAAGACGTGGACATTTCTCAGCATCAGCCAGCCTTACCATGGAGACGTCAAGGCCAATGTTGGCAGGCTGCGCCCTGTTGTTTCCAAAAAAGAAACTCACGACCTGCATTTTCACGTGCAATCTCCAGATTTTTAAACATTGCACACTGGTACTGTCCAATCGAAACCCACGCACGGAGGCAAGCTATTTCTAGACTGAAGGTGGCCCGTTTGTGGGCTGTGTACAAAGTCCTCGTAGAATCCAGCTGGGAGAGAGGGAGGGCAGCAGAATGAGGACATGCAATGGAGACAAGGGCCTGGGTTCAAACCCAAAGTCCAATACCCACTTGCTGTATTACTTAACTGGTCGCTTCACCTCTCTGATCACTCTCAGCTAGTTATCTTTGAATCCTGTTTCTGCAACATTTTGCCAATACAAAGAAGGCTGCTGTAAATCACGTGGTACATGGGTCACTTTGCACTGGGTACGTGTATCTGGAGGATAAACTCCTGAAGGGGAGACTTCCAGGTGTCACAGGTCCAAGTTTTCGGAACAGACACTCTAAGATAGGGTCTGGGTTGCAAAGTGTTCGTTAGGAATGTACGTCCACATACTAACTTGTATACGACTGTTCACAGCCGCCTTATTTATAATAGCCAAAAACATAGAAACGACCCAAATGTGCATCAGCTGAGGAATTGGTGAGTCAGATGGGGCACAATCAGCCAACAGACTCGTAATGCCAATGAAAAGGAACAAGCTCCTGACACATGCTATAGAAGGAATAAACACTGGAAACAACATACTAAGTAAAGTAAGTCCGACACAAGAGGCTGAATGAGTCCATGTATCTGAAGTGTCCAGAGTCAGCAGCTTTAGAAATGAAAGGTAGACTCGTGCTTGCCTGGGGCGGGAGGTCCGGGGGGAAATGATGTGTGACTGCCAAGGGGTACGAGGTTCCTTCGCGGTGATGAAAACATTCTAAAATTGTGATTCACAATTCTGTGAATATGCTGAAAATGAACTGGATACTTTAAATCAGTAAATTATGTGGCTTGCACGTGATATTTCAATAAAGGAATCCAGGAAATATTGAAGGGAAGGAAGAAGATGCCGTCTACACTGCCAGGCAGCCCAACGAAGCCAGTCAACCCGGCAGAGGATGGCTGAGCCCAAACAGCCAAGCCTTCGACCCTGTCTTGCTCTGTTACAGGATGCTGACTGCTCCGGAAGGCCGTGACCTTGGGCGAGGGAGCTCTCTGCAGCTGTCAAAGGAGCTGACAGCTGGAAGCCATCTGCTGACCACACTCCCCACAGCGGGGCGGCATGTCCTCCCTTGAAGGGGGATCCGAAAAGCACATCTCCACATGCACCTCACCAAGTCAGAAGGCAAGCGATGAATTTTGACAGCTATGGCCAGACCTCACCATTGTCACTATTATCATTGGTGTGGAAGAACTCCCTAACCACTGGCAAGAGTTTTGTATCCGGCAGGTGGAACACCATTGAACAACAGTAGGGGATACATTCTAGAAGGCCACACGGCAGACTTGTTATCTCCTCCCGGAAGGATCAGGAGCCCCGGTGAGGTTCTATTGTTTTCCCAAGAGAGCTGACATGATGTAAAGCTGTATTTGAGGATACTCACATCAGTGACCGTATACAAGGTGGATTGGAAGGGGGAGCCAGAAGATAGGGAGACTAACCGAGTGCTGGACCCACCCTGCCATGGAGTGGAGAAGGTGGGTGCTTGCCATAGAAAGGAAAGGAAGGGACCGAAGGAGGAAGTCTTAGCGCCTGTGGGCACTGATTAGACCGGAATATAAGGGAGAAGGCAACTCTTTTTAGCTCAAGCCAAGGGGCGTTGGTTGGATGTCCTGGCCCTATCCTGCCACGATGCTAACCTTCTAAAAACTTCCCCCAACCACCTACACCTCCCTCCACCCCCACAATCACCACCACCACTTCTTGCTTAGACAACCCTACAGCCTTCTTACTGACCTCAGAACATCCATTCTGGCTTTCTGTAAGCCAGTCTCCTTAGAGCAGCCAGAGGGACCTTCTTAAGACTTAGTTCAAGTCCTGTCACTCCCACATTCAAATTCCTCCGGCTGCACCTCACTGTCCTGGGGACGAGACACTATGTCGACAAGGCCCTTCATTAGCTGTGCCTGCTCAACTGTCCGGCTTCCTTTCCTATCCCTCCCAATATCCTTCCTTGGGAAACTTCATTCTCTCCAACTTCCAAGTTCCCGTTTGCCTCTGGGTCTTCACACATGCTGTTCCCCTGTGCTCCATACTCCACGGTCTCTAGCCTACTCCTAATTAAACTGCAGGTGTCCAGTTAAATGTTGCCCTATTCCAGGAAGCCTTCCCTGACAACTGCCCCTCAAGAATGGATGAGATGCCTGTGGCAGATTGTGCAAAAACGGCCCCAACATCTCCTCCATCTCCATATGCGCCCACAGTGTTTCCCCCACAACATGAGGCATAATGTTTCCCCCTCTTTGAGTCAGTCTGCCTGTCGACTTGCTTTAACCAACAGAGTGCATCAGAAGTGACCTCATAGGGCTTCAGATTCCAGACCTCAAGAGGCAACAAAGCCTCTTCTGCTTTCACTCGGGAAGTCCAGGAGAGAAAGAGAGAGTGAGACACCATGGGAGGAGAACCAAGGTCCCAGACTACGAGAGAGAACCAATACCACGAGAAAAATGGCTCGGCCACCCCAGCACGTCTCCAACGGTCCTACTTTCCCTCTGAAGTACCATCTATGTAACAGGCCATCTAGGATCCTCCTGTCCCAGTCCAGATGTCCCAGTCAAGGCCACATGGAAAAACAACATGCCTGCCTGAATTCCTAACCCATACAGTTGTGAATCACGAACTGTTTGAAGCCGCTGTGTTTTAGGATGCTTTGTTATGCAGCCATGGATAACTGGTAAGATGCCCCTCCTCTTAGTTCCCACGGCACCTCCCAATTTCTTCTGCCATGGCATCTATATTATTATCTTCATGGCTGTTTGCTTATCCCCTCCACCATCAGGAGGAAAAGAGCTAAACTGTGTGTTGTTTGGCACTACCTCTCCAGGGCCTCGCCCATGGCAGATGCTGGTCAAGTATTTGTTGATAACACAAGCAAGATAGGGATCCTCTAGGCAAACCCACCACCTCCCTTAATAAAGCCACGCCATTTCCCAAGGTGGCCAGGGAAGGGTGAATTTCCACCTGACAAGAGGTGACTAGACCTCCATACCAGGCTTTCTCTCCTCCCTTCTCCCATTATTTACCCAATCACTGGCTCCTTTGGATAATCTTTTTTCTAGGAAGGGAGCTTTGGGTGCCCTTATCTTTCAAAAACTATGATGAACTCATGACCATTCATCCCATATTAAACACATGTCTGGAAGTGTGCCAACCACCTGTATGAGTTTTCCGGGGCTATCATAAAAAAGGACCACAGATTTGGTGGCTTAGAACAATGCCCATGTATCCTCTTACAGTTCTGGAGGCCAGAAATCCAAACCAGCCTCACGGTGCTCGACTCAACGTGTCCGCAATTCTGGCTCTGTCTGCAGGCTCTAGGCAAGACTTCTTCCTTGCCTTCCATAGCTCCCGGAGGCCAGCTGCATCCTTGGCTCTTGGCCCGTCCTAACATCCTCGCAACCTCTTTCTTCCACCGTAACATCCCGACTTCCTCCTCTGTACTCAGAGCTCCCTCTGCCTCCCCTTTTTAAAGCCACCTGTGATTACGATGAGATAGATTCACCTGGATAATGTAAGATAATCTCCCCACCTCAAGATCCTGAACTCAATCACATCTGCAGGGTTCCTTTTGCCATATAAAGTGATAATCACAGGTTCTGGGGATTCGGGTGTGAGTGTCTCAGGAGGTCAGTATTCAGCATCCCACGGCATTAACTCACTCACGGTTCTGAACAACACCATGAGGTAGTTCTCTTGCTATCTCTATTTTACAGATGAAGAAGCAGACTCAGAAAGGTAAAGCGACTGCTCCACGTCACATGGCTAAAGAACGGGCAGGCCACACTGGGATCAAGTTCTGTTTGACTCCTGACCACTCTGCTGGGCTGTCCTTGCATCACGGCTGATTACATGGGTGGACAGCAGTATTTCGGAGAGATCCTTTAGGAGAAGGTGAAACACAGGGAACTCTGCCTACAAGGTCCAGCCACTCTTCTGTCTACATAGAAGGTTTGCTGATTTTCTTTGGGGTCACCATGGAGGACTAGGGTGGTGTTTCATTAAGGAAACCAATGGGAAAGGCTGCCGTCTGGGATATGTTGAGTGGGAGGTGAGCTGAGCTCTGGTACAATTGGGATGGCTTGAAACATCTGGGAAGCCAGGTCTCCACTCTTATGCCTAAAAACCATGCACATGTGGCATTAGAATCAGTTCTTGTCTTCCTAAGGACTTCTGGAACCCATTTTTCATCCAGGCCTGCAGCTTAGTCGCGAGGGAAAGCAAGGGCAGATTTGCCCCAGCACAAGGGAATCTGATGGTAAAGAGTTCAAGGCAGCCAGTGCCTACAGGACAGGCCACTCCTCTCCTACCTCTTGGGGAATCCTACAACCTCGGAAGCGCCCCTCAGACCCTCACCAACACCCAAACCTCAAAGCCTGGAGGATCCTTAAGGGTAAGGATTACACCCATTATCCTTTCATTTCTGCACCTCAAAACCCAGCACATCTCTTGGCTCATATTCAGTAATTAAGTAATTTGCATATAACCTAGAAATTCATATATAACCTAGAAAAAAAGAAAGGAAGGAAGGTATGAAGAAAGAAAGGAGAATGGATTTGGGCGGGGGGTAGAAATGGCCATTTGGTGCCAACTGTGCAGTCTTGGGCAAGTTACTTAACCTTTCAAAGCATCTTTCTTCCTCATCTGTAAAATGGGCATAATGATGTTCTGATCGCTACCACGTACTGAATACTATGTGTCAAACACAGGTCCAAACACAGTATCTCATTTAATCCTTACAGCCTACAAAGTAGCTAGCTACTCCTAGATACTTTGTTTGTTTTTGTTGCCTATATTTACACCCAAAACTCACCTAATTTTGTTTTGATCTTTGCAGTTCAGTTATTTCAAAAAGAAAATAAAATTCATAGATAAAAGGCACCTGGGTAGTTCTATTGGATAAGCACCCAACTTTTGATTTTGGCTCAAGTCATGATCTTAGGCTCCTGGGTTGGAGCCCCAAGGGCTGGGTGTTCAGCATGGATCTGTTTGAGTTTCTCTCCCTCTGCACAAATCGCAACCCCCCCTCCTGCCACCGCTGGCATGTCCATATACTCTCTTTCTCAAATAAATAAACCTTAAACAAAATATATTAATATGTGAAAACATCCTTCTTATAATCAAAGAAATATAGTAAGAACATCTTTATACAGAGTTGTCAGTATTTGAGCCAAGAAATTTTTGAAAAATCATTATTGACATATCCATGGTCTATATTTAAACTAACAGCTTTTTCCATTCACTCCTTCTCTTCCTCTTGCCTTTAATTCTAGACTGCTGAAACTTTAGTCCTGTGATATCTTGAGGTGTTTGTTTTGGAGTCCTCGTCCATTCAAAGAGCTTCAAATATCTGTGCCAATCTATCTATGCCAATTACTCTTAAGACTCTAAAGAGAGGGGCACCTGGGTGGCTCAGTGGGTTAAAGCCTCTGCCTTCAGCTCAGGTCATGATCCCAGAGTCCTGGGATGGAGCCCCGCATCGGGCTTTCTGCTCAGCAGGGAGCCTGCTTCCTCCTCTCTCTCTGCCTGCCTCTCTGCCTACTTGTGATCTCTGTCTGTCAAATAAATAAACAAAATCTTTAAAAAAAAAAAAAGACTCTAAAGAGAAAACCGAGAAATTCAGATTACAAAAAACATACTTTTCAGGGCAACTGGGTGGCTCATTCAGTTGAGAATCTGATTCTTGATCTCAGCTAAGGTCATGCTCTCGGGGTCATAAGAGTCATGCTGGGCATGGAGTCTGCTTAAGATTCTCTCTCTCCCTCTGCCCCTTCCTGCTTGCTCTCTCTGGCTCTAAAAAAAAAAAAATTTTTTTTTTTCACAGTTTAGGAAAACTAAAGCACAAAATAATTAGATAACTTGCCCAGGATCACACAGTTTGTAAGCAGTTGAGTCAGGATTCAACCCCAGTACTCTGTGAGCACATACTGGGTGATGTGTGAAGGTGCCAGGTTATATGGGTTGTCATTAGGGTAAGAGAGGGCACCAGGGAAATGGGAACAACATCAGATCTAGTCTCCAACTTCTCTAGTTTCCTTCTTGTGCCTGCCTCCCCTGCCCGGGTACACAGAATCAGATTAATCACCAGCTAACGGTTACCCCTTTATTTATTATTTGTTAAATAATATAATGAACATCTGTGAACTCATCACCCAAATCAAGAACCTAAATGTTAGCAATCAGTTCATCTAACCATATGCTCCTTCCCATCCCAACCCATTTCCTGCCTTTCTCCTAAAGATAACCATGATACAAAATGTTGGATTAATCACCCCATTGATTTGTTTCTTTCATTTTTTCATACATATAATTATTTAGCTTTGCTCATCTTGAGCTTTCTAAATTCCAGGTCTTCCAATTATAGGCTCTCCCTTCTTTGGATATAGTTGAATTTTATAAGTTCATCCAGGCCACCTTGTTGTGTGGGCTCTTTAGTGCACAGGGGCTCCCACCGAGGGTGTAGGTGGGGGCTGGAATGCAGTCTGCGGCCCCCCTGGCCTTTTTCTGACCAGCACGAAGGTGGCATTCCCCTGGCAAGCCATGCACACATGAGGGTGCAGCCAGCCTGTTCTCCAATTTCTCTAATTTGAACAAAGGCACTATTGGGGCTAACTGGGGCTCTGAGTTCACCTTCCTTAGATGGTCAGCAATCCCCCTCAGCCACTCCATGTTCAAGGTCAAGTTTGAGCACACGGAGATCAGGGACAGGAAATGACCCCTGGTGACAGCCTTCGTGTGACAGCTGGCGTCATGAGGCTCACCGTTCCCGTTAGAAGCTCGATGGCCTCACCCCACCTGTCCATCTCTAACCCATCAGGAGGGATTTTCTAATCAGGTTCCAGGGGCTTTAAGATTTATGTCAAGAAGCCTCGATTTATTGAATTAAGGCTGCTGAGCAGAACTGTAGCTGTTAAACAGTGTGGAGATCTGGATTTTACAGCAATGTAACTAATAAGGCTATTAACACAAACTGGGCCCGCTGCTGGCATTTATAACACCATAAATCTCTCTTCCCACTGGAAGTATTTATGGGATGGCATGCACTGAGAGTCCACGGCCATTTCCACACTCCGCTCTCAAGGCTCGACAAGGAGGAGGTGTGGCCCAGGAATGGGACTGGTCTGGAGGAAGCGGGGAGAGAACGGAGTCTGACCCTCAGCCTCCATCCCTTCTGGCAACTGGACCTTCCAGCCCTTGCCATAGGCAGCCTGTCCTACGTTACTACTTACGTCTTTACGGCCCATTTGTGGAGCACTGAGAATATGCCAAGCCCTTTGCAAACGTAGTGACTATGACTCCCCCAGCATCTTCTCAGGAGTGAAAACACTGTAGCTCCTGTACTTGTAGATGTGGATGCCTTCTCCCTCTAAACTGAAGTTCTGTCTTGAGCCCCCCAAACTCTCTGAGGCAGAACATTTACTCTTGTCACTTCCAGTGAAACATTTTCACTTTTCTTATCAATTTCAGGTTAAACTAAGTCAGATTTTAGATTTTCTCACTCCGTTCTTCTCGCTGGGGAAGATGCCAGGTTTCAGGGGCTGTGCAAATGTCCCCAAGCCATCAGGGGGCAGGGGTGACCAAGTCTGTATTTTCATCTATCCATGTCCTCTAGGGCATCTCTTGAGATGTAACCCATGCCACAGTGTCACCTTCCACAGTGGCTGACCACGCCTCATCTGGTCCTCACATCCTCTGCTGCAGGTACCTGTGTCCAGGCCAGGAAAGCCTTGCACAACGCCTGTCTCATTCTCTCCCTCCCTCCCTCCTCATCTCCAAGTCCCACTTAGGGGGGCCGGGGATCATGACTCTCCAAGGCCACTGCCAAGACACTCTTGACTTCATATGCCTGGCCATACCGCCCACCACGTCTATGCACTCTCCAGCTAGTATAGCTAGTGATGCCACCCTTTCCTTCCTCCCTCCCTCCCTCCCTCTCTCCCTTCCTACCTTCCCTCCCTCCCTCCCTCCTTCCTTTTATGACACATTGAGCCTTTCTCAGGCACTGTTCTAAGCACTCTTCAGGATCTGCTTCCCCACTCCCATCAACCGCTATGCAAGTTAGGATCCACTATTACCCCCCATCATAGATATAGAAACTAAAGTCCAAAAGTGTAAGTCCCCTGTGTCAGATCACACAGCCATCAAGAAGTAGAGCTGGTATTTCAACCAAGACAGCCAGGCTACCAGGGTAATGAGACACCCGCAGAATCCAAAACTAAAAGTGGGGTTCTGCTCCCTAACACCCCTCCAGAGCTCCACCCTGGAGGAGGCCCTATTCAGAGTCCCACATGCATGTCAGTGTTTACCTCTCCTCCTTTCCTCCAGTCTGGGGTTTGAGGAGTTTGGGGATAAATGGGCCCCCTAGGAAATCTTCCCAAACTTCTGTTTCTGTCAAGACCTCAGCCGTCTGGACTTCCAAAGCTACAGATATCACTGTATTCCTTTTTTCCCCTTAGGACAGTGGAGGCTAAGGCCTGATCTAAAGAGAGTCGAGGATAAAAGGTGAGCTCGAATATTTCAGAGAACAAAAAGCCCCCACAAAGGTGGAAGCCTCACTCCTCACCCACACCCGTATCATCGCATTCAACCTCACAGCAGCCCCGCTGAAGACACAGTCCTCCCCTTTGTACAAGGGAACAAAGCTTCCAGAAAACTCAATGCAATGGCTTCTCCAGAAAAAAAGTGAAACTGAGAGGTTGCAGAATGAGAGTTTGGATTCAAGTCTGTGTGAGTTTCTAGGAGATCACTCTCTTCTGGGAGCAGAAACTAGGTTTTCTGTTTTTGTTGGGGGTGTGTGTGTGTTTCCTGTCTATCTAAATAGTGGCAAAACTGGCTCAGTAGAGACCTGTCCAGAGTTTGAGACTGTCTCCTGAGGGCTAGGCCACGCATGAGGACGCATGTAACAGACAATGCTCGGCTGTGCACCCTGCCAGGCACCTTCTCTTGAAGAGCAATTCAGAAGATCCACTCCTCTGATGTCTCTTAGCTTTCCTCTTTTGCCCCTTCCACCTTCTCTGTCCCCTGCTGTTTTATCAAAATAGTGTGAGCTTCTACTATGTATTAGGCTCTGTTCTAGAAACTGTGGAGAGAGCAAGAAGCAAGCCAGAAACCACTCTCCCCCTCAAAATCTTGGTGCCTCAACGTCACCAAGGTGAAGACTGTTAGTTCCCAGAAGGCAAGGTCTATGTTTGCACACCAGGGTCCCCACAGGCCTTGGCACAGAGTAATTTATCCGTAAATTGATGAAGGGTTTTCAGTTCCCATCAACTACACAACCTAGGTGTCTCAAAGATTTGGGCAGCTTTGTGCTCCCCAGACTCCCAGCAGTACAGAGACATCAAGAGTGGTCATGAACGAGCTTCAGGGATGGCTGATGTAAAAGGAGACAAAGCCGATGAGGATTCGCCCAGACTCGAACAGGAATCCAGACCTGAGCCACTGCTAGGGAAGGAGAAAGGACTTCCTGTGTTCTGAGAGCCTCCTCTGTGTGCCAGGCCCTGGCCTAGGCACTTAACTTCAGTTTTGAATCTTACAAGAGACCGTGAGATGGGCACTCTTGCCAACACTGCAAACCATTTCCCATCTAGAAAAGAGGGCTCTGTTACTGCTCAGTGTCCTGTGGACAAGGCGTGTCCCCCTCCCATGGGTGTTGAATTAATCTTCACAAATCAAACGAGGGTAGAATCCCAAGTCAAACTGCATCCAGGGAATGTGGCCCCAAGTGCAGGAGGCACACAGTTGGCTGTTTTGTTCTTTTCCTTTTCTCAAGTATGTGTTGTTCAAATAATACGCCATCTTTCTTTCTTCTTAGTCAATGCACATACATGGTGTGAAACTGGAAAAAATGCAAATAAGCAAGACACAGGAGAAACAAGCACGCCACCCTTAATCCTGTCATTAAGAAATATTCACCCTCCCTACTCTGGCATCGACTTCCCAGGTGCTACACACACACACACACACACACACACAGAGTTACACATACAATAACATATACATATATGTGTGACACATGGCACACACATGTCATATGCACACATTATATACATGTGTAACACGAACGTGTGTTCGTATATATATGCTAACATTCATATACATGTATATTTTCTTGCATGTACATGTCATATACATGCCATATGCATGTGTCGAATATACCTCATGTGCATGTGTGCATATCATAGACACATACATAGTCTATATATCACACACATACGTATCATATATGTATACATATTTTTTCAATAATTTCTTAATTATGATCTTGCTGTTCTACAATTTCCTCATTTCACTCAAAAATACACCATGAAAGTATTTTCTGAACATTAAATATTCTTCTAGAACATTATCTTGAAGGCTCCAAGACAAGCCATTGTACATGTATGCCACTTTTTATTTACCCAGTCCTAACTCTTAATTGTTAAACATTTAGCTAATTCAGTATTATAAAAAACGCTGCTGTGAACATCTTCAGAGCTGTATCTTCAAGTGCATTTGTGATTATTTCCTTAGAATAGATTCCCATAAGTGAAATTTCATTGTTGGGAGTTTTGTCTATATATATATATATGCATATATATATATGGCATTTGATGCATTTTATCAATTTCCTTTCTATAAAATTTGTGTGAATTTACCCTCCCCCAAGGCTATATAAGACTGCCCACTCCTTCACATTTGTACCTTTACTGGGTGCTGTCATTTTTTACATATCTTTCAATTCAAGAGATGAGAGATGATGTTTCAAGGATAGTTGAATTTGCAATTTGTATTATAAGTGAAGTTAAATCAATCACCTATTGAGTAACTGCTCTGAGATCAGCAAAGAGAAGGGGAGTTGGGAGAAGTGGTGAGTGACACCCAGGAAGTCATTTGTCAATACAGGGACCCTACAGTAGGAAACAGCAAGTCAAGAGGCAGCATGAGTGGATGCAGAACGAAGTGCTAGAAGAGGTCAAGGTTGAGTCCATGGGGGAAGAGCTCAGTATCTTTCCAGGAGCTGGAAGGGAGACCTTGAGGAGGAGGAGGAGGAGGAGGAGGACCAAGGGAGGGGGAGGAGAAACAGAGGGGAAGGGGAGGAGGAGATGAGGGGAGAGAGCAGGGGAGGGAGGGTGAGGGGGAGTGACTGGAGCCCTGAACAAAGCAGGTACCCCTTACATGCTCTGTTCTGTTCAATTCCCCAAAGGCTCCAAATCCTCTGACCTCCCATCCTTTACTCATGCTGGTTCCTCTCCTCCTGCCTTTCACTATGCTAAGGGCTCCTCCTCACCTCTCAGGTAACACCTTAAGTGACTCTTCGTCAGGAGAAGCATCTCAGCCCCAAGCAAGCTCCTGTCTCCTATTATATGCCCTCCCCGTGCCCTGGGCTTGTTCTTCAAAAATAGGTATTGTAATGGTGGGGCACCTGGGTGGCTCAGTCGGTGAAGCGTCTGCCTTCAGTTCAGGTCATGATCCTGGGGTCCTGGAGTAGAGCCCCATGCTGGGCTCCCTGCTCAGTGGGGAGTCTGCTTCTCCCTCTCCCTCTGACCATCCCCCCCCACCCCCACTCATGCTTGAAGACTCTCTCTCTCTCAAGCAAATAAATAAATAAAATCTTTTAAAAATATATGTATTGTAATGGTAACTAACTGTGTGTATAATTATTCATGTAAGTTCCCAGGACTGTAAATGCTAGACAGGAAGCACTAAGCCTGGACTGTCCATCTTGCTCCCCTCTGGGTTCCCAAGACCATGTAATCTGGCACATAACAGGTCTGCTTCTGTTCAGCTCTTGTCCCTCAGCTCTACAGGCTTCAGTTGAGCCAGGGAGAGGGTGGTGAGCAGAGACAGAATCTCAAGCAGATGCCAAGCTGAGCAAGGAGCCTGACACAAGGCTTGATCCCATGACCCTGAGACCATGACCTGAGCTGAGAGTCGGACGCTTAACCAACTGAGCCACCACCCCTAGCTTCTAGGTTTTGACAAGCACATACACTTCCCTTTATTCCCCCCCACTGGAGGGGCAGTGGCCACTTCCCTCGTCATTACACCTGGACTATCTCATAGGTCTGCTGCTGCTTTTTCATCCTTCCCAAGCTGTCTGTCCAATTCCCTATATTAAACTCTCTCTATTAGAACACCTAATGGGATTTCCATTTTCCTAATGATATAGTAGACATTCAGTTAAAAATTCACTGAAGCCAGGGACCATTCCATGGTTAGAAAATGTCATGAACAGATCAGATGGATGCTGCATGATTGAGCATTTACTATTGCACCTGCTACTGTGTGGGGTCCTGGAGGCTCAAAGATGAAACAGAAACAGAATGAAACAAAAGTGCCCAAAGCACGTTTGGCTAGAGTTAGAACTCCCTTTCTCCCACCCCCACACCTCCTTCAGAAGCCTCTTTAAGGGGAGCAACTGAAGCTAAAAATCTCCTTTGCTCTATACCTTGCCATGCTTTACAGGGGGTCTCTACTGGCCTATTGGGGAGAATTCTTCACTGTGCAGGACTGGCTTTGCAAGAAGTTCAGCATTTTTGGCCCCCTCAACTAGATGCTAACACCCCTCCTCTAGTCACGGTCTGTCAAAAGTTCCCCCACACATTAATAAATGTACCTTTTGCAGTGTCCACTCACCATGCCCACTACAAGGTCACCCACTGAGGAGATACCCCCAGGGGATGACGGATTTGCTAATTATTTCTGGCATTATCAGCCCCAATGGAGAAAGCTTTAATAAATGCGGAAGATGGTGTAGTTCTGTGCAAGATCTGCAAATTAACCAAGACAAGCAACAGAATGAAATCCAACAGAGGGCGTGACGGGGCGGCAGACTGGTAAGGGTTGTGGGTACAAGGAAAAAGGCAGCCGGGAACCTAATTAGCCAGGACTGCTCATATCTGAGCTGCTCTGCGCCCAGCTGCCTGCTGACTCGAGACACGTTGAAAATGAATTCATCAAGAAGCACTCACATCAGCCCCTTGTTAGAAATGGGTCCTGAGTAGGCTTAATTAGAAGCAGAAAAATGGGGTAGAGGTAGGGCATGGGAGAAGAGAGAGAGAGATGGTGGGTGGCAGTTGACTGTGGGTCGCCCACATATCCAGTGCTGTCCAAGACGGGGTATTTTTGAAGGATCTGAGATTTCCTTCACTTCCTCCCACCCCCTTCCTTCTGTTCCACCCACTGGTGACTCGCAGAGCACCAGTTCCCAACAAGGTAGGTTGGCACGCTCTAATGTATAGAAACTGAGAATAAAATTAATTTTCAACTATGGTAGAAAACTATTAACAGTTTAAAAAATATGAAAGTATGATGATTTTCTTCCCTCTTCTCTTCCTTTCTTTAATCCTTAAAAAAAATTATTAAAGTAGATTCAAGTTGTCTCTCTAATAACAACATTCTCAGGCACATGTATTCCATTGTCCTGTCTCACGTGGGAGCAAAAAATACAGAGTTCCGGGTACGACACACAACCCCAGCCAGTTTCATCTTCCCAACCCAATTATAAATGCTATTTGTCCCAATTTACTTCATGGATCCTTCACACCCCACCCCCACCAAAAAAGAGTCTTGACTTTTTTTTTTTAAGATTTTATTTATTTATTTGACAGACAGAGATCACAAAGTAGGCAGAGAGGCAGGCAGAGAGATGGGGGGAGGCAGGCTCCCTGCTGAGCAGAGAGCCCGATGTGGGGCTCGAACCCAGGACCCTGGGATCATGACCTGAGCCGAAGGCAGAGGTTTTAACCCACTGAGCCACCCAGGTGCCCCCAAAACGCCTTGACTTTTGAGCTCAACATAGCATAGTATGATAATGGACAGTGGAGTCAGAAAGAACTGAGTTCTAATCCTTTCCTGGACAGGACTGTAGCTTTGGGATCAACAGCAAGTTACTAACTACTCTGAGCCCCACTTATCCTCCCCATTGGATACAAACATTGACATATCAGCCTCTGGACCCTGGATGCTATTGAGAAATGAGGACCCTACTACCCGTGCTGCCAAACTCACAGGATTACTGTGGGAAGCTAGGGAGATGAAAGCAACAAAGGTTCTTTGTAACATTAAATCATTACATGCACAGATACTCTAGGGCCTTGGTTATTTGCAAATGGCTTGTGCATTCCATTGATTACCTACGTCTGCCTCCCTGCTCTGCTTCTCAACAGACCCCACACAGGAGATCTGGCCAGAGCAGGTGAGTGGCAGGCCCTCTTGACTACCTATCCAACAACCACCCATCCTTTTCCTCTTTCCCTGGCGAACTCTGATTTTATTCACTCTCCTAAGAGCTAAGTGCTTGAAGCTGGACTGTACTCCTCTTGGATGCAAGGGAGGGTTGAGTCTTGACTCGTCAAAACCAACCACAGTAATCCATTGCCCCTTCAGTGACATGTGACACAATTCCTACCAGCGGACATGACGGGAAGTCTGCTGGGGGCTCTGGGACATGTACTCCTTGCTCTTACAAAGTCAATGCCTTTGAGAATGTTGATGTTTTGATGCTTGGAGCTGTGGCAGCCATCTCTGAGCTCTGAGGGAAAAGTATAACGGCAAATGCTAGCCGCTGACATAAAGAGCTTCGATGTCTTTGATCCTTGAAATTGATTCTGGAGCTGTCCTGTCTAGCGATCTCGTGATATATAGGATAATTCTGGTGATCATACAACCTTGTCTTCATCAGCTTGGGCTGATATCATAAATTGCCACAGATAGAGCATCTTAAACAGTGAAAATTCTTTTATCACAGTTCTGGAGGGTGGAAGTCTGAGATCAGAATGCCAACATGGTCAGGCTCTGTGGAGAAACATCTTCTTCCAGGAAGACTGACTTCCCCTTGTATCCTCACCTGGGCTACCTAGCTCTTTGGCCTCTCCTTACAGAGGCACTAATCCCACTCATAAAGGCTCCACCATCCATACCTCATGACTTCCCCAAAGCCCTACCTCCAAACACCATCACATCACACTGGGGATTAAATTTCAACCTATCAATCGGCTGGGTGGAGGTGGGGAGACACAAACATTCCATTAATAACAATCCTGGTTTTCCTGGAACTACTCCACTTTGCATTTGTGCCAGAGGACTGCCTGCTTCAGCGTTTGTACGGAACAATAGTTTCCTGGCTTGAATGATAAATGATACGGTCTCCCTACTCATAATAAATATCCTTATTACTTAACTCACTTTGAGCTAGGTTTATTCTATTCAGTCAAAACATCCTAATTAATACAGGGCTAGAGAGAGGTACAAAGGCTGAGTGTGTACCTACGTGTGCACATTTATGCAGGCATACAAGCCCGTGCAGAACTATACTAAAGCTCAGAATGCAGGCTTTATAGTAATCTCTACTTAAAATTTTCATGCTTTCTCTTCTTCCCTCCTTAGTAAACATCATTATTATGGAAACAAAAAGAACATGAGAGATAAACAGTAACATTATAATCTTGAGAATTCACCTTCTCCCAAATGTGCCATGAATCTTTAAGGGAGAGCGATGTGGGCATCCCTTCTCCCCACACTCTATATTTTTATTATTGTCTCAAACAGCAAACTCAGATCTGTCCTGATGCATGTAGCTCTGTAACTTTCCCAAAAGTGATAAATCCATTGTCAGATAATGCATCTACCAGTCCTGTTCTCTCTCTCCCCTTCACGTGTCCTTCCCCAGTTACTCCATTAATGGCTTCAATTTGCCATTGGCCCTCTCCCCTTATGCTGTGATCGGTAGGGTGGGGCTGACGTGGCCACTGTCACAGAGAAAGCAGAGCGGTCTGCCAATGTGGTGTGTCGAACAAGTGCCCCATTAGTTTTTCTATCATCCAGTGTGCCTCATCCATTAGTCTGGCTGATCTGACACGAGGTTTCGGGAAACCTGGCAGGCAGACACTCTACCTTAAGACAAAAGCAAGTTAGAACACTCAGTGCCTGCCCAGCCTGGAAATGGCTCTTGCAGATAACTCACTCTCTCTCTCTCTCTCTCCCCCTCACCTGATGCAAATCCAAGTATCTGAACTCAGCCTCTAACCACCCAAGGTCAGAAGCATCTGGACTTGGAGACTTAGAATCAAGAAACTTGGAAGACACCCACAGCTGTTGCTATCACTCTCTCCAAATCAACGAAACAGGTACTCCTCTATTCTGACAGCAGGAATATAAAAAGGCACAACATTTTGAGAGGGCAATATGGGAGTTTGTATCAAAAGTCTTAAGAGCGTTTATACACTTCGATTCAACAGTCCAATTTCTGTGAATTTATTCTGAAGACACAAGGGGACAAATACATGTGTGTACAACAATGTTCATCACATCATTGTAATAGAAAAGATGAGTGCTCGTTGGCCGGGGTTGATGACATAACTTATGATACCCATGCAGTGGAACACGGCACGTTATTCAAAC
This sequence comes from Martes martes, assembly GCF_963455335.1. NCBI lineage: Eukaryota > Metazoa > Chordata > Mammalia > Carnivora > Mustelidae > Martes > Martes martes. Next base: position 78,667,584 of record NC_137901.1, read on the forward strand.
AAGTCCTGGTCAGTTTCACAGGTAAGAGGATAAACTGACACACCATTCTGGAGGGTGACCTGGCAATGTGCATCAGAAGCCTTAAAAATGTTCACACCACTTGAGAGAGTCACCAATGCTGTTCACAACGTTTCTGGCTTTCTACCTTTCAGACATGATGTGCAATTGAACTTCATGGTCATCGAGTTATCATCCGCTGAGTCACGATCCATGTGACTGGCTCTGGTTAATGAAATGTAAAAACAAAAATGTGAGGAGTACCACCCAGTGGGCCAGAGCACTGAACTGTCAGTGTAACACCCAGGGAACTCTTCTTCCCTGGTGACCATCAGTGTCTGAAATTGGCCCTGGAGTGAGAAAACGTAAGTAGAACTCAGTTAGATACACAGGATGAGAGGGAAACAGGCCTTTATTGTAAAATTTTTAGAATTTGTTGTTCTGCATATCCTACCTATGCTGACTGATACCTCCTTCGACCTCGCATGCTCATTTCTTGAATTATAAGGAACATAAGCATTTGCACACATAGATATACATATTGGAGGATATTTTGTAGACATAGATACATGTTAAGGGTAGTAATCACAAAATTGCTTTAAATACACACATGCAAAAACACAGAGAAGTCCTACAGCACACCCTCAGGGCCAATACAACTAGGTCCGAAGGCATGGCAACATCATCCATACATTACAATATTTCCTAAGAAGACCTGGGCCCTGAAGTAGAACCAAGAACCAGCTTCTTCCCTCCCTTCCTCACAAGTTTCCCGTCAGAGCCCCCTCCCCCGAGTCCACTCAGGTGACTTCATGAAGGTTTTCTTAGTCCATCAAAGATGTTCTAATAATATGAAGCTCAGTTTTCTCCCAAGAACCCATGAGTTTCCACTAGATTTCCACTAGTTTCTCAAGATACCCATGAGAATTTATCTAATTCCTCCACATAAGCCATCAAGGTCCACAAAAAAAGGAATACAGGGAGGAAAGGCTTTATCTATCCTAAAACATACCTGCTATGTGTTCTTCCCCTGGAGCAGTAAGTCCTTACTTGCTTTCCGTCTACATCACACACTCAAGCAAAGTCTCCACCTCTACAGATAAAAGCAGCTGGAAATGTAGTCACTTCTCTCAACCTTGAGGAAAAGAGTTTTTTTTTTTTTTAAAGATTTTATTTATTTATTTGACAGACAGAGATCACAAGTAGGCAGAGAGGCAGGCAGAGAGAGGTGGGGAAGCAGGCTCCCCACCAAGCAGGAAGCCCGAGTCGGGGCTCGATCCCAGGACCCTGGGATCACGACCCAAGCCAAAGGCAGAGGCTTTAACCCATTGAGCCACCCAGGTGCCCCAGGAAAAGAGTTTTTAATTTTACCAATTCATCACACCATTATTACCAGGAATTATGTTGACCATGTGGGCAGTGATGAGAAATAAGGATGAAGTAGAGAGATGTGACAGGTTTCACCACCCTGATTAGAATTTGCCTTGGGGTCTTCAAGATGCCCCTTTCCCCAACAGATCTTTAAAATTTAATGGCACTACTGGGTATGGGTGTGCTTTCTGAGCCTTAGGAAGTAGTTGGTGAAGAGAATAAGCAGAGTGAATTGTTCCTACGGCTCCCAAAGGGATGGTTTCTTGGCTACTAGAAGACCTTATAAAGTTGCTGGTAGTGGCAATTGTGGCAGTGGTGGTAGTATGGGTGGTGGGGGTGACAGCATTGGTGGTAATAGGTAAACATGGTAAAACTTACTCATCAACCCAATCCTGACCTCTCAATTCACAAGGCTGAATTAATGTGACAGTGATGGGGCATTAATATTTACTAGGATTTAATATTTTATAGCCATTCTCTCACTCTAGAAATGGATTGAAAACAGAGAGGTCAGCTGTCATCAGGGAAAACAAACAACTCAAAGCAACGAGGGAGAAGGGAAGCAATGGGGAGGGGGTGGGGCAATGAGTAGAGAGAGGGGTAACAGACAATTCCCCCATGAGAGTTGAGGATCTCGGAGCACCTGCCATCAGAGGCTCCAAGCCTATGAGACAGAAGCATGACCAGAACATCTGGTCAACCACTCTTTCCCTGTTTATCATTTCCTAGAATATTCTGCCTCTGTTAGTTATCTAACTTATCTCTCCTCCCATGTGGGATAAGAGAGGAAGGAGATACCCCCTTTCATACCTGGAAGGCCAACAGGCAGACTATAGGCAGAAAATCAAGTTGGGTCAAGACTAAGACCCGAATTAGTCATTGGGTGCTCTTGGGATACCTCCTCTCTGGAAGGTGAATCCAACTAAGGATCACAGTTTTCTCCAAAGTGAAAACTTTGGACCAGAGACACGGTCTGAAAGCTGGCCTGATAGCTCTATGAGGGCAGGGACCAGGTCTATCTTGATCACCAACATTCCCCAAGACCTGGAAAAGTGTTGCAATAAGGTTGGAGTTCAGTAAGTTTTGTCAGATCAACAAATGAATGGACAGTCCTATGGGATGTTGTACTTAGAAGTTTCCACAGTTGAGTAATTAAGGGAAGGATGCAGATCCTAGCCCGTCCTTAAAGAATTACAATGTAATATCCAAGAAGCCTCTGTCTAATTCTGTTTATCACAGAAGTTTTCAAATTTATATGAACATATGTTACATCCCACCTTTTTTGAAATCCCTTAACTCTATTTCTATGGGGCATGCTTTGGAACATGCTGGTATGTGGCATTTCAGTGTAATAGAAAGAGCATGAAATCTGGAGTCAGCCCAAACCAAGGTTCAAATCTCAACTTTACCACTCTCTCCAGCTAGGTTGCCTTGGACAAGCTGCTTTATCTCTTTGAGCCTTGGTGTCTTCATTTGTGATATGTGAAATATCACAGCATCTCCTTTATGTATCTCATGGGGTTGTTATAAGAGTCAAATGAGATACTACCTGTGGAGAGTAAACTGCTTGTACATCATGGTTGTTGCTGTTTCTAAAAGCAAGAATCATGTCAAGCTGACACTGCCCAAACCAATTTCCATTTCCGCTTCACATTCTGCTAAAAGATGTGCCAAAGTCTGATCTCTGGAAGCTTCTTAGGATTTGAAGATAAATTTCTAGGTACAGGTGAATTTTTACTACCTTAGAAAAGTAATATCAGAGTTTCTTAAAGGCCACTTGAAACATTGTAGTAGACACTGGTCATTCACAGTATCTTTATCCCTTTCCACCTCTCACTACTTGAAGGTTGGAAAACCAAATACTAAATTTCCAGGTGTCCTTGAAGCTAGGAAAGATATGGCCTATGAAATATAAGCAGAAATATTTAATGAGGCTTCTGGGAAAGGCTTTGATTTTCTAATTTAATACAGAGTCAGAGAAGACTAGCACAGTTATCTCCCCACTCCTTTCTTGAATTGAGTGCAGATGTGAAGGCTGGAACAGCAACAGCCATCTTGTAACCTTGAGGGAAAATACAAGAAAATTACAAAGGCATCATTCTAAAATTCTAAAATTATTGAGCCAATGCACCAGAGCCAAAAACCACCTTTCCTCAACTTCATGTTATTAAAAAAAAATTAAATCACTGTAGTCAGGTTTATGCTACTTGCAGCTGAATAAAATCCTGATAAAAATGCGTGGGGGGAAGGGTTTGATTGGGACTTTGCCTTTAAAATCAAACTTAACATTATGAAAATATGTTTTTATCTCATATTAAGACAAACTGAAGTTGTAATTAAGTTGCTTTCTTCCATGTACTCATTCTTTTTTTTTTTAAGATTTTATTTATTTATTTGATAGAGAGAGATCACAAGTAGGCAGAGAAAGAAAGGAAGGGAAGCAGGCTCCCCGCTGAGCAGAGAGCCCAATGTGGGGCTTGATCCCAGGACCCTGAGATCATGACCCAAGCCAAAGACAGAGGCTTTAACCCACTGAGCCACCCAGGCACCCCCATGTACTCGTTCTTAAAACCAAGTATGTATTATTGAGTTATTTGGCACACAGCATAATTCTTCTAGCCACATTACCTCCCAGCTTAACCTGAAGATGCTTTACCTCATGTCGGATTTTCACAGCAAGTTTGTGAAGATGAGCTACATCAATTTTCCCAGAAATCTCTTCATCTTCTGCTCTTCCCCTCCCTCCCCTTTGCAGCTCCCATTCTGGGGTCCTCCTTGCAGACTTTAGTCTTTTTTAACTGCCTAACTCAGCCAGGTGCCCAGCCATCAAGGGCTCTGCATAAGATGTGAGCAGCTCACCAAGCATCACGGTCATCAGATTCATGAAATCTCACATTATATGCAAGATACGCAGTTTTAAAATAAGGAATAGTATGGAGGACATTAGGAGAAGGAAGGGGAAAATGAAGGGGGCAGAAATCAGAGGGGGAGACCAACCATGAAAGACTATGGACTCCAGGAAACAAACTGAGAGTTTCAGAGGGGAGGGAGGTGGAAGGATGGGTCAGCTCAGTGATGGGTATAAGGAGGGCACGGATTGCAGGGAGCACTGGGTGTTATATGCAAACACTGAATCGTGGAACGCTAAATCAGAAATTAATGATGTACTGTATGGTGACTAACATAACATAATAAAATCTTTTTAAAAAAACTTCAAAAAGGGGCACCTGGGTGGCTCAGTGGGTTAAAGCCTCTGCCTTCAGCACAGATCATGAGCCCAGTGTCCTGTGATTGAGCCCCACATCAGGCTCTCTGCTCGGCGGGGAGCCTGCTTCCCACCCCAACCCCCCACCTGCCTCTCTGCCTACTTGTGATCTCTGTCTGTCAAATAAATAAATAAAATCTTAAAAAAAAAAAAACCTACCAAAAAAAAAAAAGATTTAGCAGAGGCTTTAACCCACTGAACCACCCAAGCACCCCTGCATTATATTTTCTTAACACCATTTGGTGTTTACAACATCAGATCACTGGGGAAGAGGCTGACTGAGACACTGACTAGAGAGTGGGGACAGACTAGCAATGAGTGAAAATTTCTGTATGGGGATCGATGTTTTAAACAGACAATCCATTGGCAAATGTTTTCATGCCCCGATGGCATTCAAATGTCTACAGCTGATGTTCACGTTGATACAGCCATAAAGGCAATAGACTGGGAGTCAGAAGACCTGTGCTCCAGTTCCACCTCTGTCCTGATTCACTGTGTACCACTGAGCAAGTCATGTGTCCTCACTGGGACTCCATTTCCTCTACGGTAAAACGGCAGGACTGTATACATTCCAAGACCCTTCAACTTCCAAAATGTCCATCATCCTTGAAACGACTGACAATGGGTAGGGAGGGGGCGGCAAGCTTGAGTCCAAAAGCTGAGGACCTCTGCGGAGGGTGACTGAAAACCCTGTACGAGGTCCTTTGCTCAGTCGGACTCAGGCTACACATTTTCTTTTTGAGGAGGTCCTTGATCTCTTAGCAGCAGAGAAACTAATTAGATTTAATAAGAGACAAGGCTGCTAAATGAAAGTACATGAGAAATATCACATTGATGGAGATTAACACATGTTCTGGTCTATCCTCAGAATAAAACCAGAGCCCCTATGTATCCTGGAATCTGTGACCTAGACTGAACGAGAGAAACAAGCAGCTTGTTCATGAAATAGTAGTAAAAATGTCATCCCAGAGGAAGAACAAGGAGCACAGGTGCCATTGGAATAGACAATAAAAAGTGGTAAGAGGTCAGTCGTCAGTCTTTCCCCCTTAGTCCTCTACTTCTTAATGTTCACAAAAGCCCCTAATGAGGGAAGTTGTTCAATGGCTCTCCACTGAACCAACACATCCATCCAGCAAGGTGTTCCAAACCATCTGTGACCTGTCCCCGGCAAGTACCTCTGCCCTGGTCACTCACTAGTGCACGGGTCTTACTTTGTACTTCAGCATCAAGACATTTAATATTTTAAGTGTTTGGGAACATTCCACTTACACTGCACCGTTTCTCACTTCCGGGACTGTATTTCTTCTTTTCTTCTCAGGATTCTCTTCCCTGCCTTCCAACCTATCGTGCAGCCAAACTGTTTGCCGTTCCCTGAGCAAGTGCCTCCACCCTCCCTAGATTTGCAAATGCTATGCTCTCTTCCAGGGACACTTGATCATTTACAATACATTTGTTACTGTTAACAAAATATCCAACTAAAAAAAGCTTAAACAATAAGGAACTCAAACTACCTTGTTCGGCAGCTCAGCAATGTCAAGAACATTCTTTCTCTTTCCTCATTCATTCCATCCCGTTCCTTCTCTTCCCCCTACTCCCCAAGACCGGGCGACCCTCTGTCATGGACATTCTTTCCACCTTTCTACTCCACCATCTTCCTGTTGACTTTTAGTCTCGGGCTTAACACTCCCTCATCTCCCCCTCGGGTGCCAAAATGGCTGCCACAACTCCAGGCATCACTACTCACACAACAGCATCCAAAGGTACTCAAAAGAGGACTTTATCTTCTCAACTCTGTTTTCATAAAGGAGAAAAACCTTTCCCAGAAGCCCTTGCACCCAGAAAAATTTCCCTCAAACTTCACTGGCCAGGAAAGTTCTTAAACTTCCCAGGAGTAAAACTTATCAAACACTTACCATCTGTTCCATTCCCAAATGTCACCAAATCTTCCCCTAGCCTCACCTCTGATTTTGTTTTTCATTGTAGCAGAATTCACTGAGCATTACTAAGTGTTAGGCACTCCGCTAAGTACTCTACAAACATTATCTTGTGTATCCCTTAGAACAACTCTGTGAAGTATAAGCATTACTATCCCCATTCTGGAGTTGAGAAAACCAAGGTCCACAAAGGTTAAGCAGTTTGCTTGAGGATTCACAGCTACAGAGGTAGAGTTAGGATTCAAATCTGAGCATGTCCAACTTCAAAGCCCGAGTTTCCAACCCCTCTGGATCCTTCTCCCTCCCGTTCCTGTTAGGTCCGTGATCAAAGGAGCGAGACTGATACAAAGTGAAGGTCAAGCAAATCTTTATTTCCCGCCAAGCATGGAGAATCAAACCAACCATTCAGGGCCGCCTCTTATAGACAGTGTGACCCCTCCCTGCCTCACAGACTAACTTTTATAGAGCAAAGGCCATGTGGTTGAGCCTGGCCACACACAGGTGGCCAATGAGATTGCAACACACAGAGAAAGCTGCACAGTCATGCTAGGTCCCACACGGGTGGCCAATTGAATTACAATTCACCCCACAGTAGCTATTTGAACTAGCCTATCACCTTGGTCAGAACTGGCACCCAAAAGGCACCCAAAAGGTGCCCAAATGGCAGGGCCCACACTCCTTGGTAGCTAGGGAGATGGTATGCGCACCCCACTGATTGGATGTCTCTACCTGGCCGGACTCATCCCTGCATTCAGGCTCTGTTATCTCCACCTGACCTGACCCGCCCTTGTATTTGGGCTCTGTTATCAGGACTGGTCACCACATTCTACTGGTTTCCCGGACTTGCTTTTAAGTAAGTTCCCCTGGTGGGGGGAGGGCAGGGTCAGTTTAAGATTTCCTGCATAAACAACAAAATCACTGTTTAACCGGATGGAATGCTCTGGCTAAACAGGCCCTTACAGTCACCTCTTGACATTCTTTGTCCCTTGATGGCTCCTTCTCTTTTCCACAGAGCTCTCCCTGTCTAACCGACCCTTTCCCTCCGCCGAGCAACACCTTCCGATCTTCCCTAGAACTGAAGACAAATGAGAGCCATTTCCCTTCACACTGCTGTCTCCTCAATCTATCAAACTTCTCAAAAGCGCCTCTTCACACTTACTGATTCCACATCCTCAGCACACATTTACTCTTGGCTTCATCTAGCATCCTCCCTCATCTCCCCACTGACACGCTCTGCCCAAGGTTACCAGCGAGAACCAATCGAACGGCTTCCCCCATCTTCCCTCCTCCTAGACCTGATTAATTAGTAGGGCAGCCGCCAGCCGCCCAGGGCTCCAGTCTATACAGGACTCTAAAACATCACTGGAAAGGTAACAAGATGAAGAGAATTGTGTTTACCAGAACTCCTCTTAGGGATAGTACTGTGTGCAGCTGGAAAGTAAACTTTGATAAGTTACTGGGGAAGATGGTGAGGTCCGCCTCAAGAGGCATGCTTGAGCAACAACAAACGCTTTCTAACTGCCCTCCTCTGAGGGCTGATGTCCTTAACAAGAGCAGGGTTTTTGTTTTCCTGAATATGAAATGCAAGCCCGGAGCTGGAGCTAACTGCTGGGGTCAACAGAGCAGAGGCCTTTGCCCCCGCGCCAGGCTCAAGATCTCCTCCAAATTAATGCCAAGCAAATATTTTAAGAACACCAGTTTGGAGGGTGCGAAATTATTAGCCTACCCTATGGACCCACATTTCTCAGTCCAGATCTATCTGTTGGATATAATACAACTAATGGACGTCCTTCTCTCCTCCACGGTCTGGTCTGCTTTCTTCTGGACCCCAGCATCCCACTGGTTTGTCCTTTCTCCCTCTCCCTCTCTCCCTTCCTCTCCACTCCCTCTCCCATAGGGGAGATCATACATTGCCTATGATTAACAACTAGGGCTTTGGATTATGCAGACCTAGGTTTAAGCTCTAGTTTGGTCATTTCCCACATGTGTGACCTCAGGCAAGTTACAGAGCCTTTCCAGGCTTCGATTTCCTTCTCCGTCAAAACAGTATCTACTTCGGGGCACCTAGGATGTTCCAGTCCATTAAGCATCTGCATTTGGCTCAGGTCATGATCCCAGGGTCCTGGGATGAAGCCCCAACCCTCTCCTGCTCCCCATGCTTGTGCATGCTCTCTCTCTTTCTCTGTGTCAAATAAATAAATAAAATCTTAAAAAAATAGTATCTGCCTCATGCAGCTATTTTGAGCATTGAGATAGTACAAGTAATCCTCTTGACATAGGGCCTAGAACAGCAGGGTTCAAGAAAAGGGAGGTTTTGATGACGAAGGATGATGACAATAGCGCAAATAGGGAAATCTACCCAATTCACAGTAACAATAACCACCAACATTTACAGAGAGCCACTCTGTGCCAGACACTTTTCTAAGTACTACATACGCAGTCAACCACTGAATTATCACAACAACTCTATGAACTAGACACATCATTATGTCCACTTTACATATGAAGAAACAGAAGCGCAGAGAGGTGAAGTGACTTGATCCAAGATACAAAGCCAGCAGGGGGCGGAAACAGAATTTGAACTCAGGTCCACTAGCCTCAGGCACTCAATGGAAGTTTAGGGCTACCTAAACCCTGTGCTCAGGGAATCATCGTGGTATGTGTGTGTCTGCGTCTTTGTGTGTCTGTGCATATGATTATGCATGTATAATGTGTGTGTATGACTATGTGGGGTTGTATATGTGACTATACACATGTGTTAGCCTGTGAGTACATGTGTATGTGCTCATGCTCACACTGTATAGGGTAGAGAGAAAGAAATTTACATTCTGGGTCCCAATTTGCATTCTCTTTGCATATGGGCATGAAGCTTTTGGTTGCAAAAATTCTTGCTTGTTTGTTTTCCCTAGAACTCCTCTCCTTCTTCTAAAGCATGATCCCCATTTGTGGTCCAGGGAATGATGAAAAAGCCCCCATTGGCAAAGTGGAGCCTGCCTCTTAAGGGCATATAAAAAGAACTACAAAACTCACTTAAACCTTTCCTACTGATAAATTATAGGGAGATTTCCTCAGTAAAGAAGACAAATGAATTATACAGTATTTCATTCCAACGCACTCTCCTCCTTCACTCTATATATTTCTACGACATTATTGGAAGAAGAATAGCTCTGTAAGAGACAGGTTCTACAGTCAGCCTGCCAGTGTCCCCCGCCACCACCCCCAGACTCGGTGTCTTCCTCACAACGGCTTGACAGCTTTGGCCCCCCTCCCGGATCGAGATGTCTTCATCTGGAAATGACCGGCTCTGTCATCGACAAAACCCACCTGCCGCACCTCTATCTCCTTCCCTCTTCTGTGTCCCACCTTGGGATTTTCCCTTTCCCTGCTGTTTCCAGTTCTGCCTCTCCTCCTGCTGTTCCCTTCTTCATCCTCCCATCCTCACTCACAAAATTAAGGAGCAGAAGTAGTTAACAGGCAGGAAATTGATGTTAAGTTCAGCCCTGCCATTTGCTACCTATGTGACCTTGAACAACTGTTTAACCCCTGAGAACCTCAGGTTCTTCATCTGAAAAATGAGGGTTATAGCAAGGATTAAGTGCAATGTTTAAGTATGGGGCTTAGAACAGGGTAAGCTCTAAATACGTATTAGAAGGACCTATGAAATTCACGATGAATCCCAAAGGGGATGAGAAAAATTTCCCCACTGAATAGTTACTCATCTGTTAACAGAACAGGCTTATCTCTGATCATAGCCCTGAATCTTGTTCTCTGGTCAAGAATAAATTAGTCTGATATCAAACCAGGTTCAAATGTGAGCTCTACAACATGCCAGCTTCATGAGTACAGGAGAGACTAAAACTCTCCAGGTATCAGCTCTGTCAGCTGCCAGATGACAACAGTAATATTCCCCACCTCTCGGGGAGGTACAGGAATCAGTTTAAAGCCCTTAGCTCAGAGTCTGGTGCAGAGCATGTGCTCTGTAAGGAGTGATTGTTAAGAGTGGGGGCATCCCCCTTCCCTCTGTAGCCAAGGACCTCCCCTTGCCCATTTTCAACCCTCTTCACTCCCCATTCATGCACCAAACTAGAAAAGCTCATAAGAGCGTCTATCCAATGCTGTATCTGCCATTTGTTGCTGCCTGACAAAACATCCCAAACCTGAGTGGCCAAAAACAACCACAGTCATTTATTCTGCTCACAGATCTGCAATTTGGATAGAGCTTGGCAGAGATGACTCTTCTCTGCTCCAAGCAGCATTGGGTGAGGCAGCTGAATGGGGAGCTGGAAAATCTGTTTTCAAGATAGCTCATTCCCATGCCAGCTTGTCATTGCTGGTTTAAGCTGGGAATCCAGCCAAAGCTATGGGCTAAAGAGCTTGGTTTCCTTCCACAGGCTGCTTGGGCTTCCTCACAACATGGTGGCTGTGTCCCAGAACTGCACATCCTAAGAGAACAGGGAGGAGGGGCACAGCATTTTTGTGAACTAGCCTATAACATCATAGAACACCATTTCCATGATATTCTACTGCTCAAGGTGGTCACAGGGTTGGAGGGAAAGTGGCATGGACTCTTGATAGGGAGTAGCAGAGCTCTAAAAATGCATGTGGGATTGGAGATATTCCATCTTTGGAAAATACGATCTGCCATACTTAGCTATGTTATATGTTCCACCCCCATCCCAGCCTCCACCTTTTAAGGAAAACTTTCGACTTTAATGAGATTAGACCTAAACAAAGCCAAGCCATGAACCCCATATTAAGACACTGAACTGTCTTCATAACCACTTTGGACTCATTTGGATTTTCTGTGTGAATCTACTGGTTCGGGAAGCTTTGTCTTCTTCAGGTGCTCACTCACCAGAGGTGGTTCTGAGAAAGGTAGGCGGGGGCAGCACCAGAGAATTCCACAAATACTGTGGTCAAGTTCAACCACTCACTCACAACTGTAAAAATTCCTTAGGCAGGGCACCTGGGTGGCTCAGTTGGTTGAGCGGCTGCCTTCAGCTCAGGTCATGATCCTGGATTTTCGGGATCGAGTCCCGCATCGGGCTCCCGGCTCCTTGGGGAGTCTGCTTCTCCCTCTGACCTTCTCCTCTCTCATGCCCTCTCTCACTCATTCTCTCTCAAATAAATAAATAAAATATTTTTAAAAAATTCCTTAGGCAATAAGCTTCTATGTGATGTGATCGATACGAGCCCACCCCTTCATGGATAGCTGACTGGCTCTGGTTTAATCACACGGCTTCAAAGCAGCCACTCCAAGTCCTAGTGCATGAGGATGAGCTGAACCAAACAGATTCTCTCTCACAGGAACATGAACTAAGAAACAGGAGGAGGCATCTGTTCACGGGAATGGAAGGTGAAAGTTCATAAGGCAGAGTGGGGAGGGAAGCTGCCTTAGAAGTCTTGTACCAGCTGGTATTTTGGTAAGCAGAAACTGAGTTACAGATGAGGCAGGTCTGTGGAAAGGAGAGTAGAACAGTCCCAGAGTAAAGATAGAGACCATGAGTTAGCAAAGGAAAAGAGGTCATTAGAGCTGTTTTAGACTCTGGTAACTTTCCATTCTAGTTCCATTCACTTTATGATCAAGCCACTTTTATTCCCAGAGTGGGAATGCTGAATCATATGAGAATTCTATTTTTTTTTTTTTTTTGAGGAACCTCCATACTGTTTTCCACGGTAGCTGTACCATTTTACACTCCCATCAACCCACAAGGGTTCCCTTTTCTCCACATTCTCAACAACACCTGGTACCTTTCGTCTTTTTGACAGTAGCCATCCTTATGGGCGTGAGGTGATATGTCATTGTGATTTTGTTTTGCATCTCCCTGGTGAATCGTGATGCTGAGAATCTTTTAATATTCTGGTTGGTCATTTATCTTTCTTCCTTGGAGAAATGTCTATTTAAGTCCTTTGCCCATCTTTCAATCAGGGTTTTTGTTTTGGTTTTTTGGGTTTTTTTTTGGTGTTGTGTTTTATTTTTTGTTTTGGGGGAGGTTTGCTATGGATAAAGAAAATGTGATATAAATACATACATATATATATTTATATAATGGAGTATTACTCAGCCTTTCAAAAGAAGGAAATCTTGCCATATGCAAGAATGTGGAGAGCCCAAAGGACATTATGCTAAGTGAAATAAGACAGTCACAGAAGGACAAATACTGCATGATTTCACTTCCATGAAGTATGAAAATAGTCAAACTAATAGAAACAAAGAATTGAACAGTGGTTGCCAGGGCCTGAGGGGAGAAGAAAATGAGGAGTTGCTGTTCAGCGAGGATAAAGCTTCAGTAATGCAAGATGGGAATGAGCTCTAGAAATCCACTGTACAGCCCTGTGCCTACGGGGAACGATGCTGTAGTGTGCACATAACACCTTGGGAGAATCTCTCTCATGTCAAGAGTTCTTACCACAATTTTGTTAGTCTTTATATACACTGGCCTATGTTCCCTCCCCGTCCTCCCACTGCCTTATCTCACTAATACATGTAGAAAGTTTTCACCCATTTCAGAGATAAGGAAACTGAGGCTCAGAGTGGTAGCCAACTTACCTGAGGTGACACGACCTCTGAACAGAGGAGCCTGGAGTGACAGCATCTGGGACACCCAAGTCCTTTCCTTCCATATCTTTTTGAAACGTCATCCCTCCGACCTTTCCCTTTCGTTAGCCCTACCCTCTCCAACACTTGTTCCTTGGAGGCTGTCCTGAAGATATTTCTGCAATAATCCTGCCCTTGAAAGATGACTTTGCCTTAGGATGCCATCTTCTTGATGGAATTCGTTGATTCCACTCCTTGCTCGAGCTGAGTTCATTGCTAAGACTATGGGGGGAATCTCACCAGCTCCTCAGTTCAGCCAGCAGGACCCCCATCCTTCACAATGCAACTTTCTGACAAAGTATGATAGATGGTCTCAGACAAAACATTCCTAGCAGGGGATTGGAAAGGAAAAATAATTAAAAGCAGAATGGAAGGGGGAGGCAGAGATTTCTTTCCATTGATTTCTTTGTCAATGAGAAGTCTTTAAAAATCACTTTTTAGCCGTAGCCCATAGATGTGTGAGCTGTTATGCTGAGAGGGAGAGAGGGAAAAAAAAAAAATCAAACTCTGAACCAGATCAAACTGTGATCTTTCATTCTCCTGTACAGGTAGCCATCTTGGTAAAGAGCAAATTAGAAATTCAAACAAAAGAAAGAAAGAATGTCTGGGGCAGGCTTGGCTTTGGGTGAAATTGGGAGTTGGCAAAGTCTGATTTCAGAACCACGCAGTGCCCAACGTCTCCCTGTGATCTCCAGCTGAGGCAGAATCTACCTTGAGCTAGGTGAGGAGAGGAGGAACTTGGCTTTGCCTCCCTCTCAGCTTCCCCTTCTGCTTCCCGTAGACCTCCTGTCCCGTGTCCCATCCACTCCAGGCGTGACCTGTCCCTTTAATGTTCTCCAGTGCTGGTTACAGACCCCAAGAAGGGGCTGGTGGTTAAACCAACTGTTCATTAGCTCCTAATGAAATCTAAACCATAGATACCCCCTCCCTGCCCATCCAGGGATAGCTGAGACTTGAAAAGGGGAGTTCTTCAGGACACGCTCTGTGATGACTGGGGAATGTGGTGAATGCCACGAGGTGCCAAGATCCCCCTTCAGAAATGAAGGATGTAACAGCTCAACTCCTGCAATGCTTTTAGGAGAGCCCTTTGCCGTCAGCCCCGTTCAGGGATTGCCTCAGTCGGGGAGAGCTACCTCATCTGAGGTCAGGCCCAAGGTCATGCCGCCTTTCCCAGGCAGCGGGCACCCAATTACTAATGGACAGCGGGCACGCGCACCCAGCCTTCCTGCTCAGACAAGTTCAGCGACAAGTTGGGAAGATCACCTGCTGTTCAGAACTCTCTAAGGTTGGCCGAGGTTTCCGTTGAGAGCAAACTGTAGCTCGACTTCCTCCTCTTTTCAATTCTGCTTCCTTCTCTTCCCCCCAAAGGTATCCATCCCAAGAGTTCTCCGGAACAAACCTTCCGGAGGCCAGTCCCCACCTCAAAGTCCGCTTGCCCAAGGAACCCGACCGATGACAGCGCAGTAGGAGAAGGGCCTTCCTGGCAGAGCCCACCTGTCGCATGGCTCTGGGGTACCACGTTTCCAATCATACCACTTGGAAATGGTATTCCCTAGAGCTCAGCAACCCTAAAGCCCGGCTTCCTGTCAGTGCCTCAAATCATGCCACCCCATCACAAGCATGAATTCACCTGCACCCAGCTAGCCACTCACCTAGCCTCTACAACTGGCTCTTGCAGGTATCTGAGTCTTTCACTGTGGCCTGTGTCTGCCACTTGGAGCTTTGCAACGTCCTTTCTCTGCCCCACTCCCTGACCTGCCCATCCTGACCCTTCTCCCTCATCTAGCCTTCCTCAAAATGTGCACGGCCCATGTTTGCCGCTATGTGGTACAGGCAAATACCTACCCTTTGAGCCTCCGCTTGCTCACTGTTGATGTGGCACAGACTGCTGACTGGCTCCCAATCAATATCCATTGTTCCCTCCTACCCTTTCCAGAGGATATGGCGACCCATCTAGACGCTTCCCAGCCTGCCTTGCAGCTAATGATATGTGACCACATTCTGATCAATGAAACGTAAGTAGAGAGACTGCATGGTATGTGGAAGTTCCACGTTGCACCCCTAAAAGCAAGCAATTTTCCTTCTATGTTCCTTTTCTCTTTTCTGCTAAGAAGTTATAAGTGAACAGCTGCGTTGAATCCAATAACAGAAGCCAGCTTCAAACCACCAAACTCCACCAGTACATAAGGGAGAGATAAGCTTATGTCTCGCTTAAGCCACTCCACATGGGGGCCTCTTAGATACAGCATTTTAGCATGTAACATAACCAATACACGTGAAACAAAGGTAACCCTTCTCTCACAGGCTTCCGAACATCTAGCCACCCTCAATGAGCTTTCCTCATCCTGTTTCTGTTGAATCTCATCTCTAGAATGAGGACTTTCAAAAGACTGATCTCCAGGCACCTGGATGGCGTAGTTGGTTAAGTATCTGACTCTTGGTTTCAGCTCAGGTCGCAATCTCGGGGGCTTGAGATCAAGCCCTGCGTTGGGCTCCACACTCACTTCCTTGGGCCTTGGGACTCTCTCTTTTTCTCCCTCTGCTCCTCCCCACTGCTTCTCTCTCTCTCAAATAAATAAATGAATTTCTAAAGGACTGATCTTAAGAAATACAGCACAGCACAAGCAAATATCCTGGGGTTCAGGGACCAGATAAGCCGGAGTTCACCCCACACAAACTAACATAGGAACAAGTCCCTTTATCCTCTCTGTGCTTTGTTTCTTTTACCGGAAAACGAGGGTAAGAATTGTAGTTGCCTCGCTGGGTTGTTGTGAAAGTCAAATGAGAAAGCATATGTAACACGCTTACATAAATGTATGCTATATCGTAGATGCAAAAATAGACTCTCAACCAAGGACAGCTATTATTACCCCGAGAGGCCACTTTGCCCAAAGAAGATGAGCATGTGCTCTGCAACCAGCAGGCTGGATCTGAATCCAAGCTCCCCCACTTGCAATATTTATAAACTTAGGTGGGTTATGAAATCTCTCTGGGTCTTAATTTCCACTTCTATGAACTGGGGATTATAATATTATCTACCTCATAGGCTCATCACAAGGATGAAATAAATTGATAATTTTAAGTCCTAGTTGAGAGGCACCTGGGTGGCTCGTTCTGTTAAGTGTCTGCCTTCGGCTCGGGTTATGATTCTGGGTCCTGGGATCGAGTCCCACGTCAGGCTCCCTGCTCGGTGGGGAGTCTGCTTCTCCCTCCCTCAATGCCCCTCCCCCCTGCCCATGCATGCACATGCTCGCTCTCTCTCTCTCTCTCTCTCAAATAAATAAAATCTTAAAAAAAAAAAAAAAGTCCAAGTAGAATGCCTAGCAGGCGGTGAATGTTCAAGAATTCTACCTATTGATTATCATTATCAAAGACTTCTTCCAGGGCTGATATATTAGGACTCTCCTCAAAAAACTGAAAAGCAACAAAAGTCTTCACCAAGGGATACTGCACACTCCAATGCTCTATGAAAATGAGATTTGCCCTTGCTGACCTACTGTTAGCTGAAATTCTCATTATTAGAACCACATCTTCAAATTGTGGTGTGTTTTCATAAAATTTCTAGCCCCAAACCAAAATATATTAACAGAAAATGAGACTACTTGGCTTGTTTTATAATTCAGCAGAAATACACTAGTCATTTATCCACTTAAACGTTTTCTAAGAAGCTATAAGCACAGTTCAAGACTCTTAAGGTATAAAAACATAATAGAAATCAGTTTCCCCAGAAACTGTCTCCGATTATAAATAAAAAGGATAATGGAAGACACCATTCATTGCCTCAGCAATTATTTATTTCTATCTTGATAATGAGACCAAATTTCGTTTGGAAAAATCAAGTGCCAACTCCAGGCAGTGGGTCGTCATAGGTCTAAGTTGATCATGACAATCTTGTTCCCCCTTCCTACCTCTCTTGCAACTAAGGATGGTAACGCGACCCAGGTACAGGGAACAAAGGGAAGCAAAAGCTACTGAGGGAGAAGTCCTGAGAAGGCATCTGCTTTCTCATTTGGAGGAGACAGAAGCAGTTGGTGTGGTGACTCTGCCTTTTCCCCTGCCCACCCTCTTCCGGTCTTGAACATCCATGTGATGTCTGAGACTAAAGCAGCTACCGCACGATCTTAAGATAACTAACACAAAGAAAAGGCTGAAGAAAGACTAGGTACAGGGGCACCTGGGTGGCTCAGTGGGTTAAAGCCTCTGCCTTCGGCTCAGGTCATGATCCCAGAGTTCTGGGATCGAGCCCCACATCAGGCTCTCTGCTCAGCGGGGAGCCTGCTTCCTCCTCTCTCTCTGCCTGCCTCTCTGCCTACTTGCGATCTCTATCTGTCAAATAAATAAATAAAATCTTTAAAAAAAAAAAAAAAGAAAGAAAGACTAGGTACAGTGGTCCTGACATTCCCAAGCCACTCAATGGACCAACACCCGTAACCATTGACTTCCTGACCCCTTGTTGTTAAGCGACCACAGATGAGTTTCACAGCAGCTAAATAATTCCTCACTAGATAGGTCCCTTCCCAGAATATGGCACAGTGGCGGGCAGATCCAGAGACATAGCTCCAAGTCATGGAGCTATGTTCTTGTATCCAAGTTGCAGGGATGATATGAAGGATGTGAAGAGGATGCTAAAATGAAACCATTCCTACTTCATTATTTTACCTGTGACTATCATCTAATTCAACCAGTCTTTGGTGAATGTCCCAAGCACAGATACAAGCAACTTATTGATAATCCTAAGGGGGCACGATTCACCTAACAGCATATAGAATATATGGTCCTTGCCCTCCAATAATAGCTCTGCTCAATTTGGGCAGCCACCCTCCCCAGCCCACGGCACTTCTCCTTTCCCATCATTTCTCTTCTAGCACATAGCAATTCTGTCCCAAAGGCTTCCGGTGGCTTTTCAACTCTGCAATCACCCAGCAGTTAGTAAGACCTATTAATATTTCAGTTCATTTTTCAATTGCAGGGCCATGATACTCATTGAACACGACCATCTATTCATCTACCACAAAACACACCCAAGTGTCTCAAAATGCCCTTCTGGTTACAAATGAGATAGTTACAAAACACTCAAGACCTCAGACAGCACCCTTCCAGCGACCTTCCAAGTCAATGCAAGGTGAATTTCTCCAGGACCCCCTCCACAATCCAAGGCATGACACTGCCTCTTCTTGGCATCATTAACCAGAAAAAACAAACACAAAACAAAACACTGGATAGAGTAAGACAGCCATTTCTTTAACCCAAAATATGGCCATCCTCCGGACAATGACCCTTAACAATGGGTAAGAATAAATGCAGCTAAAATATTTGGAGTAGATACTATGTTTCAGGTGCTGCGGTAAGTGCCTTAGATACATTATTTACTTTTATTATTTCATGGAGATCCATACAGCTAAAGTGACCATATATTCTGGTTTACATGGGACCATCCTGATTTACACTTGCTATTACGGCCTTATACCCATTTCACCCTCAGAAGAATGCTATTTTACAGTTATAAAATACAGAAGTCACGGGGATGCCATGCACAGCTTGGGGAATATGGTCAATAGTATTGTATTCACTTTGTATCATGACAGACAGTAACTAGACATCACAGTGTTTAGTTCGCAACATATAGCAAACGTCAAATCACTATGTTGTACATATGAAACTGATAGAACATGGTATGTCAATTATACCTCAAAAAAATGTCTTTTTAGATGTCAAATTACACGGTCATCTTAGGTAGGGTCAGACCACCTGGGTTAAATTCTAGTACTTCTGGGGCACCTGGGTGGCTCAGTGGGTTAAGCCTCTGCCTTTGGCTCAGGTCATGATCTCAGGGTTCTGGGATCGAGTCCCACATCGGGCTCTCTGCTCGATGCGGGGCCTGCTTCCCCTCTCTCTCTCTGCCTGCCTCTCTGCCTACTTGTGATCTCTGTCAAATGAATAAATAAAATCTTTAAAAAAAAAATTCTAGTACTTCCATTAAGAGCTTTGCAGTACGTGGCTCAATTTTATCACATAAAATGAGACTCATAATAGAAGTATCTCTCACTATCTAAATTATTTTAATCCAAATTCAAAAACATACCACATAGTAAAATATATCAGTAGGAATTCATAGGATTGTGTGTGGGGATGGGGAGACATAGATATTTAAGGTCCATATAAGCTTAGTGGACTAACGACATGAAGCAAGTGTTCTATAATGTGGTAGCTTTTTACTTCTGTTTTTCTATCTGTAAAATGGCAACAATATCCTATGTTTCTGGCACCTATCTGGGGTTCAGTGAATGGTTAGGGTTATTATCTTAATCTTGGGAAATAGCTCCTTCTGGGATGGAAGGCATAAAATGGTCTAGAGATACATAGTATCATCGAGGGTTCGTTCGCTTAACAGGTCTCTTCCATCCTGTCCTCTTCCTTTGGAAGGAAACATCAATTCTGACACATGACATCTGTCCCATGTGAGCAATGCAGAGCCAGAAGAATGTGAGATGACTCAAGGCCCACCTGCCACAGGTTGATGGATGGCAAACCAGTGAACTGCTGAGACTGGCTCATACACCCATCTGCCGTGTGCCTGGAAAGAAGCTGGGACTTCTAGTGCAGCCATTGATGTCTGTCCGGGCATCTGATATCTCAGCTAAATTTAGACTGGCAATCAATAGAGACCTCTCCGAAGGCCTCATTTTCACGGTTTCTTACTTACCTCGCCAGCATGTCACTTTGCAGTGTGAAACCTACATTCAGGGCTGCTGTCCCTGTTCCTAAGCAATTGTCTGAAGTTCCCCAGTTCTACCTCTACTGCCCCCTCCCCGGTCTTTAATCACCTGTAGCAAGGAAACCATTTTATTGATGGCCACTTTCCTCAAGGTGGGGTTACAGATATCAAATCACACAAAGACGGAAAATCCACATAGAACTAGATCACTTTAAAAGTCTGATGCAGTGGGTGCCTCGTTGGCTCAGTGGGTTAAGCGCCTGCCTTCAGCTCAGGTCATGATCCCAGAGTCCTGGGACTGAGCCCCATGTGGGGCTCCCTGCTCAGTGGGGAGTCTACTTCTCTCTCTCCTTTCACCATTTCCCCCCTAGTGCCCTCTCTTTCTCGCTCTCTCTCAAATAAATAAAAATTTTTAAAAAACTATAGAAGTCTGATGCACTCAATTTACAGATCAAGAAATTGAGATTCAATAAGAGAAGACACTTGCCCAATGTAATATGCACAGTATTTTAGCATTAAAATGGGTTGGGGGCAGGATGCTAGAGTCCGATTACCTGGCTTCAGCTGTTACTTCCACCACATTCAAGTTACTTTAATTCTCTGTACCTCAGTTTTCTGAGCTATAAAATGGGACTGATCACAGTACCTACCTCCTTTACTGGGGTGAGTATTAAATGAGACAGTGCACATAAATCCCCTAGCACAGTTTCCTAGGGCTTAGAATTCACATTAGATAAGGTTGCTTTTTATTATTTTTAATATTGATGGAGCTGGTATAGGATTCCACAGCTCTTAGTAAAAAACAAAACAACAACAACAACAACAACAACAAAAACTGAACTTATTAGAATCTGGGTGCATCCTCATAAAAAAGGACCTTTGAAGGTTTTAGATTTTTCTGTGTTTCTCCTTTATAGTATTTAATGCTCTTAAGGTTAATAAACTTGACCAGTACTTCTTTTTTCTAAGATTTATTTATTTATTTTAGAGAGAGCGCATGCAAGCAGGGGAAGGGGCAGATGGAGAGGGAGAAACAGAGAAACGGACTCCCTGCTGAGCTGGACTGGAGGCTCCAACCCAGAACCCCATGATCATGACCTGAGCTGAAACCAAGAATGGGATGCTTAACCAACTGAGCCACCCAGGTGCCCCTTAACCAGTATTTCTTAAACTGTATTCCTCAAAAGAGTAGTTTTCTTCAAAGCTAGGAATTCCTTGAAATTCCTAGCTTGGTGGTCATATAAGTTTAAGAAATACTGGACCTTCGGTTTCCTCCTCCCCTGGAGATTCATAATGCATAGGAACATATGAAAGATCTAAGAAGTCCTTCAGGAAAGAAGTTCAAATGATGTTATTTAAACTATTATTTCCCAAATATACTTGATCATAAAATCCTTTCGAATATCCCCACTGACACTGGCTATCACACAAAATCTTCAGGAATTGAGAAATTCTGAATTAGATCAAAGCTTCTTGGGGCTCCTGGGTGGCTCAGGTCATGATCTCAGGGTCCTGGGATCGAGCCCCACATCGGGCTCTCGGCTCAGCGGGGAGACTGCTTCCCCTTCTCTCTGTCTGTGCCTGCCTCTCTGCCTACTTGTGATCTCTGTCAAATAAATAAATAAAATCTTTAAAAAATAAGGAAGAAAATAAAAACTTTTTAAAAGTTTTTTTTTTAAGATTTTTTTTTTTATTTGACAGAGATCCCAAGTAGGCAGAGAGGCAGGCAGAGAGAGAGAGAGGGAAGCAGGCTCCCAGCTAAGCAGAGAGCCCGACTTGGGACTCGATCCCAGGACCCTGAGATCATGGCCTGAGCCGAAGGCAGAGGCTTAACCCACTGAGCCACCCAGGTGCCCCCCCCAAAATGTTTCTTAAAGTCTCCCACTCAAAATCAGAAGCCCAAGCCATATCACCTGACATTCCATAGCTTCCTAGCCTCAAAACAAAACCAAAACCAAAAAAAAAAAAAAAAGATAAAAAAGAAAAACCAACTTTCTAGCAAATAACCTATACTAGACAATTTCTCGTAAGCCTAAGACTCCCTCAGGGCACTGAGTCTTGACAACCATGTTTGTAGAACCTTGCCAAGCCATCCCCTTAGCCACAACTGATTGGACCAGAGGTGGACACCTAACTGAGGATGAACCAATCAGATCCTCTCCAGAGAGAGTCTTGTGTCAGGATGTGCCCCCAGCCTTAAGTTAAAGACCCCCAACTCCTACTACTAGAGAGCCAGCAGCTATTCTAATAGCTTCTTTCCCCACGCGCCCCATAGAGTCGTTAAGTATGGTGACCAGCATCTCCAGCCTGCATTCTACTCCTCACTTCCCACAATTAATTTGAGTCTTGTTGGCTCTGATTGGCCCCACCTAGGCCACTACACTTCTGGAGCCAAGACTGACAAAACCCATCTGAATTTCACAGGACCTAGAATAAAGAAGGAGTAGTTTCCCGCAGGTTCTGCAACCAGAAGACAAGGGGAGTAAGTGGTGAGCAGACCAAAAAAAGAGGTCCCCCGTACACAGGGCCACACTTAGGACTTTTATGGGTTTTAGGCACTTTTGTGTTCATGAATTCCTTCCTCCAAAAAAAATAAATAGATTTGAAACCATATTTTATGACTGTGTTGGCATAAAGACAGATATAACCCTAGCTGGATGATACTCATGTTTTTCGTCTGACTTTAAAATAAATTAAAACATTTTTGTGGGCACTAGGTACTGCACCTACTGTGTCAATGGACGAATCAGCCCTAACCACACCTGCTCTCAGAAGAAACCCGTTTCAGCAGAAACTTGTGCCGACGGATGAGCAAAAGCATTCATCCTGTGTCTGCCTTCCACACTATCCTCCAAGTCCAACCTGAGCTCATGAGGAGAGACAGCTAATTTTCCTGAAAAACCAACATGGAGAAAAGGGGAGCCAAGGAAATGAAGGGCTTCCTCATCAGTATCATCTTCCTGCTAAAAGGTTTATCTGCCACAGTGCCTTAATCTGCTTCCAAAGTTCACATTCATTAACTGCCCGGTCTCAGAAAGGGGCCGACAGCCCCCTTCACAAATCTCTCACTTGCCATAACTGACATTATTAGACTCATGGCTATTACTTTTAGGATTACATGAAGTCAGTGACCTTTTACTTTCTTCCCCCAAAGTTTGAAGAGAGATGAACCAAGAGGATATTTTCATGGAAAGGAAACCGAAGAATGGAACCAGGTGGAGAAACCCTAAGTGATCTGGAATCAGAAGTCCTGAAAGGGACTTTCTGAGGTGAGCTGGAATATCTCTGTCCCTAATTAATTTAGGGTAAGGTATTCTGAGCAGCATGGTGTGGTGCATGCATTCCCCTCTGTCGTGCACTTGCTTAATGCTCGTGGGTTTTGCCATATTTGTGTTATCAACTGTAATATGGTTAAGCTTTTTTTTAAACCAACTCACTTTTCCCCACATAACTTCGTAGTGAAAAATACCATCTAAGAGACCAAAAGTTTGATGAACCAGTTATACTGTTCCTGATATATTTAATTAAATATTGACTATTCAAATAAAAAATACTTGTAGATGTACCTCCTAAAACCTTCATGAGTAACCCCAATGACATGTATACTCCTGGTAGGATACCTGTCCCTAATTAGCTGTGTGTCTTTAACAAGTCACTTACCGGGGCACCTGGTGGTTCAGTCAGTTAAGTGTCTGCCCTCCGCCTGGGTTGTGATTTTGGAGTTCCAGGACTGAGCTCCACGTCGGGCTCCCTGCTCAGCGGGGATTCTGCTTCTCCTTCTCCCGTTGCTTGTGCTCTTGCTCGCTCACTCTCTCGAATAAATAAATAAAATCCTTAAAAAAAGAAAAGAAAAGAAAAGAAAAAAACCATAAATGACTTACCCACTCTGATCTTCAGTTTCCAGGCCCAGCTGACCTCTAGAGGTCTATGACTCTGCAGTTCCAGAGAGGGGTTTAGGAAGTTGAATTCTGCATGGTTGTGTTCAATTCCAACCCCCCACCCCCACCTTTACTAGCTTTTAATTTTTTTGACTATTAATCTTTAAATGAGGAAAAACCTATATAATCAGAAAATAAAGCATATCTTATTTAGGAGAGAGGAGCAAGATGGTGGATGAGTAGGAGACATAAATACCACTGGGTCCCAGGAGTTCAGCTACAGAGTCATCAAACCATTCTGAACACCTACAAACTGAACAGGAGATCAAAGAGAAGAAAAGCAGCAATTCTAGGAGCAGAAAAGTCTGTTCCCAGACCCATAGGACATTTGGAGAAGTGAATCCAAGGCGACGAGAAGAGAGACCTCAGGGGGAGGCGCCGGCTCCTAGAAAGCAACAGAGCAGCAGAGAACAAAATCAGAACTTTTAGAGGTCTGCTCCACTGAGGGACGTCACTCCAGAGGCTAAGTTGTTGGGGGGGGGGGTGGAAACCTCGCAGGGACAGTGTGGTCTCAGGACCCGGAGGGTCTCAGAAAGACCGGGGTTGCCTGAGTGTGGCAGAGGCCCCAGGTATTGGAGCGGGGAAGCCAGCTACAGAGATGGAGGCGAGGAGGGGCTCTCAGCTCGGGGTAACCGTAAACCGTGATCTAAGTCACAGTTGGACCACTGACTTCAAGCAGGGACCCCATAAGTGGCAGATCCGGGAAAGCGCCCTCCTTCCTCCTCCAGAAGGAGCAGCATGGGAGCATGCTGCGGGAGTCTGCTGGGTTTGGAGACTCCAAACGGGGCCATGTGCCAGAGATAGAAATGCTCAGTCACAGGCCAGGTGAGCTCGGAGTACAGCTGGAGACCAGGGAGATGGGAGCGATTGACTGCTTTCCTCTGAGGGCGCACTGAGGAGTGGGCCCTGAGCTCTCAGCTCCTATGGGGCCTGAGAGGTCACCATTTTCATTCTCCTCCAAAGCTCTACAGAAAGCTTTCAGGGAACAAAAGCTCCTGAGAACCTGAGTAGACTACTTAGCCTGGCCCCTGACAAGGGCAGTGTAATTCCACCTCTGGTGCAGGCTCCTCCCAAGGACCAGCAAGAACACCCAGCCAAGACCAAGTTCACTGATCAATGAGAACTGCAAAACTCCAGAGCTCCAGGAATACAGCACATAGAATTTGTGATTTTTTGCCCATGATTCTTCAGTCTTTCAAAGTTAAATTTTTTATTTTTTTCTTACTCTATTTTTAAATTTTTCCTCTTTCCTATTTTAAAGTTTATTACCTATTTTATCTTATCAATAACTTTTTAAAAAATCATTTTAAATTTTCATTGTTATAGTCATATTCTATCCCTTCCTTCTATTTAACCTTATTTTTTGTATACATATAGTTTTTTCTTTCTTTAAAATTTTGGGATACAGTTTCCTCTAATAGACCAGAATATACCTTAAATCTAGCACATGGCTTTGTTCTAGTCTCCAGCCTGATCACATTCCTTCCTCCTTTTTTTTCTTTTTTCAACCAACTTCTTATCAATTCCTTTTTTAATTTTCATATTTACAGTCATATTCCATCCTTTCATTGTGTTTACCCTTACTTTTGTATATATATAAGTTTTTCTTTCTTTAAAATTTTGGGAAGCAGTTTCTTCTAACAGACCAAAATACACCCAAAATCAAGTGTGTGGTTCTGTTCTATTCACCAGGCTAATATATATATATATATTATATTATATATAATACATAACCATATAATCATATATTAATTATATACCATAATATAATAATCATATAATTATATGATTTATATTATACATAAATAACATAATATATAATATAATTATAATAATTATAATTATATATAGATTATATATATCTAGATATATATCTTGTTTCTATATATAGAAACAAGAAAGGTCTCAAGTACACAACCTAACCCTACACCTAAAGGAGCCAGAGAAAGAATAGCAAAGAAAGCCTAAACCCAGTAGGAGAAGAGAAATAATAAAGATCAGAGCAGAAATCAATGAAATAGAAACCAAAAGAACAGTAGAACAGATCAACAAAACTAGGAGTTAATTCTTTGAGAGAATTAGTAAGATTGATAAACCCCTGGCCAGACTTATCAAAAAGAAAAGAGAAAGGACCCACATTAATAAAATCATGAATGAAAGAGATCAGATCACAACCAACATCAAAGAAATATAAACAATTATAAGAACATATTATGAGCAACTGTATACCAACAAACTAGACAATCTGGAAGAAATGGATACATTCCTAGAGACATATAAATGACCAAAACTGAACCAGGAAGAAATAGAAAACCTGAACAGACCCATAACCAGTAAGGAGATTGAAGCAGTCATCAAAAATTCCCAACAAACAAGAGCCCAGGGCCAGACGGCTTCCCAGGGGAATTCTACCAAACATTTAAAGAAGAATTAATACCTATTCTCTTGAAACAGTTCCAAAAAATATGAGGCCAGCATTACCTTGATCCCAAAACCACACAAAGACCCGATCAAAAAGGAGAATTACAGACCAATATCCCTGATGAACATGGATGCAAAAATTCTCACCAAAATACTAGCCAATAGGATCCAACAGTACATTAAAAAGATTATTCACCACGACCAAGTGGGATTTATTCCTGGGCTACAAGAATGGTTCAACATCCACAAATCAATCAAAGTGATACATTAATAAAAGAAAGAACAAGAACTATATAATCCTCTCAGTAGATTAATAAAAAGCATTTGACAAAGTACAGCATCCTTTCTTGATCAAAACTCTTCACAGACTAGGGATAGAGGGTACATACCTCAAAATCATCAAAACCGTCTATGAAAAACTCACAGTGAATATCATTCTCAAAGGGGAAAAACTGAGAGTTTGTCTCCTAAGTTCAGGAACACAGCAGGGCTGTCCACTATCACCACTGCTATTCAACATAGTACTAGAAGTCCTAGCCTCAGCAATCAGGCAACAAAAAGAAATAAAAGGCATCTGAATCAGCAAAGAAGAAGTCAAACTCTCACTCTCTGCAGATGATAGGATATTTTATGTGGAAAACCCAAAAGATTCCACTCCAAAACTGCTACAGTTCATACAGAAATTCAGTAAAGAGTCAGGATATAAAATCAATGCACAGAAATCAGTTGCATTTCTATACACCAACAGCAAGATAGAAGGAAGAGAAATTAAGGAGTAAATCCCACTTATGATTGCACCCAAAGCCGTAAGATAGCTAGGAATAAACCTAACCAAAGACACAAAGAATCTGTACTCAGAAAACTATAAAGTACTCATGAAAGAAATTGAGGAAGACACAAAGAAATGGAAAAACGTTCCATGCTCATGGATTGGCAGAACAAATACTGTAAAAATGTCTATGCTACCTAAAGCAATCTATACATTTAATGCAATCCCTATGAAAATACCATCAACTTTTTTCAAATAAATGGAACAAATAATCCTAAAATTTATATGGAACCAGAAAAGACCCCAAATAGCCAGAGGAATGTTGAAAAAGAAAACCAAAGTTGGCAGCATCACAACTCCAGACTTCAAGCTCCATTACAAAGCTGTAATCATCAAGACAGTATGGTACTGGCACAAAAACAGACACATAGATCAATGGAACAGAATAGGGAGCCCAGAAATGGACCCTCAACTCTACGGTCAACTAATCTTTGACAAAGCAGGAAAGAATGTCCAATGGAAAAAAAAGACAGTCTCTTCAACAAACGGTGTTGCGAAAATTGGACAGCCACATGCAGAAAAATGAAACTGGACCATTTCTTTACACCACACATGAAAATAGACTCAAAATGGGTGAAAGATCTCAATATGAGACAGGAATCCATCAAAATCCTTGAGGAGAACACAGGCAGCAACCTCTTCGACCTCAGCCCGCAGCAACTTCTTCCTGTGCCAAAGGCACAGGAAGCAAGGGCAAAAATGAACTATTAGGACATCATCAAGATCAATGCTTTTGCACAGCAAAGGAAAGAGTCAACAAAACCAACACAACTGACAGAATGGGAGAAGATATTTATAAATGACATATCAGATAAAGGGCTAGTATCCCAAATCTATAAAGAACTTATCAAACTCAACACCCAAAGAACAAAGAATCCAATCAAGAAATGGGAAGAAGACATGAACAGATATTTCTGCAAAGAAGACATCCAAATGGCCAACAGACACATGAAAAAGTCTTCAACATCACTTGGCACCAGGGAAATACAAATCAAAACCACAGTGAGATACCACCTCACACCAGTCAGAATGGCTAAAATTAACCAGTCAGGAAATGACAGCTGTTGGCAAGGATGCAGAGAAAGGGGAACCCTCCTACACTATTGGTGGGAATGCAAGCTGGTGCAACCACTCTGGAAAACAGTATGGTGGGTCCTCAAAGAGTTGAAAATAGAGCTACCCTGTGACCCAGCAATGGCACTACTGGGTATTTACCCTAAAGATACAAATGTAGTGATCCAAAGGGGCACGTGCACCTGAATGTTTATAGCAGCAATGTCCACAATAGCCAAACGATGGAAAGAGCCTAGATGTCCAACAACAAATGAATGGACAAAGAAGATGTGAGATATATATATATATATACACCTACACACAATGGAATACTATGCAGCCATTAAAAAGTGAAATCCCGCCATTTGCAATGACATGGACGGAACTAGAGGGTGTTATGCTTAGTGAAATAAGCCAACCAAAGAAAGACAATTATCATATGATCTCTCTGATATGAGTCATTTGAGAGGCAGGGCAGGGAGTTGTGGGGGGTAAGGAGGGAAAAAATGAAACAAGATGGGACCGAGTAGAGAGAGAAACCATAAGAGCCTCTTAATCTCAGGAAACAAACTAGGGTTGCTGCGGGATGGAGGGCAAGGGAGGGATAGGGTGGCTGGGCTATGGACATTAGGTGGGGTATGTGGTATGGTGTGGTGAGTGCTGGGAATTTTGTTAAGACTGATGATTCACAGACCTGTACCCCTGAAGCAAATAATACTTTATATGTTAATAAAAACATATATCTATTACTTATAAAAATAAAATATATTCCCAATCCACTTGATATTTGTTTCTTCAAATTTCTGTCCATCAAGTGCTTTCAGAACTTCAGAGGTTTTGCACATGCTGTTCTCTCTGGAAACAGTGCTCTTCCTGCAAGAGTTCATATCTACTCATGGTTCATATCTCAGCTCAAATGCACCTTGCTCAGGGAAGCCTTTCCAACCTATTACCACCATTCCCACTGTAAATTACACCCTCCAATTAAATGCTTTCATATTATTCTGTTTCTCCAGATGTAATCTTATTTAAATTTGGGGGATCATTTCATTAAAGTCTGACCTCTTCCCTAGATTATACATTTCATAAAACAGGATTTGATTTCCTTGCCACTGTTTCCAGAAATTTCTCTAGTGCCCGGTACAAGGTAGGCACCTGGTTTATTGAATGAACAACACTTGTGGGAGGGGGTTGACTTTGAAATTTCATAGAAACTAACATCTCTTTTGGTAACTTGTTCTAGGGTGTCTCTACCTTTTCAGTCCCAAAATCATCCCTAATGTCGAGCCTTAAATTCCTCCTCCCTTGGCAGAGAAAACATTTTACAAAAAGAGTTATACCTGAAAGCTGGAGTCTTTGGGGGGGGGGGCAAGGAGAAATTACAAGCTTCTTCTCTGATGGAGCCCTGGGAATTTCCTCCCACTCCCCATCCAAGGCGAAATCCAAACGTTCTTGATGCATGTTAATTGCGAATGAAGCCTACCGTTACCTGGTTCAACGCAATTATCTAAAAAGCTGGTCAAAAAGGCTCAGATGGAGGTGGTTTAAGCACAAAAAGGAAAGGAGAACATTATTTGAGTAGCAAGTAGGCAAGCAAAATCCATCATGGTTAATTATTTGCTCTTAATTGTCAGGAAATGAAGGATGGATGGAAGAGGGTTTAAATGGAATAATACTAAAAGTGTTCTTCTACCCAAATGCTGTAGCCAAATTTGCAAGTGAGACTTTTCATAATCCACGGGTTGTTAATTATCTAAACACGGGTCCCTTGGAGCTGCCTGAGTGAAGATTAATTAGTTTTTGAAATAATAGCTAAATTGATGCGGGGAAGGAGTTCAGACTCCAAAATAATGGCTGAAAATTAGCCATCCTATTTCTTCATTTCTCTTTGCCGGGTTCCTAGAGGACATTCATCTCTGCTGCTTCTGCAGAGAGGGCTCATTAATCACACAGGCAGATGGGCCTTCCCCAATTTGTGACGTGGAATGAAAAAGCAGCCCCACAAAGTGCACAGGAGAAGAAAAGCTGATGATTTTCTGCACGAACTTCCTTCCAATCTCAGTCATGGCCAGACACCTCCTCGTCAATAGGAGCAAGACAAGGCATAAACTCCAAAACCCAATCTCCTCCCCTAGACTGGAAAATGGGTCTGTGGGCAGAAGCAGGTTTTCATGGGCCCACATGTCCAGTCCAAAGACTGGACTTCTGACTCAGAGAAGGACTTAGATATACAGTCTTCTTCTTTTTTTTCTATGTAAATAAGATTAAGGGTTTTTTTTTCTGTTTACTTACCACATTCTACCACAAAAAAAAGAAGCAGGGTAAGTTTTCACTAAATTTGGAAGGTACGTTTAGGGTTGATCAACTAAAAAATAGACATGAGGAGCACCTGGATGGCTCAGTTGGTTAAGCGTCTGACTTTAGCTAAGGTCATGATCTTGGGGTCCTGGGATCGAGCTCTGCCTCAGGCTCCCCACTTAATGGGGTGTCTGCTTGTGCCTCTCCTCTGCCCTTCTCCCTATTCATGCTCTCTCTCTCTCAAATAAGTAAATAAAATCTTTAAAAGAAAAAAAAAAGAAGTCTTATGAGAAATCATGTGAAACACACCTGTAAATGGTCTCATTGGTGGATGAGGAGGCTGGGCCATTTATTCGATGATTTTCCTGCCTCGGTAGCTGAGGGTTTCCCCGGGGCTGTTAGATCTGACACCGTTCTCCCTGGTAGCAGAGGAAGCCCTTGGGCAAAAAAGGGAGATGCAGGTGGAAACTGTCGCCAGCTGAAGGTAAGTCCAGGCGGACCAAGGGGGATACACCGTGGGCCATCAAAAGTTGCCGCAGTAGCCTTGTCCCAGAGTAGGCGACACTGGGGTCCAAGAAGTTGGTGACTCTCCAGATAATGCTAGATTACAAAGCTGTGGACACAGAAAACACACAGTAGATTCAAAGATGAGCCCCTAAATGAGAGTTATAAGGGTAGACACTACAAAATAAAGCATGATAGCTTCCCACAGGAGCAACTCTACATACTTTAGTGTACTTTAGAGAAAATGCAGAGAGATTTATTTATGTATGAATGGTTAGAGATTCCAACAACCAAGTCTAGGGGAAAATAGTTGATACAGGGTTTGTGTTGATGTCCAAAGAAATACCCCTTGTCCTGAATCATTTTCTTCCAAAGCTGCTGTGCTTTCTTGTCTTTTCCCTTCTACCCTGGAACTCAGACCAAGCCAACTTTGTTAATCAGCTTATTAGCAACATCTAGTAGTCTTCGGTTTGGTTCTCCCAGAAAAAAAAAAAAAAAAGGCAGAAAGGCAATGATTCAAGGAGTCTGAGGGGTAATCCCAGGAAAGTAGGTGTCACTGTTTGAGTTCCCCAGAAAGTGGACTCTGAGATGGAGTTAGCAGGTGGGGTGTTTATTAGAGAATGCCCTTGGAATCCACACCTATAAAAGGAAGGTGAAGGAAGCAGGGACGGGAAGCAGGAAGAGGCGAGCCAGCATGCAGGCCCAGCAACACCTGAGCCAACTCTACAGAGAGCTCTGAAGCTCGAACGACTCTTATGAGTAGTCCAAAACTTGGCTAGGATGACTAAGCCTTTATAACCGTACATGAATCAGTCATTGATTGTGGGCTTTCCCAGAAGGAGGCGTGTCCCCGCACAAGGCAGCTGTCTGCAGCCAGATGATCTCTACAGGGACTGACAGTTGAAGGTCATCTGCCAACAGCACTCCTGGCAGCTGGGGCAACAAGTCCCTCAATGAAGGGACATCTGCATGTTGTATCACAGTGTCCAATACAGGAGGGGAGTGGAGTAAGTGAGACAATGAAAGGAAAGAAGCCAATAAACAGTATGTTATTGAAGAGGTTACCACTGTGGGCAATCAGATCATCCCACCCAGGACAGCAAGAGAGCTGGGGTATTTCTCTACCAACTCCCCTCAGTCACTGGTTGAGAGCTAAGACTATGGAGCCTGAACACAAGCTCATGGGGCTCCAGCTACCAGAGAAAGCCATTATGCAGTCACTGTGCTGCCCTTTGGGAGCCTTGGGCAGAGTAAGCATAAAACAGTATCACTAGCATATGGAGAGGCACCCAGAGTATCTGCTAAAGAGCCAAACTGTTACCCAAGAATGATCCGAAAAGGGTTTTTCTGCCACACAAGACAGCTCTGACCCCTCTTCTCAACCACCCAACTGTCACAGAACCATCCTTTTGCCAAACTCCAATGAGAGTGATCTCCCTAAAGTATAAAATTAAACATGTCACTCCCTCTGCTTGAAAGCCCATCCTACTTCCCTCTCTGTTATAAGAAAAAGTCTAAATTTCTCACTCTGGCTTAAATGGCCCACCTCTAAAGCATGACCTTGCCTCACTTTACCTTCTACGACATACCCAGTTAGACTGCACTCATTACTGTCCCTCAAATTCATCACGTCCTCTTCCTTTCAGGTCTTTGCATGTACTGTTTCCCTTCCTTAAAATATTCATCTTCAGTTTTCCCCACTCCCATAGCTCCATCAGGTCTTAGTCTAGTGATGCTTCTTCCAGGAAGCCTCCTTTCTGCCACAGGGTGGGGAGATGCCTCCTCCTTACAATCCCCTCCTTGCAATCCCAGCAGGCTGAACTCCTCCATTGGTAGTATTTATACACTGCATTGTATATTTTGGTTGACATAGCTGTCTTCCTCACTGGACAGAGCTTTGCAAGTGCAGAAACCATGACTTGCTCACCAGTATGTTGTCAGGGCGCAGCACAAATGCTTGCCGCAAGGCTGTTACTCAATAAGTTGTGGGGGAATCAATGTGGAGCCAAATTTGCCCCAAACCCACAATGCATGATGCCCTATATCCTTCCCAGTTTGGTCCCATTCCAACAACCACTTCCTTGTTTTTTGTTTGTTTGTTTGTTTGTTTTTGAGAGAGAGAGCGTGAGCAGGGGAGGGGCAGAGGAAGGGGGAGAGAGAGAGACCATCTTAAGCAAGCTCTATACTCAGAACGGAGCACAACACGGGGGCTCGATCTCACAAACCTGAGATTATGAGCTGAGCCAAAATTAAGAGTTGAATGCTTAGCCAACTGAGCCACCAAGGTGCCCGCCCCACCCCAATAATCACTTTGAAGCAATATAGGCAACCTCTTCACCAGGGAAGTCTTTGCTGTCTGATCTACCCTTCTGCCAATGGGATCATTATTTTTCATGCCTGGGTATTATGAGAAAACTGACATTTGGCCTCAGAAGAGGGAGGACACAGTGATTCAAGTAAGGAGAGGCTTTTACAACTTCCAATTATGGAAGTGAGGTGTGTGAAGGAATAGAAGTTCCTACGGAAGAGAGCGGTTTGGTTAATCAAGAAGAAGTGCAGATTTAATGAGGACTCTGCCGTGGCTGAGGTGCAGACCTCATCTTTTACAACCACTCGCAGCAAGAAAAAAGCAGATGATGAATCAGAAAGCCAGGATCATTTCCAAGCTGCGAAGATCCAGTCCCCACACTAACTGACCTCCAGAAGTGACATTGGAGTTTTGGAATCTGAATGCATCTAGATGTCCAAGCAATCAATAATCCCCAGGGAAGCTAATCGAGTTAACTGGGGCCCAGCAGACATGGCCTGAAATTGTATAGAGCCTAAAGAAAGTCCATCCACAGGCCAGAAATGGAATGGAAACTAAAAAATAAGGGCTTGGAATTGGTACTACAATTCTGACAGTGGATGCTTCTTTTCCCAATAGACGATAAACTCCATGAGGACAGGAATTCTGTCCCTCCCTTTAGAGATGTAGCCCGAGTCTACTAAAGCATCAGATATGTAGCAAATATTCATCAAATTGCTGAAAGTGTGACTGAATAAATAATGAACGCTCTAATCCTTTCTCTTAAAATCTTGCAACATCTTATTGCTGCCAATTTCTCCAGTTTTGGGTCTCTCCGTTCTCCACAATGCAACTGAGCCTCTAGCCAAGGCAAAAATGTGGAGGAGCTGAAGCTCTCATCCACTGATGATGGAAATGTAAATTTGTACAAGTACTTTGAAAACCTATCTGGTGGTGTCTACTAATATTAAATATATACATACACGACAACCTAGAAATCCCATTCCTAGGTATATGTTTGGGAGAGCTATACTGATATATTCACTAAAAGACATGTATAGAAAGGTGCATCGCATCACTATTCACAATGGCCCCAAACTGGAAACTATTGAGGTGCCCATCGATGCTAGCATGGATAGAATGGATAAATATGTTGGGGTATGATCATACAGTGGAGTGTGGTAACGAGAATGAAGAAACCACAGGCAGCAATGTGGACGAGTATGACAAATGTTGAGTGAAATAACCCAGACACAACGAGACTAGCGTAGGATTCAATATACATAAAGTTCAAAAACAAGCAAAATAATCTATTCAGTTAGAAGACATGGAGTAGACAGATACCCGTGGGGATGGTAGTGACCAAAAGGGGTGATGGTGCATATTGACGAACATTTGCAATGATCCATCTCTTCATCCGGGTCACGTGGATATGTTCCGATCACGGACACTCATTACACCGCATGTGCTTATGATTTGTGCTTTTTGCTATATTTAGGTTATACTTAATTTTTAAATTTTAATTTAAAAAAATAATTTCAGCCAGTGACTTGCAAACCCAAATTCCTGTGTATTTAATGTATGTGAGAGACATGGGACAGAGGGCCAGGTATGAGGACAACAAGGAAGAGGTAGGGACTGAGTGAGGAGGTAGTCAAGCTCCTCTAAAGACATTTAAATACAGATTTTGAAAAATCTGTGCTCACCCAACCAAACATGACTGGTGGACCAATTCGGCCCATGTGTGACTGATTATCGGTCTCTTCAGGTCTGCCCATGCTCAACCACCAGAGTCTCTAGACACACCTGACAACACCTCTTTAAGCCTTTGCCCTCACCGTGTCTTCTGCCACCTTCTCCCATGGCAAGGCCTACCTCATCCTCCAAGTTCTAGCTCAAATGTTTACCAGGTGGAAAGCCTTGCTGTCCCCTCCTCTCTCAGACACTAATAATCACCTTCTCCTTTGTGCTGCCATAAGATTATGTCTCCCCCACAAAGTATAAAGCTCCAAGAGGCTAGAGATTTGTTTTCCCAGCTTCACTGCCAGCACCTAGGACAGCACCTTGACCATGGTAAATGCTTAATCTCTATGTTGAAATACAGCAAGAGAAAAATACCTACCATAGCACTATCATTTTGTTCTTTATCCAGAAGGATGTAGTTATAAAGTCCATAAATAAGTATGCATAGCCCATCAATTCCCCCATACAAAATCCAAAAGATGATAATAGTACCTTATTGGGATTTGGATGGTATATTCTAATCCCTATAGACTCCAAAGACAATACAGATTTGGAAATTGTTTCTAATTCTGTTATAACACTCTGCTAAAGCCTACAAGCTACTCCAGTAGGTCCAAAGATTTCCCACCCCTCCCAAGGAATGGGGATTACTAATTTGGAAGCCTCTTTCTCTTGGACCCTCATTCTCTACTTCCCTTCCCTCCCAGACCCTTAGCTTATTCAAGCCATTGCTCAATCTTCTTATGCTTAGTTTCCAGGGCAATTTTTCAGCCACTTGCATTCTCCTTTGTTCCACTGTTGGGTTGGAGACTGTGGCATGAGCAAGGGGCACAGATCCTTTGGGTGTACTAGCCTGGCCTCCCTCACAGTGGATTATCAAAAAGTAATCAGATCTATCACACTGCCAAGATTAACATTCTCCACTATCCCACCCTCTAGTCATTATTATGCTCAAAGATATCTATCTCCTTGGTATATGCCACAGGAAGATGGGAGTTGAGGGAGAAAAAATATGTTCCCTCCACTGCGTTGTCGTAATAATCATCACACTGTGTTTTGGCTGGATGTATATAATCTGCTTCCTTTAGGAGACTAACTTCCTGAGGGCATGAACTAGGTTTTATTTTTCTATACATCTAAGTGTGCTCAGGGCACTCACAGAGGGATGGAGTTGGGTGCCATATGGTGATATGCTCCACTGGGTAGCTGTTGAAAGAAAAGTTGCTGCCACTGGCGAAAAAGGAGCATTTTAAACCAAATTCATGGTTGCCTCCAACAGATTGCATCTGTCCAAAGTTCTGTGCTTAGGCTGCTGAAGACAAAAGGCACCAAGTGGGAGTATGGGCAAGTGAAGGCTTCAACCATTCAGAATGATAGGTCTACACATAGCTCTCTCACCTGGAAGCTTCAGGTGCCTGCCCTGCCTTCAGTGTTGAGAATGCTGCATGCAGAGTAGAGGATTTAAGATTCTATAAATACATTCTCTGGATGGTAAGAACATCCACAGGCACCACTAGGCACCAGGACCATACACATGATGGAGATGGGGCGGAGTGGGGGGGTGCGGACATCCTTGTTTGATTAAAAATAACTTTTTTCTTAACAAAAGCATCATCTACGTGAATTGTGGAAGATTTCAAAAATACAGGGAAGCATAATTTTTTAAATGCATGTGATACAAGGACCTAGGAATAACACCGTAACTCTTTCCAGGCTTTTATATACCAATCCTGGCACTGGTCACAGAGAGTGCTTGGCTGTATCTTTTTGTGAATGCAACTCTGTTACACATGGTTTGTGCCAGGTGTAATCCTCTCCTCAGGGCCTCTTCCATGCCCACTGCCATGTCCACGTCCCTCCAGCATGGTGACTCTCATCTCTGGTGGACAGTATGCATTTTTGGCAGCTCGTTCTCCAGTCTATGTCACATGAGCAGTGATGGCATAAACTCTGTGCCCTGCTCCTCTCTTCCCTTTGGACTATCAAAAGCCTATTTTGTAAACCAAAAAAAAAAAAAAAAATGTGTTATGTTCCTGCTATAACCACCCTAATTCTTGCCAGGGTGAGATAGATGCCTCTGACTAATTAAAAAAGCATACATACTAGGAAAAAGAGAAAATACTAAACACATAAACATATTTCTGCATTTCATCAAATCCAAGATGCTAGCAATTATAAGAAACCATATTTAAAAATTTAATTGAAGCATAGCATACAGAGTAAAGTGTTTAGACATAAATGCATAGCTCAATGAATAATCACAAAGCAAGCACCTGTGTGACCGCCAGCTGGGTCAAGAAGTAGAATGACGCCAGCCTTTCAGAGTACCCCGGCAGCCCCTCCCCCGTTACGTTCCCTCTATCTTCTCAAAGGTAACAACTGCCTTGACTTATAACCCTATATCTTGCTTTTTCCTGGTTTATTTTTTTTAGCTTTATGTAGGTAGTATCATACATTATATATTCTTTTGTTTATGACTTCTATCAGTCGGCATTATATTTGCGAGACTCATCCTTGACTCACCACTATTTTATGTAGCCCTAAGAAAGAAAAAACACCACCAATTAAACTAGGGCACAAAGCTTTCTTATCACTTATAATTTTTATTTCATACCTACTTAAAGAGCTATTTTAGATTTATGTATTCAGACTTTTATCACATATTATTCTTATGCACTATAAAAAAGGGAAAATATAAGCAAAAGAAATTGGTAGGGCATTTCTTTTTTTTTTTAAGATTTTATTTATTTATTTGACAGAGAGACAGAGATCACAAGTGGGCAAAGAGGCAGGCAGAGAGAGAGGAGGAAGCAGGCTCCCCACTGAGCAGAGAGCCCGATGAGGGACTCGATCCCAAGACCCTGAGATCATGACCGGAGCTGAAGGCAGAGGCCTAACCCACTGAGCCACTCAGGCACCCCTGGTAGGGCATTTCTAAAACTCTTGTGTGTTCAGAATCCAATTCTTCTGGGGGTATCTAGGTGGTTCAATTGGCTAAGTGTCCAACTCTTGGTTTTGGCTCTGGTCATGATCTCACTCCTGGGATCAAGCCCCACGTCCAGCACCATGTTGAGTTTAAGACTCAGTGGGGATTCTGCTTGAGGATTCTCTCCCTCTGCCCCTGCCCCGGCGCTTGCTCGCTCTCTCTCTCTCTCTCTCTCAAATAAATAAATAAATCTTAAAAAAAAAAAAAAAAAAGAATCCAGTTCTTCAGAATCACGTTCAACTCACAAAGATGTCCATTTCTTTTTTCACACAATGACATTCATCATACCACTACATTGGTGATATGGTTTTTCTTTAGGGTGTCCCACTATTGTCTCCAGAGTTTTCCTCCAAGCTGATGACCCCAGCCTGCAAAGTTGGATGCTAGAAGTTTTTTTTTTTTACCAGAAATAGCAGAAGGTTTTTAGACAACAACCAGAATTTATAGTCCTTCCTTCAGTGGTCCTTAATGGTTGGATGACTAAAGCATTCTGGAGCCAAGTGATCCATTCAGGCTATGAGGAATAAGAACCAAGTGTGCAAATACTGAAGACAATGACAACCACATAAAAAAGGGCTGTCTGGCTGGCAGTGATTGTAAGATGCCATTGATTCCCAGAAGCACCCCAACTTCTGAGATGACACAATGCTATTAATGTTTATTTTAGAAACAATGAAATGCAATAATATTTTAATCTACTTATCTTGCTTTTGTATACAGTAAAAAAATGGTCATGTGGTAGGACTATACTTTCCCTATGACAGTGAGGGAAAAAGCACACAACCAGGGAGGAATAATTCAGAATATCAAGAAAATATTTTGGCCAAAAAAAATTGAGCAGCTCATTCTAGTTTAAATATAAAAGAAAGTATAAAATAGATGGCTGAATTTATTTAATTTTCTTTTTTTTAAGATTTTATTTATTTGACAGACATATAGAGAGCACAAGTAGGCAGAGTAGCAGGCAGAGGGACATGGAGAAGCAGGCTCTCTGCTGAGCAGGGAGCCTGATGTGGGGCTCGATCACAGGACCCTGGGATGATGACCTGAGCTGAAGGCAGCTGTTTAACCAACTGAGCCACCCAGGTGCCCCTTAATTTTCACTAAAGAAATTCTTTGATCCTATGTTTTACTTCTCTAATGATTGTTCATAGTAGCTGGGTTCACTATCACACAGAACACCACCACCATCTATCCACCCAACTTCCCAAGGCAGAAACTTAAAAGATATTTCCCTTGCTCATGACCCCCACATCCAAAGTGTGTCTAAGTGGCATCCCTCCACTCACTTGAAAATCTCTCTATGCTACCTAGAGCAGTCTACACATTTAATGCAATTCCTATCAAAATACCATCAACTTTTTTCAAAGAAATGGAACAAATAATCCTAAAATTTATATGAAACTAGAAAAGACCCCAAATAGCCAGAGGAGTGTTGAAAAAGAAAACCAAAGTTGGCAGCATCACAACTCCAGACTTCAAGCTCCATTACAAAGCTGTAATCATCAAGACAGTATGGTACTGGCACAAAAACAGACACATAGATCAATGGAACAGAATAGAGAGCCCAGAAATGGACCCTCAACTCTATGGTCAACTAATCTTTGACAAAGCAGGAAAGAATGTCCAATGGAAAAAAAAGACAGTCTCTTCAACAAATGGTGTTGCGAAAATTGGACAGCCACATGCAGAAGAATGAAACTGGACCATTCCCTTATACCACACAAAAAAATAGACTCAAAATGGGTGAAAGACCTCAACATGAGACAGGAATCCATCAAAATCCTTGAGGAGAACACAGGCAGCAACCTCTTTGACCTCAGCTGCAGCAACTTCTTCTTAGAAACATTCGCCAAAGGCACAGGAAGCAAGGGTAAAAATGAACTATTAGGACTTCATCAAGATCAAAAGCTTTTGCACAGCAAAGGAAACAGTCAACAAAACCAAACAACAACTGACAGAATGGGAGAAGGTATTTGCAAATGACCTATCAGATAAAGGACTAGTATCCCAAATCTATAAAGAACTTATCAAATTCAACACCCAAAGAACAAAGAATCCAATCAAGAAATGGGAAGAAGACATGAACAGACATTTCTGCAAAGAAGACATCCAAATAGCCAACAGACATATGAAAAAGTCCTCAACATCACTTGGCACCAGGGAAATACGAATCAAAACCACAGTGAGATACCACCTCACACCAGTCAGAATGGCTAAAATTAACCAGTCAGGAAAAAACAGATGTTGGCAAAGATGCGGAGAAAGGGGAACCCTCCTACACTATTGGTGGGAATGCAAGCTGGTGCAGCCACTCTGGAAAACAGCAAGGAGGTTCCTCAAAAATTTGAAAATAGAGCTACCCTGTGACCCAGGGGATTTACCCTAAAGACACAAATGCAGTGATCCAAAGGGGCACGTGCACCCGAATGTTTATAGCATCAATGTCCACAATAGCCAAACTACAGATAGAGCCTGGATGTCCATCAACAGATGAATGGATAAAGAAGATGTGGTGTATATACATACAATGGAATACTATGCATCTATCAAAAACCCCACGAAATCTTGCCATTTGTAATGAACGTGCATGGAACTAGAGGGTATTATGCTAAGTGAAATAAGTCAATCAGAGAAAGATAATTATCACATGATCTCATTTATCAATTATCATAGGATCATAGGGGAAGGGAGGGGAAAATGAAACAAGATGAAACCAGAGAGGGAGACGAACCACAAGACTCTTAATCTCAGGAAACAGACTGAGGGTTGCTGGAGAGGAAGGGGGGTGAAAGGAATGGGACTGGATGATGGACATTGGGGAGGGTATGTGCTATGGGGAGTGCTGTGAATTGTGTGAGATTGATGACTCAGACCTGTACCCCTGAAACAAATAATACATTATATGTTTATAAAAAAAAAAAGAAAGAAAAAATCTCTCTGACCTGCCTACCCCCTCTCCTTCATCACAAATATTCCAGTTCAAACCACCATGACTGCTCACTTTGATGACTACAAATGTAGAGATACATTTGTGAGGTCTATCCTAGTCTCTTCTAGGCCCACCACCATCCACTTTCCACCTAGCAAAGGATCCTTCTCAAATGTAAATCTAGCCATGGCACCCTATGGCTCTAACAAATAATGTCCAAACTCCTTACCACGCTCCAAGGTTCCTGCATTTTCTGATTGGGAAATACCATGTACGGCATCCTGAATGACTTCAGGGCACAAGATTCCCTACTCTGATCTACTGCACTATGGAGCTGTCCCTGTATAACCTATCTGACTGTACACAGCAGCCCTCATCTTCTCAACTTCCCTAGCCTCATCTGTACCACTTTCCCTTTGCTCCCCACACCGGACCCACATGCACCTTCTCTTAGCACCCAAACACACCAAACTCCTTCCCAACTTTTTCTAAGCTGTTCTGACTTTTAGGCACACTAACCTTTAATTCTGCCTTCAGTTAAGTAATAATACCTACTGATCCCCCATGTCTCAGTTTGAATGACACTTCCTCAAGAAAGCCTCCCCTGACTGTCCAGGCTTTCTGTACAACCTTTCACAGACTTGGTTAAAACTGTTAACACATAATCTTTCATGTGCTTTACGATTTAAAAATCTGTATTCTCATATGGTGTGTCAGCTGCCCAAGAGAAGAAACTATCTAACTCCTTGTTAATATATTCCCAATGCCCCACATAATGCAAGGCATAGAGATAAATAAGTTCAATAAGTAGAGAATGAATGAATGGGTAGAAAGATGGATGTAGAAGGATGGATAGACAACCTAAATGAATAACTGAATGGATCCCTTTAAGACAAGCAGTGGCAGCATTAATCCATTGGTGGCTTGGTATCTATTTCCTTATTCTTCTCTCCCTCCACTACCTAACCTGTCACCTACCTAATCTGGTCTGAGAATCAGGACCCTCGGTGGGTCCAAAATTGCCTTTAACCTACGGTAACCACATCTAATAAATGAAACACAAGATATCCAGTTACATATGAAATTCAGATAAGCAATGAAATTTTTTAGTTTGTCACAATGAACAATAACAATTTCATCTGGGCGTACTTCTTCTAAAAAAAATAATAAAATCATTATTTATCTGAAATTCAAATTTACCTGGGAATCCTGTGTTTTATATGGCGACTGTACTACAAAATCTTCAAACCTGGACCTATTTGTCCCAGGCCGTCCCCTGCCTTCTGCTCACCTCTTTATCCCTGGTGGCTGACATCTGTGGACTACATTTCCCATAACCCCTTGCTGGCTGGCATCCGGGGCTGGCCAGGGGAAGGCCCAGGTAAGAGCGTGGAGGGTAACAGAAAGAGAAAAGTTAGTCTCTCCCTCCCTGCTTCTCAGCTTCAGGCAGCATCTCTAGTAGCAGCCATGTCACTCCTCTAAGTCCAGCTCCTGCTAGAAGGCTCTCTGTGGTTCCAGCTTCCAAAGGGTGACCCCGGCTCCCTTGCACACCATCCTGTCTGTGTCCCTCTGGCCTGGGACAGAAGCAGCGGCCTGCTATTGCCAGCCTCTGAGTCGCTTCACCATCTCACTTCCTTAGGCGTCTCTGTTCTTTGCTCACCTGTGCAATCTAGTCCCTGCATTAAATTCCTTTGGTATTAAAACCACAGAAGGTTCTGTTCTCCTGATTTGAACTCTGACTCATACACACCTCTGACTCCTTGTCTGCTGACTGGGTTGTTGGGCATAACTCTTCCTTCGAGAGTGTGAGCCATCTACAGTACCATCCCCACTTTTGATGCTTCCCCTGGTCTACTGCTTGGGGAAATGGCTTCATCATTATTTTTAAGAGTAAGAATAATAGAGCTAATATTTATTGAGTAGTTACTATTTGCAAAGCATGACACCCACTTCATTTCATTTACTTTCCAAGGCAACTTTACAACTTGGTACTATTATCCCCATTTGGCAGATAGGGAACTTAAGGCTCAGAGACCAAGGTGATGCCTTTAGGACAAGCAAACCCAAGCATGTGTGACTCCAAGCTCTTAATCATCCCTCTTCCTAGGACTCCAGTGCCACCCCCTTTCGTAGGTCCATACTCTTGAAGCCAATGACAGTTCTCTTGGGAGGTTTGGGT
This sequence comes from Martes martes, assembly GCF_963455335.1. Classification (NCBI taxonomy): domain Eukaryota; kingdom Metazoa; phylum Chordata; class Mammalia; order Carnivora; family Mustelidae; genus Martes; species Martes martes. The sequence continues at coordinate 78,710,634 of NC_137901.1, forward strand.
ATCTTTAGAAGCTTGTGCGTAGGCTATCTCTGGCGGCGTCTTTTGAGTTTTTCAGCCAGTAGGCTGTACCTTGAGGCTGCTTCGAATGAACTAGTCTCAGTGGTGTATGTATGTGTGGGAGTGGGCTGGTGGGTGGGGGTACCAGAGGGAGTGACCTTGAAATAGGAAATGAAGTCACTCTGTGTCAGCTGTCATTGTGGTGAGAAGCCAGCCAGGCAGCTCCACAGGGGACCCAGGGAGACACGAAAGGCACAGTCAGGTTGAAGGAAATGTTATTAATCAGCTGGAGGGACTTCTGGCACCAAGGGAGTGTCTGCTCAACAAAATGTAAAGTGTCACCCAAGCAGCAGTGTGAGAAGGCCTCCTGATGTACATTACCTGAGAAAGACCCAATTTAGAGCAAAACTGAATAATGAAATGAGGTTGACACCCATCCCTCCAACACCCTTTCATGTTTCTGGGGAAACTGCAGCTAATGGAGCACTGCAGGACTCTGTACTTCACAATCAGAAGCCCACAGAGGTGCCTCCACAGGGATTCAAGTCGCAAGGGGCACCTCAAACGCTACAGACCTCAGCCCTGCTAGCCCCCAGCTGCCAGCCTCATGCAGAGCCAGCTGTCTAACATTTACAAACCAATATCTATTTTTAACACGGCACAAGTGTCAGGGATTGGGCAGAAAGCCAAGCAGGGATGAAGTCAGCACAATCTGATTTGACCAAGTTCTCTGATCTGGGGAGTGGTGGGGTACAAAAGGCAAGGCATGGTCCAGTCCGACTGGGAAGCATACTATTTGTCTGGCAGTTTTCTTCTGAAAACTCCCCACACGAAACACCCAGTGGTCTCCAAAATCATATTCATTCATTCAGTGTTTTTTTTTCTTCATTCATTTGTGTTTAACACGTATTTACTGAGCATCTACTATACCTTGGGCATTGTGCTGGGGGCCATCCCAGACTCCCCCCATTAGGGAGGACTTACCCCATCTTCTGCCTCATGGCAGCAAGATCTTGCTTTCAGGTCCTTTGTTTCATTCTGTTCACAAAGTATTAACTGAGCACCTACTTGTGCCAGGCACTGTGGTTAAATATACAGCAGTGAACAAGACAGATCTAGTCAGTGACATATGGCAGCGAGAGTAACAGAGTTGAAGGCAAAAGACTGACTTTGAAAAAAAAAAAAAAAAAGATTGACTTTGGACAAGCTAGTTTACCCCTTAGAACGTCAGTCTCTTTGTTTTGGAGTGGGTACAAAGAAAGATATGGTGAACCTCAGAAATAAAAGATATAAAAAATTACTAATTCCATCTACAAAGACCCTATTTCTAAATAAGGTCACATCATGAGGCTCTGAGTAGATATAACTCTGGGGGGGCGGGGAACTAACCCACAATTATACTAGGTTATCAACTAGTTCATATTTTTTTTAAGGATTGACTCTATATTTATGTCTCTTAATACTCACTCCATACTCTCCTTGAGATGAGAAAACATGCATAATTATTTCTGGGGATCCCCATTTTCACTAACATCTAAGTATCTGTTGAAAGAACATATGGACTAAGGGATAATAATAGGGGATTGAAAACTCAGAAGCCAGGCTGGTAACATGAATGAAGGCAAGAATGGGCCTACTAGGTGAACTGGAGGGCATGTGTCCTGCATGAGGGCACTGTCACTCAACTCCCGCCAGCTCTTGCCAGAAGCAAGCCCAGAGTTGTGTGACCTTCTGATTTTTTTCCACAGAGGCAGAAACTGGCTTTTTATGTGGAATCTCCCCAAGTTTTAAATGTTGGTCATAAATTAAACTTTTAAAACACAGCACAGAATCAACAAAATACATTGATAAGCTGGATTTGGTACAAGGACCACCAGCTTATCACTTCTACTCAAGACCCCAGGAATGACTCTGATAGTATCATTTCAGGCAGGCCAGTAATACAGACATCTCTGGCCTTGTAGCATTTCTTCTCTGCCAAACTGTGGGGTGTGTATGGAGACCTGCAAAGATTTACAAGTACAGGATTCACATCCTTATCAATTCATGCATTCAAGTATTTACTGAACCACCATTTGATGTGATGCTTTATGCTCATCTGGGCACACAGAGGCAAAAATCAAACACCACACCTGCCCTCAGGGAGCATGGAAAGGGAGAGAGAGATCAAATCGATTGTTATTCCAAATAACTATTTAATTTCAGCTATGGTGAACTGAACACAAGACAGGGGCAAATTTTTCCTCACTCAGTTTTTTGTTGTTGTTGTTGTTGTTTGTATTTTTGTTTTAGTTTATTTGAAGATGGAGCTGTGGAGGGGGAGGGGTCACTATTTTGGCGGCACCCAGTGTGGGGCCTGAGTATTCTTATCTGGACTGTGAGCTTAGGTGCAACTTGGTGAGGGCTTTCTGTTCTCTTCCTTCAATTTCATTTTGGGGGCTTTTCAAGTACAGCGTTACTGGAACATTTTCATGCCAACTGCTCAGGCTGCAATTCTCTAGTCTGTGGTTACTCTATGGGAGGAATAAAGCCTGCCCTTGGCTGGAAACTAGTACCCTGGCCAGAATGGTAGTAAGACCCTAGAGCACCTGGGGGGCTCAGTTGGTTGGTTGGGTGCCTGCCTTCAACTCAGGTCATGATCTCAGGGTCTTGACCGCATCGGGCTGCCTGTTCAGTGAGGAGTCTGCTTCTCCCTCTCCCTCTGCCTCTCTCCCCGTGCTCGTGTTCTCGCTCAAATAAATAAATGAAGTCTTAAAAAAGACCCAGAAACTTGATGACTTCTTTGTTTCTGTCCTTATGCAAAGCTGTCTGTCTGTCTTGGACATGGGAGAGCCACCTGGATGACTAGAATGGCTGCCCGTAGTAAGACTCCCATGTAAGGTTTCCTCCTGATTGGTCTAATGTGATCCCCTCCACATCTCTGGTCTAGCCACTTCTGCCTGTGAGACCTCTGCTTGGAGCCAGCCGAAACCAGTACCCAGCTGCAAGAAAACCCAGGCAGGAACCCTTTCCTAGGGAAGTCAGCTGTAAAAGACGACCCGTGTTAGAATGTCACTTAGACTATGATGGATTTCTAACTTAACTATTCTTTGTCAGTGTCCCCTGCTAACTACTTAAATTACAACACTGAGTAATTTCCCCTTGTAAAAGTTTTCTAGTGTTCTCCATGGGTTAAAAATGGCATGTTCAGCGTGACACAGTATTCTAGTCCATTCACTGGCACCCATTTGTAGTCTAGAATGCAATGGGAGAGGGGTGTGGGGGGCAAGGGGAATGGGGGGGGAGGCCAACATCTCTCCTACAGAGCAAGGCAGTGTTCAGAGTGATTTCATTTGAGGGATGCCTCCAGTCACACTAGTGACTTCTGACATATCCTGCAAGGGACACCACACCACCCAGGAGTTGGGGCAGGGGTGGTTCTTGGTAATGAACCTTCTCTACTTCTCTAGGAGCATGGGATCTCCTTCTCTGGGTCCCCAAGGAATCTCCCTTGGGATGCCTTTTAACCCAATGAAAACAATTTGGATTGCAAGATTTAAGGAAAGACTGATCTTCTTCTGTAACACTGAATGGCCTCAGTACTCCTTAGGGGTCCAGGAAAAATAGCCCACTAATGGGACATGAAGCGTCAGTATGATCTATGAGTTAGATCTCTTCTGCAGGGCAAATGGATGGAGGTACCCTATGCTCGGGCCCTCATGACCCTAAATCAGGACCCCGACCTAAGGACCTCTTACAGAATGTGTTTGGCCACTAACCAGGCAGGTAAGCCCTTTCCTGACATATTGGATGGTAACTGTCTAAACAGGCCTCCTCCTCATAAACCCAGGTTGCTGGAGGAAACCCAGGCCCTCCCTGACCCAGGGGGACGCTGACTCTCTCTCACTGTTCCTCCTCTTAATAGACCCTGTTACCTCATGGTATGTGGGGTTTCTCCTTCATTCATTTCTTGCGTTAACGGCTATGATAATTGGAGACAATTGTCTCTGGTTAGTCTACCCCAGGACGGAATTTAAGGAATAGTCAGAAGCAACTGCCAAAACACCTTTTGTTTTGGGGAAGTTCCCAGTCTTCTCTGGCCCAACAGGGACTGCCTATTTTCACTTGTTGGTAGGGAAAAACCCTGCATCAGCTTATCTGTCCAAGCTGATGGGCTTTAGAACCGGCAATCCACTTCCTCTGCCCTCTGGGCTTTTTATCCACCTCCAGCCCTGCTGGTGGCAACTCACGCCTCTTCTGCCTTCCCCCTCCCCAGTCCTGTTTCTGCACCACCCTGGCTGTGGCCTGCACAAATGGCTCTACCATCCCTGCTCGTATCCTCGCTATCAAGGAGTGAAGAGTCCAACCAGTAAAACAGAATTCTTCATAAAAGTGATGGGAGGGGAGAAAAAAAAAGGTGATTGGAGGAGCACCTGGGTGGCTCAGTCAGTTAAGAATCTGACTCTTGATTTCATCTCAGGTCATGATCTCAGGGTCCTGGGATTGAGCCTTGTGTCAGGTTCCCCGCTCTGACAGTGGGGAGTCTGTTTTTCTCCCTGTCCCTCTGCCCCTCCCCCTGCTCATGCTCTCTCTCTCTCTCTCTCCCTCTCAAATAAAAATAAATATTTTTTAAAAAGTGATTGAAGAAGTCAATAACAGGTTCCATTGAATGAGCACCGCTATGTGCCCATCACTGTGCCAGACACGTTAAATGTGTTTTCTTAAGCTTTCAAAACAAGCCTGCGGGGTAAACATTATTTCCATTTTCTTTTTTTTAAGATTTTATTTATTTATTTGACAGACAGAGATCACAAGCAGGCAGAGAGGCAGGTAGAGAGAGAGGGGAGGAAGCAGGCTCCCCACCAAGCCGAGAGCCTGATGCAGGGCTCGATCCCAGAACCCTGGGATCATGATCTGAGCCGAAGGCAGAGGCTTTAACCCACTGAGCCACCCAGGCGCCCCTATTTCCATTTTCTAAAGGAAAAACACTAGGATTGATGGAGACTGAGCTGCACAAGATCAAACAGCTGGGTGAATGGCGACTTTGCCCCACGTGTGTCTCATTCTACAACTCATGGTCTTTCGATGTTCTCTCCCAGCACACGCTATAAGCAAGCACCACCAATGACAAACTCTCTGTCCAGACTTCCAGCCACAACAGCAAACCACACCTGAAAGTTGTCTTAGCTTAAACATAAAAGAAGTTTGTATTTTTCACTTGTGTGATATTCCAAAGCAGTTTTCCCAAATAGTAGGGTAGCTCTTCCCAAACAGTAACTCAAAAACCCAGAATGTTCCATCTCCTGGTTTTACCATCTTCAAAAACAAAATGGCCCCCAAGGTTACCAAGGTGGGAAAAGAACAAGAAGGATTGTGGGTGGGAGGTATTTATGGGCTGCATAGGGGGCAGGCCACATCATTTGTTTACATGCCATTGGCTACACTGCAGTCACATGGTGATGCCTAGTGCAAGGGAGGCTGGGAAATGTGGTCTATCTGTGCCTAGAAAGAAACGAAATGAATTTGGTGATCAGCCAGTACTCCTGCCACACAGCTTCCAATAAATCCATTTATTCTGGTTGTATCTTTTGAGTACTTGCAAAAGTTCACTGAAGCTTACCTTCCCTTCTGGAGCACTCAAAGAGCTTTTATTCATGTGCCTTACAGTTTTATATTTACATTGATAGCTATTTAAAGTCTGTATAACCATTTGGCACTATCATTATCTTGCATGCTTCACAGAGGTTGGAGTCTCAGGGAGAGACCTGCTTTCTTTTCCATGGATTAGAAATGAATACAGCCCCCATGCAATCTTGCAAAGGACTAAGAAAACGATATAAAGAATGAAAAGCTTTCAAAAGGAAGATATTACTCATGTAGTCATCCAGGGCTAGGTCTACAAAGAAGATATGAAAATACCATAAGCCAATTTCAAGCAAATGTCATCCAAAACTCTTAAGAGGTTCCCTCTTGTCAAGTCTCCCTTTATGACACACTGAAAATTTTAGGGTACATCAATAAATCATGATTTGCCATTTCCTTCCAAAGCCCTCCCTGTTGTGGAATTCCAAATAGCTAATCCTTAGAACAGTATCTTTTAGAAGATTTTACTGGGTATGTCTGGGTTTATTTTATGTTGCCCTTTACATAAGAAAGAACTCTTGCCCTATTCCCTACCAACAGAGGATGCACAATGAAATGGAGTGATTCGGGTTTTTTTGGTTTGTTTTTTTGGGTGTTTTTTTGTTTTTGTTTTTGTTTTTACCCATTTGGGGAATAAATTACACACAGCCTTAAATGTCTCTTCTACAAGACGAATTTACTCGAACTGTATTTCATAGAATACTCTTCCTATGGATGTTAAGGTATGTTCTGGAAGAAAATAGGAAGCGAAGAAAGATTCTGGAGCTAAAACAGGGTGGGACAAACTGGGTTAAAGAGAGTAAAGAGGTGGGGTGCCTGGGTGGCTCAGTGGGTTAAGTCTCTGCCTTCAGCTCAGGTCATGATCTCAGGAGCCCCGCATCGGGCTCTCTGCTCAGCAGGGAGCCTGCTTCCCCTTCTCTCTCTGCCTGCCTCTCTGCCTACTTGTGAACTCTCTGTCAAATAAATGAATAAAATCTTTTTTAAAAAAGAAAGTAAAGAGGTTTCTTTACTGTAGGACGTTCAGAACCTTTTCTATGCTAATTGTGGACTGAAAAGAGGGTACAGGTTGATTCTGAAGATGGAAACAGCTGTTACCCTTTCAAATAGAAGATACCTCTAAATGCTTTGCATTTACCTATATATCATTCTTCTGAGTCTGAAAAACAAAGGCCTCACTCTGTTCAAAATATTCCTAGATGAGATATGGGATACATTCCTTGATCACCCACTGTAAGTCAAGGATATGAAAAAGACTCTTAATTCTATTACGTTAAGAACAGCAACTTTGGGGTCAAAAGACCTGGGTTCAAATCTCTGTTCTTCCACTCTCCTGTTTTGCAATCTTGGGCAAATTAACTAGTCTCTCCGAGTTGCACTTCATGTTCCATTTCCTCACATGTGAAGTGGGGATTATAATAGTACCTATTTTATTGGGACATTGAGAGAATTAAGTGAGACAAACTCTGGAAAATATTTAGTAGGGTTCCTAGCACACAAGGGTTATCTCCCCTCCCAAAATATGAGCCATTTATCATCACTACCATGGCGTATTCCCCAGATTTACATGGGACAGGAAACTTTTAACATAGAATGTGCATTAGCATCTCAAGGAACTCTGCAGAACCAAATTTGGGAAATGCTAACTAAGAGGGCATCCTATGATGATGATAGACCACAGGAAAGTTTGGGGACCCAGAGGGGGTGCACCCAAAAGCTTAACATCATGAACATAATCTCTCTAACCGCCTTTCAAAATCCAAAATGGTACATCTAGAGATGGTGCCAACTTCCCAGGTCCACCTGCAAAGTCCTGGTGTTGGGGGCCTTCTGCTCCCCGAGTTCCAATCCCATCAAGGATTTACAAAGTTTGGGGCTGACCTTCCTTTGTTCAAAATGAGGGTCTTCTGGCTGAACACCATCTGGGGCTCTCAGGGCCCAGGGACCACTGTTACATCCACCACTGAAGTCAATGCTTCCCTGTCTCCTCCTGGAACTTATTCTGCTCGTGGGGTAGAGGCCCCTCTTCCCTTTTGAGTCTGCTCCAGGTTCTGAGAGAAGGACTGCCACAAAATGCAGTTACAGCAATTTGAGTTTCGATGCATGTCCATAGCAAAATCATTATAGTCACCTCTGTCCTGAACACCTCTGACATGCCAAGGGGTGTACAAAGCACCAGAAATGCGCCATCTCGTTTAATCATTACAAGAACTCTATAAGGTAGGGTTTCTTATTGTGCCCATGTCACAGATAGAGAGAGAGAGAGGTTTAAGAGAAGAAAATGACAAGTTCTCAAGGTAAGTTATGATCTGAACCTGGGTTAGGTCTCCTGAATTAGGTTCATCAACTTCACACCATCTCCTTTTTTCTCCTAGTTTCCCTCTCTCTCCTGCCTGTTCTCTGCAGTGTTCTCCAAGAAAGAACTGGATGGATTCAGGCAAGCAGGGGGAATGCCAATTGGACATCTTGGTTTTCAGAAAAATAGCTTTCTGCTCACTGATGTTCAACAAACTGGCTTGCTTCCAGTATCAGAAATGGTACTCGGTGGATTATTCAAGAAAGCCAAAGTGATGAATCATAAAACATAATGCATTCGTACCTTAGATGTTTTAGTTTAACCTCAAACAAAGCAATGTCATTGGCTCACCAGTCTTTGGAGGTAGGAAAGGCCTTGTCCTGGAGCACAGGAGCCTCAATGGAATATCCTTCTCTTTTTTGGGCATAAATCACAACCATAGTGTATTACTTTTGATTCCCAATTCCAATCTATTTGGAGTGGTGGACTTTAAAGAACGCATACGTGAAGTAAACTGAGTGCTGCACGCTTCCAGATTTTCATGATTTTCCTTTTTTTTTTTTTTTTTTTTGGCTAATCTCTTAGTTTTCATCCCCTGGTTTGACAGCATTTCTTTGCAACTCAACTTTTCAAGCCTTTCCAAAGCATTTAACATAGTGCTCATGGAAACAACTCTTCTCTTTTAACTCTGTGCTCATCTGTGATTTGTAATATTTAATTAAACTATAGGCTTCGAATAAAACACAGGAGCTGTGATCTTCCCCCAGATATCTGTCCAGCTTAGTCCCTTACCTCCTTCAGATCCTTGCTCAAATGTTATTTTCTCAGTACAGTAAAACTGTAATGCTCCCTTCCTTGCTTAATTTTCCCTCCAGCACTGATAATCATGCAAGATACAGAATACCTTATTTCTTGCGTTTATTGTTGTCTGACCTCATTAAAATGCAAACGCCACGAAGACAAAGATTTAGTCTGTTTTCTTTGCTGATGTATGTCTACAGGCTCGCACATAGTAGGTCCTCCATAAATATATACTGAATGAATGAACAAATGCTTCAAAATGGTGGCTGGGATTACAGCTGATACCAAAGACATCTTAAGAACCTCCATGTTTTAAAATGAGCCACTGAACTCTGAGGTCAGACACCCACCTCAGAGACTCGCTGAGAGAAGTACATCCTGACCCCACAATCGCCAACTCTCCCAGTCTATAAAAGAACACAGCCACAGCATAATAGTAAGCAAGGAAAGGTGACCCCCCAACCCTCCCTATGGTGTGAGGTGACGCAGGGATTTTTTTGCCCACCCTGAGGTCAAAGGAGAGGGAGAGATTTTTCCTCTGTGCTTTGGTTTCCTATAAATTTTCTAGAATGTGCCTTGATATTGTTTTTTTTTTAATAATTATCCTGCTTAGGGTATGTAGGGCATCTTACGATGGCTTGATACCTTTCATCAATTTGGGGGAATGTCTTAGTCACTATCTCTACAAATATCTCCTTCTGCCACATTCTCTTTCTCTGTCCTTGGGACCCGAGTTAGAGCTTCTCACCTGCCTTCTCTTTTGAACTCACCATCCTTTTGTCCCTATTCTTTTTTTTTTTAAGATTTTATTTATTTATTTGACAGACAGAGATCACAAGTAGGCAGAGACAGACGGAGAGAGAGGAGGAAGCAGGCTCCCAGCCGAGCGGAGAGCCCGATGCGGGGCTCGATCCCAGGACCCTGAGATCATGACCTGAGCCGAAGGCAGAGGCTTAACCCACTGAGCCACCCAGGTGCCCCTTGTCTCTATTCTTGATTCGCAGTGTTTTCTTCCAGCTCATCACATGCATAGTAAGCAGAGCTATTCTCAAGTCTGTCCGGTAACTTCACTACTTGGAGGTATGGGGGTCTGTTCTATTTGCTGTTTCTGCTAGTTGTTATTTTGCTCACCTCCTCATGTGCCGGATTATGCTTTTATGGCATGACAGACATTGCATTTGTAAACCTCTTTGTGGAAATAATCTGAGGCTTTAGGATGATGTTATTTTCCTCCAGGGATCATTTGTATTTGCTTCTTCTGGGTCCCCATAGGAACTAGCAGTCTGGGGTCACCTCGATACAAACGCAGGGATTGAGATGAACAGATGCTGAACTATAGTCCTTCCAAGAGCCTGTCTAGTTCCATTTCACCTTTACCCCCAGGGTGCAGCCCTTTGGGATTCCGACCAAAAGTAAGGAGGGTTCACCAAGGCCTCCTTCCCTGGATAAGTGCAGAATTCCAATCCCTGTGCCCTGACCCTATGACACTGCTGAAATTCCCACCTAGCCTCTTTGCCACTCATCACACCTGGAACTGTCATCCCCCCAGACTTCTAGCCTCCCCAGATTCTGTTCTATGTTTATGACCTCTTAGCTCGGTAATGCCTTGAAGCAGTGTGTGTGTGTGTACATATGTGTTCATACATGTGTATATGTGTATGCATGTATATATATTATACATATATAAGTTATATATATCTGCCTAGTGTGGGGACTGGTCCAAATTACCTTGCCTGCCATTATCAGAAGCAGAAGTGTCCTCATTCCCTGTGTCCGGGTCTGGCTAGGGTGAGGCAAGTGAGGCACTACGGTGCAACCTTTGAGGATACACTCACTCTTGGGTTTGTGCAAACACAGGCCTGGGGCCTGAGAGTGAGCACATCCTTACTCTGCGTGCCCCAACACCTGGCTTGCCTCACCTTCATCGCAGTCCTGATTTACATACGTTTGCAGAGGTTTAAATACCTGGGCAGAAATTGCACTACTGAGTATTTACCCCAAAGATACAGATGTAGTGAAAAGAAGGGTCATCTGTACCCCAATGTTCATAGCAGCAATGGCGACGGTCGCCAAACTGTGGAAAGAACCAAGATGCCCTTCAGCGTACGAATAGATAAATAAGATATGGTCCATATATACAATGGAATATTACTCCATCAGAAAGGATGAATACCAACTTTTGTATCAACATGGACGGGACTGGAGGAGATTATGCTGAGTGAAATAAGTCAAGCAGAGAGAGTCAATTATCATACGGTTTCACTTACTGGTGGAGCATAAGGAATAACACGGAGGACATTAGGAGAAGGAAAGGAAAAGTGAATTGGGGGAAATCAGAGGGGGAGACGAACCATGAGAGACTGTGGACACTGAGAAACAAACTGAGGGTTTTGGAAGGGGGATGGGGATGTTGGGAGGGCCTGGTGGTGGGTATTGTGAAGGGCACGTATTGCATGGAGCACTGGGTGTGGTGCAAAAACAATGAATTCTGGAACACTGAAAAGAAATAAAATAAAATGAAATGAAACAAATAAATAAATAAAATATAAATAAATAAATAAATACCTGGGCAGATAGTGCTAAGTGAATTTACATCTGTAAAGTGGGCTAGGAGATACAGACTTGACTTGTTCTTTATTCACTTCTAAACTGTTTGGCTCTTGTTACAAAACCTGACATTATGGTTTACTATACTAAGTGCCTGACATGCATCGTCTCATGCAACCCTCATTGAAACCCTGAGTAGGTGCCATTTGTATCCCCAGTTTGCCTATAAGGAAACAAAAGCACACAGAGATTAAGTGACTTGTCCGTGTTCCCCAAACTGAGAGAGGATAGAGCCAAGTTTTGAACCCAGCCAGGTTCCTAAGCCTCCGTATCTAACTGCTGTACACATAGCCACCCATTATACATACTATTGAAAGCGCTGAATTACTTTTGCAATTTAAAAATATGGTGCAATCTATAATCTAAAATAATATTTTATGCATATTGGAAAATCTGAATTTTAAACATAGATACAACAATTTAAGAACCAACCCTTTTAACACAGGCAAGCGGTCCTAATTTGCACTGAATTACAAAATAGTAACTTGATTAAAAATGTAACATTTATGATATTCTTTTGTCAAAAGTATAATATCCTGTGAAAGTTTAAAAAAGTAAATAAAATAATATTTTAATTACTAGTGTATAAATATATTTTATATACCAAAATATATATATTAAAAGGCATTCTCATGTCCCAAAACGTAGGGTTTCCAGGCCATCCTGCAGCAGGGAAAAGCAGGGGGTCAAAGCCCCTCCACACTTCCCCTCCCTGGTCTTTTCATGCTCCCCAGCACAGAGGAAAAATGGCCCAGGGCTTGTTCTCAGACATGTCCAGGGCCCAGACTACTGCCCAAGCCACATCGGTCTGCCTGTTGTTACCATGTCAACTCAGGCCTTTGTCCACGACACGGTGCCCGACTCCCATTACTCACGCTGTCCTTTCCTGTCCAGCTGTGCCAATAAAATGATTTATCAGCAGGAGCTCAGGACAGGCTGCCAGGTTCTGGGCAGAGGAAGGAGGCATGGGAACTGCTCAATGAAACAAAGGACTAGCTTCAAAAGACACACTTCACAATCTCAAATGCCTTCCCCACAAGTTCTGGAAGTTGCAATCATTCATTCATTCACTCACTCATTCACTTGTTCATTCAAGAAGTATTTACTGAGGACCTAGGGCTGAGCTAGGGCTGTGGAATAGGGTGGTCAACAAAGGAGGAGACCTCTCTGCCCTCTTGGGAGTTCACAGACCTTTGGGAAGGCAGGCAAAGAACAAGTTATATTAAAGCAAAATTATAATTCAGGAAATATATATAAATAGTATATACATAATATAAATATAAATATATATAAATAATATAAATATAATTATAAATATTATTAAAAAGTTATACTAAGGCAAAAAGCGGGGCCTCAACTACCCCAGGGGTAGAGCGGTCTCTCTGAGGAGGCGATCACTCTTGAGCTGTGATCTGAAGGCAGAACCGAAGTCAGCTCCACCCAGATGGAGGGAAAAGCATGCCAGGTGCAGAACACAGCACAAGCAAAGTTTGGAAGGAGCCTGGTCCTCACGAACGAGGGTCTGTAAAAGGAAGCATGGCCAAGAAGCAGAGAAGAGTGTGGGAGCAGAGAGGCGGCGGCTGCGGAGGCGAGCAGGGACCCAACGATCCACAGTCTCACAGGCTTTGTAAAGAAGTCGGTCTTGATGCAAAAGAGTTTGCAAAAATCCCTGGAAGATTATAGACAAAGGCGTGTCAGGATCCTGCTTGCATTCTAGGAAGAACACCGAGGAAAAGAGGCTAGGAGGGGACGACCTACGTGGAATGAGAAAAGCCATTTAGGAACTCCGAACAGTATTTTGTAGATGATCTTGAGGGAACAACCACTTTCCCCCCAACCCATCGTAAACCTGTGCTTTTGTAAAATACAACACAAATTTGCTTGGATGTCACAGCAATATCAAATTGCTATATAAGTTACAAACCACTCCCGATTTCTTGACTTACTCATTATGAACCCCTAACAGTTTGCTGACTATCACTAGTACCTAGGTGACAGTTTTGAGTGGTACTGGTGTCGCATGAATGAGGTCCCCAAAACAGGCTCAGTTGTTTGAGGAAAGAACAACTTCATTTTCTAGAGCCTGGCTGGGTTGGACACCTGGCCTCTGGTCAGCCTCATGTAGGAAACAGTCTCAGGCCTTCAGAGTAAACTTGCAGGTTACTACCCATTCATATTTGAGTGTTTACTCTCCTCCATCCCTCCTCGCCCTCCTCCTCCCTGCCACATGCCAGGGGGCCCAGGCACACTGCAGCCCGGGTGGACTCATGCACACTGCAGCCCGGGTAGACTCTGTGGGGAGGAGGCTGCTCCACATGATCCGTGTTTGCCTCTGCCCAGGGCCCGTTTCTGTCCTGGATGTAGCTTGCCGCTTCTGGTCCTTGAACTTGTCTTTGGTCCTGCGTTGACCTTTGGTCCTACAGCCTCTTCTGGTCCTCAGCGGTTCAGCTCATCAGTACATCCTCTGCTATATAAGTCACATCATCCTGGGCCCAGCTCTCCCTCTCTCTGTCCCCCCTCCATCCCTCCCCTGGGCTGACTCCCTTCCCATCCCCCTTTCCCAGGGCCACACCCATCCCCCTGCTTTCAGCCAGCTTCCCTTCATCCAGCACTCCTCCCAGACACCCCTGACCTTTAGCTCTCAAGAACAAAGCTGCTGATCACCAGTGAATCAGCAGGCGCGCACAAGACACAGGTGTCCCTTAGATCCCTGTACTTAGAGTGTTGTCCCAAGGACTCAACCCAAGGAGGTGGAGTGAGCACCTTTATGTAAAATTCTCTCTCTTCTTCCTCTTCAAACTCACCCCAAGGTGGCAGGAGGGGAAGTGGATCCAGCTGAAGTTGATTTCCTGAATCTTTCTGTCTCACAGCTAGATCCAAATTCGGACTCAGGAGGTGATACATCATCTCCCTTATCATCAGCTCTGATTCCGCCACCCACTCCCTGGGGTGACTACGGGGGTGCTGCTTGCAGGTACTTCCAGTTCCTCTTCTTCCATCGTTCCTCTGCTGCTGTGAATTCAATGTGATCCTACAAGTGCCTATGGCCGGTAAAACGGGAGCAGGAGTGACAGCCAGCAGTCCTGGAGCAAGCACGAGGGAGCTGCAGAGCAACTCTCCTCCTGCAGCAATCACAGAAGGGCGTCTGTTTGAGTGGATATGGAAGACTGCTAAGCTCACTGCCGCTGGGGACGACAGCAGCCCCAGAGCATCACCAAGACCGCAGCCAAGTTTGCATGAGTGGAGAGTAGGTTTCCATTCTGAACCCACTGGTTTTCTGTTATAGCAGCAAAGCATCGCCTAATCTGACTGACACACCACGGCTCTGGCCCAAACAGAGGATGGCAAAGGCAAAAAAACAAACAAAACAAAAAAAAAAAACAGTCCCTAGCTAATATCTCAGCAGGTCACCTATCCAGGGGCAGTTGTGGCCACTCGCCAGGCTACAAATAAAAGTGGTAGCAGTAAAGATGGCAGAAGTGGCTACAGTGAACAAATCTTGATGACAGATCAGACCGAGCGCAGTGAGAAGAAGGATATGTCAGGTCATGTCCTGGGTTCTGGCTTGGGAAACTGGGGAAAGTGGCAGAGCCATTAAGGGACATATGAAACACTGAAGAATGAGCTGACCACAGATCCCCGTCCCAGAGGTCGGGACATGGCAGGTCACAACAGTTGGGACGAACCGTCTTTATTGCAGTTTATTGCAAACTGATCCCAGTTTGCAAGCTTGAGGATGAGCTTTCTCAGCTATGTGGCAGACAGATGCTCAGAGGAACAGCCAACAGAAAGGACTCTGCTGTAATGAGTCCCATTTATAATCATCAGGAAAATAGCAAAGTACAAGGAAGAATGCTGTACTCCAGAAACCACCGGCATTTGAGCGTCTGACAGAGCTGCCATTGCTGAGGGTTTGACGGATGAAGAAGACCGTGAAGAATGTCTGATTTAATTGTTTATTGTATCAATTAATTACATGGTATTCATTCATCAGCACAGGATGGGGAGAGGGTCCCCTAAGACTGAGACCCAGACACGGGTCTTGGTTCCAACTTTGTCATTCATGACTCCAGGCAAGGCACTTCCCCCCATCCAGCCCCCAAGTCTCCCTAGCCCTCTAATGCCAAGATCCTTCACAGGGGTCCTAAGCATGCCTTAGAGATTCATGACTGGGACAGAGGGAGCCCCGGAAATTATAGTCAGAATGTGCATATATCTACATACTGGAGAAAGGGGTCTCTGACCTTCATCAGATCCTCAAAGAATTCCACAGCTTGCAAAAAAAATTAAAAACCACTGGAAGTGGAAATGGACACACCAGAGGATTGTGAGGAATGAGGCAGAAGTTGGCAGGAGTAGATTCGCTTCAAGTTCTCTTTCCCAGGTGTCTCCAGGCCAGCCAAAACACCAAATACCAAAATACTCAGGAATGGAGCAAGGAGAGAAAACTGAATCATCTGTGCACTCTTAATCCAATAGGTATTTATTTGTTGAACACCTACTATGTGCCAGGGCCAGAAACGAGGGGTGTTGCAATAAAGAAACAATGAATGGGAGAGTGGCAGAGGGGTGTGTGTATGTCTGCATGTATGTATGTGTGTCTGTACGTCTGTGAGAGTGTGCTTGCGTGTGTGTGTTCACGTCTGTGTGCGTCTTTGTGCGTTATATCTGTGTATGTCTGTGGCATGTGGTATGTGTGCCTGTGTGTTTATGTTTGTCTTTGTGTGTCTCTGAATATGTCTGTATGAGTGTGCCTGTGTGTGTCCGTGTCTGTGTATGTCTTTATATGTGTGTCTCTGTGTATATCTGTGTGTATATCTCGATGTGTGTCCATGAATGTATGTCTGTGTGTGTGCCTATGTGTGTCCATGTCTATGTTTGTGTGTGTCTGTGTGTGTGTGCCTGTGTGCTTGGGTCTGTGTGTGTGTGTATGTGTCTGTGTGTGTGTGTGTGTCTGTATGTGTAGGTCTGTGTGTATGGGTCTGTGTATGTGTGTCTGTGTGTGTGCCTGTGTATATGGGTCTGTGTCTGTGTGTGTGTACCTGTGTGTGTGTGCCTGTGTGCTTGGATCTGTGTGTGTGTGTGTCTGTGTGTGTCTGTGTGCATGTCTGTATGTGTGCCTGTGTGTGTGTGTCTGCGTGTGTAGGTCTGTGTGTATGGGTCTGTGTATGTGTGTCTATGTGTGTGCCTGTGTATATGGGTCTGTGTCTGTGTGTATGGGTCTGTGTCTGTGTGTGTCTGTGTGCGGTCTGTGCATGTGTCAGTCTGTGTGTGTGTGCCAGCCCTCGGAACAGCTGTTAGCTGGGAGTCCCACTGCGTGCTCTTCTCCACAACAGCCCGACTCTGAAAAGCTTGGCGGCACAGCGCACATCACAGTTAGGCACAAGTGACACTGGGGCTGCAGGGCAAAGAAGGAGATGACAGGGAGGGAAGGTCAGGGACGAGAAAGTCCCCATGGTCCCAGGATGCAAAGCTGGCTTACTGGGGCCGGGTGGTCCCACCCCATCCTTGGGAGGCTCCTCTCTCCACCACTGCTGGGAGCCGGCGCTGCATTACCGGGACCTGGACGTCTGCCGGAAGTAGAATCCCAACATTTCCCCACATCTGCCTGGGACCCCTACATTATTACCTAAAGTCAGACCCGCAGAAATCCAGAATGATGGTTACATCTGTTTACTACAAACTGAAAAGACTTTGAATACAGATCTTCCTGGATGTACGATGGGATTACACCCTGATGAAGCCATCGTAAGTTGAAAATATTTTAAGTCAGAAATGCCTTTAATACACCTAACCTACTGAACATCACAGCTTAGCCTCGCCTACCTCCCACCTGCTCAGAACCCTGACATTAGCCTACAGTTGTGGAAAACCATCTCACACAAACCCTGTTTTATACTAAAGTGTTGACTAGCTCATGTAATTTACTGAATGCTGTACTGAGAGTGAGAGACAGAATGGCTCCTACTGTCATCGGTCGTTTGCCCTCGTGACCGCAGGGCTGCCAGGGAGCCGTGACTGGCTAGCCCAGCCCAGCAGCAGACGGCATAGAGCACCACATATCACCAGCCCGGGAAAAGAGCCAAATCCAAAATTCAAAGTAATCTGAATGTGCATCACTTTTGCACCACCATAAAACTGGAAAGTCCTAAGTCGAACCATGGAAAGTCAGGGGGGCTGTCTGATTTGAAGCTTTCCCCCAGTAAAAAGCCCAGGGACACTGCTTCTACTTCAGCCCTGCAAGGCTGGGTGGCGTCACACAGAGAGGCAGGGCTCCGCCGTCAGAATGGACAGGTCTGAACCAGTGACCAGTGTGTGTCTCAGTCCCCTCCTCTGGCAAATGGGATTAAGGAGAGTACCCACCTCCTAGGATTGTGTAAGAATCAAATGAGTGAAAATGTATAAGGGCTTGCAGTAATGATGGGCACATAGAGAGCACTAAATAAATACCTATTATTATTATTATTATTATTATGGTTGTTCTTCATGAAAAATGGTTTCCTCACAGTCGTTGGAAACTGTGCACTGTTGGAAGAGGAAGAGAGAGAAAGAAGGCAAGAAAATAAGATGTTCCATATCTACCCATTAATGATAGCAGGCAAGAGAAAGGTGAATCAATTTTTATGACACATTAATATAAATATTTTATCATATTAAAACTAGCTTGGACTTTCTCTAAACTGTAAGGCATTTCTTTCTCTCTTCTAAATTAACTATGCCATGTTTCACTTGGAAGAAAGAAAGAAAGGAAGGAAAGAAGGAGGGAGGGAGGGTGGGAACGGCGGGGAGGGGAGGGAGGGAAGAGCTTTGCAGAAATCCGCTCCCCCCATAGTGACTGCTGTGTCCACCTGTCACCAGTGGTGTGTCTTATCAGGTCCCGAGCATCCCCAGCTGACCGGTTTCCTCTGGCTGCCTGCAAACAGCCCTGGGAGGCCTGCATTCTCAGCTCCATTTTTCAGATGAGGAGACTGAGGGTTAGACTGGCTGAGTGACTAGCCCACAGTTACCCTTCCCCAACCAAACCCCTTCCCCAATCCCCGGCTCCTCTGATCCCCTGCCCAGGAGCACTGGACCCTCCTCCCACCACCTCTAGAAATTCTTTACTTATTCATTCAACAAACAGTCCTCTCGGAGTCCTGCGCCAGGCCTGGCCTTGCAGATACCGAAAAGAATGGAGGCTGTGCGTCCTCCTGTCAAAGGAGGCATTTCAAAGGGCTTCCTCTTGGAGTGACCTTCTGGGACATGAGGAATCCCAGAGCCACGGGGTCGTGCACTCCTGTGGTTAAGTCCTGTCTCCTCCGCATCCCACTGCATGATCTTAGGCACCCAAATGACCTCTCCGGGAGCCACTTTCCCCAGATGTCAAATGATGACAGTACCTGCTTCACAGGGCCATGGCGAGCCTCCCACAAAGCAATTCCTGCAGAAACACTCAGCCTGATCTGGGAGGGACTGCTTCTGAGAGGCAAACTGGAGAGATCTCCTCCCTGATGGGTCTGATTATCTTGAAAGGAAATACAGACAACCGGCGAAGAGTTGGGGGTTAAGTGTGGGGCGAGCACACGCATAACACAGCCAAGGGGAAAACGAGGCAATTGTTAACCTGAGCGAGAAGGAAAGGTGTCGCAAAAGGGGAAAGCAATCCGAGTGGGCTGCGGCGTCAGCGGCACACCGCATTTATGGTTAGGGTAATGCAAACACTGAATATTGATCCAACAGAAATTACAAAGGATCTGGGGGAGAGGGAGGGTGTCACGTTTAAAGGCAGACACAGGTGGGGGCGCGGAAAGGAAAGAAAGCTAAGTCCTCACTTTCTGTGGACAGAAGCCAAGGGATAGAGTCTGGAATGGAGTCAGCAAAAAGGTACAGCGCCAGCAGGCTATTTAGAGACCTATAGGTAAAGAAAATAACCCACCCAAAGGGCAAAGGTGGTGGCTTCTGGGGAGGCAGAAAGGAGAAAGGAGAGGGACTGCTGTTTTGTACAACGTGCTTTGCAAAACTATTTGAATCTAAACCAGGTTTGACTGCTGTTTTGTACAACGTGCTTTGCAAAACTACTTGAATCTAAACCAGGTTTTCTCAACCTCAGCACTGCTGACATTTGGGACTAGATAATGCTTTGTGTTGGGAGCAACCCTGGCCCCAACCTACCAGGTACTACTTACCACCCCTACTACCAACACTGGTGCTGACAACCAAAAAGGTCTCCAGACACTTCCAAATGTCTGCTTGGGGCAAACTCACCCCCTCTCTTCCACTGAGACACACTGATCTAAATTAAGTATGCATATAATTTTAATTTTTAAAAATTCTTTTATAAAATGCTTACACAGTGACAAATGCATGGTTAGCACATTATATATGGTATCAAGGATTATGATATCCTTGACCTTGCCAGGGCTGCTTTCTAAAGCCACCCCCAGATATTTCCTGCCATGCCCCAGTGAGCTCCTAGTCCTTCATATTTGAAGACAATACCACTGCTACTAATCATATTAATATTGATAGCAATAACAGCATACTGTGGCTGGGGCTGGCAGAGTAGGGATCCCAGAAGAGAGGAAGTGCACTCACATTTAGTCATACCTTGTTGCCAAGCTACTGTACACAATCAGTGTTAATTGTGTCCTTACGAAAACCCAGAGAGGAAGGACAGAGGATTCTTCCTCTCATGTTACAATGAAGAAACTGGGAATCAGGAAAGTCAAGTAACTTGCCTAAGGTCACACAGCTAGGAAATGGAAAGGCCTTAGTTCCAAACTTGATTCTGTCCAATTCTGAAGCAAACCAGCCCCACCACACTTGGGAGTCCCAACTCTTGCTACGCATCAGAATCAACTGAGAGATTTTTTTAAAAAATAATGATGCCATGGAACACCTGAGTGGTACAGTCGGTTAAGCATCCAACTCCTGGTTTTGGCTCAGGTCATGATCAAGAGGTCATGGGACTGACGCCCACGCTGGGCTCCACGCTCAACACGGGGTCTGCTTCAGATTCTCTCTCCCTCCCTCTCTGTTTTTCCCCCTGCTCATGCTCTCTCTCCTCTCAAATAAATAAAATCTTTAAAAATATACAAAAAATAAAATAAAATAAATGATGCCCAAAGGGGATTAAGAGGTACCAACTTCCAGGTACAAAATAAATTAAGTCATGGAAATGAAAAGTACAGCACAGGGAATATAGTCAGTAAGATTGTAATAACATTATTTGGTGACAGATGGTACCTACACTTACTGTGGTGAACACTGAGTAATGTATAGAATTGTTGAATCATTATATTGTACACCTGAAACTAATATAACACTGTACGTTAATTATACTTCAATAAAAGAAAAAATAAGACTCATATTCTTCCCACTGAGATGATACAACAATTAATATTTTGCCATATGGCAAATATATGTAAGTTTTTGTACCATTTGACAGAAAGTGGCAGAATGACTATCTTATTTTCAAATAACATGTTTTTCTGACCATATAAGCCTCAGTACATAACTCTTGTAAAATGTAGAAAAATAAAAAGAAAATAACATGGTCCCTCTCCAAAATAAAAAAGAAAAATAAAGAAAAGAAAGTTCACCCCTAACCCCCTCCCCAGCCAGAAAGTGATACCCAGACTCTAGCCCAAACCAAAGGATCAAAATCTTGGGGGAGGGACCCACACATCCCAATTTTTTTAAAGCTCCCCCCGGGCAATGCCGATGCACAGGGCTCGGGAGAAGAACCCTCTGCATCCAGATGCACATGTAAGTTGCACAGGGACCCTCCAGGCATCTTGTTAAAATGCAGGTTCCTATTCTCCAGGTATGGGGAGGGCCTGGGACTATATCTCGCTCTTTCTTTTCTTTTCTTTCTTTCTTTTTTCTTTTTTTTTTTTTTTTTAAGATTTTACTTGTTTATTTGAGCGAGAGAGACAGAGAGAGCAGGAGCCCCGAGGAGTGGGAGAAGCAGGCTCCCCGCCAAGCAGGGAGCCCTATGCGGGGCTCGATCCCGAGACACTGGGATCACCACCTGAGCCGAAGGCAGATGCTTAACAACTGAGCCCCCCAGGTGCCCTGGGACTGCATTTCTAAGACGCTCCCAGTAATGCTGCTGCTGGTACACAGACCACCCTTTGAGAACCAAGAAATGAACATGCAGCATGTCCTGTCTTGGTAACCCTGCCTGCCAAATTTACCTTGGGCATTTCCTAGGCTAAGAGGGAAACTGGGATTTTTTTCTCCAGGGAAGAGCAGCAGTAACACCCCCACTTACTGAACAGCTACTATGCGCCACATCCCCAGACACAAAGCACATTACGAGAGTGGGGGGTCCTGTTTTGTTTTGAATCTTGAGCAGGCGGGTAGAATCTTGGCCCCTGGGGAACACAACCATGGGAGGGCCTGGGAAGCAGGTAGGCACATCTGCAGAAGGAGATAAGGACTGCGACGCCACCAATGACTAGAAGCCTATTACGGAGACATGATTAGAGAGATGCTATCACCCCACCTGAAGTATCGGCCAGTTTATCTCTGGCAGTAACTCGGCCTGGGCAGGGGGGCAAAGGCAACAGGGCGATCACTTACAACGCTTCCTGCTCTCCAAGGATGCTAGAGGCACCCCCTGCCTATGTCTGGCGGTGCTGAGGGCCTGATCAGGTGTGCATGAGCAGTGCAGGCCGTCAGAGAAATGAGAGGAGTTGCAGGTTCAAAGTCTTTCTCAGGGTACAAGCTGTATCCGATATGGAAGATGATGGAGGCAATGACAGAAAATGATGGAGGGCTTAGTCCAGCACGTTCTGGCTGTGGGAGCCTGGGCAGGTCACTGTACCCCTCAGAGCCTCTGTAAAAAGGAGGCAGCCTCAGCTGATCTGCCTTCTTCCTGGGGTCGTTTGAAGGTTTTCCAAAAGGCAGTATGCATTTTGCACACACCTGTTGGTATCAGGCACATCTAGATGGTACATGAATAGGGAAATTTTTATTCTAATATTTTATTCTAATAGTTATGTACTGATCTTATGTGCTTCAGGAATATATATTCCTGAAGCACATAAGCACAAAATTTTATATATATATATATATAATTATATACATATATATTATATATATAATATATAATATATAATATAATATATATATTATATATATTATATATATATATAAAATTTTATATATATATATATAAAAAATTTTGTTGATCTCTATCACCTTCTTCTGCCTTATTTTACCTCAAATATTATCACCACCTGACATTGTATAAATTAATCCATTAATTGTGTATCTCCTGCCACTATGAGATCAGAGGTTTTCTCTTCCGGTGTACCAATGTACTCCCAGTGCCCAAAACAGTGCCTAGTACATGTAGCAGGTGTTTGATAAATGTTTTTGACTGAATATCTAACCATGAGTTTACTGATACTGTTGCTTCAGGTTGGGTCAATGTTTTATGTTTTCAGCTTTGGTTTTTAAGAGAGTAGATTTAAAGAACGCAAAAGCCCGAAGTCTGGGGGACCAGCAGGTAATAGATATGGAAATGCGTATCCACTGGCTAGCCCCACTAGAGTATCTGAAGTCACTGACATTACTGGCAGCAGTGGGCCTGGGGGACAGAGAGTGACTCGGGGTGAGTGCCAGGGTTCCAGGTCACTCACCTGCAAAGTAAAGGAATCCCTCTTTGTCCCGTCTCCCAGGTCCCCTCTGTGAGAACCACGTGAATTAACCAAGCAGAGCTGTTTTATACATCTCCAAGAGCTACGGACATGGTGGGGGAATTCTGTTATTATATAAACACTCTGGGTGCCCCCCAACCTGATCAGAGCAATGTCATTCCCACAGCGGGTGCTTCCCAGAGGAGTCTGTAAGGGCTGTGAAGCAGAGCCAGACCTGGGCTCAAGTCCCAGGGCTACTATGTGGTACCTGTGTGATCGGAGCAGTCTCTGGACCTTATTTTCTGTACCCAATGAAAGTACACTCACTCCATGTCTATAAAACAGGGATAGCACAGCTTCCCTGAAAATGGCAAAACATCTGTTCTGTAAGTGACAGCAGTTAGGTCCCAGTGACAACCTATGATCCCCATGGTCCAATGGGGAAACTGAGGCATGGGGAGGTGGGGATCATTAGGATCACACAGCTTGTAAGAGGTGAAGCCTTGCCTCAAACTCAGGAAGTCTGGCCACCAAGCTCCAAGGCTGTCCACACTAAGCTACACCGCCTCCCTTTAAAAAAGGATCTGGGTGTCCACGGCTGAGGCCTTCATTCATTCATGGAACAAATGTTATGCATGGGGTGCCAGGACGGAGGGAGAGATGACATGCAGGCACCAGGCTCGTCAACAACTTGGACACATTCCCTGCCCTCATGGAGAAGGATTCACAAGCGGAAAACACTACCAAGAACAAATGGATATGGGGGCTCTCGCTGACAGTCAGGGAAGCCCTCTCGGAAGAGGAGCCGTGAATGAAAAGAATGGATCGATCTTAGGGGAAGGCTTCAGGGAGGAAATTCCAGAAAGAAGGAACAGGGAGTGCCAAGGACCATGCAGGGAACGGATCTGGCCTATTCAAGGGATACAGAAAAGGCCAGGGTGACTGAAGCCCAGGGAGAGGAAGAGTGGTTCCAGAAAAATCAGGGATGGCAGACAGGAGCCAGATCACATAGTGTTTTCATAGGCCAGAACAAAGAGTCTGGGGTTTGTTCTAGATGCACTGAAACCCTTTGGAGGCTTAAGTAGTCAAGTCACACAATCTTATTTACGATCACTCTGACTGCTCTACAGAGTGTAGATTAAAGAGAGGGAAGAGCGGAAGCTGGATTATTAGTAGTGAGACTCCTGCAGTTGTTAATTCAAGAAATGATGGTAGACATAGGGGCTCATGTCCCCCAAAAGATGTGTACAGGAATGCCCATAGCAGCACTATCCATACTAGCCACAAACTGGAAAGAAGCCACATGCCCATCCACAGAAGAATGTATGAATAAACGCGGGATGTTTATATGGTGGAGTACTACACAGTGATGAAAAAGGAAGGCCTCCCAAACATAATGTTGGAAAGCCAGACAGAATCATACATTGTTTGATTTCATTTGTAGAAGTCAGTAAGGGCAGAATTAACCAGTAGTGAAGGGGGCTGGGGAGCAGTCACCCCTGGGTTATAATGACTGGGAAGGAGCATGAGAGAACCAGCAGGGGTGGGCAAAATGTTTTCTCTTCTGATCTATGGGGTGGTTATATGAATGGGTTGCAATGTGAAATCCATCGAGCCGTGCACTTCTGATCTGTGTTCCCTAGTGCGTATGTGTTAGACCTCAATTTTAAAAGAAGACATTTAGGGGCAGCACCTGGGCGGCACAGCCAGTTGTCTGACTCTTGGTTTTGGTTCAGGTCGTGATCTTGGGATCGTGAGATCGAGTCCTGCATCACGCTCAGGGAGGCATCTGCTTGGGACTCTCTCTTCCCCTCCCTCTATCCCTCCCCTCTGCGGTGCTCTCTCTCATTCTCTCTCTCAAAAATGCATAAATAAGGGGCGCCTGGGTTGCTCAGTGGGTTAAGCCTCTGCCTTCGGCTCGGGTCATGATCCCAGGGTCCTGGGATTGAGTCCCGCATCGGGCTCTCTGCTCCGCGGGGAGCCTGCTTCCTCCTCTCTCTCTCTCTCTGCCTACTTGCGATCTCTGTCTGTCAAATAAAAAAAAAAATGCATAAATAAGGTCCTAAAGAAAAAGGACATTTAAAAGGAAAATAAAAATGTTCCTCAACTAATACAGAGCACGATCCACAAGTCTCCTGACTCCAGGTCTATTCTATTTTCTCCAAGCCACAACTCCACATGAAATATTTCAGTAACGCCCCCAAATTTAGCTCTAATAAATATATAAATCACACGTACACAATTAAAAAGAAGAAACTGATAGAGTGGCTCAGGCTGGCGGCAGAGAATGAACTCAACAGGTGTTCTAGAAGTGAAACTGGCCTCCTGGGGCCCCGTGACAGCTCTGTCGCATGACTTGTGAGCAGCCCTCTCTCCCAGAGTGGAGGCTGCCAGCCAAGTCACAATGCCAAGTGACTCCTCAGCACCCGTGGCCCCAAGGGACAAGATTCCCCAAGAGTTCTGGAAATGTCTGGCCAAGAGGTCTAGAATGGTGAGCTCCAGCTCCCCCACCCCTGCCAGCTGAACCAGGAAGTCTCGAGCTGCTGGCAGGGGGGAGAAAAAAAAAAACATGCCTGGTTTTAAGCAACATTTGATCTCTGTCGACCACAGAGCTGCCTTGGAACTGTTAGCACTGGAGCAGCAGAGAAAGACTCCACTCCTCCCAGCTATTTTTAGACCCAGCAGCCCGCACTGTGTTCCCTTCGTGTCCCAGCCAAAGGACTGTAGGCTGGACTCCTACTGCTTGGGGAAGCCTCCAGAAAGGGCTCCCACGAGCCAGGGGATGATGGGCAGGGAGGTACTTTGCTTTCTTGTAGTTAGATATGTGTCTCCGATGTCTCTTTTAAAATTTTAGGAAACTTTAAAAAAGCAACAGGAAAAAATATATATACATATATAGATTTTTATACACAGACGTGCATGCACACATACACACACACACACAAATGGAGTCTTTTCTCAACTGCCTTTTTTCACTTAATAACGGATCTTAACTATCCTCTAGTGTCATTTAATAGACTTCAAGCACATCTGTTTTATTAGCTCCATAGTAACATAATAATCGATAATGCCAGAATTCATTGGCTGCACACCGTTCTAAGTGCGTCTCATTTTGAGCTTTTCATCCTAACCTTAGAAGTAAGTTCTATTATCATCATCCCCATTTTACACGCAAGGAACCTGAAGCTTTGCCCAAGGTCAAGATACAGCCCTGGCTTCCAGGCAGGTGTGCCTGACATCCAGGCCTGTCTCTTACCAGCACTTCTGCCCACCTCGGGATCCCGCCTGACAAAGGCGCTGGAGTGTCTTGAGTCAAGGCCCCCCCCCCCCCATCAAAAATCCGGATTGAGTCTGAGTTTTGCTACTTGTTCTACAGCTGGGCTGAAGAACATCCTTGTGCATAGCTTGCTAACTGAGGGGGTCACTGTGACCATTTCCTTAGGAAAAATGCTTAGTTGTGAGACAGCTGGGTGGAAAGGTACGCCCCTTACCAAATTAACTGCCCTCTGGAAAGACTGTGGCTTTTACTATCCTACCAGGAGTGTGGGAACTGTTCTGCCTTTAACAACTCCTCTTGCTTTTAAAATCTCAGCCCTGAGTGACTCTCTGCCACCCTCTCTCTCCTCTTCCCTGAACACAGGGATGCCCCACAGAGGGGGGCCTGGGAGAGGGGGTGTGTGTGTGTGTGCTTTATTCTCACTGCCCAAGCAGAAGCTCCTGGAAAGCACAGACCACAACTTACTCATCTTTAGGGCTTTCTGAGCCCCAGGGGCAGCCATCTGCACTGGGAAGAGGTCAAGTCCCTGAAGTAAAGGACAGAGTCTCACCTCCCAGCCTTTGCATGTGCTGCTTCCTCTGCCCAGATCACTCCCACTCCACTCCTCTAGATATCTTCACTGGCTCGGCACTGGCCTTGCTACCATCACCACCTCCAGGCGGCCTTCCCTGTTCCACCAGCTGGGCCCGGGTTCACCTCCACAGCCGCACCTTTACCCCTGACATATACTGACCGCACTGCATTATACCAAATTTCTTTGGATCTAAGCCACCGCTAGGTTGTGTGCAACCCTCAGAAAGACTCTGGCACAATGCTTTTCCCGTTTTAAAATTAACAGCTTTACTAAGATGGCATTCACATACCACACAAGCTGCCCACTGGAAGTGTATGATTCAATGCACTTTCACACATTCGCAGACTTGTGCAGCCATCCACAGTCCATTTTAGGTGGTTTTCATCACCTCTGAAGGAAATCCTGCACCCATTAGCTAGCACCCCATTGCCCCTACCCCTTCACCCCTACCCGGTCATAAGCAAACACTCATCTACTTTCTGTCTCCACAGATTTCCCTATTCTGGATTTTTTTTTTCTTTTTTTGGGTAAGAGAGAAATCGTATAATATGTGAATATATGTGTCTGGCTTCTTAGCATAACATTTTCAAGGGTCACCACATTGTCCTATATATCAGTACTTTATTCCTTCTTTTTTTTTAAGATTTTATTTATTCATTTGACAGAGACCACATGTAGGCAGAGAGGCAGGCAGAGAGAGAGAGGGGGAAGCAGGCCCCCCGCAGAGCAGAGAGCCCGAAGCGGAGCTCGATCCCAGCACCCTGGGATCATGACCTGAGCTGAAGGCAGAGACTTAAACCCACTGAACCACCCAGGCGCCCCTAGTACTTTATTCCTTCTTGTGGGTGAAATAATATTCCACTGTAGGGAAAGAGCACATTTTATTTGTCCATTGGTCAGTGGACAGACACTCAGGTTGTCCCCCTCTTTTGGCAATTGAGAATAATGCTGCTCTAAGCATTTGTGTACACGTGTCTATGCAGGCGTAGTTTTCATTTCTCTTGAGTATATGCCTAGGAGTCACAGTGCTTTCTTATCACCGAGAATGTTTATTTCTACTTATTTAAAAAGTGATTTTAGACTTATTTAGACATCCATGTTTTATCACGTATCATACTGACACATACTTTCAAAACCTAGACACAAAATACATTGGCTAAGATACTCCAAAAAATGTCTTCATTACAAAGTCCAGCCCTCTAATTCATTTTTTTAAATCATGGGTGCCAGTGTCCAGGTTTTCATACAATCCGTCGTCCTCTGTGCCATGAAGAGCATCAGAGATATAAGAATTCTTAAAAGATGTAGCCCCACTCCAGGCAAGGCTCACCTCCCTCTGACTGCTGTTGGTCAATGGTGGTTTTACACCGTTGGTGATTAAGATCCATCTCAGAGATGGTTAATATGGGAAGAAATGTGCATCTTAAAATTCACAAAATAAAGTCATTTCCTGCCTGCTTGCCTGTATCCCACACAAAAGACTCTAAGTATCTTGAGGACAGGAACCAAGCTTATCCATCGTTGTATTCATTCATGCTCGTAAGTCAACAGAAATAGAGGAAGCGCCTAGCCCACGTACTAGGCATGAACGAATGAACTTTGGAAAATAAAACTCACTCACCTCCTACTTGGGGACCGCCATCAATTTGTTCCTCTCCCTGGGCTGTTTCCTGATCTGTGAGATGAAGGTAGGGTAGTGCGGAGACTGAGAACAAGCACCTAGGAGAGTTCCTGCACACAGTGGGCTACTTAGTATTTGTGGAATGAAAGGATAAGTGAATGATAAAATTGCTATCATTGCAGCTAAAACTGACTGCACATTTGTGTGTGGGCCAGACCTTGTTCCATGTGCTTTATGTGTTATAACTCCGTTTGCTCATCCTTCATTTAATCCTTACAAGGACCCCACAAGGCAAGAACTAACATTCTCCCCAACCGACAAATGAGGCACAGAGGGGTGAATGAATGAATGAGTACAGGAAAGAATGAATGACTGCTGACCTATGTTAAAAATCCTACACCTGGGGCGCCTGGGTGGCTCAGTGAGTTAAAGCTTCTGCCTTCGGCTCTGGTCATGATCCCAGGGTCCTGGGACCGAGCCCCACATCAGGCTCTCTGCTCAGCAGGGAGCCTGCTTCCTCCTCTCTCTCTGCCTGCCTCTCTGCCTACTTGTGATCTCTCTCTGTGTGTCAAATAAAGTCTTAAAAAAAAAAAAATCCCAGACCTTCACTTTCTAGAAGGTAAGCCTCGTCAGTCTGCTCCCCGTCTGTAAAATGGGGAAGTAAACCACTCGTAGTTCACAGGTGGGTGCAGCGGAGGACGTGCTTCACTGTGTAGTAAGCCCCTGACTCTGGTGCAAATGGGCAAAATGGAGGCTGGCCCATCTGCTATGAAAAGCGCTTCGCTGCTTGGCCAGGTGACCTTGGGCAAGTCGTGTAACTTCGCTGACCTCATTTCCTCATCTGTAAAGCACCCTGCATCCCCAAGGAGGCGGCAAGGGTGCTTGAAATTAGCCCCGCAAAGCCCCTAGCTCAGCCCGCGACTGCCTTAGAGGAAGCTTCGCACTGACAAGTGGTCCTTACCCAGCCAGGTCTGCTTTCCAGGAAAGCTAAACAGCCGACACCAGCTCTTCTCTCTCTCTCAAGCTGAATCCAACGTGTGCCGGCAGCGCCAACCCTTAGAGCTGTCAGACAGGCTGGGCAGAACCCAGTGGGTGCACTCCGCTTCCCCCAAATGAATAAATCATTACAGGAGAGCGCTATGCATCCCACCAGCATCCATAAGGACCTGAATTATATATAACGAAGCCGCAAAAGCAATTTATCCCAGGCACGTGCAAGTCATAAAATGGGAGTTCTCGGGTGCTGGAGACAATTTTCAGATATTGAGGTTTTTATCAAAGCAATAAGGCCCACCCAAGGAGCACCCTGCCCCATGGGTGTGGGGATGCCTTAATCGGGTTTATTTATTATCAGAGGAGAGAAATCTAACTCTCTCTCTCTCTCTCTCTCAGCTCTGCCACCTCCCCCACCCACCACCCCAGTGTGGCTGCTTCCCAGCTCAGGGGTTCTGGGATCTGGGGATGAGCTGCCAAGAACCACCACCCTTCTAGTAGGAACCATCTGCTGAGAAGCCGGAGGTGGGACCAGGTGTGCTCCAAATCCCTGGAGGAAGAGAGGAGAGGGAAGAAGAGTCTGCAAGAAGAGAAAATGGTATGGTAACAAAAGCTCTGAACCAGAGCTCAAAGGGTCCCACCTTTGCCACTGGGTATAGGCAGGGAAACTGAGGCACTGAAAGGTCAAGTAACTACGTGTCCAAGATCACACACGGAGAGAGGACAGGAGCTGGCATGACAAGCCAGTTGGGTTCGAGAGACGTCCAGTGGCTAATACGTGCTGGCAGCACAGATTCGC
Organism: Martes martes; assembly: GCF_963455335.1. Classification (NCBI taxonomy): domain Eukaryota; kingdom Metazoa; phylum Chordata; class Mammalia; order Carnivora; family Mustelidae; genus Martes; species Martes martes. The sequence continues at coordinate 78,740,845 of NC_137901.1, forward strand.
CGTAGAGCTGTCCCTGCACACGGGACTGCTGACTGCCTCTCAGTCTGCGTTTCCAGTGGCCGTCCTGACCCCTGGGCTTCAGACCTCGAGCCTGCCGTGCCGGTGATGCTCAAATGTGCCAAGCGCATTCCCCTCTCAGGGCTTTTGGACTTGCTCTTTCCTCTGCCCTCTGTTTCTCCAGATCTTTCCACAGCGGACCCTTCTCCTCCTGGCCTCTGCTCAAAGGTCACCTTCTCGGATAGCACTTCCCCAACCACCTTATCCAAATCCGCCAACCCCTCTGGGCCACGATGCTCCATCACCCTGTCGCATGTTGGATTTTCCTAAAGCAAACACAGAGGTGGAGCGCGGCGTGTAGAAGGGAAAGCAAGTGTGGACAAAAGACGGAAGATAAACTATGACATCAGTTCGACCTAGCTTCCTCCACCCTGGCGGCGAGCTCTGCAAGCAAGCATCGCCCACCAGCATTCTGGAGGCGGGCTGAAACGGCCAGGCTTCGGTGTCCACCCTCACGTAGCCACTGGATGCGGGCTGCCCCGGGAAAGGAGTGAGCTTGGGCAAGGGGGCTCTCGGCAGCTCAAGCAAACCCTGAGCAGGAACAGGTAGGGGCTGTCTGCTGACCACGCACCCCACAGCTGGACAGCAAGTCCTTACTCGACGAGGGGATGTGGATGGCACAACTCCGTATCTACAACACCCCTTATCCTGTTTTATGTATTTTCCCAGCGCTTACCAGCACCCAACATTGTATACAGCTACCTATTTACTCGTTTGTTGTTTTTCGTGCAACTTTCCACGAGGTTGTCAAGGATATAGGCAATGGCTGTCTTGTTTTCCTTTCCTGGAATACTAGTTGGCACATAGCAGATACCCAGTAAATATTTGCTCAATTAATTAATAAATTAATGAATGCCCTCCACCGCTCCAAATTTAATAGGAGAGATGGATAAGTGAATAGTTACATTTCAGTGGTGAGCGTGACTGGTATTCCGGGGCAGTGGGTGGCCTCCAACCCAGCCTGGGGTGGGCAGTGTCCAGGGAGGGCTGTCTGCCTCCAAGTCCACTGCAATTCCCACTACACCAGGACAGGACGTGCAAGACAGATTCAGCCCTTACTGCACTCGGGGCTACCCCCTCATCTTGATATGCTGCTCCTGGTTTCTTAGCCATTTCATGATTTTATATATTGCCTCTCCAACCACATTAGAACTTCTCTGAGCCTCTGGAGCATGTCCTGCTTTTCTTCTCTTTATCCCGCTCAATGCAACAGAGCTGGTTTGGGCATGACTGTCAGTCCCTGAGCCATTACTGGGTCTATGGAAAGGGCCTTTAAGGATGCAGACAGCATGGGTGTGGGTAGCCAGGTTTTCTAACCTCCAGTTTGGACATAAGGTCTGTAGAGCTATTGCTCAGTGAGTACTACATCCAGCCAGATACCGTGCCAAGTGCTCTGCCTACATCACACCCGTCAATTCTTATGACGGCCTTGCAAGGCAAAGGCCTGAATATTGTCTCCATTTTACAGATGAAGAAACTGAGGCTCAAAGAGGGGAAAACATCTGTCCAAGGTCACCCGGTCTGTATGTGGTAGAGACAACAGACACACCTGAGCTGATGATGCTCTTAACCATTATACTGACCTTTTGAGGTTAATAAGACGGACTGGTTTAACTCATGACAGAATCCTAAAATCTGGGTCGTGGCCTCAACATCTCCATCAACCTGAAGTCACCAGGGTTTCTGTATTCCTGCAGGGAGCAGAACAAATGGCCACTCAGCTGTATTCAATATCTCTATAGTAATTCCAGATGTCTTTGCTCAACCATCTGTTGTGTCTCCACCAGAAGAAAGAACCAGCAAGCTGGCTCCCAAAGGGATTCATATGACAGCACAAAGGATAAGTGACTGCACTTACAAATAATGGAAACCTGGCTCTCTCAACACACTGAGAGCTGTATCATCCCTCAGGGTTAGACTCACATTAGACACACTTTGAGACTGATGTATAAACCAGATGACAATATACTTATTTGCAAAGAGAGATTACTACTGTGGAGATTGGTTCAGAAAATCTATACAACCAGTACTTACTCTCCTGGTAAGAAGACGAGCCTGGGGAAATGAATAATAATATGGTGTCTTGATGTATAAAATTGGGACAACGAGAGAGGGATGCATTCATTTCATGTTAGTGACAATAGACTGTAATGGCTGGGACCAAGCATTTTTTTTTTTTCCAGATAGAATCATAACTATCACAAGTGAACTGGAAAAAATATCTGCATCCATCTTGTGGTAGAGATTTTTGGTTGCTGTCAAAAGGCCACTGTCAACCTCCTTTCTCACGGTTGCTTCACAGTATAGAGATAGATAAGCATACATGCACTTTCCTTGGAACTAAGGGTAGTCTTCTCTGGCCAATGACACCTAATGGTAAATCATGTGAAGGGCTTCTGGGATAGTATCTGGCTTCTCGGTGAAAGGCAAGAGAACCCAGAGGTACTAACTCTTTCCCCTTCTTTTTCTTTAAACGTGGATGTGATACTTGGAGCTGCAGCAGCCATCTTGCAACCATGAGGAGACGAAAGCCAATTTGCTAAGTGTTATGAAACAGAAAGGAAGAAGGAACATGGGATCACTGATAACACTGTTGACCTACTGCTCCAGAACTGAAACTTCCTACACCCAGAATTTCCATTAGAAAAGTCCATTAAATGCTTTTATTGCTTAAGCCATTACTGTTTCAGTTATCTGCTGCACTATTCCAAATTACCGCAAAACGTCGTGGCTTAAAACAGTCACGATTTATCACCTCTGGTGATTCTGTGAGTTAACCATGCTCAGCAAGGTGGTTATTCTGCCCCAGCTGGGGTTGCCTGGAACTGCAATCATCTGGAGGCTTAAGTGGGGAGAAACCTCAAAGCAGCTCATTTGCATGACTGGCAGCTGGCTAACAGCTAAACCTTTTTCCATAGGCTTGAGTTTCTCACAGCACGGAAGCTGAGTTCCAAAAGGGAATCTTCCAGGTGTGCAAGCGTAGAAGTTTCAGATCTTTCATAGCGAGCCTTGGAAATGACACAGCCCCACTTCTACTTCATTCTCTCTCTCTCCTTTTTTTTTTTTTTTAGTTAAGTCATGGGGTAAGCCTGGATTCAGGGGGAAGGGAAGGAGACCCTGCCTCTTGATGGAAGGATGACAAGAAAGTCTCAGCCACTTCTAAAGCACTGCAGTTATCAATCTGCTTTTTTTTTTTTTTTTTTTTTTGAAAGCAGTTCTCTACATCAAGTCTTGTCGCTGGAATAAGAAATAGTCAGAGATCAAGACTCCTTCCTCGCTGAAACAAGCTGTAGTGACTCAGGCAAGGTTGGCATTTACAACTCTCTGTCCTCCAGGCTTCCGGCAGATCATGATGGATACAGCCTTTCTTTAAATATGTTAATAAGTTCAATCACATGACAGACAAGTCTTGCCGGCCTCCCCATCCTGTCTCTTTAAGGTGACTTTGCATTGCTCTGCTTTGATCTATAATGTATTGACTTCGTGGTGTAACTCTCAGAAGGCAACCTTCACTCCCTATGCTTTCCAAGTGCTTGAGAAAACACTGCGGCAGCCCTCTAGACCTGGCAGCAACCTTCATCAAGACGTTGCCCTATGCATCACAGGGTTGTTCAAAGAATCTGATGAGATGAGAGCTGGAAAAGCACGTCAAAATGGTTAAGAGGGATTATTGTTATCCTAATCAAATAAGCATGTTGTGTCAGTTATGGCTTTTTTGGTAACAAGTGACATAAAACCCGATTTGAACTAGCTTAGCAAACAGGAACAATGTTGGCTGGAAGTCTGAGGGAGTCTTGCCAGTTTCAGGCGTGGCGGGATCCAGCAACTTAAACATGGTCAGCAGGACCTATTTTCTCTCCGCCTCTTGGTCCTGATCTGTGGATTGCTTCAGGGGTCGCAGTGGCTGCAAGCAGCTACAGGTGCACATCCTGCTGGGTTCACTTTCCCTAACTCTTGAAACAAAGGTCCTTCTCTTGACTGTTACAGGCCCGAGTTGAGCGATATGCCCAATCCTTTAACCAATCTTTATGGCCAAGGGCACATAATGAGCTGACTGGCCCGGCCTGGATCACATGATGACTCTAGATCTGACAGGATCAGTTCCACCCACATTGTATGGATTGAGAAAATCTGAGGCACTGTCACCAGGAGAAGGATGAATAACTGCCCGCTGCAGATGACACGGTAGAAGAGCACTGGGTAAGGTCTCTGGAGCCTGAGTTATCATCTCAGTCCCACTGGATTACTCCCTCTCGCTCCCAAAGCTTGCATCTGACCCATCACGACCTTGGGGACTCTATGCTGTGTCGATTTACTATCAGGTCATCATGGTATCCTACTAAATCTGACTGTATTCCTTGGAGATTCCTGAGAGTGAATGAGATTAGTGCAGCTCATGTCCCTTGTATAAAAAGTCTTGGCCAGCCTATGGCATAGCTGCCCCTGTGTCATGGGCTACCACTGGTCTAGTAACCTATGACTGGGGAGGGAAGACGCATGGTGTAAAACACGGCTAACTCAGCAGGTACACCACGAGTGAGCAGGAAACACAGATGTGACGACAAGCAGGGAAATGGAGCCGTCATGGCAAGAAGGACAAGGGCAGATTCTGCAGCTCCACGAGAAAAGGCAGGAGGGACTCCCCCACCTCCGTCTCCCCGACAGGAAAATCAGTCCCGGTAGAAGACATTTAGAATGACTCACTTAATACTGAGCCCAAATTTTCATAGCAAATCGTGGGGGGAGAAGAGGGATTTGATTTAGAACTTTATCTTGAAAAACGAAACTGAGCTTATCATCATAATAAACTGCAGGTTCCCATTTCAACTATGCATGAATTCTTATGAAGAACGAAAAATGAATTAGGTACTGAATTTTTTTTTTTTTTTGTATAATTTTTGTGACAAAATCCTTCACTTCAGGTTTGCTTTTCACAGCATGATAGCAAAGAGGTCATTTAAAAAATATTCAAGGGCTTCACCAATTTTTCCTAAGGCCCACTAGAATCTTTTGATATTTAAATCTTTCTCTTTTGAAGTGCTCACCGTGTCACTTTCCTTGTCATTTTTTTTCTTCAACCTTTAACTCTTTTTGCATTGATAGGATATTCAAAATATTGAGTAACCAGCATGATACAGGACCAATGGGCCAGAGCAGTGACCACAACAGTCAGTGTGGCTGACCCTGTGAGGTCCAGCTGAATATTGTCCTAAGGCCACTTGTTCTCTTAGATTGTCTGTGATTTTTCTGTTCTTTAAGCAGGTTTCAACACCACTTTCACGGCTTCCTGGCATCCTGCATCTTGGGCAAGACTTTCAATCGACCGGTTGCCGTCGGATCACACTGCGAATGCACCAGGGTCAGACCATGGGTGAAAGACTGATTCTCTTTGACAGGATTTGTTGGTTGTAAGAACCAGCAATCCATTCTAGGACATGTGATGGGCATTCACAATTCAAGATGTCTTTCGGAGAGACTCAACCACAAGGAAGTAGACACAGCAGGAAAGGACTCAAGCTAGGGCACATAATAGAATCAGTAAAAGCTTAAAAGCTGAAGTTGTATAATGAATGAAAAACCTTTTATTTTATTTTTTTTAAGATTTTATTTATTTATTTGACAGACAGAGATCACAAGTAGGCAGAGAGGCAGGCAGAGAGAGAGGAGGAAGCAGGCTCCCTGCTGAGCAGAAAGCCCAATGCGGGGCTCGATTCCAGGACCCTGGGATCATGACCTGAGCCAAAGGCAGAGGCTTTAACCCACTGAGCCACCCAGGCACCCTGGAAAAACTTTTAATGACGAACTTTTGCTTTTCTACATAACTTCATCACATCATGGACTGAGATGATGATTACTCAGTAACAAAGACCCCCAAATTCTGTTTGTGAACTGGCTTGCATGGACTGCCCTTTCTTAAAACTGCTAAGTCCTAACAAAGACCAGCAGGATTTACAAGTGGGGTCTACCAGACGGTTTCCACAGAAATAGCAGAACCACCTGGAAAAAAATATGATGACCACGTTATCAGTAGGACATTCTCTGAATTTGTTTCCTAATAAAACATTCAAACATCAGCCTGTATTTCAAACTAGAAATCCTATTTATAAAATTCAGGACAGATCTCTTACTTAGCTGTAGACTTCACGCCCCCAATTCAGACAGGGACGGCGCTGCCTAGCTAATCGCGGAACAGAACGAGCTGTAAACACACAGGAGTGGAAGGAGCGGAGGAACTGAGGAATTTCTCCATTGTGTCTTCTTGCTGAGGCTCTGGAAACAGAATTTGAGAGACAAGCCACAGCTGTCCAGGGACACATCCTCCAGGCTCAGCCCAACCAAGTGTCATCAGCCCCTCCATACCCACTCTCGTTCATGAACGTTACACTGAGCCAGAGCTGTGAATGACTTTCACACAGTTTAGAGATTTTCAGATCATCTTAAGCTCAATTACAGCTAAACCAATAATATACCCCAAACATCATTATTGGAAAATCACCAACCAGGCCCACTAATTGTATTTGCAGCTTCTTCATGATATTAGTGAAGTCATAAGTGCAGCATGCTCTTCCCAGGGGACAGCCATTCACAAGGCCAATTTCCTTAGGATGAGACTTTCATATCACATCAGTTTGAACTAATGCGTCTCGGGAAATAAACTGTCAGATCAATAACATTTGCAACCAGAAAATATTTGGAGCAAATAGCAGAGTACAGCCTGCAGTTGAGGCTAATATGATCCTTACCTGACACTTGGAAGCTGTCATGAGTGAGAACTTTTGGGGCTTTCCAAGGGGTCAATTTGGAGATACTGTGGAGACACAAGGAAGCTTCATTACAATACTTTGTGACCTTTTTCTAGGAAGTTCACCATAGCATCACCAATCTGGAAAAAGCAAACAACATTTATTAAGCTCCTTCTATATTCCAGGGCTTGATGCCTTGATCAGTGTATGCAATGATAAGCAACCTTTATAGAAGTCCACAGAAGAGTTCAAATTCTGGATCTAAAACTTCCTAAGGTGGGGCGCCTGGGTGGCTCAGTCAGTTAAGCGGCTGCCTTCGACTCAGGTCATGATCCCAGGGTCCTGGGATCAAGCCCCGCATCAGGCTCCCTGCTCAGCGGAGAGCCTGCTTCCCTTCCTCTCTCTCTGCCTAATTGTGATCTCTGTCTGTCAAATAAATAAATAAAATCTTTTAAAAAAAAAGATATAAAAAGCATGGAAGGCTGAGAAGTATTTAACAGTCTAGAACTGGGCTTCCTTTTGAACCAGTGAGGCCTGGGACTGAATTCTAGATTGGGCGCTTAGTGAAGATGTGACTTTAGAAAAATAATGGGATTTCTCTGAGCCATGGATTACTCTACCCAAAGGAGCAACACTGCCTGCCTCCAGGGGGTAAAGTCAAAACTAAAGAAGATGGGGGGCGCCTGGGTGGCTCAGCCGGTTAAGCACTGCCTTCAGCTCAGGTCATGATCCCAAGGTCCCAGAACTGAATCCCGCATCGGGCTCCCTGCTCAGCGGGGAGCCTGTTTCTCCCTCTGCCTCTGCCTGCCATTCCCCCTGCCTATGCTCACTCTCTCTCTCTCTGACAAATAAATAAATAAAATCTTCTTTAAAAAAAATCTGAATAAGATGATAAATAGCAAAACTGTAACGAATGTTAGTTCTCCCCACCTCGTTCTCATCTCCAATCATTACAAGCCTGAAATTAATTCAGTAACTGTGTGCTGGGCACAGGGGTGGACACTGGTGATATTGTGTAAATGAGACTGACAAGGTCACTGTCTTCATGGCGCAGACCACATTCTGGAAGGGAAAAGATAAACTACTCAGCCAATTTCACAAATCAGTGGAAAATTACATTTGTGAAGAGAGCTAGAAAGAAATGATGTAGGGCGTTAATGAGAGCTTGCTAAGACCGCCTGGCTGAGGCCTTCAGAAAGGCCTCTCCCTGAAGAAGATCCACCTCTCTTGCCCATTCTGGGTGGAAGTGTCGTTCCTGATGGTGAGAGGACAGGAAGTGGCACCGAGAGAGAGTAAGCCAGGGCCCGGATCATGCTGGGCTTTAGAGGGTGAACTTCGGGGCCACCATGAGGCACAACCACGGGAGCCACCAATTACAATGAACACACAGCCCATGGGGCAGGACCAGCAGCACTAGGAGGCGACACGCAGAAAACAGAAACCGCAAGGGACCAAAAACGTAAATAAAATGCAAAAGTATGCCAGCGAAAGCATTCAGAAGAAGAAACAAATCACAGAACGTCCAAGTCCGACTGTGATGGAGTCACTGTGGCAGGCCAGCGCTCCCACCACGTGTAACTAAAGAAGCCGGATGGGGCACAAACACACACAAATGGTATTTGAAAGCCCCAGGGTGCCTCCAGGCTTTGCCATACAAAAATCCTGGAAAGAAGGGAAGTTCAGTGAGATGGGCCTGACATCGTGCACATCACTTCTTCCCTTGGGACACTGATGGCTCTTAAGCACCATGGGGTGAGAGGCTTAGAGGCAGAGCAGAGGGCAGCTGCTAAGTGGGACAGAAGCCGGGGCACCTGGCTGGCTCTCTCGGCTAGGCATCCAACTCTTGATTTCAGCTCAGGTCATGCTCTCACAGCTGTGCGATCCAGCCCTGCAGTGGGCTCTGCGCAGGGCATGGAGTCTGCTTAATGCTGGGCATGGAGTGTTAAGTCTGCTTAAGATTCTCCCTCTCCCTCTGGCACCCAGCCCCACCCCAGCTCATGCATACTCACTCTCTTTGTCTCTCTCTCAAAAAAAAAAAAAATTTTTTTTTTTAAAGAAAAGGCAGAGAAGCCACCAGAGTGGTTAGGAAGTTTCATGAGGGCAGGAGACAAAAGTTAGTACTTGGGGATGTCAAAACAGCTAGGAGTCGAAGGTCCAAACTAGTCACCCCAAGGAAAGGAGGTAATGAGAAGTGATCCAAAACCACGGTACCTATTTTCCCCCCATTTGTGCTGTATTGGGCAAGCAGTTTAGGATCAAAGGAACTGTATGAGAGCTGACCTCTCCATGGCAAAAAGGCAATGCAAGGAGGGGATGTCCAACTTAGAGTTCTACACATACTGAAATTAACCTTCAAGGATGAAAGTAAAATATTTTCAAACCAATTAATACAAAGAATTTGGGACGCCTGGGTGGCCCAGTTGGTTAAGCCACTGCCTTTGGCTCAGGTCACAGTCCCAGGGTTCTGGGATCGAGTCCTGCATTGGGCTCCTTGCTCAGCAGAGAGCCTGCTTCTCCCTCTGCCTGCCATTCTGCCTGCTTGTGCCCACACTCTCTCTCTCTCTGACAAATAAAAAAATCAATAAAATCTTAAAAAAAAAAAAAGGAGAGAATTTGTCACCAGCAGATCTAACTAAAATAAATACCAAAGGCGGTTCTATAGGCAAAAGGAAAACAATCCTAGACAGAAATGCAGGAAAGATTGAAGAACAGGAAAAAAATAAATGTATGAGTAAATCTAAATGAATATTGAAAACATTAGCCACAATTTCCTATGGGGTTTTAAATACATATACACTTAAGTGAATACAATTAAAAACACAAAAGGCACAAGGAAGATAAATTAGACTGTAATAGGCCCCAGAACTGTCTGGAAAGTGGTAAAAATACTGATTTATACTAGACTCCAATAAACAAAAGAGGAATGCCTTATTTCCAGGGTAACTACTAAAATAAGGCATAAGTAACAAGTTAATAAAAGAAAAACTGGTTTAATTTCAAAGTTTTGTTGATTGGTCTAAATTAAGGCAGGAAAGGAGGAAGGAGGGAAGTAGAACAAATAGAATAATAATATTGTGGATATAAAACCGAACGTATCAGTAATTTTATCACATGGAAGCAGACCAAATACTCAAATGAGCACACCCAGTTCATTAGACTGTATCAGAATGAAACAGTTATATACTCCTATGAGATATACCCTAAACGTAAGAACACAAAAAGGTTGAAAGCAAAAGGAAGGAAAAAAAATAAAATAAAACACTAACCAAAAGAAAGGCAATACAGTTATATTAATACCACACCAAGTAAACTTGAAGGCAAGACACGTAACTAGATATAAAGAGGAAAAGTCCAATAAAAAGGTTAATCCACCAGGAAGATACAACAATTTTATATGCATAGGCACGTCGTAATATCATACTTTTGAAATATACAGCTCAAAAATCTAAAAAGAAAAGCAGACAAATCTGTAAGAGTAGTGGAATGTTTTAACAACCTCTCTCAGGAGCTAATAAAACAAGGAGACAAAAAAGTGGTAGGAGTATAAAGATCTAAGCAACATGATTAATGAATTTGACTTGTCTGACATTGGACTCTTTAGCAAGAGATTGGACATAGCTTAAAAAAAAAAAAGATTAATGAAACCAGGGATAAGTCAGTGGAAAACACCCACTGCACCCAATGATAACAGAATACACATCCTTTCAAGTGCACAGGAACACTGACCCAAAATGATTGGAACACTGGGTCATATAACAAATGTAAACAAATTGCAAAGATGAATATTATCCAGGATATATGTTCTTTAACTACAGGGTAATTATGGCAAGAATCAATCATGATAACTTAAAAAATCTCTTAAAACCTGCTTGGAGGGGCACCTGGGTGGCTGGTTAAAGCCTCTGCCTTTGGCTCAGGTCATGATCTCAGGGTCCTGGGATCGAGCCTCATATCGGGCTCTCTGCTCCGCGGGGAGCCTGCTTCCCCCTCTCTCTCTGCCTACTTGTGATCTCTGTCTGTCAAATAAATAAATAAAATCTTAAAAAAAAAAAAAAAACCTGCTTGGAAAATGGCAGGGGCAGGGGGGAATCACAGGGGTGCCTGGGTGGCTCAGTAGGTGAAGCATCTGACTCTTGATTTCGGTTCAGGTCATGATTTCAGGGTTGTGACATGGAGCCCCAAGTTGGGCTCCATGCTCAGTGGGGAGTCTGCTTGCGATTCTCCCTCTATCCCAGCCCCTCCCCCTGCTCGTGCTCTCTCTCTAAAAAATAAACAAATAAATCTTTTTAAAAAATTACACCAAAAAGGGGCGCCTGGGTGGCTCAGTGGGTTAAGGACTCTGCCTTTGGCTCGGGTCATGATCTCAGGGTCCTGGTATCAAGCCCCATATTGGGCTCTCTGCTCAGCGGGGAGCCTGCTTCCCCCTCTCTCCCTGCCTGCCTCTCTGCCTACTTGTGATCTCTCTCTCTGTCAAATAAGTAAATAAATTTTTTTTTAAAAAAGCTTTAAAAAAAATTACACCAAAAAAAAGAAAAAAAAATCACAAAGGAAATTAGGAATATTTTTAACTGAATGATAATACAAATAAGACAGGAGGAAGTATGGTAAGTAGTTAACACTCCTGTTAAACAAAAACTTACAGCTTTAAATGGATATACCAGAAAAGAAATGAGGATGGAAATCAATAATATAAATATCCATCTCAAGATGTTAATAAAAGAACAACAAATCAAACTCAAACTAGAAGAAAATATGATAAAAACAAAAATCAATTAAATAAAAAGAAAACTTACAATAGAGAAAATTCAACAAAACTCAAAACCAGTTCTCCAAAAAGGCGAATAAAAATTGGTAAGTGCCACATAAGATCCTATGGCATGGAAAAGATAATATCTTTAGTATTAATGATACTATATTATAAACATTATGCCAAAAGAATTTGACAATTTATTTTTTTAATTTTTTTTTTTATTTTATAGAGAGAGAGAGCATACAAGTAGGTGGGAGGGACAGAGCGGGTGGGAGAGAGAGAATCACAAGCAGACTCCCCACTGAGTGGTGTGAAGCTCAAAGCAGGGTTCAGTCCCAGGACCGTGAGATCATGACCTGAGCAGAAACCAAGAGTCAGCTAGCTGCTTCCCTGACTGAACTACGCAGGTGCCCCAGAATTTGACTATTTATTTACTTACCAATTTATGTGTATTTATTTGAGAGAGAGAGAACACAAGCAGGGTGAAGGGCAGAGGGAGAAGCAGACTCCCTGCTGAGCAGGGAGCCTGATGTGTGACTCGATTCCAGGACTCTGCGATCATGACCTGAGCCAAAGGCAGACATTTAATTGACTGAACCACCCAGGTGCCCAGAATTTGACAATTTAGATGAGACCATACAATCTTGAGGAACACACCTTACCAAACTGACACAAAGAGAAATAAAACATCTGAATACTTCCATATCTATTAAAGAAATTGAATCTGTAATTAACATTCCCACGAAGAAATCTCCAGGCCCAGAGACCTTCACTTGTGCATTCTTCCAAGCATTTAAAAAAGATACAATACTGACCTCAAAAAACCTCTACTAGGAAATATAAAAAGATGAAACATTTCTCAATTCATTTTTTGAGGTCAGCATGACCTTGATACAAACACTCAGATACCAAAACTTGACAAGTAAATTACAAGAAAAGAAAATTACAGTCCACTCTTTCATAGACCCAGATACAAAACTCCCAAACAAAATATTATGAAATCAAATGCCGTACTTCCATAAAAAGGACGCTATATCATGACCAACTTTGGTTTATTCCAATAGTGCAAAGTTTGTTTTGTGTCTGAAAAGAAGTCACTAAAATTCTCCATATTAATCAAAGAACCAAAAAAAAAAAAAAAAAAAGGATTCATTTCAATAGATGAGGAAAAGCATTTGAAAAGAGCCAAATACTCATTCACAGTTAATCTTAGCACACTAAGACAGCTTTGATAAAGGGTAGCTACAAAGTAACTAGAACCCTCATACATAACGGTGACATATTGAACATTTCCTCTCCCGGGCTGCGAATGAATTAAGGATGCCCATTATCATCACTTCTACCCACCACATCAGACGTTCAGCCCATGCCCTCCTCCTCCTCCTCCTTCCCTCCACCCAGCAAGATCTTACTGGGTGACCACTCCTGAGGGTCATTTGTAGCCCACACTTTCCCGTTCTCCATCACTAGTGCACTGGATGTTTCTATGGTAGCCACACCTCCAAAGAGGTCTGAATCTCAGCCTTGGCAGTGAGGAGAGAATCCTTCTAAGTTTACAAATATCTTCACTTACTCACTGCCTTTTCCAGTTGCTCCTCTGTACCCTCAGAGTCATGTTTTACTCTTTGAAATAGCTACCCACTGTTTACTAGTTGGACTAGCTAACATATTTTCATGTGAAATTTTCCCTGTTCAAATTACTGGTCTAGTTTCTGTCTCTTCAACTGAACCCTGACTGATACGAGACCTAAATAAATGCAGGAATAAATAATGTTCACGGATTGGAAAACTCAATATTGTAAAGTCATTCTCCCTAAATTAAGCTCAATATTGTAAAGTCATTCTCCCTAAATTAAGTTTTTGTTAAGCAGACTTAACAAAAACCCAATCAAAATCCCAACAGGTTTCTTTTTTGTTGGAATTGATATGCTAATTCTATAATTTATATGGAAATAACATGGGCCAAAGGATATCCATGACAATCTTGATGATGTCAAGATTGGAAGAGTCACACTTCCAGATGTTAAAAATTATGATGAAGCGCCTGCCTGGTCAGCTCAGTCGGAAGAGAATGTAACTCTCAATCTCCAGGTTGTGAGTTCGAGTCCCGTGTTGGGTGTAGAGATTAATAAAATAAAAACTTTAAAGAAAGAATTATGATAAAGTTACAGTAATTAAGAAGGGGGTGGGGTGGTAATGGTCCAAAGTGAGACAAACGGATCACTGGAAAAGAACAGAGTCCAGAAACAGACCTGCTTGATCACTATTACTTATAATTATTTATTATTAATTATTATTTATTATTACTATTACCATTATTTACTATTTATTACTATTATTATTGATTACTATTATTTATTAGTTTATTATATATATTATTATATTATATTATATACATTAGTTTATTTTTATAGTTTATTAGTTGTTACTTGATTTATGACACACACTACTGGAGTGCAGTGGGAAAGACATTACTTTTGAAACTGGGACTCAGTCAAAGGAAATCCATGTGGGGGGGAAAAAAAGAATCTTGCTTCACACTATATATAAAAATAAATTCCAGGTGGATGGCAGACTTAAATGCAGAGATACGACAAAAAAACTTCTGAAAGACAAACTTAGAATAGGCAAAGATTTTTTTTCTACAGGGCCTAGAAAACACTTTCTAATTTAAATGATTCATAAATTAGGGGGCACCTGGGTGGCTCAGTGGGTTAAAGCCTCTGCCTTCGGCTCAGGTCATGATCTCAGAGACCTGGGATCGAGCCCCGCATCGGGCTCTCTGCTCAGCGGGGGGCCTGCTTCCTCCTCTCTCTCTCTGTGCCTGCCTCTCTGCCTACTTGTGATCTCTGTCTATCAAATAAATAAATAAAATCTTTAAAAAAAAATGATTCATAAATTAGGGTGCCTGGGTAGGTCAGTTGGTTAAGTGACTGCCTTCAGCTCAGGTCATGATCCTGGAGTCCTGGGATTGAGTCCCATCTGGCTCCCTGCTCAGCAGGGAGTCTGCTTCTCCCTCTGACCTTCCCCCTCTCATGCTCTCTCTCTCATTCTCTCCTCTCAAATAAATAAATAAAATCTTTTTTTTAAAGATTTAATTTATTTATTTATTTGACAGAGATACAGATCACAAGTAGGCAGAGTGGCAGGCAGAGAGAGGAGGAAGCAGGCTCCCTGCTGAGCAGAGAACCTGATGTGGGGCTCGGTCCCAGGACCCTGAGATCATGACCTGAGCCAAAGGGAGAGGCCTTAACCCACTGAGCCACCCAGGCGCCCCTGAAAAGTAATACTTTTTAAAAAATTACACACTTTATAACAAAAATTTCACATGATATATATGTGTACTAATAATGATCTCTCTCCTCTCATGCTCTCTTTCTCTCTCTCTCAAATAAAAAAAAATAAATAAAATCTAAAAATATAAGTAAATATAAAAATATAAATAAATAAATAAATAAATAATTCATAAATTAGACGTGGGGAGCCTGGGTGGCTCAGTCGGTTAAGCGTCCAACTCTTGAGTTCGGCTCAGGTCATGATCTCAGTGTCCTAGGATTGAGCCCCACGTTCGGCTCCATGCTCAGTGTAAAGTTTGCTTGTCCCTCTGCTCCTTCCCCTCCACTCTCTCTCTTTCTAATAAATAAATAACAAAAATCTTTTAAAAAATAAATAAATTGGACTTCATTAAAGAGCTTCTGTTCATTAAATTCACCAGTAAGATACTGAGGAACCGCTGAACTGTTTTCCATAGTGGCTGCACCATATTACGTTCTCACCAGCAGTGTGGAGAGGTTCCAAAGTCTGCACATCCTGCCCAGCATTTGTTTTTTTTCCTTTCATTTTTGTTTCTTTTTTATTATGGTCATCCAAGTGGATGTGAAGGGGTATCTCCCTGTGGTTTTTGATTCACATTTCCCTAATGACTCACAAAAGAATGAGTACTGATCCATGCTACGACTTAAACCTAAAAAACAGTATATGAAGTGAAAGAAGCCAGACACAGTAGACCACGTATTATATGACTCTATTTATAGGAAAGTATCCAGAATAGATGAATACACACACACACACACACACACACACAGAGGAAGTAGATTAGTGATTGCCAGGGGCTGGGGGGGGGGGAGAATGGGGAGTGACTACTTCATCAGTTTCTTCTTGGAGTAATGAAAAGGTTCTGGAACCAGACAGTGGGGATGGGCTTATGGGCTTAGGCAACACTGTAAATGTATGTAAAGCCACTGAATTGTACACATTGAAATGGTAAAAATAATAAATTGCACATGTTTGTATTTTACTACAATTAAAAACAAAACAAACAAAAACCCAAACACCTCAGGAGAGGTCAAAGGGCAAAGCACAGAGTGCAGGAAGATACCCGCATACACATAACTAACAAAAGCTAACAGCCAGAATATACACAGTCGAATAGACAAATCAACAGAAAAGAGACAGACAAACCCATTTTTAAAATGGGCGAAGACTTGAACAGGTACTTGAATAGGAGGGAGACAAACCATAAGAGACTCTTTTTTTTTTTTTTGAAGATTTTATTTATTTATTTGACAGACAGAGATCACAAGCAGGCAGAGAGGCAGGCAGAGAGAGAAGAGGAAGCAGGCTCCCTGCTGCGCAGAGAGCCCAATGTGGGGCTCAATCCCAGGACCCTGAGACCATGACCTGAGCCGAAGGCAGAGGCTTAACCCACTGAGCCACCCAGGCGCCCCATAAGAGACTCTTAATCTCAGGAAACAAACTGAGGGTTGTTGGGGGAGGGGGTAGGGATAGGGTGGTTGGGTGATGGACATTGGGGAGGGTATGTGCTATGGTGAGTGCTGTGAATTGTGTAAGCCTGACGATTCACAGACCTGTACCCCTGAAACAAATAATACATTGTATGTTAATAAAATAAAAAAATAAAAAAGCTTTGTTTTGGGTGGCTGCAAGCCAAGTAGATCCCTATACTACCTGTCTAAACTTTAAAAGTTTATGTAGAGGCCTCCATTATAAGATTCAGCGGTAGATTTTGTCTATATAGTCTCAGCAACACCTTACTCTTCAATGCTGTGTCCTTGAAAATGGCTCTCACGGTGGGAATGGTGGGGGCGGGACCTACATTCCAAAGATGGAGGAAGAGTAAGGAGCCTCCCATAGCGGCGGTATCTAGTTCTCGGGTCAGCTGTCTCATCCCTCAACAGTTAGGATGGCTCAGGCTGGGACACAAAAGAGTATTTTGGGATTATGGAAGAATTCCTTATCTGACTGTGCCAGTGGTAGTTACACAAATTTATATGTGTTAATATTCAAGAATTGTACACCCCTCCCCCAAGACAGTTCCTTGTATGATAATTTTGTTAATGAAAAGGGCAGGCTTTGCAGCCAGGATTCCTGGGTTTGAATAACATACTAGCTGTTTATCCTGTGATATGTCATTTAATCTTCCCATTTCCCAATTTCCCCATAAGAAAAATGGAGGTCATGATAACCACCCCCCCACAGGGTTGTTGTGAATATTAAATATGCTAAAACATATAAGCATTTAGAACACCTGGTATGTAATATGTGCTCAACAAATATTAGTGATCATTATTAGTACACATATATATCATGTGAAATTTTTGTTATAAAGTGTGTAATTTTTTTAAAAGTATTACTTTTCAGGGGTGCCTGGGTGGCTCAGTGGGTTAAGGCTTCTGCCTTTGGCTCAGGTCATGATCCCAGGGTGCTGGAATCAAGCCCCACATCAGGTTCTCTGCTCAGCGGGGAGCCTGCTTCCCCCTTCTCTCTCTGTGCCTGTGTCTCTGCCTACTTGTGATCTCTGTCTGTCAAATAAATAAATAAAATCTTAAAAAAAAAAAACCTCACTTTTCAGTTAACCCAAATGTTCATTAACTGATGAGTGGATAAACAAATGTGGTATATCCACACAACAGAATATCACTCAGAAATAAAAAGGGGGTGCTTGGGTGGCTCAGTCGGTTAAGCCTCCAACTCTAGATTTGGGCTCAGGTCATGATCTTGGGGTCCTGAGACTGAGCCCCATGCCAGGCTCTGTGCTGAGCGTGGAGCCTCCTTAAGATTCTCTCTCTCCCTCTTCCTATATGCCCCTCCCCACCTCCACACATGTGCTCTCTCTTAAAAAAAGAAAGGAAAAAAAAAAAGGAAATACTGACCCATGCTACAACATTATGCATTATGCCAAATGAAGAAGCCAGACACAAAAGTCACATATTGCATACTTCCACCTATATGAAGTGTCCAGAACAGGCAAATCCATAGAGACAGAAAGTCAACTTTCTTGCAAGGGAATAGAGAGACCGGAATTGGGATTTTCTGCTAATAGGTATGGAATTTCCTTTTTGGAGTGAAAGAAATGTTCTAGAATTTAAAATGGTAATGGTTGCATAATTCTAACATGCTAAAAACCCATTGAATTGTATACTCAATTAGGGGCACCTGAGTGACTCAGTCAGTTAGCTCACGGTTTCAGCTCAGGTCATGATCTCATGGGTCATGAGATCAAGCCCCACATTAGGCTCAGTGCTTAGTGCAGGGTTGCTTAGGATTCTCTGTCTCTCCCCCTTCCTTTGTCCCTCCCGCACCTCCCCCCTTTCTCTAATAAGTAATCTTTTTTTAAAAGGGTGCCCAATAAAGTTATTTTAAAAATACTAATACTTAAATACAAGCTCACTGTTCAGTCAACTCTGTCTACTTGCTGCTTACCTTATACTGTCTTTATAACCTTTACACATAGTTTGGCTATTTTGCTTCTTAGTAAATTATATCTGTGCATTTTTCTATAATAAGTCAAGTTACAAATGACCACAGAGACTTTTTTTTTAAAAAAAGATCATCTTGACTTTAAAAGACTTATTTTTAAGTGTCCATAGATGTGAAATGATGTTTTAAACAACTGAAAATAGCTTTAAATAGTATTAACCAAAAAGAGGTGTGATAAAACCATTTAATGGTTGTTAATCTGAATAAATAGGTTTTAAATCATAAAGTGGCACTTAATTGACCTGCAATAACTGGCTTGTTAAATCTAAATTAAATCATTATCTGAAGCACTTAAAAAAAAAGTAGAGTTCTTAAAGATTTGCAGAAAAAAATCAGTTAAGTGTGAAACTGAACCAATTGTTGAAGAAGCCTCTAGGTCTTTTAAATAGGGCTCCAACTTCACTGTGTGTGGAGGGAGGCGTCCCCCCCCAGCACATCCAACAACATATCCAATAATTTAACTCAATTCTGACACTATCTATCTGGAAGATAATAATTGGTTTCACAGGTTAAAGGTGACACCAGTCACTAGCCCAGATTGTTACCTGTACTTCCCACCCACTGGCTATAAATCCAAAGTTCAACTAATGTGCCGGAGCAGCTCACAGAACTCAGAGAAACATTTTACTTACTGGATCACGGGTTTACTATAAAAGGAGATTAACTCAGGAACAGCCAGATGGAAGAGATGCATAGGGTAAGGCATGGGAAGAGGTCTCCGAGCTTCTCAAAGGGCACCATTTTCCACAAATATCCACTTGTTCACCAACCTAAAAGTTCTCTGAGCCCTGTCCTTCTGAGTCTTTAAGGAGGCTTAATTACATAGGCATGATTGATTAAATCACTGCCATTGGCAATTGATTCAACCTCCTGCCCCTCTCCTCTCCCAAGCCTGGAGGTGGGAGTAGGAAGGAGGTTGTTACTGAAAGTTCTGACCCTCTAAATCACCAGGTTGCTTCCCCTGGCAACCAGCCCCCATTCCGAGGTAGGGTCAAAAAGTCGCTTATTAACATAATAAAAGACACCTTAATGGTTCTCATCACTGAGGAAACTGCAAGGGTTTTTAGAAGCTCAGTGCTCGGAACTGGTACTAAGACCAAACATGTATTTGTTATTATAAATCACAATATCACACCATTGCATTACTCACATGTCCAGTGTGGTTAAAGGCTTACTGAACACTTACTCTGTCCAGGTACTGTGCTAGATGCTGGAAACACGGTGGTGAGACAAGAAGACAAAGCGTTGAGCTTTTTGGGCCTTATAGCCTAGCTATTGGCACTGTCCAATAGAAAGAGAACATGAGCCACGTCCATAACTTTAATTTTCTACTGGCCATGTTAAAGATGTAAAAAGAAATCATTGGGATTCATTTTAATAATATATTTCATTTACCTGGATATATCCCAAATATAATCACATGTTACAACATAG
Organism: Martes martes; assembly: GCF_963455335.1. Taxonomy (NCBI): domain Eukaryota; kingdom Metazoa; phylum Chordata; class Mammalia; order Carnivora; family Mustelidae; genus Martes; species Martes martes. Next base: position 78,760,609 of record NC_137901.1, read on the forward strand.
TGAAGTATAAATGAGATCTCTTACATTCTTTTATTCATACTGCCTTTGAAACCCAGTGTGCAATTTACATTCAAGACACATCTCCATTGAGACTAGCTGCATCTCATGTCTTCAATTGCCACACATGACTAGTGGCCACCGTATTGGCCAGTGCAGGTTTAGCTGTACCATCATTTCATTTTTGTTTTTCCTTTTTCATTCTACTTTCCCTAACATTCTCAGTATGTCTTCTGGATCCGACTTTATGGTTAGAATTAATATGGAAAACAGCCTGCACATGAGAAAGTACATATCACCAATCGTATCACCAATTTATAATTTATAAATTATAAATTTATAATAATTTATATAAGCATCATCACACAATATACTCATTAAATTGCCCCATATTTGGCATCTTGTTCAGCTGTTGCATTTTTGGTACCAGGCACTGTAGGCGTCCAAAAAATATTTATGGAATGAGTGCTAACCTTGTAAGTGCTGTGAGTTTCTAGATGGCAGGAGTCCTGGCTGGAAGGGGCTGCGAAGACTTCTTGAAGGACTCATTTATTCATTCAACAAATACTTATTGAGCAACTACTCTGATGGGTTTGGAGTGGGCCTAGACACATCCATAGGACTAGAACAATTAAAGTCTTATCACTTGGTTGGTTCCCCATGTTGATCCAACCATTGCTTCACAGACTTCAGACTTTTTACCACCTTAACAATTTGCAAAAACACCACAGGCACTATGACAGTATTTCTTTAAACTGACTCACCTCTTCTTAGTAAGACTCTAACTTACAAATTCTAGCATATAACAAAACAAAACAAAACAAAAAAAAACCTCTATTCCCTGCCATTCTTAGAAGGTAAATGCAAAAGAAAATAAATAAATAAATAGAATGTACCCAATGCTACTAAATTCTCTGTAGGTAGAGTTGCCCCCTGGAGACTCTCAGGCTACGCCCTGCTTTCTTTTCTTGTTCAAAGGTAGACTAGCCAATGTTAGAGTGGTGTTAGAAACATCCTAGCACTGTGCTTATACTTTCTCGCCTCTATAATCAGTAGGCAAGTTATTCGAAAAGAGAATATGTGATTCGACTGTATGTAGCATTCAGTGATATCTAAAGTCATCCTGTGTAGGGGCGCCTGGGTGGCTCAGTGGGTTAAAGCCTCTACCTTCGGCTCAGGTCATGATCTCAGGGTCCTGGGATCGAGCCCCGCATCATGCTCTCTGCTCAGCGGGGAGCCTGCTTCCCCCTCTCTCTCTGCCTGCCTCTCTGCCTACTTGTGATCTCTGTCTGTCAAATAAATAAATAAAATCTAAAAAAAAAAAAATGTCATCCTGTGCATAACCAGGGGTATACTTACCATACTTTGATCAAAGAACACGAGTGGCTTCCAGAAGGAGACAAAGCAGGGGGCCTGTTTTGTAAGTGAGCAGGAACACCACACTTGCCTCTAAACCACACTCTCAAAGACACCATGACCTTCAAGGCACATCTTGTTTTCAAAGCAAGCACTCTCTTCTTCCTCTGCAGTTGGAGGGTACCCCAATGTTCACGCCTCGGAATGTCCATAAACTATATTCCTAATGTGAAGTCTGGCTAGAATTCATTTTAAAGGGAAGCAGTATAGTGCGATGGTTTAGAGCCCAGGCTCTGGAGTCAGACAAACCCAGATTAGCATCAGACTCTGCCATTCTGTATCTCTATGATGGCTTCAAGTGACTTTGCTAAACCCATCCTCTTTGCATATAAAATGGGAATAATAGCCCTTGCTCATAGAATTATCATGAGGATTAAATAAGACAATATACATAAAGTACTTTGCACAGTCCTGACACTTAAAAAACACTCCATAAGTGTTTCTTATTGTAGTTGCTGTCGTTACTCTGATGGAAATCCTTCTGTACCAACTAGGGTTCAACCGGAGAAGCAAAACCACTATGAGATGACAGATAAATTTTCATATTATTTTAAAAATATGCAGATATATTTTAAATATACATAATAATATGTACTTTGCATGTGTAGAGATTATATATGAATATATGCAAAACAAAAGGGATTTGTTGCAAGGAATTAGCTTCATGCAAATGTGAGGGCTGATGCTGTAAGGCTATTGTCTTCATATTTCACACTGGAGCTTGAAGTCCTCAGACAGGCAGTCAGAAAGAGAAGGGGGATCTAGGAACATGCTGGAACACCATGAAGGCAGACTAAAACCCAGGGTTCCTGGTGCTTCTGATATTAGTGGCCTGAGTACTGTGAGGAAGCTGGGCCTTAGTCACAGAACTGAACACACACACCTGCACACGTGAATACACACAGCTGAACACGCACACACCTGAACACAGGATTTGGAGATGCTGAAGGTAAAGCAGTTGCTGGCCCAGCTGTTGCTACTCATGCCCCCAAGATTTCAAAAGATCCCCAGTAACATGTACGACCTCCCCTCTGCCCTCCAAATCTCCCAAGAATCTCCCTGGAGGCTCACCCAGTTTTGACACAAACAAGAAAAGGATTGTAGGGCATGTAGTTCATATCACCCAACTTGATGGACAAAGCCACCACGCCATCTAAAAACAAAAGAATTCCCACAGAGAGATTTTCACATTGGAGTGCCAAGGAATGTTACTTGCCTGGCTGCGGTACGGAATAGGGTTTTCTAAATAGTCATGCCTGATGCGAATCTTTCTGTCTCTCATATATCATTCACAAATCCATGCACTGACGTGGAAGGATCTCTGAGACCTCTTGTTAACTGAAAAGGGCTTGCCGTAAAGCAATATGCATAATAAAATCCCCCTGAGGTTAAACACACATTTGCACATGCCAAAAAAAAAACCCAAAACTGTTTAAGTGTATTTAACATATATAAGTTCATAGAAAAATGAAAGATCCAGTTGGAAGAGCATGCTACTCTTGGTCTCAGGGTTGTGAGTTCGAGCCCCAAAGTGGGTGTCAACATTACTTTCAAAAAAGAATGACAAATGAAAGATCCAGAATGATACATACAGTGCTAACAGTGTTCCCTTCTGGAGAGGGGGAGGAAATTGGCATGGTGGCAAAGGTGATATTTCCCTTTAGAATCTGTACATGTCTGATTGACCCACAAAAATTTTATTTGAACTAAGGTTGTTTTTATTCAGTTATCTGAGTCACCAAAATTTAGAGATCACAACATTTCACATAAAAATCTCCTGGTTGGCTCAGTCCATTAAGCGTCCAACTCTTGATTTGATTTCAGGTCAGGTCATGATCTTGGGGTCCCGGAATGGAGCCCAGCATTGGCCTCCATGGCTTGGCAGGGAGTCTGCTTCAGGATTCTCTCCATCTCCCTCTGTCTCCCCCTGCCCCCCACCGGCCAAAAAAATAAATAATTTTCTTTTTAATCTCCAGTTCTGGATTTTTAAAAAAAGATTTTATTTATTTGACAGAAAGAGAGAGGGAACACAAGCAGGGGGAGGGGGAGAGGGAGAAGCAGGCTTCCTGCTGAGCAGGGCGCCTCATGCAGGACTCAATCCCAGGACCCTGGGATCATGACATGATCCGAAGGCAGACGCTTAACAACTGAGCCACCCAGGGGCCTCCAGATTTTTCTTTTTTTTTTAATTGCAAGGTCTGGCAACATAGGCCCCCAGCCTTATGGCAACACTGGGCTGGAGCAAGTGACAGCAGAGACCCTGGACAGAGGACAGGTGTTCCAGGTCTCCACAGTGGCTAAAACTGGCTGCCTGGCTCATGGCCCTTCCATTTCTGGTTAAAAATAAGCCTGACTTTGCTCCTCTACTGAGCAGCCACATGCCCCTCCTTGGTCCTGGATGCAGATGTAAATCTTGCTTGACCTAAGTCAGTTGTGGTGGGCACATGTCCCTCTCCAGAAACTTGCTCAGGCTTAGACATGTGACACAGGCCCGGCCAATGGGACCTGGGGTGGGGATCCTGGGAAACCATTCCCTCACTGATTAAAAACCGAGATTTCAATCAACAGAGGAGAACATAGCCTCAAATTCATTCACTGGAATGACAATGTGGGAATATGGGGAAAACAACTCCTTGGTGACACTGAGATGCCAAATTAGCCACTCTGGCACCATCTCCCTCCTGACTTCTGGAGATGCAACATAATATTTTCCTAATATTTGAACCACTTCTGGTAGGGCTTTCTCAATGGCCAAAGTATTCTAACTGATACTGACCTAGTCCCAACCCTGCAGGCTTACAACTCACTGGTCCCCAAATGTGCCACCCACATCCTCATCTTTATGTTCTTAATCTGCCCCAAGCATCCTCCCTCCACTCCCCCATCCTTACATTCCTGGCTGGCAAATTCTTACTCACTCCTGAAGGTCCAGGTTAAGTATCACTTTTTTTCCCACAGTTTCTTCAATCTCCAGCTCCGGGCCAACATTCCTGTGTTCCCATAAAATCTCCATTCCAGCACTGTCTTTCCTGAACTTTGTGAGTCTATCCCATGCAAGAACTATGCTCCTAGTTTTTAGTTCCTAGATTTCTGGGAATCTTTGAATTCCCAGCAAAGGTTGGCAGAACTGAATCAACATCTTGGGCATTGACCATGACCTCCAGCCTCACTCAGCTATTCATTCATCCCAATAAAGACTTCCTGTGCATTTAGTACTCTGCGTTGGGCATTGCACTAGGCACTAGGGTTATAATGGGAAATAAGACAACTGGCCAAGCCTTCACGAAACTCAATCCTTAGTGGGAAAGAGAGACAAATAAAAATATCATGTGATATATGCTATGAAGATCTAGACTCATACCCAGAAGTGGGCCTGTTGGATCGCAAGGTAGATCTATTTTTTTATTTTTTGAGGAACCTCCATACTGTTTTCCACAGGGGCTGCACCAATGTACATTCCATATCAACATTGTACAAAAAAAAGTTCCCTTTTCTTCACGTGCTCCCCAATACTTGTCATCTTTAGTCTTTTTAATCAGAGATATCCTAACCGGTATGAGGTGGTATCTCATTGTGGTTTTGACTTGCATTTCACCAATGATTGGTGATGGTGAACACTTTTTCATATACCTGTTGGCCATATGTAGGTCTTCTTTTGAGAAACATCTATTCAGGTCCTCTGTCCATTTTTTCATCAGCTTACTTGTTTTTTTTTGCTAGTGAGTTGTAGGAGTTCCTCATATTTGTTGGAGTATGAACCCCTTAACAGATATATTGTTTGCAAATATTTTCTCCCATTCCACAGGTTGCCTTTTCAAGCTGCTGACTGTCTCCTTTGCCAACCAGGTTCTTTCTAGCTTGATGCAATCTCCATTGTCTATTTGGCTTTTGTTGCCTGTGCCTTTGTTGTGTGCCTTTCTTTTGGTGTCAAATCCAAAATATCTAGTGCCTAGACATTAGCTTGATTATGGTGATTATTTCACACCATATATATGCCAAAACATCAAGTCATACATCTTAAATAGATAAAATTTATATGTGTCAATTACACCTCAATAAAGCCCAGTAGGGCTACCTAGGTGGACGGTGAGTGCAAAGAAGAGATGCTGAACCCAAGCATGAGAAGGCAGGAGATTCCTCCTAGAGGGGTACTATCCAAGATAATACCCAAAGGTTGAGTAAAAGAAGCTTCGAGAGTCCTCCAGGTAGGTGGAAGAGCATATGTAGAAGCACAGGGGTGAGAGAGAGCAAGGAAGCTTTAAAAAGTTCAGCCTAGGGGCACCTGGGTGGCTCAGTGGGTTAGGCCGCTGCCTTAGGCTCGGGTCATGATCTCGGGGTCCTGGGATTGAGTCCCATATCGGGCTCTCTGCTCGGCGGGAAGCCTGCTTCCCTCCCTCTCTCTCTTTGCCTGCCTCTCTGCTTACTTGTGATCTCTCTCTGTCAAATAAATAAATAAATCTTTAAAAAAAAAAAAAAAAAAAGTTCAGCCTAGCCAGAGTGAAAAGGCAGCTGGGAAGACAGGTGGAAGGTCCTATTGTAAAGCATGTGGCAAAGCCATAGTAAAGCATTTGGTATTCATCCTAAAGGCAAGGGGAGACATTAAAAGTTTTAGGCAGGAGAGTGGCACTCTCTAACTTGGTGTGGAGATACGGTTTGGTTGGACTGGAGGTAGGAATCCTAGTTAGATGGAAGAGGATGGTGGTGAAGTTATTAGAAGGTGAACAGAACAGAACAGAGCAGAAGCACATCCATCAGAACCTAGAACACTACACAGCTGCAAATCACTTCCCCAACCTGGGAACACACACACACACACACACACACACACACACACTCTGCTGCTATTCAAGGAAAGTCTGAAGAATCTTAGCACATGTTGTGTGAGGTGACAACAGACAAAATTACTTGATCAAATAAGTATTGGAAATTCAAGGTTAACCAAAGCTAAACATAGGTCTTTATTGTAGGCCATCTCAGAAGCTATAATATGATACTGTGAATTTGCTAAAAAGAAAATATAATAGGTGATGTTTTTCAAATTTAGTTGAGTATCGACTTCTTCAGTCTTTCCCATCTCAGAGATAGGACCTTAATTCATTCAGGTCAAAAGGGCAGGGAGGGTCAACCTTGATTCCTCTCTCTTATTCTCACCCCACACAGTGAGTTAATCAGCAAGTCCTATAGGTTCAACTTTTTAAATAAATGACAAATGCAACCACTTATAATCACCTCCATTGCTACCCCCTGGTACAAATCACTACTATTTCTCACCTGGATTGTTTCCACACCTCCTAACTCCAGGCTTCCACTCCTCCCTATAGTCTGCTCCGGCAACAGGATCATCCAGAGTGATCCTTAGGAAATGTAAGTTGGATTGTGTCACTTCCCTGCTCAAAAACCCCTATGGCTTCCTATCTCAGGCAGAGTAACATTCAAATGCCTTATCATGACCACAGGGCACTGAGTGATCTGGCCCCCTGTCCACCCCGCGCCTTCTCCCCCACTTCGTCCACTCTGAGCCACACTCTGTCCTACCTTTCCTTAAATCCACCAAGTCATTCAGATCTCATGGTTCCACACTTACTGTCCCCTCTGCTAACCACACTATTCCTCAAGATTGACATAGGACTCACTTTTTCTCACCATTCAGGTCACCATGGATAAAGGCACTCTACCTCATTTTATAATACATCTCCGTCCGCTAGAACAGGACCAGGCACATGGCAGGAGCTCAAAAAGCACTGGATGAATGCATGAATTTATATTTGAATAGCACGGCACCAAATGACTCACCATTCAGGAGCACACTGGGCTGGATGAACGTGATAAAATTTCTTTCCTCGTACTGCTTTTCAGATGAGGAAAAAAAAAAAAAACAAAACAAAACCCAGTCGCCATCCTTCCTTTTGGTGTGCTGAAACTATTTTCTCACATCAGCTTCAGTTCATTTTACAGGGAGAAAAAAAGCACAGCCCACCTTCTGCTGGTTAATTCAAAGCTCAAATATTGGCGGACAAATGATGGATGGAACACAACAGCCCTTGTCTGTCCTGTGTCTCTGGCACAGACCTCAAAAAATATTGGAGAGGAGGAGGAAGGGAGGAAGAATGGATCTACCAGGTCAAAGAATCTTGCTCCTAAACGCCTGGAAAGCCCACTCCTTGGCCCTAACTGCCGCATGACAACGCTCAATATTCTCCAGGTGCCTTTAAGAGTCCAGCACTGTGCTAAGCCCAGAGGAACATGGATGAAGACAAAGACAGGATCCTCAAGGAACACACCTGCTGGATCCTGCAAAACCCAGAGGCTGGAATGGAAATTCAAGTCCTGACAGAATCTAATCCCAGTCCAAGCACACTCATGTCTCCTCTGTGGATGATCTCTTGCTAGTTCAGGGGCCTTGGGAAGACGACATACTTTTTGACTCAGTTGGTTCGTCTATAAAAGAGGGTATTATGGGGGTGCCTGGGTGGCTCAGTTGATTAAGCGTCTGCTTTTGGCCCATGTCATGGGTCCTGGAATCGAGCCCCATGGTCCTGGAATCGAGCCCCATGTCGGGCTCCCTGCTCAGTGGGAAGCCTGCTTCTCCCTTTGCCTGCCACTCCTCCTCCTTGTGCTCTCTCTCTCTTTCTCAAATAAATAAATAAAATCTTAAAATAAAAAAAAGGAGGGCTATTATTAATCCCTGCTTCAAAGAGTCATTACAAGAATTTAGACACACACACATACCAATGTGCTCAGCACAGAGTCTGGTACATACTAAGCACCAAAATGGTCAGCTATCAATGCCCTTCCCCTAACACCCCAAGTCTCAGTTTCCACATCTTTAACATGGTGGGGGTGGGGCCGGAGGAGAGGGTGGTTCTTGATGCGTTTTTTTGAAGATTACACAAGTAGTTCTGTCTTTGCAGCATCTTAGAATCACCTGGAGATGAGTCAAAGCTACTGACAGTAAGGCTCTCCCCTGAAAGGTCACTCCCAATTACATCATAGTCTCTGAGGGTGCATCAGTATTTTTTAGTTCCTTAGGTGATTCCAAAGAGGAAATGAATTTGTAAGCACATAGTAGATGTTCAATAAATGCTCCTTCCTTCTAGCCCTCAAATGACTCAGGGGAAACGAGTCCCTTATAGGGTCTGAAATCTTCACCACTTTTACGATTACATGAACAGAAATGACGAAGCTATTGGAAATCAAAGATCTAACTTCACAGACCCAAGAGGTTATTCAAATTGTATACAAATCATCAGTTAGTTATGCAAGTGCTCTTGTGGGCCTTTAGCCATTTTATAGGGCCCAGATGAGGCCCCAGGAAGACTTCCATTGGACATAGCCACATGAGATGATAGCTACAAAGAAAGAAAGTTACTGTCTCAACAACAGATGTTCCCCAAACAAGGCAGCTCACCTGAGCATGACGAAAATGGAGAGACTCTGCGAAGAGGAAAAAGGGTTTATTTGGGCTCTAATAAAAGAGTCGCTGATCTTTATCTAGAGTTTAATTATCCCAAAACTAGGCCCTACCTCTTCTTGTTTCAAGAAACACATCTGAAAGGCCTGGTGCAGGGGGACAGTAAATTATTAATAGCAATCACATAAGGTGTTTTTACCTTGCTTTTATCTGTGGCTTTGGAGGCACTTTATAAATATTAGCTAATTAAGCCACCCAACAGCTTTGCAAGGAATATATTATTATCCCTATCCTTCAGATGGATGAAACCACCTTTATTAGAAGACAGTGCTAATCCATTATCCCAGGATTGGCCACGCAGTTGTAGCTGAATTGATGACTGCATTAAGAAGGCAAGACTTCCTTGCTCTCTGCATTCATTCATTTGTGTAGTCATTCATTCATTCATTCATTCATTCATTCATGTAGTCATTCATTCAGCAGCCATTTCTTGAGGGCCTACTATGGGCTCTGGGCTTGCTGGGGAAATGCCTGACTCTGAGGACAAAAATTGGGTCTTAGTCCTAGCTGCATACTTAGGGCCTTCAACAGTGCCTGGCACATAGAAAGTGCTCACTGCACGTTGATTTTAAGACAAAACAAACATACATGAGTGAGACACAATCCCCAGTAAACACACAGAGCCTGTGAGGTGGGCAGGAGGAGACCCCTGCTTCAGGTCTCACTCCCCTGCCTTTATAACAATCACTGCTAGTTACCGTATGCCAGGCCCTATGCTAAGTGCTTTAGGCCCACTAACTCATTTCACCCTAAAATCAACCCTAAGAAGCTGGGAACAGGATCTCCATTGGAGAGAGGAGGAAGCTGAGCCTTGAAGAGGTATTAATAGAAGACTGCTGGAGTCTAGCTGCACCCCTGTGGGAGTCCCAGCTCTGCCCCTCACTAGTTCAGGACGTGGGGCACACTTCATCATCTGTCTTTTTTTTTTTTTTTTAAGATTTTATTTATTTATTTGACAGAGAGAGATAACAAGTAGGCAGAGACACAGGCGGGGGCGGGGGGAGCAGGCTCCCTGCCGAGCAGAGAGCCCGATGCGGGGCTCGATCCCAAGACCCTGAGATCATGACCCGATCCAAAGGCAGAGGCTTAACCCACTGAGCCACCCAGGCGCCCTTCATCATTTGCCTTAAGCCTCAGCTCCTCATCCGTGAGAAGACCTGCCCTAAGAGAGTCATTTGAGGGTTAAATGAGATCATGTAGGGCCAGCACTAGGAGCAGGATCCAGCCTCCACCGAGCGCAGAATAAATGTCACCACAGCATCTACTCAAGGCCACGCCTGGGGGTGAAACCAACATTCAAGCCCAGGTCTGCTAGCTACTGGGATCGTCCAATGGCAGTCTGCTGCTCGGCGGCTTCTCCCCGTGGCCAATGACCCCATATCCCAGGATCGTCCGTAATAGCCCATCCTCCTGTAGCCTGCCGTCTTCTCCTCGGGCCTGCCTGCTCTGCCCGTCTTGTTCTCCCGAACCCAGCTCTGTCACCAGGATCATTCAGACATTACCACCAGTTTCCCCTCAGCAAATGAGGCATTCACAATCTGCCAAGCCGCCACCCTCCTACCGAACTCACCGTGCCCATGAAAACGGGGATCTGGGTTCAAAAACGGAACCCCTCTACTTCTTTGCTGGGGGGCATTATGACACCTATTTCTCAGGGTTGTTTTGAGGAGTAAATGCAATTCATGAACATGGCTTAGCAAAGTGGTGGGCACAGAGAAGCACTCGATGAGTGTGAATTTGTAATGCCAGTCCTCAATTAGTTGTTCTAAACCAGGGGTGATTTTTCTCCCTAGGTCATGTTGCCTGATTTGGTGGTGGGGGTGTGGGGTGGAGGTAGAACAGGATACCCAGTATAAGCAATAATAATTGGGGGTGGGGCAGAAGGAGACAGAAGAAAGAATGTTAAGCAGACTCCCTGCTGAGTGCAGAGCCTGATGAGGGACTTGATCTCATGACCCTGAGATCACAACCTGAACCAAAATCAAGTCAGATGTTTAACCAACTCAGCTACCCAGGTGCCCCAGCAATAATAATCTTTTAACATAAGTATGTCCCATGCAATATTTGGGATATACTTATACTAAACCTTATTGTTTATCTGAAATTCATATTTAACTGGGGTCCTGTGTTTTATCTTACACCCTTACCCCCAGAAAACTTTAAGCAATGTCTGGAGCTACAACCGGCACCTAATGGGCAGAGGCTAAGAATGCTATTCAACATCCCTCAAGGCACAAAAAAGCCCCCCAGGGTTTTTCTAACCCAAATGTTAACAGTGCTGAGATTAAAAAGCCCTGCAATAAGCAATATCATCATAATAATATTCAAGGGGAAAGGGCTGAATGGGCAGGGCCTTATATCCCTATAATGGGTTGAATCTGGCCCCCAAAAAGATATGCCCAAGTCCTAGCCCCTTATACCTGTGAATTTATTTGGAAAGTAGGGTCTTTGCAGAAATAATTGAGTTAACGATCTCTAGATGAGATCATCCTACATTTACAGTGAGCCCTAAGTCCAATGACTGGTATTCTTACACGAGAAAGGAGAAGGGGGGCGCCTGGGTAGCTCAGTCGATTAAGCGTCTGGCACTCTTGGTTTCAGCTCAGGCGGTGACCTCGGGGTCCTGGGACTGAGCCCCAAGTCTGGCTCCCGTGCTCAGCGGGGAGTCTGCTCGAGATTCTCTTCCCTACCCTCTGCCCTTCGCCCACACACGTGCATGTATATGCGCTCGCATGCTCTCTCTCTCTCAAATAAATAAATATTTTTTAAAAAGAGAGAGAGAAAGGAGGAGGAAATACGAGGCACAGAGAGAAGGCCATGTGAAGGCAGAGGCAGACAGGGCAATATGGAAGCCCCACACTGAATGCATGCCAAGGGTTGCCAGTGGTTATCAAGAGCTAGAAGAGAGGCACAGAATATACTCTCCCTCAGAGCCTCCAGAGAGAACAAAGCCTACAGACACCTTGGTTTCAGACTTCTGGTCTTCAGAACGGTGCAAAAATAAATTCCTGTGGTTTTAAGTCACCGAGTTTTAAATAATTTGTTATGGAAGCCCCAGGAAACTAAAACAACCCCCTACAAATTTAAACTCAAGCACCCCCCTTCCTTTTCTTTTTCTTTCTTTTTAAAATTTTTAATTATTACGGAATGCCTCAAGCCTATTAAAAAAAAAAAAAAAAGGAGAGGCTAATATAATGAGCACCAAGGACTCATCGCCCATCTTGGGAAATGAAGCTTTACATAGACTAATGAAGCCCCAAAGGCAGCCCCATCCCTGCCCGCCTCTCTCCCCCAAGAGGCAATCACTCTCCTGAATTTGGTGTTAATCATTCCCTTATGAGCTTTTATACCTTTACTACATATGTATGAATTCCTAAGTAACAAATAGAATTCTTTTGCCTATTTCTAAACTGCATAAAAATGGTATCCGAGAACCTGTGTCCTTCCTCAGTTTGTATTGTTACTGGACTTTTGGTTTTGAGATACGTGCTGATGCGTGTGGTTCAAATCCACTTGCGTTCATGGTTCCACTCTATACATATTATCACAAATGTCCTGATACAGTCTCCTGTGGATAGAACTTTCGGGTTGTTTTGTTTTGTTTCCAATTTTTTGTGGTTGTTATTACAAACAATGCATCAGCGAGCCTTCCTATTTCCTGGTCTGCGTGTGTAAGAATTTCTCTAGGGTTCTGTTTCTCAAAGTGTGGCGTGAGACTGGCTAGTGAATAATGAAATCATTCAGTGGCTTTGTGGTCAATGCTGTGTGTTTTTTGTGTTTTTTTGTTGACAAAAGAAAAGCGAAAAGACTAGGAGTGCATCATATAGCAAGAGTGAGTATTGCTTCATAAAACTTTTGTTTCAATTATAGATAAGTGCATTGTGGGTTGCCATCTAGAATTTATTTCTTACTGGCAGTCAGAGCCCAAAGAAATTTAGGAAACAGTTCCCTCGGGCCTTGCTAGTCAAACTGTGGTCCAAGCATCACCGGGGAGCTAGCCAGAAATACAGAATCTCGGGCCTCTACAGGACCCACTGAGTCAGAATCTGCATTTTAATAAGGTCCCCAGTGTTCCAACTGCCCAATGAAGCTGGAGAACTGGTTCTCTAGGGAATATACCAACAAGTGGAATTGTTGGGTCACGGAATGTGCCCATGTTTATTGACTTTACTAAATATTGCAAAAATGCTATCCAGAGTGTTTACGCTAAGGCTCTCCTTGACAGATCCACTCTCCATGTTAGAGCTCATAGTAAGATTCCATTTGACCGAAGGATCCTGCAGCCCCAATTTTTATTTTCATTTTTTTAAATCACAGTCCTGGGAGCCTGGGTGGCTCAGTTGGTGAAGCGTCTGCCTTCAGCTCAGGTCATGATCTCAGGGTCCTGGGATCGAGCCCCGCATCAGGCTCTCTGCTCGGCGGGCAGCCTGCTTCCCCCTTTCCCTCTGCACCTCCCTCCGCTTATGTTCTCTCTCTCTCTCTCTCCAATAAATAAAACCTTAAAAAAAAAAAAAAAAAACCCTCAGCCTTCCTTTCCTGTTTTCTTGCGACTCCCTCCTTCTCCATCCCTCCTGGCTTTCTCTGGGGAGTGAGGGAAGCCTGGTATAAACAAAGCCCCCTTCTGGGAGAAGTGGGGGGCTTCACCCAGAGAGGGAGCAAGGACAGCTACTCTCAGGGATCCACCTGAGATGTTGAAACACCTCGTCCTGGAGAGAGACCAGCCCCAGGAGAAGGTAAGAGGCTGGCTCTCCGGCAGCTCCTGGTTTTCCTCAGGCTAAAAGAGCCACAGCCCTTTTCAGTGAAGCTGACATTGTTTCCTGGCTACAGCAGCCCTACTCCTGGATGCAAAGTTTAATTTGATTTTTTCACTCGAGTAACCAAAGCATTTCCGATGCATTGCTTTTCATGAGGTCCTGGCACTGCATCAGCTGAGCCATTTCCTTGGGCCTCCCCTCTCTGCTCTGGGTTGAATTTTTCTTTTCCTGGTGCCTGGCTTACTTCCTTATGCAGTATTCCCTTCCTTATGCAGAGTCGATGCACTAATACGCCCCCGCCACCACCTGCTGGGAGTCTACCGTGGGCCCAGTGTGTGCTGAGGGCTTCCGCACACCGCAGACAGACACTACTGTCCCCATTTCATGGCTGAGGTCATCATTCCGAGATGCACACTGTCACATTGAGGAAATGGGAATAGGTCCACCAGGGTAGTCCACCACCAGCCACAGTGATTGGTTCAGAAATTAAGGTAAGACCCAAGTTGGTCCAATGAGACACCATTATGGTATGAACCACTGGAAAAGAGACCCACTCTTCCCAGTGGGTTTGCTGAGCTGGTGACTGGCACCCACATCACTGCTGGAGGCCAACTTGCCATCACTGAATGGCAGAGAACACAGGAGCTGTCTGACAGCAAAGCCAGCATGGAAGAAGGCACAGTGCAATGATGGAAAGAGACTGGTGACATTTAAACTCCTGGACCCAGCTATGCCTAATTCCCCTCAACTCTGCCATTTTGTGAGCCAAAGTCTCTTTTCCCCTTGAGCCAGACTGGCCTGGGTTTCTATTACTCGCAACCAGGAGAGTCCTGATTGCCAGTTCCTATGGCTACTGGATGTTATGACAGGATATCATGCTGTGGGGCACTTAGCACAGAGCCTGGCACATAGCAACTGCTCAATAAACGACTCTCTGTGTCATTCCCAGCCTGAACCAGCTCATCACCATCAAAGTAATTAGCAGAGCAGCGGCCGTGACCCTGCGGATGGAGCTGCTGACTTGGCCTGGCACATCTACTTACTTCTCCCTCACTGCCTCTCGGCTCCCTCTGCAGAAAGCTCCAGTGCCAGATGGCTTGGGGAAGAAGGTGACAGCTGAAAGCTGGTGCAGTGAGGGAGTAGCTGCTTCTGATACACAGAGAGGTCTTTGGAGGGGTGAGAGGTAGGTAGGAAGGAGACAGCGAAAGGCTAAGTGAGCCCAAGGGACTTCTGAACCTCCAGACCTTCAGCTGCCGGAGGTTGAGCCTTGGCATGGGCAGGTACCCCAGGCTCCCTGGGCCCAGCGACCTCATGCCAACCTCGTCCATCAAGCGGGGGACTGAGACAACCTCTCTGGCTTCTCTGCTTCCTGTGTCCTTTGCTGAATCAGATCCTTGCTCATTTCTGCCCAGTGAGTTCAGGGCATGTTGCTGAGGACGGTAAGGGACACTGTGAGGATGGCTACTGTCGCTGACAGTGTGCCGGAAAGACAGCAGAGCCGCAGGGCTGCTTCTTGGCTTCTCCTTCTTGACACGGACCAGGGTAAGAAAACTTCTCATCTGCCCCATCTTCTCACCGACACCCATTCCTGCCCTCCCTCCCCTCCTCCACTCTTCCTTCATCTCCTCCCATGACAGACAGCTTAGACTGTCCCCACGATAGTGGACACCAGACCCCCTTAATCCCTTTCACATCCCCAAGCTTCTGTGTGCATTGCTGCCAGAGCCTCACACCTGTAACCTTCTTCAGAACACTGTCCTGAAGTACCGGAGCTCTGTCCCCCATTGGGAGACCCAGGAGTCCCTGTGACTTCATACACCCAAGGAAGCCCCATTGCCAGTGACCGATTCATAGGTGCATACGGCCAGTTCCTGTGTCTTGAGGCAGGACATATTCTTTTTTTTTTTTTTTTAAGATTTTATTTATTGGAGAGAGAGAGAGAGCATGAGCAGAGTGAAGGGCAGAGGGAGCAGCAGGGTCTCTGCCAAGCAGGGAGCTCAATGCAGGGCTTGATCCCAGGACTCTGGGATCATGACCCGAGCAGAAGGCAGACACTTAACCGACTAAGCCAACCAGATGCCCCAAGGTAGGACATATTCTTGAGGTGTAAGTTACACTCCAGAACTCCTCACGGGATCTGACTGAGGCTAGAACTTCACCCTAAATGACACCCTCACTAGACTCCCTCACCTTTCCTTAGCCTGATGCCCCTGCTCCCTTACCAGTTTCTCCCATATGTATTTCCTAATCAATTACTTGCACACAAATCCTCTTTTTGGGTCTGCTCCTGGGAGAACCCAGCCTAACACACCTGTCCAACATCCATTTCCTTAGACGAATTGCCCTCTCCCACTCTTAGTCCCTGTGGTTTGTCTAGAGCTGATGACCCCACTCCCTCAGCATGACCAAGGGACGTGCCCCAGACCTGGACAATCAACTTACTTTGTCCGCCATGACCTCAGTGATTGGTTCAGGATGGGACATGACCCAAGTTGATACACTAGGACTCAAGGCCATGGGCTCTGCTATAGCTATAAGGAAAAAGGAGATCTTGTTCCATTGGGCTTATGGGTAGCATATAAATCTTGAACTACAGGGGATCAACTTGCCACCAGGAGGGGAGAAACTTCCTGGGAGCCAGGCCACCATGAATGAAAGCAGAGCTGAGAGTGTCTGGAATGGAACGTGGGCATACATCATAACAGCACCTGAATCCAGCTATAGACCTAACCCATGTATTTTAAGTTTTTTGATGCTGCAGAATCTCAATCAGCATCCTTCAACATCAGTAATAACATCTATTTACTGGGCACTATGTCAGGTGTCAGGCACTATGCTAAATGCTTTCTACAAATCATTTTTAAACCTCACAAGAACGCTGTATACATTATCATTTCCCATTTACAGAAGCAGAAACTGAAGTCCAGAGAGGTGAATCAGCTGTCCCAAAGTCACACAACTGTCATGTGGCAGAGCTGGGACTTGAATCCAGTTCCCCACAGCCCCTCTACCAAGTAAGTGCTCAATCACTATTTTTTGGTTTGAATAAACTTAGCTTTCCAACCTCCCCAAAACAGCCCATGTGTGGCACATGGATGTAGTAAGTTTGGCTGCCCAACAGCAGAGGTCATCACGGTCATAAAACCATGCCCATAACATTGAACGAGGCACATCTTTCTGTCCCAAAAGCACGTCCCCCAAAAGGGCCTGCATGTCCACCCTGGAAGTTGAGCCTCTCCTTGACTCTCAAATGCTGTTGGCTCCCCACATAACTCCTTTGAAATAAGGATCATTATGTCCCCATTCTTCAGATGAGGACACTGGGGCTCAGGGAGATGAAGTCACTTGTTCCAGATCATGCACGGGCATTAGCGGACATCAAGACCCTGGGGAAAAGAGACTCAGTAGGACAGTATCTCCTCCTATTCATGCTCAAAGAAAAGGGAACTGTAAATGCTTGCTGCATGTGTGAATGAATGAGGGAGGGAGGGAAGGAAGGAGGAAGGGAGTGAGTGAATGAGGATGGAAGAAGAAAACAAACATGTGCTTTCCTACATTCAATATTTTTAAGAAGGTGAGAGATGATCGTGACTGATGAGAAATAATCCTTCCAACCTACAGCTTCCTCACTTGAAGCTCTAAGAAAAGGGCCAGGGGCTGGCTTGTGGGAGCCAAGAGAATTAAGATCTGGCGGTGCCTTTATCTCCACAACATCCCACTTAATGATGTAATGGAAAAACCAAAGGCCTTGGAAGTAAATCTGGGGTTAAATCCATAATCTGCCAATTATTTGCTGTGTGACCTTGAGCAAATCACTTGGCCTCTCTGATCCATTTCTCTCATCCATAAAAATAGACAATTCGCAGATGCGCTCCCCAGGGTTGATAAGATAAGCTGCATACAGGAGGCATTCACTAAACACCAACATCCCCTTTAGCATTTTCCTTACTCTGCTGGGAATATAAGTCAGCAATGACTAGAACCCTTTCCAGACGAAAAGAACTGAAATATTGCCAAAGCTGTTTCACGTAATAGCCTCCAGCTGCCTCCCTGGGGAACTGGCAGCTTAAATGGGACACTACCTATGAAACGCTTTGAGGGACTTGGAAGAAAAGGGGCGAGAGATCCGGAGGGTTATTATTACACACAGAAACTAGAGAGCCGGAGCCCACACACGCCTCTCTTATAATCAAACTGACACTGAGGTTTACAGTGCATTGAACACTGCGTTCCAGTCCGGGGAGCTAAAAATGGAAATCTGTGAAAACAGCAGCTGGGTTAAAAAGAGAGCAGGTCTGGTGTGCGATTAGCGGGCTCCCGCAGGCCAAGAGCAAAAAGAGCGCCAGGCCCTCACCATTGGGGCTGAGGCAGCAGTGGGCCTCCTGAAGCCTGGGACACATGCTCCACCTGCCACAGACCTCTGGATGGGCCCAAGATCCTTGCAGGACTCATAAACAGCTAAGCCAGGGCTGCAGCCTACCCTTGTGTAAGATACTTCACCGCGCTGAGCCTCGGTTTTCCCATCTGCAAAGTGGAGATATTCTGAGGCTTGTTATGAGGGTTTAATTAGATCACAAGTGAAGGTGCTTCACAGAGTGCCTTGTGCATAGGAAGCTTCAACAGATGTGACCTTATACTGCTGTGGGCCTTGTTCATCTTCTTAGCCCCACCTGGGTTGGTCCCTCCCCCCACCATCCTACAAGCCCAAGTTCAAATTCCGTGTTCTAATAAAACCATACATGTGCTGGGAGAGTCACTTATTCATTCACTGGGCACCAACCATGGACCAGAAGCTGACCCAGATCCTGAGTCTATAGCCATGAACAAAACCGACAAAAGTCCTAGCCCTCTGGAACTTCTATTTTAGTGCCTTGCCTCTAATACATTAATATAATTACAGAACAGTGAACATTTTTAAGGGTGTCCCTGTACCTTTTAGACTCAGCTCACTTACTAGGAGAATCCCAGCAACTACCCTTCATATATGCAAATCTTCTTGCAAAACAGGCCACTGAGTTGCCACAGGGCATGAGGCCCCCCAGCCCTCTCCCCGAACCACTCAATTGCTCCCTCTCCTGGAGGGAAAGGAAATCTGGCCGCCTGGAGTTGAGAAACCGGGCCACTCATAACTCACACTTCTCTCCCCACTTACCCCCAGAACACGAGCTTCTGCTAAAACAATCCTTTGTGCAAGCTTGCCTCTCTGCCTGCGTGTCCCCCATCACTCTGCACTGGGTGACATTTTGGCAGCCTGATCAGCCTCGCCCAGATCTCGCCCCAGAGGAAAGAGGCTGTTTCCAGTGTCTGGTGGTGCCTGGCACAGGTGTGTATCCTTTTTTGGAGCTGGCCTTGGGGACCTGAGGGCAGATGTTCTAAATGAACAGCACCCAACCGCCAGCAATCATCTTGGCGTTTTCCGCTCACAGCCTCAGCAGCCCCCCAGGGGAAGGGAGTCTATGCTCTGCACAGGCAGGAGGGGAGGCTAGGCGGCCCAAGATCTGCCTGCAGATGCAAAGGAGCATTAGAGACTATGAACCCCAAGCCTCTTCAAGGGGGGTACTCGTCACCCTCACCGGCAACTTAACAGAAGCCGTGCAACAGAGGACCAGCCCTCCCATCTAACACGGTGGCCGCGAACTGCGGAGTGTCATTACCCTCCATGAAACTCACTTTCCCCGTCTGCAAAGTGGAACCAAACCTTACAGCTTGCCCTGAAAGACAATGAAATACTGGTCATGGTGGCATTCTGTAGCCATCATCTGCCGACTATGTGACCAATCCTCTCTGTGCCTCAGTTTCTTCATCTGCAACATGGGTTTCATGGTAAAAACCTTCCTCAGAGTTTTGTTGTGAAGTAAGTGAATGAGGTCAGTTAGAAATGTTGGTTTTAGAGAAGGATTAAATAGGGTGATCAGGGTTCCTGGTTTGCTCTTGGGAAAATCGCTAACAAACCAGGACAAGCTGGTCACTCAAGGCTTCAATGAGTGAGAGCAATGGCTGGCACCTAGTAAGATGTGATAAGCATTAATGAACTCAGTGCATGATGCTCAAACCAATGAGCTCAGAATCTAGAAGCTCCCAGATGGTTCTAATGTGCAGCCAAGGTTCAGAACCAGAAGACAAAACCCCTCAACTCCATGGTTCTCAATCCTATCTGCAAATTGGAATCACCCAGGGTACTTCACAAATTCCCCATGCAGGGCCCCCAGCCCAGACTAAAGAAATGAGAAGCCCTGGTGTGGAGCTGGGCAGCATCATGTTTCCAAGTCCCCTGCCTGAAACCAGTGAGCCGGCAAGGATGGGGACCCCTGCTATCCCGCCCGTAGCATGCCTATCGGGTCGCTTTGGGAGGGTGTTTATATAACCAAGGATGTTATGAGCATTAAAGGAGAGAAGGCGGCAGCAAGCAAGAAGCAGTAAGGGGTGGGCTTAGGACTATTTGCTTTATCAGCTCAACGAGATCATTCAGGAGCCCAGACTCTGGAGGCTGCCTGGATTCCAATCCCAGCCCTGCCACTTTCTAAGTGTATGGGGTTGAGAAAGCGACTCTGCCTCAGTGTCCTCATTACTAAAATAAGGAGGTTAAATTCTTGCCTCATGGCGAAAGGAGAACCCCCTTACACCGTTGGTGAATGCAGGCTGGTACAGCCACTCTGGAAAAAAGCGTGGAAGTTCCCCAGAACGTTAAAAACAGAACTGCCCTATGACCCAGCAGTTGCACTACTAGGTATTTGTTCAAAGGATGCAAAACTTAGTGATTCAAAGGGAACACATGTACCCCGATGTTTACAGCAGCATCGGTCACAATATGCAAACTATGGAAAGAGCCCAGATGTCTATCAACAGATGAATGAGTAAAGAAGATGTAGTGTGTGTACATACACACACACACACACACATACATATATATACATATATGCATACACACAATGGAATATTACTGAGCCATCAAAAAATGAAATTCTGGGGTGCCTGGGTGGCTCAGTGGGTTAAAGCCTCTGCCGTCGGCTCAGGTCATGATCCCAGGGTCCTGGGATCGAGCCCCGCATCGGGCTCTCTGCTCAGCGGGAAGCCTGCTTTCTCCTTTCTCTGCCTGCTTCTCTGCTTACTTGTGATCTCTGTCAAATAAATAAATAAAATCTTTAAAAAAAAAAACATGAAATTCTGCCATTTGCAACAACGTGGATGGAACTGGAGGGTATTATGCTGAGCGAAGTCAGTCAGTCAGAGATAGACAAATACCATCTGATTTCACTCCTGTGGAATTTAAGAAACAAAACAGATGAACATAAGGGAAAGGATGGAAAAATAAGATAAAAACAGAGGGAGGCAAACCATAAGAGATTCTTAATCTAGGAAACTAACTGAGGGTGGCTGGAGGGAGAGGAGGATGGGGAGAGGGTGTAAGTGGGTAACAGGCATTACTGATGGCATGTGCAGTAATGAGCATGGGGTGTTATATGCAACTGATGAATCACTAAATTCTACCCCTGAAACTATAATACACTATGTGTTAACTAAATTGAATTTAAATAAAAATTTTTTTTTAATTCTTGCCTCGTGGGGTTGTTATGAGTTTTAAAGGAATGAAGGTGGGTGGGCACTGAAAAAGAACTGAATCAGTGAGGTAAGGCATATTATTATTCCTCATCGCATGTTAATGAACCCATTTTGCAGATGAGAAAGTTGAGGTTTAAAGGACTTGTCCAAGTTCACCTAGTTACAAAGCACTGGGGCCAGCAGCTGTCAGGTCTGGATCGCTCGCTTCTTCTCACAGCATTCTACCCCCTGGCCACACACCTTCCTCCTCCCTGGTTCCCCTGTCGATCTACTGTGTTCCTCCCACCAATCTCAAAATTTCCAGTTCTGGGCCCTGCAGCCATTGGGAGACACACAATGCTAATCATCAAAATGAATTCTAAGTTGAAGATGCAAATGGAACAGGGTCCTGGCAGCCAGGTGAGTTTTTCCTGGTGAGAGGCTTGGAGCCTGACTACCTTACCACCTTGCCCTTCCCGGTGGAGAATCCAGACCCTGTGGATTCCTGATGACCATACATGCCAGGCCTGGTGTAAGGGCTTCACACATATTACTCATTAAATCCCCGCAGCAACCCAGTAACGTAGGTCACGGTAGTATCCCCATTTCGCAGGTAAGCACACTGAGACTCACCGAGAATTAAGAGGCCCCCCTGCAAGAGCCCAGGAGCTCTGACTCTGGAGCCGTGTTCTTAACCGTATCCTGCCTCCAAAGACAGCCAAACATCAGTCCTCGTGGACAGGGAGGCAAGAATGCAAGTCAGAAAGAGAGTAAGTGCCCACTGTGTGGGGTTTTGTCTGTTTTTATTTTGTCTTTTTGTTTCCTTTGTTTTGTTTTCACTAACTCCATAAAGAAACCCTGGGGCCAAGAAGAAAAGGGACAAGAAACAGTTTTCAACACAACACAAAGAAGAGCTTTCCAATCTTCAGGACGGCCCTTAAGGTTGCCTTGGCCTTTAAAAGCATGTCGGAAAATTATTACATGTAGTTAGCCCCAGGGAGGTAGGGAGCAGTAACCCTAAAGAGCCAGCTTAAAACTTCTAAAAGCCCTGAGATCTGGGAAAATTATATAATTCAGTTTTTAAAAATCCAGAAAATAAGCATAAAGAATACCAACAAACGCTTTCTTTGAAATATCCAATTATCTGTCTCAACAACAAGAAAAATGGGAGGACCCTCCCATTCCTACCCCTTTAGACCTCTGTTTGGATAATCCAGCAGGAGGAAATGAAGACACCTCTATTTCCTATTCCACAGACGTCCCCCCTGGCTGACTCCTGGACAATGGACATGTACTAGGTTTGCAGACAAAATAATATAAAAATTATTTTAAATGGTTTCAAAGGGTACTTATGATAGGAGAATATTTATGATGTCATGATAAGTGAAAAATGGCAAACTTCACAATGTAACCTTTTTTCTTTACTTTTATTTTTATATACTCAAACATTAATAGTAGTTGGTGGGTGATAGTATTATGGGTGGTTTTTATTTTCTCCTTTATGCTTGCCAGTATTTTTTTCCCCCTACAACCCACACGCATCCACTGTGTAATAAAAAATAAAGGTGTTTTTGAAAAGGAGATGATCCTAGCCAAGAAGTGAGCTTCCCTGGCTAGATAGGTTCACGCAGAGGCAGGGAGGGAAGGAGGGTGAGCGGGTTCTGCCTAGGAACAGGTTGGAGATTGGAACTCAGAGTCCCTGCTGCTGGGATTCAGAGGTGTACAGAAGCTGAACAGCCACGCCAGTGACAGGTGTCCTGACCAAAAAATGGAACGACACGAGAGGCACTGGGAAATGAAAAAGACGTTGAGTTTGACATGATCTCACACATCCATACAACTGGAGGTTACAGACCTAGGAATCAGGGAAAAGAGCAGGAGTTGGAAAGTTAAATTTGAGGATTTCCTTAAAATCAGAAGAGCTACGCAGAAAGAAAAATCCTCAGGAAGAGAGTCCTGCCTGGCATTTCTCAACCTTGCATCTGAGCATCGACTGTATCAAGTAAGTCAAAACGGCGGGTCATTGGGTCTGCGCATCAGCATTTTTAAAATAACAGCCTTTTTTAAAGAACGGTTTCAGGTTCACAAGTAAAAGTGAACAAAAGGTACAGAGTTCCCACATAGGTCACACACACACACACACACACACACACACAGAGCCACCGCTACCATCCACATCCCCCACCAGAGTGCTACATTTGTGACAGTCAGTGAACCAACACTGACACACTGACATGTTATCACCCGAAGTACACAGATTCCGTTAGGGTTCACTCTTGGTATTGCACATTCTACGGTTTTGACAAATAGATCAGGACACGAACCTCAGATTCAATGCAATCCCCAACGAAATACCAGTAGGATTCTTCACAGAACTAAAACAAAGAATCCTAAAATTTTGTATGGAACCACAAAATTTTAGGATTCTTAAATTGAAGAAGAGCCAAAGAGCCAAAGCAATTCCAAGAAAGAATAAAGCTGAAGGTATCCTGCGCCCAGACGTCAAACTATACTACAAAGCTATGGTAATCAAACACAGCATGGTCCAAAACAAAAACACAAACAAAAAACCAGCATGGTCTTGGCACAAGAGCAGGCATACAGATCAATGGAACAGAACAGAGAGCCCAGAAATAAACCCACGCTTATATTGTCAATTATCCTACGACTACGGAGACAAGAATGCACAATCAGGAAAAGACAGTCTCTTCAACAGACGGTGTTGGGAAAACTGGTCAGCTACATGCAAAAGAATGAAACTGACCACTTTCTTACACCATACACAGAAGTACACCCAAAATGGATTAAAGACCTAAATGTGAGATGTAAAACTATAAAACTTCCAGAAGGAAAGAAGCATTAAGCTCTTTGGCATCAATCTTAGCAGTATTTTTTTAGATCCATCTCTGTAGGTAAGAACAACAAAAGTGAAAATTTTTAAATGAGACGGACTATAGCCAGACGACTGGCTGGCTCACTCCATGAAGCATTGGGTGTCCACATTGGGTGTGGAGGCTATTTAATGAGTTAATTTAAAAATGGGAATATTTCTAATCAAAACGCTTTTACACAGCAAAGGAAACCATGAACAAAATGAAAAGGCAACCTACTGGGGCACCTGGGTGACTCAGTGGGTTAAAGCCTCTGCCTTCGGCTCAGGTCATGATCCCAGCATCCTGGGATCGAGCCCCACATCGGGCTCTCTGCTCAGCGAGGAGACTGCTTCCTCCTCTCTCTCTGCCTGCCTCTCTGCCTACTTGTGATCTCTGTCTGTCAAATAAATAAATAAAATCTTAAAAAAAGAAAAAGAAAAGGCAACCTACTGATATCAGAGAAGATATTGTTTATGATATATCTGGTAAAGGGGTTAACATCCAAAACATATAAAGAACTCATACAACTCAATATCAAAAAAACAAGCAATCCAATAAAAAATGGGCAGAGGACCTTAAACAGGCATTTTTTCAAAGACAACGTACAGATGGCCAAGAGGCAAGTGAAAACATATTCATTGTCACTTACCATCAGGGAAATGCAAATCAAAACCACAATGAGATATCGCCTCACACCTGTCAGGGTGGTTATTATCAAAAGATAAGAAATAACAAGTGCTAGGGGGCCTGGGTGGCTCATTGGGTTAAGCTTTTGCCTTTAGCTCAGGTCATGATCTCAGGGTCCTGGGAACGAGCCCCGCATCTGGCTCTCTGCTCGGCGGAGAGCCTGCTTCCCCCTTCTCTCTGCCTGTCTCTCTGCCTGCTTGCTATCTCTCTCTCTCTCTGTCAAATACATAAATAAAATCTTTAAAAAAAAAAAGGAGGGACGCCTGGGTGGCTCAGTTGGTTAAGCAGCTGCCTTCGGCTCAGGTCATGATCCCAGCGTCCTGGGATCGAGTCCCGCATCGGGCTCCTTGCTTGGCGGGGAGCCTGCTTCTCCCTCTGCCTCTGCCTGTGCTCGCGCGCTCTCTCTCTCCCTCTTTCTCTCTGACAAATAAATAAATAAAATCTTTAAAAAAAAAAAAAAAAAAAGGAAATAACAAGTGTTGGCGAGGATGTGGAGAAAAGGGAACCCTCGGGCACTGTC
Organism: Martes martes; assembly: GCF_963455335.1. Classification (NCBI taxonomy): domain Eukaryota; kingdom Metazoa; phylum Chordata; class Mammalia; order Carnivora; family Mustelidae; genus Martes; species Martes martes. The sequence goes on from NC_137901.1 coordinate 78,785,866, forward strand.
AGCAGGAATGGAAATTGGCCCAGCCACTATGGAAAGCAGTATGGAGGCTCCTTTAAAAATTAAAAATAGAGGGGCACCTGGGTGGCTCAGTGGGTTAAAGCCTCTGCCTTCGGCTCAGGTCATGATCCCAGGGCCCTGGGATTGAGCCCCACGTCAGGCTCTCTGCTCAGAGGGGAGCCTGCTTCCCCCCCACCCCTGCCTGCCTCTCTGCCTACTTGTGACCCCTGTCTGTGAAATAAATAAATAAATTTTTTTTAAAAATTAAAAATAGAATCATCATCATATGATCCATCAATTCCACTTCTGGGTATTTATCTGAAGAAAAAGAAAACACCAATTTGAAAGGACATATGTACCCCTGTGCTCATCACAGTATTGTTTACAATAGCCAAGATACGGCAGCAACTTACGTGTCCATCGACAGATGAATGGCTAAAGAGGATGTAGTGGGTACACACGTATATACACACAATGGAATATTACTGAGTCATAAAATGAGTAATACAGAGGGACATAGCTGCTATGATGCTAAGTGAAATCAGTCAGACAGAGAAAGACAATTACTGTATGATTTCACTTATATGTGGCATCTAAAAAGCAAAAGAAAGGAACAAACAAAACAAAACAGAAACAGAGTCATAGATACAGAGAACAAACTGACGGCGGCCAGAGAGGAGCAGGGGCATGGAGGGGTGGACAAATAGATGAAGGAAATTAGAGGTACCATCTTCCGGTTATAAAGTAAATAAGACAAGGGATGTAATGTGCAGTGCAGGGAACATAGCAATATTGTGAAAACTCTGTAAGGTGACAGATGGCAACTAGACTTATCATGGTGATCGTTTCATAATGCATATAAATATCAAATCACTATGCTATGTAATGAAACTAATATAATATTATATGTCAATTATACTTCAATAAAAAAGGAAAGCTACGTATCCACCATTGTAGTCTCACATAGAATAGTTTCCCTGCCCTAAAAATATTGATGCCCTAAAACTAGGGGCATCAGTATTTTTTGAAACTCCTTGGGTGATTCTGAGGCACAGCCAGGCTTGAGAAGCACAGGTGTAGCCAGCAAGAAGAGTGATAAGCATGAAAACTTTGAGTACTTGCTTTTGGCAGAGAGGAAGAAGGAAGGTTGTTTTTTTGTTTGTTTGTTTTTAAGATTTTACTTATTTATCTGAGAGAGAGAGTGAGAGAGAGAGAAAGCACAAGATGGGGGAAGGGCGGAAGGAGAAGAAGACTCCCCGCTCAGTGGGGAGCCCCGTGTGGGACTCCATCCTGGGACTCCGGGATCATGACCTGAGCTGAAGGCAGATGCTTAACGGACTGAGCCAGGCACCTGAAAGAAGTGAGTTCTGAAGGAGAAAAATGAATAAAGGTTATAGAGATGGCAGAACAGTGTCACGAAAAGCAGGGAAAGAATTCTGCACAGGAAAAGATGGAACATGCTGCAGGAGTGAAGAAAATTAAGAATCAGCAAGGATGGCCCAGCAATGGCACTACTGGGTATTTACTCTAAAGATACAAACGTAGTGATCTGAAGGGGCACGTGCACCCGAATGTTAATAGCAGCAATGTCCACAATAGCCAAACTATGGAAAGAACCTAGATGTCATCAACAGATGAATGGATAAAGAAGATGTGGTATATATACACAATGGAATACTATGCAGCCATCAAAAGAAATGAAATCTTGCAATTTGCGATGACGCAAAGCAAAGCATAATACTGCTTAGCGAAATAAGTCAACCGGAGAAAGACAAGTATCATATAATCTTCCTGATATGAGGAAGTGGAGATGCAACATGGGGGGGTTTGGGGAGTAGGAAAAGAATAAATGAAACAAGATGGGATCGGGAGGGAGACATACCATAAGAGACTCTTAATCTCACAAAACAAACTGAGGGTTGCTGAGGGGGGGAAGGGGTGGTGGGGTTATGGACATTGGGGAGGGTCTGTGCTATGGTGAGTGCTGTGAAGTGTGTAAACCTGGCGATTCACAGACCTGTACCCCTGGGGCTAATAATACATTATATGTTTATAAAAAAATTTAAAAATTTTTTAAAAAAGAAACAACAAGGAGAAGGAGAATGGAGAGTTGCATCTGTAAGATCTTTGGTGGCCTTTGAAAGTTTGGAAGCAACAGAATAATGACACAAATTTTTCGGGGGTGGGGGGAGGGGCAGTGAAATGAAAGCTACAGATACATTTTAAGAAGAAAAAGACAAGAATCATGGGAATAAAGTAGCCAAAAAGGAGAGCAAATTTCACGGAAAGGATCTTTCCTTTTTAAAATATATACATATATATACACACACACACACACATATATATATATATATATATATATATGTATACTGAATAAGCCTGTAGACAAAGATTCTGTGAAGAGAAGCCAGAAAAACGGAATGAATACTGGGCTGAGACCTTGGAAGTCACTGCCTAGACGTGTGTTGAAGAACACACGACAGGTGGGTTCACTTGTAGGAAAAAACCCTACTCATCCGCAAACAAGGCCTTCATCCAGGCAGTTAAGAGTGGCTGGGACCCCAACACCAGCACAATGACCCATGACCAGGAGGGACTCAAAACCCTGAGCTGCTTCCTGAGAAGCACCCCAACTTTGCAGACCTGCAGTTGGGGCACCAGACAAGGGTATCTAGCTTTGAAAGGATGTCTAGCTTTGAAAGCTGACATCCTTTAGCCCCATAAGACTACAGGGATCTGAGAATGGGCCGGTGGACCCACCAGCCCAGGCACGGCACACAGGAAGCCAATGGAGAGGTGCCCAGACTTTTCGTGAGTGAGGTTCATTTGCTCATCTCAAAGTAGTGGCCCGAGGGGCAGGCATCTGATTTTGCCTGTACCTAGGGACCTGCTGGCTGGTGGGCACCATCTTCGGCTCTGCCTCTGCCATGCTCCAGAGCACCAACAGCTCCCAGATGGAGCTTTTATGTGCACCCAGTGCCCTGATACTTTTATGTGTATCCAGTGCCCAAGGGACACCCCCTTATTACCTGGCTTTGGAGTCCAGAGGAGCTTGCCAGCCTAGGTCCCACAGGACTGTAACCATCAGAGACACTCCTTGGCAGGCTACCTCCCCCAAAGCATTGCACAGAAAGCAGACCTACACACCCCCAGTCTTTCTGAGAAAGAGGCCTATTTGCTTATGCATGAGCTCTGGCCTGAAGGCAGGCTACCGGTCTGGCACACAGCCTGAGGGGCTAACCAGGACTGTATATATTTGTGTAATATGCAAAAATTAAAAGCTTAAAAGCTGCTTCCTGATGGTCTGATCTGACTTCTAACCAGCCTTAGTCGAGGTGCAGACTAAGATCCTGCCCTTTGGGACACTGACATGTCTTGGCAAACCCTCGACTACTAGGAGCCATAAAAATAAAATAGCCTACTTGGATGATCACAAAGATTTGAGAGATAACCAAGAGCTAGGGCAGGATTCAACAAGAAGGTCCACATCCTACACGGGGCTACTCCTTCAAGACTGGGAGAGGTGGCTGGTATCTAATGCATAGAAACCTACACAGAGAGTCAAGCAAAACAAAGAAACAGAAGAATATGTTCCAAATGAAAAGACCAAAAAAAAAAATGTAATTAAACAAAGATAATCAATTTACCTGATAGAGTTCAAGGTGTGGTCAGAAACATTCTCACCTGTATGACCCTGAGCTGGTGATGTAACCTCTCAGAGCCCCTGTTTTTTCACCTTTACTAAATGGATAACAGTCTCTACTCACAGGGCTGTTGGGAGAATTACATAAGAGACATAAAGCACAGAGCATAGTGGCTGGCTCATGGTAGCTACAATTAACGGTCTGGCCACTAAGCACAGACAGAAGCAACTTGCAGTGTGGATTAGATTCTTGTCTCAGAGGGATGTATGAGTCTCCTCTTGCTGCTGTAACAAATTATCACCCACTTAGTGGCTTAAAACAACTCAACTGTATTATCTGACAGTTGTGGTCAGAAGTATGAAATGAATCTTATAGGACTAAATTCAAGATGTCAGCAGAGCTTTGTTTCTTCTGGAGGTGCTAGCTTCTAGAAACTGCCCACATTCCTTGCCTTGTGGCCCCTTTTTCCATCTTCAAACCCCTGTCTCTCTCTGTGACCTTTGCTTTCATCCCCACATCTCCTTCTCTGACTTACCTGTCCCTTCTTACAAGGACCCTTGGGGTTATATTGAGCCCACCCAGAAGATCCAGTACAATCCTTCATTCTCAAGATCCTTAATTTCCTGCAAAGTCTCTTTTGCCATCTAAGGTAACATTTACAGGTTTCTGGGATTAGGATGTAGAGACCCTTGGGTGGGAGTGGAGGTGGGAGATTATTATTCTATCTACCACAAAGAACAAGAAAGGAGTCTGTTGATAATCAAATAGCCAGAGCTATTTGTAATACTGGAAACATTCAGCAGACTTGAGGGCTGGAAGTAACTTTAGATGGTCTAGTAGTTCACTGACACTCACCACATGCCAGTCCCCTCCAGTGGGGTCCGAGAGACTGCTAAAGAATATGGGAAGATGCAGGGGTGAGGTTTAGGGATCCTCCCCAGGTTACTAATCCCTCCTACCTGCTTTATCTATTGGCTTGCATATTTAAAATTTTTCCACTACATTAAAATATGTTTGAAAAGCTCTGATCTAGCGAAATGCACTCATCTTCATGATGAACTGAGTTCTGGGGAGATTTGGTGACCCCATCAATCACTGAGCACTGAGCTAAACCAATCAGTTGCCAGGCAATCACCCTGGAGGGAATGGCACATAGTGGCAAAGAGCATGAACTTCCGGTGCCCACACAAGTTCAAGTCCTACCCAGGCACTTGCAGGGCAGTGTGTTTCTAAACCTATTGCAAGGATGGGTTAGGGAAATAATGTACAGAAAGCACTTAATGCAGCACATGTCCAACCATGTAGGCTGCCACTGGTGGCTAACTGGTATTATATTTCCTATCTCCTAAACTAAACTGTAAGTTCTTTGAGGGTAGGGCCTGAAGTGATCTCTTTGTGAGATAGCTGGGTGCCTCACTCCCTCTAACCAGCTCCTATTTACCACTCAGGTCTCAGCTGAAACATCCCTTCCCTCGGGAAGCCATCCCAGGCCATCTAGAAGGCATTGGGTCTCCTATTTCATACTCTCAAAGCGTCCCAAATTCTCCTCTGTAGTCTTCACCCCACTTACTGTTAAGCAATTATTTATGCAATAATTTGACCCCTACCTTCTACAACGCAAGCTACAACATAAGCTTTCTAGGGAGAGTTAAGCACACCAAATAGTCCATGTGCTCCTTCCATATTTCCCAGCCTCCTTTGCAGTTAGTTGGGTCCATGTGACTAACTTTGGCCCATGGGTTGAGTACAGAAGTGATACATGGGCTGATACACAGAAAAGCTGGCACAGTAACCCTCCAGCCATTAATTCCCCTATGTAGTGATTGGCAAGTGTCCATCAGCCTGGGTCCCTGAGTGACTATGTGGAGGACTCTCTTCTGTTGATCCACACTGGATGTGTAGCATGAAGGAGGAAAAATACCTCTGTCATTTAGAGCTCTTGGGATTTCCAAGTTAACTTGTTACAACAGCACAACCTCACCTATCCTCACCAACACACCACTATATTCCCAGCATTCACATAGTGTTGGGCACACAGAAAGAGCTCCATAAATACATATCTGTTGAATGAATGAATGAGCCTCTGAAACAACAGGTAAAAGCCAGAATACATGATACTTCCTAAGTCAGTGGAAAAGGACATCTTTCCACCACACACATACACACACGCACACGCACACACACAAAAGATCAGACCACTAAAAATTAAAATACCAGGATCACTGTCACCTAGAACAGAGGCTAGAAAGGCAGTGTCTTTGACCTTGGAGCTGCTGGACTCTGAGTCATCGTCATAGTGTTGAGGGCACAGACATTCAGTGATGCTGAGGACGATTAGGTACTCAACAAAGTGATAAAATCCACTACAACCAGAGCCATTAGTCACAGGGCATTATTTAGAAATTGTTGCAATTTATAATATTTATGAATTGATCTGCAGGAACCCATAAACATTGCTCATCAATGTAACTAATTGGCATTTATGAGCTCGTTTGGGTGGCTGATCCATTCAGGCTGGTGTTGTCATGGTTTTGAAGAAAAAAGACACCCACCCATGCTGGGGCCTTTGGCTGGGGTGCCGGCATTCTGACAATTCCAGTGGATTGGACAAGGAACTGAGTGAAAGTGGTACATTTATGCAGTGGAGGAAACACCAGTACAGAAGTGAGGAAACAGCAAGCGAGCTATCACAGAGGGCAAGAGGACCCTAATCCCATTGTTTCTCCAGGAGGAAACCCTAAGGATGGAACCAAAATACATCTTTTCCCTCCTACTCATCATTCAGGTCTCAGATGAAATAATCCGTCCCAGGAGAGAGCTGGGGTATTTATACATCAAATCCAAGAGTCATTGGTCAAGGGCTGCTCCTGAAACACCAGGTGTTCATTTTTACCCACTGGCCCACCTCTCACAGGCAGTTTGAATTCTGGCCCTTGTGGCACAGACATGGATTCTGGCCGTCAGCAACTGGCTGGTGCACACTGAAAGGTAGAAGGGCTATCGGTCTCTGTTGCATCCACTTCTCTTCCTTTGATCGAAACAAAGAAACTCACATAAGCCCAGGGCTGCTGAGCACCTTCACTGTGCCAGGCACTATGCGGTGGGGGGTCAGAGATAAAGTCTCCAGTTTGAAAGGCATGACCCTGTCACTGGAGACTCAGAGCGTACAATCTAAAAGAGACCCAGTCAATCTCAGTAGAGTGATGTGGTTGTAACAGGGGTGCTCAGTATGCACTGTAGAGGCTTCTGGCTCGGTCTGGCTGGAAGAGCATGGTAGGAAAGTCTTCCTAAGAGTATAGAAGGCCACCCAAGTCATGAATATGAGTGGCCACCTACAGAAAGTGGTGGTGAGAAGAGTGTTCTGGACAGAGGGAACAGCACAGGCAGAGGTACAGAGGCATGAGGGAACATCCAGTGCTCAAGGAACTGTAAGTACCTCAGGATGGTGGAAAGGGGGATGTGTGTTGGGAAATGATGGCAGGGGTGGCTGGAGAGGTAAGGAAATTGTGAGAGGTACCCAATCTGAACAGTCTGAGATTCTGATGGGCTAACTGGTTTAGCAGAAAGCAGTCCTGAGTAGGGGTGAGTGGAATGAGCATAAACTACCCAGCATCCAAACATCTGAGGGAAGGGGAGTTTGGAAGAGCATACACAGGACTGGAATTGGGAGAGCAAATCAGCCATGTAAACTTGGCCAGGCCCTTCCCCTCCCTGGGCCTCATTTTCTCACGTGTCATCTGCAAGGACCCATCTTTTCATTCATTCATTCATTCATTCACTCAGTTAACAAATGTTGGTTGAGTTCCTAGTCTGTGCCAAGTACAGAGGGTACAGCAGTGAAAAAGTCCCACCTATCATAGAATTTACATTCTAGGGAAAAAAAAAAACACACAAAGAGGCAAGCACATAATATGTCACTTATAGAAAATCCTATGAAAATCCTATAGAAATCCTATGAAAAATACAGCAAGGTCAGGAGTGATGGATGGAAAAATACAGCAAGGTCAGGCCTCACTGAGAAAGCGATATCTGATTAGAGACGTCAGCAAAGTAAAGGAGAGAGTCCTGGAAATGACTGGGGAGAGAACATTCCCATCTTGGTGTGTCTAAGAAACAGCAAAGAGAAGAGAAGAGTCAGAGAGGGAGGCAGGAGCCAGGTCAGGTAGGGCCCCCTGGGCCATGGTGGAAGCTTGCGAGTTTATTCCGAGCTTGGAAGACGTGAGGGAGTCAGCATCGGAGTGACATGCTCGGACCTGCTATTTCAAGTGTCCATGGCAGCATTAGTCACAATAACCAAAAAGTGGAAACAACGCAGATGTCCATCATCTGAAGAATGAATCAACAAAGTGTCGTCTCCCTATTCAATGAAATAGGATTCAGCCATAAATGGAACAAAGCGCTAACACGTGCTCTGAGATGAACCTTGAACGCATGATACTAAGGGAAAGAAGGCAAACACAAAAGGCCACACGGTGTACAATTCCGTTTATAAGAAATGCCTGAGTAGGCAAATCTATAGATGCAGAGAGGAGATGAGAGGTTACCAGGGCCTGGGGTGGGCATGCTGCAGGGAGGAGGGGGGAGGAGCTGCTCATGGGCACAGGGGCACAGGGTGACTCTGAACATTTCCAGGATCAGGAGTTGAGACGAATTTTCTCTTTAACCCTTTAAAGGGTTCCAACACATAGGCCAGTCTGTTGGCAGAGATATTTTTTCCTCTCTCATCCACATAAAAGACACTCACCTTCACCAAGCATAAGCAAAAAGGACAAATTTATTATAAGAATACTGACGGGTTTCATGGAACTGAAAGAATAGGAAATAGGCAGACCAGGAAGAATCAGCAATCTGTGTGTCTCCTCTCTTTCTCCCTCTCCTCTCCCCAACTCCTCCTGAAACAGATCACTGTCTCTCCCTGTGTTCTTGGGCAATCCACCATTTTCTATACATTATGGTTTCAGGTGCAAGGGACTACCTTTCCTTTCTCTAGTCTCAGGCCAGACCCCCAAGGGACTACTCTAAGGGGCCCAGCGTGGGTCTGGGGTCTCTGCATCTAAGGCTAAAAGCGAGGTTCCCTACAGTAACCACAGATCTCTTGGTGCCCTTGGGATTAGAATACGGAATTGGGGGTGCGGGTGGGCTTTACTCAGAAGAAAAGAGAAATTTTCCAGAAATCAAGACTTGTTCAATGAATGACCCTTAGGATACTTTTAAATGAGGGAAATCTTAAGATAAGGTGTTTATGGTCGAACAGTAATCAAGTGGTTTTTAACGAGGATGCGTCTGGCCAGGGCTGGCACCATTCTAGAGAGGCAAGAACAGCGTGAAAGCATTTCGTGCTCAGCAGTGACCAGCAGAGGACCGGGAGTTTGGGGACAAAGCAGACCTCTAGAGACCCCTCATCCCAGCCCCACACTCGGAGAACACAGTGACCCCACAGGACACCCACACGAGCCCCGAGATGACATCCCCTTGCCAGCTCAGCTGAAATGCGTTTCTCCAGATCACACAGAGATGGTCCTGGATCTCATCAACACGGCTCTCGCTCAAGCCACAGATGGCAAATGGAACGCTCATCCCCGCCCCTTGCTCCCTGGCCCGGCTGCTTCCACATTCCTTGACAATAATGCTGGTTCAGAAGCTGGCACTGGAGCCAACCCTTGCTAGGCACAGCAGGGTGGGCAAGGCAGTAGGAAAGCTGGCAAGGTGGGAAATAGGAGCTTTGGATTTTATGCTGGCCCCAGCAGCCTGGAAAGTGCTGTGAAAAGTGGGCAGTTGGGCTGCAGCAGATGACAGAGCTCTATCAGGTAAGGGGGGCAGGGGGGCATGGGAAAATTAGAGCCCCACTTGCCAAGTCTCAGAGACACCTGCGTCTAATTTAGCATAAGGAAGATGTTATGGAAAAGGGCTGCCACCTTCCTCAGAGGCAGACTCTCACTCAATCTGCTCTATTCCAGCTCCCAAACCTCTCTAGCCCCACCCCACCTGCTCTAAGCCACCATCATCTCTCGCCTAGAGAGCCTGACTGCCTCCCAAATTCTCTATCTGCTCCTACGCCACAACAATTCGTTCTCCACCCAAGGACCAGAGTGATCTAAGCTGGAGGTCTGATTAAGCCTCACCTGAGCTTCAAAGCCAGCGGTGGCTCCCCAAAGGACAGAGTCCAAAATCTTTCACAGCAGCTCACAAGGGCCTTCACGTGCTGGTCCTGGCTGACCCCCAACAGCATCAAGCATCAAAGGGGCTTGGGGTGTATAGCAGAAGCACTGCTTCCCTGCCTGGTCCCCTCACCTTTACCATACTGGCCCAACTTCCAATAGAGCCAGCACCTGCTCTCCTTTGCTTGACAGCTTTCTCTGGTGACTGGAATCCACTTTTGCTCATATGAGCGGCGGGACGGAAGTGCCAGGGAATTAAGGCCCTGCCCCGCCCCCACTGAGAGCAGCCCTCCAACAATGACTAATGGAAGGTGGTGTATACAATACCCCAACTCCATCACCCATTGGGTGGGGACAACTGAGATGCATATCAGACACAGGCCCCCACAGTTCCCCACTTGCCCATAGTAGTAACTTGTTTGATTTCGCATCCTTTCCCAGTCTCACCTCCCCGTTCAACTGGTATTCAAAATCGCCTCTCAGATAAAGCTCTTATACTCAAATCTTTATTTCTGGGTCCTCTTTGGGAAGATCCCCGAAAAAACAATTGTTTTCCATAACCAGGTTTTCCAGCTATGTACTTATTTGCACATATAGTAACAAATGTGCCATGTTCTCTGCAGCCTTAGGACCTTTGCATAAACTGTTCCCTCTGCTTACCGTACTCTCCCCTAGCACCACCCCACCCCTATAGCACCGTCTAGCTCCTGGGTAGATCTTTAGCTCTTATCTTTAGCTCTTACCTTCTTGGGTAGAACTTCTTTGACCCCAGCCCCCCTACCCCCCCCCACACACACAGTTTTCACAAACTCCCCTGGAGTTTACTCTCCCTGCACACTATTTCTTTTTCATTTCATTCACCTCAATTATTCATTCAAATCTCAATTATTCGTTCAAAGCCTATATTCCCTGCTGAGACATAAGCCCTATGAGAACAGGAACTATCTGTGGGATCACTTCTGGATGCCCAGAGTAGAACATGAAGTAGATTCTCAAAGTGGAGTCAAATGAATAATGCTTTGACTTCAAAAAATTAGAAAGGGAAGGTGTAAAACTCACCCAGAAAGGGAAATGTCAACACATACGGATGGGATAATCACAGCCACCATGGCTCGGCACGTACAGTGGGGCAGGCACTTACCAGTGGCTTCACAAACATCACCTTAGTTAGCCCTCATAAGTAGATACTGATAAACCCCTATTTGACAAAGGGGGAAACTGAGTCAAAGAGAGGCTTAGTAACTTGTTAAGCACACACAGGAAACAAAGGGCAGAGCTGGGATTTGAACTCAGAGAGTCTGGCCATCAAAGTGCACATATTTAACCGCTAAGCTCTCTTGCCTCTTACCACACGGCGTGAGATGCCAATTATTAAGCACTCCACAGCACCTGTATACAGAGCTTCTCCCCCCTCAGAAGGCGTGATGTGAAGAAAGACAAACAGAATCGCTGGCCCGATGGCATTCATTCACCAGACCAGATATTATAAATACTGTAGAGACAAAGAGGACGAGAAGCACCTAGCTTAAACAGGTCAGAGACAACATTTAAATGAAGACCTGAAAAATGAGAAAAGTTCAGCCACCCTAAGGGGGTGGGCAGAGAACATTTTCCACCAGACCGTGGGAAATGTTGGCTGTTATTCTAGGTGCAGTGGGAAGTCACCGGAGGGTTTCAAGGAGCTGGAGGTGTGCTCTGATTTACATTTTCAAACCTCCCCTCCAGCTGCTGTGGGGAGAGTGGGTGGCGGGGAGACAGGAGCAGAGACCAGCAAAGAAGCTGCTGCCAGGGTTTAGGTGAGAGACCCTGGTGGCTCCAGCAGGGCTGGGGGCAGGGGAGATGGAGAAACAGGACCCCGTTCAGGATACATTTGGGGGAAACCCACAGCAGAACTAGTGATGGGCTGAGTGAAAGGCTGAAGGAGGTGAGAAATCCAAGCTGGTTTTCAGGAGTGAGTGATGAATTGTGGCAAGGCTGGCCCGAGCCTGGCAGCTTTTACAGTTTTATCCAAATAGTTTGTGCTCAAGGCAACATCTTTCCCAACCCCCACCCCCCTTCACCCTAACAACCACATTTCCATAATAAGCCCTTGTAGCATTTTAGGAAATCTAGAAGGAGCAAGCCTCCAAATAATACAAGTGAAAACCAAAGCTGGCAATTTTTGCACTCTCCTTATGGACCAGGCATCTATTTTATGCGATTCTCCCCAATATCCTATGATGAAAGGCCTAATATTATCACCATTTTACTGATGGAGCATAGAGAAGTGAACTAATTTTCCCAGGCTTACGCAGTGGCAGAAGAGGGTTCAAACTCAGGACTCGTCGATTATAGAGCCAAATCCCACCCCTCTGCTCCCCATTTGGAGGACTAGCTGGTGATATTTTCTCCTTCTGGTGGGCCCTGGGGATCCTGGGACTGCCAGTATTTGCCTGTGAGGCCTGGGAAGATGCCTAGAGGTGCCCCGACACCTGGCTCTGAGACCACTGCTTACAGCCATGTCTTCACCAATATCCTATGAACACCCCACTTCTGTACATCCCATTAATCTCAGCCCAGACTCAGGAAACCTCAACCACAATTGAACAATGGATACCACCAAACAGAGGGGGAGAAGAATATGGGCCTGAAGTATCCACTGATCACACCCCTGTTCTGTTCAAGCAGCTTTTCTCCTATCTCCTGTCTCATTAAACTCTTTCATGAACATTGTCACATTCAATCAATGGGTACATAGCACTCTACCCATTCCCACAGATGAGTAAACTGAGGCTCAGCAATGTGAAATGACCTGCAAGCTCAGAGCCAAATTCTGAAGCCAGGACTCTCAGCCTAAGTCCAGTTGCCTTTTCAACATCACTCAATAGCTTGCCAGGAAAACCTTCCTAGAAGTCTTCTTTTTAGGGATTTTGTTCTACGTGCATTTTTACCAACTCAGTAGCAGCCAAGAACTGGAGCAGGAGGCGGGTGAGGAGACTAGGGACACTTGAAAGCAATAAGGGCATGATCCCAAGAGGGACTGTGATTTGAATTGAGAGAAATTGGTTTCCTGTTATCTTTGTAGCCACTATGTTTGCAATTCGGGACCTGATGCCCATGTATCGGGCCAAACACTGCCACTGTTTTCTGATCAAATCTCCTTCCTAGGAAGACACCGTTAAAAAATTCTCTATAACGTATCAGGCAGCCTAAGCTCCTCTGAAAGACCCATACTTCTGAACAAGTTCCCACCACAGTACAGCCAGAAAACAGCCACATTTGCAGGGGGCCAGGTAATGAGACAAGGGGATAATGTTCCAAGGCCTGTGTAGAACCAAAAGACAACAAGGTGATACTAAGATACCAATTGCAGCCCCTGCTGTCCTGTGGGCTGCATGACTGATATCCAGCCATCACACACAAATACAGGCATCCTAGAGGTTAACATACTGAATCTTTCTGTGTATGCCGGCAAATAACCTCCTTGAATATGCCTGACAGACTCCATCTAGAACAAAAAGGAAATGTGTCACCTTATCTACCAGGAAGTCCCTATGTAAGGAGGGTTTCAGGTCTGGTTGATCCAGCTGCTCAAAGAGGTCTTAAATTCTTGTCCCTAAGTTCCATCCACAGTGCAAACTCCATCCAGAGTCTGATGTCTGCTGTGGTTTAAGATGGCTGTGGGTAGCACTTGGTGCTGATGCTTTCCTGTGTAAGTCTAAGGGGAGGGACACAGAACTTCTCTCCAAATTGGGGACTCTAACCCTTTTACCATGTGTCCATTTGAACTAGCTCAGTTTCATATGACAATGCCAGACCAATTAACAGTCACTAGGGAAATGCCCCCAGGGACTTTCGGCAATGCTCTGAAACATTTTTAGCTGTCACACTGGGGGTGAGATGCTACAGGCCAAGGGTGCTGCTAAACATACTATAATGCACAAAACAGCCCACCCCCCCCCCCAACAAAGAGTTCCCTGGTCCAAAATGTCAATAGTGCTGAGACCGAGAAACCCTGCCTTAGAGTAATCTAGATCAGGGATGGCAAACTACAACCGGTAGGCCACAATTTGGCTCACTGTCTGATGTTATAAATGAAGTTTTATTGGAACACAGCCACACTCATTCATTTACATATTGTCTATGGTTGCTTTTATACTACAACAGAGAGTTGTCACATAGCTAGTTGTGACAGAGCCATAGTCAATCCCCCACACCACCAAAAGTTTTAAGTATTTACTCTCTGGCCTTTCTCTGGAAAAGTTTGATGAACCCTGATCTAGGTCTACTCTTAAAGCTGTCATTGGAAAAGTATATAAACAAAACTTTGGTTCTGTTAAGGAGAAAAATTTATATTGGGAAGTATTAAACAGTAACCACTACCAATGTTTTTAGAGGTCACACACCATAGGGCATAGCTCTCAGCAGGGGCTTTCCCAACAAAAATTTATTTCCACATATAAGATTTATTATAAAAACTAGGAACTTAGGTCTTACACAATTTTTAAGTTGATGAGAGGTGGTAAAACATCCAATCCCCACCACCACCAAAAAACCAAGATTTTCCTTCATTCACTTTCTACCACAAACAGAAATGATCATCAGGGACCGGTGGGTTTTGAGTCCTCGAAGCCCGAGTCAGGCCTGGTGTGGGCTCTATGGCTGGCCAAAGCCATACCGAAATCAAGGGAGAAGAAAATGCAGGAGAGGACATTACTGAGTTAAACAGAGAGTAGTATTCCTAGGAGAGGAAATTACTCAGCAGAGAGAATCACAGGGCAGATGAGAGAACCATCCCCAGCAAAATGGCGGCCTGACAATAATCTTGCCCTCCTTGCCCTGGCATCCTAGGAGATTTCAGAAAGTCTGTCCGAAAAGTCCTTTTCCCTCAACAAATCTAATTGGGTTTCTGATCCTTGGAACCAAAGGATTCCTGAGAAAGACGAAACCCCTTGAGTCACTGGATACCCTTTCCAGGACCCACCCCTCATTGCCTCAGGAACAGGGTATATATTTGCCCTTTGGGTTGACTGGCTCCTCCTCACTCCTTCCATCCCAGCAAACCCAGGGATTCCTGACTCACTTGGCAGGCAACTGGGCAGACCCAGAGGACTGACAGAACATTCAGGACTTAAAAACTAAGAAACCCAGGAGGGAAAATGGTACCTGACTTTTCATAGTTATTTTAAAGGTTTCTTTTAATAGCAACCTTTACTAGACTTGTCAACTGTGAGTCAATATCAACTCCTACAGAAGACCAAGAAGGGAAAAAACTTCTTTAATGGAAAAAAAATTCATGGCCATGTCTTTTCCACATGAGATAACAATATTGCTTTGATCTTCTGCTCACTCAGCCCAGTCTAAAGCCCACCAACTAAACACCCTGTTCCTATTACTTTCCCATTTGCTATTTTAATTGAATGAGAACCGTCATATCATGCCCAATATTCATTCCCCATCTGCTGCTTCTCCAGTTTTTTCTGGGAGCGCCTGGGACAACACTCCCCCCTGGAACAGAGTCTACTCTCTGACTTCCTCTGGAATAGATTCTCTTTCCTGAAGCCAGACCATTCATATCCTGGATGCAGATCTGTCCTGGAGGTGTCCCTCTGGGGGCCACCATCTGGGTTTCTGGGCTGTCCTGATGGGGTGGAGAGGGGTGGTGCGAACTTTTGCCTCTGCTGTTTCCAACCCACCCTCCCAGGCTGAGGCTCAGGAAAGGGAGTCCCCGCCATTTGAACCACACTAAAGGCAAAAAATCAGTCAAATGATGATTCTGAGTTAACAAACGGCAAGCAAGATCGCAGTAAAGCCAAACATTTCATCGAGAACATATTCAGCACACATGTCTTGACTAAGTGCTAGATTGTACAGACAGAGACGAGGAAAGTACAGTCTGTATGCTCAAAGCAACCAGTCTCCAAAAACATGTCCAGTGTAGTTGGAGCAGAAGCCACACTTGCAATTTGGAAGTTTCTAGTAGCCACATTAAAATAAGTACAAAGAAATAAGCACTACCAGGCTCTTCACACACAGTATTTTCCTTTCTTTTTTTTATTTTTAAGGTTTTATTTATTTGAAAGAGATAGAGATAGCGAAAGAGATAGAACAGGAGCAGGGAGGAGAGGGAGAACCAGGCTCCCCGCTGAGCAGGGAGCCGGATGCAGAATAAAATCCCAGGACCCTGGGATCAGGACCTGAGCTGAAGGCAGACGCCTAACATACAGAGCCATCCAGGCGCCCAACACACAGTATTTTCTAATTTAATTCTCACAACAAACATATGAATCAAGAACTTTTATTTCCTCGTTTTACAGATGGTAATACTGAGGACCACAGAATAGTTAAAACTGTGCTCAGGGTCTCACACTGGTAAGCGGCATAAAGGGAATTTAAACGAGACAATTTAGTTACAAAACCCGGCTCTCCAGCACACTGGATTGTTGCAGGGATGTTGTTATTTAGAAAGGTCAAGAAGCCCTTTTTCTTTCATCCTCTAATCTATTCCTGGCTTCCAAATTCAGATTCTGAAAAATCTGCGGCTTTTTCCTGTGGCAAACATGTCAAGCCAGGACATTAAATTCAGACCTAAATAAATATGCTTTTATCAATGCTACAAACCAGTTCTGTTTGGCCCTTGCTTGTCTGCAAAATACTTTCCTACTAACCTTGTACCTTGTTTGTACCATCCAGTGGGGGCAGAGGGAGACTGAGTAACTGGCTGAGTCACCCCTTCCGGGGCTTCTAATCCACAGGGGTCCCAAGGCAACTCCTCCCTGAGCTAAACAACCTCTCAGAGAAGGAACCTTTTCCCCCAGAGAGACGAAGGATTAAAACAGAGGTTGGTATATTGAGCATTTATTATGTGCCTGTCACTGGACTGGATGCTGGGGTTAAAGAGAAAAAACCAAGACCCCCCCGCAACCCCTGTAGATCTCACATTCTCTCAGAGGCAGCAGAAACAGAGCAGACGACTGCAGTCCCGTGGGATGAGAACCATGATAGCAGAGCAGTGGGAACCCGTGGGCAAAGTACATGACCCTGCCTGGGGGGCACCAGGGAATGGGGAGCATCGTGGTCAAGAAAAACTTCCCGGTGGAGGCGATCCATGGATTGAACTTTGAGGAATGAGGGTAAAAAGGCAGGAGACAACAAGGTCAGCAAGACATGAGGCCGGAGAGACAGGGAGGGCCAGACCTTGGAAGGCCTTGAGTACCCGAATGAGGAGTTTGGACATTTCCTTGAAAACAATGAGAGATTCTGCCTCAGTTTCCACATCCAAAATAAGGAAAATAATCATATCCACTTCACAGGGTTGTTGTGAGATTAAAGGGCTTAGCATAATAGTTGGTTGGTATTAAGTGCTCAATAAATGCTCAGTGATCATAATTAGTATTGAAAGGTTTTAGAGAGACTAATAATATTAATGACTGTTAGTGACAACTACCATTAATTTAACATTTATATGTGCTCGAATGGGGCTAAGCCCTTCATGTAAATAACTGTTTTTCTTCTAAACATGTGTAGCTATCTGAAATTGCATTGTGGGTTCTGTGGTTACCTCCTGTCTCTCCCACTAGAACAGAGGCTCCCTGAGGGCAAGACCTGTTTGTCTTGTTTGTTCCTGTCTCTCCAGTGCCTACAACGGAGACTGACACATGGAGCAGAGTTCAATACATCATTGTTGGATGAATAAATGATATCTCATGTACAATAATGCAGAGACACAAATATTATTACCCTGACTTTACAAAGGAGGGAACTGAAGTGTAAAGAAATCATTCAAGCTGCGATGTTGACAAAAGATGCAAAATGGGAAAGGCTGGAGGAAAGGAGACCAGGGAGAAGGCTACTGCAGACATTCAGGGAAGAAAACTGGGATGGAGAGAAGTTACTAGGTCAGAGAAATATTAAGAAGGTGGGTGACTAGGTGGGCGGATGTGGAGTGATGGATGGATGGATGGACATGTGGATGGACAGGAAGGTGGGTGGATAGGTGGATATGTGGATGAGTAGGTACATGGGTGAACGGATGGATGGGTAGATGGATACATGAATGGGTTGGTTATGAATGGGAGGATAAGCAGATCTTCAGAGGTCCCTAATACACTTGGGTGAAGCATTTTACACATAGAATAAATAACTTTACTAACAGTAACCACAATGAATATTAAAATATTATCCAGGTAGGGGCACCCGGTTGGCTCAGTTGGTTATGTATCAGACTCTTGATTTCGGCTCAGGTCATGGTCTCAGGGTTCTGAGAGAGAGCCCCCCATGTCTGGCTCTGCGCTGGGCTTGGAAATTCTCTCTCTCCCTCTCCCTCTGCCCTTCCCCCGCCCTCTCTCTCTCTCTGAAATAAAATTAAAAGCAAGTAAATAAATAAATAAATAAATAAATAAAATATCATCCAGATAAGGAAGGCAGAGTCTGTAACATCATGAGTCAGGAAATAAAATGATCCTCTCCAATATGCTTTTATGCCAATTTTGTCCAAGACTCATGTGCTCAATTATTCTTTCCTTTACCCCTCCAAGACAAATAAGGCATAAATCAGCCCTTAACCTGTCATTCCTTCAGCTGATTTCCAAATCCAGAGTGCTGAGGCTTTAAATTATTCTGTACCTAACTTGGTTAGCAGTACCTGGCGGTACATAGGATGATCTTATTGTCAAGGAAACAGAGTTGGTCTGACCTCCAAAAGCTCCTGCTGATGTGGTTGCTATTCCAGAGAGAGAGTTAAAGGCAACTCAGAATGGCTCTGAAAGATGATTCCTGTCCGGTTGAGTTGAAACAGACATTCAGTCATAAAAAATCCCAGTTGGGTCACTCTTCCTTATTAAAAGCAATCATGGACAGAAGAGTCTGCTATGTTCTTTCTTTTTCTTCAGTCCCTCCTTTCCCTATGTCTTGAAAATATATGGACTCACATACACATGACCATGTTCAAGGCCGGAGTGGGTGAAATATAGTAATACAACTTAAAAGAAAGCCTCACCCAAATCAGTACCTTCCCAATCTTTCCTTGAAATTCTCCCATGAGCAACATATTCTTTTGTGGTAAATATGACCCACTTGAGACCTGATGACCTCTTTTTAAAATAATATTCAAGAATTCCGCAGGCTTGACTAGGAAGAATCAACATGTCTCCATGGAATCTTCCTTTAGCCTGTAAATTATTTAAGTCAACAGGCGTATTAGTTTGCTAGGGTTACCATCACAGAGTACCACAGACTGGGAGACTTAAACAACAGGAATTTCTATTTTCACAGTTCCAGAGGCTAAGAGTCCAAAATCAAGGTCTTCTCTTTATACTTGTCTGTGTCCTAATCTCTTCTTATAAATAAACACACCAGTCCCATCTGATTAGGGCCCACCCCAATGACCTTGCTTAACCTCAATTACCCCCCGCAAAAGACCCTATCTCCAAACACAGTCACATTCTGAAGAACTGGGAGTTACAACTTCAACCTAGGAATTTGGGGAGGCAGGGGGTACACAATTCGGCCCATAACACCCAGAGACATAAAGCGGTCTAGGGAACCGTCTTGTCTGACATTTACATCTCAGTGTGTGGTGGTGGTAGAAGAGGAAGCTGCTCTTCAACGGGACGGGTATTGGTTGACTCTGTTGCTTGACATCCCAAGGAGAAAATGGAATGTCACGCTGTGACTGGTAATACTGGGTCACTCTGCAATGGTCTCTCGTTGGGCCAGATCCTGAACATGGCCATTATCCCTCCTATAAGGAAGAGAATACCCTGACATCCTAAATTAAGGTACCATCCTACCTGTACAGGACATGCCAAGGGACTATTAAACTGGGTTGGCAGGCATTCACCCATCCTGCATCTCTGGGCTACAAGTATGAGGTTGAGGTTTGGAGGAGCTGAAGTGGGGATCTGGTGATGGGGATTTGTTGGAGGGCTGTACTTCTCCCCCGCACCCCAACACTTCACAACAGGGGCTGAGGAGTATGTCCTCTCATCTCAAGCCGAACACAGGAGGCCTCAGAGAGCTTGATATGGGCCTCCTGAAGTCTGGAGAACCCAGGGCACGGTGTGGGGTCCTCAAAAAAAGTCCAACAGAACAAAAAGCTGTGTCTTGAGTTTTCCATGTTGGGAGCAGAACAAATCTTCCCCTCACTGGCAGGGAGAGTCAAAGGAATGAGCTTCTTGGACACAAATATGGTTCTCCCAGAAAGAAGCTGGCTGGCATCATCCTAAAGTGTATCCTGCCCAAGAGAACCACTTGGAGACATACAGGGACCAATGCACAGTTAGAGGGTTGGAAGCTGAGTCTATAGCCAGAGACCCAAAGGGCAGACTCTATTGGGAACCCACAAAAGCACCTCATGGGAGTGTCAGCTTCGACTTCCACTCTGCCCAGAGGATAGCGATCTCAAATTGCAACAGCATCAGCTGCAGATAGCTTCTTCACTGCTATCCCATCTCCTACCCCAATCTCTCCTTCTACCCACTCTCCTCCAACCTGGAGGCAGGGGCAGCAGAAACCACAGACGGCCACAAAGAAAACAGGCTATAGAACTAGTGAGTACAGCCCATGTGCTCTACCCCAGCTCTGCTCCTTCAAAGGGAGAAGGAGGAGATTTAAGTTAGAAAAGAAACAAGGCTTTGGAGTTTTTACAAGGAGCCCGCCCTTGTAACTGAATGGTTCCCCAAAGCCATGGGACCTGCCAGAGATTTCTTCCAAGGTCAGGAAAGAACAAGTCTACAGGCAGGGTATTTCTTTCCTCTATGTACACCCTACCATGTCAAACTCAACCAAGGAACTCAAAATACCCACCATATGCACTTTCCAAGGCACTAGGGATTCAGAACTAAAAAGACATAAAGTCTTGCCTCAGAAAAATCCTTATATAATCTTTATTATTGTAGGATTGTTTTTTTCAGACAGGGGCTCTGTGTAAAGGAGGGATCAGGTGCTTGCTGGAAGATGACATATATAAAGGATAACTCAGATTCTAGGAAGGTGACAACAACAGTGACATGGCTTTAGAACTGCCCCAAGCTTCCCCATAAAAAACAGAGAGACTAGCTGGCAGAGATAGCGGGTGCTAATGGCGCCCCCCAGAAACCCTTTACTGGGCTGAGGTACCCATCACCCATACTAACAGTTCACAGCTGCCCCCTTCTCTGGAGAACTGCTTTCAGTTCAATGGAGAAGTTCTTTGTCCAGGATGTTACACCTCTCAGAGGCAACCCGCAGCCAATAATTGGCTGACAAGGTGGGTAAAAAGGTGACCCCCTCCTTACTTAAGGTAGCACAACTTTGTAGTGTGAGTCATACCCCAGAACATCCCACAGTGTCAGGTTGATGCTCTTTTTCAGCTGAGATCTCATCTCTGCTTACTCCCTTCTCTGCTGTCTCCTGCTTCTCTCCCTCCTTTTCTTCTGAAAGTACTTCCCCCAATGAATTAATCACATGCACCAGAATCCCTACCTCAGGCTCTGCCTCCAGGGATGATCCAAAAAACAGAGCAAAACCAGGCAAGATCTACAACAGGACTGGGTGAAAGATATCCCCGCAAATCTCAAAATACAAGTAAGTGGGGAAAAACCGTCAGTAACGATTGGACCTACATGGTGTCAGCATCTTTGTAAGATGAAACAGAGGGAAGGAAAAGAGACCTTCTGAGACCCCCCCCAAACCAACTGATGTTCACAGGGGAGCATGAGAACATCAGCTGCAACTGGGAAGGAACCTGCAGGTTCTGACTTAAGTGAGGGTAGGGGATCAAAGTGAGACGAAGAAGATCTAGATACTGGTCTCAAAGTAAAAAAACACTCTCTTCAAGGGCAAAGCCATGAATTGTGGAGAAATTGCTAAAAGTAGAATCTGAACAGGGCAGGGACAAAGGGGGCCAAGGAAAGAGAATGATGCCCAGATGTAAGCAGAGATGGAGGGTAAAGAAAATATAGCTCAAAGTATGGGGCCATATTTTTATCACATAGTGAGGACAACTAAAGATGGGAGCTCTAGAAACAGGAAGCTGGAAAAGTTATCCTAGCTTGATTTTTCCAAATAGAAATACTGGGAAAGCTCATTTCACTTAAAAAGTGAGTAATAAAAAAGTATCACTGTCGAACACCAGTCAAAATTATAAGAAAACAGAGAATTTACAGACAAGGAAAACATGCCAGAAAATACATGCCCACCAAAAATGGAAGAAAAAAAAAACCACTATGACCCGGTATGGCAAAATGGGCTAAAAGAAATTAAGAAAGTAATAGCTATAGAATATTCATACAAATCCCTTAGAAAGAAATCCAAAGCAATAAAAACAGGAAAAAAAGAGAGTCATAATTCAACAAAATCAACTTAAAATGCCCGACACGGAAACAAATCCAAGAAAATTACTGAACTTGAAAAAGAAAAGGGGGAAAAAAAAAAGATTATATTCTGGGCACCAAGCCAAAAAGATCAAGTACCTTATAGGACAAATAAAATCAGACCGTCATTAGGCTTTTTAACAGCAGCACTTTATGCTAGAAGAAACAAAGAATCATATTTAAGATCTTCAAGGAAAGAAAATGTGGGCCAAGAATTTCTATCCTAAACTGACTTTCAAACAAAATGAAATTTAAAAGCGATTCCTAAAAATTCAAAGTAAAAGAAAATAAATGAAACTAAATATGTTTTTAAATATTCACTTAGTATTATAACCACATAGAGAAGAATTTTTTCAAGTAACTTTAAAACACAAAATCTGACTAGATACCCCTCATGGAGTATAATCCAAGAATAATATTTTAAAAAGGAATGCAAAAAACAACATACCCACAAGAATTGAAGACAAAATGTTCAAACAAAATGTGTAGAAGAAGGTTCATAGCAGCATTATTCATAATAGCCAAATATGGAAACAACCCCAGTGTCCATCAATGAATGAGCAGATAAGCAAATGTGGTCTATCCAGGCAATGGAATATTACTCAGCCATAAGAATGAGTCCTGCACTGATACATGCTACAACATAAATGAACTTGAAAATATGCAAAGGGAAAGAAGCTAGGCACAAAAGGCCACATAATGCATGATTCTTTGTATAGGAAATGTCCAGAACAGGCAACTCCAAAGAGATAGAAAGTAGATTAGTGACTGCCCTGGGTGGGGGAGGGGGGACAGGGTAGGGATGGCGGTGGCGGAGGTGGGGGCGTGGTTGGGGGGGAGAAGTCACTGCCGAATGGGTACAGGATTTCTTGTTGGGATGATGAAAGTGCTTTCCATTTAAATAGTGGTGATGGGGCAGCTGGGTGGCTCAGTGGTTTAAGCCTCTGCCTCCGGCTCAGGTCATGATCCCAGGGTCTTAGGATAGAACCCCATATCAGGCTCTCTGCCAGCAGGGAGTCTGCTTCCTGCCCCCACCCCCTCTGCCTACTTGTTATCTCTCTCTCTGTGTCAAACAAATAAAATATTTTAATAATCAATCAATTAATTAATTAATTAGTGGTGACAGCTGCACAACATTGTGAGTATACTTAAAGCCATTGAATCCTACATTTTAAAGTGGCTAAAAAAGAAATGCAAAAAAAAAATAGCTAAAAATGGTGATTTTTATGTTATGTGTTTTCTAAACTATTTGTACTAATCAGGTTGATGGTGTAAATGAGGATATTGCTATTTCCAGACTGGTGTGTGTGTATTGAAGGATTTTGAGGCAAAAAAGAAAATTATGGTGGTATCTCTGGGAACCAAGATTCTCAGCACTGGGGGAAGGAAATACAGAGTTAAGAGTGTTGAGGTTAAATAAAAACCCTACTTCTCACAAAACTAAATATGCTCTTAGCATACGATCGAGCAATCACAGTCTTTGCTTGGTGTTTACTCAGAGGAGCTGAAAACTTGTGTCTACACAAAAACTGTATATAGATGTTTACAGAAGCGTTACTCGTAATTGCCAAAACCCAGACACAACCGAGATGTCCTTCAGTAGGTGAATGGTCCATCCATACAAAGGAATACTATTTAGCACTAAAAAGAAATTAGCTATCGAGCCATAAAAAAGACATGGAGAACTTTAAATGCATATTCCTAAGTATAAGAAACCAATATGAAAAGGCTACATACTGTGTAATTCCAACTATATGACATTCCAGAAAAGGCAAAACTATGCAAGAAGAGACAATAAAAAGATCAGTGATAGCCAGGGGTCGGGGGGGTGGGAGGGGCATGTGGAGAGAAATGAATATAAGTGAAGCACAGAGAATTCTCTGGGGCAGAGAAAATACTCTATATATTATAATGACCGATACATGTCCTTAAACATGTGTCTAAGCCCATAGAATGTACAACACCAAAAATGTACCCTAAGGTAAAGTATTGATTTTGGGTAATTATGATATGTCAGTGTAAATTCATCTTTGGTTACAAAAAAATTCTACCATTCTGGTAAGTGATGTTGATAATGGGAGGTGAGGGGGTGCTGGCTACGCATGTATGGAGGTACAGGGTAAATGAGAAATCTCTATAGGTCTCTCTCAATTTTCTTGTAAACCTAAAATTACTCTAAATAAAACACAGTCTTAAAAATAAACCCTACAGGAGCACCTGGGTGGCTCAGTTGATTAAGCTTAAGTCTAACTTCGGCTCAGGTCATGATCTCAGGGTCTTGGGATGAGCCCTGCATCAGGGAACCCGCTCAGAAGGGAGCCTGCTTGTCCCCCTGTCCCTCTGCCCTGCTCATGCTCCATCTCTCTCTAATAAAGAAAATCTTCAAAATAAATAAATAAATAAACCCTATAGCCATGATTTGAATAGGAAACACCAATATGAATTTATCATGTGTTTTGTGTTTTTTAAGTATATACTTACTAACCCTGACTATTGGAAATTCCTAGAAACAATCACTGAATGTCCTGGTACCATGTTTCGCCGAGACTGGCACTCAGGAAATATTCGTGGGAAGGAGAGAGGGAGGGAAGAAAAAGAAATGAACTAACCTGGGTGTATGCTTGATGTGGGTTCATATGGAAAAAGGTCTGCAAGAATATGCTAAGATCACTAACAATAATTACCTTTAGGGAGTGGAAGGGGGAGTGGCTAGTATCTTTCACTATTAACTTTAATACCCCTTTTAAACTATAGACTATTTTAAAGAATATATAAGAACTTTATTTTTTTTCTCATTAAACTTTTGTTTTAATGGGAAGAATATTTAAGAACTTTAAAATAAAAATATATCTGGGGACGCCTGGGTGGCTCAGTGGGTTAAAGCCTCTGCCTTCGGCTCAGGTCATGATCCCAGGGTCTTGGGATCCAGCCCCGCATCGGGCTCTCTGCTCAGCAGGGAGCCTGCTTCCTCCTCTCTCTCTGCCTGCCTCTCTGCCTACTTGTGATCTCTGTCTGTCAAATAAATAAATAAAATATTTAAAAAATATTTAAAAAAATAAAAAATAAAAATAAAAATATATCTGTAAATAAAAGCCCTCAAGCAAACTGGTGATATGTACTATGTATTTGAAAACTATGCCTGACAAAAATTAATAGAGCTCTTAGTGCATATGGATGTTTGTCTCAATATTATAATAATATGGGAAATTTTCGAACTACCAAGATTCAGTAATAGGACACTGGTTAAATTAATTAGGTACATACACATATATTGGAAAACTATGCAGTTTATTGGATACCTATGCAATAACTATGTTATTGGAAAACAATTAAAATTAATACTTTCCAAAACCATTTAATGAATAGGAAAATGCTTATGATGCATTATTAAATGGAAAAAAAATTCTAAAAAGTACCTCATGTAAGATCCAAATTTTTGTTTAAAATATTTGTGTTGTAGGGGTGCCTGGGTGGCTCAGTGGGTTAAAGCCTCTGCCTTCAACTCAGGTCATGATCTCAGGGTCCTGGGATCGAGCCCCACATGGGGCTCTCTGCTCAGCAGGGAGCCTGCTTCCTCCTCTCTCTCTGCCTGCCTCTCTGCCTACTTGCGATCTGTGTCTGTCAAATAAATAAATAAATAAAATCTTAAAAAAAAAAAAAAGAACTATTTAAAATATTTGTGTTGTTAAAAAAAAAATAAAATAAAATATTTGTGTTGTGGTGGGGGGCAGGCAGGGGCACCTGGGTGGCTCAGTTGGTTAAGGCTCCAACTCCTGGCTTCGGCTTAGGTTATGATCTCAGGGTTGTGAGATAAAGCCCCATATCAGGCTCTGGGCTCAGCGGGGGTTCTGCGCGAGATTCTCTCTCCTTTCCCCTCCCCCACCCCACCTTCATACTCAATGCATGAGCTCATGTGCACTCTCTCTCTTTCAAATAAAGTCTTTAAATAAAAAATAAAAATAAAAATAAAAAATTTGTGTGTGTATGCATGTGCACTACATGTACCAAATATATTCCCATGCATGGAAAAAGGTCAGAAAAAATGCTGAAGAGGTTACGTCTGAGTTACAAGATTATGGGTAATATTTATTTTTATTCCTTCAGTTGCCTCATAATTATAGTGTACCTACCAAGTATTTTCTTTATTTCCATTTTCATAAACATGTTTTATATTTGTAATTAGGAAAGAGCAATAAGCATTCATTTTAAAGGAGTAAAAAGGGATCTGAGAAATGAAATGCAATACCAGCCTCCTCCCACTCCTTTAAATCTGCTGTTTGCACTTAACCTGAGCCCAGGCACATGGACCTTAAAAGAAACAGTGGCAGGGCGCCTGGGTGGCTCAGTGGGTTAAGGCCTCTGCCTTCGGCTCAGGTCATGGTCTCAGGGTCCTGCGATCAAGCCCCGCATCCGGCTCTCTGCTCAGTGGGGAGCCTGCTTCCCTCTCTCTCTCTCTCTGCCTGCCTCTCTGCCTGCTTGTGATCTGTCAAATAAATAAATAAAATCTTAAAAAAAAGAAAGAAAGAAAGAAAGAAAGAAACAGTGGCTGAATGGGGCATTAAGCTTTGCTTCTGCCCAGGACCAGAACTACCATTACCCCATGTGACCACTCACCATCATCCCATGTGGCCAACCTTCAGATTTACAAAACCGATTTACTTCTCCCTTTTCCTACACAAGCCTTTGAATTTCCCACACTAACGCCCAAGGTCATGTGCCTAGGTAGGACCAAAGTGCCAGACCTCTGCAGTTTTTGCCAACTTGCATCCAGTCACTCTTTTCCTAACAAAGTATCCTGAATTATCGCTGGGAAATACCACCTTTCCAGTCTCATCTAATGTGCTATAGGTAGGGCTCTATCTGCAACCAAGGGTCAGAACATAGGACCCAGGTCCAATCAAATCAGCACATTAAACATTAAATCCTAGGGCACCTGGGTGGCTCAGTTGGTTAAACATCTGACTTCAGCTCAGGTCATGATCTCAGGGTCCCAGAATCGAGGACTGCACTGGGCTCCACACTCAGCAGGGAATCTGATGGTCCCTCTTCCTCTCCTTCTGCCTCTCCCCTGGCTCATGCTACCTCTCTCTCTCTCACAAATAAACAAAATCTTAAAAATAAGTAAATAAAAATAAAAAAACACTTAATCCTGTGGTTGAAATGACTGGTTCAGAGATAATTGTGTGAGCCAATGAGAGCCTATGAGATGTAATGAAACTTTCGCTGCAAAGCTGGCACAAAGGCTGTCTTACTTTCCCTGTTGTGTTGTAGAAAGGGAATGCCCAGCAGTCACTGTAAGACCACAAAGGGAAAACTTGTCTATGAATGGAATCAACTCAAAGAAAGCAGAACACAGAGATGGAGAAAAAGAAGAGATGAACCCTGATGGTATCATTCAGGCTCCTGGATCCAGATTTGCCTGACCTGTCTCTGGACTTTTCAATTACTTGAGGCGATAAAATCCCTTCTTTGCTTAAACCAGTTTGTGCTGTGTTTCTTCTCGGACTTCCAATCAAACACTACCAATCGATACACCTGCCTTCTTCCAACTGGTTGAGCAAAGGACATCTTGCCATCACCCGCACGCACTGAGAGATGACTTACACAGAAACCTAGAATCAGAAGATCTGGATTGGAGTCCTTCCTCCACTTCCTCGCTATGTGACCTTGAACCAGTCCCTTATTCTTTCTGAACTCCAGTTCCCTCACCTGTGAAAGAAGGATATTAACACCTATCTTAGGCTTGTTGTGAAAAATCAAATGTCAAAAATTTTGACTTTTAAGAACAATGGGAAACCTGCAACAGGCATTAATAAGGAGAGTAATCCATTTTGAAAAAAGATCACTTTGGCTGTTGTATAGAGAATGGATAACAGGAGGACAAGAGTGAAAGCATCTGTGGGAGAAAGATCGGTTAGGAAGGGCTTTCAAAGTCCAGGAAGATGATGGTGGTTGGACCTGGGACAACGTTTACCCAATGTTTACTACCAAACATCAATGGCAACATGGTAATCGCCAAAGCTGGCCAAATTCCCATATACTATGTCTTTTTGCCACGTTATTTTCACATAAATGAATTTTGTCTGTAAATAAATTCTGCCTGACCCTTAAGCAATAATATTCATGAAACCACAAGGTTGATTCGCAAGATACATAGACACATTATAAATCACGTTATACATATTTCTAGGCCACATTAAAAAAAGTACATAACTACTAATTTTTTAAATGTTTATATACAAGTCTCTGAAGCTCAACCTGAGTACTACCAATAGGAGACAATAAACCATCCAGAAGACTGTGGGAGGTACAGGGGACAGAAAGAAGTATTTCTTTTTATTATACAGAGAAAAAGTGCTACTTGGCATTTAAGAAGGTAACCTTTAAGAAGGTTACTAGGGAAATTCTTACCTGTGGATGGACCTTACTCTAAGAGAGAAGCCAATTTAAAAAAAATAAAAATAAAAATAAGAACTCAGCTGAACAGAGAAATGAGAGGGTGGTTATTTGAATGACATTCTTCCCTTTTACAAAATGGCTCACCACGGAGACCCTTTAAACCGAGAGCTCCCCTACTGAATAAGTGCCTAGTACCATCATTAACTACTTGACAGAGAACCTGGGGGCAGCTAGGGGAGGAAGGAGGAGGTGGAGAGGAATTTTAAAGCCAAGCCCCGGCCCATTTAAGACCAATTTGAAACGAAGATTTCAGAAAGTCTGAAAGTATAATTTAAGTGAATGCGCTAAGTAGGCTTCTGTGAATAACTCCTCCACTTAGACAATGTTCCTCCAGAACACCCTACTCTGCAACCATTAAAAAGTGTGTTTTAGCAGAATATTTAATGACATTGGACACATCTCAAAAGCAGGTGGCAAATCAGCATGTACAGCATGATTCCAATTTCAGATTTAAAAAAGAAATTCTATACATGGGTAAAAAAAAAAAAACTAGGAGTCTACATTAAAATGTTAACAGTGGTTATATTTAGAGGATGGGTTAGATGGATGATATATATATATTTTCTTCTTTGTTCTTGCCTGTGTTTACCCAAGTTTCTGATAATTTTATAAGCAGGGAAGGACAATTAAAGGGTTTTTTTTTTTAAAGATTTTATTTATTTATTTGAGAGGGAGAGAGAGAGAGAATGAGAGGAGAGAGGTTGGTGGGAGAAGCAGACTCCCTGCTGAGCAGGGAGGCCAATGTGAGACTCAATCCCGGGACTCCAGGATCATGACCTGAGCCAAAGGCAGTTGCTTTAGCAACTGAGCCACCCAGGCACCCTAAAGGGTGTCTTTTAATAGAGTTTATTTATTTTATTTATTTATTTATTTGACAGACAGAGATCACATGTAGGCAGAGAGGCAGGCAGAGAGAGAGGAGGAAGCAGGCTCCCGGCTGAGCAGAGAGCCCGATGCGGGGTTCGATCCCAGGACTCTGGGATCATGACCTGAGCCGAAGGCAGAGGCTTAACCCACTGAGCCACCCAGGTGCCCCAAGGGTGTCTTTTAAAATAAGAATCCTCTGAGGGTCTACTGCATATCATTTTGTTGACTGAAAACATAAAATAGGAAATCTCTTTCTAGAAGGGCCAAAACTCTTATCTCATATATGATGATAAAATGATAACTAACATTTGTGGGGCGCCTGGGTGGCTCAGTGGGTTAAAGCCTCTGCCTTCAGCTCAGGTCATGATCCCAGGGTCCTGGGATTGAGCCCCGCATCGGGCTCCCTGCTCAGCACGGAGCCTGCTTCCCTTCCTCTCTCTCTCTGCCTGCCTCTCTGCCTACTTGTGATCTCTGTCTGTCAAATAAGTAAATAAAATCTTTAAAAAAAAAAAAGATAGCTAACATTTGTAACCAATTATTATGTGTCAGGCACTGTGCTTAGCACCTTATATAATCATGTCTTTGACAATGACTCTTAACAATCACCTATGAGATGGGTATTTTTATTCACGCCCCCCACCCCAACTTTCCAAATAAAGAAACTGGGGCTCAGATCAATGACATAACCTGTTCAAGGTCACTAAATGGCAGGTGGCAGAGGATCCAGGTCTTCTGATTTCTAATTCAGGGCTCTTTCTCCTCCATAGCTTTGGGTTTCTACAGATGCCCTAGTTTATGGGCTGAAAATATCTCATAATTACCCCATAAATAAGCCATCGAACTTATTTATTCCTTGCATTTAACTTATTATTTAGCATTTAAAGGACACATTACATTGAGCAAGAACCATCAATCTTTCACATAATGCTCTGGTTAATAACTTGGTAATTATAATCCACAGTCACAAACCTGAACATGCTTGTCGTTTCCATGGTGCCAGGTTCCCTTTCAAAGAAGAGAACTCGTCAATTATCTCTGACCTGCTCGCTCTATGAATTTACACCCTTCCAAAGCACCAGCACTTACCCTGGTGGTTGGAGTGTTTAAGAGTAACTACAGAGCTCCTAACCCTAAGGATTTGAAAGCCGTGTATCTACAATCCCCTTTAACGTGGTATGAGGGTATCATTTGCCCATTCTTCAATGCTAACAGAACTCCTATTTATAAAGCATTCCTGAGCTAACTGCTTTGCTTACAGGAAGAATACCAGAATGCACTGCTTACCAATCTAATCAGAGCCAACACCTCCTTGTATCAGTCAGTTTCTGCTGTGTAATGTGCAATTTCAAAATCTCAATGGGTTACAAGGAAAAAATAAACTTATTATTGAACTTATGAGTCTGTGGTCAGAGGTGGTTCTGCCGAGCTCATGTGGGATTCCATGAGCCTGGCTCCAGGCTTTAGGTTGGGTTCTGACCTGTTCTAAGGGTCTCCCCATTCTCTATGGAGTAGCGGCCATCTGAAGCATGATTTTCTCATAGCAAAAAGCAGGAGAACAAGAGAGCTAGGGAAAACGCATGATGTCTTTGAGGACCAGGCTTAAGACTGACACATTTGTATCTCTCTCCACGTCTCATTGGCCAAAGCAAGTCTCGTGGCTAAGTCCCCAACTAATGAGGCACAGAAATATTCTCCATCCACTCTAGTGGGAGGTACTGTGAAGTCACATGGCAAAAGGTACTGATGTGTAATGCCATTTAGAAAGAGAATGAAGAATTGGGAGCAATGATCCATTCTACCCACCTTTTTGTAACAAATATATTGTAATGTGCCCTTTACTATCCTGAAATGAAATTCAAAAAATAATACAGCCTATACATGTATAATTTTCAAAAGTCAATTTCACAAGTGAATTCTGGAAGATACCATAAGGTAGTCTGATGTTGGCACACAAACCCAGAATCACCGCATGCATAATAGCTACAAATGCAAGCTTCGTCGGGGGTGTGTGGGCCCCCAAATAATCTAAACAATGTTGCCATGATTTTTCTGAAATGGTATACAACTATGAATCAAGTTTTCAGCAAAATAAACTACAATCATCCTTTGTTGCATACTGTAAACTGCATTCCTAGAAAAATCATAGTATGCTAAAACCATGGACAATGGGGGTGCCTGGCTGGCTCAGTCAGTGGAGCGTGTGACTTTTCATCTCAGGATTGTGAGTTTGAGCCCTATGTGTGGCACAGAGTTTACTTAAAATTTTTACAAAATGCAAAATATATTCTGTTCATATGTAAAACAAACTCAGATGATAATATATGAATTTTTCACCTACATGAAGGTCTGGCAGGACAAAGGACAAGTCCTCCACATTGGTGAATGTCTAGCTCACCTGGACCCCTAAAGCAAATCATGCCCTCATGATTTTGTAACTCCCCATCAGTGTAACTACCAAAATTGTGCCCACAAACTTCTGGAGAGAGTCCTAGAGGGCAGTAGAGGCCCTGTGAGAACCACTGGTGTTGTATTAAAGAAAGTGGAATCTTTGATGTTCTACAGACTTTGAATACAGGCTCTGCTTCCTACTTATTAGCCATGTGACTTTGGACAAGTTACTGGACTGCTCTGGGCCAGCCCTATTTGTAATGTTGCTTTAAGGATTAAATGAGAGTACACAAATAGTAAAGCATTTAGCATAATACTTAACACATACTAAGTGCTCAATAAAAAGTCAGAGCCTGTTATGCTATTCATTTAATGTACTCCCGTTTCACAGATGAAGAGATTAAGGCTTAAATTAGATGCTTTTCCTCCTCCTCTCCCTGCTGTCTTCTATTCTGAAGATGGGCACTAACTGATGTTCTGCTGAGGGTCAGTTTCAGAAGAAAGGTAAGACTGGAAAGACTGTGGGATTGACAAGTGAGTAAGGGGATCTGGTTTCACATTCCAGGCTGAAATATGTAGTAGCTTTACTCTGAAGAGAGCACTGGCTTTCATGTCCCCACTGGCATCAGTATCCGGCATGCTCAAGAGTGGCGGCAGTGTAGACCCACCCAACAGTGGTCCAGAGGAGGATATGGCCTTCAGTGGTAATGCCAGCAGAGATTTTAGAGAGGCAGTATGGAAGACAGACTTGGGATCTAGAGGTCAGAGCTCTGTCACTTACCATTCATGCATCCATGTAACTCTGGGTAAACCCCACCTCTCCCACGCCTCAGTTTCATCATCTATAAAAGGAGGAATACATACCTTACAGGGTTGTTGTGGAGACCAACAAGTATGGGAAGTACTTAGAACCATGCTGGTATATAAGAAGCTCTATATAATTGTGCACCGCTGCCCAACTGATGTCCACCCATCGGTTCAGTGCCGTCATATAAAGCCTGACCTGGTGGGTGATAAAAAGTGGCAAAAAGAATGGATGAATGGATGGACAATGATTGGAAAGAACTTTCAACTTCAGAAACATGTCATTTCCAGCTTCCAAGTGGGGCCTCTGGAAAGCTGCAGTGGAGTATTTGTTCTTATCGGCATGCTTTCAACGCCATACTGCACGGTCTTTCAAAACCACAAAATAAAACAAAACAAAACTGAGGTGTGTCAAGGTGTGCTCACAGCAGTTAACACTGCAAATGAACTAAAACCATGAGCATCAATCTTATCCACACTTGCTCTAACAAGTAAAGCAGTTTTTATCCATTCTTGCCCACATTTACAGAGGAGAATGAAAGAGGAGGCACTGATAAGAAAAAGAATGGAAAAGCAGGAGAAAGGAAAGCAGATGGAAACAGAGTACATACAGTGTCTAGTAGAGTGCCTGATGCACAGTAGGCCCTCAATTGTGATTTGTTGAATGAGTTGATAGGTGGGTTGATGGATGAGTAGATGGATGGATAGATGGATGGGTAGGTGGGTGGGTTGATGCAAGGATGGATGGATGGATGGATGGATGAACAGAGGGGTGAATGTCTAATTTTTTCTGCCCCAACTTCAAACTTCAAATCAAGACCAAAGATTTCCATGAATAAAGTGATCATCTCTGTTCATTTTTTAATGCCAACAGCTTCCTTAGGAGGAGATATGAAAACACATGTTATCCCATGTTAGGCAAGTCATAAATATCTCATATTCTGGTGAAAGCTCTGCCACTTACTACCTATGTGACCTGGAATAAGTCATTTTGATTCTCTGAGCCTTATTTTTCTCAGAGGTGGTCTCTAAGAATCCACACAGAGTAGACATCATATAATGTCATGAATGATTTATGTGCATAAGTGTATACTCAAATTTATAGTTTATACCCAACACCCAATTTGTTAGCTTTATTCATTTCAAACCTCTTATCACTATTATTACACAGCATGTTAATGTATATTGGTAACTCTTTACTTCCACATAATACTCAAGGGTTCATAAAACACTATAATACCATGGCTACAATTCATTTAACACTACATAATTTCTCCTAGGTCTGCACAACTCCGTGAGTAGATATTCCTAATCCTGTATCAGTCATATATTCTCCCAATATATGGAGGTTTATACCTCCAGGGCATATAGTAATAAACGTTTATACGGGGTTCAGCTAACCTGACTGGGTTCATCTGATTTTGCTGACTTGCTCACATGTCTTTGGTTAATAGCCAGTTATCTAAGTGCTCTGCTGATCTTGGCTGGACTCAATCTCGTGTCTGGAATTTGGCTGGCTGTTGGCTGATCTAAGATGGCCTCAGCTGAAATGCATGGGATAATGTGGTCCCACAACACAAAAGACTCACCAGAGAATTTTCCCATGGCAATTGCAGAAAAACAAGAGTGAAAGTAGAAATGCATACTTTTTCAGACCTCTGCTTGTATTACATCTAATACCTCACTGGCCAAACTAAGACATGTGGGTAGCACAGATTCAAAGGACAGGTAAATGGACTCTACCTCTTTTATGAGAGAAACTTGAAGGCTGTGGGTACAGGAGGGGTATTATGAGTTGAACTGTCTCCCCAAGATTCATATGTTGAACTCCTAACCCCCAGTATCCTACATAGTGTCTTTATAAAGGTAATCAAGTTAAAATAAGGTCATTAGAGTGGGTCCTAATCCATTGTGACAAGTGTCCTTATAAGAAGGGAAACACAGAAACCCAGAGGGAAGGCAATATGAAGACAAAAAGGGAAAAAATGGCCATCTACAAGCCAAGGAGAGAAGCATGGAACAGATTCCCTCCCTCAACCCACCCCTTCCCGCCACCAACCAATTCTCAGAAAGAACCAACACTACTGACACCTTGATCTTGGACTTCTAGCCTCCAGAACTGTAAGACAGTAAACTTCTGCTATTCAAGCTGCCCAATGTATGGCACTTTGTTAAGGCAACCCTAGGAACCTAATAGAAGGGGTGAAGAATTAAGTAAGGTATTAATGAAACCGGTCCTTAGTACCCTATTTTTCAGGAGAGGAAACAGAGGCTCTCAGAGTTCAATTAATGTATCACCCAAGGGGCATCAGAGTTGTCAGTAGAACCCAGGTCTTCCTTATCTGATTTCTTTATGCCTCTAAGACATTTCTGTTCACAGTCTTCTGTCTTTTCCTAGGTGGCTTCCAACAGGGAGGCATTGGCATGTGCAGGACACTGTTCATGCCCAACTAGGCAATTCTGTGCATGTTGCTTCAAAGCTTCTGTTTTACAATCCTTAATGATCTAGTAATTGTGTTTATGGCTTTCCAATGAAGTGTGCAGAGCTCTGATAGCCATCACTGGTTTCTTGAGGGCCTTTATTTGATCTGAGACTGTGCAGAGCTTCTGATAGATTAAAAAAGGTGTGTGAGGCAAAGAGGAGAAAATTCGGGTCAAATCTTTTACAGAATGGTTTTCAGCTAGCCACTCCATGCACTTGAGCCACCAACTACCTCGGCATTGAACATACGTGGTTATTTGGGATAACTCTGAAGCCACTGGAATGATTTCTTGCATAGAGTGAAATGAATGGAAAAGAATTAGGCCATTAACCCGTGTATTAGTCAGGGTTCTCCAGACAGAAAGAACCGATAGGAGATAGATCTCTTCAACATAAAGAGATTTATTGTAAGGTATTGGGTCATGTAACTATCAAGGCTGAGAAGTCCCACAACCTGGCTTCCGTAAGGTAGAGACCCAGGAAAGTCAGCCACGTAGTTCGAGAAGAGCCAAAGAGTTAATGGTGTGGATTCCAGTAGATCTGACGGCCTGAAACCAGGAGGGCCAAGGGCAGAAGCAGCTCAGTTGGACAGAGTTCATTTAAACTTCTTCTACCTTTTTGTTCTATTTCGGTCCTCAACAAATTAGGGCCATCTGCTTTACTGAATTCACCAAATCAAATGCTAATGTCTTCCAGAAACACCCTCACGGACATAACCAGAGATAATATTTCATCAGCTATCTGGGTGTCCTGTGGTCCAGTCAGGTTGACACATAAAATTAACCATCACAACTCATTACACAAAAATTTACTGAGTGCCTACTATTTGCCAAGCACTGTTACAGGCCGTGGGATACAGAGATGAGTGAGATACAATCTACACACACAAGCAGCTCACTGTCTCATATCCCCTCAATATTCGCTCTTCGAATACTAGTGTTGAGCACCTACTGGGCGTTGTCCCTCTCTGACCCACAGACATTACTGAGAGGAACAAAACAGATATGATCTCTACTCTTGGTCGTGTTTACAGGTGAGCTGGTGACACCGTTACTGAATAATCTGTGGCATAATTAAGCAAGGACACTTGTAGGAATGCTGCAAAGGAGCAGCACACGTTGCTAATGACAGCGTAACAGGAAGAACTGACTATTTTCTGCTTAGAATTCTCATAGTTCTGCCTCCGGCATATCTCTAGTTGTCACTTTTGTTCAGAGTCCTAACCTGGGTTACTAATGATTTGGGGGGATCCACAGTGATCTTTGACCTTTGACACCCTGACCTTAACTTGACCAAACCGGAACTCATTAACCTCTCCTAAAAACCTGGTTATCTGGTAATTTAGAAGAATTTATCAAAATTTTAAATGTGCTCAATCTTTGACCCAGCAATTCTATGAAAAATTTATAGCATAAATCCATTGGCACAAAAATTCAAAGATATACAAAGACCACTGCTTTGTTGGTAATAAAAAACATACAATAGAAAACTGGAAACAACCCAAATTTCCATCAATAGTCAGTTGGCTAAATGAATCTTAATATAGCCAGGCAATGGAATATTATGTATTATGAATATTATGTAGCCATTAAAAATAATGTTGTAAATATATATGCATTGGTTTGGAAAGAAGCACATAATATATTGTGGAAAAAATGCAGAATAATATAATCCAGGATTAATACACACATACACACATTTATAAAAACATATTTTTAGACCATAACTTAAAGTGGATTATATCTAGTGGTTAAGATTAAAGAATTTTACTACATCTACCATGTTCAAAGTCACATTGTACTGTTTTTCCATTTAAGATTTTATTTTTAAGTAATCTCTATGCCCAACATGGGACTTTAACTCACAATCCCAAGATCAAGAATCACACCCTCTACCAACTGAGCCAGCCAGACACCCAGTATTGCTTTTACTTCTAAAAAATACACTTTGGGGGTCCCATTTGCTATGTTCTTTTTCCAGATTCACCAACTACCAAATCCCATTTAGGATCTTACTGTCATTTTTACCTCCTCCCTCTCTTGGCCGTTAAGTCCAGCCGTATGCTGAGTCAAAACTTTCTACCTCTGACCCACTTCTCAAATCCTCACCATGCCCTGCCCTCTGGCCAAGGTCAGTCTCACATGGAAAGACTCCCTGACTGTACTTCCTCACTGCCCCAATGTATGCTCGGCACTGTCACAGGGGACTCTTTCTAAACTACCTGACCATAATCTTCGTTCCTTTGCCCCCAACCTTTGGCTCTACCAGACTAAGAGAATAAGCCTCAAACTTTTACCATGGACTTCAGTTCACTTTAGGTCCACTTTGCCATTTCAGCCTTAAGTCAAGCATCCAAGGCATCTGTGCCAGTCCCCCATCCCAGTCGCAGCAGCATTAATGGACCTCCTGAATTTGAACCTGCATATTCATACCTTAAAATCTTAATTCACTCAGCATAATCTCTTCCAGTCCTGTCCATGTTGCTACAAAAGTTGGGTATTGGTCCTTTCTGATGGAGGCATAATACTCCATAGTGTATATGGACCACATCTTCCTTATCCATTATTATGCTGAGTGAAATAAGTCAAGCAGAGAGAGTCAAGTATCATATGGTTTCACTTATTTGTGGAGCATAACAAATAATATAGAGGACAAGGGTAGATGGAGAGGAGAAGGGAGTTGAGGGAAATTGGAAGGGGAGGTGAACCATGAGAGACTATGGACTCTGAAAAACAACCTGAGGGTTTTGAAGGGGCGGGGGGGTGGGAGGTTGGGGGAACCAGGTGGTGGGTATTAGGGAGGGCACGGATTGCATGGAGCACTGGGTGTGGTGAAAAAACAATGAATACTGTTACGCTGAAAATAAATAAAAAATTAAAAAAAAAAATCTCAACTCACATTGTTCTCTCTTTCCCCAGGCCCTTCTTTTAACTTGCATCTTTTAAAATACAAGGGCCTTGACTTATGTTTGATACTGCAAATGTTTCTTTTTGCTTTTACTGAGAAATAGCCTACTATGTTGGAAAATGCATAGATTTTTGAGCCAGAGCATCTGGGATGGAATTTTCGTTGCCATTTACTAGCTCTGTGACATTTACTTCACTGTACTGTACCATGGTTTCCTCATCTGTAAAATAGGGATGAGAATAAGAAAAGCAGCCTCATAAGCCAACATTTGCAAAGCAGAGAAGTACTGAACACAATAAACACTTGAAAATGTTCATTATTATCATTACCAGACTCTAAAATGGTATTATCTTCTGTTGCTGTTGAGCATGTTAGATTTTTGCTCCCAAATTCATGTTCCCCTCCCAAAGATACGGAGCCTTTTGAATTCCTGTGGCTGCTTTTATAGCTTTTTGGCCTTAGTCTCTGTACATCATAATTAAGAGCCCAAGCTCTGAGGCCAAGCTTTCTTGACTCTTGTCTTGGGTAAGTTAACTGAGTTAAGCCTCAGTTTCTCCATCTATAAAATGAATTAATAATAATTCTTGCCTTATAAGGTTGGTTTGGAAGATTAAATGTGTAAATGTCTAAAAGTGCTTAACATGAGACTAGCACATAGTAAACACTCAATAAATATTAGCTAGTATTACTATCAGTGAGACAGAAGTGGGAGAGGGAGAGAATATATTCAAGACAATTTAAATAAGGTGGAATTTATTTTAAGGACCCAGACAGAAAAAAATACTACTACCATGGACATTACTGACATTTGGGGGGGCTGTTCTGGGCATTACAGAATATTTAAGCAGCATCCCTCTGGTCTCTACCCACTAAATACGGACAGTATTCCCCTCACCCAGTTGGGACTATCAAAAATGTCTCCAGACACTGACTAATATCCCTTGCAGAGGTGGGGTACTGGATATAAAAATCACTTCTTTGGTGCCTGGGTGGCTCAGTGGGTTAAGTCTCTGCCTTCGGATGGGGTCATGATCTCAGAGTCCTGGGATCGAGCCCCACATCGGGCTCTCTGCTCAGCAGGGAGCCTGCTTCCCCCTTTCTCTCTGCCTGCCTCTCTGCCTACTTGTGATCTCTGTCTTTCAAATAAATAAATAAAATCTTTAAAAAAATCACCTCCTATTGAGAACCACTGGGCTACCCTCACACGACCCAGAAAGTACTCACTCCTCTTGACTTCTTTCTACTTCTTAAATTGCTCTGCAAATCAGCTTCCTCTGTTAAGTTTCACCGTCTGCTTCCTCATAACGTACGTCTACCTGGGCGTTAGCTTGCCACGACACCAGCCCCGGCTCTCATCCACGCCCACACCTTTTAAGAGCTCCAGATCCCAACGTGGCTGATTTCTAGTTCTCTTCATGCAAATTCTCAAGAAACAAAGACTCCGATTGGCTGAACTACAGTCAAGTGACCACTTCTAGTCCAATCAGCTGTGACCAGGAGAGAAGACGCACCTGGGATAATGAGCACCGGAGGCCACAGGTTCCTCACCTTCAGAGGTCCCGTGGCATGTCTCCAAAGAAGTGGGTATGGTCGGGTCAGGTGTGGCCTGTCCCTGTAGCATCTGTCTTCTCCCTTTTCCTCAGACGGTCCTCAAACTTGTCTCCCATTGCCAAGGAGTCTGCTGGCACTCATTTCCATCAAGTTTCTGCCTCTGGTCAGTCAGAGGCATTTTAGCACGACTTTCAAGGGATGCACAGGCTTCAGATGGGGTCCCAGGGAATGTCCAGACATGCATTTTGCATCTTCGGAGGCTTCTGGATCCTTTGGATCCCTTTGGATCCCCAGGATTGATTCGGATCGTTAAGATTGCAAGATTAGTGAGCTGTCCCCATGGGTACTGAAGGGGATCAGAATATGCCAGCCCACAATATGCCACTTTCACATGAGGCCTGTCCTGAGGTAAAAGTAATTAAGGAGCAGCGAACACAAGGAGCTCTTTGTTCTTCCCCTTCTACCTAAGAGTAGGACATTTTCCCTTTGTGAGGGTCATCCCCTCCCTACTGGACCAGGAGAGAAAACAACCACTGGAGACAGAACCTGAGCACCAAAATAAGCCTTCAGGACAAACTTTACTAAGATAACTCCTATCTTCCGTTAGTTTCTCCAATTTATTTACCTTTCCACAATCTGCTACACCAAAAAGCCCAAACCCCTTCTCCTTGCCTTGTCACTTCTCCACAAATGTACTTTCTTTTGTTAAGATGGTCTGGAAGCCCCCCGGGTCTAATCACTGCTTTGGGTCTTCATTTCTTTTCTAAGAAGGCCTCAGGCCTCCGTACATGTAAAAATAAATAAATAAATATTAATATTACTACCAAATAAAATGTGTATACCTCCTCTCCTGTTAATCTGTTTTTGGTTTTGTTTTTGTTTTTTGTTTTTTTTTTTTTTGTTTTGTTTTGGTCTATTTGCAGGGCCCCACTGCAGAAAGTCTACCCACCCACGTTATTATAAGCACACTAGACCAACTGTTTTCTTAGCTTTTGTTGGAACAAAGATCCTTTGCAAGACAAGACGCAACATCTTTAAGCTGCATATAATTTCAGGGTGGCTCATGGCCCTCATCCAAAGGCCATTTCTTGGCTCCTATAAGACTTCATGCCTATAGGAGAGGAAGATACATGTAAATCAGTTGAACATCTATTGTATCCTGGGTGTTGGCAACACACACATTTACCTTATCTGAATTCAATTATGAAAAAGAGAAAAATTTATCCTGCGGCTCTTA
The DNA here is from genome assembly GCF_963455335.1 of Martes martes. Taxonomy (NCBI): domain Eukaryota; kingdom Metazoa; phylum Chordata; class Mammalia; order Carnivora; family Mustelidae; genus Martes; species Martes martes. Next base: position 78,826,692 of record NC_137901.1, read on the forward strand.
AAACCAATCACACTAGGATTTGGCTCCAGTGCCCCAGAGAAAGGAAGGTTCACAATCAAAATGTAAAGAGAAACAAGATAAGTTAATTCTTGCCTTTTGCCCTTGTAAAGACCCAGGGCAATTTAAGATAATTTGGGCCACACAAGGTTTTTGCCTGAAGCACTAACACCAGAACCCCTACCTTTAACCTCCCATTCAAGATGTAACCCCACATGCTTTCCATATCTGTGGTTTTCAAACTGCAGGCCTCTACCCACAGGTGGTCATAAAATCGATTTAGTGGGTCATGACCAGCATTTTTTTAAAAAAATTGAATAGAACAGAATAGAAAATAGAGTGCAAGTTTCATAGTGTGAGTATTATTTCATAAAAGTTTTGCTTCATTTGAGTGTGTGTGTATGTTTCTTACCCTGGTCAAAAACATTTGAAAGTCATTGTTCTGTATTCCGTGCTGCCCAATACTGCTAGTCATTAGCACATGTGGTTGGTCAAAACAGACATGAGCTGTTAAGTATAAAATGCACACTGAATTTCAAAGACTAAAGATGAAAAAAGAATGTAGAATATCTAATAAATAATTGTGATGTTGATTACATGTTGAAATATAACATTTGCCTTTGGATATATTATGTTAAATAAAATACTAAAATTAATTTTGCATGTTTCTTTTTACTGTCACTATTTGGCTAGTAGAAAAATGCTAATTATATATTTAGTTGTTATTATATGTCTGTTGGACAGTGCTTCTCTTTATGGTTTAGCAAAATATACATGTACAATATATGTACATGTATATGCTTATAATATAGCACATTTAAATTTTTTTTAAGAGAGAGAGCAAGGGGTGGGGGGACAGTGGGGAGGGCAGAGGAGAGGGAAAGAAAGGATCTCTAGCAGACTTCAGGCTGAGTGTGGATCCCATTGCGGAGCTCTATCTCACAACCCTGAGATCATCTGAGCCGAAATCAAGAGACAGAGGCTTAACTGACCGAGCAGCACAGGTGCCCCAAAATAGCATCTTTACACAGCATCTATCACCATATTATTACCAAACACGGAGAAAGATTCATTCAATGTCAAAATGGCTGCCCCATTACCCAACACCCAACCTCCAATGCAAAGAGCACCTTTTGACTCAGGCTTAGTGCACTTATCTGCCTGACTTAGCTGAATGTTGGAGGGCCTTAGCAGAGATGACAGATGCCTCAGAAATGTATTATTTATTTTCTTAATTTATTCAGGAAGGATTATGGTCATCTTGCTGATGGTTATGCACCCCAAAAGACCACACATACTGAATCCGGCAGGAAATGACCACATATTCACTTTCTGTGTACTCTAGGAATCTCTCTGTGTATCAGCTTTAGCTTTCAGCCTCATTCCCCATCTTCTTTCCTCTCCTCGCTCAGGGAAGGTCATATTACCTGCCAATCGTAATCTTAATATTCTACTAGTCAAAGGCATGTTCAATGACCCTCCAACATGCATGCACAGGCAGGCATGTGCACATGCACGCATGCACACACACACACACACACACACACACACACACACACACACACTTGCCAGTCCTAATTAGTTCTAGTCTCTCTGGAGCCACTCATTTTTCCCTGGCTGACCCCTTCTACTGCCAGTACTTCTAATCATATTGGTTTTAGGAATTCTTCTCTACCATGAGGTAACTATAAGAATAATAATGACAGTAAGCAGCTGTCTCTTATAGCTCACTTATCTTCCACACATTATGCTAAGCACTTTCTCTCATGTAAACATAACAATTTTGTTGTGATGCAAATACTTTTCCATTTTAGAAATAAAGAAACTTTGCCGTATGAGGTGATTTAAACTGTAAGATCCATAATGTCTTGCTCACAATAAGCCCAATGTGTACAAAAAGTGCATGGCACATATGTTTAAGTGCTCAAAAAATGTCTGTTGTGAATAAATAAGTAAATGATGAAGACATACCACTGTCTACTTTTACTTATAGCTGTGTCTATGTGGCACCAATCTTATGAAGTTAAGCTACAAGTGCCTTGAGGACAGAATTTATTTTTGCATTTCCTGGGCTTAGCACAATGCCTGCCACAAAGTGGACATTCGAAGAAATGTCAAATAAACCAATAAAAAAATAATAAATGATTAAATGTCACAACTTCAGAATATGACCATCCCTCACTAAGAATCATTCAGTGGCTCCCTATTACCCTCGGTTAAAGTTCAAATTATTCTTTATGGCCTACAAAGACTCCCTCACCACTTGAGCCTCATCTCTTGCCCCTTGGAGCTCCAGCTACATTGAAATTCTTTTAGCTCCTCAACTTCAGAGTTAGGGTTAGGGTTAGAGTCCCTACTTCCCCATTCAGAATCTTTTGCCCGGCCATTCTCACCTGTTCCCAGCCGCAGCGCTTTGCCCTTGACCTAGCCAAGTCTTTCTCACCTCCTACTGAAGCCTTTCCTGACCCTCATCTAGATTAATCCCCCTTAGGTAGCTCTCACTTCACCCTATACTTCTCTTTTAGTGCTTATCACAAGGACAACTCAATAATGATTTTTACTTTTTTTTTTTTTTTTGGTCCAACATTTTTTTCCTGTAAGCCCTATAAGCTAAGGAGCATGTCTGTTTTGTATACCATGATATACCTTGTATCTTGCCTACTGGTGGGAAACCAATGGTCTACACGTGTTTTCCGGCCTACCTTCTGAATATTGTGTGTGTGTGTATGTTACATACATATATAACTTGTTATATGCTATATTTATAATTGTTATATATATATAATTGGTTCATTATAAAATTTAAAATACACATATTTCACAAAAAATCTGAGTTTATGGCTTCTCTAGGGGAAAAAAAAATCCAAAGATTTGGAATACTACATATATAGTTAGGATAGGTGAGCAATGACACAAAAACAAGGCCAAAATCTCAAACTGTTTTCTCACTCACACTCCATTTCCATCTAGGGAGGCTGTGGCTCTGCACCCTGCCTCTCCCCGAGCTCCATCTGGAACACTGACAGTCACTGAGGCCGAAGGAAAAGGAGACACAACAAACCAAGCTTATGACTTTCACCCAGAAGTGACACACGCCTCTTCCATCCATGTTTCATTGGCCAAAACCAGTCAACAGGGAGAGGATATATCATTCCCTTGCAGGAAGAGCCACTACAGGAGGGAAAATGGAATTCCTGGAAAGCAGTATTACAAATCTATCCCAGAGGGATGTCTGGGTGGCTCAGTTGGTTAAACATCTGCCTTTGGCTCAGGTCAGATCCCAGGGTCCTGGGATCGAGCCCCATACAGGGCTCCTTGCTCAGCAGGGAGGCTGCTTCTCCCTCTGTCTGCCACTCCTTCTGCTTGTGTACCCTCTCTCTCTGACAAATAAGTAAAATCTTAAAAAAAAAAAAAAATCTATCCCAGAGAAACAACTGGCCGGAGCTGAAAGGCACCTGCCTCCTTTAGATGGGACACTGACTCCAGTCTGACATTCATCTCTCTTCCCTCATAACTCATCACCCACCATGCTCGTTCCTTGTTGGAATTTAGGCTCGCTATCATGACAGCGGGGGGTAAAAGAGCAAAAAAGTGAATAAATGAACAAGCCTTTCTATATATTATTGCACAAATGAAAACTAGCTCCTTGAGAAGGAAACTTCTATGCCAAGCTCTGGCGATTCAGTCACTGCCCATCTTGGGATACCCTGCCTGGACTAGCTCCGCCTTCAGTGACTGCTTCGTTGGCTGGCCGGAAGTGGAGGACACCTCCATGCAAACTCCCCATGACTGCAACGCAAATGGAACATTTGTCCTCTAAGTGACGGAGCGGCCATTATTCATGGCAGGCTGGCCAACATTTATGAACAGATGGGACTTGGCAGGGTGAGGAGCTAGTGTGTATGGTAGGCAGGAAGCTCTCACAGGTGGAAAAACGTTTTGGGGTTCAGGCTCATTATTATGTTTCTAATGGCCATAGGATCAAACATTAATCTTGAATGCCTTGCTTCCCAGTAGTGACAAGAAAGGATTCTCTTTGCTCTGTTAATGGGCTCAAGAGCCTGGGGGGCAGATTTCCCACATTTAATTTCTTGCTTCCTTCACACTGTAAAGGTATCGGCAACCCAAGTTTTCGCTAGACTTTTATTTCCTTTTTTTAAATGTATTTTTAAAGATTTTATTTATTTGAGAGAGAGAGAGAGCATGAGCAGGGGGAGGACCAGAGGGAGAAGCAGACTCCTGGCTGAGCAGGGAGCCTGATGCCGGGCTGGGCCCCAGGACCTCAGGATCACTACTCCAGCCAAAGGCAGACGCTCAACCTTCTGAGCCACCCAGGTGTCCTTACTTTTTTTTTTTTAAATATTGATTGATAGATTTTCAGACAGAGAGGGCAAGCATGTAAGCAGGGGGAGGTACAGAGGGAGAAGGAGAAAGAGAGGCCCCTGAGCACCGGGCCTACAGGGCTCAATCTTACAACCTCAGGATCATGACCTGAGCGGAAACCAAGAGTTGGATGCTGAACCCACTGAGCCACCCCGGCACCCCACTAGACTTATATTTATAAGAGGCTTTAAGGGGGCGCCTGGGTGGCTCAGTGGGTTAAGCCTCTGCCTTCAGTTCAGGTCATGATCCCACGGTCCTGGGATCAAGTCCTGCATCGGGCTCTCTGCTCAGCGGGGAGCTGGCTTCTCCCTCTCTCTCTCTGCCTGCGTCTCTGCCTACTTGTGATCTCTGTCAAATAAATACATAAAATCTTAAAAAATAAAAAAGAGGCCTTAAGATACCATGATAATGAACCTACGATATGAATTACTGGTAAAACAATCTCCTGCCCCAGTCCGTATCAGCTCTGCTAAGTTCCTTTCCCCAGGCTACTAGATTTTGAGTTACCTACACACAAACACCAAGTGTTCCCATTTGCACCCTTGAGTGACATCATTACATTTTTAGCCATATTCCAAATCATCCCCTTTCTGGTTCTCATCTGCTCACTCTCTCATACTTGTATGTGAGTAAATATATACACATACACATTTATGAATGTATAAACTTTATTATTTCTTCCAATGTCTATTTAGTACCAGGCTAGGCAGTTGGGGTAAAACGGTGACTATGTAAGCAATGGGTGCTAACTTTCTGAAACTCACAGTCTTGTGGAAAGATAGCAGAAAGAATAAGAAATTGTAAGTTCTGCAGTAAGAGAAGTTCAAAGAGCTATCGGAAGCCTGAGCCTGGACCAAGAAGTTTCACGGACCACTTCCCAGAAGAAAGGATATTTTAACCTAAGACCTAAAGGTTGGGAGTCATTAATGAGGCCTCTCCAGGCAGAAGAACTGTGAGAAGACCCAGAATCCAAAAAGGGCATGGGATCTTTAGGGAACAAATGGGTTCAGTTCAGCTAGGACATGAGCAGCAGGAGGCAAGATAGGAAGCAGGTGGGGAAACTCTAAGAGCAGAAGCGAATGAGGAAAGTGAGAGCCAGACCTTATAATGCCTGCGTGCCCTGTGAAGCAGCTGGAACTTAATTCCAAGTGAAACAGGGAGCCAATGAAGGATTTTAAGTAGGAAGGTGATATGATCCAATTTATATTTTCTCCACGGGAATATTCAAAACAGACTGGAAGTCTTGATACTGACCCAGCAGAATGGATTTAGACAGGGTCCTGAAGGCGTCCTGCTCTTCTGGGCATTCACCCACTGACTGCTGAAGGTCTGAAGTGTCTGGGGGGAGGGGCTGGACTGCCCCGGTGGGGGGGGGGGCGGTGGGGGGCGGTAGAGGCGGGAGGGGGTTTGTTCAGGACAGCGGCTGTTTATCACTGTATGGTATTAGTTTATCACCACATTAATTATATTCATAAAGATCTAAAAATATACAAAGGAGAAACATGAAGAAAATACGCACCCGCAAAACTTGTCTTATAGGATGATGGGATTAGTGGTCCAGGTCAGAAGTATCTTAATGTTTTAACAACCAGTATGGACCTCCTGGGGCATAACAGCTAAATACATGTGCTAATGTCTGCACAGAACAAACAAGCCAGGATAACATTTTGAAAGATTAAGTGATGTTCTTTTCTCCTTCCGCCAGTACGTCCTGTTATCCCATGACCATTCTCTATTCAAGGGGTCAGACCCTGGTCAGACCCTGAAAATAGAAAAAAAAAGGGGGGGGGCTTTTAAATTTCAAAAGCCTGAACCTTGAAGGGAGTTGGGTCAAAGGAAAAATAAACACAAAGAGCCAGACCAGGGTTTCCTGCCTTCAAGACAAGACGAAAAAAGAAAGCAGAGAAGAAAGTTTGGGTATTGGGGAGACCTGCCCCCTAGCCTCACTAGGGGGCATTACAAGAGACCCCAGTAAGAAATCAGAGTACTGGGGATCTGTGCTCTGAGTGGTTCATCCAAGAAACCAGCAAGAACCCAAGGGGGACATGGCAAGGATCCAGGCACATGAAATAGTCTTACAGATCTCCTCCCACAGGACTGCATGCATCTCAGCCCCTGATAACCTCCAATACTCAGATATTATTTAAGCCTCTGGCAACTTAAAAAAGAAAGATGCTCTCAGAACCCACCTCTAAGAGACAGTGTTGGGACAACCAGGGAATTTGGAATATGGACTAGATTTTGAGATTATGAAATTATTGTTAAATTGTCTTAATTGTGATAGTGGTGTTGCAATCATGTCAGAGATAGTCCTTTTACTTAGGAAAATGCATAATGAACTACCAAGAGATGAAATACCCGAATTTCTGCAAATTATTTTCCAAATAATTCAGCAGGCAAAACATACAGGTACACAAGAGGGAGAAAGCAAGTCCAGCAAAATGTTAATAATCGATCTGGAAGGGGGCGGTATACCAGTATTCATGGTACTATTGTTTCCGCTCTCCTATAACTTTAATTTTTTAACATGTAAACTTTTAAAATAAACTTTTATAACAGAGTTCATAATAATAATTATAAATGCTAGAAATCACAAGGAAAATGTTGATCCGATAATACTGATTTAAAATATTTTACCCAGGATAGAGAATGGTTTGCATTATCACACAAAGAGAAGATGAAGGTACGAGTACCAGTTGTTGAATAGAGTAGCTGGGGTTACCTCTGGCATTTTTCTCCATTATTCACCTTTCTGTGCTTTTATAATATTAAAAATTACTTTTAGATGGTATCTTAAAGAAAGATGGGTGGGGAGAAGAAATCCTGAATTAACTAAGATCAAGTATTTGCTATCCAATATCATGGGGAGTTCAGAATAAAAATTAAAGTGAATTATGGAAGAGTGAGGAAGCTACTGCTGTTTCTGGGTTGGTGGAGCAAGAGTTACACAAGTCAGGTTTCCTAGTCGCAATCAACAGAAACCAACTCTGGCTCCTTTAAGCATTCTGGGGATGACGGGGAGCTAGCAGAACCATCAGGAAGCCTGGAGAACCAGGCCTGGCACATGGACAGGAAGAAAGGTAGGGTGGCCAACAGTCATGACCATGCCAAACCCGGGTGACAAGAGCCAATCAGAGAGGACAGGACTGCAGCAGCCACTGAACTGGGGGCAGGCTATAGCTCAGACCTCTGCCTCCTCTCCTGAGTACTGAGTGCTGACACTGGCACCATCACTGGCCTTCAGAAGCCCACTGCTGCTCCCGCCATCTCCAAAATCCTCCACTCCATTTCTAAGATTCCATTTCTAAGTCGTACATGTGTGCATCTGATTGGCCAAGTCTGGGTCACATCTCACATGTGAGCTGCAGAGGACACTGAGATAGCAATGACATCATCTTTGGAGCTCCTCTAATGGGAAAAGGGCCCTGCCTCCAACTAAGACTCATTATATAATGGGATATTTTCCAAAGATAAGATGGAGAGTCTGACACTGGGCACCAAAAATGACAAATGCCACCGTACAGTGAACCAGACACCACATAAGAGAAAACAAGACCGAGATTTGGCCCACGCCCTCGAGGAGCAACTTTGAGGGTGGATGTTATATCTTATTATTCTTTGTTAACCCATGGTGCTTAGCACAGAGTAAACACTCAATGCGTGTTTACTAAATAAATTTAAAAAATGACCGGTTTGCCTGGACAAATCAAACAACATTTTGCTAGCAGAGGACTGAATAAAAGAATTCTCTAGAACCTTCTAGCATGACGATTCTTGGAATTTATGATCTTGCCTGAGAATGCCTGAGACTCAGGGATCTCCCAGAGACTGAACCACAAGCTAGAGGAAAACTGCACTGATACACTAAACCTTACCAAATATTAAATTTTTTAAATGGACCCACCTAGAAAACAAATTCAAATCAAGTTTAAATCCAAACAGCTAAAAACAATTGAACAAGAATGAAATTTGTTCTGAGTCCCTACTTAAGGCTGAATTTTCTTATCTTTTAAGCAAAAAGCCCAATGTCATTAGTTTTGGTCATACACTGGCCCGTGGTGTCATGCTGGGCTATGTCACGGCATATATCAGCAATAATTTTATAAATGTGTTCTCCCCAGCTCCCTACCTCTGAGCTTGAATCAATTTCCAGCCACCATTTGCACATTTCATGCTGAAAGGCTGCAGTGGGGGATGCCAAGGGCTGGTGTGAAATCACTTGTTCTGCACATCTGTAAACATGGATAAGAATCATCTCTCTTTGCAACGGTTTTGGTCTCAGTTTAACTAGACACAAACTTGGTAGATCCTGTGCAGTCTCTGGACTTTTCATTAATTTACTCATTCAACAACTTTGCACTGACTGCTTATTATGGGCCAGGAACTGTGCTAGACACCGGGGATACAGCAGGGACCAGAAAAGGTGTGGACCTTGAATTCATGGCACTTAAATTCTAGGTGGAGACCCATAAATGAATACGCAACTACAAAATGGAACGGTTATTAGAGGGGAAAAACAAGCAAACTGGGTGCTATACACAAAAACAACAGGAAATCTAATTTGGAATGGAGTACCTCAGGAAGCAATGTTGAGCCTGCAAGCTAAACACTGAGAATAGTAGGGGCGCCTGGGTGGCTCAGTGGGTTAAAGCCTCTGCCTTCGGCTCAGGTCATGATCCCGGGGTCCTGGGATTGAGTCCCCTGTCGGGCTCCCTGCTCAGCAGGGAGCCTGCTTCCTCCTCTCCCTGCCTGCCTCTCTGCCTATTTGTGATCTCTGTCAAATAAATAAATAAAATCTTTAAAAACAAACAAACAAACAAAACATTGAGAAGAGTAGTTATGGGCTGAATTGTGTCTCCCTAAAGCTCATATTTTGAAGCCCTTATCCCCGGGACCTCAGAATGTAACTGTATGGAAACAGTCTTGAAAGAGGTAGTTAAGTTAAAATGAAGTCTTAGGATGGGCTAACCCAATAGGGCTGGTGTTCTTATAAAAGGAAATTTAGATAGACACACCCAGAGGAAAGACCACAGGAGGACACAATGGAGAAAGCCATCTACAAGCCAAGGCTTTGGAAGAAACCAATGCTGCTGACACCTTGATCTCGCACTTCTAGAACTGTAAGAAAAGTAATTTGTTTTTTAAGTCACCCAAGCTGTGGTACTTTGTCATGGCAGCCCTAATGAACTCACAGAAAGGTAAACCAGGTAAAGGATCAGGGTGAGGAAAAGAGATCCAAGGCAGAGGGAAAAGAAAGAAAGAGCAAAGACCAGAATCAGAATAGAGCCTTGCCCCATCAAAGGATGGAAAACCCAATAAACTTAACTGTTTGGAGCTGAGTCAAGACAAGGAAGAATGGGACAAAGCAGAACTGGAGAGGGAACAGAAGCCAGAACATATAGGACCCAACAGGTCATGTTAAGGACCTTGACATTTAATAATTTTGGAGAAGGGGGAGGAGAATAATTTTGGAGAAGGGGGTTGACATACAGTTAAATATTGTGTTGTCCAATGAATGGAGGAGCACTACAGCAGAGGTTGAGAACTGTAAACAGACACGTATTTAGAAGGTAGAACTGACGGGCTTGCTGACGTTTGGGTATGTCCTGTCCTCCTGCAGGAGGCGGGTGGCAAGAAGGGTACACTGGCTTCCAGCTTGAGTACCTGGGTGCATTTAGTAGAACATTTTCTTATGTGGAGAGAAGGTCTGGAAGCCATCTTTTGGCTGAGACACCAGACGAAAGGTATAATCTCTTCAGGCAAAGGTCAAGGTGCTCAGCCTGGAAAACAAGGTTCTTCTAAATCTACCCCCTACCTGCCTTCTCAAGCTGCCTCTCGCATTACTTACCCTCCTCCCATACATTCCATGCCCTAGACACACCAGATATCTCAGTGCCCATCCTTGCTCCCCCTATATAAAACATGCATACTCCACCTCTCTGGGAACTGCTGCCCATCATTCCATATCCTGTGCAAATGTAACCTCTCCCAAACCCTCCTAGATTCTGCATCCACCTGGACCTCACCTCTCCCTCTAGTGACCTTCTTTATATCTTGGTTTGACCAAAGCACTAATTACATGCATGCCATGCCCTCACATCACACCCTGTTTTTTTTTTTTCCAATCCCTATTCCAATTTGTAATTATATATTCATTTATGAGTTTCCTTCTAGAATTCAAGTGCCATGAATTCAAGATTAAGTCCATGTGGCTAAATCCAAGGGACACTTTTGACCCTTATGTTCCCTGACCTCTCCATAGAACTCAATATGTATTCTAGTGCTTTCTTTTTTTACATTTTAATTTGAACTGTTTCTATAGAAAAGTTGTAAGAATAATATAGTGAATACCCATGTCTTGTTAACCCAGATTCTCTGATTAATCTTTTCCTGCCTTATGTGTTTATCCCTTTTTTTTCTGGGCCATGGAAATGTAAGTTGCAAATATCACAATGCTTTACTCCTAAATACTTCATGTTTCCTAAGAACAAAGACCTTTCTTTGTTAAACAAAGATCTTATATCATCATAGCACAATTATCAGATTCTAGAAAAATAATATTGATGCAACACTACTGTCTTAGTCTGATCAGGCTGCTTTAAGAGACTACCATAGAGGAGCGCCTGGGTGGCTCAGTGGGTTAAAGCCTCTGCCTTCGGCTCAGGTCATGATTCCAGGGTCCTGGGATCAAGCCCCACATTGGGCTCTCTGCTCGGCAGGGAGCCTACCTCCCCCTCTCTCTCTGCCTGCCTCTCTACTTGTGATTTCTGTCAAATAAATAAATAAAATCTTTAAAAAGAGAGAGAGAGAGAGAGACTACCATAGACCGGGTTGCTTGTAAACAATAGAAATTTATTCCTCATTGTTTCGGATGCCAGGAAGTCCAAGATCAAGGTGCCTGCAAATCCAGTGTCTGAAAAGGGCCAATTCCTGGTTCTTAGATCGCTATCTTCCTACCATGTCCTCAAATGAGGGGTGGGAGCCAGGTAGGTCTCTGAAGCCTCCTTTATAAGGGCACCAATCCCATTCATGAGGGATGGGATTCATGACCTAATCACCTCCCAAAGGCCTTGCTTCCAAATACCATCACACTGGGTGGTAGAACTTAACATGTGAATTTAGGGGGGACTCAAACATTCAGTGTATGCCAACTCTTACCTAAGAGACCATTTTAAATTTTGTAAATTGGGGCACCAGGGTGGCTATTGGTTAAGCATCTCTTGGTTTCAGCCCAGGTCATGATCTCATAGGTCGTGAGATTGAGCCCCGCACCTGGTTCTGTACTCAGTGCGGAGTCTGCTTGAAGATTCTCTCCTTCTGCCCCTCCCCCCACTTGTGCCCTCACACATGCTCTCTCTCTAAAATAAATAAATAAATCTTTAAAAAGTGTAATAAAATTTTGTAAGCTGTTCCTATAACGTCTTTTAGAGTGACTTTTTTCTGATCTAAGATCAAATCTAAAGCCACATATTGCATTTAGTTGTCATGTCTTTTTAGTCTCCTTTTATCTGGAACAGTTCCTTAGTCTGCCTTAGTCTTTCAAGATGCAAGTATTTGTGGAAAGTACAGCCCAGTTCTGTAGAACGTCCCTCCATCTGGGTATGTCTGGTGTCTCCTCATGACTGGATTCTGGATATGCACTTTGGGGCAGGAATATCACAGAAGAGATGTTGTGTCCTCCTTGGTACACGACATCAGGACGCACATGATACTGGCTCATCCCATCATCCATGATGAACCACTTCCTTTAAGGTGTCTCTTCCCTTGGTTCCTGTGCCTATCTTCCTACCTCCTTGGCAGATGCTTCTTGGTTTTTTGGTTTTTTTTTTTTATGGGCTCTTCTTCCTCCGCCAACCCATAACCGTTGGCCAGACAGATAAGCGAGGAGCCTGTTCTAGACTCTTCACTCTTTAAATTCTTCTCCATCATGTTCTTCTGTGTCCTGAATCTAATCTTCTAGAACTTTAGTTACCACCTCTGCACTGATGGTTCTCAAACTTTCTACTTTCCTCACCCTGGATCTCTCTCCTCACCTCCAGACCCAGAACTGTCTACCAGGCAGCTACACCAGGATGTCACAATGTCCAAGAAAGAAAGCATCATCTTCCTCTGCCCCAAGCCTGTCTCTCTTCGTCCTGTGATAAATGACAACACCCAGAGCTCAAGCCATTCATCCATCTTACAAACATTCACTGTGGCACTGAGAACTTTCACATTTATTTATGTACAGTCTTCCTTCATGGATTTTCAATTTCTTTAAGTAAGAGCTGTATCTGTCTTCTTTGCTATTGTGTCCCTAGAAATGCCTCACCCCTGAAAATGGTAGTTGTTTCTAATCAGACTCTGTTTCCTCATCTCAAAGGTAGAAATAATAATGGCTACTTCACAGGGCTTGGGTGAGGAGCAGATGAGATCACATATAAGCAAGTCCTTTATAAACCTAATGCTGTATTCCCTGGCTACTCAAAATGTCCGAGATCAGCAGCAAGCAACACCTGGGAAGTGGTTAGAAATGTGAGCTTGGGCTCCAACCTGGCTTCACCCAACTGCTGAATCCCAATCTCTATTTTAACAAGATTCCCCCATGATTCGTACATGCCATGACGTTTGAGAAAGATGGCTCAATCCGAAGTGAATTATAGACAAGAACATCCACTGGATATACACCCCATTTGTTAACATTCAGTTCACGGTCTTCCTCACACAGTAAGTCTTTCCTGGTCAAATGAGGAAATGCTAGGTTTACATGAAGGGCACAGCATCGGGGGAACAGCAGGCCCGAAACCCTAACTTCTCGGGTCTCTCAAAGGACTCTATGTTCTCTAACATAGTTTTGAGAGTACCAAGGTCCGGGATTGCTATGAAGCTTAGTGGAGATAATGTACATGAAGGATCGTATACAGAACACGGCATGTGATCAATACGCAGCAAGTTATATTTGGTTTCATTTTTAAGTACAGAAACTCACATTCAGATGGCTTCCCATTTGCCATGAATGTGTAATCTCTGAGCCCGTCTACGGGCTCCCCTACGTTCTAAGAGAACAGGAATCTCTCCTTATTCTGTGTCTCAAACAAATTACCATTTCACAGAGATCTGGATGGGTCTGCTTTTTTAAGCTACCATTTGTTGAATTCCTACTATGTGCCAGACGCAGAGTGAATAAAGTGGAAATGTCTGGTTTTTCCATTCCCCATGCTGGTTCCAGGCCTGTAGCACAGAAGGTGGGCAGGGGCTAGAGCAGCAGAACAGAAGGCGGGGAACGAACGGGAAGGAGGAGTTGATGGTTAAAGGACCAGATTGGTGTCCTCGGGCTCCTTTTGCCAAAGTTTATTTCAATCTGGCTCGTTTTTTTTCCCCCCAAGCTTCAAATTTAACAAGCTCAAAATAATAATTCCCACTGCTGCCTTCTGCATCCAGCCCCTTACCTAATAAAGGTGCTTCTTAAATATCAAGTGCCACTTGTACCTAAGATGATTGTGGCTCTTCAAAAAGAAAGACGTGCCAGGTAACAGGCATCGCAAAATTACAGACTGACATTCTCCAAAACCCTGACGACATTCTGAGGAACACTATATTGTGCACCCTCCAAAAACAAAATCATACCACAGACACAAAGTTCTACGTACAATGTCGGGGAAAGGAAGGTTGTAAGCCTTAAAGAAGACTCAAGAATCTTCCACTTAAAATGTCTAGAATTAAGGCTCACTTGCTTCTCTTCACACAGATCCTTATGTACTGACCAATACACATGTGTGTGTGCGCATACACACACACACACACACGCAGTGCATTTTCATTTACCTCATTTACCTCTCTAGATCCAGAAGCAGAATAAATTAACATTTTCCTGGCAGGCAAGTGGAGACAGGTTTTGTCTAGAGATTACACAGATTAAACTATCAAGTGCCATAACCTACCCTCAATAAGGCTCAAAGATAGACAGGAAAATTTAGACACTGCCATCTAAAGCCCAGCAGGAAACAGTAACCTCATATCTCAGGAGCACCCTAGCCCACTTGCCAGAAAGCCCACGGGCTATGGCCTCCTTCCTGATCTAACGGATGTTGTTCGGTGGAAAACATAAAACACATCCTTCTGTGGAATGCGATTAAAAAAACAAAACAAAACATGAAGTCAGAAAGACCACAGTTGCTTTGAAGTCACTAACAGCTTCATTTTATTCAAAATGGGCTTTTTAATCCAAAGGAGGCATTTGGGCAGCAGAAAACAGGGTCCTATGGCTAAATGCGTGGGACTCACATGGTCCCAACTCTCTGAGTTTCTACGAATACTGGCTCTACCCCTTTCTCTGAGCCTCAGTTTATTCACACATAGAATGGGGCAATATGAGCACCTACTTTTCAGAGCTGTCCCGAGAGTTCAATGAGGTGACCTGTATAAAGACCTTCGTACGGCGCCTGATACACAGCAAATATTGGACAGAACCACGAACTACGGCATGGATGTCTCGGAAGTCCACAAACTCCAATCTTGATGGCCAGAACACAGCAGGAGTCCCTGAGTCCCACCTATCCTCCCCTCCCCCCAAGCGTTCTATCATGTACCAGAGTATCCTGGTGATGCACTGTACCGAACACTACAAAACTTGACAAAAGTTGATGACTTGAACTCATCTGGGTTTTTAAAATTTTTTCTTTATTACAGGAAAAGGTATTATAATTGTATCTGTAAAATAAAAACAAATTTTAATAGATATTTATATATTTATATGTGTGTGTCCTGTAAAACACATGGAGAAAACATAAAGTTTGCTATTTTAACCAGATGTGAACATGCAATTTGATGGCATTAATTACACCTGCAATGTTGTACAACCAATACCACCACCTATTTTCAAAGTTCTTCATCACCTCAAATAGAAGCTCTGTACCCATTAGCAATAACTCCCCATTCTCCTCTCTCCCAGCCTCTGGTAACCTTTACTCTACTTTCTGTCTCTATGAATTTGCCTGTTCTAGAGATTTCATATATAGTGGTCCTCCCTTATCTATGGGGGATCTGTTCTAAGACCCCAGGGGATGCCTGACACCACAGATATTACCAAACCCTATATATGTTTTTTCCCTATACATACATACCTGTGATAAAATTTAATTTATAAATTGGGCATAGTAAGAGATTAACCACAATAACTGATAGTAAAATTAAACAAGTATAACAACATGCTGTAATCAAGAGTCCTCTGAATGTGGTCTTGCTCTCTCTCGAACTTTGTGACTCGACTGAACTCACCCTTCTTCCTGGGATGCTGTGAGAGGGTAACATGCCCGCATGACGAGGTAGAGTGAGGTGCGTGACCCGGGCATGGTGACTCAGCATCAGGCTACCCTGACCTTCTGATGGTATGGGAGGAGGAGGATCTCCTGCTTCCGGGCCACAGGTGGCCACAGGTAACTGAAACCACAGAAAGCAAACCTGTGACTGAGGGGAGGCTATAAATGGAATCATGTAATATTTGTCCTTTCGTGTCTGGCTTCTTTCATGTAGCATAAGGTTTTCAAGGTTCACACTGAAATTCACTTACTGTGGCCTGTGTCCAAACTTCACCCCTTTTTACAGCTGAGTAATATTCTATTGTAAGGATATGCCACATTTTGCTTATCCATTCATCTGTCAGTGGACGCTTGGGTAGCTTCCACCTTTTACTCATGGCAAATAATGTTATGACCATCAGAACAGAAAGATCTGTTTGAGTCCCTGCTTTTAACTCTTTGGGAGTCATACCTAGGAATGGAACTGCTGAATCATAGGGTAATTCTAGATTTAACTTTTTAAATTTATTTTTATTTTTTTAAAGATTTCTTAAAAATTTTTTTTTGAGATAGAGTGAGAGTATGCACAGAGGGGGAGGGAGAAGCAGGCTCTCTGCTGAGCAGGGAGCCCGATGTGGAGCTCGATCCCAGGATCCCGGGATCGTGACCTGAGCCAAAGGCAGATGCTTAAACTGACTGAGCCACCCAGGGTGCCCATCTATGTTTAACTTTGTAAAGAAACATCAAATTGTCTTCCACAGTGGCTGCACCATGCTTCATTCCCCACAGCCCCATTCAAGAACTCCAATTTCTCCACATCCTCTCCATGTCCTGTTATTTTCTATAACTCTTTGTTTTTAAGAACATCTCAAGACCATCCCAACAATATAGCAAATTTACTGTTATAAAACAGCTGAGAAGGAACTAATGCTAGTTTAGTGGTTCTCACTCCACTAGGGACAACTCTGGCAGCCTAAAGAACATTTGACAATGTCTGGGAACATTTTTAGTTGTCATAACTCCCCATAAAATTATTTTACATATTGGTCTTCCCTGTAAGATTTCAAAGTTCTCACTTTTCTTTTCTACTTAAAAATACATTATTTTTTTTAAAATTTTATTTATTTATTTGACAGACAGAGATCACAAGTAAGCAGAGAGGCAGGCATAGAGAGAGGAAGGGAAGCAGGCTCCCTGCTGAGCAGAGAGCCTGACTCGGGGCTCCATCCCAGGACTCTGGGATCATGACCTGAGCCAAAGGCAGAGGCTTTAACCCACTGAGCCACCCCAGCGCCCCTAAAAATACATTTTAAAAACTAGCTCCAATCAAGTTGGTTTTGGCTACAAGTAACAACAGCAAATGAAAAGTGGTTAAAAAATAATACATCACACTTTTTTCAAAGTCTGGAAATAATGAAGTTTAGTAGTTCAATAACACCACCAAGGACACAGGCTTTTTCCACCTCTCTGCTTTACCATGATTGTCATGCCAGCTCCTATCCTCAGATTTGTCTCCTCATGGCCTCAAGCTGATTGCTGCAGATCCAGTCATCACATCCCCACACAGCCATGTACAAAGACAGGAAACAGAAGTTTATTTACCTCTATGCACCCAAGAGGAAAACCTATCCTAGCATCCAGACAGCAAATGAGACCCCCTCGGTCTCATTCACCAGAGTTGTATCAACTACTCATTGGCCAAAAAATAAAATCACCACATTAAGTTTAGGCTCATCAACGTTTATCCCATCAAACTGGAGAGACATAGCCCTCCCTGAGCTTAGAGGAGGGTAAACATCCTACCACTAGAGATATTGAAGGTATTAAGTAATCTGTAGGTTGTTTCATTAGTGCTTCAAAGCTAGCTTACTTGTCATTTGGTTTCAGATGCAAATGATAAAAACCTAACTGGTTTTTTAAATGTGGAAAAAGCCAAGATGCCCTTCAACAGACAAATGGATAAAAAAGATGTGGTCCATATACACAATGGAATATTAGCCACTTAACCTACTGTGTGACCCTGAAAAGCTCCTCAACCTCTCTGATTCTCCTGCTTGTCACTGTAACAGGTAATGCCTGGAATGCTTGACTTCTGATTTGCTTTCCAATTCCGTATTCAACTAATTCCATGACTTCCTCCCTGCACAATGCTTTGACTATTTTTTTTCCTAGATGCTACCAATCAGACCAATTTGATTCTCTTTGTATGGCCTGTTACCCACTACAGAGGAACAGATGAAAGAGAGGAATGAAATCAGCTCAGGGCCCCTCTTGACTGAGCAAGCAACTCTGGCATCCCTAGAGTTCGGAGACTTGCAGCCAGATACCTTGTGGGTGAGGAAACCCAGCAGAGAAAGGGAGGTCTGGGCAAGAGGGAGTGGGGAAGCCTACCACTGGGGAGGAAGCTCTGGACCACAGACTTTGCTCCTTCCCACCTCCCAGACCCAGTTTGGGTGATTTAATTCCAAGCCGTGTCTGTAAGGGTGCTTGGCAGAGACTCCTCGGTACCTCTGCAGACTGCATGCTAAAATTAGCCGTGGGTGTGAAGCTGACTCCTTCAGAGTGATTGCAGGGCTCTGGAGGTGCTGGCTTCCACTGATTAGTTATGATGCTGGCTTGCGAGGAAACAGTGTCAGGTGCCTGAAGTGTTCAGTGACCCTTAAAAGACAGAATATCATAGCTGAGCCCAAGTGAATATGTCCGCTCTAACAATCTTATATTCTTCTCCCCAAAGTGATGAGCATAGTTATGGTCAAGAGGTAACAGGCTGACAGCCCTCGCATGAGGAGTTATGCAGGTTGGGCACTGCGCAACTTTAAGGGTACCATGCATAGCTCAGTCTATGGAAGCCTAGGTAAGTGGTGCCCCCTAGAGTTATGCAGGGCTCAACCTGTACAACCACATACGACAGTCCTTAACGCTGACAGCAAAACTATGGTGAAAAGGCTGCCATGGCTGGAATCCAGAGATTTTCAATCAACACATAATATTTTACACTGATTATATACTGAAGTGCTGCTGTGGATACATTGAGTTAAATGGAATATATATATATATATATATATGTATGTATGTGTGTGTGTGTATATATATGTATATATATATATATATAAATTTCGCCAGTTTCTCTTTTTAATGTGGCTGGCATTTGTGGCTTGAATTATATTTCTGCTGGACCGTGCTATCTCAGAGGGTCCCCAGCAGTATGGTGCAGTTGCCCACTGGGATAACCCACTCTCTACCACATCCTTGTGCCTGTCTTTCTTCCTTTGCCTATCTCACTTTCCTACTCCTTCACCTAACTTACAAGGGGATCACCTCACAAATAAGCTAACTGGACCCAAATCTGCCTCAAAGCATACCTCTGGGATAAAGTAAAAAAACATATTTGCTATGCTCAGGGAACCACACTAATATGCACCTTTCCTTATACTTGATTTGCATGTGATCCAGAAGAGAGGTAAAGAAACCAACACAGGAAAGGTTAAATACCAGATTTAAATAACAGAACAAGAGATGTGCATGATTACCTGCCAAGTGAGTAGTACAGAGAGTAAGTGCTAAGAGCTTGAAGGAGAAATGATATTAATATGGAGTAGTGTGGTTGGGGAAGGAGATTTCTGCTTGGCCTCACAAGATCTAAGTGCTGCCAGTTTACTGCCAAAGAACGAGTTGTGAAATGTGGAGTTTGAGCAAGGACCTAGACTCAGGAATGACTTTGGTGCTGATGACATGTGCTGTGTCTTTTGTGGGAAGTACACTTTGAATTGTAGTGTGGGGGTGTGTGTGCGCGCATGCGCACACGCGTGTTGGGAGTGGGGGAAGATGCTAGGATCTGATTCTCTTATATCACTCATTCTAGTGAACAAAGCTGGCAGGGAGAGGTAATGTAGCCTATTTCAGAAAGCACAAAAAAAGGGGAGGGCGGCACCTGGGTGGCTCAGTGGGTTAAAGCTTCTGCCTTCAGCTCAGGTCATGATCCCAGGGTCCTGGGATTGAGCCCCGCATCGGGCTCTCTGCTCAGCAGGGAGCCTGCTTCCCACTCCCTCTCTGCCTGCCTCTCTTCCTACTTGTGGTCTCTGTCAAATAAATAAAATCTTTAAAAAAAAAAAAACTTTCCAGAAAGGGATCAAACACTATTCCTCTTTCCCATTAGCACCATGCCTTTTGTGACTGAGATAAGCAACTCCAAATGTTACCATAGGAGAAGTACACATTCACTCTATGAGCATTACGGATCACTCACTACGTTCCAGGTACTACTGAAACAGCAGTCCAGAAAACAAAAAGCAAATACTTTGTAACTTTTAATATGGAAGAAAAAAACAAAAACAAACAAACAACAACAACAAAAAAAAACCCTACTACCATTCAGTCCTTTAAAACAAGCAGTAAATAAATCGAAAAAGTATAGAAAGGAAATAATTAAACCGTCCTGAAGAACAGACATTTTGGTAGTTACCCATTCTCTCATTTATTGTTTCCCTTTATAGGAGTGACTATCATTTAAAAAGGAAGAGTTCAGAGTTGGCTGGAATTTAAGTGAGCTAAATACAGTATTTCCCCCTGCAAAAGAAGGAACAATTGTGCCAAAGTGGGATGGTGCTGTCCAAGGTACCACGGCGTCTCAGCATGCCTAGCTGGGATCTGAACAGAATTGTGGTTCCCCTGTAATTTTACAAAGGTAATATTATGCCCTTAATAAACAGGTAGACATCACAGACTATAGTTGCATACGTGTATAGATTAAAAGTAGCTTTCCTTTCATTTATTATTTCAAATGTCCTATTCAGATGTAAAAATAAATTCCCTCAAAATACACGGAATCAGGAAGTGAAGGTTTTCTATCAATTCAGTTCAATCAAGCTTCTAAAACACATTTCACCTTGTAGATATTCTTTTTTATACCCAGCTGAAATCTCTCCTGCTTGATTGAATGAAGTTACAAATTCAACTGTCTACAAAGATCAGAGGGCAAAGTAAATGATTAAAATGAAACCTTTTTTTTTTTTTTAAGATTTTTATTTATTTTAGAAAGAGAAAGCATGCGGGACGCCTGGGTGGCTCAGTTGGTTAAGCAGCTGCCTTCGGCTCAGGTCATGATCCCAGTGTCCTGGGATCGAGTCCCACATCGGGCTCCTTGCTCGGCAGGGAGCCTGCTTCTCCCTCTGCCTCTGTCTGCCAGTGCTAACTCTCTCTCGTGCTCTCTCTCTCTCTGACAAATAAATAAATAAAATCTTTAAAAAAAAAAAAAAAAGAAAGAGAAAGCATGCATGAACAGGAAGGGGGGCAGAAGGGGAGGGAGAAGGACAAGTAGACTCTGTACTCAGTCCAACAGGGGCTTGATCTCACAACCCTGAGATCATGACCTGAGCCAAAATCAAGACTTGGATGCTTAACCAACTGGGCCACCCAAGTGCCCCTAAAATGGGACATTTTAAATAGAACTGACATGCCACGGTGACGGGTATTGAGGAGGGCGTGTGTTGTGAAGAGCACTGCGTGTTATTTGTAACTAATGAATCACTGAACACCACATCAAAAACTAATGATGTATTCTTCAGTGGCTAACTGAACATTAAAAAAAACAACAACAAAAAGAACAGACATGACTTCAGTGTTGGGAAAACAATAGCACGCTGAGGACTGATTACCAGGAGAGCATGTGCTCTGTCTAGAGGGAGAAGCTTCTACTCAGCTCCAGCCATGTGTCCATGTGGGGCAACAAACTGTCTTGTAAAGTTATCTCATTATTTAGGAGAAGTTCAAAAATTTGTTAATCTAAGAATTTTTTAATTAACTCGATTTCTTACAATTCACTGTGTAAAAGCCAAGAGGCTGGATCCTACCCACAGACTCCCTCTTTGCCATTTCTGCTCAATGCCAACTCCCTCTCTTTTTTTAAGATTTTATTTATTTGAGAGAGAGTGAGAGACAGCATGAGAGGGAAGAGGGTCAAAGGGAGAAGCAGACCCCCGCTGAGCTAAGAGCCCAATGTGGGACTCAATTCTGGGACTCTAGATCATGACCTGAGCTGAAGGCGGTTGCTTAACCAACTGAGCCACCCAGGTGCCCCCAATGCCACCTCTCTTGCTGGAAATTTCAGAAACAGAAAATTGGAAGATGTAAAACAAAACAAAACAAAACAAAACAGATCTTTTCTTTCCCATTTCACAGACAGGGAGCTCAAAGTACAAAAAAACAAAACAAAACAAAACAAAAAACTTGGTTTGCAATTTTTTTTAGGAGAGTTGAGAATGTGACCCCAAATATCTGTTAACAAGTACACCAAATTAAAAACAAACATTAGACAATTAGTCTTCCTCAGAAGAGGAACTCATTGTACAAAAGAATGTATTATGGGTTGAGCACAGTGCCCAGTTTAGAGTGAGTGCTCTGTAACAATGTATTGTAGACACTGCTGAACAGCCACGTACTATAGTTGGGTATCACAGCAGTGTGGTGTAAAGATCTTAATTTGTACTAACTTAGAACTGTGCTGACAAACAGCTTACTACCTGTATGACACTCTCTGACTCAGTTTCTCCACTGTAAAATGGGAATAATATCCAACCTGCATGTTTGTTAGGAGGAGCTGAGATATTACACTACGCGACACATGTCTATACATTTTATTTATGTAGTGCCCATTATTCTAATTACTTGAAAGATTACCAGACTGTCAAGTCAGGAAAAACGTAGTAGAAAGGGACCACAAAGTTTAATGGAAAGGTCACAAGTTGTGGAATCAGTCCAAATTGAGTTGGACTCTATCTAGTTCTGCCATTTACCAGCCTGGCTACCCTGAGTAAGCTATTCTTTCATGATACCTTCATAAGGTTGTTGTGGAAATTAAATATAATTGAGTAACTACCCTACGCAATGCACTACCCTAAGCCATTTGCTTCCTTTTGTTCACTCAACGTATGTAGAGTGCTCGGCACTGCTTGGGCTATAGTAAGTGCTCAACAAATAGTAGGAAGTGTTATTATCAGCATATCTGAATAGCAATGAGCATTTAACACAGCTCAAGAGAGCCTCGTGAGTATGAGGGATAAATGTGGGCTGGATGAAACCATAATTAAGTGGGTTTGCAGAAGAGCTGAATATGCCCTGGAGAAAACAAAGCTGAGAGCCAAAAGAACCCTATGTGATCGTTCAGAACGAGGTCAGGAAAGATTTTTTGTAAAAGGCAAGATAGTAAGTATTTTTGGCTTTGTGGGTCAGAGAGTTACTGCAGCAACTACTCAACTTTGCCCTTGTAGTGGGAATGCAGTCATGGATAGGACATAAACCTCCAATAAAACTTTATTTACAAAAACAGGGGGCTGGCTGCATTTGACCTATAGGTTGTGGTTTGCTGACCCCTAGTGTAAAAAGAGGATGGCATGTGATAGGATAAAGTGTGCTATTCAGTTGAATAAGGCGAGTACACAAGAGCTTAAACCCTTGGAATTAAAACCAAAACTCAGGATGATCATAGTAGGTGAGATTCCAAAAACCAAAGCAAAATCACTGAAGTGATTTTTAGCCCAGGAAAGGGAAAATTCTATCTTCGTCTGCTCTGGAGGGACCATGACCAGACTGGTTCTGGGTAAAGTAATGTGAACCACGGCGTATTCAACTAAGACCGGGATAAAAGACCAACCAGCAATGGCTTCCATGTTTCATCTGGCGAGCCTGCCACTACACCCCATCTCCAATCAGCTGCTAGTAGCTGCAAGGAGCACTGTGTAGAAAGCATTCTGAGTCCTCACATCTGGGTCTAAAGAGAATGAGGGTCAAGACTGATTAGTAATGTCTTCTCTGCATACAAGGGGAGAGCAGTGATGAGGGTGCCACATGACTGCCATCTTGAAAACCCTATCACATGAGGAAGGACAGGTAGTAAATAAATGGGATTTGTTATCCCAAATAAGTTACATAACCCCAAATACAAACATCTTCAAGCTGGCAAGATAGTACTATACTTTAAGTATTAATCTATCTTGCCAACAATGGACATGTCCAAAATAGTTTTTATTATAGTGGGCACCAGGGGCCTGGACTAGGTCACCTGAATATTCTTCCCTGCCCGGCATGACACTATGTGATTTTTTTTAAGATGCCTTATTGTACTATCACAGCTGTGTTCCAGGTGGCTTAGTCTTTCCCAACAGCTTTGCTTTGAAGATGTCATGAATATTTAAACAGACTTTAGGCTAAACATTTTTCATGCTTCTCAACTCACCCACAGTCCGAAGGTGGGTCTTGGTTGGCAAGGAGGCTCATTTTCATGATGTGTGTTTATGCACATATATGCATATAAGCCCACAGGCATTGTATTATATAAACACATTCGGACCTTCAAGGTGCATGTATGTAAATTCTTCCTCTTAAATCCTGTCACTCAGTTCTGAAGTCAAAGTCTGCAGTTAAAGGTCACTGACAGGTTTTCAGACATGAACCTGCAGCCCTGCGATAAATAAGAATATACTGATAATTTGGAAATGACCTACTAATGTTCCCACTGCACCTGTTCACAGATTATGATCTCAGAACCACAGGGACTATAAGCTAGACAGTCTCCCCTTCCTTGTTTTGAGGATGTTGAATAAGTCACAGAAGGTCCCAAAGACAGGTGGGGGCAGGCAAGGCATGAGGGTGGAGATAAAGAGAGTTGGCTAAGTATACACATCTGTTCTTTTTTCCATGAAATTCCACTGAAACAACCATAAGGGTGTTTTTGTTTTGCTCTGTTTTAAGGACTTAGTGGTGGAGTTCTGGTGGAGACAATAGGTGAGGAAAAAAACAAATTGTAGAAGTTGTAGATGAAAACAACAACAATAACAACACAATTTTAAGCTAACAGTGGAAAAAGCCAAGACTCCTAGGTTAGCAGCACCCAATGAGAAACGAAGGTACATCTAGAAATGAGGATTAAGGCAGTGGGACTGGTTGAAATTCAGTTTAAGAAGCTGTCAGTTTTGAGGTACCTGGGTGGCTCAGTGGGTTAAGCCTCTGCCTTTGGCTCAGGTCATGATCTCAGGGTCCTGGAATCAAGCCCTGCATCAGGCTCTCTGCTCAGCAGGGAGTCTGCTTCCCCCTCTCTCTCTGCCTGTCTCTCTGCCTACTTGTGATCTCTGTCTGTCAAATAAATAAATAAAATCTTAAAAAAAAAAAAGAATTAAAAGAAGCTGTCAGTTTCTAGCAATCACACTACTAGGTATTTACCCAAAGATTACAAAATTACTAATCCAAAGGGATACATGCACCCGGATGTTTAGAGCAGCATTACCTACAATAGCCAAACTATGGAAACAGCCATAGTGTCCATTTACTGATGAATGAATAAAGATGTAGTATAGAGCTACGATGGACTATTACTCAGCCACCAAAAAAGAATGAAATCTTGCCACTTGCAATGACATGATGGAGCCAGAAAGTATTATGTTAAGCAAAATAAGTCAGAAAGACAAATATTGTAGGATTTCACTTATATGTGGAATTTAAGAAACAAAACAAACAAGAATGTGGAGGGGGAGGGGCAGAAAGAGAGGCAAACTAAGGAACAGACTCTGAACTACAGAGAACAAATCGATGTTACCACAGGGGAGGTGGGTTGAGGGATAGAGGAAATAGGCAATGGGGATTAAGGAGTGCACCTGTCACGATGAACACCAGGTGATTTACAAAGTGGTGAATCACTAAATTGTACACCTAACAAATATTACACTGTGTTAACTAATTGGAATGTAAATGAAAACTTAAAAAAAAAAAAGAAGAAAAAGCTGTCAGTTCCTCAGATCTGCTTCCCTACTTCATGCAGCAAAATTGCCAAGAGACCAACCTGGCAAAAGACCAGAGTTTTCTTCTCTAGAGAAAACAAAACGTCTTTGGATGGAAGAACTCAAGAAATGAGTTCCATCTCTCTCTCACATGCTCTCTTTCTCAAATAAAGTTTTTTTTTTTTAAGATTTTATTTATTTGACAGACAGAGATCAGAAGTAGACAGAGAGGCAGGCAGAGAGAGAGGGGGAAGCAGGCTCCCTGCTGAGCAGAGAACCCAATGTACGGCTCGATCCCAGGACCCTGAGATCATGACCCGAGCTGAAGGCAGAGGCTTAACCCACTGAGCCACCCAGGTGTCCTTCAAATAAATAAAATCTTTTAAAAAGAGATTTTTTAAATGAAAAAGCAAAGTAAAACTCAATAGAAAGGTTAGAAGATAAAGTTAAAGGAATATTCCAGAACAGAAAGTAGAAAGACAAAGAGAAAACAGGAAACACAAGAAAAGCTGACAACTGTTACAGGAAATCTATTATCCAAGTAATAGGAACCCCTGAATACAGGAAAAGAGAAAATGGAGGGGGAAAAAATCATCTTTTAGTTATCGATCGCTGCATAACAAATTATCCCAAGTACTCAGCAGTTTCTAACACTTATTCTCTTACCCAGTTTCTGAGGATCAGGAATCCCTGGGAGCAGCTTAGTTGGGTGGTTCTGACTCAGGGTCTCCCACGAGGTTGCAGTCAAACAGTCTGGGGGATTAGTCTCATCTGAAGGCTAGACTGGGGCTGGAGGATTTCTTCCAAAGTGACTCACTCATGTGACTATTGGCAGAAGCCTTAGTGCCTACCTGGCTGTTGGCAGGAGGCCTCAGATCCTTGCCACATGGGCCTCCCCATACAGTTGTACACATGGCAGCTGTCTTTCCCCAAAACAAGTGATCCAAGAGAAAGAGCACAACCAAACATAAGTCTCTATGTCTTTTATACTCTAATCTCCAAACTGAATTACTATCACTTCTACTGTATGCTACTGGTCCCAGAGACCAACCCTGGTCCAATGACAACAGTGAACGGTACAGATGGTATGACTGCCAGGAGGCGAGGATCATGGGCACCATCTTGGAGATTGGCTACTCTATCCATGAAGTGTGTGTGTATGCGTTTATGTATACTTTAATTCTCAGAGTTTAAGGACATAGGTTTCCTGAATTGAAAAAAGCTAACTGCTTAGCCCAATGGGCCCACGATAAGGCCTATTATCATGAATTTTCAAAATACCACAGATCCTACAAGCTTCCAGAGATGTTAAAAGTCAGATCACCAAGGATACACAGATGGGCTATGGGTACATGAAAAGTTGCTCACCATCACCAATCATCAAGGAAATGAAAATCGAAGCCACAATGAGATATCACCTCACACCTGTTAAAATGAATAATCAAAAAATAAGAGATGACAAGTACAGGTGAACACGAGAAAAGGGAACCCTTTCGGCAACCCTTTGGCACTGTTGGTGGGAATGGAAATTGGTGTAGTCACTATGGAAAACTGTATGAAGGCTCCTTCCAAAAAACAGAACTACCATGTGATCCAGAAATTCTACTTCTGGGTATATATCCAAAGGAGATGAAGTCACTGTCTCAAAGACACATCTGTACCCCCATGTTCACCACTGCATTATTCATAATGGTCAAGACACGGAAGCAACCTGAGTGCCTAGTGATGAATGAATGGATTAAAAAAAATGTGGTACACATATACACTGAAATATTATTCAGCCATAAAAAAGGAAATTTCACCATTTGCAACAATATGGATGAACCCTGACGGCAGTATGCTAAGTGAAGTAAGTCCAAGAAAGGCAAATACTATATAATTTCACTTATATGTGGAATCTAAAAGAAAAAAAAAATCAAACTCCTTGAAAGAGAGAGTAGGTTGGTAGTTGCTGGAGGCAGGAGCAGGGTGGGGAGTGGAGGAAAAGAGTGGAGGTGGCCAAGGGGTACAAACTTCCTATTTTAGATAAATCCTGGGAACGTAATGGACAGTTAATAAATACTGTGCTGTATGCATGAAGGATTCTAGGAGAGTAGACCTTAAAAGTTCTCACCACACACACACACACACACACACACACACACAAAAGGTACACCTATTGAGACGATGGATAGGTTCTAACCTTATTGTGGTAATCACTTCACAATATACTAGTATGTCAGATCACGTTGTACGCCCTAAACTGACACGATGGTAAGTCAATTATAATCTCAACAAAGCTGGGGGGAAAAGATCAAAGAATAAGTAATCAGAACAGCTTCCGACTTCTCCAGGACAACATCGGAAGCTAGACAGCAATAAACAATACCATCAAAATCTTGAAGGAAAATGATTTCCAAGCTAGAATTAAACCCTCCACAATGGAAAAGACTGGAAAGGAAACAACCAGATTTTAGAAGCTGGAAAGTAAATTAAAACAAAACAAAACCTGAATCTTAAAACTGACAGTGGAGAAATCTGAGAATAATGAATTTAGCAGCACACAGAACCTCTTGAAACGAAGGCTGAAGAAGGGAGGGGTTGGCTGAAATATAGTTAAATGCTAAGTACTTTGTGGGCCTTTTCAATTCTGGAAATGTATGGGCTTAAATTCTGGGAATTAAAAATGTAGTTATACCAGCCAAACCATCAATGAAGTAAGAGAACAGAATGAAAGTGTTTTTAATCATGCTTGGTAAGTTAACTGCAAGACACATTTTGCCAAAATGGGGGAGCAGAAAAAAAGGAAGACAAAGGATATAAGAATGAGAGATTCAAACCCAAACAGTGACAAAAGGGAGCCCCAGGATGATGGTGAAGGAAGACTCCAGAGGGAGAGCTCTGTGCCAGACCAGGTCGGGGGTGGGGGACCCATCCAGGGTGGGCAACCAGGTCAGAAGTCCCCAGGGCAGGAAGGTTTTTTCCAGGTGATAAAACCTACCTCTTGGGGGCACCTGGGTGGCTCAGTGGGTTAAAGCCTCTGCCTTTGGCTCAGATCATGACCCCAGGGTCCTGGGATCGAGCCCCACATCCCCACATGGGGCTCTCTGCTCGGCAGGGAGCCTGTTTCCCTTCCTCTCTCTCTGCCTGCCTCTCTGCCTACTTGTGATCTGTCTGCCAAATAAATAAATAAAATCTTAAAAAAAAAAAATCTACCTCTTGTATCTGAATGTCTTAAAGGGAATTTAAACACTTGGTGAAGGCTTTGAGGGTAAATTCCTAATAAGCACCTAGGAAACCAAGCATACAACAGAATACAAGACAATTATTAACTCCTGGGGGGAACACTGTCAAGGAAAAAAAAAAAAAAAAAGCAATCACACTTTACAACAGGGCTCAGCTGTGACTAGAGTTTACATAGCCATAATAATGTAAACACTGAATACTGACCTAATCAAAATTAAGAAATAACTATATTGGGGGAGGAGGGGAGGATTGCCATGGTCAGAATTCAATAGAGAATGCATAGAAATTAAATATCGAGCATTAGTAATAAGCAGAGATAAAAAAGAAATAGCAAAATAATCAGCTAAAAGAGGTGCGATTGTTGCTTCTTGGAGGGGAAATGAGGTAGAAAATAGGAGACTACTGTATTTTGTGGCCAACTTTGTAGAATCCTTTAATTTCTAAACTACAAATGTTATTAGTTTGATTATAGATTAATACGTTGCACTGAGAAATAAGGAGACAACAACTGTTCTTCATTCAATAAGCATTCAAAGTATGCCTATAGTATGCAAATCCCTGGGGATTGGGGTGGGGAGTGGGGAGAGCACGTCCCTGTCCACCCCCACAGGGCAGTGGGTTTCTCAAACATAGCCTGTGGGGGTGGGGGGCAGGATTTCAAATTCTTCTCTAGTGAGACATTAATAAGGTGTAGAACATATGCTTGGACATCTGCTTGTCTTGAATTTCAAGGCTTGTGGCTAGTGGCAGGGGTGTCCTTGGAAGATTGCTTTGCTGTGGGCTTACCTTCAAGGCATACTAGGATGGAAGCAGGTGGGGCAGGTGGGGCAGACAACTCCCGAAATAACAATGGCCCTAACAATGGCCCTAACCTGTGGGCAGCTAGCAATGGGGGATGTGTTTTCTAAAGTGCAAGAGTGACCGGGCAGGAGGGTCATTGTCTCAAGCATGAGGGTCATTGCTGCTTTGCTTCCAAGACCTCATTTAATCCTCACAATGAGTGGCTGAGGTGGCTGTCATTGTCATCCCCACCCTCTAGGTTGGAGCCCAGACAGGTTGCATGACTTGCCTAAGATCACACAGCTTGAAAACCCACAGAGCTAAAATTCAAACCCAAATCTCATACCCATGCCCTTCAGCCTCAGTCTGGGTCTTTGGGTGAAGAGTTGCGAGACCTGGATTTAGTTTCTGCTCTACCACTAATCAGCGGTGTGATCTTAGGTAAGTTTCTCCCCTTCTCTGTGTCGGTTTCCAGGTGTGGAAAACGGAGGGGGCTTGGCTCAGATGACAACTAAGCATCCTTTATACTTCGGTCTATGTGAGGACGGGGGAAGCCAACAGGAAAAGGAAATGGATGAATGTGGTGCAGAGGTGAAGCTTTTTTTCCTCCAAGTCTCAACTTCCTCATTTGTTAAAATGGGAACCAAGACACACCTCACGTTGGGTGTGTTGACTGTGTTAAAAAAGGCAACGTGCGGAAAGTACTCAGCACTTGTCCCAGCCCACAGTAAGTGCTCCATAAGGACAGCTCTGACGCATTCCCAATACTCACACACTGACAAGAGCGCCACCAGGCTTGGACTCCTGAAACTCCCACTGACGGTAAGGTCAAAGCGCCACGTGTGCAGGACGATGAGTGATCAGAACAGAAGAAAGGGAGTCAAACAAAATTACTGTCTAACAGGAATGTGTGCTGTTGCCCTTTATTGGTTTTACATACGAGTTAGTTTACGAATACTTTCGGGAGCATGTAAGTGTGAAATTGGAAAGCGTCACTCCAAGACGGCCACGAGCCACCGCACCAGTGATGTAAAAGGGGGAGGAGGAGGAAACGGGTGGGCCAGAGAAGGGAGAAAAGGACATGAGCAGAAAGGGAAGGAAGGTGAACCCGAAGTGTGGAAGAACAAAAAGATACAGAGCTGGGGAGCAAACGGATTTTAAGGTTCAAAGCTCATTCATCTGGATTTATTGAGTGGACACATTCTTACTTGACTTTTTTAAATTTGCCCCACCCTCCCCACCCCTGCTGTTACTCAAGCCACTTTCTCCATGTGCAATTTCCGTTCCCCCACCATGGACACTGCTCAAGTCCTGCCTCAGCTTTTGGGCCAAACCTGAATTTTACTTGGTTTCAAAAGAAATTATAAAGCACTTGTGGTTCCTGAGAATGTGGACTTTGGGTCAGCGTCGACCTGCTCGGGAATCGAGCTGGGTGAACTGGAGACAGGTTTCTTAACGTAGTAAACTATGGTTTCCCAGTCTGTAAACCCCAGACGTGGCACAACAAATCCAGAGGGCACAACGAATAGAGCTAATGCACTCTTTAGCACTTAGCCACCTGCTCTGTAAATGTCAGCAGCTATTGTGCCCTCTGTCCCACTTTCTCCAGGCCTCAAGTGTAGCCCCTGTTCCACAGAACCAGAATGACAGACAAGCATGGCTGTTCATTCTCAACGTCCCACAGGGAAGGAACCATACTTTTACATCTCTCTGAGTCCCCCAAGAGAACCTAGAATGCCATTCAATAAACATCATGGGGATTGAATGCTAGTAACTACGTCAACCCTCAGGCTCATGATTATTTATTATTTCAAGTAGAAGACGAAACATCCCAGGCAGCTGAATCCAGGTGACCAGATGATCATGGCAAGGTCCCCTGTTGTGTTTGGGATGACAGTGAAGTTCCAGGGAGGAAACTCATTCTGTGGCAGGAACCCTCTCCTCCGAGGATAATGAAACCAAGAACAACCACAAACGACCAATCCATGTACTGAGGATTTACTATGTCCCAAATGCTGCTTGCGAGGGCTTTATCCGTATGAACTCAGCTAATCCATGGAATCAGCAACTCCGTGGCAAAAAGGCAACTCTCATCCCCACTTTACAGAGAAGGAAAGGGAACAGGGCGACCAACTGTCTCAGTGTGCCTGGGTCTGAGATGCTTTCTGCGATGCAAGACGATGAAAGACGATGAAAGCTAAAACCAGAAAAGTCCCAGGCACACTGGGTTGAGTGTGCCCGAACACTGAAGCACACAGATGTTAAGTAAGTGCCCTGAATTAAGGAGTGGCCATGCCAGGTTTATGAATACGGGACCCCTGTCTCCTCTCTGTCTAGAGCTGGCCATGTGAACTTAGGCACATCATTTACCGTCTCTGGGCCTCAGCCGTTTCCAACTTCAAAATTAAGGGGTCAGACTAAATCAGCAATGGCAAATAAATAGGCTCCCTTGCCCATGGCAGACGAAGGTAATTGATTAGGTCACCCCTTCCAATCTACCAAACTTGGGCTTCAGAATCTTTCTCAACCCAACGCACTGGGCACTCCAACCCATTTGAAATCATTCTGGTCTCTCAGGATGTGGCCGATTATCATCCAAGGACAGAGAACAGACAGATGGCAACACTGACAATGGAAGGGACAGTCTCCAGGGACTGGGCAGTCCCTCAGTCCAGTCCTGTGTTACATACACCTCAAAGCACAATATGGTGAATGAGAACAGGGACTCTAGAGAAACTGGGGTCAGAACCCTGGCTTACCATTTACTAGCTGTGTGACTTTGGACAAGATGCTTAACTTCTCTGTTTCTTGACTCCCTCAACTACAAGGTGAGGACTGTAATAGTAACTACCTCAGAGGGTCATTATAAGGATTCAGTAAGTTAATATGGGTAAAATGCTTAGCACATAGTAAGTATTCTAGGCGTTAATATCAGAATCTTCAAAATCATGCTCTGGGATAGATATTATTTAACAGATAAGGAAACAGAGGTTAACAGAGATTAAGTTGCCTCAAGTCACACAGCAGCTAGTTAACTGAAACAGCAAAGCTGGATTCAAATGCTGATTCCAAAGCTTTTGCTTTGCCACACTGTCACTATGCCACATTACATCTCAGTAAAAACTCAAATACTTATCAAATAATCAATGTTGAATTATAAGTGATTCTTGACTATCTGCAGGGACTTGCCAACCTTAGGCCGTTGTCCTCCCACCTTCAGGACCTTATTCCCTGTGGGTACTGCTTTCATAGAGGGTTCTGGAACACCCACACCCACTCACACCATCAGCAGGCAGACAGGTGACGCCAACAGACGGGGGAGCATCTGCTGAGTCTCTAGCTTCGGAGAAACAGGGGAGAGAATCTTTCAGATTCTGATTATT
Source organism: Martes martes (assembly GCF_963455335.1). Classification (NCBI taxonomy): domain Eukaryota; kingdom Metazoa; phylum Chordata; class Mammalia; order Carnivora; family Mustelidae; genus Martes; species Martes martes. The sequence continues at coordinate 78,859,503 of NC_137901.1, forward strand.
GGTCTTGCCATATCAGTAAAGTGAATTTTGTTATTTTATAGATCCCTATCTTTCAGAGAATTGAGCAAACACAGATTAGGGAAAATAGGTAAAGGGATTAAGTATCTAGGTACCTACACTGTATCTTATCACCCTCGCTCCCCTAGGGATTCTCCTGAACATACATATCTTTTGGTCTTAATAATCATAGTTATTCACAAAAATACCTACTCTGGTAAACACTAAAATTCCTAAAGCTAATATATTTCTCACCATATTATGTCCAAAGAGAGTAAGCTGGTGCCCATGTCTCTAATGCACTCCATCTACTGTTTCCTTTTTAAAAGGAGGAAAGGTGCTCAGCTTTACCCAAGAAGGATTTGTGGAAGTGGAAGAGACCAGTAATAGCTTTCATTCCTGCCTCTCTCCAAAGACTGCAAACCCTGGGTTCGGTTGTTATGCAGGCTGCTGGCTGGAGCTGAGCACGCAGTCTAAAGCAGGTGACATTGAACTGGTCTGTTCTGTCATTTGGTGACTCTACCGCAGGACACGACATGAAAAGATCCACTGACATGCAGAGAGCAGCCAGTCAGATGTAGGATATCCTGTTCTCCATCTACATTTTTAGAAACCAGTTCAACGGCTCCTACCTGCCCACCCCCCCCCCCACCTTAGAGATGACAAGAAAGGCAGGCAGGAAGAAAGCGATCCTGGGGGGTTGGGGAGGCGCGGGTAAGACACATGTTTTCCTCCAAAGGCTCTCATGTTGCTTATTAGATAAAGTCAGCTCCATCAAGACAGCAAACCCTTCACATTCTAAATGGTTCCTTGGTTTTAGAACTGTGGCACTCCTGCCCATGCTGTTTCAGAAGAAAGCTGCCTCTTGGCAAGCAACCGGACTCTCTCAGTTCCATTACCAAGGGAGAAGTCCGGAGTTATGCAGCAGGGGAAAGGGTCCTAGCAAATCATAAGTGCTTTTACCTCTAAAATTTGCTCTCTGATTCTGTAAGAGGTGAGAGGAGATAAAAAAACAAACTCTGAGGGAAGGGCTGGAGAAAGGTGGAAATGCCGAATGCAATTATAACAAAGAGGGCTGGGAACAGACTGCCCGGTACAGTGGTTAGGAACCCTGGCTTGGACTCTGAAAGATCTGGGACTCTGCAACTCAGTGTGTGACCTTGGAGAAATTACTGAACCATTTTCTGTGACTGAAGGAATCTGTTTCCTCCTCTGATCACTTCACAACAATGTTATTGGACAACATTTACTGAGCACATACTATGACTAGGCACAGTGCTGAGCTCGGAGTTTCATGGGAAAATTAAGTTAGTCTCAGAATGACTATGTTACCTAATATATCGACATTACATTAATATATTGAGAGTATTAGTACTCAGATCATTACAAAGATTAAATGAGAACGCCTGAAGGGTTTAGCATAGTGCTTGACACAAAAAAACTCACGAGAAGGCAGATATTAATATGAAGGGCAAGTTCCAGTTGCCTTGGCGACAAGCAAGAGGGAAACAGAGTTAACCTGAAGGATTTTCCCCTCCCTCATTTTGCCACATCCTCTGCTATCGGTTCTCAAGTCCCTGGTCAGCTCCTAGCCTCCACCAGGGACTTGGCTCTTCCAAACTACTATGGAAGGACCCAGCAGTTCAAGGTGATTAAAATATAGAAAACTTCTCAGGCTAGCCATTACCTTAGTGAGGAGTAGCAACCGGAAGGAAGTCTGCTTGGGGCTGCGGGTGCTGGCTGTGCTCTTTCCTAATCTAGGTGATGGTCATGTGGACGTGTCCATTTTGAGGAAACTCAATTTCTATAATTAAAATTTGATGGGGCGCCTGGGTGGCTCAGTGGGTTAAGGCCTCTGCCTTTGGCTCAGGTCATGATCTCAGGGTCCTGGGATTGAGCCCCATATTGGGCTCTCTGCCCAGTGGGGAGCCTGCTTCCTCCTCTCTCTCTCTGCCTGCCTCTCTGCCCACTTGTGATCTCTGTCAAATAAATAAATAAAATGTTAAAAAAAAAAAAAAACTGGGGGGCACCTGGGTGGCTCAGTGGGTTAAAGCCTCTGCCTTCGGCTCAGGTCATGGTCTCAGGGTTTTGGGATCGAGCCCCGCATCGGGCTCTCTGCTCAGCGGGGAGCCTGCTTCCTCCTCTCTCTGCCTGCCTCTCTGACTACTTGTGATCTGTCAAATAAATAAAAAAAAAAAATCTTAAAAAAAAAATTTGAACACTCTTCTAAACAAACATTTATGTTACAATAAAAAAAAAACATGTTAAACAGTGACTGCCCTTCTCCAACGTCCAAAGCACAGAGCAGCCCTTCCTGATGGGCATGCCACACTCGGGTCATGAGCACACCAGGTCAGTCACCTGTGGCAAGAAGCAGCCTCCTCAGTTTACCCACCAGAGAGCTGTAGAAATACCAGTTTTTGTTTTGTTTTGTTTTGTTTTGTTTTGTTTTTTGGTAAAATTGGGAGGTAGTGCTCTAGAGTACCGAATGACAACATCCTCCTCAATCACACGAGTTTACCTTAAGGTTTTTCCCATCTAAGGTCAATTTTATTGACTCAGTTTTTAATGAGATTGTTTTATCTTCACCAACAAGGAAAGAGTACACCACATTTATGGGTCAACACTCCTAGACTGCTCTTTACAAAACTGAGAGCCTGTCTTTGACATCATTCCTTAACTTACTCTTCATAATAAGCAAATTATCTAGCATATCCCTCCCCCTTTCCTGATTTCCTTTCCCCACAATTGGGGGGAGGGGGAGGAGACCTAAAAGAAATTTCAATCATTTATCAAGTCAATGGATATAACACAGACTACATGCTGGTTTTCTCTTTGAAAGTTTATTGTTATTAAAAAAAACCCCTATACTTTTTACATTTTACATTCACCTCTCAGAACATTTAATGATACCAGTTAATGATGATATATAAAAAGCCCACCAGCTGCTTGAAATGGCTGCAAATTTTTACCATGTACTGATATTAAATTGGTTTGAACTCTCTGGAAAAATTGGTGTAACATTAAGTACCAAGATTTCAAATTCCCAGATTAGAAACAAGATTTTTAAATCAGGAGGAAATTTAGTAAAAATTCAAGGCTAAAAGGAAATGTTAATGAAAAAACAAATATACTGTAAAAAATAGGATTCCTCCCCACCCCCGAAGTCAGGTTAAAAAAAAAAAAAGAAAAAGAAAAGAAACCAACCCCACCCCACCCCCAATATTTCTCTTAGAAAAGTCGCCCAATCCTGAATACAGGGTCTCACACACAAACACAAGTAGCTTGATTTGCAGATCAGCCTCTGGGATCTTATACTGGACCCAGTTTGGAGTTTAAAGGAAAAAAAAAAAATTAAGTTAGGTAGTTAGAGATCCATAAATACCGGTATCCAAACAAATGAAAACATCCTGGCTTTGGTATGGCTATGGAAATCTGGAAATAGTTCAAGAGGACACTGGCTTTGGAAGAGAGGGAGTCAGAGGCTAGGGAAGGCAAAACAACGCCCCCAAGCAGAGGTAAAATAAATACTGCGACACATCCATAGCAAACACTGTGTATAATACCAAGGCAGGTGCCTTGAACAAAACACACACATAGGTTCTCGATCAGAATAACCCAAGTGCAATTTCTTGATCAGATTAACACCATGTACAGGTTCTTCATAAGAAATGTCTAGACCAACCTTTTCCCAAGTCTTATCTGTAGGAAAGTTTGAATTCGGGGATGCACATGGTACCCTATGGTCTGGTGAGAAAGAAAGACCTTCTGGAATAAGAATGGCCACGTGGGCTAAAAGCCAGCCCCTTGTTAGTCCAGGAATCTCAAAATCTGTTTTTGCCCATCACAAAAGCACCTCCAGCTCCTAAATAAGGGGGCTCTGCTACCCCTGGTCACCACAGGGGCCTGCCAGAGGGGCTGAACTGCTGGCTTTTCATCTCTGGAGTGATAAAATAAAAAACTCAATCTTCTGGGATTAGGAGTACAATTTACTGTGCTGTGTCTCAAGTCTATTCCCCACTTGTGCCCATTCCCACAGTCATGATTAAGGATTGTGAGGATACTGAGGGCCAGAAGGCAGTGATGTGGCCACGGCCAGAGAAGAAGCCAAAGTGCCCATACTCTGGTCTTCCAACGAACAGTTACTTCACAAAAGCACAAGTGTGCCACCAGAAAAGGCAAGGAAAGAAAAAAAAAAAAAAGACAACTTGTTGCTTTGATGCTGAAATCTCTGGTAGTTATCAACACAAGCTTTTCCAAAAAAAAAAAAAACAAAACCAAACTTTGGTGTACTGCTAGGAAGCCAAGTAAGACAATCATTCAAAAAAACAAAAACAAACTCTGATGACCACACATACTGTAACTAAATTTCCATCACAGGGCACTAGTGGAGAACAGACAGCCGCCTGCTTTTATGGGACGTTACACACACCACAGGGACGATGCAAGCAACTGAGGCCCTCCCGCAGAGCAAAGGCTGTCAAAAAGAAAGGAAAGATGAAGGCCCTGTTTACTATGGACTTGGTTAACTCCGACAATCATCATCATGGGGGCTGCGGGCAGAGAAGCACGGAACACCCAGGCAACTCTAAACAAACACGCATCATTTACCCTATTCTCTAAAGGAGACTCCAACATGGGGAGGGGGGGAATGCATTATAAATTAAAACAAAAACAAATCTGTACATGCCTCTACTCTGAGTCAATAAGGTTTGGTCTCTATTGAAGCCAGGACTTACAAGGTGATTTCGCTTGTCATCACGGCCCCCCAACTTGCTTTCGGGTGCATACATCAAGAAATGACATACAGATCATCACCTGAGACCGAGGGCATGACGTACCAAGATTTCCTAGGATGCATAAGGTCTACTAATTTCCCACAGAGATGCTAACCATTGCTCTAACCCCAGATTCTTTAAATATCCTACGGTGGCAGCTATGAACCAGAAAGCCCTATCTGCCAGTGAACCATCTCTCCAAGGCTGGAAATGAGGAGCAGGAGGCAAGGAGTGTGGGGAAGGTTGTTGCCCCCAGGATTCCTTCGGTGAGTGGCAGCCGCAGCAGAGCTTCCTTTGTCTTCAGCCTGGGCCAGACCTCCTGGGAGGCTGGGGGCGCCGACAAGGCTCCACAGGCTGGAAACAGTCCGTGTGCGGTAACGGCATCAGTGACAAGAGTGCGCAAATGGAATTATGAGTGAGAGTTTATAGATAACTGATGACTGCCCGGTCAGTTTCCCCTCCCCACCTACAACAGATAACCCAGATAACTGGTCGGCACGAGGTACTTCATCTCCTTAGGGGCAGGAAACAGAAATGAATTAGAAATAAAAACTTTTGAAATGACCACTTGCTCCAGCTTGAGCTAGAACAAATGTGTCTGCATAAACCACTTGCATTAAATAACATTTCAAATGCGGTACCTTCAGCACATTTGGAGCATGAGATGCCCCCTCCCCCCAACCCCATTTACTTCAGTGCACGTAGCCACCCAGGCAAATTTTTCTGTCGCTCAGCCAGTGGAATGGATGGCATACGCCAGATGTTACACAAGGCATTTATTTCTCAGAGAAGGCTGAGAGCCAGGAGAATTAATCTCCTTCTGCTAGGACCTCTGCCCCAAGCTTCTGGGGAAACAGTGAATTGGGCTCGACAAGGGAAAGAGCTACGTGATCCACTAATCAGATTCAAAACATGAAAATGCGATGTAGAGTGTACCCCTTCCTGGTAGAAAGAGCTAAAGACAATTAAAAAAAAGATGTCCCTTCAAACTCAAAGGAGGCTTAAAAAAAAAAAAAAAAAGACAAAGTATAAGCAAAAAAACCCACAAAGAAATGAGTAAATCGAACTCGCAACACTCCCCAAAGCAAGAGTTCATGGTGACGGCTGGCCGGAAGAGGTCAAGGCAGGAAGGAGCAACGCAAAGACGGAAGCAGCTGCCGCCACAGCGCCTCGCAGAATCCACAACAGCGCTTCCCAGTTTCCAAGGCCAAGGAGCAATTCCCGGGTTAAAAACTTTCTATTTGGAAGAAAACAAAACGAAAAACCACTCCAGAAAAAAGATCAAAGGAAGAACACTGTAGAAAAGTCAAGCCGCTGACCTCCGGCGGATCACAAAGAGCCCGCGCTGAAGCTGGCCCAAGTAAATCCTCATCTTGGTGCTGTCACTTGTCTTCCGCACCCAGATCTGCAGGGGAGAAGGAAAGGGAACCGGATGAGAGCGGCTAGAGCGAATACCGCGGAGCAGCAAAATCTTCCAGAGCATCGAAACATCTGCAAGCATGAGGTGTGGGCGGAACCATGGCAACCTCCTCAGGCTGCACCCTGCCACCCATCAGGAACCATTTAGCATAGGGCAGGCATCAGCCCCAGACCTCCTTTCTCCTTCCTTCTCCCTCTCTCACACCTCTGATTATGAAAATGGAGGGCACCATGATCTCAGGTTCTATTTTCGCCTTGATCTTAAGGACATTCTTTTATTTGGTTTGATTACAGCATTATCGACATTCAAAACACAAGCATTCATGAATATAAACTTTCAATCAAGTTTGGAAATATTTTCCTTGCCTCAAGGGACTTCCATATCATAGTCTTTCACTACTCTGGTTTCCTGGCAATTAAGGCTAATGGTCATGGCAGAAAAGGAAGGGAAAAAAACAATAAGGAAAAAAAAAAAGCCCATGAGTGAGCTAAGGCCCAATTAGGATCATCAGAAGGCTAAATTAGCTTAAGACAGCCTTTCCCTCCTGACCATATCCTTTTCCCACAGATGGTATCAGATGTCTGACATTTCACAGGGCCGATGCATTCTTGCACAGAATGGAGAATGAACTCTGGCAGCAGGGGCACTGCCAGAGCAGGGCACTTAGTAAGTGTCATCCCTGTGGCCAGGACTGGGAAGTGGGAAGTAGTCACCTCCTCGGTCACCAGACACCGGTCACACCTCAGCTTTCTCATCTTCAGAACCACCCAACGATGTACTATCCTCACCCCATTTTATGGAAGAGGAAGGCTGAGTCAACTTGTCCAATGTGAATTCTGGTGCCTGCTCTCAAAATCCCTTGCTTGCTCTTATCCACTAACCTGGCCCTGACTCCTCTTCTCACCTGTTCCTCGTCCGTTTAATTAATGTGCCAACAGATGGGGCCAGAAGCATGATTCTTTTAAGTTCTGCATCTCACCCACACAAGCAAGTAGATGTCTACAGACCTATCTGCTCCCCCCACCATTCAATTCTCAGGTTTTAAAAGTGTGTGTTCTCAGTCTCGTTTCAATTCCTTTAATCTGATTATTTAGCAACAGAGAGACTTCAAAGTCAAATACAGCAGTTTAAAAATAAAGACCTCACATGAAGCTGAGCCTCTAAGGACCTTGCAGAAGCACTTTAAACTGAAAAATGACCACAAGAAGGGCTGAAATGGGGAGTCACCAATAGCCTCAGACTCACCCAACAAATGTCCCTAGAGTCAGGTTACGCCAAGGCCAACTGGCTCCAGGGTCACTTAGGATTTGACCTGAAAAATCAGCTGGAATACTTCCAAGAAGTGAGAAATGTTTTCCCTTTACCAGAGTCGCATGCCTCGGGTGCACTGAGGCTTCTCCCCTCCAGGTGACATGTCTCAGTGTCACCGTTTTCTTGTCAGACCTCCTTGACACTCTGTTATGTCAAAGGATGACAATCTCCAGCAGAGAGAGAAAAAATATAACTTGCATTTCTATTCTTCCTGAAAAATCTTGAGGTGTCACCGAGGAGGATGAGGCCAGGCACAAGGGCTCTGCCGTGAAGTCACAACAGCTCTTGCTGACAAACAGCAGGTCCCTCCATCAGATCTGCTCTGCTCCTGACTTGGTTTGGGGTGACTCACAGACCCCAAGCCCACAGAGAAAGGACATTCATTTATCTGGAAGGCTCTCCCTAACTTCTGAGTAAACAATCATTTTGCAAACTAGTCACATTTGAGGGCATTTTCAATTCAGGAAGCTAGGAGAATGGAAGAGGCTTAAGTTATTTCATAATCCAGTTTCATTAGATTTACTGTGCACTGGCATGAATAAGTTACAGAGGGGAGACACATAAAAATCAATTTCTTTGCAGACATTTGTGGACTGATAACAGATCAAGCCAATCGAGCTATTAAAGTTTTAAACTTTTTAAAAACTCCTAACAATACAAGTTACACACTGCTGACATTCCCCCTAACGAAGGGCCTGTCGGAGAACTCACTCGCCAGTCATCCTATCCTGGGGCATAACCCTCTGAGCTAACTTCAGAACCAGTCACTACCCTATAGGAGAGACTCCAGGAAACCAATACCTGAGGGCCAGAGCCTGGCAGCTCACTGCTGAGAGAGAGGCACAATAGGACGGGCCAGATTGTAAAGACAGCAGACAAGGAGCAGTGTATAGCTCAGATCTAGCCAGCATGCATTTATTGAGCACTTACTGTGTGCCCACCCTGGGCCAGGTGTGTCATTAAATCCTCACAGCACAAAGCAAATCTCTTAGTACACACAAAAGCTCTAGAGAAATAACAAAGATGGAGTTTGCTCCACAAGCGAGTTCCATGTACACGGTGATCTTACAAAGCAGCAGGATTTGAACACACAGATACCACACAGACTTGCCTTCTGTTATTTCCTGCAGTCTCCCTCAGTGGCTCCCGACTCAATTACTGTACATGGAGTTCACCAATACCACCAGGAACATACAAATCCACATTGTGATGGTAGTCAAGCAAAGTAAGGGGTTTTCAGGGATCTTTTTTTGTCTCTGTGCAATTTCTGCCAGGAAGTGCTGACTGAGATCCTAACCCACATATGACACACGAATCCACTGTACGTTCTTGGTGGCACCTGCATTACAGTTTTGCTCTCACTTTTTTTTTTTTTTTTTTGCAGCACACTTTGCTCTCCTGAGGGGGTAGGGAGTTCGGGCCCTACCTCATTGGCTCCGACAGAGCTGATCACACAGCTCAGCTTCTGGTTGTCCTTTGACTCCAGATAGATGGCCTGGCTCTTGTGGTACCTGCCAAAAACATGACACAAGTTTATGTATGTTTTTAGCCACTTTATCAAGGTTAAGACTGACATGCCAAAAAAAAAAAAAAAAAAAAGCTATACATCTTTAGTTTATAACTCGATGAGTCTGGGGTTAAGTATATACACCCATGAAATCATTACCACAATGAACATATCCATCTGGTCCCAAAGTCTCCTCCTGCCCTTTTTTTTTTTTTTAAAGATTTTATTTATTTATTTGACAGAGATCACAGTAGACAGAGAGGCAGGCAGAGAGAGAGAGAGAGGGAAGCAGGCTCCCTGCTGAGCAGAGAGCCCGATGCGGGACTCGATCCCAGGACCCTGAGATCATGACCTGAGCCAAAGGCAGCGGCTTAACCCGCTGAGCCACCCAGGCGCCCCCTCCTGCCCTTTTTTAAAAATTATTTATTTTAATAAACATATAATGTATTTTTATCCCCAGGGGTACAGGTCTGTGAATCGCCAGGTTTACACATTTCACAGCACTCATCATAGCACATACCCTCCCCAATGTCCATATCCCCACCACCCTCTCCCATCCCCCCCTCCCCCCAGCAACCCTCTCAGTCTGTTTTTTGAGATTGAATCTTTTATGGTTTGTCTCCCTCCCAATCCCATCTTCTTTCATTTACCTCCTGCTCTCTTCAGCAGAATTATTTGTTGTTTTTTTCTTTTGTAGAAAGAACACTATGCGTAAGAGCTCTGCTCTTAACAAATTCTAAATCAATAATACAGTATTGTTAACAGCACCAGTTTTTAAAAAAGAAAGAAAAAAGAGAAGGAAAGAAAAACACCGCAACAAAGCATATAATTAAGAGTCTTAATTCACATTTGAGGAAGAGTCTGGATTTCAGATTTAGTTTGAAGGCCTCCATCCTTCGACTGGATCAGATGACCTCCTCACCTCCTCCTAATCTAAAGCATATATTCCTTGGTCCCTCTGCAGAGGGAAAAAGGAGGCGGGGGAAAATCTGGGAAGCTAACTCCGTATTTACTTTTTATTTTGGACTATACACCACCATTCAATCAAAAACTAAATTACAATTTTTCAAAATAAAACTTGTTCCGCTTTTCACCCATCCCAAAACACTGAAGAAACTTGAATGGACAAAATAAATAGAAGGGTTTGAACAACTAATCTAATACTTATTTTCAATATGTCCAAATTAAGTCATCCACACTAAGGTAGGCCAAATTCAACTCTTTCTCTGGTCACTCATTCAGCAAATACTCATTAATCACTTACTGTGCAGCACTGAGGATGCTGGAGGTTGGAAGTGGACAGTGAACAGGACCACAAGGTCCCTGCGATCACACAGCTTCAAATACAGCAGCCGAGAAGAACACTGAGTAATCACACGTGGGGAGCACTAACCAGGCGAGGTTCGGAGTGGCCGGGTGTGCACCACAGAGGCTCTGATTTGGCCTGGCCAGTCAGGAGAGAAGCCTTGCATGGAGCAGACCAGACAGGCACTCCGTTTCAGCCCCAGTAGCCATCCTCTTGGCCTGTAGCACAGGATCACCTTCAACTGCTACAAGCTCAGGAATAAGGCCGAGGTTCAAAGTGAGGAAGCCAGGCCCAAAGCCCAAACGAGACAACAGCAGCTGCCACAGGATGAAGGAGCAGCTGCTGGATTGCAAGAGCTGGAAACAGGAGCCGAGCTGCTGCTGGCAGTCGGGGCCAGCCGCAGTCAGGCAGGAACATAACCTCTGGTTCATTCTGGCTGCACAGATCTAGCTAAACAGACCCACTAACTCATGTAAATTCTACCAAAATGCATCCCCCAGCAAAGTACTGCATTTTATCATTATTTCTGTAGGGGAAAAAGCAGACTGTTTTTGCTGGTGTAATGAAATAATCTACTGCCAGGACATCATAGCAAAGAGATGTACTTCACTCCTACAATGAGCTTTTTCCAATCTAGGTTCTAGACACTCTTTAACCTGCTACTTAGGAGCTGAAAACTCGGGTTTCCAACTCAATTTACTTCCTGAAAACACTGTTAAAAGAAATCGAATCATAAATGCAATTAGAACAGTGAGATTGGGTTAGACTCAGCTTTAAAGTTGCTTTTGGCCAGAGATCGGTTGGTAAACTGGGTCAGGGGACTTTCATTATGCTAAATATGTAATATCGCAAGGTCTGAAGTATACAGTGCATGAGGAAAGGCTGAATTAGTTCACAGCATGACTCAAAAATTCCAGTTTCCCTCCCACATCTAAGCCAACTTTCTTATGTAAACACTAACATCTCAAGTGATGGTTCGAGTAAAATTAAAAAGCGGGAGAACATTTGAAGTTATTCTGTGGGGATTAGAGTTATTAAAGAGATAAAGACACAAAGCATGCACGTAGCTTCATGTCATTCTGATAGTATTTCGCAAATACTTTAATAAAGAAAGGTCACAGTGTGGTAAAGCAGTATGTTACTAGTTCGGAAACATGCTCAGTATACTGCTAAGCAGAGGGGGGAAATCTACGCCCATTATGATCCTGTGCTTTTAAAAAAAACATATGCATGTTACGTGTGTATCACACACACACAGGAAAAATTGGGTAAAGTTATGTAGTTAAGATGTATAATAAAACGTGTATTACAACTTTACAGAAATAGGAAATATAAATTAAGAACAGTATTCTGGGACGCCTGGGTGGCTCAGTTGGTTAGGTGGCTGCCTTCGGCTCAGGTCATGATCCCAGCGTCCTGGGATCGAGTCCCGCATCGGGCGCCTTGCTCGGTGGGGAGCCTGCTTCTCCCTCTGCCTCCGCCTGCCACTCTGTCTGCCTGTGCTCGCTCGCTCGCTCTCTCTAACAAATAAATAAATTAAAAAAAAAAAAAAGAACAGTATTCTTTCTATTGAACAGCTTTCTTTTCTCTGAATTAAGGTATTACTCATATTAAAAACTAAGTAAGTCATGGTTCTGAAAAATACCTAAATAACAAAGACAGGTAAAGATAAATCCTGTTAAAATTAACATCTTAATGTCTTCAAGGACAACAGTTAACTCTGGGAGACCAGTCAAACAATTCTCAGGAGATGTGCTGCATTTTACTTCAGATGTGTAGAACCCAAACCCCAACACCTCGGACTGACCTTAAAATGAATACCAGAAGTAAACAATGAGATCTCATCTATAACCATTCCCCGCCCCCGCCCCCGCCCCCAGAAGTCATCTGGGACCTGAGCATCTGGCCATCCCCCCAACCAAACTGCTTTGGGGTAACCAAATGGTCGTAGCTTGAATGTCCACCATTGGTCACCATCTGCTCCAGAGCAGAGCTGGTCTGCGTGTTTCCCAAAGCACCCCACTTCCAAGCCAATGGATTCCCAGATCCTCCTGAACCAGAGTCTCACGCACCACACAACAGTCTTAGGGAATACAAGTTATCCCTGGATACCAAATCTGTTCAACTATCTGAATTCTCTGGAAGAAGAAAAAAAAAATTAGCACTCATATTTTCAAGATGAAACTAAAACGTATAGGTCAACCCTCACATACAAATTTACTTTTTAATTGCTAAAGACTAATAAAAGAGGGGGAGAGAATTTGAAATAAATATAGACATAAAAACTGTTAAAAAGCAGCAACAACAGAACTAAAAATGTACATTATCACTTTTGCCAATTAACCCATTTTATAAGCTGCAACTCATCTCAGATGAAAAAAAAATACCTTTAAATAGCCTCAGAGAACAAGCCACAAAAATTGAACTGACTTTATTACTTTATTACTAATGGAAATCCTGACCTGGGAATCCCAACAAATGAGCTCTTAGAGCTTTGCTTCTACTATTAAACCCAATGAACTAGAATCAACAGTAGTACTATTATGGAAGAAAGCAATTTCTTCAAAAGGTGGGTCAAAAAGGAGGGGTAGGATTAATTTAATTTTGTATCCTACTGGGAATCCTGATATTAACGTTTCATTTCCCAAAAAAACCTGAATACCATGTTACAGCTCTGGAACCTCAAGGGGTCCCAATGCCAGTTGTAAATATTCGCCATTTAACAGTCTTTGTCAGTTGAAGGCTGGAAGAAGTGGGGGGCGGGAGGGCTTCATTCCTGATTCACATTAGCAGCCCAAGATTTAAAGTGAGGAGAGATAAACCAGTCTGCCGGCACCATCAGCTATTTAGTTATTTTAAAATATCAGCTACTTTACTGGTACTTTCTAAGAAGGGTCATTAGTCCAAATCAAAACGTGAGGAAAACTTACAGCAGGACATAAAATGCCTTAAAAGCACTACCAGACCAAGGCAAAGAGAAGATGCTTATCTTTCAAAATGAAATGTAGCTTGGTAAGTGTTCATGCCAAGATGGGAAACCTGAATCACACTCATCTTGCTGAAGTCATTTGAAACTCAATGAAAGACGTTTTGCCAGAAGTACCATTGCACACAAATACTCCATCCCACCGGAATGAGCATAAAGCGGTTCACTTGCCCTCTCAGCCACAGGCCATGACTGGCAAAAAAGAATGAAGCCTCCCAGCTGACAGGACACTAAGACTAAACATCAAGTTGAGTCTGGTGGGAGAGGAGGCCAGCTATGTGTTGGTCAGAGCATGAGCCAGGACCCGCATGAACACCTTCCATATGTGGCAGGGAAGGAGAGACACACCTTTCCACAAATTCCATCAACTCTGACTCCCAAGGCTAAAAGGAAAACCACAGAATACAGATGAAAACAACAGCCACTGTGTTCAACAATATGCAACTTGAAACTCACTGAAAAAAAGAAAATGCTCCCAGAGACCTTCTCAAAATTTCTGCAGCCCCTATGAGAAAGACAGCGAAATTCACTCTAAACGCTCCAGAGATCTAGCACAGCAAACGTGACCACTCTATTTACGTTATGAAACACCAGGCACCAGGGATCCCTTCTTTAGAAAAACAAGAATTTTCTCCTACTGCATTTTCACCCTCAAGACAAGTCTCAAAGTCTAAAAATTAAGCCTTAGAAAGAAGATCTGAAGCAACGCAACCACAAAATGAACATCATCTGAAATATCACATAGCTTTAAGACTCACAGATCCGTAAAAACGTTAGTGATAAATCTCATCATTTTTGAAGACGGCTCTTATGTGCGGGCTTGATCTTTAAAGGTTATTTGGTTTTCATTATTAGAAACATTTTTCATGTTATTTTGCCTCCTCGGTGTGTTGCATTGTTAGAGCCTGCCACCTAGTGGTGATCTGTTCTGATAAGCAAAGTCAAGAAACACAGGCCCTTTTGAAGAAAGCGAAATAGTCAAATGAGAGGGGCAGAAGTCACTAAGATCAGGCTCACAGACAGAGGCAGCCTTCACCATCTCCTGGTAATTAACTCAACTGTAACCGAATATTTTGGGGGAACGGATTTATTTCAGGCAAGACTAGATTTCTGAGCATCTCTACCAACTTTGGAAGGGTAATATTTTAAGGTAATAAACTAACAATCTTGGGGTTTTTCTTTTTTAACAAAGCTCAAACAATTCAAAATAACCATTACTCTAATTCTGGAACTTTGGGTTAATATATTGAAACTCAGAAGATCATTAAAAATGACAGTGATCATAAATGATAATTACAGAGAGCACACAGTAACCCCAGATAAACATGCGCCATACAAACAAGAAGAAATCCAGAATGCAAATGTGTCCACCATGACTTAAATTGCAGAGGGACAATGAATAAAAGAGTATGTCAGAATTAAAGGAGCTGTGACAAGGAGGTAGGACATGTGGCTTAACACCTAGCAGAATCTGGGGCTACAGAGCAGATAGTAATGTTTGCTGAATGAGTAAGTAAATGAGTTTGTAAGTCTAACATTGCTTGACCATTTCCTTCCCGATGGAAACGCTGGTGGTCTGAAGATTTTAAACTGTTTTTATTCTCAAATATTTCTGGCATATTAAAAACCTAATGTAACATACCTATATAGTCGCATGCAACTAAGAATTAAAATTTTACAAAAAGCAGTTAAAAAAAAAAAACCTGTCTTTTATATAAACTAGTGATGTTTTAGGATTCAATTTCCCCAAGTATGTTTCCTGGAACACTCATATAGCAGGATGAAGCACGCACAAAGGGTACCCCGGGTCAAATAAGTAATACCTGACAACATCACAGAAATACACAGCACACATGAGCTTATCAGAGAACCCAAAGAGCACCTACAGCAAAGGAACTCTTTGATTTAACTAACATGGTCCTCCCCCAGACTCATCTGACCACAAAATGTTTTTTTCTATAGAACACCTATTAATTTTAGTGTGCAAAGGCAGAGTTAAGAGAGAGAGGGACATAAGCCCTGGCCTCAGTCTACAGGGGCAGCATGGAAGAGAGAAGCCTGCAAATTCTAGTATTATGCCAACAGCACGGAGAAAGGAGGGCTCCCATCAGAACATGTGTTCAGGAAACACTGCCTTCAGAGACTGAATGAATAGTATCGATCAAATGATTCCTGATGCATTTTTTTCTTTTTTTTTTTTTTTAAAGATGTTACTTATTAGAGAGATGGAGAGAGAGCACAAGTAGAGCAACAGGCAGAGGCAGAGGGAGAAGGCGGCTCCCTGCCGAGCAGGGAGCCTGATTCGGGGCTCGATCCCAGAACCCTGGGATCATGACCCGAGCCGAAGACAGCTGCTTAACCAACCGAGCCACGCAGGCGCCCTCGCATTTTTTTTTTTTTTTAAAAAACGCAAGCTCTATGCCCAACATGAGGCTTGAACTCCTGACCTTGAGAGCAATAGTTGCAAGCTCCCCCGACTGAGCTAGCCAGGCTCCCCTGTCCTAACTCACTTTGAAATGTTATTCCACTTCAGTACTATGTAAGCTAAGCAGCAGCCATGCTCAGGAACAATGAGAAAGAGCCCCAGTGCTCTTTCAAAGGGGTTCTTCTGAGACTCTTAACGGATAATCTGTGTTTTTCCATAACATACCATCTTTTATCATAGTACAGTTTCCCATCTTCTATTCGAGCTTCGAATCTCTGGGCTGGAGACTCTGCCGGTGTGGCAGGCAAGTGTTCAGGAGAGGACGGGGATGCTGGAGGTACCAAAGATATGTCAATGATTAAACGTGTAACAAGCATGTGGATCCAACAACTAACATGCTTTAATTGAAATTCTATTAGAAAGTGGTAAAAATCATGATCATTAAGTCCTTAGGGGTGTAAAAATGAGAACTCCACAAAATTCTTGTATATTACGCCTAACCTGCTACTCAACCCAACCCCGTGAGGTAAGCAAGGCAAAGCTTAACCTCACTGAACAGAAGAGAAACCGGGGATGCCGGCAGGCTAACTGATTTGCCCACGTGACCACTGGAAGCCCAGAAGTGCAGGAATTAGGACAATCTCCTTAAAATTTTAAATCCGAAGTCATTTCTAAAACTGTTTATTACTAGGTAAAACAGACTATCATGTATGTACAGAGTCAAGCTATTATATTTCTAATAAGTACAGTAGGTTCCAAGGATCTCAATTCACACAACTTCCATAACACCTCCCCCAACCCCTCACATCATGCCTTCAGAAACACAGGACCTCTCTGAGGACCACGATGGCTCTCAGAAGGAAATCGTTCAGAGAAAAAAGGATCCTGTTTCCTTCCACAAGGCTTGGTGAGTAGACAGACATGTAAGTCATCCTGGTGCTTAAAACATAACAATGCCTTGCCCATCCAGAATTCTGTTTTGCAGCCTAGCACTGACTCTCAAGTGCCACTCTGCAAGGAACCACTGTGAACCTGGGCTGTCCTCTTCTGTAAGCTGGGACTGTGAGTCCCTCACCAGAACCAGGCCACGAAGTGCCACAGGAACAGGGGCACCCAGCACTTAACTCCACAAGACAAGGAATACTGCAAAATCCTTCTGGTTTCATTTCCAGAAATGGAAGTGTGCTTAAATCTTATGCCTGATGCCTACACAGAAGAAAACCTTTACCAGCCTATCAATCAAATGTCTCTTTTACAAGAAATGAAGGAAAAAGTAAAAATAACTTTAATATAGCAGGGCTTTAAAAAAAAAAAAAAAATCAGGGGAGGGGGCACCTAAGGTTCCCTTCAGTTTTCATGATGACTACTCTTAAGACAAATGATGAGCATTTTTATTTTTGAAAATTGCAACAGCTCCCTGTCAGGTATAAGCATGCTTTTCCCACAACATGATTAAAAAAAAAAGACTGCATAAATACCAGCAACACTATGCACTTACCTGGTCTCTTGGGTGACTTAAGCTGTAGGAAGAACAACAAGAAATCTTAGTGCAGATCATTTCAGATGCAACACAAAGTGTCAAAGGTATCAAAACGATTTAACAAGTAACATGTGAAGGACACAAGCCTAAGCTTTCAAATAAATTAAAAAAAAAAAAAAATCAAACTGTACCTTATTTAATGTTCTCAGATCCTCCATGATCTGTTCGTCTGTTAACAAATAGTTTAGCTGGGGTGTTGAGAGTTAAAGGAATGTGTCTGAGAAGCATGGTTTCTAGGCAAGCAGAAATCAACAAAATGGTACCAGGATTTTAGGATTTACAGTGTGATTCTGTCGGATGCTGTTTCTACAGCAGTTTGCCTCTCGGAAGCTGCTGATTCTACTAAATGTCGTGGTGCCCAGGTACATAAAAGAACTCACAGATTTCTTTCAAACATCTCTAAGTCATTCAGTAAGTCCCAGAATGAGAGCATAGGACACAGTACAAGGAGACCTTCCTCCTCAATTTATGAAGTGCTGTTGTTCCAAAGACCTGAAGCCTTGCACACCTGTGTGCACGCACGCACACACAGATGTGGGCTTATTCTTCCCACATAACTTAAACCCTCAGTCGTGAAGACAAAGGAACCTGAAGTTAAACCCTCTCTTGGGAGAAGACAACTGAATCATTTTGTATAAATGGCTACTTAGTCTCTCCTCAAGAGAACAGAAAAAGAATTTTGCGACGTGTGTCCTGCTTCCCCCTCTCGTTTCTTACGATTAAAGGGTTTTTTTATGTAACTGAAATCTCGTTTAACAACTTGTGTTCCACTGTTTTCGGGATACAGGTAATGGAGGTACAAAAGGCAGGTATTACTGGCCTGGTTCTACAAGTAGAAAAATAGAGGCACGTGAAATCTGAGGTCACCTTAAATCTCCAAAATGTTCAAACCAGGATGAACTTCCAGAAAAGTGCCCTTCCAAATAACTGCTCTCTACAAACGCCGCCCATTAGAAGCAGCAGCAATCGAGGACTCCGAAATAAAATGGCCATTCCCAGGGCACGTGGGTGGCTCCATCAGTTAAGCAGCCGACTCTTTTGGGCTCTAGTCTGATCTTAGAGTCATGGGACTGAGCCCCACACTGGGCTCTATTCTTAGCAGGGAGCCTGCTTGGGATTCTCTCTCCCTGTCCCACCGCCCCTCCTGCTTGTGCTCATGCTTGCAAGTGCTCTCCCTCTCTCTCAAATAAATAAATCTTTTAAAAAATCGGCTATTCCTTAGCTCAGGGATAAATACACATGCCTGCCAATCACATACAATTTCCGTAGGACAATGGCCACATATGTATATTCTAGCAAATGGATAAGCAAAGGATTCAACAGTCTTAAGAAAAAAACCAATTATGCAAATGGATATCAGGAGCGGGTTTTCTCCTCTTGTCTGGGATGGGGACAGGATCATTTGGTCGCCTCCGCAACTTTCTGGTCATGATGGGTTTCACTTCCATAGAATCTGTGGCAAGAATTGAATAGGTAAATCTATCCAACTCCCACCTGAAGTAAGAATCGCTGTACTGTAAGAAAATCTGCCCCACAGCCACCCAATCAGAACTGTTTTATTGGGAACATTTGGTTCACACGGGGCCTAAGGCAGACACCCATATCAGATGTTTGGGGGAGGGGGTGGGCTGTGTTTAGAAGACTCAGACTGGCTGGCCTAAGTGGCCTCTCAAATCCTGCGCAGCTGTGCAGTCTACCTGTGCTCCAGCATCCTGTGAACGAGGACTTTCCTCCTCTTCCCTCAAATTCAAAAGCCACAGAGTGGTAGGCTCTCGGGATCAGAAGGAACCTTTGGATCATGTAGGTCAACCAATTCCTGCTGTTCTCACGGAGGGAGGGAGACTGAAGCACGCGCGTGCACCAGACCGAGGGGCCACTGGCCTCGGGGCCAACATCTTTATAGGACGTGTTCATTTACAAACTTGGACTCTTTTGTTTTGTTTTATAACCTCCCATAGCTACTTGACTTTCAAGAATGATCTAATGAAGGCTCATAATAAAGTTTCTTTCGTTCTTCTTGACTTCTCTCTGCAGTCTGCACTGTTGCTGACTCTCTTTGCCTTAAAATCTCTCCTCCCCAGCCGCCACGGCACAGAGCTCTCGTCTCCTGATCTGCTCCCTTAGGCTCCTTTCTGCTGGTGCCCACTAGAGTCCAGTCAGGTTTCAGCCTGTGTCCCAGTAAGCCTCTATCACCGATGCCAGCTGCCCCAACCTTCTGAATGGCAACCTATGCCCACCAACACCATCCACTCTCAATGAGCCAAGTGACCTCACTTCATGTCTCACCTCCCAGGGCTGCCTCCTCTCCCGTGTCTCAGGGGCATCTCATCTGTCCATCTTCCCCAGCCAGAACAGAATCTGTCATTGTGACTTATCTTCCTTCCCCAAAACATCGTAGTCACCAGATCATGGACAGTTTTGCTGTTAAACCACCTCTCAACTCCATCCCCTCAGCCTATTCTCACCTCCCACAGAGCAATCTCCCTAAGACACAAATCAGATCATTCTACACATCCCCCTTCTTATTCAATACTTTGACGGCTCACCATGCTCTACAGAAAATAGGCCAAGTCTCTCACCCAAGGTCACCTGTATGTCCTCAAGCCTTTACACACCATCACCTCTGCTCCTACACAACATCCCCTGAGAGCCAGCTTAATGCTCCCTGTCCCATGATGGCTTCCAGAGTCACACCATCTTCCAAGCAACCAGAGCAAACCTCTGTACAAAGCTCTTGCTAGCAAGCCCCACACTGTATGGGACATTTTCCCCAGAGATTCCTGTATTCCACCCCGGCACCTCGCAATAGTTTGGGCACACAGTAAGGGCTCTACAGAGTTTCCTGCAGAACGACTAGATGACGTCAAGCCTGATGGTATCATTCATTCATGACCGTGCATACTATCAGCACAGCAGACAGGACAGCCTTACGGAATTCAAGTGTGGCCCTTCCACCACAGCAAGGTGCACAATCTGTAAATAGATAATAATCACATGTACGAAGTCAAAAAATACTTCTGTGTTGCTCTTATAAAGGGAAATGGGTAACAATGATTTTTTTTACCCCCTATAAGTGGAAGGTAAGTGATGAGAACCACAGACCTGATGAGTATTTGTAAAGGTATACGGGGGGCAGTGGGGGTATGAGGAAGTAGGACAAACACACTCGCCCCTGAGAAAAAGTGAGGAGACAGTCGTCCCCTCTACCAGCAATCTCTCACCCTCAGCCAAGCTGGCACAATTCTCCACTAACTTACAGGCCGGCAGGTGTGACTCCCTGCTGCAGCCACATGACCTAAGGCAGGCTATGTAAACACTTGTCTCAACTTTCTTCATAAAACAGAATCATCAGTAACGCTTCCCCCACAGGATGTTGGAAGGGTTATGGGAGTTGATACCAGTAAAGCCCTAAACACGATGCCTGGCGTAGCAAGAGTTCAATCAATGCTAGTTTTATCACGTCTGCAGCGAAGAAAACACCATACAAAAATCTCTTTAAAAAGCCAAGGGGCAAACAACTGAATGAAGTTACATACTTGACGACAAGTGACATCAGCTGTGAAGCTCTGCAACATTCACACCTAATTCAGAAAACAAGGTATGAAAGGAGCTCACCGAACCCGAAGACCACTGGAGAAAGAGCACCTGGCACATGGACATCATGGAATGTTCTATTCACCGAAGACAATGGCCCAGTGTGCCCTGCCCTCTGGGCTGCCAAGTCTAGGGGGTGGCGAAGGTGGGCAATACATGAAGGAAGTAAGCCAAGTAAAGGCACAGCTGAGAGAATGTGGGAGTAATGCAGTCTAATCATGACCGATAAGCTCAGAAAATTGTAGCTGCATCACTCAAAGATCAGAATATATAATCGAATTCTTCTTAGGAAATAGTGAAAATTGATCCATTTTACTAGCCTAGTCACCACAATTACCCAATCAATTTTTATCCACAAGACGACTTCAGCAGAAGGAAGGTGCTCTGAAAAACACCTCTGAAATGTACTGGCCTATCCCCACCACCATCCAGGAGAGCAGGGGGGAGCAGGCCTGGCCATGGTCCACGTGGAAGATGCAACTTGTAGGGAAGACTGCCATGTAAGTATCACAGCCCCAAACTACACAGATTACCTACTCCACTCACTTTGCTCCAACCCCTGCGATTAGATTTTTCAGAGGGGAAAGTATATCGGACTACCTGGGTCTGAACCCACCCAGAAGTTCCACTTCTCACGAGAAGCAAGAGGCTGGCCTTCTGAGTCCGTAATATCAGGGTCCCTGGAGTTTGGCCAGCAAGAGTCCCAGTGCGCTCAATCTGGATCCACCACAAAAAATCAAACTTCCGAGAGTAAAACCCAGACCCTGGAGCATGGCAGCCCTGGAGAAGGCACTTGAGCAGGAAGTTAGCTGGCCTCGAAGACGAGCCCAACACAACTCTGACTTACGTCAGAAAGCCTCTGAGAAAACCCAAAACCTTTCATGGGTCCAACTGAACATCAAGAGTGATCCAACTGAGCACCCAACACACCAGAGGCGGGAGGAAGAGAGGAGACAGAACACTAAACGAGTACTCCTCTCCGAACCACTGTGTCTACGTGACAATAGCGCAAATCCTTCCCACTCTGCTCACTGGCAAGGCCAGCGGGAACAGCCACTCGACAGACACAGGCACCCTCCAGGTAGCACCCGGCAGGCTGGCTACGAAATGGGACGCAGGCTGTGTCACTGTTGGGCAGAGCCATTAAAGCACCGTCCCTATGGAGACATATTCCCGATAACATTAATTACCCGCAATTACCATACAATTAGCACTTCCCTGCTGGCCTTGGGTTCCACACTTCTCTGGACCTAGTCATTCACTCCAACAGCTTACGCGCCTACGGCACATAAATGCAGTAAAAGCTTCACAAGAACATACTTGTTTAGCCGCTGAAAAAATACCAGCTACAGTGATTCAAAGGAGCATCCTCAAGAATGTTGGGGCACCTGGGTGACTCAGTCAGGTGAGCATCCGACTCCTGGCTTCAGCTCAGGTCATATTTCAGTGTCCTGAGATCAGAGTCCCAAGCTGCGCTCCGCACTCAGCGGGGAGTCTGCTTGAGTTTCTCTCCCTCTGCTTCTCCCCACCCTCTCCAATGCTGGTTTGCACTAATTTAAAAAAAAGAAAAAAAAAAGTCACTGCAGCATAACCACTATAGCAGATTGGCAATTGCCCCCAAACCAGAAGCAGGGCAACATGCGGCAAGCCCAGTGGCCCAGAGCAAAGCCCAGGCCCCTTCCTAAGGGGTTGGGAGGGGCTCATCCACATCAGGAATGGCGCTGTGGGTGCTGGTAGGAGATGGGTGGGGAGACGTGAGAGAAGAATCAAGGTCAGGTCTTCAGTGACCAACCAGGGTAGGAACGAAGGGCCCCATCTCCCTCAGGACAAAGCTCTCCGGAGAATAAGGATGGTGTCAAGACAGTGAACTTCCTCTGAAAACACCTCGATTTCACAATGGCAGCACCAGCAAAGCTGTCTTGGCGACAAGCCTGCTCCACCCAAAGTCCAGGTCACCTCTTCCACTCTCCCCAGCCAGATATTGTGTGGGGCCTTTTCTCCTTGCCTGGACTTCCAAGGTTCCTACTCACTGGCATCTGTTCCTCATTGTGGGAAACCACACCCACATCAGAACAACCACAGAGACCTCTGCCAGGTTTTACGATCAGTAAAAACAAACCTGAGAAATCTTCACCTTCATTTAGGAGCATGCTCTGTGGACACCACCTTACACTGGGCAAGATGAAGAAGCTGTGTCAGTCTTATAACTAGGAGAATATAAGCTCCCTGAGGACACAGTCCTTACCTACTAGCCTGATTTTATGAATCACTCAGTAGCACACGAATCCACAGTATTTCCATGGTAGAAAGTCAGTATCATGTGGTGGGTAAGACCAATTCTGGCTTACGCACTACCACGCTGGGGCACTCTGAACAGATGCCTCCGTTCCTCTGAGGCCGCTATGCCAAGTCAAGTCAAAGGACCTTACAACTTCCCTAAGTGCTTACTCTATGTGCCAGCCGCTTTTTGAAGCACCTTACAGGCACTGTCTCACCCCACCTTGGCACCAAA